>NC_086098.1:37896023-40296023 GCF_963921235.1 Mobula hypostoma
ATAAACAGGAGCAACACACACAAAAAGCTGGAGGAACCAGGCAGCATCTATGGAAAAAGTACAGTCAACGTTTCGGGCCAAAAACCTCAGCTGGACTGGAGAAAAAAAGCTGAGGAGTAGATTTGAAAGGTGGGGAGAGGTAAAAGAGAAACACCAGGCGATATGGACCTACAGTGTTTTTCAGATACTAAACTTTCATCCATTTTTAGGATATCAGAAATTCAAAGATGCAAAGTACATTTATTATCTAAGAACGTATACATTATACAACCTTGACAAGTTTATACATTATACAACCTTGAGAAAGCAAGAAAACCATGAGAACCTAATTTAAAAATATATAAAAGGCCAACACCCAATGTGCAAGAGAAAGGGAAAAGAAAACACAAATGATGCAAACAATTGAAGCTAACAACATTCCGAACCAAATTGAGTCCTCAGATCCAAATTCTGGAGTAGGCCTAAAGCCTCACAGCTTCCGTTAAATGATAATCGATAATGATAATCAATGTTTTCTATTTAACATTTTTCATTTTAAAACAATCACCAATTATCCCTATGAAAAATACTTTGTACAATATTTTACTCATCCTCATTGTATTCACTACCCGTTCCTTTTCCAGCTCAGCTCATTGCCATGTTTTGCAACAGCAGCTTACCTCCCTATTTGTTCAAACAGAGACCATTTTTCCTAAGTACCTTCTACCTAAGGAAGTCATCCAATCCAGTGCTGTAAATTCTACTTCATTAATAGCATGAATATTATGAATAATATAGATTCAAAACTATTCAAAGCATCCTAAAGTGTAACTCCAAATGATGAAATACAACACTCATATCAACTTTCAGGTTTCTCTATACCATATTGCAATTTTTCAAAGAAATTTAAGACATTCCACTATCTTTAAAGTTCCTCCTTTCTGTATAAAACGTCAGTTTCGAAAAATATACTCTAGTGCTAGACCACCAGGATTTGAATAGAATAGAATTTATTTAAATCTTACATCCATCCCACAATATGATGGAGCAAAACTCTTTGTGTTATGATTCCGTTGCAATGTACAGACATGTGAATTTAAAAGTCTAATGGCTTGTAGGAAGAAGCTGTCCCATAGGCTGGTGGTCCTGGTAATGCTGCGGTCGTGTTTGCCAGACAGAAGTAGCTGAAACAGTTTATGGTTGGGGTGACTGGTGTCCCCATAGATCTTCCAGGCCTTCTTTGTGCATCTGCAGCTGTAAAAATGTCCTCAATGGAGAGACGTTCACATCCACAGATGGGCTGGGCTGTCCGTACCACTTTCTGCAGTGCCCAGTGATCAAGGTTGGTGCAGTTCCCTTACCAGGCGTGATACAGCCAGTCAGTATGCTCTCAATGGTGCCCCTGTAGAAGGTCTTGAGGATCCAGGGGCCCATACCGAACTTCTTCACTCGCCTGAGGTGGAAGAGACATTGATGTGCTTTTTTTGCCACAAAGCCAGTGTGTATAGTCCAGGTGAGGTCATTGGTGATGTGTATACTGAGGAACTTGAAACTACTCACCCTCTCAACTGCAGACCCATTGATGTTGACTGGGCCGAGCTGTGGTGTTTTTCACTAACTACAAATGGTATAACAACACTGATTTATTCAAAACTTCTTTGGCACATACAATTTAACAATTAATTTATTTATTTATTTTAAAAGGGCCGGGAGGGGGGGAATATTTACTCACAGCCTCACCAAAATCAAAAGGAAAACTTCATCCAACCCCTCTCATCCTTAGCAAAACAGCAATGACCATAAGTGTACAAACTGCCCAGCTCAGAACTGATGAACCTGATGCATCTGTACTTCTTAGTCAATGATATAATAGGCAAATGGATAAATTAGTACATGCTTGCATGAATTTCCACCACAACCCCATCCCCCTTAAAAATACTGCCCCTGCAAAAGCTTAAGAAAGAGTAAACAGTAACAGATAAAGAATAATAAAGAATCTAATGTCAGCTTACTGTAAGGTCCATACAAAATATATATACCACCTATTTAGGCAACAGGAACATTTCTTCAGGAGGATTCTAGAAGATTCTAGAAAGCACTTTTCAAGCCTATGGCGGCAGTAACAGTTTGCAGTGTTACTGCTCCAGCTCATGTGAAATTATGAAGACTGTGCTCTTTTTATAATATCTACATGGAGAAAGCATGCTTGTTCAACTGCAGCTTCATGCGATATGTTCAATACACTCAGGTACTGTAAACTGTTTTTAGTGTTACAAACAAACATTGTAAGAAATTACACCAGAATTGAGTGACTATCAGACTACCTACCTCCAGAATCTCGGTAGTATGGAACCAAATATGGCACGAAGAAGTATTCTCAAATTAGAAGTCAAAAGTGTCCTTCAGTGATAAATTTATGCCATGCACAACAAAAGACAGTCATCACAATCAGTCATTAGAACCCAAGGACATTACTACAGGAGTTCCTCAGCATTGAAACTATTTAAAGAATCTTCAATTGCTTCATTAAAGATCTTCCTTCCAAAGAAGCTAAGGAGTATTGGCTGACAATTCTGTAGCATTTAGTTCTAAAACACAATCCTTTAATAATAAAGAATCTAATCTAATTGAATCTCATACTGTAGGGCCCAGGTTCAGTTTTCAACATAAATACCCATGTTGGGTAAATAACAAGCAATCATATCAAATAAAGGTGATCTCCCCTATAAGTTCTGTTGAACCAACAGTGAAGAAACCATCAACATCCTAGAAGACATTTCACCACGTAGGGAAGCTTCCAAGCACATCAGCAGCCTGACTACATTAGCACAGTTCAGCATTCTTTAATGAGTATTTTACCTTCATAATTTGTCAAAGTCTCTCCACATCTGAAAGGCTTAAGCCAAGAACCTATCAGGAGCACTTATTTGGATGGATGAAAACTTGTACAATAATACTCAATAACTCGATACATTTAAAAATAAAGTGATTCACTTGACTGATGCTTCTATCATTGAACACAATATCCATTACCAGTGCATTGTAGTTAGAGTAAGCAACTAGCCCCAAAATGCAGTGCAGTGCAGTATCTAACCAACCTCAAATCAAATGTTGTACTCGCACTTGAAGCACAAAAGTAGCTGTCACTTCAAAGTTTCCCCCTCAAGTCAAACCATGAAAATGAAAAAAAAAATGTTGGTAATCTGAAATAAAACAGAAAATGCTGGAAATCCTCAACAAGTCAGGTGGCATCTACAGAGAGAAAAACAGAGTTAATGTTCCAGGTCGAAGACTGCTCTGAAGGATTGCCCCAAGGATAGTTTGTGAGGAGGAGCTCATCTACGCGATGGGATAATGGAGGTAATGAGACTGAATATGATCCTATGGTCATAGAAGCTATGAAATGAAGGAAGTTAGAGAAAACAGAAAAAGGGATGCAAGAACTGTAAAGCGCAAGGCTAAGGGACATGCCCTACAGGTCAGACTGTGCTTTGGAGAGAGAGAAACTGAGATAATATCACAGGTGGAAGACCTGGCTTATTATGTCAATGAAACAAGTTACCTAAAGTTGTAAATTTCAGTATCTAGTCTGGAAGGCTGTAACATGCTCACATTAAAGAAGATTCTCTTGCTCACGGTTACCTCATTATAACAGTGCAGAAAGCCAAAGGTAACTAGGCCAGAGGGGGAATGGGACAGAGATTTGCTGGCAGATAACAGAGTTACCCCTGTGGTCTCAACACAGGCTTTCTGATCAGTCAGCTAATTTGCTTTACTTCCTCCACGTAGAGGAGACCACATTATGAGGCTCAAATAACAATGTATATCTGAATCAGGAGATATACATATTCAGATATAATTTTTTGTTCCATTACCTCTGCTGACTGAAAAAATCCCAACAAGTACCATTGAGTTAAAGCAAACAGGTCAAGAATTACAGTGACTTAAGGAGAAGGCACAAAGCTACCATACTCAAAATGCTGGTGGTTTCTCAAAATGCTGGAGGTTTCTCAAAATGCTGGAGGTTTCAAAATGCTGGAGGTGACAAGGCTACCATTCTGAGGCTTATCCACTGCATTTTATTTGCAAACTGTGCAGTAATTAGCTTTCATTTTTCCTGTACTTTTGGCATTTTATAGGGCACATGAATCTCTTATCGTTGATTCAGACGGTCCATTTGTGAAAGCAAATGAACATTGAAAAGAATTATTTCCCTCTGTAAATGCAGCAAGAACATATTTGACAGCAAAATAACAAGATCACTTAAGGACGACTGGTGTAAGAAAATGCAAATTCATAGCATTATGCAGGGAGGTCAAGCTTTAAGCAAATTACTGACATATTTCCAAAATTAGCCTTGGCCTATGTACAGCCCAAAGCTTTACATAACTTGGAAGCACATCATATATTCCCTTTATAATATTTATGGCTACTGCACTTCCAACAGTACAACAAACACTTCAAAAAGTACATTATTGAGTTATAAGATGCTTCATGATGACCTGAGGGTATGGACGATGCTATATTAATACTATTTCCTTTCATTCATAAAACACAAGCAATTTTCATATGTTTTGTCTCATCCTTTCACAGAAAAATGTGCTAAACATGTTTGATACAATAAAGCAGAGCAATACAATCACAGTGACAGTAACAGAACATTGGTTACATGGATTAGTATATACAACAGAGATATCAACAGTATGTTGAAAAGAACTGCAACAAAGCTAAAGATTTATGAAATGGGTTCTAGAACTACTTTGGCAAGATCCACCTGAAAGTAATGTGAAGGGATTTTCAAGTTCAAAGATACACAATTCAACTGCTAGGCATTCACTCTATTGCTTAATAATAATTACGAGTGCTGACTAAATGTAATTATGTGATTAGAAATTTTAATTTAAAATAATTTAAAACTGATTATTATAAGTCCAGAACATGGCTTTAAAATATTGCAACATTATCTATATTAGATCAAAGTAAACCATTCATATCAGGATGCTGTGAACTGAAATTAATCAATGAGACATAGCAGAGGAGTGGTGATAGCTTATATGGTGTCATTATGAAAACACTGCAGCAATGTTCCATGTATTGAAAACGCTAAAGTTAAGCAAATTTAATTTTACATTTCCCATCAAACCGACTACAACCCCACCCCCCCACCACCACCCAAATTTCTTACTGAAAAAGGCTGGGGCAATAAAAGGGGTTTTCAAACATTTGAACAAAATCGAACCGTGATTGTCCTCTGAAAACCTAATGCAGAATACAGATTGCACAAGGTAAAGGAATAAACGCAATAAAAACGGCAGAATTCTGAAAGCGTAATTAATTTTATTGAAATTGAATAAGGAACGTAGTGCAGCTATTGACTTTTCAGGTTAAAAAATTATAAATCATTTCAAATTTGTTTACAAACACATTTCTATGATAATGAACTTAAGTTTGTCACATTTTGAAGCTTGGGTTTCCTGAAAGGCCTCTGATTATCAAAATAGATGTCTGTACTCAAAGTAATGGTAAGTAGCATCAAGAATTCAAATGTATATTAACGACATATGTCAGTGAAAATATATGTTTCTGATGTACTTCAACACCCTAAAGCAGGGGTTTTTAACCTAGGGTTCACAGTCCACAGTGAGATTCCAGGGGGCTGTGAGATTCGATGGGGAAAAAATTTACATCTTTATTTTTACTAATTTCCAGTTAAAATTTAGCATTCCTTTCAATTATGAATGTAGGCAACAGTAGTAGTATCAGTATCTGGGACTTTTGTCACCAATAGAAATCACAGATATTTTCATATCACATTACAGTTGCTACAAATATCTCAGAATAATGTTTAGTGCACGCTCTTCACTACTTTGAAATTATAGTAGTTATTAGACCTGCCACTGGATCGACCATGATCGCAGTCTTCTTGTCTGCAAGTTTTATAATTTATCCAAAGGTTTAACACGTTTGATGGCTTTTAGTTGGCCAGTGATAGAGAGGGGGGAAAAAGGGGAGGAGGGGTGGCATTACTGGTCAGGGATACTATTACAGCTACAGAAAGGGTGGGTAATGTAGCAGGATCCTCTTTGAGTCAGTATGGGTGGAAGCCAGGAACAGGAAGGGCGCAGTTACTCTATTGGGGGTATTCTATAGGCCCCCTGGTAACAGCAGAAATACCAAGGAGCAGATTGGGAGGCAGATTTTGGAAAGGTGCAAAAATAGCAGGGTTGTTATCATGGGTGATTTTAACTTCCCTAATATTGATTGGCACCTGATTAGTTCCAAGGGTTTGGATGCGGCAGAGTTTGTTAAATGTGTCCAGGACGGATTCCTGTCACAGTATGTGGAAAGGCAAACTAGGGGGAATGCCATACTAGATCTAGTATTAGGTAACAAACCGGGTCAGGTCACAGATCTCTCAGTGGGTGAGCATCTGGGGGACAGTGACCACCGCTCCCTGGCCTTTAATATTATCATGGAAAAGGATAGAATCAGAGAGGACAGGAAAATTTTTAATTGGGGAAGGGCAAATTATGAGGCTATAAGACTAGAGCTTGCAGGTGTGAAATGGAATGATGTTTTTCCAGGGAAATGTACTATGGACATGTGGTCGATGTTTAGAGATCTCTTGCAGGATGTTAGGGCTAAATTTGTCCCAGTGAGGAAGATAAAAAACCGTAGGGTGAAGGAACCATGGGTGACTAGTGAGGTGGAAAATCTAGTCAGGTGGAAGAAGGCAGCATACATGAGGTTTAGGAAGCAAGGATCAGATGGGTCTATTGAGGAATATAGGGAAGCAAGAAAGGAGCTTAAGAAGGGGCTGAGAAGAGCAAGAAGGGGGCATGAGAAGGCCTTGGCGAATAGAGTAAAGGAAAACCCCAAGGCATTCTTCAATTATGTGAAGAACAAAAGGATGACAGGAGTGAAGGTAGGACCGATTAGAGATAAAGGTGGGAAGATTGTGCCTGGAGGCTGTGGAAGTGAGCGAGGTCCTCAATGAATACTTCTCTTCGGTATTCACCCATGAGAGGGAACTTGATGACGGTGAGGACAATATGAGTGAGGTTGATGTTCTGGAGCATGTTGATATTAAGGGAGAGGAGGTGTTGAAGTTGTTAAAATACATTCGGACAGATAAGTCCCCAGGGTCTGATGAAATATTCCCCAGGCTGCTCCACGAGGCGAGGGAAGAGATTGTTGAGCCTCTGGCTAGGATCTTTATGTCCTCGTTGTCTACAGGAATGGTACCAGAGGATTGGAGGGAAGCAAATGTTGTCCCCTTGTTCAAAAAAGGTAGTAGGGATAGTCTGGGTAACTATAGACCAGTAAGCCTTACGGTTGTGGTGGGAAAGCTGTTAGAAAAGATTCTTAGAGATAGGATCTATGGGCATTTAGAGAATCATGGTCTGATCAGGGACAGTCGGCACGGCTTTGTGAAGGGCAGATCGCATCTAACAAGCCTGACAGAGTTCCTTGAGGAGGTGACCAGGCATATAGATGAGGGTAGAGCAGTGGATGTGATCTATATGGATTTTAGTAAGGCATTTGACAAGGTTCCACATGGTAGGCTTATTCAGAAAGTCAGAAGGCATGGGATCCAGGGAAGTTTGGCCAGGTGGACTCAGAACTGGCTTGCCTGCAGAAGGCAGAGGGTCGTGGTGGAGGGAGCACATTTGGATTGGAGGATTATGACTAGCGTTGTCCCACAAGGATCGGTTCTGGGACCTCTACTTTTCGTGATTTTTATTAACGACCTGGATGTGGGGGTAGAAGAGTGGGTTGGCAAGTTTGCGGACGACACAAAGGTTTGTGCTGTTGTAGATAGTGTAGAGGATTGCCGAAGATTGCAGAGAGACATTGATAGGATGCAGAAATGGGCTGAGAAGTGGCAGATGGAGTTCAACCCGGAGAAGTGTGAGGTGGTACACTTTGGAAGGACAAACTCCAAGGCAGAGTACAAAGTAAATGGCAGGATACTTGGTAGTGTGGAGGAGCAGAAGGATCAGGGGTACATGTCCACAGATCCCTGAAAGTTGCCTCACAGGTTGATAGGGTAGTTAAGAAAGCTTATGGAGGCAATAGGAAGCAAAACTGGGCTGAGAAGTGGTGGATGGAATTCAACCCAGTTAAGTGTGAGGTGGTTCATTTTGGTAGGTCAAATATGATGGCAGAATATAGTATTAATGGTAAGACTCTTGGCAGTGTGGAGGATCAGAGGGATCTTGGGGTCTGAGTCCATAGGACCCTCAAAGCTGCTGTGCAGGTTGACTGTGTGGTTAAGAAGGCATACGGTGCATTGGCCTTCATCCACCATGGGATTGAATTCAAGAGCTGAGAGGTAATGTTGCAGCTATATAGAACCCTGGTCAGACCCCACTTGGAGTACTGTGCTCAGTTCTGGTCACCTCACTACAGGAAGGGCGTGGAAACTATAGAAAGGGTGCAGAGGAGATCTACAAAGGTATTGCCTGGATTGGGGAGCACGCCTTATGAGAATAGGTTGAGTGAACACGGCCTTTTCTCCTTGGAGTGACGGAGGATGAGAGGTGACCTGATAGAGGTGTGTAAGATGATGAGAGGCATTGATCGTATCGATGGTCAGAGGCTTCTTCCCAGGGCTGAAATGGCTAACACGTGAGGGTGCAGTTATAAGGTGCTTGGAAGTAGGTACAGAGGAGATGTCAGGTGTAAGTGTTTTTACGCAGAGAGTGGTGAGTGCGTGGAATGGGCTGCTGGTGACGGTGGTGGAGGCGGATACAATATGGTCTTTTAAGAGACTCTTGGATAGGTACATGGAGCTTAGAAAAATAGAGGGCTATGTGTAACCCCAGATAATTTCTAAAGTAAGTACATGCTTAGCACAGCTTTATGAGCCGAAGGGCTTGTACTGTGCTGTAGGTTTTCTATGTTTCTATGACAAACTCTGCATCTACCTGTACCCGACTAGAAGCCTGAGAAGAGTTTATTCGTACGTATTATATAGTTTCACTTGCATTAATGGACGTGATGGGACACAAAGGCCACACGTTTTTCTAGTATGGAAAATTTCTTACGAACGGAAGTATGAAGCCAGCAAAACTGCACGTCAATCCATCCTGAAAATACATTAAAAGATGCATGGTTTTTCCATGCAAAGAAAACACAATTCGAAAAAGTAGGGACACTCCCAAAACTTGGACTTGCCCTTAAGCAAAATCCTTTTCTTGAAGCATCCTATGAAGCTACTTGCCAGAATGCCAAAACAAAAGAAGCTGCACACCACTGGTCCTGCAGAAGGGTCTCGGCCCAAGACGTTGACTGTACTCTTTTCTATAGATGCTGCCTGGCCTGTTGGGTTCCTCCAGCATTTTGCATGTGTTACTTGGATTTCCAGCATCTGCAGATTGTCTTCTTTGTGATCCACACTGTTGGACAGACTTTAGTAAAGCCATGTGCACTGGAAGTGGTTGAGTTGGTGTGTGGACTGAAACAGAGGAAAAATTTGGAAGCGGTTCCCTTATCAAATAATGTGATATGTTCTGGAATAGTTGATATTTCTTTTAACATTTTGAAGTGGATCGATGAGGAATTCACAATTCCCATTCAGTATGCAATTGGATAAAACTACAGGTAACTCTCAATGTTCTGTTTTTCTTTGTTATGTGCATGCTGATGCCATCAAAGAATTCTTATTTTGTGAGTCCTTTTGGAAACTTTAAAGTCCAACAACGTTTTGGAAATGGTAAAAAATCTTTTTGCCAAAAAAACTTATGACTGGAAAAAGAACTTCACACTCTTTGTATGATAGTACTCCTTCAGTGCTTGGCAATATATCTCGTTTTGTTACTTTAGTGAAAGAAAAAGCTCGTCACGTCATCATCACTCATTGCTTTGTAAGCAGACATGCACTGGCAACAAAGACCCTTTCAACAATCCTGAAAGAAGTTATGTCAACAGCCAATTAAAGTCATCAACTTTATTAGAAGCAGTTCTCCGCATATCACATTTTTCAGAGACTTTGTAACGAAATGGGTGCAGAATATGAAGTGCTTCTCTAACACACAGAAATTCACTGGCTTTCAAGAGGACAAGTCCTGAAGTGTTTGTTCAAACTAAGGACAGGAGTTTCACTTCTTCTGAAAGAAAAAGAAAACCAACTCTTGTAATAGTTTGAAAAAAAGGATTGTATCCAATGGTTGTACCAGGTCACATATATGAAATAAATCTTTCAATTCAAGGTGCTGAAGTCACCATTAAGCACGCTGCTGAAAAATTATGTGCTTCTTGGCTAATCCGCTGATATGGAAGAAGAGAGTAGAGGCCAAGATCTTTGCAAACTTTCAAATGCCGGAAGAAGTGCTTTACTAAGATGGCGTTGAGATACAAAATTCTCTGTCCATTTCTTTGAAGAGTGACATCTGTGAATACCTGGAAACACTTCAGAACTCTTTCAAAAGTTAATTCCATCTTGATGGCATTAAAGTTGAATCACAGATCCGCAATCCTCTTCCTAGAGATGCTGCCTGGCCTGCTGCGTTCACCAGCAACTTTGATGTGTGTTGCTTGAATTTCCAGCATCTGCAGAATTCCTGTTGTTTCCGCAATTTTTTCTTTGATATAAACTGTATCGCAGATATTGATCTAGTCAAAGATGAACTCATTGATCTTAGGACCAAAAAAACTTACTACAATTGGAGTTTAACTCAAAGGCCTTGGAGAATTCTGGTGTTCCTTGAGAGAAGCCTATCCTCACCTTGTAAAGCGAGCTATGGAGGCTTTAGTTCCATTTCCAACAACATATCTTTGTGAATCAGACCTTTCAACACTTGTAACCATTAAAACAAAATCAAAATGGATTGACTGTCCAACATGACACGTGTGTTGCTTTGTCAAAGGCCACCCCCCAGCTTAATGTTATTAATCAAGCTAAGCAACATCAGCCTTCACACTGATCGGTCTTTAAAAAATAAAATTTAATTTTATCTTGCCTATATTTTAAATGTACAGCCTTGTTATTTAATGCGTTAATAAAGAAGCACATTTATTACTATATCACAAATTTGATTTTTCAAATTGTTTGATACAAGTAATTCAATATAATTGGTTTCTTTTACACTCATGTATTTTATTATATATATTTAAATACATTATTCTGAGAAGGGGTCCATAAACTTCACCGGACTGCCCAAGGGGTCCATGGCATAAATAAAGGTTAAGAACCCCTACTCTTATAGATCTAATCTCATGTCTTCATATTATTTAATTTTGGTATCTAGGCTAGAGTTGACTGTAATCGACAATCCATTACAACCTCTCCCAACCAATATGATTTTGCTCATTTAAATCTCATCATCATAATTAATTGACATTATCAACATGTAAGAAGTCAAAGACTTTGGATCAATAGTTCTCTATCCTTTTAGAATGAATAAACAGCTAAATCAAAGATGCTCGTTATAATACACAGTAAAAAAAATCTCTCCAGTTCTCATAATTCATTCAGTTGCAAGCTCAAATTAAAAACTAAATAACATCACTGTTAAAAAGAAAAACAACTTCTGACTGTCCTGCAGGTGTCACCACAAAGACCTGACACACTTTTCCCCAAGAAAATAAAAAATAAGGTGATGTATATAGATTACTTTGTTTGCCAAAACTGCTTTATTTTATTAAGGAGAAACAAAAGCAACTGAAGGACAGGAACATTTAGCTTCTAACCATGTTTATATCATGGTTTATAAAAAGGTATAATTGGTTACTGAAACCACTGATTAGATTGAAGAATAAGGATTAAATCAGAGATTATATTCTTGACTACTGACGATTAG
Source organism: Mobula hypostoma (assembly GCF_963921235.1). Classification (NCBI taxonomy): domain Eukaryota; kingdom Metazoa; phylum Chordata; class Chondrichthyes; order Myliobatiformes; family Myliobatidae; genus Mobula; species Mobula hypostoma. The sequence goes on from NC_086098.1 coordinate 37,907,807, forward strand.
AAGCCACTTATCATTCTATCAGCAGGCTACAATGGCACATGTATCACAGGACTAGCATGCATAAATTCCTGAAAAGAATACATTTGTCAATCATATTTTCTTCCAGATATGGCTTGCATTGTCTTCTCATTGTGTTTAATTGCAGACATCAGCAGGGAGATAAAGACAGCATTAAAGTGCCATTTGAAAATAAGTTCAATAAAATATGCATTCTTTTCCTTTCACTTGGTCAACAGATAAGGGTATTGGAGGGGTCAAAGGGGATTGTGGTAAAACGGAATTACCAGGATCCTACTTTAAAATTAACTAGATTTGGGAGAGAAAAATAAAATGAAAGACAGAGAAGGTGGCAATAGATTATTGAAAGAACAGGCAACTTATTTATGCTATGGTTATTATGGGGCAAAGAAGTTCAATTAAAAAATTTCTACATTGCAACACACTATAAAAACAGTATAACTTAAGAAAGGAATGAGTTAAATATAGGAAAGGAGGCAGTATGGAATTTGTCTAATGCACAGATTGCCCAGTAGATACATACGTACCCATTCTGACAATGGCATTATTTAAACTATTCTGATTAATAACACTCTATAGATTAGAAACTTTTGAATGCATACAATAATATTCAGTAATTGCCCCTTTCCTTTTTATTTCTAAACGTCATGTGACACCTGCACAATCTGGTAAATGGAAGATGCCCTTGAACCCTGTGAAATTATCCAAAATCAACAGGTTAATTTAGATGATTACTAATTATGTTGCCCATGAACTAGCTAGAACTAAGCAGAAAAGCAAGCAAAATGTAGAACAAACTATAATCAAAAGATTAAAGGGCAAACTGTCCTTGGTGAACAACATGACAGAAATATAGTGGAGATTTTCTATCAAACTTTACTTGGATACTCTAGAACCTGATATTGCTGAGAGCAAAGCTTCTGTTCGAGCATTCCCATTTTCCACAGATTATTAATAATGGTCAGTACATATTTAGGATTTTCACTCATATTTACATAGATGTGATGATATTAGTTGATATTAGTTAATATTAGTTAATTAGTGCTTGGAAAAGTATTCACAACTATTTTCACATTTTACTGCCTCATTTTCTAAATTTAAAACATATTGAAGTAGGATCCTTTGAGCTAATCTGCAAAACATTGTGCATCATGTCAAATCAAAAGAAAAATTCCAAAAACTGTCAACAATTTACTAAAAATTTAAACCCAAGATTGTGAGGCTGAAGAAGTACTCATCCCTTTGAAATTACTACACTAACTTTCCTCAGGTACAATATACTATTACCTTACCAATTCACCAAATTTGTTGATGTAGAAAATGGGAGAATCACCTGACTAAATACCCCCTCTCGCTGTACGGTCCAACACTATGGTAGATTTTCAACAGACCAAACCAAAATTGAGACAAAAAAAGCATTCAAGGCCAGTCAAGGAAATGATAATATAGAAGCACAAATCTAGAGAAGGGTACATTAGAATCTCAAAGGCACTGAACATTCTTCAGAGCTCAGTGTAGTCTGTGGTAAAACCACAGCCATATTGCCTAGGTAAGGCCGCCGCTCTAAACTTAGTCACCAGTGAAGAATACCCTTGGAAGAGAGGCTGCTGGGACGCCAACGTTCACTCTGAGTGAACTGCAGAAGTCAGTGGCTGAAACTGGAGATGATGTTCATGGCTTCACAGTCTCTAAGGCCTTGAACAAAAAGGGTATTTATAGATGGCAAGGAATAAACTTTGTCTAAAAGAAAAATAGCATACCTTTTGCGAAGTGTCACTTAGAAGATACTGTAAATATGTGGAAGAAGGCCTTGTGGTCAGATGAAGCTAAAGTGGAACTTTTTGGCCTCTATACTAAGCAGTCAGGAAACACCATCCCTACTGTAAAGTATGGTGGAGGTAGCATCATGCTACGGCATTGCTTTTCAGTAGCAGGGACTGGAAATCTGGTCGTGATTGATGCTGCTAAATACAAAGAGACACTGGCTGCCAGAAAGCTTAAACTGGGGTGGAATCTCATCTTTCAGCAGGACAACCCAAAGCAGAGTAATAATGAAGAAAACTGATATCCTTGGGTGGCCCATTTAGAGTCCTGACCTGAACCCAATTGAACATCTCTGGTAAGACCTCAAGCCTGTTGTCCACCACCTGCTTCCCAAGCAGCCTGGCACAGCTTGAGCAATTTTGCAAGGAGGAATGGGCAAATATTGCTCCATCACGTTGTGCAAAGCTAATAGACTTTTCCAAATAATAAACTGTAATAGCTGTGAGAGGTGGTTCAACAAAGTACTGAGCAAAGGGGAATGAATACTTTTGAACTGCTGGCATTTCAGTTTTCAAATTTTTTGTTTTTCATGCTTTATAATTTTCCCTGTTTTTTTTGGACTCTACTATATGAAAAAAAAACATGTGATTCACAAATTAAAAATTGTCATTCAAATTGATCAAAATCCTGCTTGTAATACTCATTTACGTGAACAAAGGGTTGGGGGCTAAATACTTACACAAGGCGCTGTAAATGTTATGGTTTGCTTTTGAAACTGCCCCCATACTGAGTAATAGTTAACGTTAGAGTGATGTAACTCAGGCTATTATTGGTGACAGGTATGCAAACAACGCTCGATCCAAAGGTAGGTAGAAGAAAGAATGTAATAGGACCTCTTGAATTACTGAGATCAAAAGGGCAGAGACACAGCAATTTGTCAGTATCCTGCCATTCTGCACAGAATGTATGAACAAATTCATTCTGTTGGCAGCCACTTTGGAATTTGGCAGCAATCATGCATAGTTTTACAACAGGAATGGGACCGAGGAGATACAACCATAGAGTGTGTAAGCCTCATTAGAGAGAGTCTAAGTTGCCAAAACCAAACAAAAACCAAACATTTCTGCAACTTGCCCCACTTTTCTCTCCTTCTATGTTGCTTATCCCTTAAAATGCCTCTTAAAATCTTCCTCTTAGACTAATCATTTGCCCAATTATCTCCTTCGGTTTTCCACTTTCAATCGTTAATTAAAGTATTTTGGATATTTTAGTCAGCATTTCTAGTTGGTTACATAGGTAACAGTGTATGAATTTTCTACTTCAATTATTTTAATTTTCTAACTCCTGAGGATTTGAGCATCGCTGGCAAGCCAGCACTTACCGTCCATTTCTAAAAGCCTTTGAGAATGTGGTGGCGAGCCATCTTCTTGGGCTGCTACAGTCCTTCAGGGTTAGGTATTCTGAGAGTTTTGTTAGACACCAAGTTCTGGATATGGTCTTAGCAACAGTGAAGGACCTGCAATACATTTTCACATTCGGAAAGTATGCAACAGAGCGGTGGACACCCCTGCTGAAATCCGGAGGAAAACACACAGAGGATGCAGAGGGGGATCACAAAGACGAGGAAAGAGGACTGGGTCGAGACAACAGAGACTTATGGAGAAGAGGGGTTCGGTGGGTAATACCGTTCCGCCTGACCAGAAGTGCACTGAGAGCAGTAAGCGGCGTGAAGGAGTGGGGTGCTTACTGATCTGGCTAACAACGGATGGTGCAATCCGGGGCATATTACGATCGAGGAACGTGTTTGCAGACTGGATATTGAACTTTTTACTGTTGAACTTCGGCCACATTCCACCGTGATACAACACTTGGCGGCACGGGAGACCGTTCCTGCCTGTGGCCAACAAATGTGTATCTCCTCCCGCAGAGGGACAAACACCCTGAGCCAAATAGACTGGGCCTGGACTTATTTTCCATCTGGCATAGTTCGCATTTTGTTGTGTATTTGTTGGGGGTTTTTTGTATTGCTATAGTTACGCTCTATTCTTGTTTGGTGCGACTGTAACAAAACCAAATTTCCCTCGGGATTAATAAAGTATATCTATCTATCTAACTTAAGAGGGCAAAAGTACTGGGGTACTGCCCAGACGCAACAGAAGCGTTCCCACGCAGGTCCAGCAAAGAGCTTTAAAAACCCAGTCTCTATAAAAGTGAGGTAACGCCTAGCGGAGCAGTCATCACGGGGGAGGTCGTCTGAGAAGTCTGAGGCAGGGTAGTAAAGCTTTGGCTCAACAAGGAGAGAACAGGTGGAGGCAAGGTAAGTAGGTAAGTTCATTCCTTATTTTTTATTTAAACCTTGAGAGAATAAGGAGAACATCTACAGAGCCAGTGTTCTGTTCTGGGTGTCAGATGTTCTGGGATTTCCGAGAGACTTCCAGCCTCTCCAATGGCTGCATTAGCACCAGGTGCATCAAGATGCAGCTCCTTTGAGACTGTGTTAAGGAACTGGAGCTGCAGCTCGATGACCTCCGCTTGTTAAGGAAAATGAAGCAGTGATAGACAGGAGCTACAGGGAGGTAGTCACCCCAAGGCTACAGAAGTCAGATAAATGGGTGACTGTCAGGAGAGGGAAGGGAGACTGTCGGATAGTGGAGAGCACCCCTGTGGTTGCCCCTCTCAACAATAAGTACTCTATTTTGAGTACCTGGGGGAAGCAACAGCGGCCGTGCCTCTGGCACTGAGTTTGGCCCTGTGGCTCAGAAGGGTAGGGAACTGAAGAGGATGGCAGCAGTGACAGGGGACTCTATAGTTAGGGGGACAGATAGGCGATTCTGTGGATGCGATAAAGAAATACGGATGGTAGTTTGCCTCCCAGGTGCCAGGGTCTGCGATGTTTCTGAACGCATCCACGATATCCTGAAAAGGGAGGGTGAGTAGCCAGAAGTCGTGGTGCACATTGATGCCAATGACATAGGTAGATAAAGGGAGGAGGTCCTGAAAAAAATTACAGGGCATTAGGAAGGAAGCTAAGAAGCTGAACCTCAAGGGCACTAATCTCAGGATTGCTGCCTGGGCCAAGCGACAGCGAGGATAGGAAAAGAATGAGGTGGCAGATAAATCCGTAGCTGAAGAATTGAAGCGAGGGCAGGGATTCAGATTTCTGGATAATTGGGACCTCTTCTGGGGCAGGAGGGACCTGTACAAAAGTGCACTTGAATCTGAGGGGGACCGATATTTTTGCGGACAAGTTTACTAGAGCTGTTGGAAGTGCTTTAAACTAGTATGGCAGGGGGATGGGAACCAGTATGATAGAGCTGAGGATGAGACAGAAGGTTTACAAGTAGATGATGAATGTAGCATGAATATAAGGACAAGTTCAGACAGAGTAAAGACTTAGATTGTACCACAGAGGCAAAATTCAAAAGGGTGAAGAATGCAGGACTGAAGGTGCTGTATTGAAATGCATGTAGCACTCGGAGTAAGGTGGACAAACTTGTGGCGCAATTAGAGATTGGTCGGTATGACATTGTGGGCTTCACCGAGTCATGGCTTAACATCATAGTTGGGAGCTTAACGTCAAAGGATATGCTTTGTATCAGAAGGACAGGCAGGAAGGCACAGGTGGTGGTGTGGCTCTGTTGGTAAGAGATGGAATTACATCATTAGAAAGAGGTGACATAGAGTCAGAGAATGTTGAATCTTTGTGAGTGGAGTTAAGAAACTGCAAGGGTAAAAAACAAAATTATGGCAATCATATATAGACCTCCAAATAGTAGCCAAGATATAGGGCTGAGATTGCAAAGGGAGCTGGAAAAGGCAATAAGGCAAAAAGGTAATAAGGGTAATAACACAATCGTAATGGGGGAGTCCAATATGCAAAGGGATTGGGAAAATCAGGTTGGTGTCCGATCGCAAGGGAGGGAATTTGTTGAATCCCTATGAGATGGCTTTTTTAGAACAGCTTGTGCTTGAGTCCACTCAGGAAAAAGCCATCTTAGATTGGGTGTTGTGCAATAATCCAGATATCTTAGGGAGCTTAATGTAAAGGAACCCTAAGGAGACAGTGATAATATGGAATAAAGGGAATTACAGAGGGAAGAAAGAGGAGCTTGCCCAGGTGGATTGGAGGAGGATACTGGTGGGGATGATGGCACAGCAGAGATAGCTGAAGCTTCTGGGAATAGTTCACAAGACGCAAGATAGGCATGTCCCACGGAACAAGTTCTCAAATGGCAGGTGTAGGCAACCGTAGCTGACAAGGGAAGTTAAGGACTGCATAAAAGCCAAGGAAAGGGCACATTAGGTAGTATAATTGACTGGGAAGTTGGATGATTGGGAAGCTTTTAAAATCCAACAAAAGGCAACTAAAAAGTTACAAGAAGGAAAAAGATGCAATATGAGGGCAAATTAGCCAAAAATATAAAGCAGGATACCAAAAATTATTTCAGTTATATAAACAATAAAAAGGAGGTGAGAGTTGATATCGGACCACTGGAAAATGATGCTGGTCAGGTAGTAATGGGGGACAAAGAAATGGCAGATGAACTTAATGAGTACTTTGCATCTGTCTTCACTGTGGAAGATACTAGCAGTGTGCCAGAGGTCCATGAGTGTCAGGGAGTAGGAGTGAGTGCCATTGCTATTACAAAGGAAAAAGTGCTAAGCAAACTCAAAGGTCTTAAGGTGGATAAGTCACCTGGGCCGGATGGATGACACCCCAAAGTCCTGACAGAGATTGCTGAAGAGATAATGGATGCATTGGTCATGACCTTTCAAGAACCACTGGATTCTGGCATGATTCCAGAGGTCTGGAAAATTGTAAGAGTTAAGAGAATTGTAAGAAAATTTAAGAAAAAAATTAAAGAAAATTGTAAAGAGTTCCCAATCCCTTTGCATATTGAAGTCCCTCATTACATTTGGGTCATTACCCTTATTACATGCCTTTTCCAGCTCCCTTTGCAATCTCAATCACAGATCTATTTGGAGGCCTATGTATGATTCCCATAATGCTTTTTTCACCCTTGCAGATTCTTAACTCCACCCATAAATATTCGACTTTCTCTGATCTTATGTCACCTCTTTCTAAAGATGTAATTCCATCTCTTACCAACAGAGCCACACCTCTGTCTATGCCTTCCTGCCTGTCTTTCGATACAAATTATGTCCTTTGTTATTAAGCTCCCAACTATGACCCTTCTTTCAGCCATGACTCAGTGATACCCACAACGTCATACCGACCAATCTCTAACTGCACCAAGAGTTCGTCCACCTTATTCCAAAGGCTACATGCACTTAAATACAGCACCTTCAGTCCTATTGACATCAATGGATCTGGGGTTGAGAGGGTGAGCAGCTTTAAGTCCCTCGGCATACACATCACCAAGGATCTCACATGGTCTTTACAGAGTGACTGTGTGGTGAAAAAAGCACAACAGCATCTCTTTCAACTCGTCGGTTGATGAAGTTTGGTATGGGCCCCCAAATTCTAAGAACTTTCTACAGGGGCACAATTGTGAACATCCTGACTGGCTGCATCACTGCCTGGTATGGGAACTGTACTTCCCTCAATCACAGGACTCTGCAGAGAGTGGTGCGGACAGCCCAGCGCATCTGTAGATGTGAACTTCCCACTATTCAGGGCATTTACAAAGACAGGTATGTAAAAAGGGTCCGAAGGATCATTGGGGACCCAAGTCACCCCAATCACAAACTATTCCAGCTGCTACCATCGGGTAACAGTACAGCAGCATAAAAGCCAGGACCAACAGGCACCGGGACAGCTTCTGCCACCAGTCCATCAGACTGATTAATTCATGCTGATACAACTGTATTTCTCTGTTATATTGACTGTCCTGTTGTACATACTATTTATTATAAATTACTATAAATTGCACATTGCACATTTAGATGGAGACGTAATGTAAGGATTTTTACTCAAGTATATAAAGGATGTAAGTAATAAAGTCAATTCAATCCATTCTTCACCCTTTTGAATTTTGCCTCTGTGGTACAACTTAACTCTTTGCTCTTTCTGCATTTGTATCCAGTCTTCGGCTTGTCCTTCCTTACATTCAATTATACCCATCATCTACTTGTAAACCTGCTGGTTCATCCTCAGCTCCACCATACTGGCTCCCATCCCCCTGCCATATTAACTTAAACCACTCGCAACAGCTGTAGCAAACTTCCCCACAAGGATATTGGTCCTTTGCATCATGTCTAGATGCAAGTCAGATCAGTAGGTCTGCAACAAAATGCATAACATTACCAAGTAATTGTTTGATGAAATTTCAGAAACCAAGGCCAGCATTTATTGCTCAACCCTAAAAGTAACAGTTTGTCACTCAAATAATTAAGAGGCAACCACAGAATTGGCGTTCTGGTGACACAAATGGATCGGACAAGATACTGATAGCATTTGAATTCTCCAAGGAACAAGAAATAACCAGATAAGATGTTATGACAATCTGATAGTTTCATGGTTATCACTACTAACAATTTTTTTATATTTCAGATTATTTAATTAGTGGCACTTAACTAGTTGCTTAATGGAAATTAAACAAACCCTCCAGATCCCTGGATTATTAGTTTAGTAAATATACCAATTATGGACCATCCCCAGGTAATGAAACAGTTGCATTTTTACATAAATTTTGTATACAAGTTTGAAAATACTCGGAAATCACTTAAAATGGATTCCATATCTCCACAGTATTGTAATGAATGACATAAAACTAAGAACAAGTACTAAAAGTGGAGCGAGGGAGCAAATAATTCCACCACTCGTAGAAACGAATCAATGTTGGTACAGTCAGTGGTCACTTTATTTGATATCTCCTGTACCTAACAAAGTGGCCACTGTGTATATGTCCATGGTCTTCTACTGCTGTAACCCCGTCACTTTAAGGTTCAATGTGTTTACCATTCAGGAATGCTCTTCTGCACACCGCTGTTTTAACATGTGGCTATTTGAGTTACTGCCAGCTTGAACCAGTCTGGTCATTCTCCTCTGACCTCTCTCATTAACAAGGGTTTTCACCCATGATATTGCCACTCACTGGATGTTTTTTTGTTTTTCGCACCATTCTCTGTAAACTCTAGAAACTGTTGTGTGTGAAATTTCCAGGAGTTCAGTAGTTTTAGAGGTACTCTAACCACCCCATCTGGCACCAACAATCATTCCACAGTCAGTCACTTAGATCACATTTCTTCCCCATTTTGATGTTTGATCTGAACAACAACTGAATCTCTTGATTATTTCTATATGCTATATGTACTAAGTTCTGCCACATGATTGCTGATTAGATATTTGCATAAATGGGGTGTACACATATTCTGTACCTAATAAAGTGTCCACTGAGTGTCTGTTGGAGTAATGACTTTAAATGAAGCCCTTTTATATGTAGAAGTGTCCATTAGCTGGGAATTTGTAACCGCAGGACAACCTGCATTTTGGCCCAGTCAACAAGACATTTCTTGAATAAACTCTTCTTGGGCTTCCAGCCGGGTACAGGTATCGATTATCACCGACGTTTCAATGACAAACTCTGCCATCTTCATTAGGGATGATACCTGGGCAGGTCTAGTCCGGTGGTATTTATATCCCCATAGTCCTTATCGAATCAGGTTTCCACTCTCCCACCTTGTTTATAGTCAAACTCCAGTTCTTCCTCAGAACAAGATGTTCAACTTTGTTCCAATTATCTTCCTCTAGTTTTATTTCAATGGCTTCCTTTTCCAGGTGGTCCCAAAAGCCATTGGCATGGCACAGTAGTTTGTGCTGTTGAAATCAATGCTATGGCCATTCCGAATGCAGTGTTCTGCTACCACCAATTTCTCTGGGTAATCCAAACGGATACACCTCCTATGCTCCTTGATGTGGCTTTCCACCGTGCCATCTGGTATCTACAGGGGTACAAATACCACCAGACAAGACCTGCCCAGGCATCATCCCTAATGAAGATGGCAGAGTCTGTCATCAAAGCAATCGGTTATAATCGATACTTGTACCTAGCTGGAAGCCTGAGACGGGTTTATTCATCATATACACCGGGAATGCGCTAGATTCTTTTTTAAATCTTTTCTTGTTTAAGGTTACCCCAATTAAATGGTTTCTGATTCAGTTCAGCTAAACATATGAACTCTTCCTGCTGTCACCACAGCAGAATTCATCGAGTGCAAGAGAGGGAAAAGTAATGCCCCCACAAGCATACAAACATCTGCTGCAAGGAAAACAATTTCAACTTGGGAGACCCTCACTGAGAACCTGCAAGTAAGCCTTGGCCATTTTATCTCCCAGTTAGCGGGAATGATGGGGCAGACAGTATATGGGAGGCTGTTACCAGAAAATTTAAGGTATGGTTCACAATGTCATGACACAGCTGGAAGGTTGGATTCTTGTTTAATAACAAGGTATTGTTATTAAAAACACCAGGGCTGAAGCAACCCAGAGTCTCTTTTGGTCTGGGGAATACTCATACTCCTGCCAGTCGGAAATGCTTAAAATATTTTAAAATGCCATTATGGTAAAGCTGTTACAATTATTTCAGAATATTAAGTGACCAGTTTGCATGGGGCAGACAGCCCTCCAATCACAAATAAACCAATGGAAACAGTTCAGCGGCATAAAGTCTGTACTATTACCTTATCTACTCAGTTGTCCCCAAGGGTCTGCTTTCAGACACTCTACCTTTATTATGCATGGTTTTTCATGAATTCTATTGTATTTCTTTATTTTCCTGGAGATGCCTGTAAGACAATGAATCTCAAGGTTGTATATGATATACAGTACATACTTTAATAATGAATTTACTTTGAACTTTGAATGAATCTAAATTTTAAGCTCTGGCATTGTCAACTCTATTGAAGTTAAGAAGTTATACAAAGCCAGTTCTATATAATTCTGTTAATTCAGCATACTCAAGACCTTGGTGGTACTGGACTGACAGCTTTTAAGACAATTAGACATCTGGTAATACCCCAACACACTTTTAACTAACTTACTTTTTTTATGTCACACATTAGTACACTAAGTTTTCCAGAGAACCTGATAATTCCAAGGGAGCATAGAAAGTGGGGCTCAGTAGCCTTGATGAAGCATGAGAAACAGGGCCATGGTGAGAAAGGCTAGATTGAGCTTAAAGGGAGTTTTGGAGTTTTACAAAAGATGGCAGAAGTTGTGAAAAATGATTTGTTGAATGTTAAAGTTGTTTTAGTAGGAAGTGAGAAGCAGGAAGACCATAAGACATAGGAGCAGAATTAGGCCATCCAGTCCATTAGGTCTGCTCCACCATTCCACCATTGCTGATTTATTATTCCTTCCAACCCTATTCTCCCACCTTCTTCTTGTAACCTTTAATGCTCTTACTAATGAAAAACCTACCAACCTCTTAAATATACCCAATGACTTGGCCTCTGTCTATGGCAATGAATTGTACAAATTCACCACCCTCTGGCTAAAGAAATTCCTTCTCATCTCTGTCTAAAGGGATGTCCTTCTAATCTGAGGCTGTGCCCCCTGGTCCTAGACTCCCCCACTATAGGAAAAATCCTCTCCATGCCCACTCTTTCTAGATCTTTCAGTATTCAATAGATTTAATGAGATCTCCCCCTGCCCCCATTCTTCTAAGCTCCAGTGAACAGGCCCAGAGCCACCAAATGCTCCTCATATGTTAATTTTTTCATTCCCATGGTCATTCTTGTGAACTGCCTCTGGATCTTCTCCAATGTCAAAACATCCATTCTCAGATAAGGGACCCAAAACTGCTCACAATACTCCAAGTGCAGTCTAACCAATGCCTTACATCCTTGCTTCATATTCTAATTCTCTTGAAATGAATGCTAACATTGCATTTGCCTTCCTTACCACCAACTCAACCTGCAAGTTAATCTTTAGGGAATCCTGCACATTTCTGAATTTGCTTCCCATTTAGAAAATAATCTACATCTTTAATCCTTCTACCAAAATACATAATCATACTCTTTCCTACATTGTATGCCATCTTCCACTTCTTTGCCCATTCTACTAATCTAAGTCCTTCTAAAGACTCTCTGCTTCCTCAACACTACCTGCCCTCCATCTATCTTCCTGTCATCTACAAACTTTATTGGCCTCATGAGCTTGCTACAACTTGTCAAAGGCCTTCTGAAAAGCCAAGTAAACAGCATCCACTGACTCCTTTGCCTACAAAGAATTCCATCAGATTTGTCAGCAAGATTTTCCCTTAAGGAAACCATGCTGACTTTGGCCTATTTTAACATTGACCTCAAAGTACCTGAAACATCATCCATAATAATGAACTCCAATATCTTACCAACCACTGAATTCAGGCTAACTGCCTATAATTTCCTATCTTTTGCCTCCCTCCCTTCTTTAAGAGTGGAGTGTCATTTGTAATTTTCCAGTCTTCAAGAACCATTCCATCTACCTCTTTCAGAACCCTGGGAAGTAGTCTACCTTGTCCAAGTGGCTTATTTACCTTTAGACCTTTAAGTTTCCTAAGCATATTCTCCTTAGTAATAGCGACTACATTCACTTCTGTCCCCTGACACTCTCCATATTAGCTCCCTTTGAGTCTGAGAGGAGGCAAGAACAGAGAAGTTGGCAATGAATAGTCAAAAGTGCTATTAATTTAGACGGCCCTCACATTACCAGGGAGCAGAGAGTTGCATTCTTAAAAAATAGCCCATATCACAAGCTTCCATTATGCAAAGCCATGATATTTGCACATGCATCAAGGAACACAAGTTGCAAAAAAAGTTGGATTTATTTTTTCATATAAATTCTGTCAGAGAATTTTACAGTATGTCTCAAATTTTTGGTAGTGATTTATGAATTCTGCAACAGTAAATTTCCATAATACGAAGAGTCAAAATGCGTAAGTCACCTACATAGTACAGGAGAAGCCAGAATTCTCAGAGAAGGGCGAGATCATAAGGAAAGTCTCATCGCTGGGGAACAGTAGATTGGAATAACTGCAAGTGAATCACCACTTCATCTGGAAAGACTGTATCATTGCCAACCTAGAGATAACTTAAAAATAAAGAACAGAGCACCTCATTCCGTTCAACCTGCTCCACAGCACAACACTTGAGTGTTTTGGTGATCATTTATCAAAATTCTTTAGACCCTGGCCAGGTCCCGGCAGATTGGAAGACAGCAAATGTCACGCCGCTTTTAAAAAAGGATGTAGGCGAGAGACGGGCAACTATAGGCCAGTTAGCTTAACATCTGCAGTCGGGAAAATGCTTGAAGCTGTCATTAAGGAAGAAACAGCGAAACATTTAGAAAGGAGTGTTTCCATTAGACAGACGCATCATGGATTCAGAAAGGGCAGGTCCTGTTTGACAAACTTACTGAAGTTCTTTGAGGACATCATGAGTGCAGTGGATGGAGGGGAACAGGTGGATGTCGTATACTTGGATTTCCAGAAGGCATTCGATAAGATGCCGCACAAGAAACTTATAAATAAGATACGGATGCAGGGGGGGTTGGAGGGAGTGTATTGGCATGGATAGTGGATTGGTTAAACAAGAGAAGGCAGAGAGTTGGTATAAATAGGTGTTTCTCCGGTTGGCAGTCTGTGGTGAGTGGAGTGCCGCTGGGGTCGGTGCTGGGCCCGCAGCTGTTTACCATTTACATTGATGATTTGGAAGAGGGGACTGAGTGTAGCAGAGCAAAATTTGCTGATGACACTAAACTGAGTGGAAAAGCAAATTGTACAGAGGATGTGGAGAGTCTACAGAGGGATATAGATAGGTTAAGTAAGTGGGCCAAGGTCTGGCAGATGGAATACAATGTTGATAAATGCAAGATCATCCACTTTGGAAGGAATAATAGAAGAGCAGATTATTATTTAAATGGTGAAAGATTGCAGCATGCTGTTGTGCAGAGGGACTTGGGAGTGTTTGTACATGAATCGCAAAAAGTTGGCTTGCAGGTGCAACAGGTTATTAAGAAGGCAAACGGAATGTTGGCCTTCATTGCTCGAGGGATTGAATTCAAAAGCAGGGAGGTCATGCTGCAACTATACAGGATACTGGTGAGACCGCACCTGGAGTACTATGCGCAGGTCTGATCTCCATACTTTAGGAAGGATATACTGGGTTTGGAGGCAGTGCAGAGGTGGTTCACCAGGTTGATTCCAGAGATGAAGGCGTTAACTTATGAGGAGAGATTGAGTGGCCTGGGGCTATACTCTCTGGAATTCAGAAGAATGAGAGGGGATCTTCTAGAAACATACAAAATTTTGAAAGGGGTAGATAAGATAAAAGTGGAAAAGTTGTTTCCATTGTAAGATGAGACTCGAACTAGGGGACATTGCCTCAAGATTCAGGGGAGAAGATTTAGGATGGAAATGAGGAGAAACTGTTTTTCCCAGAGAGTGGCGAATCTGTGGAATTCTCTACCCAGGGAAGCAGTTGAGGTTTCTTCACTAAATATATTTAAGATACAGTTAGATAAGATTTTTACATAGTAGGGGAATTAAGGGTTATGGGGAAAAGGCAGGTAGATGGAGCTGAGATTACGGACAGATCACCCATGATCTTATTGAATGGCGGGGCAGGCTCGATGGGCCAGATCGCCTACTCCTGCTCCTATTTCTTATGTTCTAAGAGGCCAAGACAAAAACAGTAAAAGGAGTTTAATAATCAGGTACTGCTTTAATGTGCTAGAGTCATCTTCAAATGCTTAATTCTACTTTCCAAAATCATTAGGCTAATTTCTAAAATTCCTACTATTTCAAAAAAACTTACAACTTTTCCAGTATGTACTAATAAAACTCTAAAATACATGTTTTATTTAATGTAAAACAAACTTCCTATGGCTCTGTGGCCTGGAATTTCTGTTCCTGTGTAAGTTAATAATTAGATTCTGGTTTGATTCCATATTCCACCCTGCTGAGAAGCCAGGCACTGGAATCTATTAAATTTATTTTCATACATATAAATTCATATATAAAGCAAAAAAAATAAATTTGAAGAGAAAGTTTAGGGTTTTTATATATATTACTAAAGGTTTATTGAGCTGCAATCTAATTAATAAACACCTTGTTCCCTATTAATAAAAGTTATTATTCATTCTATATATGCAGATTCTATTAATTACAGTATAGAATGTGCCTAGCATACTATATTAACATTAAAAATCTCTAATGTCAATTGAAGAAGTCCATTGCTTTGAATCTGGGATTGCAGCAGGGAAAATCAGAATCATTGGAGCCGGTCTAGAGGAACTCTTGAGGATAGATTTCTGAGCATAAAGCATTGATTCATGGTGAAAGATAAATTTCTGAATTTTAGTTCTTGTAGAAGAAAAGCAAGGTTAAGAGACACAGCAAAAGTTCGTTTAAAGATTTGGGAACCAAAAAAGTCTACCTTCAGGAGGAGAAGTTGAGAACTTGGCTTCACATCTAATACATTAGTTATTTGTTTTTTTACGCCTCAATATTTCACAAACCACAGCAGAAGTGGTGAAAGAGAAAACATAATCTTAAGAAGTGCCATACAATTAAAAAAAGAAAAATAATATATTTTTTAAAAATTAGGTACAACTGCCAAGAGAACAGAATGCCCCAGAGGAGATAACTAGGGAGAAGAAGTCGGGTCTGAAGAAAGAAGCAAACTCAAGCTCAAATTCTCTTTCCAAAATACAGCTACATCTCTACCTCATTATCCTGGTTTGGAGACAATCTTTAAATATCTCCTTCAAGATTACTTTTTTTTCCTCTCATACATTTTGGATTTGTTTATGTGCTAATCAATTAAAGCCTGTATCATTCTATTTTTAACTTGGGTCTTCATTCAAATTCTACCATCACTGGAATGAGCTCTGCAAAACAAATAACTGTATTTGTAAAATAACAAGCTTAATTTCTACCATCATGTACGAAGTTGCTGGGGAAGCTGTAGTTAAATGAGCATAAGTCACCTAATAGCTCACTGTATCTCACCACTAACTGGCATTCATCATGGAATAAGGAGTCACACCTAGGTTAAACTACCCAGAAAGCAAGGGCAGAATTCCTCCATCTTTTGGTAAGTAATGCTTAATGCTCTTGCTTGGACACCAGGACTGCTTTTTTGCTTGTCCAAACCAAGAGCACCTTGACAGGCTAAATTAACTATTGTAAAGAGTGAGCTTTCAAACAAAAGAACAACAAACACTGCTAGTTTTGCCTCATCTTTGAAATGTATAAATTGTGTACTGTACTAATGTACTACACAAGCCTACAGCACAATAAAATGAATGTTACTGTAAATCCAATATGCATATGGCATATAAAAAAAGAACTAATCTTATTTTATTTAGAAACACAGCATGGTAACAGATCCATCCAGCCCAGCAGGCCTGTGGCACCCAATTCCACCCATGTGACGAATTAACTTACTGACTCGTTTATCTTTGGAATGTGGGAGGAAACCAGAGAACCGAGAGGAAACCCACGCAGTCACAGGAAGAATGTACAGACTCCGTATGTGCTGGCCACTGCGCTACAGTCTCAGATGATTAATCTCAAATTCTTGACACACTCTGAGGTATTCAGCTGATGCGAAATTTGCACAATGTCATCTACTAATTTTCTAAAAAAAAAATTTAATGAATAATTAAGTAAGAATACTGCACAGATGGTGAAACATTTTTCAACAATACACTACACTGGTCATATGCCATTATGCCACTTCAATAACATAGGACTGTTGCCACACAAATCCCATAATGCTTTGCCACATTCACTACAAATAGAGTTTAAATTGTCACTGCTATAAATCACCTTATTTAAAAACTATGCATGCACTTTGCTATCAGAGTCATATCATACTGATGGGAAGAATTAGTATTCAAGAGCCATCCACTCAGTAATCTATTACCAATGAAGCTATAAAGTTTATGCTACAATGACCCAAGATCTTGTTAAATCATTTCCACTTACATAAAATATCATAATCTAGATTAATTTCAGTTTCTAAAAAATTATATGCTTTACACAAGGATCCGAGAAATGGAGGCGAATTCCTACCTGATCCCTTTTATCAAAGATAAGGTCTTACTCCCATTTATCTCCCTCTTACTCACTCTTAAAAGCAAATGGATATACTGTGCACTTATTGATGTGTGTGTTGTCGTTCTATTGGCGTGGATTTACAAAACAGGTATTTGATACATGGCAATTATAAAAAGATGAGAATTTACAATAATTAGCCAGAGATTCCCAATTTTGTTCTTGGTACCCTTTCCACTGCAGTTGCTCTTCATACTGGAATTCAATCTTTTTCCATTCTGATTATGACCACTGACGAAAGCTATTCGATTTGTAAAAATGTGCACCTCACCCCTGCGTCTAATTGACAAAATTCTGGTTTAAAACCCTACGACTTAAACCAAACATATTTTTAAAATGCATGCAAAATCATTAATTTTTGAACCCAATAAAACATTTAGCTAAACTAATCAAAAATACTGTAAGGATATCATTTTCACTAATAATTTCGGATACCATTAATGTTTAAATGATTGACTTACATTAAAACCTCTGGTAGACACATCACTTACTGTAAAGATTTTTAGTTTGCATAAGACTCTTTAGTACACAGTTGACTCAAAACAACAAATTTCAAAAGCTTTTCGCATTTATTTTAATCAACTTAAAGGAATCTGAATACCTTCTTTGAATAATCGACTTAATTAAACTCAAGGTGAAAAGAATAACCCTTGATGTAACATGATGAGATGAGAACAATAACAGAAATTGAAGTAAAACAGTTTTATTATAATTTATAAATTTGAGTACAGGCCTGAGAGTTCAGGTCTTTATGGAACTCCAGTGAA
Organism: Mobula hypostoma; assembly: GCF_963921235.1. Lineage (NCBI taxonomy): Eukaryota > Metazoa > Chordata > Chondrichthyes > Myliobatiformes > Myliobatidae > Mobula > Mobula hypostoma. The sequence continues at coordinate 37,925,418 of NC_086098.1, forward strand.
AAGAGCAACTACATCTTCATCCCAATATCACAGCCACAGCCACTATACAATAAAAACATGCCGGATTTTTGGCACTTTGTCACAAGCTTTTCTTAAGCAAATGAAGTCAAATTCCCATGGAGAAAATACTGAGCACAATGTTCATTTCAAAATTATCTGGTCTCTGTCAAAAGGTAAAATAAAATGTAGAAATTTTTGACATGAATAAACATTCACAATGATTGTTGGGCATCATTCGTTCAATTGTTGCGAGTACATATTGAAGTACAGACTCCATGTCAAACAACAATCGTTTCTTTACCCTGCCTGTAATAATCCATCGCCATCTTTCCATACAGCTGCTCTGAAACTCATCCAAGCTGCCTAACCTGCCTCCATGAATGAAATGCAGCCAATAATAAATATAAATAATCGATCAGTATATTAGGCTCACACATTCTCCTACACTTAAAAGTAACAATGAACAGTTTACCAGTTAAAAATGGACAGTCAGGACACAAATTATTGGTCACACTAACCATTCATTCCCCGAGCCTGTGAAAACAAAGTTCAAGATTTCAGTCCTGTAGCAGTAATTTTGCCCCATGCATTTCGCTCCTTAGCAAGGGGGTGGGGGTTTAGAAGAGGGTGGGGGAGGAGGAGAACAAAACACAGCAAGCAAACAAAAGGAGGCAGTTTCAATTCAGCTGTGCCAAGTATTGCCTGCTTTTCTTTGCACACTCTCAGCATGGCACCCTTCCCAAGCATCTTGGCATCGCTCCAGCCAGTGCCAGTCTGTCTAATCCAGCTCCCAAAAGGTACCATCCTGGATCATTTCGGAAATATGCAAGATCAACCGAGCTGCCACCGGATTCTGGCAGAATTCAGCTCTGTTGCTGCCAACTTCCTCACAACCTTCAAATCTTTTTCATACCGATCTGCTGTGCAATGAAATGCCACTGAAAGTTTACTATTAAAAAGAGAGTTCAGAAAAACTAGAGATTACTCATCACAAGTCACTCACTCCTGCCTTCTTTCTTTCCCCCCTTCTCTCACTGGAACTGTCCATATGCGACACAAGCACCACCTGCAGATTGGAGTACCTTGGTGGCCAACCAGTGGGCAGACTTCTTAATACCAGCTTCCGTCTCAATTCTCAAAGCTTCCTGGGTAATTTCAGAATGGCAATCCTTTCATGTTTATTTCATAACATAATCTATGTACCTCACTGAACTTGCAGGCAAGATTGGAATACTAGCACATTAGCACCTGCACATAACATCTTCCAGCTGCAAAGGCTTTCAGTATTCATACAAAATTATTTAGCAACCTTATTACTTAGACTTCATCAGTATATTACAACTTATAAAAGCATCAGTAAAGCAATTTTATTCAAAGTAAAATGCATGAATATTAAGTTAAATATTAAACTACAAACAAACAGGTACGTTGGACGTTTGTTAACAGCTAGCTTTCTCAAAATTTCAACTATTTGCTGTTGGCACTTATCAGAGACAATGGGCAAAGTGTACAAACTGAAGTAATCACTCATTGCAACAGCCCTCATACTATAGCCAGCAGCCACTGTACCTTAAAATGAAACCAGGAATGCCTCAGCCGAACTCCAACTGTCTCAGATGATCTCTTTTCCAATTACTTCAAGGTATAAATGAGACATTGCACCTGCTTTCATGGAAGGCACATGGAACAAAGGATTGCTGTAAACTATCCTGAAGCAAAATTTCAACTACATTCCTTTTCTTGCAACATGTAGGTTTTATCCTTAGGCCTCTGAATTCCATTTCCACCATCTGTGTCAAACAGGAATTCTGTTTCAGAAATTTCAACTTTGATGTGGATTAAATGAAAAAATGATTTTGGATCAGCCACCCATCATACATCACATCTCAAATTCCTGGCCACAAAAGTTAGAGACCACTTGATCATCACATCAGCATCATCTTCCTCTTGCATCCAAGTATGTACAAAAAACACTGGAATGTCATACACTCCTGTTTCAGAGGCTTATCTACCCTTTCGATATAACATGTAATGATCCGTACTATACATGTCTGAGAAAGCTCTACATGCCATTGTAACTCCTTGCATATAAACATTTCCTCATTTCTCTATCCTCATTCTGTTCACATATAACAGAAATTACGTGGAGAGAGTGAGCAGTTTCAAGTTCCTGGGTGTCAAGATCTCTGTAGATCGAACTCGGTCCCAACATATCGATGCAGTTATAAAGAAGGCAAGTCGGCAGCTATACTTCATTAGGAGTCTGAAGAGATTTGGAATGTCAACAAATACACTCAAAAACTTCTACAGATGTACCATGGAGAGAGAGCATTCTGACAGGCTGCATCACTGTCTTGGGGGGCGGGGGGGCGGCTACTGCACAGGACCAAAGGAAGCAGTAAATTTAGTCAGCTCCATCTTGGGTACTAGCCTACAAAGTACCCAGGGCATCTTTAAGGCAGCATCTCAGAAAGGCAGCATTCATTATTAAAGACATCCAGCACCCAGGGCATGCACTTTTCTCACTGTTACTATCAGGTAGGAGATACAGAGCCTGAAGGCACACACTCAGCGATTCAGGAACAGCTTCTTCCCCTTTACCATCTGATTCCTAAATGGACATTGAACCTTTGAACACTACCTTACTTTTTTAATATTTATTATTTGTTTTTTGCATAATTTTTAATCTATTCAATATACATATACTGTAATTGATTTACTTTTTTATTTATTATTATTATTTATTGTTTTTTTCCTTCTATTTTACTAATTGCCTTGAACTGCTGCTGCTAAGTTAACAAATTTCATGACACATGCCGGTGATAATAAACCTGATTCTGATTCTGAAATTTAAAATCTACATGTTGTTTCCCATCCCATGCCAAGGAAGTTCTCTCTCTCCCTTCAATTCTATATCCTGTCAAATTTTAAGAACTTAGTCTCTTCTTGGGCTTCCAGCCAGGTATAGGTATCAATTATAACCGATGTTTCAAGGACAAACTCCGCCATTTTCATCGGGGCAGAATTTATCATCGATTATAATCAATACCTGCACCCGGCTGGAAGCCCGAGAACAGCTTATTCGTCATATACGCCGGGAAAGCATTTCTTTTAGAATGCAGAAATGAGAGTCTGATAGTGAGATCAGAGCCAACACAGATCCAATTTGTTCACTAATGCCAACATCAACGAAGGACCTTTGACACGGTAAATTATCACAAAGGGTATCCAAAGAGTAACAACAAAGCTGCAAGACCAACCCCAAAAGAAGCTGTTAGAACAGCTGATCAAAAACTAGAACATGGAGATGAGTTTCAGTGAGCACTGTAGAAAGGAGGAAGGAGAGGTAGAGAAGTTCAGCCAAGGAAATTCCATAACATAGTTCAGCAGTTGACGACAAAATCATCAGATTACAGATTGAAATTCTGTTCATTGGTCAGGGTGCACAGGAAGAGTAAAAATGAAAGAATGCAAACATGCTGGATCAGGCTGTTGACACAAGGCTCTTGGTGCAAGGCAAAAAAGGGGATTGGAAAGAAATCGAAAACTACTGGCAAGGAGCCTGTCATCCAAGTCAGCCTTCAACTCACCCTGTAAAAGTAGGATGAGTAGCTATAATGAATGTTATGGGTCCTGGCAATAAGCCAGCAGTAGCAGCCTGGACACTGTCCAGAACTACTCTGTTCCTCTAATCAAGTTGTAGTACAGCTGCAACAACAGCATCTACCAGTCAACATGAAACACCATTCAGCTGGGAAAATATAGTACAGATTCTGCAGATGCTGGAATTCAAGAGTTCAATCGTTTCATGTAATACCAGAGAAATATATGCATCCTGAAACCTGTTCTTCGCAGACATCCACCAAAACAGAAGAGTGCCCAAAGAATGAGAAACAATTAAAATGTTACAACTCCAAAGCCCCTCTACTCCACCCTCCCACGCACAAGCAGCAGCAAAGCAACGATCCTCCCCAGCCCCACCCACTTCCACAAAAAAGCATCAGCAAGCTCCACCCACCAAGTAAGCAATAGTAAGGCCCCCCAATAAAGACCATGATTGCAGTACAACAAAAACTAATCATTCACCCAACACACCCAACAATTCAACATCTCCATCTCTCTCTGTCTCTCACACACACACACACACACACACACAAAGGGAAAAAGAATTGTCCCCTTTCGCAGCGAGAGGGGAGACATAACAAAATAACTCGCTGATTTATGGAGTTAAAAGTCTGTTGCGCCTGGAGAATCGGCAACAATCCTTCACCCACCAATGAGAGAGACAGAGATATAGGTGCGGGGGGGAGGGGGTGGTTCGATGAAATGTGAGGCAGGGAGATTATCGGTGAAAAATGTAAAGGGCTGAAGAAGGAGGAATATGATAGGCAAGGAAAGTGAACCAAGGGAGAAAGGGAAAGAGGGGTATCAGAGGGAAGTGTTAAGTAGGTGAGGAGTTGAGAAAGAGTGAGAGTGGAGCCAGAATAGGGAATAGAAAAAGACAGATGGGGGTGAAATTACCAGAAGTTAGAGAAGTCAATGTTCATGCTGTCAAGTTGGAGTCTACCCAAACAATGTAAATCCAATCCAGTTCATTTCTATCCTATCTAAGTTATTTCAATCATCAACAAATTGATGAAAATGGTAGTCACTAGTGCTCAAAGACAAGAAAATCTGCAGATGCTGGAAATCCAAGCAACACACACTAAATGCTGGAGGAACTCAGCAGTGCTGATGAAGGGTCTCAGCCTGAAATGCCAACTGTTTACTCTTTTCAATAGATGCCACTTGGCCTACTGAGTTCCTCCAGCATTTTGTTTATGTCAGTGGTGCTCAGTTTGGACTCTTCCAAAGTCACTCAGCTTCCAACCTTACTAAAGCATTGGTCCAAGCATGAAAAAAAGACCTGAATTGTACAGATGAGGGGGGAGTTATTGCCCATAACATTAGGGAACATTTGACCAACTGTCACACCAAGGAAAACTAACAAAATGGAAGTCACTGGGTAATTGGCAAAAAGCTTCCCTTGGCCAGAGTCAGACCCAGCAGAATTTGAAGTTGCTGGAAAACTATCACCTTACGCCTTAAGGCATCACTGCCAAAATCTCTCAGGACAGTACTCTAGATTCAATGTTTTTAGCTGCTTTAGTGATGATCATACTTCCAAGATAAGAAACTGGTAAATTTCTTGAAAAGGCATTCAACTACATTTATTACAGTTCATTGCATAAAAAAGTGTGCACCAAGATATAAACTTGTATATGGCAAGAACTTTAAATGATATTCAATGACCATTTTGAGCAGGTAAAAGTATAACCACATGCTCTTGACTTTCAATGGAATTTCCATTGCCAAATATCACACCAAAGCCCTGGGAACTTGCCATTGACAAGAAAATTAATTGATCAGAGGCTATCTATCCCTCAGCAAAGAACTCAACTTATGACTTTTCCAAAACCTGAGGTTCCAATCTGGTCAAGCAGGCTTCAATTATACCAGTGCCCACGAAGAACATGGCCAACTACCTCAATGATTATCATCCAGTAGCACATGCATCCACTGTGATGAAGTGCTTTGAGAGATTGGTCTTGAAACATATTAACTTGCTTGAGAAGTGACTTGGATCCAGTCCAATTTGCCTACTGGAACAACAGGTTGACAGCTGATGCCATTTCATTGGCTTTTTATTCAACCTTGGAATATTTGGACAGCAAAGCTGCATACATCAGAATGCTCATGACGCAGGCCTCAATTCTTCCTTATGCAATTGGGTACTCGGCTTCCTCACTTCCAGACCCCAGTCAGTTTGGATTGGTAACAATATCTCCTCCACAGTATCAATCAGCACAGAGGCAGCACAGGCTGTGTGCTTAGCCCCTTTCTCTACTCGCTTTGACTGTGACGCTAAGCACAGCTCCAAAGCCATATTTAAGTTTGCTGAAGACACCACTGTCGTTGGATGAATCAAAGGTCATGACAAATCAGCAAATAGGAGGGAGATTGAAAATCTGGCTGAGTGGTGCCATAACAACAACATCTCACTCAATGTCAGCAAGACCAAGGAGATGATATTGACTTCGAGAGGAGGAAACCAGAGATCCATGAGCTAGTTCATCAGAGGATCAGAGGTGGAGAACGTCAGCAACTTTAAACATCTCTGTGTGATAGTTTCAGAGGACCTGTCTTGGGCTCAGCATGCAAGTACAATTATAAAGAAAGCAAGGCAGCACCTCTACTTCCTTAGAAGTTTGCAAAGATTCAGCATAACATCTAAAACTTTGACAAACTTCTATATATGTGTGCTGGAGAGGATATTGATTGGCTCCATCACAGCCTGGTGTGGAAACACCAAGGCCCTCCAACAGAAAGTCCTACAAGAAGTAATGATACAGTCCGGTCCATCATAGGAAAAGTCCTACCAACCACTGAACACATCTACAAGTAATGCTGTTGCAGGAATGCAATATCCATCATTAAGGACATTAAAGCCATGTTCTTTTCTTGTTGCTGCCATCAGGAAGGCGGTATAGGAGCCACAGGACCCACACCACCAAGTTGAGGAAGTTATTATCCCTCTACCATCAGGCTCTTGAACTAGTGGGGATAACTTTATTCAACTATAGTTACCTCATCATTGAACTGTTCCCACAAATACATGGACTCACTTTCAAGGACTCTTCATCTCATGTTCTTGATATTTATTTTCTTATTTATTTTTTAAATATTATTTATTTTGTATTTGCACAGTTTATGTCTCTGCACACTGGTTGTTTGTCCATTCAATTGGGTGTAGTCTTTCACTGATTCTCTTATGTTTCAATTCATTAATTCCTGTGCACAATACTGCCTGTATATTCCATTCACAATATCCAAAGAATTAGCTAACCAAGGGTGCTTCAACAACTCCAAAGAATAACAAAATTCCTTTACCACTGGGGCTACAGATACATTTTGCTTCTAATCACACACCACTTATGACCTATCTTAAATCTATCAGAAATCAATTCAATATCACAAACTTGCAAATCACTTGATTACAAAAGGTATAGCAAATAAATAAAGACTAAGAGAAAGTGAAAACAAAAGTTTTTTTTGGTAAACTGAGAGGAACATGGAATAAAAGAATATCTCTCAAATTTTTGTTACAGTCAAACTTCGATAGAAATATTTTTTATCAGTTTTGCTTTTTTCCCCCAAAGAGGTCAATGCAAATCAAGTGAAATTACACAAAGACAACCAATTAAAACATATTACGTTACCTTCTTGACATTTTGGTTTTAATTAAATTCAATATTCACACAATCAAGATTTAAAAGTCCAGAAGACAGTGAGTATAGGAATAGAATGAGGTGGAGGATAAATGCTTGGCTGAGGGATTGGAGCAGGAGGCAGGGATTCAGATTTCTGGATCACTGGGACCTCTTTTGGGTCAGGCGTGACCTGTACAAAAAGGACATGTTGCACTTGAATCCCAGGGGGCCCAATGTCCTGGCGGGGAGGTTTGCTAAGGCTATTGGGGAGAGTTTAAACTAGAATTGCTGGGTGGTGGGAACCAAACTGCAGAGACGGAGGAAAAAACAGTTGGCTCATGTTAGAGTGAGTTTTTTTGGGGTAGATGATTTGTTTACACTTAAATGACTTTGGCCACCAGACTTCTATTTTAACTGTTCGACAATGCGCTTCCTAAAAGGGCGTGAATACCAACTGCTTCTGACGCCATAGTTTGACCTGATGCTGTAGTTTCAAGGACAGTATTATCTATACATTATAAATATTAATTGTCTTCTATGTTCACATGAGAAATGCCAAATAAATGTATCGTAGACTTAACTTACATTCCTAAAAACTGTGGATACCAACCCAGATACGCTGGCGTCGGAAGGAAAGGATGGTGTGATATTTTGTATGTAGCTTCAATAGGAAGCATTGTCTATGCATTGTCTATAACTTTTTAAGTAGCGATTGCCTTTGTGTTTAGCATATAAATATCGAGCCCACATTGAGCTAGCAGACCTTTCTACTGAAAGCATCTCCGTCCGTATGCCTACTTGTTGTGTCGAATAAAGAAGCTGCTTTGTATCTACCAGTGACTCTGTCTCTCCGCTGATTTCATCCACGCTACAACAGCTCACAAATAGAGAAAGCTTATAGACAGTGTGAGAGGGAGGATAGGAGGGTGATAGAGAAGGGACGCGCTCAGACCAATGGTTTGAGATGTGTCTATTTTGATGCAAGGGGTATTATGAACAAAGCGGATGAGCTTAGAGCGTGGATCAGTACTTGGAGCTATGACATTGTGGCCATTACAGACTTGGATGGCTCAGGAACAGGAATGGTTATTTCAAGTGCCAGGCTTTAGATGTTTCAGAAAGGACAGCGAGGGGGGCAAAAGAGGTGGGGATGTGGCACTGCTGATCAGTGATAGTGTCACAGCTGCAGAAAAGGAGGAAGTCATGGAGGGATTGTCTACAGAGTCTCTGTGGGTGGAAGTTAGGAACAGGAAGGGGTCAATGACTCTACTGGGTGTTTTTATAGACCACCCAATAGTAACAGGGACATTGAGGAGCAGATAGGGAGACAGATTCTGGAAAGGTGTAATAATAACAGGGTTGTCATGGTGGGAGATTTTAATTTCCCAAATATTGATTGACATCACCCTAGAACGAGGGGTTTAGATGGGGTGGAGTTTGTTAAATGTGTTCAGGAAGGTTCCTTGACACAATATGTAGATAAACCTACAAGAGGAGAGGCTGTACTTGATCTGGTATTGGGAAATGAACTTGGTCAGGTGTCAGATCTCTCAGTGGGAGAGCATTTTGGAGATAGCAATCACAATTCCATCTCCTTTACAATAGCATTGGAGAGGGAGAGATACAGAAAAATTAGGAAGGCGTTTAATTGAAGTAAGGGAAGTATGAGGCTATCAGGCAAGAACTTGGAAGCATAAATTGGGAACAGATGTTCTCAGGGAAATGTATGGCAGAAATGTGGCAAATGTCCTGGGGATATTTGCGTGGAGTTCTGCGTAGGTACGTTCCAATGAGACAGAGAAAGGATGGTAGGGGTAGGGTACAGGAACCATGGTGTACAAAGACTGTTGTAAATCTAGTCAAGAAAAAAAGAGAAGCTTATGAAAGGTTCAAAAAACTAGGTGATGGGGCCGGCTGGTGGCGCAGTGACATTGGCGCCGGACCCAGGAACAGAGGTTCCCGGGTTCAAAACTAGTCGGGTCTGCTCCCGAGTACACTTTCCATCCGTGCCAGGTTGAGTGTCGAGATCGCAACTCGACCTCGTAAAGTAAAAAGGGAAATATCCCGTGAGATTGTCTGTGTGAGGAGTGGCAGGACACACAGTCTCTCGCTCTGCACCTTGTAAAAGCCATGAAAAAGACATCATCACGGACACATGCATGTACATGCAAACGCGCACGCACGCACATGTAGATACACATGCACAGACTCGCACACACGCAGGCACACGCCAAAAAAACAAAATAAAACTAGGTGATGATAGAGATCTAGAAGATTATAAGGCTAGCAGGAAGGAGCTTAAGAATGAAATTAGAAGAGCCAGAAATGGCCATGAGAAGGCCTTGGCAGACAGATTAAGGAAAACCCCAAGGCAATTTCCAAGTATGTGAAGAGCAAGTGGATAAGACATGAGAGAATAGGACCAATCAAGTGTGACAGTGGAAAAGTGTGTATAGAACCGGAGGAGATGGCAAAGGTACTTAGTGAATACTTTGCTTCAGTATCCACTTTGTAAAAGGATCTTGGCGGTTGTAGGGATGACTTACAATGGACTGAAAAGCTTGAGCATATAGATATTAAGAAAGAGGATGTGCTGGAGCTTTTGGAAAGCACCAGGTTGGATAAGTCGCCAGGACCGAATGAGGTGTACCCCAGATTACTGTGGGAGGAGAGGGAGGAGATTGCTGAGCCTCTGGCAATGATCTTTGCACCATCAATGGGGATGGGAGAGGTTCTGGAGGTTTGGAGGGTTGCGGATAAACCATTAGCTTTTCATGGTAAGGGGCATCGAGGAGGCAGATAAAGCAATAATTATGTGCCTGCAATCTGTCTGAAACAAGAGGAATCATTGCTCAATCAGCATTTCATGTATTAGATGAAGAAGGAATAATAGAAATATGCATGAACCCCATGACAGCTTCATCCAGAAAGTCATGAGGCATGGGATCAATGGAAACTTGGCAGCTTATTCAGAAGGTAGCAGATAGAGGTAAGTAACGTGATACTTCCAGGGATATAGAGTCATAAAGAAGCACAGCACAGAAACAAACCCTTCAGCACCATTTAGTCTATGCTGAAAACCATTTAAACTACCTACTCCCATCAACCTGCATCAGGACCATAGCCTTCCATACACTTCTCATCCATGTACCTATCAAAACTTCTCTTAAACATTGAAATCGAGCTCACATGCACCACTTGTGTTGCCAGCTCATTCCACACTCTCACAGCCCTCTGAGTGAAGATGCTTCCCCTCATGTTCCCTTTAAGCATGTCACCTTTTACCCTTAACTCATGACCTCTGGTAGTAGACCCACCCTAACCTCTGTGTAAAAATAACCTGCTTGCATTCAACCTATTTTGTACATCTCCATCAAATCTCTCAATCTTCTATGTTCTAAAGAATACAGTCCTAACCTGTGCAATTTTTCCTTATAACTCAGGTCTTCCAGACCTGGCAACATCCTTGTAAATTTTCTCTGTACTCTTTCAACTTTGTTTACATCTTTCTGTATGTAGGTGACCAAAACTGCACACAATACTCCAAATTAGGCCTCACCAACACCTTATACAACTTCAAAATAACATCCCCTCTCCTGTACTCAATACTTTGATTTATGAAGGCCAATGTGCAAAAAACTTTTTTTATCACCGTATCTACTATGACGCCACTTTCAATGAATTATGGACCTGCATTCCCAGATCACTTTGTTTAACCACCCTCATCTGTGCCCCACCATTCACTGTGTAAGACCTACTCTGGTTGGTCTTACTGAAGTGCAACACCTCCCACTTGCCTGCATTATGTTTCACCTGCCATTTTCCAGCCCATTTTCCATCTGATCCATATCCCTCTGCAAGCCAATGATAACCGTCCTTGCTGTCCACTACACCCTCAATCTTGGTGTCATCTACAAATTTGCTGATCTAGTTAACCACATTATCATCCAGATTGTTGATACAGATGACAAACAACAAAGGACTCAGCACTGATCCCTGTGGCACACCCCTAGTCACAGGCCTCCAGTCAGAGAGACAACCCTCTACGACCACTCTCTGGCATCTCCCACAAAGCCAATGTCTCATCCAATTTACTACCTCATCCTGAGTGCCAAGTGACTCAACCTTCTTGACCAGCCTCCCGTGCAAGATCTTGTCAAATGCCTTACTAAAGCACTGCCTTGCCTTCATCCACTCTCCTGGTAACTTACTCGAAAAACTCTAAGATCGGTTAGACATGATATTCCACTCACAAAGACTATCCTTAATCAGTCCAAATCTATCCAAATACTTACATATATTTCCAGTCCCTTAGAACACCTCCCAATAACTTTCCCACAACTGATGTCAAACTCACCAGCCAATAATTTCCTGGAGTTTGTTTCGAGCCTTTTTTAAACAGTGGAACAACATTGGCTATCCTCCAATCCACTGGTCCCTCTCCTGTCACTAAGAAGGTTTTAAATAGTTCTGCTAGGGCTCCGGCAATATCTGCACTTCAGAATCAGAATCAGGTTTAAGATCCTTGGCATATGTCATGAAATTTGTTAACTTAGCAGTACAATGCAATACATGATGATATAGGAAAACATAAATCTGTTCCTGAATCGCTGAGTGTGTACCTTCAGGCTTCTGTACCTCCTTCCTGTCGGTAGCAGTGAGAAGAGAGTATGCCCTGGGTGATGGTGTCCTTAATAATGGATGCCACTTTTCTGAGGTATCACTCCTTGAAGATGTCTTGGATATTACAGAGGCTGGTACCCATGATGGAACTGACTAATCTTACAAGTTTCTCTAGCTTCTTTTAACCCTGTGCAGTAGCCCTCCCATACCAGAGAGTGATGCAGCCTGTCAGAACGTTCTCCATGGTACATCTGTAGAAGTTTCAGTGTTTTACCTGACAAACCAAACCGCAAACTCCTAATGAAATTTAGTCAGTCTTGCCTTCTTTATAGCTGTATCGACACGATGGGACCAGGTTAAATGCTCAGAGATCTTGATACCCAGGAACTTGAAATTGCTCACTCTCTCCATTTCTGATCCCTCTATGAGAAATGGTTCGCATTCCCTCATCATACTGTTTCTGAAGTCTACAATCAGCTCTTTGGCCTTACTGACATTGAGCGCAAGGTTGCTGCTGCGACACCACTCAACCAGCTGGTATATCTCGTGCCTGTACGCACTCTCATCTCCATCTGAGATTCTACCAACAATGGTTGTATCATCAGCAAGTTTATAGACACACTTCATCTATGCCTAGACACGCAGTTATAGATATAAAGAGGGTAGAGAAGCACCAGTATTAATTGTCAGGAAGGAGAAGATATTATTACCAATCCGCACAGATTGTGGTCTTCTAGTTATTAAGTCGAGGATCCAATTGCAGAGGGAGGTACAGAGGCCCAGATTGCTTAGCTTATCAATCAGGACTGCACGAATGATGGCATTAAATGCTGAGTTATAGTCAATGAACAGCATCCTGACATAGGTGTTTGTATTGTCTAGGTGATCGAAGGCCATGTGAAGAGCCATTAAAATTATATCTGCTGCAGACCTATTGTGGCAATAGGCAAATTGCAGTGGGTCCAGGTCCTTGCTGAGGCAGGAGTTCATTCTGGCCCGGACAAACTCTTAAAGCATTTCATCACCGTAGATGTGAGTGCTATTAACACCATAGATGTGAGTAGTCATTAAGGCAGCTCTCACTACTCTTCTTTGGCACTGGTATAATTGTTGCCCTTTTGAAGCCTCCCTGCTGTTGCCTCCCATAGGGTCTGAGGGAACACCTCGTCAGGCCCTGGGCATTTATCCACCGTGATTTGCCTCAGAGTAGCAAACGCCTCCTCCTTTGTAATCTGTACAGGGTCCATGAAGTTGATGCCACTTTGCCTCACTTCTATATGCATCCCCTGAGTAAACACAGATGCAAAGAATTCATTTAAGATCTCCCCCAACTCTTTCAGCTCTACATATAGATTACCATTCTGGTCTTCCAGAGGACCAATTTTGTCCCTTACAATCCTTTTGCTCTTAACATAACTGTAGAATTCCTTAAGATTCTCCCTCACTTTGTCTACCAGAGCAACTTCATGCCCTTTTAGCCCTCCTGATTTCTTTCTTAAGTGCTTTCTCACATTGCTTATTCTCCATAAGCACTTCATTTGTATCCACTTGCCTATACCTGTTATACACCTTGTTTCTAAACCTGGGCCTCAATATCTCTTGAAAACCAAGGTTCCCTACACTTGTTATCTTTACCATTTATCCTGACAGGCACATACAAGCTTTGTACTCTGAAAATTTCCTTCCTCAAGGCCTCCCACTTTCCAAATACAACTTTGCTAGAAAATAGCTAGACCCAATCCACACTTGTCAGATCATTTCTGATATCATCAAAACTGGCCGTTCTCCAATTTAGAACCTCAACCCATGGACCAGAACTATCTTTTTGCATATTTACTTTGAAACTAATGCCATTGTGGTCACTGGATGCAAAGTGTTTCCTTATATGAACTTCTAACACCTGCCCGGCCTCATTCCCTTGTAGCAGATTCAGTATCGCACACTGTCATTGGGACTTCGATGTACTAATGAAGGAAACTTTCCTAAACACATTTGACAAACTCTATCCCACCTAGTCCTTTTATAGTATGGGATTCCCAGTCAATGTTTGAAAAGATAAACTCACCTACTATAATAACCTTATGTTACTTGCAAGTCTACAATCTCTCTACAAATTTGTTCCTCTAAATCCCTCAGACTGTTGGGTGATCTGTAATACAGCCCCATTAATTTGGCCATACCTTTCTTATTTCTCAGTTCTACCCATAATGCCTCTCTAGTCAAGTTCATCAGTCTGTCCTGACAGATCACTGCCCTGACATTTTCCCTGACTAATACTGCCATCCCTCCTTCTCTATCACATCTAAAACAGCGGAACCGCGGAATATTGAGCTACCAGTCCTGCCCCTTCTACAACCAAGTCTCACTAATGGCTACAAATTCATAAATCCAGGTGTTGATCCATGCCCTGAGCTCATCTGCCTTTCCTACGATATTTCTTGCATTGAAATATGTGCAGTTCAGGACACTCTTCACACCACGCTCAACCTTTTCATTCCTGACTTCATTTGAGATCTTACCAACCTCTGCCTCCACACCCTCCCCACTAACTGTTCTAGCACTCAGGTTCCAATTCCCCTGCAACTCAAGTTTAAGCCCCACCTTGCAGCATTAACAAACGTTCCCGCTAGGATATGAGCCTCTCCACCAGTTCAGGACCATGACCCACAACCTCTGGCTGTTCACCCCCTCCCCCTTATGAATGCCGAGAACTCCATCTGAGATGTCCTGGACCTCTGACACTAGGGACGCAACATAACATCCGGGAATCTTGTTCTCACTCACAGAACCCCCTGTCCGTTCCCCTAACTAATGAATCCCCTATCACCACAGTGTACCTCTTCTCCCCCCCCCCGCCCACCTTTCCTTCTGAGTCACAGAGGCAGACTTGGTGCCAGAGACCCAACCGCTGTGACTTTCCTCTGTTAGGACATCCCCCCAACCCCCCAAGAGTGTCCAGAGTGATATACCTGTTGTTGAGGGAGATGGCCACAGGGGTACTCTGCACTGCCTCCTGAACACCTTTTCCCTTCCTGTCACCCAGTTTCCTGTGTCCTGCACCTTGGGTATAATACCTCCCTATATGCCCTATTTATCGTCTCTTCAGCCTCCCAAATGATCCGGACTTCATCCAGTTCCAGCTCCAACTCCTTAACGCGGATTGTTGGAAGCTACAGCCGGATGCACCTCTCACAGTCATCGTTGTCAGGGGCACTGGAGGTCTCCCTGCCTTCCCACAACCCACAACAGGAGCAACTAACTATCCTACCTGGCATCTCTCTTCTCCTAACTAAGCAAATATAAAGTGCGGACAGGAAAAAAAAATCTATCTAGAGCTTTTCTTTTTTTTTGCTTTCTCAGACTGAGGCCTCCCTTCGCTGCAGCCTCAAGATCACCACTCTAGCTCTGTCCACTTCTACGACGGCTGCTGCAATGATGGCCACAGCGCTTGCCCCTGCCTTCCTTTAATTTACTCTTGCTTATCAATACCTAACACCAATTACGAGAGCTCAATTATGCTGCCACGAGCCGCCACTGCCTTTTTCTACTCGGTCAGTGGACCTGAGTGCAATCCCCTCCTGTCAAACTTCCAACGTCCAGATTGGTCGCTGGCCAGAGCTCAATTACCTATGTTCTAGAGCCCTTCCTCTTTGCGATTTTTATAAATGACTTGGATAAGGAAGTGGAGGGGTGGGTTTGTAAGTTTGCACATGACACTAAGGTTGGAAGTGTTGTGGATATTGTAGAAGGCTATCATAAGTTACAACAGGATATAGAGAGGTTGCAGAATTGGGTGGAGAAGTGAAGATGAAGTTCAATCTGGAAGAGTGTGAAGTGAATCACTGAGAGATCGAACTTGAAGGTGGAGTAGTGTGGAGTCCCTCAAAGTTGCTGCACAAGTTGATAAAGTGGTTAAGAAGGCAAATGTTGTATTGGCCTTCATTAGACAGGGGATTGAGCTCAAGGGTCCTGAAGTAACGTCGCAGCAAGATAAAACCCTAGTTAAACCACATAGAATACTGTGCTCTGTTCACATCATCTCATTATAAGAGGTGTGGGAGCCTCAGAGAGGATGAACAGGAGATTTAGCAAGATGCTACCTGGATTAGAGAATATGCCTTCTGAGGAAAGGTTGAGCTATGGCTGTTCTGGAGTGACCGATGATGACAGGCCACTTGATAGAGGTACAGTATATAAGATTATAAGATCCATAGAGTGGACAGCCCCAGGTCAGCAATGAACAGTATCAAAGACATCCATTTAAGGTGAGCGGAATAAAGTTTAAGAGACCATTCAGAGCAGTGGTGTATCTAAGGTATGGCAGGTATGGCACGTACCCTGGGTGCCACTTGAAGAGGGGGGCACCACTGAGCAGTTTCTGTTAAAGTCAGACAAGCCATCCTCGGGTAGTGAAAAAAGAATTTTCTTCAGATGTATGATCTGTCTTTGATTATCATGGGTGAGAAGCACTAGGATGGCCTTATTTCAGAGCACTGTCTAAGAAGACCATGAAACGTATCTACACGAAGAAGGAAAGTGGAGCTGAAGGACAGAAGAGACAAAAGTTGGAGGCGGAGGAAGCCGAGAAGTTGAGCAAGTTCTTCATGCCCTTCTTTGAAAAGCCTGGAACAAGTAGTTCGACACGTTCCATGGAGTTACCTGCACCTGCTACAAGTTTGTTAGAATCCGAAGGTGGATCAAGTACAAATGCGTCACAAGCCGAAGAGGAAGTCAAGTGAGATAAATCCGAGTATGACGAGTTTAAGAATGAGGCTGCCACAGAGAATGTGGACATGACAGGAGGGGAAGATGACGGTGGTGGTGGTGATGCTGAGTTTATTGACAAGATTTTACCTGATGAGATTGAACCTGACAACCTAGTGAACTACAAGTGACTCGCTCATGGCTGGTCTATTCCCCTTCTAAAAAGTCTGCATTTTGTATCTGTTGTCTTCTCTATTCCCGGTCAGGCCATCAATCCTCAATGGAGCAGGAAAGTGGATTCAACCAGTGGAAAGCACCTGAAAGGATTAGTGTTCATGAAAATGCCAAGAATCATCAGGAATGCTTCACACAGTGGAAAGAAATGGAAAGCAATTTAGCTGGAAACAGAGGAGATATTAACGTGGTATTTCAGTCACAGATTGAGAAGGAAAAGCAGAAGTGGTGTGATATCTTGACAAGAATCACTGCATAAAATTCCTTGCAACTCAGAACCTCGTTTTGCGAGGACACAGGGAGTCACTTCAGCTAGACGATGACTCCAATGTGGGAAATTTCCTTGGCTTACTGAAACTACTAGCCTTCTTTGACCCTGTCATAAAAGAGCACCTCACTCATTTGGAAAGTCATCCTGGATACATGTCTTATCTTTCACTGGGTGTCCAGAACGAATTCATCCACATGATGGCATCCACAGTTCACCAGAGTTTACTGAGAACCATTCGTAAAGCCAAGTACTAGGGTCTCATGTTGGACTCGACTCCTGATCAGGCACACCGTGAGCAGATGTCAGAAGTAGTGAGGTATGTGAAAATTGATTTTCAGAGGAAAACAGTCCATATTAGAGAGTCCTTCCTTGGTTTTATCCAGATAAGGCAGAAGGATGCTGAGAGCTTGGTTGAAGACATCTTGAAACAGCTAGAGAAGGACGAAATGGAGCTACAAGATTGTTGGTCACAGTGCTATGATAACGCTGCTGTGATGGCTGGACACAGAAGTGGCGTTCATCAAAGAATAAGTGAGAAAAACAACCTGGCAGTGTTTGTGAATTGCGACAATCAATCACTCAACTTGGTGGGTATACATGCAGACAAGCAGGATACAATGACGGTCATGTTTTTTGGAACCATCGAAGCTCTCTAGGTGTTTTTCTCCCGTTCAACACAGCGCTGGGAAAAACTCAAAAACGCCGTGCCTGTGGTTGTTAAGTTGGAGTCCAAAACCAGGTGGAGTGCAAGGACAGAAGCAGTGAAACCCGTCAACAAGTACCTTGAGGAGATACTTCAAATTCTCCAGGATATGACAGACAATGAAAACGAGACCAGTGAAACAAGAAGAGACGCAAGGCAGCTGTACAACCGTATGTTGAGTTACGATTTTCTGATTTTGCTAGGATTTTGGAACAAAGTACTCATTCGCATTGACCGTATTCAAAAGAAACTGCAGGATCCTAGCATGAACTTCCATGATGCTGCTCTGGATTTGAAAGCCCTCCAAGATCATTTTTATGATGAAAGAGAAGTGTTGGTCAGTGAGTCTTCTAGTTGAAAGACGTCAGAGATGAAAAGAAATGAATGGCTGATGAGAACTCAAGAGACGCTGGGTTAACAGCTAAGGAGGAAATGGAAAGAGTCATGAAGGGAACACTTGACCTAACAGCAATGACCTAAAGTAGTAGTGCGAAAATTTGGGCGAATTGTACAGATCTGATGTTGATGGACAGCAGCTATATGAAGAAATTTTGGATTGCAGAATGTTGCTAAGGTGGGTCAACATGAAAATATCAAAACCTGAAGAGCTTCTTGAATTTATTGTTCAGTACGGAGATGTGAGCGTCTTCCCCAATCTTCGCATTGCTATTCAGATAATGTTAACCATCGCAGTTTCCATCGCCAGCTGTGAGAGATTATTCAGCAAGTTAAAAGTAATACTTCCGTATATGAGAGCCTCCATGGGTCAAGGAAGACTCTGTGATCTTGGTCTACTGAGTGTAGAATGAGAAGAAACTGAAAAAACTGACTTGATCACATCATAGACCAATTTGCGTCAGTGAAAGCAAGGAAGGTGCAGTTATAATTTTCATGTAGTGCCATAATTTGTTAATTAAAAGATTAATGAGATTGACTTATATTTTTGAGCTGATATTACGGTAAAGTTGTCTAAAAAATGGGTGTCAGATGTTTGGACAGGGGCGCAATTTCAGTGCTTGCCATAGGCGCTACTTTCCGTAGGTACACCCCTGGTTCAGAGGGAGGTTTAATATAATTTTTTTTTAAACACACAGAGAGTGATGAATACCTAGAATGCACTACTGGAGATGGTAATAGAAGCTGATACAAAAGACTCTTAGATAGGCACATAGATGTAAAATAAGTGAATAAATGGAGGGTAATGGGTTGTAAGAGGGAAGGGTTAGACTGATCATAGGATAGGATTAGATCAACTTGATGGGCTGAAAGGCCCATCTGTCATCTACTGCTCTATGTTCTATGCAACCTCCATCTTTCTATTAACACTATGCTATCTCGATGACCACTTGATTAAATCAGGGAAGTTCCACACACAAAAATGCCGTCAAAACCAGACTTTGATCAACAGGTTAGCAAAAATCTTCTGTTTTTTGTTTTAATCATTCAAATACTTGCATGAAGCAGAAAAGATCTCTCCCCCTAGCAACCCTTTATTTCTGCCCTTCTACAGATAACCAGAAGTGCAGCAGATCAGAATAATCTACCTTATCTTAATTAGAATACCACTGAGCGAGGCCAGTTTGCCATGATAGTTATGTGACATAACAATGCCCAAGATGTTGTCTTACATTGCAGCCAATCTTTGTCAAGGAACTTGCCACAATTCCGGCAACAATCCTAGTTAAGCCCCTGTAGTTAAGTATTTTTTGGCCTTTATTAATCAAAGTATTGAGTATAAGAGATGGAATGTTATGATGAGGTTGTATAAGGCATTGGTGAGGCCGAATCTAGAGTATTGTGTTCAGTTTTGGTCACCAAATTACAGGAAGGATATAAATAAGGTTGAAAGAGTGCAGAGAAGGTTTACAAGGATGTTGCCGGGATTTAGAAACTCAGTTACAGAGAAAAGTTGAATAGGTTAGGACTTTATTCCCTGGAGCATAGAAGAATGAAGGGAGATTTGATAGAGGTATATAAAATTATGATGGGTATAGATAGAGTGAATGCAAGCAGGCTTTTTCCACTGAGGCAAGAGGAGAAAAAAACCAGAGGACATAGGTTAAGGGTGAGGGGGGAAAAGTTTAAAGGGAACATTAGCGGGGGCTTCTTCACACAGAGAGTGGTGGGAGTATGGAATGAGCTGCCAGACGAGGTGGTAAATGCGGGTTCTTTTTTAACATATAAGAATAAATTGGACAGATACATGGATGGGAGGTGTATGGAGGGATATGGTCCGTGTGCCGGTCAATAGGACTAGGCAGAAAATGGTTCGGCACAGCCAAGAAGGGCCAAAAGGCCTGTTTCTGTGCTGTAGTTTTTCTATTGTTTCTAATCACAGATTCAAAGTAACTTTGTTCCTCGTCATGCTCCACTTACCATGTGCCATGTCTCAAATCATAAAACAAATTATTATAACAAATGCAGAGTATTATTTGATAATTGAGGTAAAACAAAAACTTGGAATACTTCTGGCACAAAGTTCATAAAGAATTTGATTTCTGCTCAATAGATGGAACCGCCAAATGGTTTGTAGGTGCAATTGATGTACTTTACAAAATAAAGAGGTAGTATATAAAACATTTTTTTTTACCATTTCAAATATACCTAATATATTGTCAACTCTAAAACTTTCTAAAATTACTTCTCTAACGTAACATCACATGCATTTTTGTAGGCTTTCTCAGTTTAAGAAATTGATATGAACACAAAATTAATGAAGGCAGTGTTCTGTTTTAATCTCTGTTCACATCTACTTCAGTGAAATTGAAAGAACACTCTGCTTCTCCTTGTCAAGTTGCCTCTGGTAAATTCCTTTTCAACATTTCTTGTGTAGGGTATTCATATTTTTCAGTGATTTTATTTATACTTGCTGGCCAGTTGCCTGAAACTATGATTCCAGCATGGTTCAACAATTGTATCAATTATATTACGAACCGCATGAACAGTCCAATACATTCTCACTGCGCTCTTCAGATATTAAAACTCTATAAGTGAGTTTATTGTATAATCACTGAGTAGTGTAAAATTTTAAATGGTTCTTGCATTTGCACAATACAGAATAGACTCAAACTGAATATAATTTTCACTGTAATCTAAATCCCAATCCACAACAAAATTTCTTAAATCACATCGTGAATACATTTTAAAAGTGTGGTCATCCTGAGGTTTTGGAAAAAAATGCTATAGAAACGAAAATTCATTATTTTCTTTATCAATCACACATTGATAGGCCATGAGAAAAACATTTACTTGAAAAATATTACCAAGTAATTGTTTGCAAAAATATTAAATTTAAGATAAGGTGCATAAATAATGCAATGAGTCCTGCTTCTATGAAATTAATAATTATATTTGCTAATTTGAATCACCAACTGGATGATTGCAACACTATTGGGTCAATTAGAAGCACTGACCAAAAGCTTGATGTGATGAGTCAGCACAATGGTGTTTGCCTGGAACACCAGAGTACCAAGATGTCTCAGGAGTATGCAAGAAAAGGAATAATCATGGGCTTGTCACATACTTCATCGGTAATAAGCCAAATAGATCAACTCTGGAAGAGGTTTGACCCACATCACCCACTCCTTATGCTCAGTCTTATTTAAGGGCAAATTGTTACGTTTTGTAACTTCAAATCATTAAACAAATTCAAAGAAAAGCAGAGAGCCAGGAATGAGAGTCCAACTTTGTTTTTTACTTTAAGCGAGGCGCACACATATCACATGGTAGTGCAAGGACATATGCAATTCATGTATTTATACATATAACCTGCAATGAATAATTTAAACAAACAAGAATAGTTAATCAATCAACACATATACACAAGATTGCTCAAGTATTACTGAAATATTAACTACACAAGACTCCTCCCTGCTTAGCTATAAACTCAAACTCAATACAGAATGCATTTCAACTATATACGCTGTATACTATATAATGCAACAACTATACACAGATATCCACAACATAGTAAATTTTAAATTGTCCCATTCAGGCCTAAAGATTTAATCACTGTGGAGGATTTCTTACTCTTGTGTGATAACATTTTTCCTGACCAAGGGGAAACACTTTGATTGGCAGATGAGACTCGTGGCTGTGAAAACAATCTCACGTTCTGGGGCCTCCTCCTTGGTGATTGCAGGAGTTCATTCTGAGACTGCAGGAAGTGGTTCTGACAGCTCTGATCACTTTCTTCTTCTTTTTCTTCTTCTAGTTTGTGCATCTTGATAAGACCATAAGAAATAGGAGCAGAATTTGACCATTTGGCCCATCGAGTCTGCTCCACCATTCAATCATAGCTGATCTATTTTTCCCCTCCTGAACCCCATTCCTCAGCCTTCTCCCTGTAACCTTTGATGCCATGTCCAATCAAGAACATATCAATCTTCACATTAAATACACCCAACGACCTGGCCTCCACAGCTGCCTGTGGTAACAAATTCCACAAATTCACCACCCTCTGGCTAAAGAGATTTCTCCACATCTCTGTTTTAAGTAGAAATCCCTCTGTCCTGAATCTGCACCCTCTTGTCCTAGACTCCACCACCATGGGAAACATACTTCCCACATCTACTCTGTTTAGGCCTTTTAACATTTGAAAGGTTTCAATGAGACCCCCCTTCATCCTTCTAAATTCCAGTGAGTACAGACCCAGAGCCATCAAACTTTCCTCATATGATAACCCTTTCATTCCCAGAATCATCCTTGTGAACCTCCTCTGAACCCTCTCCAATGCCAGCACATCCTTTCTTAGATAAGGAGCCCAAAACTGTACACGATACTCAAGGTGAGGCCTCACCAGTGCTTTATGAAGCCTCAGCATCACATCCCTGCTCTTGTATTAAAGACCTCTTGATTGCATTTGCCTTCCTCACCATTAACTCAACCTGCAAGTTAACCTCTAGGGTGTTCTGCACAAGGACTCCCAAGTCCCTTTGCATCTCAAATTTTTGAACTTTCTCCCCATTTAGAAAATAGTCTGCACATTTACTTCTACTACCAAAGTTCATGACCATGCATTTTCCAACATTGTATTTCATTTGCCACTTTCTTGCACATTCTCCTAATCTATCTAAGTACTTCTGCAGCCTACCTGTTTCCTCAACACTACCTGTCCCTCCACCAACCTTCGTATCACCTGCAAACTTGGCAGTCAAAGATGTGTATTTCATCATCTAAAGCATTTATATACAGCATAAAAAAAGCGATCCCAACACCAACCCCTACAGAACCCCTAGTCATTGGCAGCCAACCAGAAAAGGATTCTTTTAATTCCACTCGCTGCCTCCTACCAATCAGCCAATAGGCTAACCATGTTAGTAACTTGTAATAACATGGGCTCTTAACTTGGTAAGCAGCCTCATGTGTGGCACTTTGTCAAAGGCCTTCTGAAAGTCCATATATGCAAACATCCACTACATCCCCTTTATCTATCCTACTTGATATCTCCTCAAAGAATTCCAACAGGTTTGTCAGGCAAGATTTTCCCTTAAGGAAACCATGCTGACTTTGTCCTATCTTGTCCTGTGTCACCAAGTACTCCATAACCTCATCCTTAACCATTGACTCCAACATCTTTCCAACCACTGAGGTCAGGCTAACTGGTCTATAATTTCCTTTCTGCTGCCTTCCTCCTTTCTTAAAGAGTGGAGTGACATTTGCAATTTTCCACCATGCCAGAGTCCAATGATTTTTAAAAGATCATTGCTAATGCCTCCAAAATCTCTACTGCTACCTCTTTCCGAACCCTAGAAACCTTAGGTTGATCAGTGCATTTGTTCGCTAGAGTATTCTCTTCTTAATCCTTCCATTGCTTCCTTTACGATCTGATCTCTTGCCCTGGTTTCCTCTTCCACAACGTTATCTGACAAATCCTTTTGTATTGTTTTTCCATTACCTCCTTTCTTTTTGGCCTTCTACTCATCCAGCTGGGCTTTGTGCTTTGCATCTACTTTAACAAGCAGCTTTTTGTCTTCCACTTGAAGTTTAAGCAATAACGTTAATGCACACAGAGTAGATTCTGTTATTTTTATACATTAACAAAAGCTGAAAGTTTGCAACTTTCCTGAAGCTCCTTGAACTCTCTTCCAGCTTAAAACATAGCCACATTTTGAAAGTGTGGCAAAATGATTAACATATCAGATGCTTTCTCAAATATGTTACCTACAAAAACTGTTGTAGACAGACCACTGCTTTCGTTACTTTTACAATTCCTTTTGGCAGCGTGGCCTTCCTTGGTCCAATATGCTTTCCAACCAGAGGCAGAGGTTGGCACCAACAACTGTCTGTCCTCTGTTGGACAGAGATCCCTGGTGTTCGGCATGGAGACAGTTGTGGCATCATCCAGAACCTTCGTTAATTCGCTTCCAGTTGGCTTCATTGCAGGGATGCAGCATGCAAGTGGCAGTTGGATCTCCAATCAAGTTACAGTTGTCTCAGCTGATCACACCCCCACAGTGCTGGCCCTCCTGTTTTTACCACAAACAAGCTCAATGTGGCTTGCTGTTTGTTGTATTTCACTGTCGCGAATATTATTCCCACATGAGGTATCTTTTCTCCAGTACTATGTTTTTAGTTGGATATCTACAGGCTTCAGCTCAGTATCTTTGAAATGCCGTTCAAACTCATTTTGTGGAATGACTGAAACAGCCAAGGCAGTATCCAATGCAATTGATTTGCCATTCACTTCTGGCATATGTCATATTGTTTGCCTATTGTTAGTTTTCACAAATCTCAAGGCTACCCACTTCTTTTTCACCAACAGCTTGCAGATTCAGTACTCTTTCTGAAACTGCAACATGACATTTTAACTTTTTCTCTTCCCTCATTTATTTTGAGTATGACATAATTTGTATTTGTCCTACTCTGTTGCATTTTCTACAAGCTTCACCTTTAAATCTGCATTGGTCTGGAGTATGTGAGCCTCTAGCACAATAATTACACAATGTGCTCAGCCAGGCCAGTTTCTGTTTTGGACATTGCAATTTTGCTCATGCTCACTTTCATTGCTGATCACAAATCAATTGAGTCTCTATCTGCTGTTTCCGTTGATACAGCAATTTCAATTTCTCTTTTAAATGTTACTTGTGCTACAGTTAGGAGCCATTCTTGAATGCTTTCCTGTAAGGTTCCACAAAGTAAACGATCTCTCAGTGCATCATCAAGCCTATTACTGAACTGACAATGCTCAGGTAATCTCTTCAATTCAGCCATGTATGGTGAAATGGAACCCCTTTCCTTTTGATTCCACTTACGAAACCTAAAGTGTTCTCCAATCAATAATGGCTTTGATTCCAAAAGTTCATGCATTACTTGCACAACAGCAGCAAAGCTCATTTCTGCTGGCTTGCTTGAAACAGTTAAACTTCAAAGCAAACTGTATGCCTTTAAACCCAATGCACACAGCAAAATTGGTACCCATTTTTCATTGGCTATTGCATCTGCTACAAAATGCTGTTGAATTAGCTCAGTATACTTGTGCCAGCTATCTGCTGAGCAATCGAATGCATCCATCTTTCATGATATAGCCAGCCATTTCTACTTTTTTTTATGATTATTAACACCTGGTACTCACTCTCTATGAACCTGTGAATTCTTCTATTTACTGTCTTTTTATTTAACTCCACAGTCTCTGCACAAACTCTGCCACTCCTTGCTGTGCTTCTCTTAACCTGAATGTCTCGCTGCTCTTCAACAGGTCGGCAGCCATCTTGCGTTCATTTTAAAAATACCTCATCACCACTTATGTTTTGTAACTTCAAAACATTTAACTAATTCAAAAGAAAATGTGGGAGTCCAAAATGTGAGTCTTTTACTTTAAGTAAGGTGCACACATATCACATGGTATTGTGATAACACATGCAATTCACATATTTATAAAAATGATCCACAATGAATTATTTAAATGAACAATACTTAATCAACATAAATAAATAAATATACAGGCACACATATACACACATACAAGATTACTCAAATATTACTAAAAAATTAAATACACAACATGTGTGGCATAAATAGTATTAGTAAAGGCAGCCTTTTTCAAACAGAAGTCTAAATTAGAAAGTACAAGTTGGGGAAGTATCTGTAATTTTTAATGAAAAACAATAGTCCTTCCATTCTGCATAGGATAGATAGATAGATAGATATACTTTATTGATCCCAAGGGAAATTGGGTTTCGTTACAGCTGCACCAAGAATAGAGCATAAATATAGCAATACAAAAACCACAAACAATCAAACAACAAAATACAAACTATGCCAGATGGAAATTAAGTCCAGGACCAGTCTATTGACTCAGGGTGTCTGACCCTCCATGGGAGGAGCTGCAAGTTCAATAGCCACAGGCAGGAACGACCTCCCGTGCCGCCCAGTGTTGTATCTTGGTGGAATATGGCCAAAGTCCAACAGTAAAAAGTTCAATATCCGGTCTACAAACACGTTCCTCGATCGTAATATGACCCGGATTGCACCATCTGTTGTTAACCAGAACAGTAAGCACCCAACTCCTTTACGCTTACCGCTCTCAGTGCACTTCCGGTCAGCCCGAACGGTCTGGAAGCCGTCCATGGAAAAGTTTTGATCGGGTATGTCCTCGTGCAGCCCTGTTCCAGTGAAACACATAACACTGCACTCCCGCAATGTTCTCTGACGCCTGGCTAGCGCAGTGAACTCGTCCATTTCATTACCCACCGAACTCCTCTTCTCCATAAGTCTCTGTTGTCTCGGAGAGTAACTATATTCACAATATACCTTTACATGTATTAGGAATTTGTAATGATGTGTTTGTCGATCAGGGTTCAACATGCAACAAAAAACAACATTCAACAATTATGAAGAATAAAGAATTATATAAAAAGTAAAGCTAAAGGTTAAAGTATGAATAGGCAAAAAAATGTGCATAAATACAACGTAAATAGCATTACAAAAAGTGTTTTAAAGTGTTTTGGTGCAGTGACTGAGGTAGTAGATAGAGAGGGTTGTGTGAGTAGGGAGGGCTAACTAGAACAGTTGATCAGATTAACTGCCCGGGGGAAGAAACTTTCAAGATGTCATGAATGTTTTGTTTTAATAGCCCTATAGCACTTCCCAGAAAAGAGATTTTGTAAAAGGCAATTTTGCAGGGTATGTATTATCCACAATGATTCTTTGTCCTGGACACATTCAGTCCTGCAGTGATGGTAGCCAATGATCTTTTCAGCTGACCTGACAGTTCCACTGTAGTTTTCATATATTGTAGGAGGATCCTGCAGCAAATAGACAGCAAGGATCCTCCAGTGGAAACATACTTTGTACTTTTGGAATTCCAGTTCAGAAAATAAGTACATACTCCTTCTGTACCTAAAGATATCTGCTCCACAGTTTATCTCAAGAATAAAACATTAACCTTTGTCCTCCCGTGTGTTGCAAACTTAGGTGCTGGAAACCTGGTACAACCTTCAGCACTTGGAAGCACCACTGCGTCCACTGAAGTACGTATCTGCGTGAACAGCGAAAGTTTTGTTTATTTTGCAGTTTTTAAAACGGGCACACGGGGCATAATTGCCACTTGGACTTAGCGACAACAAGAATGCATAAAGATCACAAGATCAGGTACCAACACATTTTGTAAACTTAGGAGTTATTCAGTCATAGGACACCACAGCACAGAAACAGGCACTTCGACCTATCTAGTCCATGACAAACTATTAATCTGCCTAGATCCACAGCCCTCCATACCCCCCCCCCGTTGATGTACCTATCCAAATTCCTCATAAATGTTCAAATTGAACCTGCATCCACCACTTCTGCAAGCAGCTCAGTCCACATTCTCACCACCCTCTGAGTGAAGATATTACCCATGACCTCGCCCAACCTCAGTGGAAAAAGCCTGCTTGCATTTACCCCATCTGTAACCCCTCATAATTTTGTGTACTCTATCCAATCTCCCCTTGTTCTGAGGCTGAGCCTGAGCCTGAGGCTCTGGAGGGTTCCTGTACTGTGGAAGGCGTCCTGCCTCGCCCCTGTGCCAAAGACGCCGCGCCCCAGCGGCCTCAATGCCTATAGACCAGTGGCATTGACCTCCCACATCATGAAGACCCTGGAGAGACTCGTTCTGGAGCTGCTCTGGCCTATGGTCAGGCCACACTTAGATCCCCTCTAGTTCGCCTACCAGCCCCGACTAGGAGTTGAGGATGCCATCGTCTACCTGCTGAACCGTGTCTACGCCCACCTGGACAAGGCAGCGAGCACTGTGAGGGTCATGTTTTTTGACTTCTCCAGTGCGTTCAACACCATCCGCCCTGCTCTGCTGGGGGAGAAGCTGACAGCGATGCAGCTGGATGCTTTCCTGGTGTCATGAATTCTTGATTACCTGACTGGCAGACCACAGTACGTGTGCTTGCGACACTGTGTGTCCGACAGAGTGATCAGCAGCACTGGGGCTCCACAGGGGACTGTCTTGTCTCCTTTTCTCTTCACCATTTACACCTCGGACTTCCACTACTGCACAGATTCTTGTCATCTTCAGAAGTTTTCGGATGACTCTGCCATAGTTGGATGCATCAGCAAGGGAGATGAGGCTGAGTACAGGGCTACGGTAGGAAACTTTGTCACAAGGTGTGAGCAGAATTATCTGCAGCTTAATGTGAAAAAGACTAAGGAGCTGGTGGTAGACCTGAGGAGAGCTAAGGTACCGATGACCCCTGTTTCCATCCAGGGGGTCAGTGTGGACATGGTGGAGGATTACATATACCTGGGGATACGAATTGACAATAAACTGGACTGGTCAAAGAACACCGAGGCTGTCTACAAGAAGGGTCAGAGCCGTCTCTATTTCCTGAGGAGACTGAGGTCCTTCAACATCTGCCGGGCGATGCTGAGGATGTTCTACGAGTCTGTGGTGGCCAGCGCTATCACATTTGCTGTTGTGTGCTGGGGCAGCACGCTGAGGGTAGCAGGCACCAACAGGATCAACAAACTCATTTGTAAGGCCAGTGATGTTGTGGGGATGGAACTGGACTCTCTGACGGTGGTGTCTGAAAAGAGGATGCTGTCCAAGTTGCATGCCATCTTGGACAATGTCTCCCATCCACTACATAATGTACTGGGTGGGCACAGGAGTACATTCAGCCAGAGACTCATTCCACCAAGATGCAACACACAGTGTCAGAGGAAGTTATTCCTGCCTGTGGCCATCAAACTTTACAACTCCTCCCTTGGAGGGTCAGACACCCTGAGCCAATAGGCTGGTCCTGGACTTATTTCCTGGCATAATTTACATATTACTATTTAACTATTTATGGTTTTATTACTATTTATTATTTATGGTGCAACTGTAACGAAAACCAATTGCCCCCGGGATCAATAAAGTATGACTATGACTACTCCTACGCTCTAAGGAAGAAAGTCCTAACCTATTCGACCCTTCCCCATATCTCAGATCCTCCAGACCCAGCAACATCCTTGTAAATTTCCTCTGCTCTCTAATGCATAAGGTTGTTTAATTGTTATTTTTCATTGCAGTTTAACAATTAATTGTCTGCTTATATTTCATACAAGTTCAGTATGTTTCCTAGTGGTCATAGACTGTGTATGTAATTGTTCAGTGTGTCCCTTTGGTATAATTATGGTAAATTTTGGAAACTTCTCTTGGCGCTGTATAATCTGAATAAAGGCTTTCTAATTTGTTGACTCTTATCTACAAGTTTGAATGGGTTTTTTCTTATCTATAGTATAAAAATAGCTGACCACATCCCACAAGAGCAGCATTCCACTATTCTGCATGGCATCCACACTGCTCTAACTGTGCACTCAGAAAGAAAGTAAAAAAAAATTAAACAAAAAAAAAATCTACCGACAGTCTCTGCCTCTCATCGCCGAAGCCTGAACTGCCTACTCACACAATGACCCCACCCACAATGGCCATTCCGCTTAAACCTAACTTCTTTAAATAGGACCTTGCTAAGTGCCTGATCATGCACAATAATTGTCTCCTCAGGGCTGTGGCATGCAAAATGAGACACATTAATACACATTCACTGTGACCAGTGAAGGTTTTGTTTATTTTGCAGTTTTTAAAACAGGGGCACACTGGGCATAATTGCCATTTGGACTTAGCGACAACAAGGATGCATATAGATTACAAGATGAGGTACCAACACATTTTATAAATTTAGGAGTCATTCGGTCATAGGACACCACAGCACAGAAACAGGCACTTCGACCCATCTAGTCCGTGCCAAACTATTAATCTGCTAATTAATCGGCTGTTTTAATCGGGTATCAAAACAAAAGATTCATGCCATCTTGAAATTTTCTTCCCACGGGCAGTTAATCTGATCAACCGTTCTAGTTAGCCCTCCCTACACACACAACCCTCTCTATCTACTACCTCAGTCACTGCACCAAACCCTTTAAAACACTTTTTATAATGCTATTTACGTTGTAAATACATGCTGGTATTTATGCACATTTTATTGCCTATTTGTACTCTAACCTTTAGCTTTAATTTTTATATAATTCTTTATTCTTCATAATTGTTGAATGTTGTTTTTTGTTGCATGTTGAACCCTGATCAACACATCATTACAAATTCCTAATACTCGTAAATGTATACTGTGAATATCGTTAATTTTGTATCATCTGACCGGAACTTAAACAAAACGCAACTCTTCTGTAGACAAACGTTGATTATTTGTGCAATTCAAGGAAGCAGGTAAAGCTGATTCATATGGTTGGTGCCTTATCCTGACAGTCTTAGTATATTATTGAAATCAGGCCTAACAGGTTTTGCAAATTATCTTATAAAAACCTCAATGACATCAGTGAAAATGGATTTAATCAGAACTAAACTTAACAATAATTTCGTAATATTTAAACTTAGCATTAATTTTATTTAAAGTCTATAATGTTCATAATCCATTCCTATCTTGATCTCTGCCCCAAGCAAACACTAAGGAATGTAGACTATAACTGTCTCAGAGAAATGTTTCATTGAGACGTTTATTTTATACATTGTCATAATGTTTGATTAAAAGTTTTGTGCTTTTTATGTAAGGTTTTATTTAATGTAGAGTGTAATAGGTCACATGACCAGAGTTTAATAAGAGCATGACTGTGGCATTATGGGTCAGATCCAATATGGAAGTAGAGAAAGACACATGGCCCTAAAATAACCTCATTCTGCATGTGGACCAAGAGGTACACATGGTAATTGTTTTTGTTTGTTTTATGTTGTGTATAATGTTGTCAATGTGCCTTTACATGAACAGCGTGATACGTTTTTAGTGATTTTATTTGATTTCAGCACACTTCTGTTGTGCTGACGTGTTTTGGGCCTGTTTATCGGCGGACACTAGCTTGAGAGACTTTAAAAGACTGAGAGATGTATGTTTCAAACCTTTTATGTCTTTTATTTTCTTGTACTTTTCATGGTGTCTGCTGAAGAAAGAGAGAGAGTGAGATAAAAATAAATCTTCAAGGACATCTGTATGATGCATGGCCATTACTTTATTGGACCAGTGTAGTTACATAGACAGTTTCGATTATTTGTTTATTTCAGGGAAATAGGTACACTAGATACTCACTACAATGCTTTGAAAAAGAATTCAGCCTCACAATTATTTTCACATTTTACTGTTGCATTTTCTGTATTGAATATATTGAAGTAGGAATTAGAGCTAATCTACAAAAGTTCATGGCTCCACAATCGGTAAGGCCTTGCACAAAAAGGGTATCTATGGAACAGTGGCAAGGAAAAAGCCCAGCTAAAAAAAAATACCCTTGCCCATAAGGACTTTGCAAAGCATCACTTAGAAGATACTATAAAGACGCAGAAGACGCTCTTGTGGTCCGATGAAAGTGAAACTTTTTGGCCTTAACACTAAGCTGTACATGTGACATAAATCTAATACTGCGCATCAGCCAGGTAACGCCATCCCGACTGTAAAGTGTGGTGGAGATAGCATCATGCTATGGGGATGCTTTTCAGCAGCAGGGACTGGAAATCTGGTCAAGATTGATGGGAAAATGAATGCTATTAAATACAGAGAGATCCTGGATAAAAACCTGCTACCCTCTGCCAGAAAGCTTAAACTGGGAAGGAAGTTTGTCTTTCAGCAGGATGACGACCCAAAGCACACTGCCAGAGCAACCATGGAGAAGCTTCAAATGAAGAAAATTGGTGTACCTGAATGGCCCAGAGTTCTGACTTTAACCCAATCGACATCCCAAAGGTTCAAAGGTACAATTTAATGTCAGAGAAATGTACCCTAACAGTAGGACCTCAAAATTGCAGTCCGCCACTGCTTAACTAACCTGACACACTTGAGGAATGGGCAAATTTTGCTCCATCACGTTATGCAAAGCTAATAGAGACATCCAAAAAGAAAAAGACTACTGGCTATAATTGCTGTGAGAGGCAGTTCAGTAAAGTACTGAGCAAAGGGGAATGAATACTTTTGAACTGCTGATATTTCATTTTAAGTTTTTCCATGCTTTACAATTTTCTCTATATTTTTTGACGCTACAGTGAAAAAAGGAGCACGTACTTCACAAATAAAAATTTTCGGTTAAATTGACCAAAATCCCTGGTTGAAATCCTCATTTATGTGAACAAAGGGTTGGGGCTGAATACTTTTTCAAGGCACTGTATTATTTTCTGTTTCAGTGCAGCCAGTATTTTGAGAGTCATTGTAAGGCGCACTGCGGCAAAAAGACATGTTCATTACAGGTTGCATCCCTCTAACAAAGATAAATTACTAACTGATACTCTCAGTCTGAGATAAAACCAAGCTGCTGGTACTTCTGCTCGATTCTCGAAGCAATATGACTAGAAGTTCCCAGAAAAACCTAAACAATCTGAATGTTTAACTCTACGTGGAAGTGGAGTGATCTATAATCGAGACCTAAAGCATTCCCACTGACAGGAGTGATCTTGCTGTGTGTCTGTCCAAACAGCACTCTTCAAATAGCACTGTATCCCGGCAACCTTCCTGTTGCCAAGGCAAACCCTGGAGAACAGTAGCTGTGATCAGCCTACTGCAATCCTGTGGGTAAATCTTCATTCTATTGCGCTTCATGCCACTGCACAAAGCACAATGTGAATTGAATACTAAACAGTAATGAAGGCCTGGAGGGAATGATTCAAGCCTTTAGTGCAGTTCTCTGTGTGATGACGTAGACAATCGTTCATGTATATTTTATTACACATTACAGCTGACGTCTCAAGTTTCCTGAATGTAGAAATATAAATAGAAATAAATTAAAACAAGGTGCACTAGATACCCATTTCTATATTTCATTTGCTGCTCTTTTATTAAGTATTAGTCACAGTAGAACAGAAATTATCAGTGAAATTCCATATCCCCATGAAAAATAACCTGAAACTACTGATATTTTGTGATAGGGGAATATATTGTCACCAAGTCCAAATGGCAATTATGCCTCATGTGCTCCTGTTAAAAGCTGCAAAATAAACAAAACCTTCACAGGCCCTACAGGTACTTCAGTGGATGCAGTGGTGCTTCAAAGTGCTGAGTGACATACACCCACCTCACCCCCTCCAAAACAACAGCACGATGAACTCCAACTTAACCTGCAGGCCCACTGCACTGAACAATATGTGCTTCACAAGTGCCATTAAAACTAATACACTCTGCACAAACTAGTAACATTTACACTGGTAAATAACTGTGAAGAGATTAGTAAATTACTGTAATCTGTGCTTCCTCCTCACATACAAGCAAATTTAGATGAACAATCAGCTCCCTAGTCCTCCCCTTCCCAATCACCAAAGTATCACCAATCACCTGGGACTAGCTGCAGTAGCCGGATCTCTGGCACTAGGTCTGGCTCTGCAGTGCAGAAGGGAGGGTGGAAAAAGAGGAGAGCGGTAGTGATAGGGGACTCGATAGTTAGAGGTGCAGATAGGAGGTTCTGTGGTCGTGACAGAGAATCCAGGATGGTTTGTTGCCTCCCAGGTGCCAGGGTCAAGGATGTCTCTGATCGATTGCATGACATTCTGAAATGGGAGGGTGACCAGCCAGATGTCGTGGTGCACATCGGTACCAATGACATAGCAAGGAAGAGTGAGGACGTCCTGGAGAGTGGGTATAGAGAGCTTGGTAGGAAGTTGAAAAGCAGGACCTCAAGGGTGGTAATCTCAGGATTGCTACCTGTGCTACGTGCCAGTGAGGGTAGGAATAGGATGCTCTGGAGGAGGAACAAGTGGCTGAGGAAGTGGTGTAGGGAGCAGGGTTTCAGATTTCAGGATCATTGGGACCTCTTCTGGGGCAGGTGGGACCTGTACAAGAGAGACGGGTTACACTTGAACTACAGGGGGACCAATATCCTTTCAGTGAGGTTTGTTAATGCTATTGGGGGGGCTTTAAACTAGATTTGCAGGGGGATGGGAACCACAGTACCAGAGCTGACAGTGTGGCTGGGGT
This sequence comes from Mobula hypostoma, assembly GCF_963921235.1. Classification (NCBI taxonomy): domain Eukaryota; kingdom Metazoa; phylum Chordata; class Chondrichthyes; order Myliobatiformes; family Myliobatidae; genus Mobula; species Mobula hypostoma. The sequence goes on from NC_086098.1 coordinate 37,959,630, forward strand.
GAAAATAAATGATGTTAAAAGTTCAAGCAAATCCACTAATAGAAAGGTTGTGAGTGGTGGTAAAAATCTTCTGAGGTGTATATATTTCAATGCTAGGAGTATTGCGGGGAAGGCAGATGAGTCGAGGGCGTGCATTGACACGTGGAATTATGACGTCGTAGCAATTAGTGAAACTTGGCTACAGGAGGGGCAGGACTGGCAGCTTAATATTCCAGGGTTCCAATGTTTCAGATGTGATCGAGGCAGAGGAATGAAAGTTGGGGGAGCGGCATTGCTTGTTAGGGAAAATATTACAGCAGTGCTCAGGCAGGACAGATTAGAGGGCTTGTCTACTGAGTCCTTGTGGGTGGAGCTGAGAAACAGGAAAGGTATGGCCACATTAGTGGGATTGTATTACAGACCACCCAATAGTCAAAGAGAATTGGAAGAGCAAATGTGCAGAGAGATAGCAGGCAACTGCAGGAAACATAAAGTTGTGGTGGTAGGGGATTTTAATTTTCCATACATTGATTGGGTCTCCCATACTGTTAGGGGTCTAGATGGTTTAGAGTTTGTAAAATGTGTTCAGGAAAGTTTTCTAAATCAATATATAGAGGGACCAACTAGAGGGGATGCAATATTGGATCTCCTGTTAGGAAATGAGTTAGGACAAGTGACAGAAGTCTGTGTAGGGGAGCACTTTGGTTCCGGTGATCATAACACCATTAGTTTCAACTTGATCATGGACAAGGATAGTGTCCTTGGGCTGAGGTTCTTAACTGGAAGAAGGCCAAATTTGAAGAAATGAGAAAGGATCTAAAAAGCGTGGATTGGGACAGGTCGTTCTCTGGCATGGATGTGATCGGTAGATGGGAAGCCTTCAAAGCAGAAATTTTGAGAGTGCAGAATTTGTATGTTCCTGTCAGGATTAAAGGCAAGGTGAGTAGGAATAAGGAACCTTGGTTCTCAAGGGATATTGCAACTCTGATAAAGAAGAAGAGGGAGTTGTATGACGTGTATAGGAAGCAGGGAGTAAATAAGGTGCTTGAGGAGTATAAGAAGTGCAAGAAAATACTTAAGAAAGAAATCAGGAGGGCTAAAAGAAGACATGAGGTTGCCTTGGCAGTCAAAGTGAAGGATAATCCAAAGAGCTTTTACAGGTATATTAAGATCAAAAGGATTGTAAGGGATAAAGTTGGTCCTCTTGAAGATCAGAGTGGTCGGCTATGTGCGGAACCAAAGGAAATGGGGGAGATCTTAAATAGGTTTTTTGCGTCTGTGTTTACTAAGGAAACTGGCATGAAGTCTATGGAATTAAGGGAAACAAGTAGTGAGATCATGGAAACTGTACAGATCGAAAAGGAGGAGGTCCTTGCTGTCTTGAGGAAAATTAAAGTGGATAAATCCCCGGGACCTGACAGGGTGTTCCCTCGGACCTTGAAGGAGACTAGTGTTGAAATTGCAGGGGCCCTGGCAGAAATATTTAAAATGTCGCTGTCTACAGGTGAGGTGCCGGAGGATTGGAGAGTGGCTCATGTTGTTCCGTTGTTTAAAAAAGGATCGAAAAGTAATCCGGGAAATTATAGGCCAGTAAGTTTAACGTCGGTAGTAGGTAAGTTATTGGAGGGAGTACTAAGAGACAGAATCTACAAGCATTTGGATAGACTGGGACTTATTAGGGAGAGTCAACATGGCTTTGCGCGTGGTAGGTCATGTTTGACCAATCTATTGGAGTTTTTCGAGGAGGTTACCAGGAAAGTGGATGAAGGGAAGGCAGTGGATATTGTCTACATGGACTTCAGTAAGACCTTTGACAAGGTCCTGCATGGGAGGTTAGTTAGGAAAATTCAGTCGCTAGGTATACATGGAGAGGTGGTAAATTGGATTAGACATTGGCTCGATGGAAGAAGCCAAAGAGTGGTAGTGGAGGATTGCTTCTCTGAGTGGAGGCCTGTGACTAGTGGTGTGCCACAGGGATCAGTGCTGGGTCCATTGTTATTTGTCATTTATATCAATGATCTGGATGATAATGTGGTAAATTGGATCAGCAAGTTTGCTGATGATACTAAGATTGGAGGTGTAGTAAACAGTGAGCAAGGTTTTCAGAGCCTGCAGAGGGACTTGGACCAGCTGGAAAAATGGGCTGAAAAATGGCAGATGGAGTTTAATACTGACAAGTGTGAGGTATTGCATGTTGGAAGGACAAACCAACGTAGAACATACAGGGTTAATGGTAAGGCACTGAGGAGTGCAGTGGAACAGAGAGATCTGGGAATACAGATACAAAGTTCCCTAAAAGTGGCGTCACAGGTAGATAGGGTCGTAAAGAGAGCTTTTGGTACATTGGCCTTTATTAATCAAAGTATTGAGTATAAGAGCTGGAATGTTATGATGAAGTTGTATAAGGCATTGGTGAGGCCGAATCTCAAGTATTGTGTTCAGTTTTGGTCACCAAATTACAGGAAGGATATAAATAAGGTTGAAAGAGTGCAGAGAAGGTTTACAAGGATGTTGCCAGGACTTGAGAAACTCAGTTACAGAGAAAGGTTGAATAGGTTGGGACTTTATTCCCTGGAGCATAGAAGAATGAGGGGAGATTTGATAGAGGTATATAAAATTATGGTGGGTATAGACAGAGTGAATGCAAGCAGGCTTTTTCCACTGAGGCAAGAGGAGAAAAAAAGCCAGAGGACATGGGTTAAGGGTGAGGGGGGAAATGTTTAAAGGGAACATTGGGGGGGGCTTCTTCACACAGAGAGTGGTGGGAGTATGGGATGAGCTGCCAGACGAGGTGGTAAATGCGGGTTCTTTTTAACATTTAAGAATAAATTGGACAGATACATGGATGGGAGGTGCGTGGAGGGATATGGTCCGTGTGCAGGTCAGTAGGACTAGGCAGAAAATGGTTCGGCACAGCCAAGAAGGGCCAAAAGGCCTGTTTCTGTGCTGTAGTTTCTATGGTTTCTATGGTAATCAGCAATACCACAAAGCCTTCTGTTGTATACAGATTACTGAGCAAGCAGACTATGGCTTTATCACAAAGAGATTCTTAGAACTCAAGCACAGTTATCAATCGAATGACACAGTTCGACAGATATTTTCCCTGTTAATTGTGCCCTGTACATTGAAGGTACCAAGGATTGCAGTTCTGTAGCCAGCCATCACTTTTGGCTGAAGCCATAAGACCAACTACACGTGTTCTCTTATGCTTTCTCCATATTCCACATAAATCCAAAGAAACAAATTATTTTAGATTTTATCTAAATGAAATGCATGGCACCCGATTTGCTTCTACGTTGACACCAGACATGCTTCTTCCACCGACGGAACTTACAAGGCAATATCCCTCTTGCGGGCAAGTATTTTCCTTGGTGTTCATTCCCAACATCAACCGCTGTACCATCTCCAATCTCACTGCCGAAGTCTTTCTGGCCTTCTACAGCACCTGTGAGCCCCCATCCCACTCTTCAGCGCAGCAATCCTATATACAACCTGTCCCTGCTGTACCACTAACATCCAATAATACATCTGATCCCAGTACATCAACCCCTCACCCCCACTGCCTGTTCCCTTGGTGTTCTTAACCCAATTGATTCCAGGCCCAATGTTATAAAGACACTAGTTAACATCCCTGATTTATTTTTCTCCATTTGTTACTGTGCTGCTAAGATACGAATGCTAAAATTCCCACCCTAAACCTCTGTCTCTGTACCTCTCATACACACTAAACACCAGACAGCAATGGGGAGGAGTGTAGGATCAGTCAAAGGCAAAGGAGGAAGTGGGCAAGGCACTAAATGAGTACCTTTGTGTACACCAAGGTAAAAGAGGTGGTGGATAGTGAGATCAGATGGGGGAAATGCCAATATACAAGGACATGTTGATATCTCAAAGAGGAAGTGCCACTGGGTCTCTTGAATAAGATTAAATACATAAAATCTCCAATATCTGATTGGATCTATCCTAGGTTATTGGAAGAGGTAATAGTGGAGATTGCAGGGGGACTTTACAAAGATCTTTGTATTTTCTCTATCTGCCGGTAAGGTCCTGGAGGACAAGGAAGTATCTATTGCTTCTGAACAGCAATAGGGATAATCCAGCAAATTATAGGACAGTGAACCTCCCATCATTGATAAGGAAGCTATTAAGAGAGGATTCTGAGGACTTACTCACATTTGGAAAAACATGGGCTCATTTGGTTAGCCTTGTGCAAGTAAGGTAATGTCTCATAGATTTGATTGATTCTTTTGATGGAGTTAAGGCAGTGGATGTTGTCTACATTATTTTAGTAATGCATTTGTGAGTACAGCTTGCTAGGATGTCCTAAGGATATGAGGAGCACCCTGCGAAGGCGATACTGGACAAAACCAAGTGAATTAGTCAGCAAAAAACAAATTCACTGAGGGCACAGAAGAGGTTCACCAGGATATTGCCTTGATTAGAGAGTATTATTTATAAGGAGCGGTTGGACAGACTTAATTGTTTTCTCTGCACCTTCAGAAGTAGAGGCGCAACCTGACACAAGTTTATAAAATTATGGGAGGCTTAGATAGAGTGAATAGCCCCCCTCCCCCCACTGTGGTGAAATGCAGGCCCATAGTTATATACAGGCTTCTACACAGTAGACAAGATGTGGGATACATATTACAACAGGAGATAGAAAAGGCATGCAAGAAGGGAAATGTTAAGATAGTCATGGGGGCTTTCAATATGCAGGTAGATAGAGAAAATTAGGTTGGTGCTGGATCCCACGAGAAGGAATTTGTAGAATGCCCATGAGATGGCTTTTTAGAGCAGTTTGTGGTTCAGCCCACTAGGGGAAAGGTAATTCTGGATTGGGAGTTGTGAAATGAACCAGATTTGATTAGGGAGATTAAAACAAAGGGACCCTTAGGAGGCAGTGATCATAATACGGTAGAATCCACCCTGCAGTTTGAGTGGGAGAAGATGAAGTCAGATGTATCAGTATTACTGTGGAGTACGGGGAATTACAGAGGAATGAAGGAGAAGTTGGCCAAAATTGACTGGAAGGGGTCACTAGCAGAGACAGCAGAACAGCAACAGCTGGAATTTATGGGGGCAATTCTGAAGACGCAGGATAGATACATCCCAAAGATCAAGAAGTTTTCTAAAGGGAGGATGAGACAAGTCAGAGAAAGCATAAAAGGAAAGATGACATATAATAGAGCAAAAATCAATGGGAAGTTAGAGGATTGTAAAGCTTTTAAAAACCAATAGAAGGCAGCTAAAAAAAAGCCATAAGGAGAGAAGAGATCAAATATGAAGGTAACCTAGCTAATAATATAGAAGAGGATATGAAAAGTTTTTCAGATTATAAAGAGTAAAACAGGAATGAGAGTGGAGATTGGATCGCTGGAAAATGACACTGAAGAGGAAGTAATGGGAGACAAAGATGACGGATGAACATAAGAAGTATTTTGCATCAGTCTTTACTGTGGAAGGCACTAGCAGTATGCCAGAAATTGAAGAGAGTCAGTGGGCAGAAATGAGCATAGTTGCAATTACAGGGAAATAGGAGAATGTACTTGAGAAGCTGAAATGTCTGAATATGAAATATGAAATGAGTGGATAAGTCACCTGGACTACAAGGACCACACCCCATTGTTATGAAAGTGGTAGCTGAAGAGATCGGAGAGCATTAGTAATGATCTCTCAAGGACTCACTATATTCTGGAATGGTTCCAGAGGACTAGAAAATTGTGAATGTCACTGGACTCTTTAAGAAGGGAGGGAAGCAGAAGAGAGGATAGGCCAGTTAGCCAGTCATCAGTGGCTGGGAAGATTTGCAGTCCACTATTAAGGTTGAGGTTTCAGGGGACTTGGAGACATATGATAAAATAGGCCAAAGTCAGCACGATTTCCTCCAGGGGAAAACTAGCCTGACAAACCTGTTGAAATTCTTTGAGGAAATGACAGGCAGGATAGACAAAGGAGTGTCAGTGGATTTGTTCACTTGGATTTTCACAAGGTGCTGCACATGAGGTTGCTTAACAAGAGCCCATGGTATTACCGGAAAGATACTAGCTTGATTGGCCGACTGGCAGGAGGCAAAAAGTGGGAATAAAGGGAGCCTTTTCTGGTTGGCTGCTGATGACTAGTGGTGTTCCACAGAGGTTGGTGTTGGAACCTCTTCTTTTCGTGTGATATCTCAAGATTTGGATGATGAAATTGATGGCTCTGTGGCCGGGTTTGCAGACAATATGGATACAGGTGGAAGGGCAAGTAGTGTTGTGGAAGTAACAAGTCATAGAAAGACTTGGACAGCTTGGGAGAATGGAATATAGTGTAGGGAAATATATGGTCATGCACTTTGGTAGAAGGAATAAAGGAAAACCATTTTTATGCCATGGACCAATACTATTAAGCAAAATGGTCTGTGAACCCCACGTTGGAAACCCCTGCTCTAAAGGTTAACTTGCAGGTTGAGTCAGTGGCAAGGAAGGCAAATGCATTTGTAATACCTGTGTAGTGCTGGTTTTATCTTGTGTGAATGGCCGCGGCAGTCTGTATGAGGAAATCAAATCACTAGGTGCTAGTAGGCCATCAGAAACTAGGTATCACAAGGAGGCCATGAATAGAAAACACACACTTCTAAAGGTAAGTTCTGTTTATTAAAAAAAAGCAATATATACAAAATATTTACATGAGTAAGAACAATTCAAACTTCCAACATTCTGTTTAGGTTCCAAATCTCAGATATTAAACAAAAAACAAATTCTTTTTAGTTAGAATCCATGAAATTCATTAGAATAACCTTTATTACACCAATTTCTCTAATTAGATCTAGTGTTATTCCCAATTTAAAAGGTTTACAGACTAACTTTTCCTTGTTATTTATCCCTAGTTATTGAATTCCAAGTCTTAATTATTATGGTTAACTTAGGTTTCAGTTCCAGTCAGTATGTCCACAAATTCAAAAATTATATAAATATACAGCTTAACTCCTTTCATGACAATTCTCCGACATCCCAACTCTTACATAAACAAAGTAAATTTCATTCAGTAACTAATCACGGTCTTTGCAAAAATAATCAGTTCTTACAGAAAATATTCTGCATTGGAAGGGGCCAAGAGAAGGTTCATAAGAATGATACCGAGAATGAAAGGTTAATGTATGAGGGCTGTTTGATGCCTCTAGGCCTTAACTCGCTAGAGTATGAAAGAATGGGCGGGGGGGAATCTCCTTAAAACCTATCAAATATTGAAAGGCCTAAATAGAGTGGATGTCGAGAGGATGTTTCCTATAGTAGGGGAGTCTAGGACCAGAGGGTACAGTATATCAGAATAGAAGGACATTCGGATAGAACAAAGATGTGGAGATATTTCTTTAGCTGAGGGATCGTCAATTTGTGGAATTCATTTCCACATACGGCTGTGGAGGCCAAATCATTAAGTATATTTCAAGTGGAGGTTGATAGGTTCTTGCTTAGTCAGGGCATCAAAGGTTACGGGGAAAAGGAAGGAGAATGGGGTTGAGAGGGATAATAAAATAGCAATGACGGAATGGCAGAGCAGACCCGACGGGCTGAATGGCCTAATTCTACTCCTATGTCTGTGGTCTTATGGCGGAAATGTCAAATACTGGAGGGCATGACCTTAAGGAGAGAAGGGAAAGTTTAAAAGGGATGTGCAAGGCAAGTTTTTTTAAAAAAACAGAGTGCATAGAAAATGTTGCCAGTAGAGGTGGTGGAAACATTTAACAAGCATTTAAACCGGCACACAGATGCACAGGGAATAGGGGAAAGTGGATCATATACAGGCAGATGGGATTAGTTTATTTTGGCATCACGGTCAGCACAGACATTGTGGGTTACAGGGCCTGTTCCTGTGTTGTACAGGATGTTCTGTGAAAACCTGCCTCTGATCAATACTTTGGTCACTGAACATAATATTCCCTTATTTTGTTCACTTTTTTTTTGTTTTAGACTCTGGCAAAGCCCACTGAGTATTCTTCTTAAGCCAAAGTTTAATGGAAGTTCACTTACTGATCACTTATCTGAATGGAGGATGTTGCTATGTGCAAATTGACTTTGGCATTGGCAACATTACAGAGGCTTTGTGAGTATACCATGTTAGGATGTCCTAAGATATGAGAAGTACCACAGGTGGGCAATACAATTAACAAAAGAAATCTCATCTTGAACCTCCAACACAGCAGACTTTTGCTTCCTTAGGAGACTATCATTCTGTTAACATTATATGCAGCGGTCATGTTATCATGTAAAGATAACTCAAACTATTTCTATAGATGAATGGCAAACATTTAAAATTTCCCCCACATGTTCAAAGCCAGGAAAACATACTTTGAAGTTGTTATATTCCAAATCTTTCATATTTGCATATTTATATGATGTTAGTTGCAGAGCAGAAGTAAATTTCATCAGAAATATTTCTGTTTGCACTCATTATGTTTGAACATCATCTGCAATATAGCTAATTGGTGGTGGTGTAGATAGTGTAGAGGATTGCCGAAGATTGCAGAGAGACATTGATAGGATGCAGAAGTGGGCTGAGAAGTGGCAGATGGAGTTCAACCCGGAGAAGTGTGAGGTGGTACACTTTGGAAGGACAAACTCCAAGGCAGAGTACAAAGTAAATGGCAGGATATTTGGTAGTGTGGAGGAGCAGAGGGATCTTGGGGGGTACATGTCCATATATCCATGAAAGTTGCCTCACAGGTAGATAGGGTAGTTAAGAAAGTTTATGGGGTGTTAGCTTTCATTAAGTCAAGGGATAGAGTTTAAGAGTCGCGATGTAATGATGCAGCTCTATAAAACTCTGGTTTGGCCACACTTGCAGTACTGTGTCCAGTTCTGGTCGCCTCACTATAGGAAGGATGTGGAAGCATTGGAAAGGGTACAGAGGAGATTTACCAGGATGCTGCCTGGTTTAGAGAGTATGCATTATGATCAGAGATTAAGGGAGCTAGGGCTTTACTCTTTGGAGAGAAGGAGGATGAAAGGAGACATGATAGAGGTGTACAAGATAATAAGAGGAATAGATAGTGGATAGCCAGCGCCTCTTCCCCAGGGCATCACTGCTCAATACAAGAGGACATGGCTTTAAGGTAAGGGGTGGGAAGTTCAAGAGGGATATTAGAGGAAGGTTTTTTACTCAGAGAGTGGTTGGTGCGTGGAATGCACTGCCTGAGTCAGTGGTGGAGGCAGATACACTCGTGAAGTTTAAGATACTACTAGACAAGTATATGGAGGAATTTAAGGTAGGGGGGTTATATGGGAGGCAGTGATTGAGGGTCGGCACAACATTGTGGGCCGAAGGGCCTGTAATGTGCTGTACTATTCTATTTCTTAATATATTAGCCTTGTGATAATTATTTGCAATTTCCACGTTAATTGGGGTCATATGCAGATAAAAATCATATCAAAATATTCAGAATTAATGTTAATAATGAGGGGTGATTGATAAGTTCGTGGCCTAAGGTAGAAGGTGTCAATTTTAGAAAACCTCGCACATTTATTTTTCAACATAGTCCCCTCCTACATTTACACACTTAGTCCAGCGGTCGTGGAGCATACGGATCTTGGACCTCCAGAAAGTGTCCACAGCATAGGGTGATTGATAAGTTCATGGAAGTTCATGGCCTAAAGTAGAAGAAGATAAGTTTTACAGCTCTCATTACATGCACATAAAGGTCAGTCAACTTTTTGATTGATTATGCAGGAAGTTTGAAGTTAATAACTCATCTCCTTCTACCTTAGGCCACAAACTTATCAATCATGCCTGATGAGTTATTAACTGCAAATTTTCTGCATAATCACTCAAAAAGTTGAACTGCATGTGCATGTAATGAGAACTGTACAACTCATTTCCTTCTACTTTAGGCTATGAACTTATCAATCACCCCATGCTGTGGACACTTTCTGGAGGTCCAAGATTCGTATACTCCACGACCGCTGGACTAAGTGTGTAAATGTAGGAGGGGACATGTTGAAAAATAAATGTGCGAGGTTTTCTAAAATTGACTCCTTCTACCTTAGGCCACAAACTTATCAATCACCCCTCGTATATGCAAGGCAGAAAAATACTCCAATTGTCAAAATATTTAACAATTTAAACATATATTTTCCATAAAAATACTTTTTTCACATTAGAAGAACAAGCTATTCTTTTAGCTAGAAACTAAAATACATTAATATGTTAGCATAAGCAGCACATAATACATTCATTTTGTTTGTTGCCATATAATATTGAAGCAAAATTGCCTAAGAAAATATGAATTAATGGGCAAGAGATCATGCTTAATTTTAAATTCAAGAGTTTCATTGACTCAAAACATAACTTTACAGTAGCGGTGGTACATTTAATAAATATTCCAATAAATATCCATTGGAATTTCATCAGGAATAGCATATCATATTGTGCATAATTATGTTATAAAATTATTTCAAAACTTATCACATGCTTTTTGACTTAAGTTTCACCTCAAGCTTTCATTTTCTACAACCGCAACCCCTTCCCCTCCCACCACACACACCTGGAAAATAATTTCTTACAGCAGACAAACAAACTCTGCTGTGCTTGATCTAATGTAGGGAAACAAAGGCATTGAATTACTTAGATAATTGGAAATTGGACTTTGTATAGAACAGGACCTTGAAAAGAAATATCCCAGAGTTGAATAACAGACACAGCAGATTTGCAGCCTGCTGGCGAGAATTGTCACCTTATTTTGATGAATACTAAACTAGTAACCTTCCTCACACCTGATCAGAGATCATTAATTTGTACAAGTCATAAGGCATAGTCCTTAAGCCCACTGTATCTATGCTGGCCATCAAAAACCTGAGTGCACTGATTACATTTTCCTGCACGCAGACCACAGCTTTCTATGCCACTCTGTTTCAAGAGCTCATCGAAATATTTTCTAAACATTCTGAGAGTACCTGCTTCTATCATCCCCTCAGGCAGAATAGAATGTGAATTCTGTCCCTACCTGATCTGCTGAGTACTTCCAGCACTTTAATTTCATTAGCAATAAACTCCTAAAGTAATGCCTGATTAGAACACACAGAAAATATCAGCCTATTGAAAAGTTGTGCTATGTCTCTCAGAACATAAATGCAGAGGATTACTCAAATAAACGAATGGCAATTAAATTCCCAATACATACAGATGGCAGCATGCAACCTATCCAAGCATCCTTAAAACTGTCTGTACAAGTTGATAAAGCTGGAGAACAAAGATATGAAATTTGCCTTTAGTAGCCTGAACACAGATTACAAAAGCAGGGAGGCTATGGTTAAAATCTCAGTAAAATATCATCTAAGCCAGAGATGATCACCATACAAAAGGAGGACTGAGATTGTACTGGTGAGGATGTAGAGGAGATTCACCAGGATACTGCCCACAATGGAGTGGCTTGTTAAAAGAAGGGAATGGGGACCCAGCCGGGTCCCAACCTCGACAGTAGCAGTACCTGCACAGAAGAAAGGTCTGGCAATCTACTTCCATATCTTGCCATGGAAACCCTAGTATAATTATACTTTATACTTTATTGTCGCCAAACAATTGATACTAGAATGTACAATCATCACAGCGATATTTGATTCTGCACTTCACACTCCCTGGAGTACAAATCAATAGTAAATATTAAAAATTTTAAATTATAAATCATAAATAGAAAATAGAAAAGGGAAAGTAAGGTAGTGCAAAAAAACCGAGAGGCAGGTCCGGATATTTGGAGGGTACGGCCCAGATCCAGGTCAGTTGGAAAGAAGCTGCTCCCAAATCTGGCCGTACGAGTCCTCAAGCTCCTGAGCCTTCTCCCGGAGGGAAGAGGGACAAAAAGTGTGTTGGCTGGGTGGGTCGTGTCCTTGATTATCCTGGCAGCACTGCTCCGACAGCGTGCGGTGTAAAGTGAGTCCAAGGACGGAAGATTGGTTTGTGTGACCCTAGGGGTAACCCTAGTAATTTCTAAGGTAGGGATATGTTCGGCACAACTTTGTGGGCAGAAGGGCCTGTACTGTACTGTAGGTTTTCTATGTTTCTGTGTTTAAACCCTTTAGACCCCATGATCCATGAGGTCATGAAGAGTCGGACTGGACTTAACGACTGAAAAACAAGAAGTCATTGAACACTACAGCCAGAAACAGGCCCTCCGGCCCATCTAGTAGTACGTGCCAAACCATTAATCTGCCCATCCCCATCGATCTGCACCCAGACCATCACACTCTGTACCCCTCCCATCCATGTACCTATCCAAATTTCCCTTGCATGTTGAAATCAACCCTGCATCCACTTGCGCACATAATTTTGAATATCTCTATCAAATCTCCACTCAATCTTCTACATTCTAGAGAATAAAGTTCTAACCTGTTCAACCTTACACTATAACTCAGGTCCTCAAATCCCAGCAACATCCTTATAAATTTCTCTGCAATCTTTCAATCCTATCCACAACTTTCCTGTAGGTACACAACCAAAACTGCACACGATACTCCAAATTACACCTCAACAATGTCTTTTATAATTTCAACATAACATCTCAACTCCTGTACTCACTGATTTGTGAAGGCCAATGTGCCAAAAGTGTTCTTTATGACCTGTGGCACCATTTACAGGGGTATTATCCTTCACCTTGTCTGCTAGAGCAACTTCATGTCTTTTTAGCCCTCCTGATTTCCTTCATAAGCATTCTCTTGCACTTCTTATATTCATCAAGTACCTCATTTTTGGAGGGTCAGACACCCTGCGCCAATAGGCTGGTCCTGGACTTATTTCCTGGCATAATTTATTTTATAATTTAATTATTTATGGTTTTATTACTATTTAATTACTTATGGTGCAACTGTAACGAAAACCAATTTCCCCCGGGATCAATAAAGTATGACTATGACTATGATTTGTTCCTGCCTGCCTGCACCACCTTCTTTTTTCTTATCCAGGGCCTCAATATCTTTTGAAAACTAAGGTCCCCTAAACCAGTTATCTTTGCCTTTTATTCTAACAGGAACATACAATTTCTGTACTTTCTATTTTTCACTTTTGAAGGACTCCTCCTTACTAAGCATACCTTTGCCAGAGAACAACCTGCCCCAGTCCACACTTGTCAGATCCTTTCTGATACCATCATAGTTGGCCTTTCTCCAATTTAGAATCTGAACCTGAAGACCAGACCTATTCTTTTCCATAATTACCTTGAAACTAACGGCATTATGATCACTAGATGCCACCTGCCCTGTCTCATTCACTGGTGAGAGATCTAATGTTGCACTATCTCTAGTTGGGACTTCTAAGTACTGTTTAAGAAAACTTCCCTGAATGCATTTGACAAATTCTTTCTCATCCAGCACTTTTACAGTATGGGAGACCCAGACAATATGTGGAAAGTTAAAATTACCTACTATAACAACTTTATGTTTAGAGTCATAGAGTCTTAGAAAATTACAGCACAGAAACAGGTCCTTCGGCCCATCTTGTCATGCTGAACCATTTAAACTGCCTAATTCCATTGACCAGCCCTCCATACCCTACCATCCATATACCTATCCATAGTTCTCTTAAACATTGAAATTGAAATCACATCCACTACTTGCTCATTCCACATTCTCACCACCGAGTGGTTTCCCCTCATGTTCCCCTTAATCATTTTACCTTTCACCCTTAAACTATGACCTCTAGTTGTAGTCTCATCCAACCTAAGTGGAAAAAACCTACTTGCATTTACTCTCTATATACCCCTCATAATTTTGTGTTTCTTGCAAGTCTACATTCTCTCTACAAATTTGCTCCTCTAAATCCTGCAGACTATTGGGTTGTCTATAATATCTCTATAATTTGGTCAGACTTTTCTTATTCCTCAGTTTTACCCATAAAACCTCACTAGACGAGCTGTCCAGTTGGTCCTGACTGAGTAATACCATGACATTTTCCCTGTCTAGTAACGCTACCACTCCCCTCTTTAATCCCTCCCGTTCTATCACATCTAAAACAATGGTACCCCAGTACATTGAACTGCCAGTCCTGCCTCCCTGAAATCAAGGTAGTAACGTCAAAATTCCACGCACTGATCCATGCCCTAAGCTCATCCGTCTTTCCTATAATACTTCCACATTGAAATATACAGAGCTCAGAACACTAGTCCATCCATGCTCGATCTTTTGATTCCTGACTTTGTATGTAGGCTTTCTCCACAACCACTCCACTATCTGTTCCTCTGGCTCCCCGCCCCCCCCTGCAACTCTAGTTTAAACCACCCCCTCCCCAATTTAGCACCAGCAAACCTTCCTGCTAGGATATTTGCCTCCCTCCAGTCCAGGTGCAAACCATCCCTTCTGTACAGGTCCACTTTCCCTGGAAGAGAGCTCAACGATCCAAAAATCTGAAGCCCTCACTCCTGCTCCATCTCCTTAGCAAACAACATGATCTTCCTATTTCTAGCCCCACTAGCACATGGTTTAGGTAGCAATCCTGAGATCACAACCCTGGAGGCCCTGTCCTTTAATTTAGCACCTAACTCCCTGATCTCACTTTGCAGGACCTCGTCACCCCTCCCACCCAAGTCACTGGTACCGACATGGACCACAACTTCTGACTGCTCACCCTCCCACTTAAGAATGCTGTGGAATTGCTCCGAGATGACCCTGACCCTGGCACCTGGGAGGCAACAAGCCATAAGAGGGATGTGTAAAAGCAGGCAGCATTGGTTTAAAGTGAGCAAGAGGTTCAAAGAAGATACAAAGAATAATTTTTTCACCCAGATGGTGATAAAATCTGCAATCCCAAAGGGATAGCGGTCGCAGAAAGTTCATAGTTATCTTAAGTTTCCAGACAGGAATTTGATTCGCCAAGACATAGAAGGCAATAGGCCAAGTGCTCATAAATAGAGTTATTATTAATAGGAACTTGATGGTCAGCAGGGGCCCAGTTGGCCAAAATGGCTGTTTCTGCACCATTTCTGTGCTTGCCTATGGTAAGAATGCCAAGACCTAATGTAATTCGGAAATCAACTAGTCTTTTCAATGAGCTCGGAATAAGCGACGCAACAGACTCTTAACACCATAAATTAGCGAGTTGTTTTGTTATGTCTCCCCTCTTACTCTTTTTCTCTTATTAGGGAGAGAGAGCGCCTATGGTATGTCTTTGGGGTACTGCAAGTCTGTCTTTATTGATGCTTTGCTGCATGCTTGAGTACTCGGTGGGGGATGTCGAGGCTTTTTGCTGGTTGAGGAAGGGGCTTGGGGTTCTAACATTTAACTGTCCTTCATTCTTTGGGGCACTGCTCTGTTTTCATGGATGTTTGTGAAGAATAAGAATTTCAGGATGTATATTGTATACATTTCTCTGACATTAAATGTACCTATTGAACCTACTGAATGCAAAAATAGCAAAATCATTTAAAAATAATTAAACCCCGGATTTGTTGACCTCTTATATGAGACCTACTGAAGTTGCTGGCTTCAAACATTTATTTTGTGCAAGTAAAAATCTAGCGATGTCAATACAAGGTTACACAGGCATCTCCAAATTATTGTATAGATTGTACCTTTTAGTCCTTTCATTCACGAGCTGCAATCTAATTAGTTTCAGAACATGAAAAGAGAAAAGGGCAAAAACAGAAAGATGCATATCAACTGGGGAAAATGGCAATGGGTGACTGATGGAATTTAACTCAGGAAATGTGAAAGGATGCATTTTGAAAAATTAACCAGGCTAGTCCATACAAAGTGAGTGTTACTAAACTGTGAGACCCTGAGATACAAGTACATAATTCCATAAAAGTGGTGACACAGATAGAGTGACAAAGAAAGCATATGGTACACTTGCCCTTATCAACCAAGGCTCTGAATGCAGGAATTGAGCTACCTTGTTACAGGTGTAGAAAGTTGGTTTGGTCACACCTGGAGTAGTATATGCAGTTCTGGTCACCTCACTATATGAAGGATGCAATTAAGCTAGAGAGGGAACAGTACAGATCCACAAGAATGGTGCCTGGACTGGGGATACAGAGTTTAAAGAGGCTGGGCCTGCTTTCCCCTAAGTGAAGATGTGGTAAACCATGTATATTGCTGGTAACTGGGTTACCTGTCTGGACATGCCAGTCTGCTGACTGCTCCTGTGGCTCCTCCCACAGACCCCTGAATAAAGGAGATTGTGTCACTGCTCCTCCCTCAGTCCAGGACAGATATTCAGAATGAATGTGGGTCCATTTTACTGTACTTTCAGTCTTTTGGAGTAATTGATAGTGCATCAGAAGAAAGCCAGGTAGTGATTTTATAACGATTTATAAAATTATGAGGGCCATAGATTCTTTTTCCAAAGAATCTGACTGGCAAGATTTTCCCACAGAGAGGATGGTGAGTTCATGGAACTACTTGCCTGAAGAGGTGATGGAGGCAGGAAAAATGACAGTATTAAAAGATATTCAGTCAAGTACATGGCTATGAAAGGGAGTCGAATGGGATTAAGGCAGATAGGCAGCTTTTGGTCAGTATGAATGAGTTGGGCCAAAGGACCTGTTTCCAAGTTGTATAACTCTAAATTCAGTAGGTAGAAGTGCAGCTGATTTCATGTTGAGAATTTTAAGTATAACCCAAGGAAGGAAAAAAGTGAAATATAATAATAAACGAAATTTAAAAGAAAAATAGGCTATTGTGCAGTGGACTTTGAATGAATTTTGGTAAATCCTCTTCTCCATTGAAGGCAACTCACTATGGTTATGTTTGAAGAATACTATTAGACTATGTTTACATTTGAAGAATACCATTGAACACCTCTAAGGAGTAATGTTACTTCAACGAAGTCCCAGCAATTCAAGAGACGAGAACATGGAGTAAAGAGTTGTAAACATCAATTTGCATATTTTCCAATCCTACGATTGTCACCAATATCGAACTTTATTCTAAAATTGAGCAAACACGAACTCCATAATGAAAAAGTACGTGCTTACACCTAACCTCGGACAGAACTACACAACTCATGTACAGATCCAATCACAAACAGGAGAAAATCTGCAGATGCTGGAAATCCAAGCAACACGCACAAAATACTGGAGGAACTCAGCAGGCCAGGCAGCAATTTATGGAAAGGAAAAGTACAGTCGGACGTTTCGTGCTGAGATCCTTCGGCAGGACTGAAGACAGAAATAAAAAGTCCCGTCGACCGTACTTTTCTTTTTGCATAGATGCCGCCTGGCCTGCAGACTGCCCCCAGCATTGTGCGGGTGTAACTCGATTAGCTCTGAGGAAGACTGGCGGGTCCCATCCCCTCCGTGGGCCCACCGGGCCCCTGCGTTTGGCGGTTGTGCGGGAGGACGGGAGGACGGCGGGACGTCAGCGCGAGCTCCGGGAGACGCTCGAGCGACCAGGCGGAGCCGCGGCGAAGCTCGTCCTCCTGAAGGCGACGACTATGAACGTCGCGATCGCCAGCCTGCCCGTTCCAGGCACACCAGTTGCTTTCGGAACAAAAGCAAAACGATCGGAAACTATCCGAAACCGAACGAAGTTAAACAAGGATACCTGAAACTTTGGTTGCTGCGGTTCTTCCGGGACAGGCTTGCTCTTTCATAGCGCTGGAAGCCATTAGCAGTGTTCTTGCGAGGAGAAAACGTTGCCAGAATTTCATCTCGGGGAAGAAAAACCGTAAGAGGTTCCAATTTAGCCCAGCCCATAAAGAGGTCTTGCGTAATCTTTACACATGCCCGCTGCTAGGTTGAGGTTGTGCCTGTATCATATCTGTCCTTTTCATTGGAAATGCAAGGAGGGTGGATGTATTCGTTATATTGTTTTTCTCAAGGTCACCATTCACTTATTTTATGATTAAAAGGTTTGTTGAAGAAAAAGAAAATAGTCTGAATTCCACCTGGCAAAGCAAGCTAATAGTAAAGAATTGGTGTTTCTCCAGTAATGACCTGCGAAAACGGAAATTTCAGTGTCAATTTTGCCTAGTTCTCGGATCAATACTGCAACAAAGGGAATTAATTAAGAAGATAGATTTATGAGTGTATTTCAAGATGCCTCATCGAAGATTTGTAGGCTTCTTCCTAAAGCTCATGGCCATTTAACGGTCTTTAATTATTTAATTTCTGTTCGATCGCCCGTTCAACCATACTGTTGCATACCATCAAATGGCATAACGTTTTTCCGGACCAAAGTGTGCACACACTACTTATAACTCACACACATAACACACAAAGTAATATTACCACAAATAAATTAAATAATAAGGTACATACGATACAAGTTCGAAAGTAATTCTTTAGGTTCTGTGCATGTTTCTGCAGTGGCCTGCTAGCAGTGCAGTATCCCTATGCTTTTAACCAAAATTGTGGTATGAAGAGTAAAAATTGCGTGTCTGAAGAATATATCACACTCCATTTATTTAAATCAAAACATCACATTTATTATACTTAAGTGTTCATCATAATGAAATCTATATTCCATAGTGCTGAGGTATTATGATCAATTAGGTTAGTTTGGTTGGTCAATCTAAAGTATCAAATTTCTTGTATAACCAACCCCTGCACTGATCCTCTTTCTATTCTGTACTGGTACTGTTGCCTTAATTGTTGCAACCTAACCATTTACTGAATGAGAACACCTTTACAATTTATCCATTTTAAGATTTAAGAAATAAAACTGTTTAAGTACTTAATATTTATGAAATCCAATGATCCATAGTGTTTATGCAAGCATATATATTGTCCAAAAATGTTATTATCAAGAATTAAAATGCAGTTTAATGTGATTAATTCATAATTCTTGTTAGATTTCATGACATTTAACCATTGTCTCAGTTTCACCATGACCTTTACCATGAGACATCTCCAAATAACATAAATTTTGCATTTATTGTGCCATCTTATTATTGTGATTCTAACGTTTCAAGTGACAGCTATGCTTTGCATATCTAAATTTTACTCTACTGAAACCTCCTAAGGTAGCTTCCAAAGCAGGGGCAGTGTCACATTGCCCACTAACAGTGAACTGCCTGAGGCCTGGGATGGGCCGATTTTATATGCAGGCTGTTCTGCCCATGTACAATGAAGATCTGGTTTTCATGTTGTGCCATTACCAGTAATTTATTGTAAGATCAAAGCCTGGAAAACTTTGCAGGAAAATGCTGAATATGTTTGTATGGTATTTCCTTAACAGAGTAAAACCCAATTTGAAGCAAGAAAATTAAGGTGATAAAATTGTGGTCATAAAATGTACCATAAATTACATAAAAATAGTGCAAAAAAGGAGTAACATTCAGTCTCTTCACAGATTACATCAGTTCTACCCCTTTCCAGTTTACTTTAAAACCAAAATTATACACTCATAGCATCAATATTTATTTTGACATTGAATTTCATTTTCATGTGTTTTTGTTCATGTTCATCCACCATGTAACACCATCTTGTCTCCTTCTATTGTTGAATGCCTTATTCCTACCTTTGTCATTCCTAACTTGATTATGTTATGTTTGTAATATACTCGTATTTTCCTGACCAGCCCATAATTCACATTCTACTGTATTAGGCTGTACAAAACCTGACTGCATCTATCTTAGCAACTCATCCAATTTATCCATCATCCTGTTTTTTTACCAATCTATTTGTCTCCAACACCATATGTAAAATCTCATCCATATGGTCAAATATTCCTGTGGATTTATTCATCCTTAATTCTGGAATGTCTCCACCTCTGTAAATCTGTTCAAGTTTCCCACTCTCTTGATCCCACGATTTAAGGCTATATCATTAGCACTATAGTCCTTAGGCGAGGAAGTTTTGTTTTATATGAAGTCCCTTCAACTGTCTATCCACAACAGCTGCTTTAAGGCCCACATCACCAATAAAGCTTTCTTTTGAAGGTAAATTGTTATCATCCATTAGAACCAGCTAACCTGATAATTGTGCAGACAATGGAATTCCCTTCCAAATCTCTTGCAGGTACTTGACATCCAAAATTATATCCTCCCTAGACCACAGCCTGACTGGCTTTGTTTCTGATCTAACTGGCTGCTGCTTTTCCCATTTTAGTCCTGACACTCTTGGTGTTCCAACACTGGCTCATAGTCTGAAGCTAAATGAGGAACACAGAGAGTGCTGCTGCTGTCTGGAACGACGAGTTTAATACAGGAACTTGGGTTTGATCAGCATCCGAACCACCACACCTGCTGATTTTCTGATTGCTGATCCTGGCCTGCAGCTTCTCTGCCTTATTTTCACAAGTAGCCGAATCAGCACCGATAAAATTCAGCTGATGTGTCAATCCGCTGCAGAGTCCGCCTACCTCCTTAATACTCCCACTCAAAGATAAATTCATTTCACTTGTGGTAAACAAAATAAGGTAAGATCCAATACTGCTATCATGTGGTGACTGTTCAATTCTTCACATTTCTTAATTTATCTTGCTAATTAATTTTATTTCATTCCAAACACATAAAGGACAGTTCCCCCCTCCCCAACTCTGCCCCCGTCAGGATCAATTTGTCAAGCTTTTCAATGTACAGTAGCTATAACTTCATGGCTCAGAATAACAGAGTACCCACACCTGGATACAGTACTTCGATCTAACAAAGATTTTTGTTCTTTGTTTTTTTATATATTACATGCATCTCTTTGAATGTTAATTTAGTTCTTTTATGTCTTTACTCCCACCTTCAATAACCATGGAATGTTTTGTTATGTTCGAAATGTAAGTCATTATTTTTATAGCTCAGAAATTGGTTCTTCAGTATGACAACATGTTGGCTCATGATGGAAATTGGGTCCAAAAATGAAAGAAATTAAACCTTTCAGACATATCTATTACAACTGATTTGTAGAATGCACTTATAACAAGAACAAGTAGTCGAATACAAATAAGAGGACAGATTGCATGAGAAAAGGCAAGTCACATCTTTGAAGTCTGCTTCTGTTTGGTCCTTGAAGGCTCTTGGTAGCAGATGTAAAGTAACTGTAGTAAAAGAGAGGTGAAGGGAAATATCTAATTTGTGTGTGGCTAAAATGTTGCAGATGATGACATTTCTGGTCAAACAACAGGAATTCTGCAGATGCTGGAAATTCAAGCAACACACATCAAAGTTGCTGGTAAACGCAGCAGGCCAGGCAGCATCTCTAGGAAGAGGTGCAGTCGACGTTTCAGGCCGAGGCCCTTCGTCAGGACTAACTGAAGGAAGAGTGAGTAAGAGATTTGAAAGTTGGAGGAGGAGGGGTAGATCCAAAATGATAGGAGAAGACAGGAGGGGGAGGGATGGAGCCAAGAGCTGGACAGGTGATTGGCAAAAGGGATACGAGAGGATCATGGGACAGGAGGTCCGGGAAGAAAGACGGTGGGGGGGGGGAACCCAGAGGATGGGCAAGGAGTATATTCAGAGGGACAGAGGGAGAAAAAGGAGAGTGAGAGAAAGAATGTGTGTATTAAAAAAAAGTAACAGATGGGGTACGAGGGCCAGGTGGGGCATTAGCGGAAGTTAGAACAATCAGGTTGGAGGAACAACACCTTATATTCCGTCTGGGTAGCCTCCAACCTGATGGCATGAACATCGACTTCTCTAACTTCAGCTAATGCACCACCTGCCCCTCGTACCCCATCTGTTACTTTTTTTTTATACACACATTCTTTCTCTCACTCTCCTTTTTCTCCCTCTGTCCCTCTGAATATACCCCTTGCCCATCCTCTGGGTTCCCCCCCCCCACCGTCTTTCTTCCCGGACCTCCTGTCCCATGATCCTCTTGTATCCCTTTTGCCAAACACCTGTCCAGCTCTTGGCTCTATCCCTCCCCCTCCTGTCTTCTCCTATCATTTTGCATCTCCCCCTCCCCCTCCAACTTTCAAATCTCGTACTCACTCTTCCTTCAGTTAGTCCCGACGAAGGGTCTCGGCCTGAAACGTCGACTGCACCTCTTCCTACAGATGCTGCCTGGCCTGCTGCGTTCACCAGCAACTTTGATGTACATTTCTGGTCAAGTTAACTGTATAAACAATGTGAAAGTGGGCTTTAAATGAAGTGCATCCCCATAACCCAAGGAGCACTTGCAGTCAGAAATCTTCAATAATTTACTTGGTCTGCAATGTTTAACGTGCTTTCAGATAAATAAAGTGTTAGGGAAGCAGATAGGCATTCCCAAAGAAGATAGTCATGCATTGTTTTTCTGCTCTAATGGCAAATCTGCCTGGGAATGAAATTTTGCCCTTGTACATTTATTGTATATGGTGTAAATCCCTAATCAGTTCCCCCCAAGTCATGGAATTAGAAATAGTGCTGTGCTGGTTTGCATCAAGAATCCTTTGCTAAAGTGCTACCTGTACAGTTTTTTTTCCCTGACTGCACCGCAATCCATTCAGTGTGGCTATAGATATTTTGCTGCACACTTAGACTTCACCTCTTAAAGAGTACACCTTACGGCCCAATACCACGTTACAGCTGCCACTGGAAGAGAAAAAAATACATTTAGTTAAATAGACGTGGCAATATATAGAAATGAGTGCAAGAATAATCCTGTGTGCCAGCGTGACCAGAAGATCCAGGTGATCATCAATAGAGTCCGGTAGGAGGTTGGGAGAATTGTCTCCTTCTCAAGGAAGAATCTCTTCATGAGCAAGATAGAAACAAAATTTACATCCTCAGAAAATGTGAACATACCAATCACTGAAAGTAGTTGTAACGAACTTTTGATATGCTTTCAATGGGGGTCACCCCGGATGTGAATGATAGGTTGTCACCTGACATTTCTTGACTGATTACTGGTAAATTATGTTGTTGCTAAGGGCTGAACTGCGGAGAGGATCACTTTGTCTAAAATAGGAACAAAGATATAGTCCGCCCTTTAGGAAAAATATTTACCAGGGAAAAACTTAAAAATCAAAACACTCAGTCAGATTCTATCCTGCACTAAGCTGCGAAATGGTATACAGCCACTTTCTTCTGATAATCTTTCTCACCCCCCAGCTGTTCTCCTGGCTGCATGATCTTCCAAGGTGAATCGCTTCGCACTTTTCTAGGTTAAACTCCACCTGCTACTTCTCACTCCAGCTCTGCAGATCCCTACATTCTATGGGCATTTGTTGCATGGTACTCCAGAATGATGCAGACTTTGGAAACTCATTTCCAAAAGACCTGTGGCACTTCCTACTATTCATGTTCTTCAATAGCTTTCATTAATTCTGCATTCACCAGCTGTGATAAGATTGTAAATTGGTATCCGGGATTAGAGAAATAGTGAGTAAACCTTGTCCCACAGGACCCATAGTTCTGAAATGTGCTGACCACTGATACTGTGTGGCCATTTGGTTTCCCTGAGGAGAACTGCACCATGTGTACTTCATCAAAACATGGTACTAACCATCAGAAAAAAATTTCTGATGATCCACAACCATCTGAACATTCAGGAACTGGAAATCTTTAATGTTGATGACCAGGTAAAAGTTATTAATGAGAGCTGTAATGGGTGTATGAGTGCAGTCAATGTCTGGATTTGTGGGAAGCCAGAAATGCTATCAAACTTGTGCAGTTTCATTGTTTTTCTCCTCTGCAGTACTAGTGATTGACTGAAGAACCACGAGAGTGGTGGTTCTCTAACGTTTGCAACAGCCAGTGTGCCTCTGATTACTGTTGCAAATCATGAATTGACATGGTAGAATCTGGGCTTTCCATGGGAAGAAAACCCTAGTAATTAATACAAAAGGAGCATTTACTTCAAGCAAATGAAGCTTCTTGTGAAAGTGACTCTCAGCCTTCACAGCTTTGAAAAATCTAGAAATTCCAACAAATCAAATGGTACTCTGATTAATCTGTTGGGGTTCCTTGATCACTTGTGTAAATTAAGACAGCTCGAGCATTGGTTCAGTGTGTTATGAAGAAAGAAATTAAATGATCAGATAAAAGTCCCCAATAGCTCCTTCCACTGAATCTGTACCATAAAAATTAGGAACTTTGCTCGCAACCCTGCCACAGTTGTATGTACTGTGGACCTTGACTTCACTCCACTTTTAATACAATGAAAAAGAGAAAATTGAAGATTCAAGACTAAAAGATCTACTTTTAATGCTGAGGTTCTCAGAAAAGTATTGGTAGCTGTGCTTGGGTCAAAATTCCTACTGAATCAGTAATGCTAAATTGGTCTGGTTATGCCAGGTTAATATGTTTTTTTTTCTTACAGCCTCCTTTCACTGCTCTATTTCCAGCAAAAATATTCTGAAAAGTGAGATTTCCTTTGGGAAGCAAATCATGCAGTCTTTAGTTATTGATGTACTAATTTTCCTGAAATAGATTTTTTCAAGAATACTACAGAATATAAGGACAAGCTATCTGAATATAATCGTGATATTATTTTTCCAAATTTGCAATCAATCCCAAGAAAAAAACTCCAAGAGAAATGCTAGTTCAGTAGTTGAAAATCAAACAAAAAAGTGCAAATGCTAGAACCATGAGATTAAAAAAACAGAAAATGCTGGAGATGATCAGCAGTTCTGATGAAAAGTCATCAACCTAAAATGTCAACTCAATTTTTCTGACCATAATTTCTACCTGGCCTGATGAGTATTACAGTATTTTGTTTGTATTTCAGTTTCGTAATGTCCCTTTGACAAAGTCACCTTGATGAATAGGTCCTGATAAGCAGTCCTTTTGAAACACTGGCATACATTCTCAAGGGGAGATGGGCAGGTGGAAACAACGATTGTCCCTCTCACAATAACTCCTCGCCTGCTCTCCATCTTCCTCTGGTGCTCCCCTCCCCCTTTCTTTCTCCCTAGACCTCCTGTCCCATGATCCTCTCCCTTCTCCAGCCTTGTATCCCTTTTGCCAATCAACTTTCCAGCTCTTAGCTTCTTCCCTCCCCCTCCTGTCTTCTCCTATCATTTCGGATCTCCCCCTCCCCCTCTCAAATCTCTTACTATCTCTTCTTTCAGTTAGTCCTGACAAAGGGTCTCGGCCCGAAATGTCGACTATACTTCTTCCTATAGATGCTGCCTGGCCTGCTGCGTTCCACCAGCATTTTGTGTGTGTTGCTTGAATTTCCAGCATCTGCAGATTTCCTCGTGTTTGCGATATTAAGGACGTGCTGTACTACATCGTGTTATCTGCAGCATGGAATGGGCTCTTCCGGCATATTCAGCAACACTGGACAGCCATGATTTAACCCTAACCTAATCACAAGACAATTTACAATGACCAATTAACTTACTCATGAGGTCTTTGGACTGTGACAAAACCTGGAGAAAACTCACACATTCCACAGGAAGGATGTACAAAGACTCCTTGCAGATGATGCTGGAATTGAACTCCAGACTTTGATGTCCAGAGCTATAATAGTGTAGTGCTAACCACTACAGTAACTGAGGGTGCGTGTGGCATGCCAATAGGCAGAAAATATTGTTTTGACCTGTTCTGAGTTGGTTCCAGTGAAAACTAATGCCATTAAAATTTCTTGCTACTAAACTATTAGATTTACTAAATGATGTATGGATCAGGATCAGAATTAACTTTAATATCACCAACTTCTATCATAAAATTTGTTGTTTTGTGGTAGCAGTACATTGCAATACATAATAAAAATACTATAAATTACAATTAGAAAAATTTCTTAAAAGTAAGTAGTGAAAAAGGAGAGCAAAGAAGCAAAAAAAATAATGAGGCAGCATCCGTGGATTCATTGTCATTTCAGAAATCTGATGGTGGATGGGAAGCGGCTGTTCCTAAAATATTGAGTGTATGTCTTCAGGCTCACGTATCTTCTTCTTGATAGTAGTAATGAGAAGAGGGCATGTCCTGGGTGATAGGGTGTCCTTTATGATGAATGCTGCCTTTTTGAGGTATTGCCTTTTGAAGATGACCTCTATACTGGGGAGGCTAGTGCCCATGATGGAACTGGCTGAGTTTGCAACTTTCTGCAGCTTTTTCCAATCCTGTACAGTCACCCCTCCATACCACATGGTGATGCAAGCAGTTAGCATGCTCTCCACGGTACATCTGTAAAAACATGCAAATCTCCTCAAACTCCTAATGAAATATAGCTGCTGTCGTGCCTTCATTGTAATTGCATCAATATGTTGGGCCCAGGATAAATCTACAGAAATGTTGACATCCAGGAACTGAAACTGCTTACCCTTTCCACTGCTGTACACCAAATGAGGACTGGTGTGTGTTCCCTCAACTTCCCCTTCCTGAAGTCCACAACCAATTCCTTTGATCTATCTCACTCCTATACGCCTGCTTGTCACCATCTGAAATTCTGCCAGTATTAGTTGTATCATAATCACATTTATAGATGGCCTTTGAGCTGTGCCTAGCAACACAGTCGTGTTGTTGAGAGAGCAGAACAGTGGCTAAACACTTGTCTTTGAGGTGTGCCAGTGTTGATTGTCAGCAAGGAGGAGATGTTATTTCTGATCCACATTGATTGTGGTCTTCCGATCAGGAAGTGAAGGATCCAGTTGCAGAACGAGGTACAGAGGTCCAGGTTATAGAGCTTGTTGATTAGTACTGAGGGTATGATGGTGTTAAGTGCTGAGCTGTAATCAACTGCAGCCTAACATAGCCATTGCTGTTGTCCAGGTGATCCAAGGGTGAGTGACAAGCCAGTGAGATTGCATTTGCTGTAGACCTGTTGTGGCAATAGGCATATTGCAGCAGGTCCGGGCCCTTGATTCTGGCCAAAGCCAATCTCTCAAAATACTTCACTGTAGATGAGAGTGCAACTGGACGATAGTCATTGAGGCAGCTCACCTTGCTGTTCGTGGGCACAGGTCTGATTGTTGCCCTTTTGAAGCAAATGGGAATCTCTGACTGCAGCAGTGAGTTACTGAAGATGTTCTTGAACTCTCCCACCAGTTGCTTTCTGTTTTCAGTGCCCTATAAGGTACACCTTCAGGGCCTGAAGCCTTGTGAGGGTTCACCTTCATGAAAGATGTTCTGATGTCAGTCTTTGAGACAGAGATCACATACATCTATCTGTTCTTTTTACATTAAATTTTTTTTTCTGTCTTTTTAATGCTTTGGATTTTTAATTGCTGACCTTGTACAGCATCTTGTTGCACTATCCCTGAAGGCTTCAGACAATTGGAGCATGTCTACTTGGAGGGAGTGACAAAACACATTGAACCCAATCTTGGCAGTCCATAGACATCAGGTACATTCTATCAGATCCCAACCATTCCATTTCTTCCTCCTTCCTTTTACTTGGCAGCTTGGTCAAGACATTTGACCAAAAGTGGACCCTACATGATGCAACCTACCGAATTTCAGTTCTAATTCCTGCTGATTTATTAGAGCAGAGAAGGAATGTGGTACGTGGATAAAAAAAAGGGTAATGGGAAAAAAAATAGGGATGAGGTTGGGAAAGAGCCACCCCAAGTCTGAGTTGGTGGAAATCTTTCCATTCTTCTTCCACCATCTTTTCCACCCTTAAGGCTGATGTATACTTGTGTGTCAAATCAACGCCGTAGGTATGGCATAGCCGCGAACCCTACACCGTAGCCTGACACGTACCTCAGCCAAAATGTAACTATGTGTTGCAGCAACGCAGACCACAACAACTGTGATTAGTCTGCTTGGTAGCGTCCATTTCCTCCTACGCTGCAATAGCTTCCCATTGGGCGACTGAAGGGCAGGGAAGGAACTCTGGCTGCAATGCTTTCCATAAAGCTTCACAGACCTCCGGAATTACAGAGGACACATTTCACTTTTACGAAAAAAGACGCTCGCTTTAAAGTTGTTTACCCCGAGAAAGACTACCATGACCTTGAAGCCTCGCATGGGCAGGTGTTGGCGCATGCATGATGTGCGAATACGTGACGTGCACAAGCGTGTACGTGCCCGAATTGCAGAGTGACGCAGACACACCAACGCACAAGTATAAATGCTCACAACGGCATAGCCCACTTGTGTAGGCTACGGCGTAAGCTGGTACACACAAGTATAAATCAGCCTTTACCCTCATTCCATTCCACTCTATTTCCCTTCCTCCCTTCCTTAGCTAATTTCCTCTTCCCTCTCTGTCAGACCTCCACCTGACAGGCTTCACACTCCTTTCACCAGCCTTTTTGTTTTCCTTGCCTTGCAACATCTCATCTAAGAACCTACTTTTATCAGTATGGATGTAACTAAGTCATTTGATAATAGGCAATCTTGTTACCAGTTATGGGCAGGTTAAAGGGGGGAGGGGGTTGTGGGATGTGCAGGAAAGTGAAATAGCAAGTTGAAAAGTTATATCTCTAGAAGACAAAGATAAGGAGTGTTTCATGCATTGCAAGTCCATTTGCAAATAATACTTTCAATAAAACAAAATCTGAGTTTCAAGCATTATGGACCCAATCAAGGTTTACTTGAGCAACACATTGGGATAATTTTGGCTATAAAATATTCAATAAAGATTTTTTTGTCATTTGGTTCATCTTATTTATTATTGACCAGGTACCATTTGGAAGTGTGTTGATAATCTCAGTGATGGATTCAAAAATCTCACAAATTGACAGATTCTTTGGAAAATCAGGCACACCCTTCACATTAACACATTCAAACCAAGGTCAATACTTATTTATTTGAAACTTAGGAAGCAGGTAATTTAAAGTTGGCTGAATGTTAAGTCTTAGATAGGTATTGTATGTATCCAGGATGTGGAGCATAATTTTCTCTGGGGTAATGGCGTAATGATAGAACTAAAATTTGTAAAAACCCAAATTAGAGCTCAGCTTAAACAGGTTGGGAGCACTGCTTTATCCTATGTTTTGTCCAATCTCATCTGTTCCGTTTGTATTCTCATAACTCCCTTTATTAGGTATTATTAGAGCACATTAATTCTTTGCACTCAAGAAAATTATACTAAATATGGGTGTTATGAATTGTGGATACAAACTTGTATTAAGGACAGGCATATGCTACTTCAACTCTTAAGCCTGTTCTGCAATCCTGTAAAATCATAACTGATCTGATTGCTAACTTCCAGCCACATTCCTTTTTACCCACTAGTAACCTTTCATCCCCTTGTTTACGAAGTACCTACTTATTTCTGCCTTAAAAACATTCAAGATCCCACTTCCACCATCCTTTGATGAAGTGAGGTCAAATACATTCTAACCTTCTGAAAGAGTAAAAAAAAATCATCTGAACTCTGAACAGATAACCACTTAAATTTAATCTGTGTGACCCCCTTGTTCAAGCTTCTCCCTCAATAGTAAGTATCCTCTGCATATCCACCCTCGGTCATGATGTGCGCTGGCACAGGAACCTAGGTACAGAGGAAAGACAGACTCCGATGCAGAGACAGCAATGACAGTTTAGATAGATAGATCCTTTATTGATTTCCAAAGGAAATTACAGTGTCACAGTAGCATTACAAGTACACAGGTATAAATATTAGAAGAGATGTAAAAAGAATAAAAAGTTGCCACAAACAGTTAATGGGGGGGGGGGGTCCATCACCTCCCCAGCTATAGGTTGACTCACTATAGAGCCAAATGGCCAAGGGGAAGAATTACCTCATATAGCTCTCTTTGGAGCAGTGCAGTTGTCTTAGTCTATTACTAAAAGTGTTCCTCTGTTCAGCCAAGGTAGCATGCAGAGGGTGAGAAATGTTGTCCAGAATTACCAGGATTTTCCGTAGGGTCCTTTGTTCTACCACAGTCTCCAGTGTGCCCAGTTTGACTCCTAGAACAGAGCCAGCCTTTCTAATCAGTTTAATAAAACTGTTGGCATCATCTGTGTTGATGCCATTGCCCCAGCACACCATCACATAGAAGATTGTATTAGCGACAACAAACTGGTAGAACATGTGAAGGAGAGGCATGCACACTTCAAAGGACTTCAGTCTCATCAGGCAGTAGAGGTGACTTTGGCCCTCCTTGTACACAGCCTCTGTATTGGTGCTCCACTCAAGTATGTCATCCAGGTGCACCCCCAGGTACTTGTACAAAACATCTGTGACTCAGCTGAACAACACCACAAGAAGTAACATTCTTAAAACTAGGACCCCATGATTAGCACTAATCAGGCATCCACTTAAATATTACAAGTAACACAGAATCCCTGAGCCTATCAAAATAAACTTAACCAGCTCAAACAGAAAGTACTAGAAGACTGCATTGCAAAGAGCGAGTCGCTCAAGAAAAACATAAAGAACTCTAAGCGATTAATGACTCTTATTAAACAATAATTAACCAGTCCAGGTACTCTTTTAAAAAAAACCTCGGAGCTTATCAATCTTTGATGCTCCACACAGGTCCAACGAGCTTATTACACCTTGAAATTTCACATGGTCTTGTGCATTTTAATCAAGCCCTCCTCATTCTTTTAAAGTCCAGCAACTACAAGACTGGCTATATAAAATATAAACAGAAAATTTAGGAAGAGCTCAGCAAATCAGGCTGCACCTGTGGAAAAAGAACCAGTTAATGTTTCAGATTGATGTACCTTTGTCTGAGCTGGAAAAGAGAGAAAGCAAGTAAGTTTTAAGTTACAAAGAGGATGTGGGAAACAATTGAGAAGACAAAGAAAATGGCATTGGGTGAAGCAAGGACTGCTGTGGGGGGTAAAGTTGTGAATGGCATCTTCTGGTCAATAGATGAATGCTAAAGACAGAAAAACAAAACAAAAGCTGTAAGATATTAGGAAATGCTAGCTGATCAGGTGATACTAATGGATAGAGAAAAACTGAACCACTATCAGAGATAGATGACCAATAGCCATCCTGTTACAAAGAAGGTCTATCATGCTGGCTTGTCTAACCTTTTCTCATTTAGGTATTAGTTGAGGAGGGGAAAGTGACACAATAGGAAATAACAGATTGCCATTTCATTTAATATTCTGTCCTGCTGAGAGAAGAGAACTTCATCCTGCACAAAGGTACCTGGTTGGAGAACTCCTCAGTCTACAGAAGATGCAGGAATGAATACCCTGGCTGAATCTGGGAGGGACTCACCACGGTATA
Source organism: Mobula hypostoma (assembly GCF_963921235.1). NCBI lineage: Eukaryota > Metazoa > Chordata > Chondrichthyes > Myliobatiformes > Myliobatidae > Mobula > Mobula hypostoma. The sequence continues at coordinate 37,990,504 of NC_086098.1, forward strand.
AAAGGGTTTGCAAGATCCTTTCACAGTAGTGGAAAGGCTAGTAGAGATTTCTGACACTGAACAGGTGAATTTTGTGGGATACCTCTCACTGTACAGGCAGGCTTGGGAAGGAAGACCCCCTTGTATGAACTGGGAAATTAAAATCAGGCAGAATATTAACTTGTTATCACATGTTTTGTACTTGACACTAATTGCCCCACATCTTTCATATCCAAGCCCTTTATATGACAAAAATGGCATTATGCATGTTACAGGCATGAGAATTTTTAAAGCAAGATTTGTGCAGTAGGAAGGGTGAAATTGAATATATTGAAAACAGCTAGTGCTCCTGCCTGTTAACTAATTTATTTATCTAATTGGCAAGTTAAGAAGATTGCCCAAAATTCCAATGGACAGGTAACTCAGTTCATCTGATATATTTGTTAAAATTACTTTCCTGCAATATTTTTCAGACCAGAGATACAATTAAAATTAGCTAGCAATCTAAATTGCACAAATAGAACATGACAAAGCCTGTCATTGTGTGGTAACATTAATACATCACTATACAAATCATAAAATGGAATGTTGTTATTTTGATATTAATGTATAAAAATTGGATACAATACAAATTGTTCTTGTAAATATCTGATTTAAATAAAATGTAATACTCTTGGAGTTATAATTTTTTAAAAAAAACTTATGTTCAGGATGCTGAGGTTAGTAGCATCTGTCGTTCTACCGAAACACAACTTGCTGTAGGGAAAGGCACCTGAAGGCAGAAAGCTGCCAGGTTTGCTATGATGCTAATCTTAAGATAGTATAGGAAATGAAATGCCTAGAGTTGCTCAGATATTTGTTCCTATTATTTTGTGAAACAATCGACCATAATTCACAATATATACACACTTAAACTTCTTTAATTGAATATACTGTATATACGGATGATTATGCTACTGGACTAATAATCTGAAGACAGCAAACTTGAATCTTATTGCAGGTGGGGAATGTCAAGTCAAGTCAAAAAACAACCCATGTTGACCAAAGTGCTGTACAAACCATATTAGGTAGCTAAAATCACAAATACAAGAAACACAGATATAAACAACAAGGCACACAGCTTATAGGCACAAAATAAACAACACATGAGCCTAGGCACAAGCCATCTAATTAAGCAGTCCTATTTTTATATTGTTATGATATACCATTGTGGTTGACTCTTAACTCTCCTCTGAAGTGATCTAGTAAATGAGTCAGATTAATAAAAACTTCCTCTCCAAAATTGCCTAGACATTGGATCAATTTCTGCATACCTTTCATGAGCATAGAAGTCTTTTTGTTTAAGTTATTATATCTTACATTTAATCTTCAGGTAAAATTGGTTTAGGCATTTCCATACATAATTCATTTTGGCATGTCTAATATTTTCCTGTCATCACTTTTGTGCCTAACAAGAGCATGGCTCATGCATTGCTCATTTCAAAGCTCAAAGGTTCAAAGTAAATTTATTATCAAAGTACTATATGTCACCATATACAACCCTGAGATTCATTTTCTTTTGGGCATTCACAGTAAATACAATTAAACACAATAGAATCAATGAAAAACTGCACACAACAAAGGCTGACAAACAACCAATGTGCAAAAGACAACAAAATATGCAAATACAAAAAGTAAAAAATAAAACAATAATAAATGAACAATAAATTGTTCATTTTCATAAGGCCTTTGACAAGGTGCCACACATGAGGCTACTTAACAAGATAAGAACCTATGGAATTACGGGAAAGTTACATACGTGGATAGAGTGTTGGCTGATTGGCAGGAAACAGAGAGTGGGAATAAAGGGATCCTATTCTGGTTGGCTGCCGGTTACCAGTGGTGTTCCACAGGGGTCCGTGTTGGGGCTGCTTCTTTTTACATTGTACATCAACGATTTGGATTATGGAATAGATGGCTTTGTGGCTAAATTTGCTGTCGATACGAAGATAGGTGGAGGGGCCGGTAGTGCTGAGGAAACAGAGAGTCTGCAAAGAGATTTGGATAGGTTGGAAGAATGGGCAGAGAAGTGGCAAATGAAGTACAATGTTGGAAAGTGTATGGTTATGCACTTTGGCAGAAAAAATAAACGGGCAGACTATTATTTAAATGGGGAAAGAATTCAAAGTTCTGAGATGCAATGGGACTTGGGAGTCCTCGTACAGGATACCCTTAAAGTTAACCTCCAGGTTGAGTCAGTAGTGAAGAAGGTGAATGCAATGTTAGCATTCATTTCTAAAGGAATAGAGTATAGGAGCAGGGATGTGATGTTGAGGCTCTATAAGGCGCTGGTGTGGGCAGTTTTGGTCTCCTTATTTAAGAAAGGATGTGCTGACGTTGGAGAGGGTACAGAGAAGATTCACTAGAACGATTCCGGGAATGAGAGGGTTAACATATGAGGAACATTTGTCCGCTCTTGGACTGTATTCCTTGGAGTTTAGAAGAATGAGGGGAGACCTCATAGAAACATTTCAAATGTTGAAAGGCATGGACAGAGTGGATGTGGCAAAGTTGTTTCCCATGATGGGGGAGTCTAGTACGAGAGGGCATGACTTCAGGATTGAAGGGAGCCCATTCAGAACAGAAATGCGAAGAAATTTTTTTAGTCAGAGGATGGTGAATCTATGGAAATTGTTGCCACAGGCAGCAGTGGAGGCCAAGTCATTGGGTGTATTTAAGGCAGAGATTGATAGGTATCTGAGTAGCCAGGGCATCAAAGGTTATGGTGAGAAGGCGGGGGAGTGAGACTAAATGGGAGAATGGATCAGCTCATGATAAAATGGTGGAGCAGACTCGATGGGCCAAATGGCCTACTTCTGCTTGTTTGTCTTGTGGTCTAAATATCAAAAACATGAGTTGTAAAGTCCTTGAAAGTGAGTCCATTGCTTGTGGAACCAGTTCAGTGTTGGGGTGAGTGAAGTGATCTCCTCTGGTTCAAGTTGAAGGGAAATAACTGTTACTGAAACTGGTGGTGTGGGACCTAAGGCTTCTGTACCTCCCTCCTGTTGGAAGCAGCGAGAAGAGAGCATGGCCTTTATTGTCTGTGTAACTTTAAAGACTGAGTGCAATCAATATTCTCTGCTGATAACTCACAAAAACAAATCACAACCACACTAACCTGGAATTAGAAGTGTTGTTCAATTAAAGAATTGGCATTGTGAATTGACATCTTACACACAGCCTCACTATTCAATGGTCATAATCGTGGAAACTGCATCAGTAATGGTCCTTTTTTTTCTTTAAGCTGTACACTGTGATCCCCACTCCCTTGATCAGGACTCTTTTTAAAAAATTTTTTTATTTGCACAGTTTGTCTTCTTTGGCACATGGATTGTCAATCTGTTTATATGTAGTTTCTTTCATTACTACTATTGCATTTCTTTTTTCCCTGTAAATGCCTGCAAGAAAATGAATTCCGAGATGGTATATGGTAACGACATTATTCGATAACAAACTTACTTTGAACTGCTGTCCTGTGGCTGTCAGGATGAGCTCTGACACAATTCCCAGTAATCAATGCAGCAATGACATAACAATTGCAGACTCTTCTTACATCTGAGTGGTTGGCTAGGCCACTTCAGAGCACCTAGGAACAAGTCAACACATTATTCAACATGCTCAAAAAGAAAAAGTATTAGTGACCCAGATTTACTAACTTTTTTCGAGGGATCCTGACAGCACACTTACAGCAGACTAAGTGAGGGCAACACCCAATTACAATGCAAGTAAGAACAAGACCAGATACCATTAAGATCATAAGACAGGAGCAGAATTAGGTCATTCAGCCCATCGAGTTTTCTCCACCATTTCATCATGGCTGAGCCGTTTTTTCCCCTCAACCCCATTTTCCTGCCTTTTCCCTATAACCTTTCATGCCCTGACTAAGCAAGAATCTATCAACCTCTGCCATAAATGTACCCAGTGACCTAGCCTCCACAATTGCCTGTGGCAATGAATGCCACAGATTCACCACCCTCTGGCTGAAGAAATTTCTCCTCATCTCCATTCTAAATGAAGGTCCCTCTGACACAGACATTGAATATCTGGGCCATGCCCAAATTACAAGAGTCACTTCACAGACAAATCAGGCAAAATCTTGATGTTCACAAAAACACATCTTTCAGTCATTATCTCAACCTCCTCCATCATGATCCTTGGGTGTATCCTGTCTCAGCAACAGAACAGAGCTACCAAAGGCAACAGCAAAGTTGCAAATAATCTAGGCTGTATAGCTCTGGAAGTCTCCAACCCGAAATCTAGATTCCACAAAGTCTCAAATCATCAGGTCAACAATGGGCAAAGATGTCCTCTTGCTCATTATCAGCTGCTATCCTTCCACTTTGAAAGGCAACCAAGAAAAGAAAGAGCAGAAGTATACTCGGGGGGAACTGCATCTGTTAGCAGCTGTACATTTGTAGCATTACTAAGTCAGATAAGTACAGTAGGACAAAGCTGTCAAATTGGCATGTAACTAAATTGCTAAATTGTATTGCTATATTTACGCTCTATTCTTGGTTGGTGCAGCTGTAATGAAACCCAATTTCCCTCGGGATCAAAAAAGTATATCTATCTATCTATCTATCTATCTAAACCAATGCTAGGAAAGTCCTAACAGATTAAATGGAAATTAGCAAGTATCTCCTCCCACTAAAAGGACAGAACTAATCCAGCTAATTATTGTCCAATCAGTCAACTCTCAATCATCAGCAAAGTGTCATCAAAAGTACTGTAAAGTAGCAGTTACTCACCTGTTTACTGATGCTAAATATGGAAGGAATCAGAGTTTCCCAGCTCCAGAGCAAATTATGGTTTCTGTTTGATTTTGGACAAAGCACTTCCAAAAATGACTTGTGAGTTGACAGCAGGGTAGTTTCTGAACATGTGTGACATAAAAAATACAATGGAAGTAGTTAAAGCTGAACTAACTCAAATGGATATATTACATTGGCTGGCCTTGGCAGTTACACCCATATCTATGAATGAATTAATAAAATACAAAGTAGTTCTGTTGCCATCAGCCAATCTGAACCTCTCTAGACAGAAAAAAAAACAGTTTAGAAACTAATGAAGTGCTGTGTACTGCATGGACTTACGATTTTGCTGCACTTGCGCATCTCCTGTAATCCGAATGGTGGACCTATTACTGACCAAGGTGGACTCCATGTTGATGAACTACAGCAAAGAATTGGCAAAAACTGCACCCATTTATTTTGCATATTTTTGAGATTTGTAGTAATATTTGTTTATTATTTTCACATGTCACAAGATACAGTAAAAGGCTTTTGGTTTGTGTGCCTTCCAGATAGATCATTCCATACATTATTTTGAGTTAGTTAAAAGAAAACTGAATATAGAACGTAGTGTTGCAGTTACAGAGAAATTGCAGTGCAGGTAGACCAATAAAGTACAAGGGTCATGACAAGATAGATTAGAAAATCAAGAGTAGAGGAGTTCATCATTTAGCGTATGAGAGGTCCATTCAAGAGTCTGATAATAATGGGATGAAGTTGTCCTTGAGACTGATGACATGTGCTCTCAGACTTATTTACCTTCTGTCAGTCAGAATGATCAGGTTGGGAAGGGTCCTTGATCAGGCATAATTGTTGCATATCATCAAAATACCCCCCAAGTTTGTTTCTTATAAAAGAATAAAATTACATTAATTCTTACACCCAATACTATATCCTTTAGTCTATCTTTTCTCACTGCTTAACAAAGAAGTAGTTTCTCTAGACTCGAACCCACAAATTAGGAAACTATTCAGCCACGTTCTATGTCAAGGAAATTTTTTCATTACAGGAATGACAATCTAAAATATAAATTGAGGGCATTGCCAATAAATTAATTACTATTACTAATGACCATTAATATTGGTTGGTTCAAAGATTCATGTATTATCAAAGTATGTATCCATATACAACTCTGAGATCAGTCTTCTTCAGATAGCCATGAAACAAAGAAAGAACTTGAGTTATTCAGAGAGAAACATCAAACCCCCCCACAAAAAAAAGAACGGTGTCCCAATCATCAAGCCCCAAACACTCTCCCCTGCACAAAATGCAGTAAGAACATTGACCCACCCCAACCCCTGGGCAAAATGGAACAAGAACGTTGACCCCAAAATTCCCCTCCCGCACAAAACACAACAAGAACATCGACTCCCAAACAACTCCTCCCTCGCAAAAAAAAACTAACAGAACACAACAGAAACATCAACCCCCAACCCTCCTCCCTTGCACAACAAAACAGAAAAGGAACAGGTGAAAAAACACAGAATAAAAAAATCATAACTCTGCAAAAGTACTCAGATAATAGTGAATTGTGTTTTGAAACACTGTGGATCCTTTGGTGATGATACACCAGGAGTTTGGCTATTTGGACCCAACAAATATTAGGGAATAATGATATTTTTCTAAGTGAGTATTTTGTGAGTTGGAAAGGAACTAGCAAATAGTAACAATTCCAAACACCTGCTATCCTTATTCTTTTAAGTGGTGAAAGTCATGAGTTTTGGGAGGTGGTGTTAAAGAAGATTTGGCAACTTGTTACATTGTATCTTCCAGATGGAATACCTACCAGGCACAGAGCACCAAGGATAGAGAGGGTAAATAGTGGATGGGCATTAACAAAGCCAGTGGATTAAGGCTATATCGGAAATAAAAATAATGACCAGTGGTGCAGAAGGTAGTGCTGCTGCCACGCAGCTTCAGTGATCCACGTTCAATGTTGACCTTTGGTGCTACTGTGTGGAGTTTGTACATTTTCCATACAACCATATGGTTTTCCCCATTGTTCTGGTTTACTCCCACAAATAACAGATGTTCTACCTGCTATGTCAAATGGCCACTGTCAATTGTAAAGTAGGTGGGGGAAGTTAATGAGCATGTATGAGAGAATGGGTCATAAGAGATTAAATGGGGAAAAGGTGATGTGATTATTCTGAGAGCCTTCTACACCTTAGGAAAGTGTTAGGAAATATGAATCCTGTACATGTGCTCAATATCAATAATTGTTCGTTGATTTCACCAGGTTAATATTGGTAAAATGAAGGAGTCAAAAGAGATACGAGAGTAATATTTCAGATTTCTGTCCAATTTGCTGCACTTTTATTCCCTCATTCTACTGTTTCTGTGAAACTTTCACAAGAGCACACAAACCATTTATACCTGCTTATATCCACTGTAGTGGTTTCTTTAATCAAAGTCGATAATGTAGGGAAGAAATCCACCTATGTGATTTTGCATTCAGTGCCTGGCTAAACTTGCATATGCTCATGATACACAGTCTGCAATAAACCCTGTAGTACCTTAGCTGTGATGAGGTTGAAACATCACATTCTATAATACCTCCTGGTGGGGCCGATAAAAAAATAGAGAAAATGGAAATGTTAAACAAAAAGGAGATAGACAAAACAGCACCTGTGAAGCCACTTCTCTGAAGAGAACAAATAACACACTCCAAATGATTCTCAAGCTGCATTATTGGATGGGTTCACTAATCACATTCCCTTTAGAAAGTACAGGAAAGAAGTCACTTCACCTTAGTCAGTTTCAGCGAATGTAAGGAACTTCTAAAATTATTTCTGTTTATTATGATCTAACAGACAATGATTGCTGTTGACATTTACAATGCATACAATCCCTTGTAACAGGTATAAACATTAAAATCATGCATTAATGAAACCAGGCAAATTGGCACAGGTTGCTATCAGACTCCCTTCAAATGCCAATTATCTGCAATCTTACCTTTTCTTAAGCTGTCTTTCTTTTTCCATTCTTTCCAGTGAACCCTCAACTCTTACAAACTTACACCCCCTCCAATTGCCATCCCTTCAATTGAATTTGCTGTCAATTCCCAAATCAATTAATGCCTCATCCATCATCTTTCTTGATTTCAAAAGCAAACCTTCTGATGGTTTTCTCCACCATTTATGAATCTCAGGAAATTATTTATTCAACTTCTGAAGAGAACCAGAGTTACTCAAAATATCCTCAGTAATCAGTGCACCATTTGTATGTACCTCCTTCTGAAGAGAACCAAGGTACATCCACTACCTTTAAGCAATGTTTCATACAGTCAAACAAACCACAGCCTCAGTTGTTGTTCACCTGAGAAGGGCTGCCATTATGAAAAGTTCCATCCTTTCTATCCAGTCAAAGTCAGAGCATCTCCAGCAATGACTTCAGAATCAGGTTTAATATCAGCAGCATATGTCGTGAAATTTGTTAACTGTGGCAGCAGTCAATGCAATACATGATATATATAGAAAAAAAACAGAATTACAGTAAGTATATATACGTATATTAAATAGTGAAATTAAGATAAGTAGTGCAACAACAGAAAATTTAAAAAAGTAGTGAGGTAGTGTTCATTTAGAATTGGATGGCAGAGGGGAAAAGCTGTAACTGGAATCACTGAGTGTGTAAACGTTCAGGACTAGGACCAAATTAATCTGCTGTTGACATTTATCAAAACTCTGAGAGATGTGCTTGTCATTTTTTATTTAATATTATGGATTTCACAATGTTCTTCAGTTGGCCTCTATGAAGTTCTACAATGGCGTTTATTGAAGCCTGCCAAGGGGAGTCTAATTTTTATAGACTTCTCTAACCTTTCTCTTGAAACATTTTAACAATTGTTTCAACAACCTAAAATTAACACACAATTTATAATGTCTTAGAAAGCATTCTGACTATTTTAAACTAGAAGTTTGAATGTGCTGATGAGCAATGCAGAATGGACACGAGAATGGTTCCTGCACCTGAATAGAGGGGTCCAGGGTGGATAGGACCTTGGCCTTATCGTGACATCGCAATGAGTATCAACAGGTAGTTTGCAATAGAATAAGTTTAAAATTTTAAGTATCATCAATACCTATAGCAGTCTTCAAGTAAGCTATTACAAGGAATGGGAGAATGACATTGGTGCCCTTGATCAGAATAGGGTTTCGATAATTTAGCTACGACTGGGAACAAGAGTGCCTATGATCAGGAAGAAGTCTATTAAAAAGACAGGACTGGGTAGAACATCAGCAACGGTTGGGATGAGGGGATGAGAATATTGTTGTACCTGGGACCAGGAGGAGGGTCAATGATGCTTGGGACTGAGCTGGGCAAATAGTGCTAATTAGCATTAGGAGCATGAAAAGGTAATGGTTTATATGGGGGTGGGGGAAGAACTGGTCAAATCAATCAAAAGATGATCAATATTTGGTGTAGGAAGGGAGGGATTTATGATACCATTTGGCAGGATTGTGGAGTGGGATTAAATGGAAACAAGATAAGGGTAGCAGTAGTCAGGTTTGTGAGAACAGATATGTAGGTATTGGGGCCAAGATTTTCAAGGGGGGGGGCGTTATTGTGAGAGTTAATCATAGTGGTAATGGGATTATGGGCCAAAAGTTCACCATATTTCATGAAAAGAGTATATTCTACTTAGTCCTGATGAAGGGCTCTGGCCCAAAACAGCGGTCATAGATGCTGCCTGACCTGAGTTTCTCCAGCATTTTGTATTTGTTTCTCTATGCATTCAGATCTGACTAATTTAGTGAGGCCAGCTAGTCACTCTTAAACAATAATCAAGATGCTGGTGGAACTCGGTGGGTCAGATAAAATCTTTGGAGGAAATGGACAACCAACGTTTCAGGTCAAGACCTTTCATCTGGATATCTAGATGAAGGGTCTCTAACTGAAATGCCAGGTATCCATTTCCCTTCATAGATGCTGCCCCATCCACTGAGTTCCTCCTCCATCTTGTTTGTTGCTCCAGATTCCAGCATCTGTTTCACTTGTGTCTCCAGTCATTCTTAAACAGAACAAAAGCCAATAACCCAAACATCTGTGTAGCATGTAGAATCAAAGAAAGTTACAGGAAATGATGATCATCTCACAATGTCAATCCAATGCATGGCATATACACAAAGTGGCCAAGAAGAAGCAGCCATTGCATTTGGCTTGGACTATCATCATGTATTTCCTGGAAATTATGATCAATCCTTCGGAACTCTATATGCATTCTACAGCAAATGCCATAAAATTAGATTACATGAAAGAAGACTTAGAGAGAATCTGTGGTCTCATTCCTTGCCTCTCTGCCTCTGACAAACTACCACCAATGTGCCTCCTGTGGAATAAGAGGAGCTTCACCAATGGTACACTACCAACAAGAGTGCTTACCATGCCATCCCACACCCGCACATTGACAAGTCTGATCACATGGCTGTACTTCTACAGGAAGAGACTGAGGACCACAGCACCAATGGTGAGGACTGTGAAAGTATAATCAAGAAAGGCAGACAAGTACTTATAGGACTGCTTTGAATCAGTGGAATGGACCGTATTCAGGGATTCATATTTGGATCTGATGAATGAATATACCATAGTCATCACCAATTTCACCAAGACTTGTGGATGAGTGTGTGCCTTTATGACCATACCATACATACCCAAACCAGAAGTCATAGATTCACAGTCTGCTGAGGGTTGGATCTGTGCTGTTCAAGACCAATGATCCAGAACTCTACAAGAGGTCCAGGCATGACCTACAAAAAGCTATCATAAGAGTGCAAAAGTAATTCCACTTTGGAAGTTAGGGGCACGTTTGGATGAACATCAGCTGTGGCAGAGTTTGCTTGCCATTACTGAAGGTGAAACCTTGCATCATAAATGACCGTGATGCTTCACTCCCAGATGAGTTAAACACCTCTTATGTACACTTTGAAAGGGAGAATAGAGTGACACATGTGCAAGTCCCTGCAGCATCTGGTGATCCTGTGATATCTGTCTCAGAGGCCAATGTCAGAACATCTTTCAAGAGGGTGAAAGGCTCCAGGCCCTGCTGATATACCTGGTAGGATTCTGAAAACCTGTGCCAACCAACTGGTGAGAATGTTCAAGAACATCTTCTACCTCTCACTGCTTGCGGACAGAAGTACCCACCCGCTTCAAAAGGGCATCAACCATACACATGTCCAAGAAGAAGAGGGTTGTAGACTCATCCAACTCCATCATGGGCACTAGTCTCCCCACCAACAAGGTCACCTTCAAAGGTCATCATTAAGGATCCTCAACATCTCGGACATGTCTTCTTCTCATTACTACCATCATGGACAAGGTACATGATGTACACTCAATGTTTTAGAAGCAGCTTCGTCCCTTCTGCCATCAGATTTCTGAATGGTCCATTCTCTCTTTTTTAACAATTTATTTATTTTTTTATATATTTCTGATTTTTTTAATATATTTTTTTCACATTGCATTGTACTGCTGCCCCAGTGCAACAAATTTTACAATATATATCCGTGATAATAAATCTGAAACTGATTTTGATTCTATATTTGACTTCAGTACTAATAAGGAATATGGGAAGGGTAATTTCAAATATTTGTAAAGTTAGGTGCATAATGTCAATTCAAAGATGATGTCCCCCTTTTTAAACATTGTCAGAATTACAAACACCCCCCAGCCCCGACCGTAATGAGAATCAGAATCAGGTTTGATATCACTGGCATACAGTACATCATTAAATTTGTTATTTTGTGGCAGCAGTGCATTGCAATACATAATAACAAAGATTATAAATTACAATAAGTTAATAACTCAAGATGAACTTATCAATCACCCCATGGATATGTAGCTAGGGTGTCTAAGACTTTTTGCACAGTACTGTATTTGACAATGTGGAATGAAAATTGTCTCTCTCAATCTGGTGGGAACAAAGGATGTTGGGAATGGCAAAGGTGGAGCACAATGGGAGGGTTGTGGAACAGGCGGCAGAGAAGGAGTACCAGGGATGGGAGTGGCATAGGTGTAGACATACCCAGCCCTGAGATACCATAGGTCATTTGATTCCAAACAATTGGTTTATTGATCATTACAAATTGTCTTTCTGGTGCTTCCCATTCCTACCCTCTCTCTTCCACTTTTCCCAACCATGATTCCCCTCTCCCTACCCGCTTCCTACTCTCAGTCCCCAGTAGAGACCCATTTCAGAATTAAGTTTATCATCACTCACATATGTCATGTTTTTTTTGCATGGTAGCAGCGATACAGTGCAATACATATAATTACTGCAGTACTACGTAAATCTCATTTGTGTGGATGCTGCGTGATGTGTTGCCTGGTTACAAGTCCAAACCGCAAGATATCAGACAGTACACCGTATGCAATTAAATGATTGAACTTTATAAATCTTAATCTGACTGTAGGGTTAGTAAAGAAAATAAAAAGAAAAAGGGCCCATTTTAATGAAAAAGTCTAATGTGCACGTTGAAGCTCACAGATTCGTCCATTCATTCCTCATTGACCTCCTCCGAGCATCGCTGACTTTCAGACCCTCGCCCCTGGTCCACTCTGTCCACCGGTCTACCAGCTCTTTCCAGTTGTGTCTTCTCTCTTCCTCTCTCACCGACAAAAAAACCACGAAATCCCTGCTCCAAGCCCCACAAGAAAGAACAACATCCCTCTCATTGGCTAGCATACATTCCAAAGCCCTCGTTGTCTCTAGTCCCCCATTTTACACACACACATGTATGTATTATATGCAAAAGCCTTAGGTATATATATGTGTGCCTAAGACTTTCGACTATTTCACAGTCATTGCTATATATAGTATATAATAATACTTAAATTAAATAAGTAGTGCAAAAAGCAAAAAGAGAGGAAAAAATAGTGAGATGGTGTTCATTAGTTCACTGTCCATTCAGAAATCTGGTGGTGGAGGGGAAGAAGCTATTCCTGAGTATCTTCAGACTCCTGTGCCTCCTCCTTGATGGTAGCAATGTGAAGAGGACAAGTCCTGGGTGATGGGGGAACCTTAATGATAGATGCTGCCTTTTTGCATCGCCTTTTGAAGGTATCCTCGATACTGGTGAGGCTAGTGCCAGTGATGGAACTGGCTGAGTTTACAAATTTCCTCTGCAGTGGCCTCCACCATACAAGATGGTGATGCAACCAGTTGGAATGCTTTCTATGGAACACCCGTAGAAATTTGCAACCTATGGAGTGACACACAAGCTGAAAATTTTGATATGCCATGCCCATTTTTCTAGCTAGTGCCAGAACTTTTCCCCCAGACCTTAAGATGCAGTAATTTTCAGTATCTTTGTTCTCTGCAGAAATCTTCAATTAGCAAGAGAAAAACTTTAGAATTTAATTATTCCATACTCTTTTTGAATATTGAGAGTTAATTTCCTTTTTAATATAGATTGCCTTGCAGAGCACAAAGCTAATTTCATTTTCTACTGTAAATAAAACTTAGAAAATGCCTAAATTAGAAGGATCAGGATGCTTTCAGAGTTACTTCTTTTTAAGGATCCTTCAAGCACTTTGAAATTTAAATATTACACTTCCAATAGATTCTCTTCAGATTCCCATGAAAAGCAATCACAGATGCCGACACCTGAAATACTTTCATTGATCTTGATGCACTTTTTTGTTTCAATTAAGTACAGAGCTCCACCTGCCAGCTCCTGAACTTCAGTAACATTTAGCATGTGCCTTATTTTATTAATTTTACTTTGAGAAGCAAAACAAATTGAATCAATTAACCCAAGCACTATCAGCATATGTAAAATCATATTTATTTGTTAATCAAATGGATCTCATGCTCTGTAATTGAATATCAACTATTTTTCTGGAAAACAGAAAATCAAGTATTAATAGTCATCATGACATTGGTGCAAAGGTACTTAACCGAAATATTCATAAAGCATATTTAAGTAGTAGAACACCAATTTTTCATAAATAATATAACTATTGATTCTATAGTAGCACTGACAGAGGAAATCCAGCGACAATTCCTTATTATGACAGATAGTTTCATAACTGCCTGTATTTAATGTAGCTTTCTTCCATTCAGTCTTTCTACAAATCAATGGAGCTAACAACAACCCAATGTAAAAACTTAATGGTATTGAATGCCTTCAATTATTGCTATGATGTAGATAAAGCTCAAAGCATACAATATTCCTTGAAGACCTATTACGTTATGCATCTGCACAACTTCTCGAAGTTGTCAGCAAGCTCACATTAAGATTATTTGCTTATGAAGGCAGTGAGCACCACCAAGATTTGTGAGGACTTACTCCTGCATTCAGTATCAACAATCCCAAAATTAATTTGATTCACAACACAGGAGACCATATTTTATATTATTGGTATCCTGATTATTATATTTTCAGATACTTTTATGGTTTGAGATAAGGTGGAATATTATATTTTACATTTATATTTCTTAGCTGTGCTGCACAAAAAGTATATTTGATTACAAGTCATAATGAGTGGGGAAAATATATTGCTATACAGTATATGTTTATAGATTTTTCACTCTGTGGTAATTATCTAATTTCTCTATTTTTTTTAGTAATAACTATTAAATGAAGTTGGTAGACCATTAATAACAAAACAAATTATTGCAAAAAGGACACAAAAGTTAATCATAAGAGGAGCTCAAAAAGGCTAAAGCCTAAAAACAGATAATTGAAATATTAATTGGAAACTGATGCTAAAATAAATTGAGGTTTACCTGTGACCTTATGCTGTTCTTCCTATAAAATTTAAATCCTGCAGTTTAAAATTAACCATTTTTATAGGAATTGTCCAACTTTAAATTGGAAATGGCCAATCTACAAGTAATAAGAATAGGATTCTAATAGATGGTTACGTTTTCAAACGATGTTTTTATTCCCATTTCCTCTCATAAATATTGTTATTATTCTTGTCAAAATTATCCAAGTCCAGAGCATTGCAGTTTTTATTATTTTGTGTATTTTGTTGCTCATTATTTTTAAGAATCTCAGTCTCTTAATTTAACCGTGTCTTAAAATAAAAAACTCATAACCAAAATTTAATATTTAAAAGCTAACATATTGTGATTTAAATTTTACTTCAAGCACAACACGTTTGCTTTTCACTGAAGCACAAAACATGTAATACTGCATCAGCCTTTCAATACTTATTCTATTCAAATTTTCATTCCATTTTTCTACTACTAAAGAATCAATTAAGAGAGAAATCTATGGCACAATATAATCAAACAAGAATCACAGCCCATTTAACTGGGTTGCCAATTTCTCATCCATTTTTTGTAACTGCCCAAGACAAAGTCTTTGTCCCCAAAATGCCTACAGATATTCTACATAGAGAATAATGCCCAAAGAAGTCAATAAGGATCAATGTACCAGACAAATAATCACTTAACATGATCAGCAATACTACTTAGTGAAATTCAGCTGTCCCTTGATCAAATTTCCCAATAAGCTGAGACACAGATATTCTAAAAATGGACAGTATGTCAACAGTACCTGTTCAAATTTTCTAAGTTCAAAGAGCTTACTGAGAATACACAAGACGCCCAAAACTGACTAGTTCATTTTGTTTGTTTGCTTGTGAGGTGAGCTTTGTGAATGGGTCCTTCACAAAAGACTATAGAAATTTCGTAAAGATTTTGAAATTGGCATAAAATAATGAATGCATTTATGATTTATGGTAGGCTTACCCAGCACAATTTGGACTTTTGTAATTGAAATAAATTGTTTGACCTCTCTATCATTCTTGCGTAAGGTGCAGTGGAAGAGAGGGTTTCTGAACTGCAATTATCTCGAAATTATATTCATTATTGTATTTTTCAGTTCCATATGATTGAATTTTGGTGTTTTTATGAATTAATAATTAATGCACGAATGTTTTGCACAAATTGCACAGATTGTAAAATTTGATACTCAAGAATTGTATGACGCATGGGATGTAAACCAGTAACCATCATCCATTGTGAAATTTTGCAGCTCAAATCGGGTCATATTTTACTTCCTTCGCAAGATCATTGGAGATTTATGGAAAGTATTTTTTTTTGTAGCACACCCTCTGCACTTCACGGTAGTGTAGCAGTTAGCATAATGCTATTATACTTCCAGTGATCACCGATTAGGATTCAATTCCCGCTGCTGTCTTTAATGAATTTGTACATTCTCCCTGTGACCTCGTGGGTTTCCTTCAAGGGCTCTGGTTTCTTCCCACATTCCAGTGATGGCACAGTTAGGATTCATGTGTTGTGGGCATGCTATGTCAGCACTGGAAGTGTGGCGACACTTGCGGACTGCATTTCACTGCATATTCCAATATTTCGATGTATGTGCAACACATAAAACTAATCTTTCTTATTCTTTTAAAATACTGAGCCACTTGATATTTAATTCTGGAGTTTGCTCTGGGGACAGCTGCTGGACATTTAAAGGGCTACTATAAGATAGCAGAGGAACCTTGGGGGACATATGACACTTTTTTTCAGTTATTACCGCTTGCCCTGGATGCTCTGTGATGGTCACATTTGTATTACGCAAGTTGGAACTGGCTGAATTCATGTGGTGCTTCAGAATCCCCTGAGGAACTCTGAACTCTAAATCAAGCAGAATAACTAACTCACTTTGAACACCTTTATGTCAGACAGTACGAAAAACTATCTTGGTGTTTAATGCCCTATATCCAGAGCATTTTCCTTACTTTTTATTCTTAGACAGTCTATATTGTTTGCCAGAATTTCAGTTACCACTCAGTGTAGAGGTAAATTTTTGAGGAGAGGGAAATTGCTTTACCTTTTAGCCTCTCCTGTCTAAGCTCTTGATAATTTCAACAGAGCATCTTTGTATTATTATGGAGAAGGATAGAATCAGAGAGGACAGGAAAATTTTTAACTGGGGAAAGGCAAATTATGAGGCTAAAAGGCTAGAACTTGCGGGTGTGAATTGGGATGATGTTTTTGCAGGGAAATGTACTATGGACATGTGGTCAATGTTTAGAGATCTCTTGTGGGATGTTAGGGATAAATTTGTCCCGGTGAGGAAGATAAAGAATGGTAGGGTGAAGGAACCATGGGTGACAAGTGAGGTGGAAAATCTAGTCAGGTGGAAGAAGGCAGCATACATGAGGTTTAGGAAGCAAGGATCAGATGGGTCTATTCAGGAATATAGAGAAGCAAGAAAGGAGCTTAAGAAGGGTCTGAGAAGAGCAAGAAGGGGGCATGAGAAGGCCTTGGTGAGTAGGGTAAAGGAAAACCCCAAGGCATTCTTCAATTATGTGAAGAAAAAAAGGATGATAGGAGTGAAGGTAGCACCGATAAGAGATAGAGGTGGGAAGATGTGCCTGGTGGCTGTGGAAGTGAGCGAGGTCCTCAATGAATACTTCTCCGGTGTTCACCAATGAGAGGGAACTTGATGATGGTGAGGACAATATGAGTGAGGTTGATGTTCTGGAGCATGCTGATATTAAGGGAGAGGAGGTGTTGGAGTTGTTAAAATACATTAGGACGGATAAGTCCCGGGGCCTGACGGAATATTCCCCAAGCTGCTCCACGAGGTGAGAGAAGAGATTGCTGAGCCTCTGGCTAGGATCCTTTATGTCCTCGTTGTCCACGGGAATGGTACCGGAGGATTGGTGGGAGGCGAATGTTGTCCCCTTGTTCAAAAAAGGTAGTAGGGATAGTCCGGTTAATTATAGACCAGTGAGCCTTACGTCTGTGGTGGGAAAGCTGTTGGAAAAGATTCTTAGAGATAGGATCTATAGGCATTTAGAGAATCATGGTCTGATCAAGGACAGTCAGCATGGCTTTGTGGAGGGCAGATTGTGTCTAACAAGCCTGATAGAGTTCTTTGAGGCATATAGATGAGGGTAGTGCAGTGGATGTGATCTGTATGGATTTTAGTAAGGCATTTGACAAGGTTCCACACGGTAGGCTTATTCAGAAAGTTAGAAGGCATGGGATCCAGGGAAGTTTGGCCAGGAGGATTCAGAATTGGCTTGCCTGCAGAAGGCAGAGGGTGGTGGTGGAGGGAATACATTCAGATTGGAGGATTGTGACTGGTGGTGTCCCACAAGGATCTGTTCTGGGACCTCTACTTTTCGTGATTTTTATTAATGACCTGGATGTGGGGGTAGAAGGCTGGGTTGGCAAGTTTGCAGATGACACAAAGGTTGGTGGTGTTGTAGATAGTGTAGAGGATTGTCAAAGATTGCAGAGAGACATCGATAGGATGCAGAAGTGGGCTGAGAAGTGGCAGATGGAGTTCAACCCGGAGGTGGTACACTTTGGAAGGACAAACTCCAAGGCAGACTACAAAGTAAATGGCAGGATACTTGGTAGTGTGGAGGAGCAGAGGGATCTCGGGGTACATGTCCACAGATCCCTGAAAGTTGCCTCACAGGTGGATAGGGTAGTTAAGAAAGCTTATGGGGTGTTAGCTTTCATAAGTCGAGGGACAGAGTTTAAGAGTCGTGATGTAATGATGCAGCTCTATAAAACTCTGGTTAGGCCACACTTGGAGTATTGTGTCCAGTTCTGGTCACCTCACTATTCAGGAAAGATGTGGAAGCATTGGAAAGAGTACAGAGGAGATTTACCAGGATGCTGCCTGGTTTAGAAAGTATGCATTATGATCAGAGATTAAGGGAGCTAGGGTTTTACTCTTTGGAGAGAAGGATGATGAGAGGAGACATGATAGAGGTGTTCAAGATAATAAGAGGAATAGATAGAGTGGACAGCCAGCACCTCTTCCCCAGGGCACCACTGCTCAATACAAGAGGACATGGCTTTAAGGTAAGGGGTGGGAAGTTCAAGGGGGATATTAGAGGAAGGTTTTTTACTCAGAGTGGTTGGTGCGTGGAATGCACTGCCTGAGTCAGTGGTGGAGGCAGATACACTAGTGAAATTTAAGAGACTACTAGACAGGTATATGGAGGAATTTAAGATGGGGGCTTATATGGGAGGCAGGGTTTGAGGGTCGGCACAACATTGGGCCGAAAGGCCTGTACTGTGCTGTACTATTCTATCTTCTATGTAACCATTGCTTTTTTTCCCCACAGGCAGTCTTGTAGAAAATGTCATTAGAGTCCTTAAAATATAATTCCAGTGCTCGTACAGCATCGGGGACATCAAGCTGTGGATAATTCACCATCATTAGCTGTACCCCAAATAAACTCTCATGCTTAGATTGATGAAGTGAGAGGTGGAAAACAGGCAGAGCGGGTAATAAGGGTAAATAATGGAAGCAAATGGTAATGAAGGGAAGCACTCTCTTAATGTGCTGTCAAAATCTCTCTTATTGCCTAAAGATTCTCTTCAGAGCCATGCTCCATGAACTTTAAGTGCAATGAGGGGAAATGGCAGCTCACCAACTAGTTTTGGTATTATTTGTCGCATTGAGAGGAGTCTCACATTTCAACCACAGTGGAGCTCATCTGCGGTCTCTTCAGAAAATTGCAAGCAAAGCCTGCAGCCAAAGATGCAACAAGCTTATGTGACATCTGACTGGGTTTCACTAAAGAGCATTAGTACTGAGCACTGATGGAGCAATACTGATCGTTTCACTTACGCTCCTTTCAAGGGATTCTCTGCCTTAAGCAGCCAGTCTATTCCAATGATCTGAATTTCTGCAAGGCACCACAAAACGTGCTCAAGAGGATTTCTGAGCACACCCAAAGGAATCACATAATCCTATCATGCATTTAATTAAGATTCTTCATGAATATGAACACTGACTAAAGTCTCCACACCTTATGCTTGATTATCATCACTACAATTGTCTATCATTGTTTGGGGCAAGAGAAGGCTTTAAATTCCCTTACGCTCTCAACTGAATCACAACAAATTCAGAGCTGGATTACAATACTCTTTGCCCAACTTCCAAAGGAAACCTTGGTGGAACAATCAGCACATTAGAAGACAGAAAAGGTCTTTAATCTTGTCAAAGAACTGCTTTTGCATCTGGTGCTTTGAGGACCAGACATTACCTTTAACTTGGGCAAGGAATAGTGATAAGGAGAGTGCAATCATTGGACACCCCCAAGCACCATTATAGTCAGTTTCCCAATACAATGCAACCTCTGGGACTTGTCTGTATCTGTATTATTTTATGTTCAAGATCTGAAGACAAAACTGTGACTAGAAAGACTCCTTATGGAGGAATCCAGTCAATCACACAAATGGTGTGCAAGATTGTGCCTGACATGTGTTCCACAGAGAAGACAATTGAGGTATTCCTTCACTGGCCAGGCATACTGCAGTATGTTGATTACTTTGCCATCTTCCAAGTTAATCGTAGCTTAGCTCCCCACCAGAACCAAGGGCTACCAGAAGGTAAATTGCTTAAAATTTGGGAAACCCCTGCAGTAGCCTGCTTTTGCCAGGAACCTTGGACCTGTCTACCTGCAGTAGCCAGTTGACTGCTGCCTCTTTCACACAGCCTCCTTTTCTTGCTACTATTCCCGTCCTTCCTCCTTTACAAAGGATTTACTCCCTGAAAATATAATTCCATATAACCATATAACAATTACAGCATGGAAACAGGCCATCTCGGCCCTTCTAGTCCGTGCCCAACTCTTACACTCACCTAGTCCCACCGACCTGCACTCAGCCCATAACCCTCCATTCCTTTCCTGTCCAGGTATCTATCCAATTTAACTTTAAATGACAACATCGAACCTGCCTCAACCACTTCTGCTGGAAGCTCGTTCCACACAGCTACCACTCTGAGTAAAGAAGTTCCCCCTCATGTTACCCCTAAACTTTTGCCCTTTAACTCTCAACTCATGTCCTCTTGTTTGAATCTCCCCCACTCTCAATGGAAAAAGCCTATCCACGTCAACTCTGTCTATCCCCCTCATAATTTTAAACACCTCTATCAAGTCCTCCCTCAACCTTCTACGCTCCAAAGAATAAAGACCTAACTTGTTCAACCTTTCTCTGTAACTTATGAGATGAAACCCAGGCAACATTTTAGTAAATCTCCTCTGTACTCTCTCAATTTTATTGACATCTTTCCTATAGTTCGGTGACCAGAACTGTACACAGTACTCCAAATTTGGCCTCACCAATGCCTTATACAATTTCAACATTACATCCCAACTCCTATACTCAATGCTCTGATTTATAAAGGCCCGCATACCAAAAGCTTTCTTCACTACCCTATCCACATGAGATTCCACCTTCAGGGAACTGTGCACCATTATTCCTAGATCCCTCTGTTGTATCGCATTCTTCAATGCCCTACCATTTACCATGTATGTCCTATTTTGATTAGTCCTACCAAAATGTAGCACCTCACATTTATCAGCATTAAACTCCATCTGCCATCTTTCAGCCCACTCTTCTAAGTGGTCTAAATGTCTCTGCAAGCTTTGAAAACCTACTTCATTATCCACAACTCCACCTATCTTAGTATCATCTGCATACTTACTAATCCAATTTACCACCCCATCATCCAGAGCATTAATATATATGACAAACAACATTGGACTCAGTGCAGATCCCTGAGGCACACCACTAGACACCGTCCTCCAATCTGACACACAGTTATCCACCACTACTTTCTGGCGTCTCCCATCCAGCCACTGCTGAATCCATTTTACTACTTCGATATTAACACCTAACGATTGAACCTTCCTAACTAACCTTCCATGTGGAACCTTGTCAAAGGCCTTACTGAAGTCCATATTGACAACATCCACTGCTTTACCCTCGTCTACTTTCCTCCCAACCTCTTCAAAAAATTCAATAAGATTTGTCAAACATGACCTTCCACGCACAAATCCATGTTGACTGTTCCTAATCAGACCCTGTCTATCTGGATAATTATATATACACCATCTCTAAGAATACTTTCATCAATTTACCCACCACTGACGTCAAACTCACAGACCGATAATTGCTAGGTTTACTCTTAGAACCCTTTTTAAACAATGGAACAACATGAGCAATACGCCTATCCTCCGGCACCATCCCCGTTTCTAATGACATTTGAAATATTTCTGTCACAGCCCCTGCTATTTCCACACTAACTTCCCTCAAGGTCCTAGGGAATATCTTGTTAGGACCCGGAGACTTATCCACTTTTATATTCCTTAAAAGCGCCAGTACTTCCTCTTCTTTAATTATCATACTTTCCATAACTACCCTTCTTGTTTCCTTTACCTTACACAATTCAATATCCTTCTCCTTAGTGAATACTGAAGAAAAGAAACCATTCAAAATCTCCCCCATCTCTTTTGGCTCTGCACATAGCCGTCCACTCTGATTCTCTAAGGGACCAATTTTATCCCTCACTATCCTTTTGCTATTAATATAACTGTAGAAACCCTTGGGATTTATTTTCACCTTACTTGCCAAAGCAGCCTCATATCTTCTTTTAGCTTTTCTAATTTCTTTAAGATTCTTTTTACATTCTTTATATTCCTCGAGTGCAACCATGTTTCACTAATAGCTACAACATCATATTTCCAGCTATCAATCCCTGCTCTAAGGTTATCCACCTTTCCATGTGTACATTTTGAAAAATGTTCCATGTGTACTTTTTGAAAAACGTTTGGAAAGAGTTGTTAATGAGCAGTATCCTGCTAAATATGGAACAGTCGGAAAAAGTCAGGGAGAGACTCAACCAAACACTAAATATACTTTAAAGAACTTTAAAGTATTCTGACATATCAGTAATATTTCTGGAGCTGGGGAATGAAGTAATAATATAATACTTTAACAAGATAATGTAAGTCAATAATTAGAATAGAATGATTTATCTACTACTTTAGTCTTCTCTAGACTTCAGAAGTTGCATTAAGAAAACGAAAGGCAATTTATTCCCTTAGAAATATTGCATTAGATTATTTTATAAGCCCAAATTATTTTTGTAGATTTACATTGAATAATGTAACTGGGACGTTGAATGCACTTCTCGTTGACATGTTTAGAAACTATGCAAGACTGGGCAGAGCAGGTGTTCATTTCAAATTTCATATGGCACTCCATCTAGTGATCCAACTGAGAACTGATTAAAGGCAGCCATGGGAACTAAGTTTGGGTGCCAGATTTAGAAGAACAGACTGCTACCTATCCTATGTGTTCAGAAAGAGGCTGTGTTTTCAGCACAGTTAGCAATGCAATCCAGAGACATACATTTCAAAATATAGATATTTCTTACATAAACATACTGAATTCAGAGCTTGCTTCAGCAAAGATGCCTTTGAAAAGAACCATGTGTGGGCAGATAATATTTTCCACGCATCCCAAGTTGTCCAGGTGTGTTTCACACACCACCAATTGCAGTAAGTATACACTATTTTTGATTTTCCAACAAATAGCAGGAATCTGAAAATTAGATAATGGCAATGCAGTTAGAACTTCAGCCAAATATTTGGCACAAGTGGCACAAATACTTAAGCATAAAATAAAACAAATTTTACAGCATATTCCTTATGTTTCCTATGTTATCTGGACAAAGGGTGAGTGCAGAATGAGTGGAAAATTACCCTATTTAGTATCCAAAACATCAAATTTGATGAGCTTGCTTTAGAAACCCCAGAAACTTTTATCTTCAGTGAAATGACCCGACTGGGCATGAGGAAATAATCGCATTCTTGCATTTGATGTCTCTTTGTATTACATTTAATCACAAATCTGAGGGCAATCTTGTCATGTTGATTTTCATCTACAAGAAATAGATTTAGAATTGCTTAATCTATTGTTGCTTGGAAACCTTAACAGAGGTTCATACCATCTGTGTACGTTGGTTCAAGCCCAGATCCTTGTGGTGAAGTGGCAGTGTTCTAACGCGTTGTGTCAACTATGCCTACCCCTCCTCCTGTGATTCCTTAAGCTGACTGCTTAAAAGTAAATGCTGTTTATTTTAATATTATTCATATTAATTAATCTTATTTCTTCTTTTATTTTAGGATGTGGGCATTGCTGCAAGACCATAAAGACACCATTCCTAATTGCCCTTAAAATGGAGCTGGCAAGCCACCTTCACAAACTATTGCAGTCCTTCTGGTGATAGTACTCTCGGAATCTAGCTGGGTAAGAATTTCTATGACCTGGATCAGATCTAGAGGATGAAAGAATATTAATATTTTTTCCAATAGTGAGTGATGTATTTCTTGGAGGGTAACGTGCTTTAAGTGGTGTTTATGTACACCTGCTATCCTAGTCTCTCCTGCTGGTAGAGTTCATTGATGTTGCATGTTAGTATATCTTTAAGGACCAACTGTATTGTGTGGAAGAACCTTCAAATGCTTTTGCTTGGAAACTTCAATAAAGATATGTTTTTGGATTGGGCTATGACTGTCATTTGTCTTAGTTAACAGCAGCACTAAAGAGCCTACAGATACATTCAGTATGTTGCTGCATGGGCGAATAGCAGAGTAATAACCAGCTATAAACTTAACAGTACTCACTAGGAAATGACACTGATGAAGGCTAACGAAGGCTAATGAAGGCTGTAGATATGATGAATATGCCAGCAAACTTTGGAGATACAACCAGTTTCAACCATTTGCTCATATGTGGAATGGAGTTAGATGTTCCTAAGCATGAACAATATTATTAAGTACTTGGGGAAGAACAGAGAGCAGAGCAACATGGCCATATGTAAAAAAGGAAAAGCAATATCATTTCTTGTGAAAGGACCAGAGGAATAAAACACGTTGGAAATAAAAGCAGGACCGGGCTACCTGCCCTGCCATTCAAAGTCAAAGTACACTTACTATCAAATTCTGTATACATTATACAACCTTGAGATTCTTCTCCTTACAGGCAGCCACAAAACAAAAAAGGAACCTATTAAAAAAGACCATCGAACACCCAATATGCAGAAAAACAAATTGTGCAGACAATAAGAGTAGGCAAATAACATTCAGAACTGAAATCCACAAAAGTGAGTGCACAACCACGAAACCAGTCACAGCCAATCCAGGAACCTGTTAGTTGCAGACCACAGTTTCATTTCAGCACAGAGCAGAGAGCTGAACACTGGCCTGTCTCGCTCCTCCAACCCTGACATCCTGACCTTTGCAATTCAGTCTGGTGCTTAAATCAATCAAACTGTGGACTGTTCCTTGCTCTCAGACCTGACTCCCAGAACTCCCCAGTGGCCCTCCTGAGCACCACTCCAGTCACTGGCATATCATGGAGTAATCTTGTCGTTGATGCGCCAATGAGGCTCTGGCATCCTACCTCCACGGGGTAGATGATGGCGCTCCAACCAATTTCCTTATACTCGGCTGCCAGGTCTGAGTACTTCAGCCTCTTCCACCTGTGGGCAGCCTCCACTCCATCCTCCGATGGGATGGTTAACTCAGTGAGGAGGACTGTCCTGGTAGCTGTGGACCACAGGACTATGTGTGGCCAGAGAGAAGTGGTGGCGATTTTTGTGGGGAACTGTAGCCATCTGCTGAGATCTGCCCTCATGTGGAGAGGTGTCCTGAAGGCTCCTGGGTGGGTGCATTAAATGGGATGCGTGTCTAAGTTTGTCTGTTACAAGCTGGCATGTGTATTGTAAGTACCTCTACTACTTTCAATTAAGGCAGGCAAAATAATGCTAGATACCAATGTAGAGGAGACTCCAGTTTCTGGGAGTTAAACAGATGCATTACCAGTGAGGACAGCTGAAGTTAAAGGTGTCACCTTTACCAATGAATTAGCTTTTTCATCATGATGGAGCTACTCGGAAATCTGGAAGGAAGGCAGTTCAGAAAAGAGTATGTGTGCTGAGATCATTTTGACCAGAATGAGACACCACCAGTTTGTAATTCTTGGAAAGTTGCTGACTAACTGCAGAATCCACAAACAAATTCCTGCAGTCAGGTGACATTGATTGGAATTAGTAAAGATGGTACAGTGAGCACGTATGTTCTGGAGATGAGCTCAGTGTCAGAAACAAATCTTCCCTTCCAGAATTGCTGAATGTCCTGCATCAAGTGCAGAATGAGTTGGATATTTTACCAGAGGACTGCATTTTATTATGGAAGAGGTTCAAAGCTCCAAAAGCTCATCTGAAGCATGGACCTAGTAGCGTCAGCCCAATACAACATTCCAGAGTATGACAAAGCAGACTTAGACATATCAGAGTTGAAAACCTTGGTAATCTAAAAAGGCAAAGTAAATTTGTAACTTCAAATGTCACAGCAGGAAAGAGGCAAGTTCCTCTACCTAAAGTGAGTCAGAGAAGACTTAAGATTCAAGACCTTGTAAGTACAACATTGGATAGCTAAGAACGATACTGGAGGCTGTTGCAGGGCATGCAGCTTGGTAGGTTAATTGATTGTTGTAAAATGCCCCTAGTATGTAGGTGAGTTTATGGGAAGGAGGGAAAAATAAAATGTGATCTGTGTAGGAATAGTGTAAATGGGAGCATGAATTTCAGCTTGGACTCAGTGGACTGGAAAAGGGGCCTGTTTCCATGGTGTATGATTCTAATTGAATTCATACTATTCAATAGTGTACCCAATGTGTAATTGTAACTATTGTTGTTGCTGATATGTCTTGTTGAACTCTGAATAAAACTTTATAAGGATAGCCCAGGCAAGTTAAACCAGGATGAAGGTGTTTATAATATGTAATACGGTGTTTTCAAAGTCATGGAGACAATTATGATGAGGTAGCAATTGCAATATGAAACTGGATGTGTTTGCTGTCTATCTGGGGAAGTGATCCACTAGATCGGTGGGGGGGGGGGCATGCATGATAGCATAGTGATTAGCACAATCTCTTCACAGCGCCAGCTATGATCGATTGGGGTTCAATTCCCACCACTGTCTATAAGGAGTTTGTACGTTCTCTCTGAATGTGTGGGTTTCCTGCAGGTCCTCCAGTTTCTTCCTACATTCCAAACAGGTATGGTTAGAGTTAGTAAGTTGTGAGCATGCTGTGTTGACACCCGAAGTGTGGCAACATTTGCATAGTACTCAGTGATTTGATTTGATGCAATGTATTTCAAAGCATGCTTTGATGTACGTGTAACAAATAAAGCTAATCTTTATCTTTAGAGTTACCAGTGTCTGGAGCAGATACCAGAGGGGTCAAGTGCAGACTTCAATGAAGAATTCAATGAATAAAGAAATCAGGACATTGAGCACATTCAGAACTGTCTGTATTTCTGATAGTACATTAATGCAAATAGTTAACCAAATGTATGAGCTAGAGGTCAACGGAAACACATCAGTATATGAAATGCATTTCCCAGAATTGCTTAAAAAGCAAATTAAAACATACTTTCTATCCAACAATTGACTGTAAACCACAAAGTATATTTATCGAAATTCTTTGGGAATTTCATTACAAACACTACACAGGGAGGAGGAGGAAGAGGAGGAGAAGGAGGACGAGGAGAAGAAGAAGAAGAAGAAGAAGAAGAAGAGTGAACAAACAGGGCTGTACTTGCAAGGATCTGTAAATTTGCAACAGAAACTTCAGGCCCAAATCAACATGCTGGAAAGGTTCAAGTACTAAAGGGTGACGGCCTGAGATGAGTAACATCTTGTAATAAGACCATTTGCCAATTGGAGTCAAAAATCACCACAGCCCTAAATTTGTTTCTGTCTGGTTCTATAGAGAATGTTGACAACGTCACTCAGTTTGTAGTTCATGGTTGTAATAAAGAGATGACTGCTGCCTAAAGCAAACATGTTTATCAGTTTCTTATGGACATCTAGAAGCAGACTAATAATCCAGTAGAATTCCACTGACTGCAGGACCCCACCAACTTAAAGAAGCATTGATGGTATACATCATTCTGCAAGATTCAAGATTGTTTAATGTCATTTCCAGTACATAAGTGTAAAGGAGAACAAAATATTTGTTACTCCAGATCCAATGCAGCACAAAAAAAAACACAATAAGACAAGGAACATAATAATAATAAAAACACAATATTTATAAATACATGAGATAGCTAATATTCATAGATTGATTGTATGTCCATAAAGTGACATTAAGCACAGGAGTATTTGTACAGGAACTGATAAAGTAGTTGTGGTGGGGGTGTGGAGGGGTTTTAGTGGGCGAGGGTGTTGATCAGCTTACTGCTTGGGGAAAGTGACTGTTTTTCAGTCTGGTGGTCCTGGTATGGATGCTACGTAGCCTCCTCCCTGATGGGAGTGGGACAGCAGTCCATAAGCAGGGTGGGTTGATCCATGACATCACTGGCCCTTTCCTGGCACCTTTCCATGTATATGTCCTTGATGGCAGGTAGGCTGGTCCTGGTGATGCATTGGGCAGTTTTGACTACCCATTCTAGAACCTTCCTGTCCGCTGCAATGCATTTTCCGTATTGTGCAGTGATACAACTTGTTAAGATGCTCTCCACTGCACATCTGTAGAATGACATGAGTGTGGATGTGCATGCTCCTGCTCCCTTCAGCCTCCTCAGAATGTAGGGGTGTTGATGTGTGTAGAATGTGCTCTGGGACCATGAGGAGTTGTGTGAGATGTGTACCCCCGGGGAGTTTGAAACTACTCGCACGTTCCACAGCAGTGTCGCCAATGTAGAGAGGTGTGAGTGATGCAAGAACTCCATACTTTCAATTTTCACTCCATGCATATGCTTTCATGAATTGTGATCACTCTATGAATGTAAAATGTGTACATGATCACCAATAGGACTTGTCTTCTGTACTGCATCAACCATCCAACCTTTCACCGCCTGCCCCAGACCAGCATAGTTTAAGACTGACAGCACTGAACCTACTCTCAGCTGTGGAACTCTGCCCCAGTCACATCCATGGACCAATCAACATCCTCACCAAGCAGGCCATCGGCAAATTCAGATACTAGGCAGATCATAAACAAAGTCCAACAATTCTGGACTTCTCATCTGGTTTCCCTTACCTGTGTGACATAATGAATGGAGTTGATACGTTCCACAGCTCAGCCATGTAGCTTGGTCTTTTTTCAATGAGAAGGGTTAACCAGGAAGCAGATTTCCGCAAATTCACCATCATTCTGAGGGATTACCAGCCCCAGAATACAATATAAATGTCTTACTAAGGTTAGAGAGCAGGACTAAAAAATAAAAAAATTATAATAGACTTTGTCTTCCCTTCAACTGTTATAACAATATTTTACATGAGGAATATATGATTTTATTTTCTCTGATTGAAAATCAAGACTAGGATTTATAATTTCCTGTCACAAAATAGTTATCATTGCAGTTTGCCATTTCTTTAACATAATTAAGCATTCTCTTTTATTCTTTTCAATCTCCAGCCTCAAGGATCTTTTGTTTAGAGATTGGAAGGGTCCTTGATAAAGTGATGTTATAATTGTTGTTTAGGGCTCACTTGGAGTATTATGTGCAGTCTGCTCACCACACCATAGGAAGAATGTGATTAGGTTAGAGAGGGAACAGGAATAGTTTACAAGATTGGAGAGTGAAGTCACCAGGAGAGATTAGACAGGCTAGCTCCGTTTGCCCTGGAATGAAAGAGGCTCAAATACAACATGAGGTACTTATGTAAATTGATGAGAGGCAGAATAAGGCAGATAGGGTAGATAAACAGTGTCTATTTCCCATGGGAAGGATGTCTAAACCAGATGGTATAGTGAGAGAGAGAACTTTAAAACAGATATGAGTAGAAAAATATTTCACACAAGGAATAACTGGTATCTGGAGGCAGGTAGAGTTACAACATTTAAAAGGCATCTTGAATGAGCAAGGAAGAGAGGAATGCAGGCAAATGGGATTAGTAAATCATAAGCATGAGAAATTCTGAAGATGCTGGACATCCAAAGCAACACACGCAAAATGCTGGAGGAACTCAGCAGGTCAGGCAGCATCTATGGAAATGCATAAACAGTTGACAATTCGGGCCGAGACCCTTCCTCAAGCATAAAATGGGCTGATGGTCATCATGGAGATGGTGGGCTGAAGGATCTGTTTCTATGCTATATAACTTGACCAGTAATTGATCAGTATCACCACCTTTTTCCTGATCCCAAAGTAATTGATTCATGCCAAGCAGAGCAACTACTGTGTACAGTATAAGTATTTACATACATGTACATGTATAAAGATAGGGCCAGATGTCACATTATTATTCTCCCAGGCCCAACGCTTCATGCCTGTAATTCATATTGAGCAGGTATACTAGCAGGCAGGTTGTGGATTTCAAGATATAAATCCCTGATGCATGACTCTGCCATTTGACAAGTCATGCTGTGTGCATAAATTCAGTGATTAGACCCTTACGTTGAATCCATAGCATGATATAGTAAATAGTCACAGTATGAAAAAACTACAGTATGTCAAAAATGGTGCCCTTCTCCCTTGCATGCTGTAAAGACTGTGCTGGGATTTATGGTTGATATTACTCTGAATGTGCCATGCATCCTGTACATTAATCTAAAACTAAAGAGCTGCTCAGAGCTGTGATTCAAACATGAAAGATATGCATCATTTGCATTTTGCTTCATGCATAAATTAATGAGCCATGGAACTATATGCAAATCAGAGCTATTTATGTTTTATCATCTATGTTAGAATCACATAGTTGCTGGTCTTTTGGGAAGAAGCACAGACTGCTTCATCAAGGCCTGCAAGTGAGCAATAGCTAGTTTCAGTTTTTATTTCACTACTGTCCTGCAGATAGAGGGGATTGAGTACCAGTGTTAATGTTATCACAGGGCAGTAACTGACCCCACACTCCTCCCGGAGGAGGCTCCAATGGCAGCTAAACCAACTGGTAACTAGGCCTTGGGCCTCATTATGACCACATCACAGGACATCAGCTTGTACAATGAGACATGAAATGGGATGGCCTTTCAGGTCTATGCATTGAGAAAACAGAGTACAAGGTTACACAGAGCTCCAGTTTCAGTTGGTATGAATGTGGGTAACTGATATTTTCAGGGGCTAGAAGATATGTTGGTATAGGACACCTAAAGCCACTGCCATCCTTGGTGCTATCATTTCAGAGGACCTGTTCTGGGGCTAGCACGTAAGTGTAATTATGAAGAAAGCAGAACAATGCCTCTACTTCCTTAAAAGTTTGCAAAGATTTGGCTTAACATCTAAAACTTTGACAAACTTCTATAGATACGTGGTGGACAGTGGCATCAAAGCCTGGTATGGAAGTACCAAAGCACTTGAACAGAAAATCCTGCAAAAAAGTAGTGGATACAGCCTAGTCCATCATGGGTGAAATCCATCCCACTACATGGAGTGTTATTGCAAGAAAGCAGCATCCATCATCAGAAACACCCACCACCAAGGTCATGCTCTCTTCTCGCTGCTGCCATCAGGAAGAAGGTAGAAGAGCTTCAGGATTCACATCACCAGGTTCAGGAACAGTTATTACACTGGGCTCTTGAATCAGATGGGATAACTTCAGCATCACGGAATCATGGCTGAAAGGAGATTATAGCTGGATGTTCAAGGATAAACATTGTATCAAAAGGACAGGCAAGAAAGCAGAGGGGGCAGCATTGCTCTGTTGGTAAATAATGAAATCAAATCATTAGAAAGAGGCGAAATAGGGCAGGAAGGTGTTTAATCTTTGTGGATAGAGCTAAGGAACTACAAGGGGAAAAAGATGCTGATGGGACCCCCAGACTCCCAAACAGTAGTAAAGATGTGGTCTACAAATTGCGATAGGAGATAGAAAATACATGCCAAAAGGGCAATGTTACACTGGTCATGGGAGACTTCAAAATTTTGGGTAGATTTGGAAAATCAGGCTGGTGCTGGATTCTCCTCCAGGAGGGGAAATTTCTAGAGTGCCTATGAGATGGTTTTTTAGAGCAGCTCATGATTGAGCCCAGTAGAGGATCAGCTATTCTGGATTGGGAGTTGTACAACCAACCAAAATTGATTAGAGACCTTAAGGTACAAGTAATCATAATATGATCAAATTCACCCTGGAATTTGAGAAGGAGAAGTTAAAGTCAGATGTATCAGTATTACAGTGGAGTAAGGAGGCATGAGAGAAGAGTTGGCCAGAATTGATGGAAAAGAACACTAGCAGGGATGATAGCAGAGCAGCAATGGCTGGAATTTCTGGAAGCAATTTGGAAGACACAGGATATATACATCCAAAAGAGGAAGAAGTATTCTAAAGGGAAGATAAATTGGAAGTTTTTAAAACCCACCAGAAGGCAACTAAAAAAGTCATGAAGAAGATAAGGATGGAATACAAAAGTAAGCTAGCCAATAATATTAAAGAAGGCACCAAAAGTTTCTTCAGACACATAAAATGTAAAAGAGAGGCGAGAGTGGATATCGGACTGCTGGAAAATTATACTGGAGAAGTAGTAATGGGGAACAACAAAATGTCGGGTGAACTGAATTTTGCATCAGTCTTCACTGTGAAAGACAGTAGCAGTATGGTGGAAATTCCAGGTGTCAGGGTCATGAAGAGTGTGAAGTTATCATAATTAGAGAGAAGGTTCTTGGGAAACGGAAAGGTGTGAAGGTAGTTAAGTGACTTGGACCAGATGGTATACAACCCATCGTTCTGAAAGAGGTGGCTGAAGAGATCATGGAGAATCAATTGATGTTGTGTACTTGGATTTTCAGAAGACCTTTAACAAGGGGCCACACATGAGTCAGCTTAACAATCAATGAGCCCATGGAATATAGTGTTGAGAAATGTATGGTCATGCACTTTGGTAGAAAAAATGAGAGGGTTGACTATTTTCTAAATGGAGAGAAAATACAAAAACTGAGGCACAAAGGGACTTGGGAGTCCTTGTGCAGGATTCCCTAAAGGTTAATTTGCAGGTTGAGTCTGTGGTGAGGAAGGCAAATGCAATGTTTGCACTCATTTCAAGAGGACTAGAATATGAAAATAAGGATGTAATGTTGAAACTTTATAAAGCACTGGTGAGGGCTCATGTGGAGTATTATGAGCAGTTCTGGGACCCTTACCTTAGAAAAAATGTGTTGAAACTGGAGAGGGTTCAAAGGATATTCATGGAAATGATTCCAAGATTGAATGGCTTGACATATGAAGATAGTTTGATGACTCTGGGCCTGTATTCACTAGAATTCAGAAGAATGAGGAGTGACCTCATTGAAATCTATTGAATGGTGAAAGGCCTTGACAGAGTGGATATGGAGAGGATGTTTCCTATGATGGGAAAGTCTTAAGACCAGAGGGCACAGCCTCTGAATAGAGGGGGTGTGTCCTTTTAGAATGGAAATGAGGAGGAATTTCCTTAGTCAGAGAGTGGTGAATTTGTGGAATTCTTTGTCACAGGCAGCTGTGGAGGCCAAGTCTTTATGTATATTTAAGATAGAGGTTAACAGGATCTTGATTGGTCAGGGCATGAAGGGATACGGGGAGAAGGCAGATGATTGGGGCTCTGAGGAAAATTGGATCAGCCATGATGAAATGGCAGAGCAGACTTGATGGGCCAAATGCCCTAATTCTGCTCCTATATGTGATGGTCTTATAGTCTCATGGTAATGCATACCCTAGGCAAGTACAAGAAGTTCTGAATAGCCATAACAGAAATTAAGATGAAGATTGATTCAATGAGAACATAAAGACTAAATCGCAATCACAAGCAAGAGAAAATCTGCAGATGCTGGAATTCTAAGCAACACACACAAAATGCTGGAGGAACTCAGCAGGCCAGGCAGAATCTATGGAAAAGAGTACAGTCAATGTTTTGGGCCAGCAATTTGTGTGTGTTGACTCAATAACAATGCCACATTAACATCCACTTCTATTGTGGCCATTGCTATTTTGTGGACTATCAGGAAATTACTCTGTCATCTTTTTACTTCATCTTTAAGTACATTCAGATGTTTTCAGTGTTGTATTCAATTGAAAAGGACTCAATAAATCAAATAATCTACATTAAGATAACTTTCTCTTAAAGGGGTGCATGTGTAATCAGTGTTATTCATTCTTTATCAGTTTTCAGTCTAAACCAGCTCAATTAGAAGTTGTATATGCCATCAGTTCATTCATAATATTTATAAAATACTGTAAAGAGGATATTCCTGCAAGGTTAAGAATCTGTGATGCAGTTTTGAAAGCTATACTTTTAATGATATTGTTTATGCAATAAAAGATCAAATATTTTGTGATGCTGCATTGTTACGGTTTGATTACTTTACCAAGCAGAAATGGTCATAATTATCTACTGATTACAAATCCTTGCAACTACTAAAATCTGTTCAACATTAGGCTCCATTATAGTTGGGAAGGAGGAATGATATACTTCTGCAAGTGGTAGGATTTATGTAAACTGTGGGGCTGAGCTGATGAACGAAGATAGTACATTATCCATTCTGGAAAAAGTAGGTGTTTGTGGGGGTAGGTTTAGATAATCAAAAAACTCAGTGGTTCTTCTGATGTTTAGGCAGAGGAATATTTATCTGGAGGACAACAGGGTAAGCAACAAAAGAATAATCTACATTTGTGTAATAACCTTGGGGAATTAGGGAGGATTTACATAGAATTTTCCCTCAGGAGATTAAGTCACTGATGTATCATAACTGTGAAACAATAGTAAGAAAAAAAATTGAATTTTAAAAATTAATACTGCAATGGAACTGCGAAAGATAAAACAAATAAAGTAATAAATTAATCATTTTTTTCAGTTATTCACCAAGCAGATTGGATTAACATTATGTGCAATCTGCACAGTGCACAACCACCTGGACAATCTTAAAGTGTGGGAGACAATTTTGATACATTTTCAATCAGCCTGTCTCAGTGGGTTGATTAACTGACTAGAAGGCATGAGCTGACTGTCCAATCATATGGAGCAAGATCATTAACTGACTGGATGGCATGAGCTGACTGTCCAATCATATGGGGCAAGATTATTAACTGACTGGATGGCATGAGCTGACTGTCCAATCATATGGGGCAAGATTATTAACTGACTGGATGGCATGAGCTGACTGTCCAATCATATGGGGCAAGATTATTAACTGACTGGATGGAGTATACTGATTGACCAATCAGGTGGACCAAGGTGATTGACAGACTGGATGGAATAAGCTGATCGACCAATCAGATGGGCCAAGGCGATTAACTGATTAGATGGAATAAAGTGATTGACCAATCATATGGACGAAGGTGATTAATTGGATGGAGTGAGCTGATCAACTGAACAAGAGATCAAACTGATCAAATGGGCAGAGCAGATTGCTTAACTGATTGGACAGAGTGAAAGGCAACTAACCATATACAGGATTGGTAAATAGACTGGTGATGATTGACTGGCCATCCAGTGCACTGATTCACTTATGGAGCAATGCTTGAACCACAATGCGAGCACTGATTGACGGTCCGTGCAGTGCAATGGTTGACCACCTGGCAGTTACTGCCTGTTACGCTGCTGGCATTTAGGGCAGCAATGAAGGTCCTCCATCTCTCTCTGTCCTTGTCCATTTTTTCTATTGTGCCCCAGGTGTGGTTCAGGGTCCTCATTTCTGCCTCTACGGTATGGCACCAAGTAGTCTTTGGTCTCCTGTGTTTCCTCTTCCCTTCAGGAGTCCAATGAAGTGCTGTCTTGATGATGGAGTTGGCCTCTTCTCATCATGTGCCCAATCAATTGCCAGCATTTCCTCATGATGATTATGGCCATGTCCTCTTGATGACACTGAAGTAGGGCATGGTTGGAGATCTTTCTTGGCAAGAAAATACAAAGGATCTTCTGGAGACTCATGGTGTGGAATGACAACAGCTTGGTAAGGTCGCTCTCTGTCATTCGCCAGCATTCTGACCGGTAAAGAGTGTGGACAGAATGCAGCTCTGGTACAGCTTCACTCTGGTGTGGACACTGTACTTGGTTGATCTCCATATGTTGCTCATTGATCTGAAGAGGTTTCTAACTTTGAGTCTGCACTGGATGTCGTCCTTGTTCCCTCATACTACTGAATGATGGTGCCCAGGTAGGTGAATCTGCTGGTGCTGGGTAAGTAGATGCCTGATGGGAGGAGAAGACCCTACACTGAAAGTCATGGTCTCAGTTCTTCCCGGGCTGACTCTGAGTCTAACCTGTCCACCAAAGGTACAGAGGTATTGAGTTTTCTCTTACATGTGCTGGTATGTAAGTGATAGGAATGTGAGGTTATCTGTAAAGTCAAGGTCTTCCACCTAATGCCTTTCTGCTTATCTTTCATTATTTGCCTCATAACCCAATGAAATAACATTACTGGCATTACACAGCCTTGCCTGACTCTTTTCTTAGCTTCAAAGTTCAGACTGCAGTCTCCAACTGTGTCAACTGTTGTCACATCTTTCTCAACATAGAACCATAGAAACCATAGAAACTACAGCACAGAAACAGGCCCTTTGGCCCTTCTTGGCTGTGCCGAACCATTTTCTGCCTAGTCCCACTGACCTGCACATGGACCATATTCCTCCATACACCTCCCATCCATGTATCTGTCCAATTTATTCTTAAATGTTAAAAAAGAACCCGCATTTATCACCTCGTCTGGCAGCTCATTCCATACTCCCACCACCCTCTGTATGAAGAAGCTCCCCCTAATGTTCCCTTTAAACTTTTCCCCCCTCACTAGAACCCATGTCCTCTGGTTTTTTTCTCCCCTTGCCTCAGTGGAAAAAGCCTGCTTGCATTCACTCTATCTATACCCATCATAATTTTATATACCTCTATCAAATCTCCCCTCATTCTTCTACGCTCCAGGGAATAAAGTCCTAACCTATTCAACCTTTCTCTGTAACTGAGTTTCTCAAGTCCCGGCAACGTCCTTGTAAACCTTCTCTGCACTCTTTCAACCTTATTTATATCCTTCCTGTAATTTGGTGACCAAAACTGAACACAATACTCCAGATTCGGCCTCACCAATGCCTTATACAACCTCATCATAACATTCCAGCTCTTATACTCAATACTTTGATTAATAAAGGCCAATGTACCAAAAGCTCTCTTTACGACCCTATCTACCTGTGACGACACTTTTAGGAAATTTTGTATCTGTTTTCCCAGATCCCTCTGTTCCACTGCACTCCTCAGTGCCTTACCATTAACCCTGTATGTTCTACGTTGGTTTGTCCTTCCAACGTGTAATACTTCACACTTGTCAGTATTAAACTCCATCTGCCATTTTCCAGCCCATTTTTCCAGATGGTCCAAGTCCCTCTGCAGGCTCTGAAAACCTTCCTCACTGTCTACTACACCTCCAATCTTTGTATCATCAGCAAACTTGCTGATCCAATTTACCACATTATCATCCAGATCATTGATATAGATGACAAATAACAAAGGACCCAGCACTGATCCCTGTGGCACACCAGTAGTCACAGGCCTCCACTCAGAGAAGCAATTTTCTACCACCACTCTCTGGCTTCTTCCATCGAGCCAATGTCTAATCCAATTTACCACCTCTCCATGTATACCTAGCGACTGAATTTTCCTAACTAACCTCCCATGCGGGACCTTGTCAAAGGCCTTACTGAAGTCCATGTAGACAATATCCACTGCCTTCCCTTCATCCACTTTCCTGGTAACCTCCTTGAAAAACTCCAACAGATTGGTCAAACATGACCTACCACGCACAAAGCCATGTTGACTCTCCCTAATAAGCCCCTGTCTATCCAAATGCTTGTAGATTCTGTCTCTTAGTACTCCCTCCAATAACTTACCTACTACTGACGTTAAACTCACCGGCCTATAATTTCCCGGATTACTTTTCAATCCTTTTTTAAACAACGGAACAACATGAGCCACTCTCCAATCCTCCGGCACTTCACCCG
This sequence comes from Mobula hypostoma, assembly GCF_963921235.1. Lineage (NCBI taxonomy): Eukaryota > Metazoa > Chordata > Chondrichthyes > Myliobatiformes > Myliobatidae > Mobula > Mobula hypostoma. Next base: position 38,028,015 of record NC_086098.1, read on the forward strand.
TAGACAGCGACATTTTAAATATTTCTGCTAGGGCCCCCGCAATTTCAACACTAGGTAAAGTCAAGTAAAGTTAGCATAGAAACTCGGGATAAGCTGGACAGTTTTGGAAGGGATCCCATATGATCTGAGAATTTGCCAGAGACCTTTTTGAAGTCCACAAAATTTACATACAGTTGTCTCTGCCACTCTGTGCACTGTTCTATGATGTTATGCAGTGTGAAGATCTGGTCGACACTGCCTCTGTTTCTCAAACTCCAGTTAATGCCCCCCTCTCCTTCACTATTTGCTATCCCCTTTTCCCTCTCACCTTATCTCCTCAATCACCGATCACCCCCCTCTGATGTCCCCCCCTTTTCTTTCTTCCATGGCCTTCTGTCCGCTTCTATCAGACTCCCCCTTCTCCAGTCTTGTATCACTTTCACCAATCAACTTCCCAGCTCTATACTTCATCCCTCCCTGTTCTGATTTCACCTATCACCTTGTGTTCCTCTCTCCCCTTTCCCACCTTTAAAATCTACTCCTTAGCTTTTTTTCCCTCCAGTCCTGCCGAAGGGTCTCGACTTGAAACGCCAACTGTACTTTTATCCACAGATGCTGCCTGGCCTCCTGAGCTCCTCCAGCATTTTGTTTCTGTTCCATTGGACAATGACTTTGGTGAGAATCTTTCTGGGCACTGACAAAAGTGTGATGGCATACCAGTTGTTGCAATCACTAAATGCTCCCTTCTTGGGGATCCTCACAATAGCTTCCTTTGTATAGTTCTTGGATACTTGTCCCCGTTCTCGGATTATAGTAAACAGCGTATGCAGGATTGCTGCTGCAATTTTTTGGTTCAGCTTTGAACAGTTCAGTGTTCAAATTGTCATGTCTTGGAGCTTTGCTGTTCTTTAATGACTTAATCGCAGCAACATTCTCTTCTTGCTTGGGTGGTTCTGTGTTGATGTCGAGATCCTCTTCTGCCTCTTGTATGTCAGGTTCTTTATTTGGTGGTAATCTATTCAGTGATTCTTCTTTCTCTTTCTCAGTTGTCAAAAGCAGACTGTTCCTATCTCTCATGGGCCCACTGGATCTGTCCTGGAACTTTCCACATACCAATTTTGAAATCTTGTATATATTTCCCTGATCACATCGACTGGCTGCTGCCTCAGCCTCCCCTGCAAGGTCTTCCATGTAGACTCTCTTATCCCTTCTTACAAGTTTCTTCACTTTCTTGTTAGCTTCAGTCTATGCTGGTTGAAGTTTCTCTATAACTTGTATTGACCTTGCATCTAACACTTTCTTCTAATTTTCCATCTTTCTTCTAAGGCTGTCCATGTATCCTGGTGTATCCATTCTTTGTTCTTCTTTCCAGCTCTGTATTTTAACAAGCCTCGCTGCTCTCCTTGAAGACTGAGGCAATCTGTTTCCACATTGTGTTAAGTTCGTCTACTGACACATCTTTGTCAAGGTCTTGCAAGGCCTGGAGTCTGTTCTTAAGCTGAATGGTGAAGGTAGATCTCACACTAGTGTCCTTGAGCTTCTTGACATCAAAGTGTCCTTGTACATGTGTTTCTGGTCCCAGTGCTTCTCAAGGTTGAGTTTCGTCACTGCTACAACAAGGTGGTGATCATATCCTGTATATGGTCCTAACTTCACCTTTAAGGATCCTCTCCACAAGCCATTGATCGTTAAATGGTCAGTCTTGTTTTTGTCCTGTCCATTGCGTGAACACCATGTCAGTCTGTGGATTTCATGCTGTGGAAAGAGGGTCTCCCCTTTGACCAGGTTGTTCATGGCACAGAATTCCACCAGTCTTTCACCATTGCTATTCATTGTTCCACATCCATGTGTGCCCATGACCCTACAGAAGTACGAGTTGTTATTTCCCTCATTGGCATTTAGATCTACCATGACAATGATTATGTCATGGTGTGGTGTTAACTCTACCTCCAAGTGCCTGCTGTTCATAGAAAACGCCCTTTTCTTCAATGTCACTATCGTTAGTTGGAGCATAGCGCTGGATCATAGTCATGTTCATTTGCTTCCCTTTCAGCCTGACTCTCATCAGCCTACTGTTGATTGCTGAAGTGGAAACCAAACACTTCTCAATGCCCTTCTTCAAAATGAGAGATGCACCATCTTCCCTTCCTGAGTATAAAACTGTTTCTCGAGTTGCTGCCTTTAGTCAGTCAGACCCTGTCCATCTGCTTTTACTGATGCCCAGTATATGTAGTTTGTAATGGCACATTACTGCAGTTATTTGTACTAGCTTGCCAGTGTTGTACATAGTTCGTACATTCAAAAAACAAATGTTGGTCTTGGTGGTGTTCATCATGCCAATAGATTCCTCTCAGTTTTCATTACTGTCAATCATGCAAATCTCGGGTGGAGACTCCGGAATACCATCGCATATAGATATAGGGTTCTTCATTGCTGCTTCTGTAACAATTTTTTGAACAATCAGGGTAGTTAGCCCTGAGCTGAACCCCCAAACCTGGAGGACCAGTGGACCACTCTTTGTCTGGCCTCTACCCTATGACCCGTTTGGCAAAACCAACTAAGAGTCAAAACCAACATAGCTTTCCAGGTCATTGAGGCATACAAGCTCCAAACAGTATGACAAGGTGTGGTCCTCTTGGAGGATTGACCACCCGGAGGGAGTGATAAATGTCCGACCACATAAATTTATGATTGACTGACCATGCAGACTGATACATAACCAACCAAATGTTGTGCTGCCAGATACATAATAAAGGATTGAGAGATCTAATTAGAGCCATGGTTGTCACACTATATAGAACACCAACTGGTTAAATGTATGGAATACTAATTGTCTTACTCTATTGAGCAGTGTGAAGTGTTGATTGATCAATTGTACAGAATGATGTTTGTTCTTTACGATTGGTCCATTATTTGCCCGCATAAGTAAGAAGCACTGATTTGCACTCAATGTGGACCATTGATTAACACATATGGAACACAGCTATGGAAAACTGAAAAGAACAATGCACAGAGTGATGACTGGCTGAAGTACTAAACAGGAAAATCCAAGATTATGAGAATTTATGACTGAGCCACCATAGACACTGATTGACCAATTACATAGAGTGATGATTGACTGAAAGGGTCTCAGCCCAAAACATCGACTGTTCATTCATTTCCATAAATGTTGCCTGACCTGCTGAGTTTCTCCAGCACTTTACGTGTGTTGCTTTGACAGTAAAGAATGCCTGTTTTTCCAGCATAATTGACTGACTGTTCAGAATACTGTCTAGCCAACAGCTTGGAACTTGCTGACATTTTAACCTACTCTAAGATCAATCTAACCCTTCCTCCTACATAGCCCTATATCACCAATGAGCCTACTTAAGACTTTTTAAACTGCCCCTAATGTATCTGCCTCTACCACCACATCCAGCAGCACATTCAATGTACCCACTACTCTCTGTATAAGAAAACTTACCTCAGACTTTCCCCTATACTTTTCTCCAATCACCTTAAAATTATGCTTCTTCATATTAGCTGTTTTCACCCTGGGAAAATATCTCTGGCTATCCACTTGATCTATGTCTCTTATCATCTTGTAGACCTCTTTCAATGGGAAAGTCCTACTAGGAGGGGGGTGCCATTCAGCAAAGGATTATTTCAGAAGAACACTGTATCACAGGCAAGGTATAGATTCTGTCCTTCTTCATTCAGGAGAGCAAATGAGGACTGGAGAGTTCATGGCTACTCAGGAAGACATGGGCAGATAAGCATTGTTCATTCATCGTAAGATAAATGCAGTCTAATATACAACAAAATCAATGTTCCAGCTTCAATAATGAACCTACCAAGAGTGCATCCCATCTTTCATTTCTTTAAATGTTCATATGCTTCAGTGAATGAAGTTGATAATACTAGTTCCCAATTAGTTCCCCTCCCATGAAACATTTGCTCAGGATGAGATACAACATTGTGGGGAGAAGCACTGAGAAGAGTGTTGGGTCAACAGCACAGCCTTATTTGACCTTAGTCCTTGCTGAGATTGGTTTTGTTGCAGACCTGTTGATTAGTACCACCTCTTGCATGTTATCAAAGCACACGTGTACAAAGAAAGGGAAGTCCTATGGGTGGTAAATTTAAGGAAGGTGTTATAAAGCCTCTCCTGAATGATGGAGTTAGAGGTCTTAGAGAGCAAACGTGTAGGAACTGGTAACACACATCAAAGTTGCTGGTGAACACAGCAGGCCAGGCAGCATCTCTAGGAAGAGGTGCAGTCGACGTTTCAGGCCGAGACCCTTCGTCAGGACTAACTGAAGGAAGAGTGAGTAAGGGATTTGAAAGTTGGAGGGGGAGGGGGAGATCCAAAATGATAGGAGAAGACAGGAGGGGGAGGGATAGAGCTGAGAGCTGGACGGGTGATAGGCAAAAGGGGATACGAGAGGATCATGGGACAGGAGGTCCAGGAAGAAAGACAAGGGGGGGGGGTACCCAGAGGATGGGCAAGAGGTATATTCAGAGGGACAGAGGGAGAAAAAGGAGAGTGAGAGAAAGAATGTGTGCATAAAAATGAGTAACAGATGGGGTACGAGGGGGAGGTGGGACCTAGCGGAAGTTAGAGAAGTCGATGTTCATGCCATCAGGTTGGAGGCTACCCAGACGGAATATAAGGTGTTGTTCCTCCAACCTGAGTGTGGCTTCATCTTTACAGTAGAGGAGGCCGTGGATGGACATGTCAGAATGGGAATGGGATGTGGAATTAAAATGTGTGGCCACTGGGAGATCCTGCTTTCTCTGGCGGACAGAGTGTAGATGTTCAGCAAAGCGGTCTCCCAGTCTGCGTCGGGTCTCGCCAATATATAAAAGGCCACATCGGGAGCACTGGACGCAGTATATCACCCCAGTCGACTCACAGGTGAAGTGTTGCCTCACCTGGAAGGACTGTTTGGGGCCCTGAATGGTGGTAAGGGAGGAAGTGTAAGGGCATGTGTAGCACTTGTTCCGCTTACACGGATAAGTGCCAGGAGGGGGATCAGTGGGGAGGGATGGGGGGGACGAATGGACAAGGGAGTTGTGTAGGGAGCGATCCCTGCGGAATGCAGAGGGGGGGGGAGGGATCTCCCCCTCCCCCTCCAACTTTCAAATCCCTTACTCACTCTTCCTTCAGTTAGTCCTGACGAAGGGTCTCGGCCTGAAACATCGACTGTGCCTCTTCCTAGAGATGCTGCCTGGCCTGCTGCGTTCACCAGCAACTTTGATGTGTGTTGCTTGAATTTCCAGCATCTGCAGAATTCCTGTTGTTTGTGTAGGAACTGGTGCTTTCTTGGAATTTCAGGCACTCTCCTGTACAGTTTGTTTTCAGATAAATAAATTCATGATGACGGAATTGGGAGCAGCTCTTCAGCCTCTGGATTGAGGAGAATTCTGATGATGACTTTCCCTGTGTCAGGCAGCAAGGAGAACCTTCTGAGCTTACCAAGATCATACTTGACTCATTTCTTGAAGATGATCATGATTACAACATCCATTATTTCCTCCTTTTCCCAAACATGGGTGATGAGTTTGTGGATTTGTGACCAAGGTATCATTGAACAGTTATGCAGATACTGATGAACCAAAGATATATCGTAGTGATTGACCAACTGTTTGAAACAAGGATTGACAAATCCTGTAGGACTATGCACAAGGCAGTGATTGACCAATGACGTGCATTTGTTAAACACTGACTGTAAAAGGCAATCATTATGCACTGTGTATACTCTATGGTGTACAGATTGAGCAATGGTCTATACTGACCAGTGATTGACCAATTGTATTGATCAATGATTGATGTCTCACTAAAGGAAATGGCAACTGATTGACCCTAAGAGTGCTGATTGACTGACCATGCAGAACAATTATTCACACACAGTTAAGAGCACAAATTTACTTACTGATTGTACCATTGACTGTCTTTCCACAAGGAGCAATGATGTATTGAGTAAAGGGAGAGACCGATTAGCTGGCTGAATAGAGCGGTGACGGTCTGACATATAAATAAAGATAAAGGTTAGCTTCAATTGTCACAAATACATAGAAATATCAAAATATGCAGTGAAATGAATCATTTGCATCAACAGCCAACAGTCCAGTTATATGCTGGAGGGCAGACCACAGGTGTTGCCATGCTTCCAACGCCAATAGAGTAGTGATTGACCAACCACGTGGAGCACTGTATGAACGTTTGGAACTCTGTTTGACAGACTACATGGAGAGGTTATACTGGAGTGTGATGTTTGAGCCACTGTATGTAACCTTGAGCGGCTAAATAGAGATGATTGACAGAATGTAGAAAATGTCATTTCCTTACAGATCAATGTTTCATAGATTATATGGAATGAATAATGAGTGATTCTAATATGATATTATTTAGCTGTCAGATGGACAGATGATTGACGAAAGGTATAAAGTGTTGATTATCCTTCCATTCTGAATGATTTACCTAATACATGGAGAATAATGAACACAGATCATTTAACAGCTGAATGGAATGTTATTAACTAACCATTTGGATCATGATGTGGCAATACAGAATGCAGATCACCTGACGGTAAGCAGTGAAAATTGATTGTACACATTGCTGACTGACCAAAGTATGGAATGATAATTGATGAACCACATAGAGCGTTAATGACTGGATGCATAAAACACAATTTGACCAATCATACAGAGCACCAATTGTCCAACTTCTTGGACAATAATCTACCCACTGCATGAAATGCTAATTGCTTGACTTCTCAGAGCACTGATTGATCAATCAATCACAAAGAATTAAGTTTGACCCAGTTTATGGATGATTGGCTGCCAAATAGAGGGCAGATTTACCCATCCCACAGATCAATAACTAGTGGACTATATGGAAAGTTGACTACATGCAGATCCACAATCAGGATCTATCATTGACCATGCATTCAGGGAGCTGACTGACTGACCACTTGAAGTGTTAAACTGACTGTGTGATGCACTGATGGGCTGACCAACAGAAGCACTGATCGATTTTTTGAGTCATGGTACAGCACATAAACAGGCTCTTCCGCCCATCTAGCCAATGCTGAACCATGTAAACTGCCTACTCCCATCAACCGGCATGGGGACCATTGCCCTCCATACTCCTACCATCCACGTACCTATCCAAACTTCTCTTAAGCATTGAAATTGAGCTCGCATGCACCACTTGCTCTGGGAGCTCTTTCCAAACTCCTGCGACCCTCTAGAGTGAAGAAGTTTCTCCTCTTGTTCCCTGAAACATTTCACTGTTCACCCTTCACCCTTCATCCATGATCTCTAGTTGTAGTCCCACCCAACCTCAGCGGAAAAAACCTGCTTGCATTTACCCTACCTATAACCCTCATAATTTTCTATACCTTTGCCAAATCTCTTCTCAATCTTCTACTTTCTAAGGAATAAAGTCCTAACCTATTCAATCTTTTAATTCAGGTGCTCCATTCCCAGCAACATCATTGTAAACTTTCTCTGTATTCTTTCAACCTTATTTACATCTTTTGTGTAGATAGGTGACCAAAGCTGTACACAATACTCCAAATAAGCCTCGCCAACATCTTATACAACTTCAACATAACATCCCATCTCCTCTATTCAGTACTTTGATTTATGAAGGCCAACGTGCCAAAAGCTTTTCTTACGACCCTATCTACCTGTGATCCTAGTTTCAATTAATAATGAACCTGTATTCCCAGATCCCTTTGTTCTACCACACTCCTCAGTGCCCTACCATTCTCTGTGTAAGACCTACCCTGCTTGGTCCTACTGAAGTGCAAAATCTCGCACTTGTTTGCATTAAATTCCATCTGCTATTTTTCATCCCATTTTTCCAGCTGATCCAGATTCCATTGCAAGCTTTGATAGTCTTCCTCACTGTCCACTACACCCCCAATTTTGGTCATCTGCAAATTTGCTGGTCCAGTTCATATGGCGCAATATTTTCCCAAACATACGGAAAAATGGTTGACCCAATAAAGGGAGTGATGACTGACAGATCTTCCAGGAAGCAATTGACGTTGCTGTTGTTTCGTATGGCAGGTGTTTTTCTCTCATTGGTTTTTGCTAAACCACTCCTCCAGCTCATGGCAGCATTGACAGACTGTGGCAAAGCCGTCTTGGATCTTGGTGAGAGGGCATGTTTGGACCAAGTGAAGGACGTCCTGGGTTGGGGCACCACAGGGGCAAGCTGGGGTTGCATTTGACTAAACACACAGGATGATAACGTACCCACCATAAAATCACAAATTAAATGACCATTTGGAAGGCTGAATGTCCAATGAAATGAAACAAAGATTTACCCCAGCAGGCTCACTGTAAAGACTGATAGTTTTCTGACTGTAAATTACCCACTGATGAACAGATAATTAGATTAGATTAGATTAGATTATGAGGACACGCAGCCCTCTTTTATTGTCATTTAGTAATGCATGCATTAAGAAATGATACAATGATTTTCCAGAATGATATCACAGAAACACATGACAAACCAAGACTGAAAAACTGACAAAAACCACATAATTATAACATATAGTTACAACAGTGCGAAGCAATACCGTAATTTGATAAGAACAGACCATGGGCACGGTACAGTCTCAAAGTCTCTCAAAAGTCCCATCATCTCACGCAGACGGTAAACCTCCAGTGCTGCAAACTTGCCGATGCAGCATCCCAGAAGCATCCGACCACAGTCCGACTCCAAGTCCGTCCAAAAACTCCGAGCCTCCAACCAGCTCCCCAACACTGATGCGCCGAGCACCATCTCTGCCGAGTGCTTCGACCCCGGCCCCGGCAACAGGCAATAGGCAAGGCTGAGGATTTGGGGCCTTCCCTCCGGAGATTCGCGATTGCACAGTAGCAGTGGCAGCGAAGCAGGCATTTCAGAAGTTTCTCCAGATGTTCCTCCATGCTTCTTCACGTCTGTCTCTATCAGATCAGGATTGTGCACAGCATCCTACTTCACAGATATGATATCAATTCGGAACGGCTGCACACATTCACCATTCGACTCCAACAGTTAAGAGAATTTTAAATAAGTACATGTAACGGAGGGGTACAGAGGACTATGCTCCAGGTGCAGATTGATTGGCAAGGCAAAATAACTGTTTGGCATGGACTAGATGGGCCAAAGGGCCTGCTTCTCTGGTGTAGTAGTAGTAGTAGTGCAATCAGTTAAGTGAAGTATGATGTTATCCTAAGGGTTTCTCTATTGGTGACTGTAGAGGCCGATGGGGGATCCACTATCCAGATATTAGGGTGGATTCCCTTAATGAAGAACACCTGCTTGTGACTTTGTTTGACATGTAGAGGCTGATGCATGAGCAACCACCACATGGACCCTGACATATCAGAGTCAGGGTCCAGCAACATGGAATGCAAGATGACTGGGGGCCCTTCACTGCTACAGCCTTCCTCTGCCTTCACAGCCATTGTGATGTATCATCACCTTCAGCTCACTCCACTACTGATGTATTGGTTGGATTGCTCTTTGACCCCACTTAACCTCCGCTATTGGTTACCCTACGAGGAACTAAGCGTCAGATGGCTAAACTCCAGACAGCGTCCCCTGCCACCCGGACCTCAGGAAATCACAATCCTTTCCACGTGGCAAGGTGACAATCCTCAGAGTACTGTGCTATAGTGTTCCATAATTCTATGACTATGGCTCTAAAGGTACAGAGGATTGATTGATCTGCTCTATTGGCTGTTGACTAATCAACCATACAGACTGCTGGCCAGACAGAACAATAACTGACTCTAATGAATACTGATTAATGACAATAAGAAATGATGATTGTCAGTATCAGGTGGTGATTAATCCACAATACAGATCAATGACTGACCAACTGTATAGGGTGCTACTTTACCCACCATGAGGAATACTGATTGCCAACCACACAGACCAATGAGTGACTGGCTTTACTGTGCACTAACTGACAGAATAACATTGAGCACAACACTGTACGTCATGGCAGTTCATCCATCATAAATGCTGACCATCAACCATGGAGTGACTATGAAGGTTCTCAGTCATCTAGGTCATTTTGGATATCAAACAGTAGTAAATCAAGGCAACTGGACTTGCTGTGCTGTTCAGATGGCCTTTCGCTACTCACCTGAAGCTTCTTCAGTTCTGATCCATGGTGGGTATTTTTCCGGCTTGTAAACTCTTTTGAGTTGTTTAAAATCACATGAGTGTTGTTAAGAGTCATAGAGGTAATGAGAGGGTCATTAGTCTTATCTTTGCATGAATGGAGGTGTGAACTGTTGTGGAGACGCTGGGGTAGAGATGTTAGGACTGCATTGCAAGTAGCTGACAGGTGGTGTTGTACCCACCCCCTCTGTCCATGGATACTTACAATGCAGTCCTAACATCTCATGTGATTGCTATATCTTTAAACAACTCACAGAGTTTATAAGCTGGAAAACTACCCACCATAGATCAGACCTGAAGAAGCCTTTTGGATGAGTGGCGAAACATCTTCTGGACAAGTCCAGTTGCCTTGGTTTACTACTGCTTGATAACCATGGAGTAACCATGCACACCTGATGACCACTGTATGGAGTGATGGTTGAGAGATATAGGCTACAATGAATGATGGACAGAGCAGAGCACTGACGGACCAACCGTATGGAAAGCTGTTCAACTGATCATGTTAACAAACCATGAAGAGCACCGACTGACAAACAATACTGAATGTTGAATGATACATGGAACATAGAACAGCATAGACAGGCCCCTCAGCGCACCACGTTGTCTTCTAATTAATCTAATCCCTCTGCACCCACCAGCCACAATGACCATATTCCTCCCTTCTGTCTATATTAATGTACCCATCTAAGGGCATTTTAAATGACCGCTGGAAAACGATGCTGGAGAGGTAGTAATGGGAGCAAGGGAATGGCAGATGAACCGAATAAGTATTTTGCATCAGTCATCACTGTGGGAGACACAAGCACTATGGAGAAAGTTCAAGGTGTGAAGTGTGTGAAGTTATGATAATTAGCGATGAAGGTTCTTGGGAAACTGAAAGGTCTCAGGGCAGATAAGTCATCTGGAGCAGATGGTGCACACCACAGGGTTCTGAAAGTGGGGGCTGAAGAGATCTTTCAAGAATCACTAAATTCTGGAATGGTTCTGGAAGACTGGAAAATTGTAAATGTTACTCCACTCTTCAAGAAGGGAGAGAGGCAGAAGAGAGGAAACGATAGGATAGTTAGTCTGACCTCAGTGGTTGGGAAGATGTTGGAGTCGATTATTAGGGATGAGGTTTCAGGGTACTTGGAGGCACATGATAAAATAGGCCGTAGTCAGCATGGTCTCCTCAAGGGAAAATCTTGCCTGACAAAACTGTTGGAATTCTTTGAAGAAATAATAAGCAGGATAGACAAAGGAGAATCTGTTGATGTTGTGCACTTGGATGTTCAGAAGACCTTTAACAAGGTGCCACACATGAGGCCGCTTAACAAGCTAAGAGCCAATTATTACAGGAAAGATTCTAGCGTGGATAAAGCAGTGGCTGATTGGCAGGAGGCAAAGACTGGGAATAAATGGAGCCTTTTCTGTTTGGCTGCTGGTGACTAGTGGTGTTCCATAGGGATCTATATTTGGACTGATTCTTTTTACATTACAGAGCCTATAAAAAGTATTCACTCCCCTTGGAAGTTTTCATGTTTTATTGTTTTACAACATTGAATCACAAAGGATTTAATTTGGCTTTTTGTGACACTGATCAACAGAAAAAGACTTCCATGTCAAAGTGAAAACATCTCTACAAAGTGATCTAAATTAATTACAAATATAAGACACAAAATGATTGATTGTATAAGTATTCACCCCCTTTAATATGACGCACCAAATCATCACTGGTGCAGCCAATTAGTTTTAGAAGTCACATAATTAGTTAAATGGACATCACCATGTGGAGTCCAGGTGTTTCAATTGATTGTAGTAAAAATACACCTGTATCTGGAAGGTCCAACTGCTAGTGAGTCAGTACCCTGGCAAAAACTACACCATGAAGACAAAACAACACTCCAAACAACTCCACGAAAAGGATATTGAAAAGCACAAGTCAGAAGATGGATACAAGAAAATTTCCAAGTCACTGAATATCCCTTAGAGTGCAGTTGTCAATTATCAAGAAATGGATAGAATATGGCACAGCTGTAACTCTGCCTAGAGCAGGCTGTCCTCAAAAACTGAATGACCGTGCAAGAAGAGGACTAGTGAGGGAGGCCACCAAGAGACTTAAGACAAGTCTGGAGGAGTTACAAGCTTCACTGGCTGAGATGGGAGAGACTGCACATACAGCAACTGTTGCCCAGGTGCTTCACCAGCTGCAGCTTTTAGGGAGAGTGGCAAAGAGAAAGCTACTGTTGAAAAAAACTCATATGATATCTCTGCTAGTATTTTCCAGAAGGCATGTGGGAGACCCTGAAGTCAGCTGGAAAGAAGTTCTATAGTCTGATGAAACCAAAATTGAGCTTTTTGGCCATCAGTCTAAATGCTATGTTTAGTTTAAGCCAAACACTGCACATCGTTAAAAAAACATCACCCCTACCATGAAGCATGGTGGTGGCTGCATCATGCTGTGCGGATACTACTCTGCCGCAGGCCCTGGAAGGCTTGTGAAGGTAGAGGGTAAAATGAATGCAGCAAAATACAGGGAAATCCTGGAGGAAAACCTGAACTGTGGCAGGAGAACTGCGACAGGAGAAGATTTGTTTTCCAGCAAGACAATGACCCCAAGCATAAAACCAAAGCTACAGTAAAAAGGAATGGCTTAAGAACAACAAAGTTAATGTCCTGGAGTGGCCAAGGCTCAATCCAATTGAGAATTTGTGGCTGGACTTGAAAAGGGCTGTTCACTTACAATTCCCATGCAATCTGACAGAGTTTGAGCAGTTTTGCAAAGAAGAATGGGGAAAAGTTGCAGTGTCCAGATGTGCAAAGCTGATAGAGACTGATCCACACAGACTCAAGGCTGTAATTGCTGCCAAAGGTGCATCTACTAAATACTGACTTGAAATGGGCGAATACTTATGCAATCAGTTATTTTGTGTTTTATATTTGTAATTAATTTAGATCACTTTGTAGAGATCTGTTTTCACTTTGAAATGAAAGAGTGTTTTCCTGTTGATCAAAGTCAAATAAAGCCAAATTAAATCCACTGATTCAATTTTGTAAACAATAAAAAATGAAAACTTCCAAGGGGGAGTGAATACTTTTTATAGGTACTGTAGACAATTTGGCTGGCTTTATTGCAAAGTTTACAGACAATATGAAGGAAGTTGGGGGGCAGGTAGTTTTGAGTAAGTAGAGAGGCTACAGAATGACTTGGACACATTAAGATAACGGGCAAAGAAATGGCAGATGGAATGTAGCATTGGGAAGTGTATGGTCATGCACTTTGGTAGAAGAAAAGAAAGGGTTGACTATTTTCTAAAGGGAGAGAAAATACAAAAAAAACTGAAATGCAAGGGGACTTGGGAGTCCTTGTACAGGATTCCCTAAAGGTAAATTTGCAGGTTGAGTCTGTGGTGGGGAAGGCAATTACAGTGTTAGGATTCATTTCAAGAGGACTAGAATATAAATGTAATGATGTAATGTTGAAACTTTATAAAGCACTGATGAGGCCTCACAGGAAGTATTGTGAGAAGGTTTGGGCTCCTTATATTTATGCTCTATTCTTGGTTGGTGCGGCTGTAACGAAACCCAATTTCCCTCGGGATCAATAAAGTATATCTATCTATCTATCTATCTTATCTTAGAAAGGATGTGCAGAAACTGGGGAAAGTTCACAAAAATTTTTTCAGGATCGAACGACTTGTCATATGAAGCGCATTTGATGGCTCTGTGTCTCTATTCACTGGAATTCAGAAGAATGAGGAGTGACCTCATTGAAACCTATTGAATGGTGAAAGGCCTTGATAGAGTGGATGTGGAGAGGATGCTTCCTATGATGGGAGAGTCTAAGACCAGAGGACACAGCCTCTGAATAGAGGGACATCCTTTGAGAACAGAGATGAAGAGGAATTTCTTTAGCCAAAGAGTGGTAAATCTGTGGAATTCTTTGCTACAAACAGCTGTGGAGGCCAAGTTTTTATGTGTATTTAAGGCAGAGGTTGGTAGATTCTTGACTGGCCCGGGCATGAAGGGATACGGGGAGAAGGCAGGAGATACGAAGAAAATTGGATCAGCCATGATGAAATGGTGGAGCAGACTTGATGGGCCAAATGGCCTACTTATGCTCCAATAGCTTCTGGTCTTATGGTCTTGTGGTCTCTTAACTTGTTAAGCAGTCTCATCAACTGTGGCACTTCGTCAAAGGCCTTCTGAAAATCCAAGTGCACAACATCTACCAATTCTTCTTCGTCTATCCTGCTTGTTATTTCTTCAAAGAATTCCAACAGATTCTGCCTTAAGGAAACCATGCTGACTACAGCCTATTTTGTCATGTGTCTCCAAGTACCCCAAGACCACATCCTTAACAACCACTGTGTACCCAACATCTTCCCAACCACTGTGGTCAGGTTAACTGGGTAATAATTTCCTTTCTTCTGTTTATAACCCTTCTTGAAGAGTGGAGTGATATTTGATATTTTCCAGTCCTCCAGAATTATGCCAGAATCAGGTGATTTTTGAAAGATCATTATACTAATAATTCTACAATCTCTTTAGCCACCTCTTTCAGAACGCTAGGGAACATACTATTTGGTCCAGGTGACTTATCTAACTTCACACCTTTCAGTTTCCCAAGAACCTTCTCCCTAGTAATGGCAACTTCACACACTTTGGCCCCCTGGCATTCTTGAACTTCTGGCATATTGCTCGTGTCTTCTACAGTGAAAACTGGTGCAAAATACTTATTCAGTTCGTTCACTGTTACTACCTCTCCAGAATCATTTTCCAGCAGTCTGATATCTACTCTCACTTCTCTTTTACACTTTATATATCTGTAGAAACTTTTGAAATCCTCTTTAATATTATTGGCTAATTTACCATTGTATTCCATATTTCCTTCTTTATGACTCTTTGAGTTGCCTTCTGTTAGTTTTAAAAATCCTCCCACTCCTCTAACTTCTCAGTAATTTTTGTTCTATTATATGTCCTCTCTTTGGCTTTTATGCCAGCTTTGACTTCTCTTGTCAGCCATGGTTGTGTCATCCTGCCTTTAGAATACTTCTTCCTCTTTGGGATGTATATATGCTGTGCCTTCTGAATTGCTGCCAGAAATTCCGGCCATTGCTGCTCTGCCATCATCCCTGCTAGCATTCCTTTCCAATCAATCTTGGCCAGGTCCTTTCTCATGCTTTTGTAATTCCATTTACTCCACTGTAATACGGATATATCGGACTTTAGTTTCTCCTTCTCAAATTGCAGGATGAATTCTATCATATTGTGATCACTGGTCCCTAAGAGATCCTTTACCTGAAGCTCTCTAATCGATTCTGGTTTATTGCACAACAATGAATCCAGAATAGCTGATCCCGTAGTGGGCTCAACCATGAGCTGCTTGCAAAAACCATCTTGTAGGCATTCTACAAAATTCCCCCTCTTTGGATCCAGCACAAACCTGATTTTCCCAATCTGCCTGCATATTGAAATCCTCCATGACTATTGTACCATTGGCCCTATGATATGCATTTTCTATTTCCTGTTGCAATTTGTAGACATCTTTGCTACTGTTCAGAGGTCTGTATATAACTCCCATCAGGTATTTTTTTTACCCTTTCAGTTTCTTAGCTCTACCCACAATGATTCTACGCCTTCTGATCCAATGTCACCTCTTTCTAATGATTTGATAGCATCTTTTTACCAACAAAGCCCCACCACCTCTGCCTACCTGCCTATCCTTTAAGCTCCCAGCTATAATCGTCCTTCAGCCATGATTCAGTGATGCCCACAAATGTCATACATGCCAACTGTGCCGCAAGTTCATCTACCTTATTCTGTATACTGGGCACATTCAATCTTGTATTAACCTGTATTCAACCTTTTCAATTTTGTCCACCTTTTACATTACAACTCATCCCATTGACTGTAATTTTTCCTTTTCATCAGCCTCTCACTGCAAGCTGCCTCCATTTGTAAACCAACTGTCCTGTCCTCAGCACTATCACTCCAGTTCCCATCACCCTGCCAAATTAGATTGAATTCTCCCAAACATCTCTAGCAAATATGCCCCTGGATATTGGTGCCCCTCAGGTTCATTTTGCTTATGAAACCTCAAGTGTTCTGCAATATACTATGGTTTTAGTTCTGAAGGTTCATGTATTACTTCACACAATATCAGCAAAGCTCACTTCAGCTGGTTCGTTTGGGGTAGTTAAGCTTCTAAGCAAACTGTATGCATTTCCACCTATTACACTCAGCAAAACTGGCATCGGCTTCTCATTGTCTGTTCCATTTTCTTTAAAATGTTGTTCAATTTGCTTAGTATACAAAATCCAGTTATCTGTTGTGCAATTGAACACATGAATCTTTCTGATGTAGTCAGACATCTCTGCTTTTTTAAATTTATTATTATTATCACCTGGTATTAACTGTTTGTGAACCTGTCAACTTGTTTGTTGACTGCCTTTTTTAACTCAACTGTCTTCCCTCTCTCCCTTCTAAAGAACATATGCTGCACTCGATCATTTTTTTACTTGACCATTTCTTGCTGCATTTTACTCAAACATCATGTTTCTTTAAATTCTTGCTGTGCTTCAACAGGTAGTAGTCTTGGGTTCATTTTAAAAATACCTCATCATCTCTTTTATGTTTTATAACTCCAAAACATTAAACTAATTGAAAGCAAAAACATGGAGCCAGGAATAATGTACGTATCTTAGCTTTACTTTTACATGAAGCGAGACATGCACGTATGATGTGGAGGCATGTTGACATATACCATTCACGTACTATTAAATATAACCTGTAATAAATTATTTAAGCAGGAAATACTTAATCAAATAATATATTTACGATATTACTCAAATATAAGAATCAGGCTTATTATCAAGTGACGTGAAATTTGTTAAATTAGCAGCAGCAGTTCAATGCAATACATAATCTAGCAGAGAGAGAAAAAAACATAATAATAAATAAACAAGTAAATCAATTATGTATATTGAATAGATTTTTTTAATGTGCAAAAACAGAAATACTGTATATTAAAAAAGGTGAGGTAGTGTCCAAAACTTCAATGTCCATCTAGGAATTGTCCAGAGGGGAAGAAGCTATTCCTGAATCGCTGAGGGTGTGCCTTCAGGCTTCTGTATCTCCTACCTGATGCTAACAGTGAGAAAAGGGCATGCATTGGGTGCTGGAGGTCCTTAATAATGGACACTGCCTTTCTGAGACACCGCTCCCTAAAGATGTCCTGGATACTTTGTAGGCTAGTGCCCTAGATGGAGCTGACTAGATTTACAACCTTCTGCAGCTTCTTTTGGTCCTGTCCATACCAGACAGTGATGCCAGTCACCACCTGAGATTCTACTAACAATGGTTGTATCATCAGCAAATTTACAGCTGGTATTTGAGCTATGCCTAGCCACACAGTCATGTCTATACAGAGAGTAGAGCAGTGGGCTAAGCACACACCCCTGAGGTGCACCAGTGTTGATCATCAGCGAGGGGGATATGTTATCACCAATCCGCACAGACTGTGGTCTTCCAGTTAGGAAGTTGAGGATCCAATTGCAGAAGGAGGTACAGAGGCCCAGGTTCTCCAACTTTTCAATTAGGATTGTGGGAATGATGTTATTAAATTCTGAGCTATAGTTTATGAACAGCATCCTGATGTAGGTGTTGTGTTGTCTAAGTGGTCTAAAGCCGCGTGGAGAGCCATTGAGATTGCATCTGCCATTGACCTATTGTGGCGATAGGCAAATAGCAATGGGTCCAGGTCCTTGCCGATGCAGGAGTTCAGTCTAGTCATAACCAACCTCTCAAAGCATTTTATCGCTGTCGATGTGAGTGCTAGCGGGCAATACTCGTTAAGGCATTATTATTCTTAGGCACTGGTATGATTTTTTTTTTGAAGCAAGTGGGAACTTCTGCTCATAGCAGTGAAAGGTTGAAAATATTACTAAAATATTAAATACACAACAACATCTACTGTGCAACAACACCCAAAAAGTGCAGGAACTAATATCAGTCCCTATACATGGACTTCCTCAGTCTCATCAAAGCCTTTAAGTCCATTATTTGGGAATAGCTGCCCACAGAAATTCCCCACAGTGGCAATGTCAATCAATTGTCCAGCAGAACTAATCTCAATAAAGACTGGTGTCAAACAATGCTGTGTTGCTGCAAGAGTTTTCATTCTTTCCCACCAGAGTATTGCACCAAAACTCCAAAGAACATCTGTGGGAGTGAAGCCAATCTTCCAAGCTGACAGGAAGCATAGAACCAAGCTCAGTAGTCAAGCTGCAATCCAAAGCTGACACTTATATTCATGTACAGTACACCTGGAAGGTCACACTCCAAAACATCACGGTCACTTTTACTGAAGCATACAAACAAATTGGCTTTCCAAGACCAAGGTTCTGTACATCACACTGCCCGACAACAATAATGGAATAAGTCATGGCTCTGGAAAAATGGTCTAATTTCCGTATCTCACAAAGCATATCACAGCAATTACAAATGATAATGAAATTCCTACTGCCTTCAATGCAACACAGAAACATTTAATGGATTGAGGAAAAGTGTATTGGAACAAAACTCAGACCTGGCACAAAACTCATGTTGATCACTGGTCTCCTGTATACTTCTGGGAGCTGGACAGGAATCTCAAGGCAATGGAAGAATACCACAGTTGTAGAGTACATAAAATATTCTCAGTTCACTGGATGCAGAAGTGAACCACTGTCCATGTCTTTTCTCAAGCCAACATGTTCAGTATTGAGGCTCATCCAGCAACGTTGAGCAGGTCATGGCATTCACGTGCCTGACACAAAGTAGATGGTCTTTTCCAAGCTCTGCCATTGAAAGAGTTACAAAGTCGACAGAAGGAAAAGTGTGAGGATAGGCTCCAAGCTTCCTTGAGAAATGCAAATCTCCACTAGCTCTTGGAAATCTCTGAGCCACAATCACTCAAAGTGCAGATGAAGCATTTGGGAACTCTGCATCAGGACCTCAGGAGGACACATCAGTGGAAGGAAGAGACCAGCTCCCAAATGCTATATAGATGAGATCCACCGACAACGTCAAAAGGCAAAGTCAAAGTAAAATTATTATCGAAGTACGTACAGTGCCTATAAAAAGTAATCACACCCCCCGCCCGGAAGTTTTCATGTTTTATTATTTTACAAAATTGAATCACAGTGGATTTAATTTGGCTATTTTTGACAGAACATAGAACATAGAATAGTACAGCGCAGTACAGGCCCTTCGGTCCACAATGTTGTGCCGACCCTCAAACCCTGCCTCCCATATAAGCTCCCATCTTAAATTCCTCCATATACCTGTCTAGTAGTCTCTTAAACTTCACTAGTGTATCTGCCTCTACCACTGACTCAGGCAGTGCATTCCACGCACCAACCACTCTCTGAGTAAAAAACCTTTCTCTAATATCCCCCTTGAACTTCCCACCCCTTACCTTAAAGCCATGTCCTCTTGTATTGAGCAGTGGTGCCCTGGGGAAGAGGCGCTGGCTATCCACTCTATCTATTCCTCTTATTATCTTGTACACCTCTATCATGTCTCCTCTCATCCTCCTTCTCTCCAAAGAGTAAAGCCCTAGCTCCCTTAATCTCTGATCATAATGCATACTTTCTAAACCAGGCAGCACCCTGGTAAATCTCCTCTGTACCCTTTCCAATGCTTCCACATCCTTCCTATAATGAGGTGACCAGAACTGGACACAGTACTCCAAGTGTGGCCTAACCAGAGTTTTATAGAGCTGCATTATTACGTCGCGACTCTTAAACTTATGAAAGCTAACACCCCATAAGCCTTCTTAACTACCCTATCCACCTGTGAGGCAACTTTCAGGGATCTGTGGACATGTATCCCGAGATCCCTCTGCTCCTCCACACTACCAAGTATCCTGCCATTTACTTTGTACTCTGCCTTGATATTTGTCCTTCCAAAGTGTACCACCTCACACTTCTCCGGGTTGAACTCCATCTGCCACTTCTCAGCCCACTCCTGCATCCTATCAATGTCTCTCTGCAATCTTTGACAATCCTCTACACTATCTACAACACCACCAACCTTTGTGTCGTCTGCAAACTTGCCAACCCACCTTTCTACCCCCACATCCAGGTCGTTAATAAAAATCACGAAAAGTAGAGGTCCCAGAACAGATCCTTGTGGGACACCACTAGTCACAATCCTCCAGTCTGAATGTACTCCCTCCACCACCATCCTCTGCCTTCTGCAGGCAAGCCAATTCTGAATCCACCTGGCCAAACTTCCCTGGATCTCATGCCTTCTAACTTTCTGAATAAGCCTACCGTGTGGAACCTTGTCAAATGCCTTACTAAAATCCATATAGATCACATCCACTGCACTACCCTCATCTATATGCCTGGTCACCTCCTCAAAGCACTCTATCAGGCTTGTTAGCTACGATCTGCCCTTCACAAAGCCATGCTGACTGTCCCTGATCAGACCATGATTCTCTAAATGCCCATAGATCTTATCTCTAAGAATCTTTTCCAACAGTTTTCCCACCACAGACATAAGGCTCACTGGTCTATAATTACCCGGACTATCCCTACTACCTTTTTTGAACAAGGGGACAACATTCGCCTCCCTCCAATCCTCTGGTACCATTCCCGTGGACAACGAGAACATAAAGATCCTAGCCAGAGGCTCAGCAATCTCTTCTCTCGCCTCGTGGAGCAGCTTGGGGAATATTCCGTCAGGCCCCGGGGACCTATCTGTCCTAATGTATTTTAACAACTCCAACACCTCCTCTCCTTTAATATCAACATGCTCCAGAACATCAACCTCACTCATATTGTCCTCACCATCATCAAGTTCCCTCTCATTGGTGAATACCGAAGAGAAGTATTCATTGAGGACCTCGCTCACTTCCACAGCCTCCAGGCACATCTTCCCACCTTTATCTCTAATTGGTCCTACCTTCACTCCTGTCATCCTTTTTTTCTTCACAAAATTGAAGAATGCCTTGGGGTTTTCCTTTACTCTACTCACCAAGGCCTTCTCATGCCCCCTTCTTGCTCTTCTCAGCCCCTTTTTAAGCTCCTTTCTTGCTACCCTATATTCCTCATTAGACCCATCTGATCCTTGCTTCCTAAACCTCATGTATTCTGCCTTCTTCCACCTGACTAGATTTTCCACCTCACTTGTCACCCATGGTTCCTTCACCCTACCATTCTTTATCTTCCTCACCGGGACAAATTTATCCCTAAGATCCCGCAAGAGATCTCTAAACATCAACCACATGTCCATAGTACATTTCCCTGCAAAAACATCATCCCAATTCACACCCGCAAGTTCTAGCCTTATAGCCTCATAATTTGCCTTTCCCCAGTTAAAAATTTTCCTGTCCTCTCTGATTCTATCCTTTCCCATGATTATGCTAAAGGCTAGGGAGCGGTGGTCACTGTCCCCCGGATGCTCACCCACTGAGAGATCTGTGACCTGACCCGGTTCATTACCTAGTACTATATCTAGTATGGCATTCCCCCGGTCGGCCTGTCCACATACTGTGACAGGAATCCGTCCTGGACACACTTAACAATCTCTGTCCCATCTAAACTCTTGGAACTAATCAGGTGCCAATCAATATTAGGGAAGTTAAAGTCACCCATGATAACAACCCTGTTATTTTTGCACCTTTCCAAAATCTGCCTCCCAAACTGCTCCTCTGTATCTCTGCTGCTACCAGGAGGCCTATAGAATACCCCCAGTAGAGTAACTGCTCCCTTCCTGTTCCAGACTTCCACCCATATTGACTCAAAAGAGGATCCTGCTACATTACCCACCCTTTCTGTAGCTGTAATAGTATCCCTGACCAGTAATGCCACCCCTCCTCCCAACAGAAGAAGACTCTTTTCATTTCAAAATAAAAACAGATCCTTACAATGTGACCTAAATTAATTACAAGTATAAAACACAAAATAATTGACTGCATAAGTCTTCACCCCCTTTAAGTCAGTATTTAGTAGATGCACATTTGGTAGCAATTATAGTCTTCAGTCTGTGTGGATAGGTCTCTATCAGCTTTCACATCTGGACACTGCAATTTTTCCCCGTTCTTCTTTACAAGACTGAAGCTCTATCAGATTGCATGAGGATCATGAGTGAACAGCCCTTTTCAAGTTCAGCCACAAATTCTCAATTGGATAGAGGTCTGGATTCTGACTTGGCCACTCCAGGACATTAACTTTGTTGATTTTCAGCCGTTCCTGTATACTGTAGTATTGGCTTTATGCTTGGGGTCATTGTCTTGCTGGAGAACAAATCTTCTCCTAAGTGGCAGTTCTCTTGCAGACTGCATCAAGTTTTCCTCCAGGATTTCCTTGTATTTTGCTGCATTCATTTTACCCTCTACCTTCACAAGCCTTCCAGGACCTGCTGCAGTCCCACAGCATGATGCAGCCATCACCATGCTTTACGGTAGGGATGGTGTGTTTTTGATGATGTCCATAAGCCAAACATAGCATCTGATGAACTAAAAGTTCAGTTTTAGTTTCATCAGACCATAGAACCTTCTCCCAACTGATTTCAGAGTCTTCCACATGCCTTCTGGAAAACTCTAGCTGAGATTTCATGTGAGATTTTCAACAGTGACTTCTCTTTGCCACTCTCTCATAAAGCTGCGACTGGTGAAGCATCCAGGGAACAGTTGTTGTATGTGCGGTCTCTCCCATCTCAGCCACTGAAGCCTGTAAGTCCTCCAGAGTTGGTAGAGGCGTCTGGGTGGCCTCCCTCACTATTCCCCTCCTTGCATGGTCACTCAGTTTTTGAGGACAGCCTGCTCTATGCAGACTTACAGCTGTGCCATATTTTTTCCATTTCTTGATAATTGACAACTGTATTCAGTGACTTGGAAAATTTCTTGTATCCACCTCCTGATTGTGCTTTTCAGTAACATTTGTGTGGAGTTGCTTGGAGTGTTCTTTTATCTTCATGGCATAGTTTTTGCCAGGACCTTCGAGATACAGATGTAGTTTTACTACAATCAATTGAAACACCTTGACTGCACACAGGTCTCCAAAAGCAGATCTCCATTTAACTAACTATGTGATTTCTAAAACCAATTGCCTGCACCAGTGATGATTTGGTGTGTCATATTAAAGGCGGTGAATACTAATGCAATCAATTATTTTGTGCTTTATATTTGTAGTTAATTGAGATCACTTTGTAGACATCTGTTTTCACCTTGATACGAAATAGACTTTTTCTATTGATCAGTGTCAAAAAAAAACAAATTAAATCCACTGTGATTCAATGTTGCAAAACAATAAAACATGAAACCTTCCTGGGGTGGTGAATACTTTTTGTAGGCACTGTATATGTTAGCATATTTGTTTTCTTGCAGGCTTTTGCAGGAAAATAAAGAAATACAATAGAATTGTGAAAAAACACTATACATGAACAAAGACTGACAAACCACCAATGTGTGAAAGAAGACAAACTGCAGATAAAAAAGTCAATAATACTGAGAACCTGAGTCACAGAGTCCTGGAAAGTGAGTCCATAAGTTGTGGAATCTGTTCCGAGTTGTGGTGAGTGAAGTCATCCACACTGGTTCAGGAAGCTGATGGTTGCAGGGTAATAACTGTTCCTGAACTGTGGGACCTAAAGCTCCTGTACCTCCTATCTGATGGCAAGCCCTGGATGATACAACAGTGAGGTGCTGCCTTGATAAAGACAGAACACATTTTGTGAAGAGCTCTTTATATAGAGAGATGAGCTGTATTTACAGAGAAACAGTGAAGTAGATGTTCTACACTTCAATAAATGCTTTGCATTTTCAGAGGTATGCTGTGCAATCAGAGACAAGGTGCCACCGTGTCAGATGCATTGCAATAGCAGTGATATACTGCTCTGACAACAATGTGACGCACTGACAGATATTCTCCATATTTCCAGAAATGCTGTATGCTGCATTCACAGAGGAGTGCGTTATCAGAGATACCCTGTATTTTCAGTGGTATTCTGCAATATCAGAATTGTACAGTATGGATAAGGATGGGTTGAAATAATTGTCATTTCGGCATTGAAATGATCAGCATTTGTAGAGATGTACTATAAATGTACTGATGGGAAAGTGCCCCAGTGAGAGAGATGTGATACAGTGAAAAAGACATGCAGCATTTGGAAACATGGTTTGCATATTCAGACGTGTTCTGCATTTTCTGGGATGCTCTACGTTATCACTAGTGTTGACTGTTGACAGAGGTATGTTGTATTTTAAGAGATTTGCAACTGTGAAAGGGATATGCAGCACCTAGAGCCAAGGTCTCTGGTTTCACAAGGGTTCTGCGTTATCGGGGCTTGTTTCACAGACAGAGGTTTTCTCCATTTTTCTGGATGTTCGGTAGCGCAACAGAGATGGTCTACATTATCGGAGATGTGTTGCATTGGCAAAGATTACTCCGCTGCTAGAGATGTGCTCTGTTAACAGCAATTTGCTGCATTGTCAGGGATGTTCTTCACAGGCAGAATGTCAGGAATGCACTGCTGTAAGAGATGTGCTGCATCACTGCATGTGTTGCACTGGCAGACATTTTCTGCAACACTTTGCATAATCAGAGGTGCCCAACATTGACAGAGGTGATAGAGGATTAACAGCAGTGACATGCATTTTTGGTGAATCGCTGCATCATCGGAATGCGCTGCTTTTTTTTTGATTTACAGTTATCAGGGAATTGCTGCAGCTGCACTGAGAGATATCCTGCATTTTCAGACAACTGCTGCATTATAAGAGAGCAGCTGCAGTAATGGAGATTTGCCGCCCAGGCAGAGAAGTGCAGTGTTAGCAGAGCTGTGCTGCTGAAACAGGGATAGACTTCATACTCATGGTTATATTGCATTAGCAGAGAAGTACAACAGTGATGGAGATGAGCTGCATTGTTTGCTGCAGTTGTGGCAATGACAGAAAGTTGCTGCAGTGAAAGTGGTGACCGATGAGCTGCCGTGACAGAGCTATGCTGACTGGGTGGGTATGAGATGCTTCATCAGAGATATGTGACAGTGACCAAACGAGATAAATATTCCACGGTCCCAGAGGTGTGCGGCATTGACGGAGAAGCACTGCAGGAACAGCTACGTGGAGCCAGAATGTATGGTGACACTCGCAGGCTGACCCCAGCACACCTTCAGCTGTGTAGGCTGTTAATGCAAATAGTGCGTTTCACTGCATGTTGTGACATGCACGTGATAAATAAATCTCAGTCTGAACCTGGTGTGCCATAGGTATGCCGGGAAGTTGTTGGCGCAAGAGTTGTGAGGTGTTGCACGCTCCGAGGTGAGCTCCAGCTTTGGCCATACAAGAAGTGTTCTACATCAACAGGAGATGTGTGACGGTATCGGTGAGGGGCAGTCACACCAACAGTGGGGGTCTGCATTTTCAGAGTTGTTTTGCATTGGCAGACCTGCGATGCGTTGTCAGAGTTTGCCAGACTGTCAAAGATGTACTAAGCTGACAGAGTTGTTTCTATGACAAATGGTGTGCTCTGTGCACGTGGTGAACTGGCAAACACTCTCTGCATTTCCAGAAACACTCTGCATTTACGGAGAGGGGGTGCAATTATCAATCAGAGGAGCTACAGCAACGTATGTGTCCGGCACCTTCAGGAATATTCTGCAGTTGTCAGTGCCGCAATGACAGAGGGGTTCTGTGCTGATAGAGGAGGAACACTCAGGATGCAGTGAAGACCTTAAGGCCAGTCAACAGGAGGATTTGGAGGCTCCATGCAAGTGGCAGAGGAATTTGACTACCTCACAAACCATCCTCCAGCCTGCCTCACCAGCCACCATTGTTTATAGATCTGACAAGAGCGTCTTCAGTCAGCTCAGCATCCACAACACCCCAATGGAAACAACCCATCTCGTTTCGTTACAATAATCGACTGAATTTTCAGTAAATGCTCCATTAAGGGAAGTCTGCAGCACAGACAGAGGTGAAATACGATGTGGTGCTCTGCACTCTCGAAGATATGCTGTATTGACAAAGAGATGCTGACGTGTCTGAGACATGACACGTTGAGAAGAGGCTGAGGTAAGCAGGATTATCAAATCTGGATGTGTTGTCATGACCAAGGTGTACTGCATTGTTAGGAATTCACCGCAGTGGCAGCAATGTACAGCAGTGCAGTGTGTACTGCAGAGTCAGTGATAGGGGTGCACTGCAGTGACAGTGGGGTGTTGTTATCAGACAATTGCTGCAGGAAGAATTTCTCTGTATTGAAGGCCTTCTGTTTTTGTCAGAGTTCTGTTTTGCTGCCTTCTCAGAGGTGCACTCTCTAACCAAATTGCACTATACCTTCAGTGACGTGCTCTAGTGGGGCCGATTTGACAGGGATTCTGCAGCGTTGTTTGACATGCACTGCAGTGAAATGGGGCTGCAGGGCTGCATTGTCGGACGAGCTGCCTGGTAGATACAAGCTGCACTGACCCTGAAACATTTCGTATGTGTGCTGTGGGGACAAAAATGTGTAACGTACTTTACCACAGAAGTGCTGTTACAGCAGTGGCATACCGCAATAGCAGAAATAAGCTCCGTTTCAGAAAAGTGCTGCACTGATGGAGATCTACTACAGTGGCAGATCTACGACATCTACTGCAGCATTGCATCTTCAATGTGCATTGGCTGATCGCTGTGAAGTGTCTTATACAGGTTGATAGAGTCGCTGCATTATCAGAGGTCTTTCTGCAACGACAGAATTGTTTCTGTGATAAAGATGTGCTGCATGTCTTACCCTGACAGACATCCTTCTGCGATCATAGAAGTGCTCTGTTTTTTCAGAGAGGTTCCGCATTGACAATATGTGCATCAGTGGACTGCAAGCCTTGCATTGCCAGGAAATTTCTATGGTTTCAAGTACTGTATATTGTACTAGCAAAGGTCTATTGCATTTTGAGACAAACACAAGAGATTCTGGGTGTCACTCGCAAAGTGCTGGAAGAACTCAGTGAGTCGGGCAGCATCTCCGGAGAGGAATAAAGCAGTCAACGCTTCAAGCTGAGTGTGCTTTTATCGCAAAATGTTATAGATCTTGAGAGATATTCTACAGTGACAGAGATGGCACTATGCAGCCAAGTGTGTGCTGCGGTGACGGTGTTGTGCTGCATGCTGGATATGTGTGCAGCCTGGCTAATGTATCCTGCACTGTCAGCAGTGCCTGATGCACAGGGGCGACAGTGGGTGTGCACTTATCTGTGACGGCACTGCAGTGATAGAGATGTTGGCAGAGACACACTTGCAGTGACTAAGGTGTCCTGCTTTGACTGGATGTGCTGTATTGAAACAGACACGGACTTGATGCATTTGAAAGTATGTTGCGGGGAGAGATATGCGGAGTCATTGTGCCTGTGTTGCTGTGATTATAATGTCATGCACAGACCTTCTGTATTTTCAGAGATATTCTACATTTTTAGAAGAATTCTGCATTCTGTGAAAGGTGTGGTATTGATTGAGAAATGCTACATTGACAAAGACACACTGCATTACCAAGCACATAAACACAGACAAAAAGCTGGATGAACTCAGCAGGTCAGGCAGCACTTATGGAGGGGAATAACCAGTCAACATTTCAGGCCAAGACCCTTTCTTCAGAAGCTTCTGAGTTTCTCCAGCATCCTCCACGCGATATTATCAAGCACATAAACACATACAATGTGCTGCTGGAACTCTGCAGGTCAGGCGATGGAGGGGAATAACCAGTCAACGTTTCAAGCCGTGTTCCTTCATCAGGACCTGCTAGTTTCTTCCAGCATTTTGTGTTTGAAAATACAGTGTGGAAGATGGTGGAGGAACTCAGCAGCTCCTCATGTAGGGTCTTGGCCTGAAATGTTTATTCCCCTCCACAGATGCTGCCTGACTTGCTGGGTTTGTCCAGCTTTTTGTCTGTGTTCCTCTGGATTACCAAAGATATGTTGTGTTAGCGGAGATGTGGTGCATTTTTTAAAGATATAGTTCAGTGAGGAAGGTGGTCTGTATCTGCAGGGATATTTTACAGTGAGGGAGATGTAACACTGTTTCCGGATGTACACTGGATTCTCAGATATATTCTGCATGGTGCTGCATTATCAGAGATCTCCCTTTCTGGTGTGTGGAATCAATCCAATAGAACTATTATGAGAAAGAAAGTGCGCTGCGCTTCCCCCCGGCTCATTTACTGTATTTTAAAGCTGTTCCCAGTTTCTTGAAGTGAGAGCTGCAGCCACCTGCCCTAGGCCTCACCAAATGACTGAACCAGGATTTCTGCTGGAGGATCTAAACCTAAAACATTCACCTGATCCGTCTTGTTACATGACGATGAAACTGCAGTGTACGTCTCGCCTTACCGATTTTTCTTTGAATTTGCCCTTTAGGTGAATTTATTAGATTTGATGCAAACACGAGAAAATCTGCAGATGCTGGAAATTCAAGCAACACACACAAAATGCTGGTGGAACGCAGAAGGCAGGCAGCATCTGTAGGAAGAAATACAGTAGATGTTCCGGGCTGCGACCCTTCGTCAGGACTAACTAGAAGAAGAGATAGTAAGAGATTTGAAAGTGGGAGGGGGTGGGGGGAGATCCAAAATGATAGGAGAAGACAGGAGGGGGAGGGAAGAAGGTAAGAGCTGGAAAGTTGATTGGCAAAAGGGATACAGAGTTGGAGAAGGGGGAAAGTCATGGGACAGGAGGCCTAGGGAGAAAGAAAGGGGGATGGGAGCCCAGAGGAAGATGTACAGCAGGCACCCGACGCAGGCTGGGAGACCGTTTCGCTGAACACCTACGCTCTGTCCACCAGAGAAAGCAGGATCTCCCAGTGGCCACACATTTTAATTCCACGTCCCATGCTGATATGTCAATCCATGGCCTCCTCTACTGTCAAGATGAAGCCACACTCAATTTGCAGGAACAACACCTTATATTCTGTCTGGGTAGCCTCCAAGCTGATGGCATGAACATTGATTTCTCTAACTTCCATTAATGCCCCTCTTCCCCTTCTCTCCCCATTCCTTATTTTTTTATTCCCTCCCCCTTTTTTTCCTCTCTCTGTCCCTCTCACAATCACTCCTTGCCTGCTCTCCATCTTCCTCTGGGCTTCACTCCCCCCTCCTTTCTCCCTAGGTCTCCTGTCCCATGATCCTCCCCCTTCTCCAACTCTGTACCCCTTTTGCCAATCAACTTCCCAGCTTTCAGCTCCTTCTCTCCCCCTCCTGTCTTATACCATTTCGGATCTCCCCCTCCCCCTCCCACTTTCAAATCTCTTAATATCTCTTCTTTCAGTTAGTCTTGACGAAGGGTCTCGGCGTGAAACGACGACTGTACTTCTTCCTATAGATGCCGCCTGGCCTGCTGCGTTCCTTTTTGCAGCTGCATTTAATTGTTAGATTTTTGAAGGCCAATCAAACACGTGGTGTGCATGACACAGCTGGATCCTCAACTTCCTCACTGGAAGAATACAGTCTGTGTGGATTGGAAACAACGTCACCACCTCATTGATAATCAACACTGGCACACCTCAAGGATGGGTGCCTGGGCCTCTGCTCTACCCTCTCTACATCCATGACTGTGTGTCTAGACACAGCTCAAATGCCATCTATAAAGTTGCTGATGACACAACTATTGTTGGCAGAATTTCAGGTGGTGATGAGGAGGCGTACAGGAGTAAGGTAGATCAGCTGGTTGAGTGGTGTCGCAGCAACAACCTTGCATTCAACGTCATTAAGATCAAGGAACTGACTGTGGACTTCAGGAAACATCTGTTCTCGCACCAGTCCTCGTTGAGGGATCAGTTGTGGAAAGGGAGAGTGATATGAAGTTCCTGGGTGTCAGCATCTCTAAGGATCTATCCTGGGGCCAGCATATCAACGCAGTTACAAAGAAGGCATTACAGCAGCTATATTTCATTAGGAATTTGAGGAGATATGTATGTCACCAAAGACACACACAAATGTCTACAGATGTTTGGTGGAGAGCATTCTAAATGGCTGCGTCACCATTGAGTATGAGGGGCAGGGCGCTGCACAGGATTGAAACCAGCTGCAGAACGTTGTGAACACAATCAGCTCCATCATGGGCACCAGCCTCCCCAGCATCCAGGACATCTTCAAGGAGCAATGCCTCAAAAAGGCGGCATCCATCATTAAGGACCCCCAACACCCGGGA
This sequence comes from Mobula hypostoma, assembly GCF_963921235.1. NCBI lineage: Eukaryota > Metazoa > Chordata > Chondrichthyes > Myliobatiformes > Myliobatidae > Mobula > Mobula hypostoma. The sequence goes on from NC_086098.1 coordinate 38,058,313, forward strand.
CATGCAGGAGATACAGGAGCCTGAAGGCACACACTCAATGATTTAGGAATAGCTTCTTCCCCTCTGCCATCAGATTTCTGAATGGACAATGAACTCATGAACACACCTTACTACTTCTTTTTCTCTTTTTGCACTATTTAGTTAACTTTTTAATATACATCTACTTACTGTAATTTACAGTTTTTATTATTATTATGTATTGCGATGTCCTGCTGCCGCACCAACAAGAAAACCTGCAGCACAATACAGGCCCTTCGGCCCACAGAGCTGTGCCGAACATATCCCTACCTTAGAAATTGCCAAGGGTTACCAATAGCCCTCTATTTTTCTGAGCTCCATGTAGCTATCCAGGTGTCTCTTAAAACACCCTATCATATCCGCCTCCACCACCGTCGCTGGCAGCCCATTCCACGCACTCACCACTCTCTGCATAAAAAACTTACCCCTGACATCTCCCCTGTGCCTGCTTCCAAGCACCTTAAAACACTGGCCTCTCGTGCTAGCCATTTCAGCCCTGGGAAAAAGCCTCTGACTATCCACACAATCACATTAAAATAACTATACTTCAAACTGTCAGTCGTACCGTGTTCCTTAACCTGCCCGTCTATCACTGCTATTAGACTTTGCTGACTGCCCCTCTAACTACATTGAACCACAGGAGATAACCTCACTCAGCATCATTTGCTCCATCTGAACTGTTCCCACAACCTACACACTCACTTTCATTCCACCGGCTGACCTGTTGTTCCAGTTCCCACCCCAACCATAGTCATCTAAATCCTCATGAGTAGGATTAGTTTCTTCTCAAATATGCTTAGGAGCTGAAGGGAGGATAAAAATGAAATGATAAAATAACATTTTTGTTGAATTGGATATTTTCAGTTTCTGAGGCTGATGTGAGAGCACCCTTTAGGAGGGTGAACCCACAGAAAGCGTCCGGCCCGGATGGAGTAACTGGCTGAGTACTAAAGACCTGTGCTGATCAACCGGCTGGAGTGTTCACTGAGATCTTTAACCTCTCCCCTCAGCAGTCTGAGGTACCCACCTGCTTCAAGCAGTCTTCAATTATACTGGTGCCTAAGAAGAGTGTGCTAAACAGCCTCAATGACTATCGTCCAGCAGCACTTACACCCACAGTGACAAAGTAATTTGAGAGACTGGTGATGAAGCATATCAACCCCTGCCTGAGAAGTGGCTTGGATCTGCTCCAATTTGCCTACTGGCACAACAGGTCCACAACAGATGCTATTTCATTGGTTCTTCACTCAACCCTGGAACATCTGGACAGTAAAGATGCAAACATCAGGATGCTCTTTATCAACTCCAGCTCTGGATTCAATACCCTCAAAACTAATCAATAAGCTTCAAGACCTTGTGCAATTGGATCCTCGATTTCCTCACTTGCAGACCCCAGTCAGTTTGGATTGGCAACAACAGCTCCTCCACAATGTCCATCAGCACAGGTGCACCACAGGGTTGTGTGCTTCGTCCCCCGCTCTACTCGCTTTACACTTATGACTGTGTGGTTAAGTACAGCTCCAATGCCATGTTTAAGTTCACTGATGACACCACTGTTGTAGGCCGAATCAAAAGTGCTAACAAATCAGCGTATAGCAGACATCCCACCCTGCAAAAACTCATTTCAGGGAGACTCCGGGAGAGCTGGGATGTCTGCAATAGAGTAGCTCCTTAGCAGCTAGCCAGCTAGTTTAAATAACGTTAGCTATGCTAATGAACGAATGACACCTGTTAAACTCACCTCAACATGTCTTTTACAGTCTTAACCCACCATTGGCAATAGAAAAGTCACTGTTGCAAACAGTCATTATTTTGACCCCTATTAGGCAGGGGTACACTTTAGTGTAGTCTGGGGTGATGTACGTCTTACATATTTTTTGGAACACTCTGCCATGGTGCGCGCTCTCTCTCTCTCTCGCTCTCACTCTCTCTCTCTCTCTCTCTCTCTCGTGGTCGCTCGCTCTCTCTCTCTCTCGCTCTCTCTCTCATGGTCGCGCTCTCGCTCTCTCTCTCTCTCGTGGTCGCTCGCGCACTCTCAAGCGCTCTCGCTTGCTTTCTCTCTCTCGCTCGCTTGCTTGCTCTCGCTCTCTCTCGCACGCGCGCTCTCTTGCTTTCTCTCGCTCGCTGTCAAAAAAATTGATTTCCGTGATATTGTATATAACTTGTGGGCATCAGGGAGCCACTATTAATATGCGGGAGACTCCCGGAACTTCCGGGAGAGGTGAGATGTCTGGTATAGGATGAACACTGAAAATCTGGCTGAGTAGTACCACAACTACAAACCACTTACTCAATGTCAGCAAGAGCAAGGAGCTGACTATTGACTTCAGGAGAAGGAAACCGGGGGTCCAGGAGTCAGTCCTCATCAGGGGATCAGAGGTGGAGAGAGTCAGCAATTCTAAAACTGCTCAGTGTTGTCATTTCAGAGGGCCTATCCTGGGCACGGCACGTAAGTGCAATTATGAAGAAAACACTGCAACCCCACCACTTCCTTAGGAGTTTGAGAAGATTCAGCATGACATCTAAAAGTGACAAACTCCTATAGATGTGTAACACAGAGTATATTGACCGGCTATATTAGAGTCTGGTATGGAAACACCAAAGCCCTTGAACAGAAAATCCTACTAAAGGTAGGTGATATGACACAGTCCATCAAAGGTAAAGCCTCCCCCACCATTGAGCATATCTACATGGAGCGTTGTCACAGGAAAGTAGCATCTATCATCAGGGGCCCCCACCACCCAGGTCATGCTCTCTTCTCGAAGCTGCCATCAGGAAGAAGGTACAGGTGCCTCAGGACTCACACCAGGTTCAGGAACAGTTATTACCCCTCAACTATCAGGCTCTTGAACCACAGGAGATAACTTCACTCAGCTCTGTTTGGTCCATCTGAACAACCTATGGACTCACTTTCATCTCATGTTCTTGATATTTATCGCTTATTTATTATTATCATTATTTCTTTTCTTTCTATCTTTTTGTACTTGCACAGTTTGTTATCTTTTGCACACTGTTTATCCACCCTAACAGTGCGGTCTTTCATTGATTTTATTATGGTTATTGAATTTATTGACACAAGAATATCAAGATATGAATTTCAGGGTTGTATATGGTGACATACTTTGATAATAAATTTACTTTAAATGAACTTTTTTAAAATGAGATTAACTCCTAAAAGTACATGCTTGGATGATTATTTCCAGGAGTCATTTACCATTAAATTGTTTGAATACGTATTTGGGAAGCTGGGAAATTTTGCTCATTAACAAAGCTTAGAGAGTCACTGGGAGCAAAATTAGTGCATTTAGCCACCATCAGCTCTGAAAATTATTGTACTCCTTTGAAATATCTGTTGTTTTAAAAAAAAACAATTTGGTTATGAAATATTGCCCATGTTACAGTGGCAATCTTTACTAGTTAGGATCAATGGTAGTTTTAGTATAGTCCGTAGTATATAATGCCCTATATGTACTAAGATAACAAATTTACTTTGACACTGACTTTGAAGTAATTTTAATCTAACCCACTAAATGGGCAACTTTGGATGGGATCAAGCATCCAATCAATAACCCACTAGTTTTAAGATTTCACTGAGGCTAATTGAAGCAAAATTGAATGAATATAAAAGGTGTAACTGATCTGATCTTGGCAGGTTATCAGGAAATAACCCTCATACATTCTGAAAGTTGCAGCTTAAAACAAAAGCTTTTAAAACATTTTTGTGTCCTGCTACACCTATTGTTTTCTTCTTTTGCTCCATCTTCCTTCCGTTCTCCTGCTCCCTTTCCTCTTATTCATCTTCTTCTTTAGTGAATTTAGAAAATCGAATCTTAAATTATATTCCTTTCACGTACATACCTAAGTTGGGATTCATGCCACTGAAATTTCAACATCTATTTATTGTAAATAAGCTTTTATCCAGTTAATTAAGTGCACTGGCATTAAAATGTAACTCCGATATGTTCTTAAAGGTCAGAATTACCATTTTATTTTGGCGATATTGTCCACGATGCCTGGAGGTTAAGTCGGGCAGTGCAGGTTATCTTTAAAGTGGGCCCTGAAGTGTCAATGCTCCTGATACTCCAGGACTAAATCTCCCTTTTAGATTCAAGATGCTTATTGTCATTTATCAGTAAACAATTGTAAAGGAGAACAAAATTATTACTGAGGATCTAATGCAGTATGAAAAACACAGTAAGTATAAAGAACACAAGAAGTATAAATGCACAGGATTAGCGTATATGCCTAGATTGATTGTATGTGCATAAAGTGATACCAGGTACAGGAGTATCCATACATAAGGAAGCTCTGACAGGAATGATAAAGTATTGGTGGTGGGGAGTGTGGTGAAGTGGGTTAATGGGTGGAGGTGTTGATCAGGCTGATGGCTTTGGGGAAGTAACTGTTTCTGAATCTGGTGTTTCTGATATGGACACTGCAAAACCTTTTCCCTGATGGGAGTGGGACAAAAAGTCCATCAGCAGGGTGGAGGGATCTATCATGATATTGCTGGCCCTTTTCTGGTACCTTTCTATATGCATGTCCTTGATGGTTGGTGCCAATGTTGTGTTGGGCAGTTTTAACCCTTTAAAACCTCAGTAGCAGGAAAACAATAGCTAACTTTATTTTACTCATTTTCCAGTGTTACTTGATTAAATATTTCAATGTTTGATTTGTGGCCACGAAAGTCCTACTGCACCATAATTTAATTAACATTATCATGGTATGGCAAGGAAAATAGCTATTACAGAGCCACAGGATAAAACTGCAATCCAAAGCTTTTTTTAAATTTCTAATTAAATTAGATCTTAATATAGTTCCATTATCCTGGAATACATCTTGCTAATGAAAATCTTACCCAATCTGACCAAATTCTATCTTTTATTTCAGTTTTTTAATTTGCGATATTTCCCCAATCATCATTTTTGTCTTTTCACCCATAGACGTGCAAACTTAGATGGCAATCCCTGGTGAGAGCCAATATACTGTCTAAAGAATCAAAGCCAGTGGGGAAAGATAGAATTGGAATTCCCAATACAGTGACTACAATCTTTCACTCACACCTGGAAAGTAAAAATTTCTAGTTCACACAAAAACACGTTTAATTGTGCAGAAACACTCAATGTCAAAGCAAACTAAGCAATAAATATTAAAACATAATTCTCTATTATGTTTGTAAAGTGTTCAGCAAGCAGAGAGAGTGGGTGGTAATATGCACAATGCTGGAAGCAGCTCAATAAAGCCAAACTGTTATCGTGTTGACAGTTAGACCAGTGAAATCACCATTTTCTACCAGCATTTGAAATAACATTTTCTTAATAGTAAAGATGCTCTTGAACAAATTTAAAGATGTAATCTTTATACTAAAGATATTTTGTTGTCTGGATCCATCTCCAAATTCCATTTTGTAATGGAAATACAGTTTACAGTCATCGTTGATATTGAACATACATCTCTTTATTAGTTAACAGAATTTTTAAGCTTCCAAGCACATATTTCTGATAATTTAATATCTGTTAACAGTAATGACCAAACAGTTCCTTCCAGACTCTGAACAGATATAGTGTTCACTTTATAATAAAAACCTCCCAATTGCTCAGTGTCTATTCATAACAAATAAAATAGAGTTCTGTTGTAACTAGATCTTTCCACTAGTGGAATAACCTTGTGTAATGAACTGGATTTGATTAGGGAGTTACAGGTAAAGGAACCCTTAGTATGTGGTCTGCAGTGACCATAGTATGATAGAATTCACCCTGAAATTTGAGAAGGAGAAGCTAAAGTTCGGTATATCAGCATTATGGTGGAGTAAAGGGAATTACAGAAGATTGAGAGAAGAGCTGGCCAAAGTTGATTGGTAAGGGACACTAGCCTAGCGAGGATGACAAAACAGCAGCAATGGCAGGAGTTTCTAGGAGCAATTCAGAAAGCACAGAATAGATTCGTCCCAAAGAAAAAGTATTTTAAAGGCAGGGCGACACAACCATGGCTGACTGGGGAAGTCAACGCCAACATAAAAGTCAAAGAGAAGGCATATAATAGAGCAATAATTAATGGAACGTTTGAGGACTGCAAAACTTTTAAAAACCAACAGAAGGCAACTAAAAACACCAAGAGGCAAGAGAGGCAAGAGTAGATATTGGATTGCTGGAAAATGACACTGAAGAGGTAGTAATGGGGAACAAAGAAATAGCAGAACTAAGTATTTTGCAACAGTCATCACTGTGGAAGGCACTCATAGTATGCCAAAAGTTCGAGAGTGTCAGGAGGTAGAACTGAGTATAGTTGCTATTACTAGGGAGAAGGTGCTTGGGAAACTGAAAGGTCTGAAGGTAGATAAGTCACCTTAGACTACAGCCCAGTGTTCTGAAAGAGGTAGCTAAAGAGTGTGGTAGCATTAGTGATGATCATTCAATAGATTCTAACATGGTTCTGAAAGACTGGAAGATGTAAATGTCATTCCACTCTTCAAGAAAGGAGGGAGGCAAAAGAAAATTATAGGCCATTTAGCCTGACCTCAGTGATGGGGAAGTTGTTGAGTCAACCGTGAAGGATGCGATTTTGAGGTACTTGGAGACAGATGATAAAATAGGCCATAGTCAGCATGGCTTCCTTAAGGAAAAATCTTGCCTGACAAATCTGTTGAATTTATTTGAGGAAACAACAAGCAGGATAAGCAAGGAAGAATCAGTGGATGTTGTGTGCTTGGATTTTCAGAAGCCCTTTGACAAGGTGCCACACATGCAAATGATTAGCAAGATATGTGCCCATGCTATTTCAGGAAAGATACCAGCATGGATAAAGCATTGCCTGACTAGCAAGAGGCAAAGAGTGGGAATAAAGGGAGCCTTCGTAAATGGCTGCTGGTGACTTAGTGGTGTTCCGCAGGGATCGGTGTTGGGACTGCTTCTTTTTACATTGTATGTCAATGAATTGGCTGACAGAATTAATAACTTTGTGGCCAAGTGTGCATAAATATGAAGATTGGTGGAGGGGCACATAGTGTTGAGGAAATTGGGAGGCTGCAGAAGAATTTAGAGAGATTAGGAGAATGGGCAAAGTGGCAGATTTGAGTACAGTGTTGGGAAGTGTATGGTCATGCACTTTGATAGAAGGAATAAATACATAGACTATTTTCTAAACAGGGAGAAAATTAAAAAATCTGAGCTGCAAAGGGACTTGGGAGTCCTCGTGCAAGATTCCCTAAAGATTAATTTGCAGGTTGAGTTAGTCGTAAGGCAAATGCAATGTTAGCATTTATTTTGAGAGCACTAGGATATAAAAGCAAGGGTGTAACGCTGAGGCTTTATAAGGCACTGGTGAAGCCTCATTTAGAGTATTATGAGAAGTAATACGAGAATGATTCCTGGAATGAAAGGGTTACAGTATGAGGAACGTCTGGCAGCTCTTGGGCTGTATTCCCTGGAGTTCAGGAGAATGACGGGGGAATCTCATAGAAACATTCCGAATGTTAAAAGGCCTGAACAGATTAGACATGGCAAAGTTATATCCCGTGGTAGGGGAGTCTAGGACAAGAGGGCACAACTTCAGGATTGAAGGATGTCTATTTAGAACAGAGATGTGGAGAAATTACTTTAGTCAGAGGGTGGTAAATCTGTGGAATTTGTTGCCACAGGCAGCTGTGGAGGCCAAGTCACTGGGTGCATTTAAGGCAGAGATAGATTGGTTTTTGATTAGCTGGGGCATCAAAGGATATGGGGAGAAGGCAGGGGAGTGGGGTTGACTGGAAGAATTGGATCAGCCCATGATTGAATGGTGGAACAGACTTGATGGGCCAAATGGCCTACTTCTGCTCCTATATCTTATGGTCTTAAGTTTTGGGCCCCTTGTATAGGAAGGATGTGCTGATATTGGAGACAGTTCAGACGAGGTTCACAAGAATAATTCCGGGAATGAAAGGCTTATCTTATGAGGATCTATTGATGGCTCCGGGCGTTTACTTGCCGGAATTTAGAAGAATGAGGGGTGATCTCGTTGGAACCTATCGAATGTTGAAAGGCCTAGAAAGAGTGGTTGTGGAGAGGATGTTTCCTTTGGAGGGAGAGTCTAGGACAGCAACAGAATAGAGGGATGTCCATTTAGATTGGAGGAATTTCTTTATCGAGAACGTGTGAATCTGTGGAATACATTGCCATAGGCAGCTGTGGAGGAATTGTGTGTATTTAAGGCGGAGGTTGAAAGATTGATTATTCAGGGTGTGAAAGGTTAAGAGAAGGCAGACAAACAACCAATGTGCAAAATACAACAAACCATGCAAATACAAAAAAAAAGTAAAAATAACAATAATAAATAATCAATAAATATCAAGAACATGAGATGAAGAGTCCCTGAATGTAAGTCCACAGGTTGTGGGAACAGTTCAGTAATGGGACAAGTGAAGTTATCCCCTTTGGTTCAAGAACCTGATGGTTGAGGGGTAATAGATGTTTCTGAACCTGGCAGTGTGAGTCCTGAGGCTCTTGTACCTGGTGATGTGAGTCCTGAGGTTCCTGTACCTGGTGGTGTGAGTCCTGAGACTCCTATACCTGGTGGCAGCAGCAGGAAGAAAGCAGACTGGATGGTGGGGACCCATGATGATAGACGCTGCTTTATTGTGACAGTGCTCAGTAGTGGGGAGGGGTTTAGTCATGATGGACTGGGCTGTATCCACTACTTTTTGTAGGGTTTTATGTTCAAGGTCATTGGTGTTTCCATCTCAGGCCAGCGATGCAACCAGTCAATTTACTCTTCACCACACATCTATAGAAGTTTGTCAAAGCTTTAGATGTCATGTTGAATCTTCACAAACTCCTAAGTGGAGGCGTGACCCTGCTCCAGGTGCTAAATTTACCTGTAAAAGATGGAAATAACAGCAGTTCTCTGTCCAGTAACAGAGTGATTAAAATGCACTTTCCCCGTCTTGCTTCAAAGAGTGCGAAGGCAGAGATGAAATGAAAATCGGAATTTCACTAAATACTGAAGGGATAAGCATTGATTGTATAGATTTTACAAAATTAATGTATCCAAATTATAGAAATGCGGTGGATATGTAGGTCAACACAAAAGAGATGGCGCAGCCTTAAATCCAGAAAGCAAGCCATCTGGTACCCACTATCTATCAGCCGTGTTTATATAAAGCCACGCGTGAGACGAGCGACAGGAATTATCCTCTGAGTCTCGCCCCGGACACAGGGAACCTTGCCTGACCTCGGCCCAGCATCGCAGACAATGGGAAATCCTCTTGCATACAATATTTTTTTAAAAAGACAAGTGCAAACGAAAGCGGGGCCTAAAAGGGGGACGAGGGCCACTGTCCAGGCCAGGAAATGATCTCTATTGAACGGACCCTCTCAGATTGAATAGAGAAGGGATTGCTGGGGTGGGGGGGGGCACAGAAAAAGAGAGCCGACCGTGCCTAACTTTAAAGATGATCATCACAGATGCGGAGCCAGATGGAACAGGGAGCTAGGCTGAATCCGATTTGTAGAGTTTTGAAATGTAATTTCTTAATATGCTGATGAAAGGTGGATGTGAATGGTTCGAGTTGTCTCATTCCACACAGAGGGAGTTTAAAGCGGCGATGCAGATCACGTGGGCCTTATCACCAGGCGGGACTGCTTGCACTTTAACCTCTACCACGGGGAGCAATGTTCTCCTCTCTCGGTCACCACAAAGATTCGACCTTTTCTTTGGGTAATTATTTTCATTGTAACAGCTCAACGAGATGGGAGATCCAGTGGCCCCTTAATCCTTCAGTTCCAAATCTATTATTTTTTTTCTCCTGGAGACATTTCCTCCATACTTGCCCACTGCCTGGCCGTTCGGACGTAGACCTCGAACTCTTTCCCGTCACGACGATACCAGCCTCCCCTGAACCGTTTCAGGTGCTGCACCCACCCAGCGAACAACTGGCCGTAACTCCTTATTCGGTGGTACAGTAACTGGCCTGGAGAGAAACCGCAACGCTACAAAGCAGTGCATGTGTGTGTGTGGGGGGAAATGGTCCAGAAATCTGAGGTTACTCTAGACGTTACGCCCGACTATGTACCAAGCCTGCAAGGTGGCTTGTTTTAAATGTTTAAAAAACATTACGTTTGCGATTAGATTTGTAAACATTTCCATGTAAAACTTGAGAGGGCCTCGCGTTCTTGGACACACGTGACAGCTGTCAGGCATAGTCGAGGGGTAAACATGGTGCAGCGTGGAAATGGTAAACGCTGTGCCCCACAAGGCCACTTGTTCGCTCGTACGTTGAGGAGATATTTTATATGTTTATGCGAAGTGAATCCTACAGAAAAGTGTCTTCATCTTTCACGTGATGTTTGTACAAGCAAAATCCGCCGCAGCCCAATAGAAGATGGCTATTTCTTCAAAGTAAAAAAAAGTCGAATTGAAGTGTACGTGAGAGAGGGAGACTTCGGGAGTTCAGTAAACCCTTTTTATGCTAATCTTTGCTAGTCACCTCTAACCTTCAGACCAGCTGAGTGTTCAGCATCATGAGCTGTGATAAATAAAATGTGTTCCTGGTAAATCACAGCTATCTCACTTCAACAAATCTGCGAGGCTGGGATAATCCATATAAATAGGAAGAAAGAGAAAACATTGCATCCATCAGTTTTATCATCCAGTAATGAATAACAAAACGCGCGCCTGCGTGCCGCACCCTTGCAATGCTCCATCACTGGTTCGCTTAATAAGAGTTTTAGAAAATAATCTTTCTTTTACACTATGGGCAAAACGGTTTTATTTCTAGCCGTGGTTAATGATGTCCTCGTGTTAGATCTCTTTAATTCAAGGACATCCCCCAATACATCGTTGAGAGCCGAGGGCACATGGGGTAGATGACGTGTGGGTCCCATCATGTAATCGGCTTGTGTTGAACCCAAATCAGCAGATGGGAAGTTTGCTGAATAATCCTTAAAGAAAGTGGATCAAGTGCACACAGAGTGACTGGATGGGCTAGGACACTAACCACGATTAGAGCGGCTAATGATAAATTGAGGAGGCTCCCATCCTTCCCTCCCAGAGCTGCCCGCATTGGTGAAACAGACAACGGCAGCTCTCTGCGGCGTCTCAGCACCGTGGGTCTCTGGGCTTACAGTGCTCTCTCTCTCTCTCTCTCTCTCTCTCTCTCTCTTTCTCTTTCTCGTTCTCTCTCTCTCCCCCTCTTCCTCCCTCTCGCTCTCTCTCCCCTCCCTCCCCTCCCTCCCTCCCTCCCTCCCTCCCTCCCTCTCTCTCTCTCTCTCTCTCTCTCTCTCCCTCTCCCTCTCTCTCCCTCTCCCTCTTTCTCTCTCCCTCCCTCTTTACCTCTCTGCATTGGTTGTGTTCTGTTTCTAAGAGCCGCCGATCGTCTGTTTCCGTGTAGGAGGAATAGCATTTACACTTGTGGGTGTATTGCTGGACTGTGTGTACGGGTCTCTCACTCTCTCCCCGGCAGATTGTTTTCAGTCAGCTGTTCGGATTTGGATATTAAGCGCGCCGGGCTTTGTATGTTGTGGGACTCGCTGGATGTGGATGTGCTTTTGTGACCTCTCCCTACCCCTGTAAACCTCCAGTTGCCAGGGCCCGGGCTCCATGAAAAGCGGTGCAAGCAGTAAGTTTGATGCGCGCATTTTGTGTGTGTGTGTGTGAGAGAGAGAGAGAGGGAGAGAGAGAGAGAGAGAGAGATCTATTTGGTCATTAACATTTTAGCTTATGCAAGACTTGACAAAAAAAAGCTGAGGAGCAGATGGGCCGTTTTGCACACTTGGGACCCGGGCAGACTGCGCAAATCTAGCACGGTTTCTTGGCCTTCCCAGTGGTGCCGGCTAACCATACAGAGAGGCTGAGGGTCGGAAAAGGCAATTTTTGCCCATTAACCGTGGTTTCTTTTTTTTGCCAGCCCCCTTTTTTTGTAGGCACCGCCATTGATCAGACCGTACTGTGTGTAATTGGTGGTCCAGGGCGGACATGTTTTGGGGGAGATCGCCCAGGAGGTAAAGCAGATGATGAAGAAATTGCAATGCTTTGTGTCGAACAGAGCTGTCTTTTCCCCATTGTTGCTGTGTTGCCTCTTTGCAGTGGATGGAGATCGGGCCCGACTCTCCGTGTTCACAGCGGACCTTGATTTAATGTTATACAATTAAGGCACGCGGTGAATGCCAAGAGAGGAGCCGCTTATCGTCCAGAAACCAACCCGATACAACCACTGGTGAGATTGAATTCACGCCGCTTTTAGCACAGGCAGGGATATGCACACTGTGCTCTCGGTTAGAAGTGTTAGCTCTTTGGATCTTATTCTTAGACCCTGGTCTAAGGAAACATAATGCACCTGCTTAGCGGGCAGTGGCTCAATAGATGTGGCTTTCTGGAGGGGGAGGGGAAGGGGCAACTGTACCTTGTCAGTACTCTCACAATATCCTTTTTTTGTGAGAAAAAGACTAGTTGACGGAGGAGCTGTTGCTATTTAAGATGCTGGCGCCATTTGAATTGGAAATTGTCACTGAATCACAAATAAATTCATTCATGCTCTACTCTGTGCCGCTGACTAAGGTAATTGCTTCTTTTTGTGAACGTTTTATGCCAGACAATTGTGTTGTATTTAGACGTGTGCTGGTCATAAATTCTTATTCCATCCCCGCCCCCAACCCCGCGAGAAGTAGCCAAGAAATTCTTAATAATGGATCATTTATTTTAATGTTATGTGTTGGACAGCGAAAAACAAGTAGAAATCTAATATCTCATGGAGAGACTGGGGGTAGAAGTTCACATGTAGAAAAATATTTCCATCAGGTACCCTTTCCTGCTCAGAGAAGGTTTTCGATTAAAATAAATATTGTAAATTATTCTCCTTAAAGATCCCCTCTTAATCTATAATTGGTTTAGATTACACTACGCTGTCTGTTGTCTTCTCAACGGCGAATGCATCTAAACAACTGTCTGTAAAATAAACCCTGTAGCTCCCAGTTATCCGAACTACCTTACGGCGAATCTGTGGATACCGCGCGTTATTCGCTCAGCCTGATACGAGGCTGACTGTTCTCAGTCTTTAAAAGATTGAATTAAGACAACCTAAGTGTAAAGCAAATCCGAAGTACCCCGCACCTAAAACCAGTTCCCCCAACCCATTCATCTTCACCTGCTTTAGACGAAGCAGAACTGGGCTGAAGCGACCAAGGAACAATAAACAAGTTTGGTGGGTCACTAAATAATTCACTGAAAATCATGTGATGGACATGATTGTGTTATCTGCGGAAGATGATGTTCACTAACACACAGACATTATGGAAATCATCCTATCCGAAGGAAGCAGAGCTGTTTATCGGGGATGCTTACCGTCGAAAAGCGCAGACATTTGGTCATCCGCATCACATTCGTTTTATTACTGAGACAATACATCATGGTTGAGCGTGGAGTTTGCGAATTATGTCATGAAACAGTTATTTTATGTTAACATTGATATTCTGGCCGAATTGAGCATAACCGGCCTTCCAATAAGTATTACTTGTTCGTTCCCCAATATCAAAGAGAAACGTCGTATAATCTGTATTTTTTCCAGAGGGAGATTTAAACATGCACTTCCGTGTGATTTCAGCAATGATGGTTCTGATCATCTATTGGTACAATTCTGCTTTTTTTATTCAGACAAGTATGTGGTTTAATTGCGGGGTGATTTTTAAATTAACACAAAAAGAATTTTAAAGATTCGTTTTTGCTTCCGAAAACTGCAGACTTGAGATTCCCCCTAAAAGTTTATAGGGCTTAATTTGCCAAAGGGGAAATTTGGAGATGCCTGTCCGAGCAGAATCAACTGAAATAAACCCTTTGTTGGTAGGTACCTTCCTACAATGAGGTACAGTCGTCTGCAATGATTCTTGCCATCTCGGGCGGATTGAATCGAACGTCTCATCATGAACTTTCAAGATGTGAACTGTTAACAATGATATTGAATTGCATTGTAACCGTGTGCAATTTGCTGAGGTTAAACAGATCTGAAGCGTTGCATTTTCTCGTCTAATTAACGCCCGAGTTTTTTTTTGTGTATGCACTGTCTCGCTTTAGGTATGAACGATGTGGGTTTGGGCTCTTTTTGTGGATCAGCTTTTGTTATGTCACGATGACATGTAGCTGTATGTTATACGTTTATTAAGTAAGTATTTAAACTAGCTCTATATTCCAATCGTTGACACGTTATTCTGAAAAGTCCTGAAGAAACCAGATGTTTTTACAGCTTTTTACATTTCCCATTAGTTTGGATTCCTCCAACTTTAGATCAAAGTTTGAATTTTAGATTTAATGCAATATTCATTAACACACAACTGCACGAAGTCTGTACATCGTTTCTGCCACTCTTTTTATATCTAAAATGACGTACTTTTTAGGGGAAGACAATTCTGGTTCGTAAAGGTAAATCGTGGCAATATTGTAAATGCGATCAACGATATTGCAATAGGACAGGATCCACACAAAAAATACGCTTTCCCACCCGATGGTCACAGATGTTAAAAATGCATACTAATATTCTTTCACCAATATAATTCCGATCAGACCTTATCAGTGAATCGATGATTCTATTAATTTGGAGAAAAAAATCGCTTATACTGAAATTAATAACCGCCTTCAAAACAACTTGGAAGTAGCACACTGCCTAACGTATTTGAACCCTTATTAATGATCTGAATACGGTATTTTTAGTTATAGATCGAATGTACTCGACTCACAGTTATGAAGCCTGTCACAAAGGCGGTAAACAGCATGCTTAATCTTGAAGTTGGGTAACTAGTTTTTCGGTAATAGGAGCAAAGATAATTAAAACAGCGAATCACTTAATTCTGGTTAAGTAATATAACGTTTATTACAGGGTAAATTAATTAATTGCCAAACATGATAATTTACAATGTATTTGAAATTTTAAAAGAAGTTTACCTCCGTTTTATTTAGTCTTGCCCAGAGGGACAGTGTTTAAAATTAAATACGAGAAAATACCAAGTGGCGCAGAGTGACATTAAATCTAAGCAAGTGGTTGCAACCACTTCTTGCCGGTTTTGTATGAAGTCGTCGATATTTTCTATTGTCAAGAATGAATTCTGTTCATTTACATCAGATTCAGTTTGGTTCCGAAGCTATGTTTTGGGATAATTAATATTTGAAGTGGTGCTGATTGATATGTTTGTTTTAAATTTTGTTAAGCAAGGACAAAATGTGCATGTGACCTAATTATCATCCACATCTTCCCCAAGGCTTTATATCTTTCTGCTGGCATCAGAAATATTTGTCTCCGGGCATAAATCTATTTTTCTTTGTGCTCTGCCGCTAAAATGGAGATTAAAGTACACCAAGACATTTCTACTTCAAACAAAATATGATCACATTTAAATTCAACAAGATGTACAGCATAAACTAATTTGGTTATGTCGACTTAAAGTACGTTAGTTGAGAACAGTTTTCCTGTCAGAACAATTCACAGAATCAATTGTTTCATACCTAGCTCTTTTTTTGTAGTAGTAGTTCCTAAAGCTAGCAGAGAACAGGTTTTAAATGTGTAAACCTTTGCTCTATAGATGAAGTAAATAATTTTCTGGCCCCAAATTAACGTCAAATCTTCTGGATAGCTCTTCAAAAATATTTTGACCGGTGGCTGAAAATTGTTTCAAACAAATTTATTAGAAAACCAAATAATTAATTTAATTTTTATCCTAAATAGAATTAATGGACTGATGACTCAATGTGGAAAAACTCTTCGTATCAAACAGATAGTTCCAATAAGGCAACTGGCAATAACACCTTCATCTTTTGCCTGCACTGCTAGGTTATTACTACGGAAAATGTCATCCACCTCACCAGGAGATTATTGTTAGTGTTGTGAGAGGATTAACCCCTTTAATAGCTCCTGTTTATCTGTAGCTTTAAACATTATGTTATCCTTAACCAACATATTTCTTCTGCCGTCACTAGGGGACTCAAGGAGAAAAACACTATGCCATTATATTCAGGAATATAACTGAACTCCACTATAAGATTAGATTTGAGCATTCAACAAAGCATTTTATTTCTGTAGAGACAAGATGAACATAAAACCCAATATTTGCTTTACACTGGCACACATTTTCAGATCACATGTTCTGACATAATCAAGTCCCCTTAGTTCATTTTTTTCACATTCCAGAAACAAAAAGCTACCATGTATTTTAGCCTAATAAATGTATGGAACCATTTGCAGACAGTTTCATGTAATATGCAATAAGTTTAGCTGTCGTTTCATGAGCTCCTGTGCACAGAAAGCTAATGGATCCATAATTATAGGCTGTTGTGCCCTTTACAGTCTGAATTCAATGGCTGACACATTGTTAAAGAAGTCTGAGTTGTGTTTTATGCTAAGCTGAAATTGTGAAAATTCATTTTGAAAACTAAAATATCTAGATGTCTCAACATCTACCATCAATAAATTGAATGCTAGTGAAATGAACAAAATTAAGCAAAATGTGCTGGTATTCTTTGAATATGATTTCTGTAAAACAACAAACTGATCACTTGTTTTTATGTCCAAGAGCAAACGAAAACCATTAAGGAGTGCCAATGCTGAGGCAAATAAATTTGTAAACTATTGTGATTTTTTATAAAATCAGTTAGTTAGTTAGTTAGTGATGTTTATTTAATATTCTGTCATTGGCTGTACAAGGGACTTTCAAAGTTATTTTTCAAAAATTAAGAATTTATAACATGAAAGAGCTATATTTCAAAAAAATCTGATTACCCATCATTTTAGAATCAGGATCAGGTTTAATATCACTGGCCTGTGATAAAATTTGTTGTTTTGCAGCAGCAGTGCATTGCAATATAGAATAATAAAAACTATAAATTACAATAAGAAATGTATATTTAAAAAGAAATTAAACACATAGAGCAATAAGAAAGAAAAAACAATGAGGTAGTGTCCATGGGTTCAATGTCCATTCAGAAATCTGATGGTAGAAGGGAAGAAGCTGTTCCTGAAAAGTTGCATGTGTGTCTTCAGGCTCCTGTACCTCCTGCTTGATGGTAGCAATGAGAACAGAGCATGTCCTGGGTGATGGGGGTCCTTAATGATTGATGCCACCTTTTTGAGGCACCATCTTTTGAATGTGTCCTTGATGGTGGCGAGGCTAGAGCCCATGATGGAACTGGTTGAGTTTACAACTTCCTGCGTTTTTTTATTTCATACTTAAGTTACAATGTCTTTTTTGAGTGTGTTACTTATGAATGCTTTTCATTTAAGGTGATCAGCTAATAAATAATAGGCTGCATTGAATGTATTTTGAATCAAATGCTAAATTTTTAGTCTAACAGTAGTAGACTATGAATTGATTTAACACAAAATCTAATTATACTCATCTAGACCATGATGTAAAATTTTAAATATGAAGGAGTTACATATCTTTTTCTTCCACCTCTTCATCCTCTATTCTATTAAATCATTTTATCACATTCTTCCTCAAAATTATGTTGTTCTTGAAAATAAAAACTGAGATTCCAGAAATACAAGCTGGACAGTCAACTATAAAATCGATAGTTAATTTCTCACTTCTAATGAAGTGATTTATTTTTTCAGATGTTGGTCAATTTGATTCACTTTTACAACACATACGGATTTATTCTTGATTTCCTGTGTAAGTGTGTTTATTTTTTATATTCTATATATTGCATATTAAATCAAGGGACATTTGTCTTTCTCTAAGAGCACACCATTTAGTTTCCTCCATTGTTTGCTTGCATGTATATAGAAATTAAACATGCTTCGCGCATTTGAGGAAAATTACATTATACGTTTTCTCTGAACAGATTTTGGATTAATCAGAGAATTCAGACTAAAGATAAGTCTCTAAGGCCTCTGCATTAAAGCTATTTTACAGCACTGAATCACTTATGGGATTTATAAATGATTTTTTTATAAAACAAATAATCATTACTGCTAGACAAGTCTACATTCCCTATGGTGTTGAGTTCTTTTTCTAATATTAGATTTACAACTTTGTAAATCTACAAATATGACATTATCTTTTTATTCAAACAATTAAAACTGTTGTTTTTATTTTGATACTGCATATCAAAATCACAGTACTTCTTGATTAACTTGCGATCTTGTTTTTGTTTGTCAAACAAGAATGGTACATTAATTACAAAATGGAAAATCCCTTCATAGTTACAGCTTTTATATACATAATTCCTGATCCAAAACAATGCTTGTACAAATAATCCTGATCAAAGATCTCCCATTATCTGTATTTCTAACACTCAACAATTTGATCACATGGAAGTACTGTTACATTTCAGCTAAGACACCAACCGGTTAGGAATCGAATCCTTTTATATTAAGACTTTATTCAAGTAATTAACTGCACTGTTAGAAAAATGACTTGATTACATTGATTTACATTTTAATATTTTACTTTTTTATGTAAGTAATGCAGTTTGTTTGTTTGATATGTTCTACAGTTACTTGGGAACAAAACAACTTCATCATAAACTTCAGAGCATTGTACTCTTGTTTGTGTGGTACCTTCCCTCAGAGCCAAATTACATATTTTTTTATTTTTACAGTAAGTACTGCAAACCAGCTTTTGCAAATAGGCACATGAAGATGAAACAACTTACTCAGCTGACTCATATATTGCAATATTTCCACATGTCTTTCACAAGTAACACAAAACCATAGCAAGAGAGATTGCTAAACTCAAAGAGATTTTGCCTTAGGAGGTTCCAGGATGGCTTTATTGCCTACATTTTGAGAAAGGGTGCAACAATTAATGTTCGTATTCCTGGGGTACAATGGAAAAATGACTCAGAACATTCACTGGCTGACTGTGAAATCATTTTTGCTGGAAATGGGATTCCTAATCCACTGTGATTAGTTAACCCAATACAGACCTGTTCATTCGTTAAGTACTGTGCCTTACGATGTGGGCAATCATGGTCTTTCAACGACCATGATCGTTCTTGGAAATTTTTCTACAGAAGTGGTTTGCCATTGCCTTCTTCTGGGCAGTGTCTTTACAAGATGGGTAACCCCAGCCATTATCAGTACACATCATAGATTGTCTGCCTGGCATCAGTGGTCACATAACCAGGACCTATAATATGCACCAGCTGCCCATACTAACTGAATTGAATTGACTTTATTTCTTACATCCTTCATATACATGAGGAGTAAAAATCTCTATGTTACATCTCCATCTAAATGTACAATGTGCAATTTATAGTAATTTATAATAAATAGTACGTACAAGAGGACAGTCAATATAACATAGAATACAGTAGCGTCAGCATGAATTAATCAGTCTGATGGCCTGGTGGAAGAAGCTGTCCCGGAGCCTGTTGGTCCTGGCCTTTATGCTGTGGTACCGTTTCCTGGATGGTAGCAGCTGGAACAGTTTGTGGTTGGGGGTGACTCGGGTCCCCAATGATCCTTCGGCCCCTTTTTACACACCTTCCACCACCTGCTCCCATGGCTTCACGTGACCCTGATCGGGGGGCTAAACAGGTGCTACCCTTGCCCAAGGGTGACCTGCAGGCTAGCGGTGGGAAGGAGCGCCTTATCGCTTTTGGTAGAGATGCATCTCCACCCCATCACCCAAGTATCAACTAAGGATAGAAATAACTTCAACAATATACATTCAGAAAGATTATCCTTCAAATATCAACCTAGCTTGAAATGTCAAAGCCTTATATCAGTTCTGAAGAAGAGCCATTGATTTATCTCTCTCTCTCTGTGCAGATGCTGTCTGACTTGCCTAGTATATCTGGTGCTTTGTAGTTTTATTTGAGCAGTTTTACCTTTTGTTTTATTAATGTGTGCATCAAAATAACATAGAATATATATGAATTGCCAATGATTTTTAACTAATAAAAGTAGATAATTGGTTTTGTTTTGGTCATAGTGGCTCAATTATAACATGACGATGTTCTTTTATTGTATGCACAAATCTTTTTAAATGTTCTCAAGTCTGATCCTAGGCTCCCCTACTATAGGAAACATCCTCTCCACATCCTACACACAGATATTCTGAATGCCAATTTAGAATCCACTGACAGAGCTGGCCGAAGCACACTGAGTACTAATGGGTCTGCCATCTTCCATCACAGTAGTTCACTACACCCGGGTCATCAAAGAATGTAAAAGGTAAGCCCCAATGAAGAAAAACCTGCACTACATAAATATCACATGAATCCAACTTCCCACCTCGGCTACTAAGAAAATATGACTTGAGTCTTTTCTATCAGCATAGAAATAATCAATCCATTGCTTCTGTTGTTTTATTGACCTAACAAGTAAATATCTTTCCAGGGGTTCCCTAATTTATCTTTTCACTCTCTAACCCATCCCCTGCACAAATAATCTGATATTAACTAATCTGCTGAACAAACTTGTCTTCCCGGTCTTCATGCCGTTTGATACTGACACAATTCTATTGAGCTCTTCTGCCATTAATATCCTCCTCAAAAATCCATCCACAGCCTCTTCATATTTTCAAACCAATACCTCATGTTTAGACTCTCCAAAGTCCGTAAAAATGTCTTTTGCCAAAACTCCGTTATTCCATGCTGTTTGTTTAATTCTCTCCAATTAGGTTTCAGCTCAGTAAAGCGCTGTAACAGCATTAATCAAAGTCATGAATGATATTTTTTGTGGTTGTGATCATAAAAATCCCTCCTCACCTTTTCTATAGCTTTTTCATTACACACCATGCCCTCTTTATAATAATTCTTTATACTTAACAGTAAGGTCACAATCAGCCCAGATGGGCAGCAAAGTCTTTTGTTCATTTCGCTGAGCACTGGTGCTTCCCAGGCTTGTGTGCTCAGCCCGCTGCTGTTCACACTGCGGACACATGACTGTGTTGTAGGATCCAGCTCAAACCATGTCATTGAGTTTGCAGATGACATAACGGTGGTTGGCCTTATCAAGAAGGATGACAAGGCAGAGTATAGAGAGGAAGTGGAGCGGCTGGTGGATTGGTGTGAGAAGAACAACCTAAGCCTGAACGTGGAGAAGACAAAGGAAATCATTGTGGACTTCAGGAAGGTGCAAATGAACCATCCCCCTCTGCGAATACATGACTCCTCCGTAGAGAGAGTTAAGTACACCAAATTCCTGGGAGTTCACATCACGTATGACCTCACCTGGCCCCTTAATATCACCTCCCTGAATAAGAAGGCACAGCAGCACCTCCACTTCCTAAGAAGATTGAAGCAAGCAAGCTTCCCACTCCACCATCTTCACTGCGTTTTACAGGACCACCAATGAGAGCATCCTGACAAGTTGCATCTCCATCTGGTATGGGAGCAGTCGAGCATCAGACCAGAAGTCCCCAGGCAGAACTGTGAGAACAGCTGAGAGGATCATCGGGGTCTCTCCACCATCGATCTGGGACATTTATCAAGAACGCGGTATACACAGGGCCCTTAGTATTATTGAGTATCCCACCCATCCATCCAGCATCCTCTTTGACTTTCTACCATCAGACAAAAGACTACGATGCATAAAAACAAGAATGGTTAGAATGAGAAACAGTTTCTTCTCCCAGGCCATTAGGCTTCTGAACTCCCTGCCGCATCATATTTGAAGTGTCACTGGTTAATCTCTTCCATACCTTACAATAGTTAATATTAATGCACTTTAGTTTTTTTATTTATGTGTGATTCATCTGTAGATTTTATCCTTACCTTCATAAGTTATTGCGTTTTATGTGTACTATTGTGCTTTACACCCTGGTTCAAAAGAACATCTCATTTCTATATACAGTATATATAATGGTTATGTACATTATACAAAGTACATATATATAGTTAAATGACAATAAACCTGACGATTCCAATTTCCCCATCAAATCAAACCTTCCTCCAATTAGTTTATTAAAACCAGACAAAGAAATAGTTAGGATTAGAAGTACTAGGATTATCCTGTTTATCAGCATGAGGCTATGGATATGTAGAGCCATTCACCACTGGGCTGTCAAAGCACAGTCAAAGCTCTGTTGTATTAAAGCCCTGCTGAAGTCTCCATTGATCAGCCTGTGTTGCACTTCTTTATAACTGTTCATCAGCAGGTCTGCCTGCAACCAACGTTCTGATTTGGATCACAAATTCTCACCATTGTCCATTTCACCCTCCCTTTGCTTGTCCCCAAAGGATGGAATTATTACAGCTTTTGCTTTCACACAAACATCACTGTTCTCCAGGGGGTGTGGATCACTGCCCAACTTTCCATTGGAATTTCATCAGGCATCCGCAGTTATCATGTTTGCTGTCGCACTTTGGGCCTCCGTGTCAGACAATAACTTGCACTACTTTCTGTTCTTTCCAAGTCATTTTTCATGTTCTTGAACTCATTATGAACTTGCTAAGTTGTGCACTATATCACAGTTAAAAACTACACTTTCATGGTCAACTTTACACAATAAAACTATTTATATAATAAAAGTACACAATAAAATTGCTGAACAATGGAATCATCAAATAATTTATAAAGTATCCCATTTGTTCTTGGGCTACGTTAGGTTGGCACGTGGCCAAGTGGTTAAGGCGTTTGTCTAGTGATTTGAAGGTTGCTAGTTCGAGCCTTGGCTGAGGCAGCGTGTGTGTCCTTGAGCAAGGCACTTAACCACACATTGTTCTGCGACAACACCGGTGCCAAGCTCTATGGGTCCTAATGCCCTTCCCTTGGACAACATCGGTGGCGTGGAGAAGGGAAACTTGCAGCATGGGCAACTGCTGGTCTTCCGTACAACCTTGCCCAGGCCTGCACCCTGGAAACCTTCCAAGGCACAAATCCATGGTCTCATGAGACTAACAGATGCCTATACATTAGGTTGGAATGCCTTATTCCACATTTAAATGACACTGAGGGGTGCCAATGAGCAAGGTAGTTTGACAGCTGCCTGGAACAATGAATTTGCAAAATTACAGTTGATTGAAGTTTACTAGGTTCAAATTATTCCCTTTAATTCTTAGCATTTTAAGGACATGAACAACCTTAAGTCAAGAAATGAGGTCATATAAGTGTATACAATGTGAACAATCTGATCTTAAGAATGTAAATTCATCAAATAGATAACAAAATGCAAAAGATTTTAAGGATTTATGGATTTCTTAACAATGTTTTTGAAAATTACTTAAAATATTTTTTGGCAATTGGCAATAAGTAGCAATTGGATAAAGTCTGGTCCCCATTTAAGAGCATTTTATTCAAAAAAGCTGGAAAATGTATGCTTTTCTGAAGCTATTCCAACCTATAATGTTACAACATACACAAACTCTTTGTACTTTAAAAATAAATGTCATTAGCTTTCAATAGTTCCTCACTAGAGACGTCAATCAACAATGACAATGCAAAAAGAGGCAGAAATGTCACCAAAGACAAGCAAATTTCTGCAGAAGTACTATGGAGAGCATTCTAATTGGTTACATCACTGGTATGGAGAGGCCATTGCACAGGATCAGAAAGTTGCAACCTCTGCCAGCTGCATCATGGGGACCCTTCCATGTATCATCATTCTAAATACGAGGTGATCAATTGGTTTTTGGTTTGATTAATAGGACTGGATGTTACAATCCCTAAAGTTTCTGCACTGCACTTGACTTGCGTGCAGTGGTGTTCAATTGGTATAAAGGTATGATGTCCATGGTGCAATACTGTTACCAAAGGAAATAGAATCAGCTTTGTTGTGTCCATTTATAAACTTTTTATATAATAAGAGAGAGCAGAAGGCCCTGTCAGACTTCAAGCAGATTCAAAGGTGTAGATTGATGTTACAGGAATAAGATTGTGGCCCAAAAACTGTTGTCAAAATACTGGTGAGGCTAATTGCTATTGTCATTATATAAGTGAAAAATCCTCAGCAAAATAAGGGAGAAGCAGATGTAGCATTAATCACTGATCAAGAAGTTGCTGTCAAAGACAAACTGCCCTACTATTAGCTTTGCAAAACAACATCTTGCTCTGTGAGTCATCACTGAACTGTACCGAGTAGGATGAAGATCTTGTTCGCACATTGCCAATACTGTATAAAGTAAACTCTCCACTAAAAGTTAATTCAAATCCAAGTAGCCTCTTATCAATGTGCAAAGTGCTAATTTCAGCAGTCAACTTCTCTGGCACTGGAAATTAAGTAACACTAGCATGAAATCTCGTAACTTCAGGTTGTAGTTGTTGAGAACTCTCTATAAATTGCTTTTTAACTTCTTTTCTGTCTATTTTTCTCTTAAAATCAATCTTTCTTTTTCCTCTGTTTCTTTTTCTCGACCCAAGGTGACATTAGTATCATCCACTGTAATTTATAGTTCCTTGTTCAAACCCTCTACTGTACTGTTCATTTCATGATTGATTAAGGAGATACATAATTGCTTGTCCTGTTCATTTAGATCCTAGAATCCCTGTTGAGAGTTCTATGTCATTTCCAACTAGCACTTCCAGCAACATGCCATGCAAATTTCACAGAGATTAAATGAGTATTGGCAAGTCCAACTAATGGTTGCCAGGATCTATTGAATGGATATAGATTTTTTTTTGCTATTAAGTTCACAGATAGACAGAAAATTATTGATAACATTATTCCCAGGAAGAGTGGGAATGGTTGAGCAACTTTCTTGTCAATCAAATCTGCAGATTACTGTAAGTGAGTTATGCACATAACTTACACAGCTACTCTCCATACCCTGCTTTTATTGGGAGAATTTGCTGTAGTTTATGTCATAAATTCTATTTCTTCTCTCTTTAACAGAACCTATTTTCTGAAAAAAAGACCTAATAGCTATGCTCTCAATAGTTATCCAAGAACATGGACATTTGGCCTATGCTGCTTTCAATTTGTTGGCTGCCCAGCATATGAATATTAAACAAAATTAGAATATGTTGCAAGACTTGTTGCAGGCAGGGTTGGGCTGCAAATAGCAAGTTCAATGCATGCACTGCTCACTTTTGTCAGTTTCAACATAGAAAGCAAACGCCTCTATATGATCCCCAACAGCTTGCCTTTACTGAGATCTCCAGAAATTACATTCAGTCCAGGGGGGAGGGAAAGAAGCAAGTGATCACCATTGACTGGAAAGAGGATTGACCAGAAAGGGAGGAGATGGAGAAGGTTACAGGAAAAAAGGAAAGGTTCGAGGGATCTGAAAACACATTGGGAATTTTCCAGTTGAGGAATTGCTGGATTAGCTTCTAATGCATTTCAACCAGTGGAGGAGTGCTGGATGAGAGGGATTAATGTGGCCGGCTATGTGGATAGAGATGGGTGTCCATCCCATCACCATGATGAACTAGCTCCATCAGTCTTGAGCCCCTCTGCTTCTTTGAGGATAATGATCTTACATATGAATCAATAAATTTGATCAACAGGAAAAGAGCCATCATTCCAGCATGTCTTCGTCAACCAACTGTGATGCCTTAGCTATGCACAGCATACCCATACTCAATTATGTAATGTACTGGGAGAATTAAATAATCAGAAAATAAAATACCAACTATAGGAAAATCTCTGGAAGTTACTTCTCCAACCCCAAACTACTTTGTGGCTTGCCTTAACAGATTTACTATTTGCATACTGGCCTTCAGTCAGAGAGGTGATTGCCATCATAGGTGCATCCAGCCTTCAGCACACTCCCTCTGTCACAAATATATCACTCCCTGGCTAGGGAAACCAGACCTGCACACAACATTTGAGGTGCATTCAAATTTTCTTATTCTTTATAATTGGAAAAAGATGCCTCTACACCTAGATTCAAATCCTCTTGCAGTAAAGGCCAATGTACAACTTCCTTCCTAATTGCTTATTCCTGCATGTTGACTTTGTGTGAATCAGGTATGAGAGCAGCCAGCTTCCTCCAAAGTTTAGCCTGTTCCAGTCTCTCACCATTTATAAAATAATCTATTTTTTTCTACCAGAGTGGATGATGTCACAATTTTCAACATTATATGCCATGACCTCGCCAGTCACCCGATGTTTTTATTTCCACTGAAGCTTCTCCACATTCATCACATGATCCATTCTGTCACCAACATGATATCATAATCAAAGAGAAATATATTGCGCAGCCCATTCGTAAGTCTGCTCACCCAAAACTTACAGATTTGTTTCTATTCTGTTTTCTATCTATCACCAGTTTCAGTCACAGTACTGTGCACTCTAATTCTCAACACCCATTGGTTTGAGACTTCTCAAACCAAAGGAACAGTTTCTCCTCATCTACCTTGTCTATCTCTCTCAGAATCTAATATTCTGAATGAGATCATCATTCATTCTCAATTCTAATAAGTGCAGACTGACCTTAATCAATCTGTCCTCACAGGAAAACCTTGCATTGCAGAATCATTTTACATAATGATGCTGAATTGAGGAGGAGGAGAAGATGGCGGCGCAATGCAGCGGCCACTCCAGTGGTGATATCTGTAATCTGTCAAGTAGGGTCCCATGCACAATCCTGATTTGATGGAGACAGATGTGAGAGCATGGAGGAACACCTGGAGAAACTTCTGAAATGCCTTCTTCACTGCTGCTGCTACTATGTGGTCCAGATCTCCAGAGGAGAAGGCCCTGAGTCCTAGGCTTTGCTTGTTGCTCGGCGGCCGGGGCAGGGTCGAAGCGCTCTGCAGAGAATGGTGCTCGAGAGGCCGTATCGGAGAGGCTGGTCGGAGGCTCGAGGTTTTCAGACGGACTCAGAGAGTCAGCTGTGATCGGGTGCTTCCAATGCATCGGCAGTTGTCGGCGCCTGGAGATTTATGGGAGGTAGAGTTTCTCCCTTTTGCCACCTGCTATCGGGACTATTGGGAGTCGACCGGAACTTTGAGACTTTTTTTTACCGTGCCCATGGTCTGCTCTTTATCAAATTATGGTATTGCTTTGCAGTGCTGTAACTATATGTTATAATTATGTGGTCTTGTTAGTCTTTGTCTTTGGTAGTCTTTGGTAGCATTAGTCTTTGGTTTGTCATTTTTTTTGTGATATCACTCTGGAGGAACATTGTATCATTTCTTAATGCATGCATTTCTAAATGACAGTAAATGAGGACTGAGTGTCCTCATAATCTAATTTAATTTAGGCAAAAAGACCATCATAGCTCAAACTACAGTAAAACAGCTCACCCAGACTCTATACAGTTGTCACAGGACTTAACTCATCTTTGGTGATGAAGAAGACTATTTTCCTTCTGCATTGCCTCAAATCCGTTCTGTTTTGCTTTGTACGACACACTAGGGTATCCCACTATACTTCATCCACTGCCATTTTCCACCTCCAGCCTGTCTTAATCGCTTCTCACATTCAACAGCTTCCCCTTTATTCTGTTCACCTTCTCTTGGTCTCCACCTAATCACAGAATTCCCTTTGTTCCCTCCACCTCTTCAGCTGCTCTGCAACCTGAAACATCTTTGATTTCCAACTTCTCCTCTTTCTGATGACATCTTATCAACCTGAAAATTTAACTCAATTCTCTCTCCATGGGTACAGCCTAGCCTGCTGGTTATTTCCAGTATTTCTTCCTTATGATAAGTCTAGAGGTTTTAAAAACAAGGGATTCTGCAGATGCTGGAAATCCAGAGTAAAATACAGCAAACATTAGAGGAACTTAGCAAGTCAGGCAACAACTATGGATATTGCCAAAGTATTGCAAAGAGTCAATATTTTGGGCCAAGCACTTCATCAGGACTGCAAAGGAAGGGGGAAGAAAACCAAAATAAGAAGGTAGAGGGAGGGTTAGGATTACAAGCTGGAAGGAGATGGGTGAAGGGTGGGGGGGAAGGGGGATGAAGTGAGAAGCTGGGAGGTCATAGGTGGAAAAGATAAAGGGCTGATGAAGAAGGAATTTTATAGGAGAGGAGAGTGGACCATGGGAGAAAGGGAAGGAGGGGAGGATCAGAGAAAGGTGATAGCCAGGTGAGGGGAAGGTAATGGGTGAGTGTTATGTTTTGTAATGCCAGAAACTAATCAAAAGAAAAAATACAGGAGCTGGGGATCCTTGCCTACTTAGCTAGGCATAGCTTAAATACCATCTATAAATTTGCTGACAATACAACCATTGTTGGTTAAAAATCTCAGGTGGTGACAAGAGGGCGTACAGGAGTGAGATATGCCAACTAGTGAAGTGGTGTCGCAGCAACAACCTGGCACTTAACGTCAGTAAGACGAAAGAGCTGATTATGGACTTTCAGAAGAGTAAGACGAAGGAACACATACCAATCCTCATAGAGGGATCAGAAGTGGAGAGAGTGAGCAGTTTCAAGTTCCTGGGCGTCAAGATCTCTGAGGATCTAACCTGGTCCCAACATATCGATGCAGTTATAAAGAAGACAAGACAGCGGCTATACTTCATTAGGAGTTTGAAGAGATTTAGTATGTCAACAAATACACTCAAAAACTTCTATAAATGTACCATGGAGAGCATTCTGACAGGCTGCATTACTGTCTGGTGTGGAGGGGCTACTGCACAGGATGGAAAGAAGCTGCAGAGAGTTGTAAATTTAGTCGGCTCCATCTTGGGTACTAGCCTACAAAGTACCCAGGACAACTTCAGGGAGCGGTGTCTCAGAAGGGCAGCGTCCATTATTAAGGACCCCCAGCACCCAGGGCATGCCCTTTTCTCACTGTTACCATCAGGTAGGAGGTACAGAAGCCTGAAGGCACACACTCAGCGATTCAGGAACAGCTTCTTCCCCTCTGCTATCCGATTCCCAAATGGATATTGAATGCTTAGACAGTACGTCACTTTTTTAATATATAGTATCTCTGGGTTCTTTGCACAATTTTTAATCTATTCAATATACATATACTGTGATTTATTTATTTATTTTTCTTTTATATTATGTGTTGCATTGAACTGCTGCTGCTAAGTTAACAAATTTTACGTCACATGCCGGTGATAATAAACCTGATTCTGATTCTGATAGATTGGTGAGGCCCTCACATATGACGTGGTGGTTTATTGATGTATGTCAATCATGCACTTCTTACATATAGCCCATAATCAATTCTGTAAACAACAAAGAATGCTTAATCAAACAATATATTTACAATATTACTCAAGTATTACTGAAATGTTAAATACACTACACTCCTTGCTGCTGAGCTATAAACTCCAACTCAGTATAGAATGCATCTCAAATAAAATGAGTAATGTATTGCTTTCCTTCTTTTTTTTTGGTGTGTGCATCTGCGTGTGTGTGTCCGTGCATGCGCGATGTTGGCGGGACGGTGTCTTTTTCATGCCTTTACAAGGTGCGGAGTGAGAGAGAGAGAGAGAGAGAGAGAGACTGTGTGGCGCGCCACTTCCCACACAGGCATTTCGCAGTATTTTTCCCTTTATTTTACAAGGTTGAGTTGTGATCTCGACACTCAACCCGGCACGGATGGAAAACGTACCCGGGAGCGGATCCGACCGGATTCGAACCCAGGAACCTCTGTTCCAGAGTCTGGCGCTGATGTCATTGCGCCACCAGCCAGCCCATGTATTGCTTTCTAGTACTGTTATATACACAGTTTACTATATCATGCAACTACTGCATTGACATACACAGCATAATAAATTTTAAATTGTCCCATTCAGGCCTAAAGGCTTAATCGGTGTGGAGGATTTCTTACTCTTGTGGAATAACATCCTTCCTGGCAACGGGGTCACTCTGCTTGGCAGGTAAGACTTGTGGCTGTGAAACCATGTTAGGTTTTGGGGCCTTCATGGTGATTGCTGGAATTGACTCTGAGACTGCAGGAAATGGTTCTGACAGTTCTGTCCACCTTTCTTCTTCAACAGTGGACTCTGCTCTCCTCAACTGGTCAATGTCATGGAGTCATAGAGAAGGACAGCACAGAAAAAGGCCCTTTGGCCCATCTAGTCCATGCTAAAACTTTTTAAACTGCCTACTCCCATCGACCTGCTCCTGGACCATAGCCTCTATACCCCAGCCATCCATGTACCTATTCAAACTTACCTTGAATGTTGAAATTGAGCTCGCTTGCACCACTTGTATTGGCAGTGCCTTCCACACTCTCACGACCCTTTGAGTGAAATTTCCCCTCGTGATCCTCTTACACATTTCACCTTTCACCCTTAACCCATGACCGCAGTTTGTAGTCCCACCCAACCTCAGTGGAAATAGCCTGCATGCATTTACCCTATCTATACCCCTCATAATTTTGTATACCTCTATCAAATCTCCTCTCAGTCTTCTGTGTTCTAAAGAATACAGTCCTAACCTACTCAATCTTTCCTTATAACTCAGGGCCTCCAGACCCAGAAAAATTCTTATAAATTTTCTCTGTACTCTTACAACTTTATTTACATCTTTCCTGTAGGTAGGTGACCAAAACTGCACAGAATACTCCAAATTAGGCCTCAGAAATGTCTTATACAACTTCAACATAACATTCCATCTCCTGTACTCAATACAACAGGAATTCTGCAGATGCTGGAAATTCAAGCAACATACATCAAAGTTGCTGGTGAACGCAGCAGGCCAAGCAGCATCTGTAGGAAGAGGTGCAGTCGACGTTTCAGGCCGAGACCCTTCGTCAGGACTACAGAGTCCATCAGTTAGTACAGAGACCATCAGCCGTTGGAAAGTCTGTGCTGCATTTTTCAGACCAAACAGCATGCGCAGAAACTCAAAAAGGCCAAATAGGGTTATGACAGCTGCTTTGGGAATGTCCTCTGAGCACACAGGCGCCTGATGGTAGCCCCCTAGCTAGACAGATTTTGGAAAAAATTAGCTTTCTGGCTAAATGAGCCAAAAAGCCTTGAATTTGTGGGACTGGGTAATGATCGAGGGTGGTGGCCTTGTTAAGGCGTTGGTAATCACCACATTGTGTGGCAACCACCATGGAATTTGGTGGAGGGCTGAAGATCATGGGCTGTTTGATCGGCATACAATGCCGAACTTTTCCATGTTGGCAAAGTCAGCCTTTGTGGTTACCAGCTTTTCTGGGTCCACCTATGCGTGTAGGCATGGGCTGACGGGCCAATTGTGGGAATGTGCTGCTTGATCTCATCTTTTGTGACTGTAGTGGAGAACGTGGGCTTGGTGAGGTTTGGGAATTCACCCAGCAGTCGAGTGAACTCACATGTGGAGGTACACGTGCTTGACGGAGTCAACGTGGGGAACTTACTGTGGGAGCAGGGTAACAACCCAAAGTCCCTGTCATTCTCAATCCGGTGGTTCTTGATCGACTAACAGTGCTGGGGCACACAGGAAATCTGCACCAAGCAGAGGTCTAGACCCCTTGGCAGGATGAGTTTGCACGCATAACATCGCCCACTGAAGCAGAGCATCGTGTCTCTCCCATCGTGTCCCACAAGTCTGGATCCTGCTGCCGTTGGTGGTCTCCGGCGAGATTTTGTCGCTCTTTGCCTTTTCGTCAATAGGCGATGCTGGCAGCACACTCACTTAAGCACCTGTGTCACACAAGAAGCATCACCCAGAAAGGGAGTCTGTAACGAACAGTAGACGACCCTGGCAGCTGGAACCCACGGTGTTCACAGACCTCTGATGTCCTGACGTGCTGGCCCTGTCGAAGCTGCAAGCCAGTCAGTATTTCCTAGCATTCATACCGAAGCGAGCGTGGTAAAGACACAGGCCCGGCATTGTTGGTTTCACAGCCATGGGCATTCTTATGTTGGTGGCCTTGCTGACTGGGCTTACTGAAGTAGAGAAAGGAGGAGGAATGATGCACTGCTGCCTGTCTGAGTGTGGACTATCAGCCATTTTAGCAAGCTCCCTATAGTCCTTCACAGGTGCATTAGTGAGGGCTATGTGAACTTGATCAGGCACTTACTGCAAAAAGAGTTCTTTAAAAATAAAGCAAAGGTGGCGATTTCCCAGGAGAGACAGCATGTGGTCCACTAGCTCTAATGGCTTACGTAAGGAGAGGAATTGTTCGATGTCCTCAGACTGCAATTGTCCAAAAGTCTGTAAAAGGTGAGTTTTCAGTGATGGGTATTTATTGTGTTCAGGCAGGAGTTCAAGCAGACTCAGCACTCTCTCAGCCATGGAACTGCTGAGCGACACTACCACATAGTAGAATTTGGTGTCGTTGACAGTGATTTCTTGCAGAGCAAACTGGGCCTCAGCTTGTACAAACCAAGCGATGGCATTTTGCTCCCAAATCTTCGGCAGCTTCAAAGCAACTGCGTTGGCCAACACATTCAATAACTCTGCCACTGTCCTAGAGCACCAGGGTCACCAATGTAGGTTTTCACAAATAAAACAAAGTGAGGCATTTTATGTTTAATGAAACTTGTAACACATTTTATTGAATTCCAAAACCTAAACAAAAAAGCATGCTAAAAATCTTTATGTAATAATGTCATCAAGTCAGACCAGCCTCTTAAAGTGACCTCCAACTCAACATCGCTGGTTGTGAATTATGTACATTTCTCCCAATTACGTTACCCTATACGTATACATCTGATGTGTCTTCTCCAAATGACATCAGACACAAAATCCACCGTGTAGAAGAGTGGTCCAGTTCTGTCCTTAATTGTTCCAAATACCACTTTTGATCACCGCTGTAGTCCCTCGCCAGGACTGCTGGTCCAGGAGTGAAGCACTGAACCGCCTCGCTTGAGGAACCCTAAGTTCGTCTCGGCTCTTTGTCCTACATACTCCTTCTGAGATTAGACTTGAGGAGATCCGAGAATGAGTGCAAGAGATAACCCAGGAACAGCATTGCTGGTGCGTTGTTGGTTGCGGAGTGTGCTGCATCGCAGTATGCAAGGAGAAAATTAGAGAGCTTTGGAATCGTTGTCAGTGTAGTGTGTTCCGCTGACATTGCTCACAGTGCGTTCTTTAGACTCTGGACAAACCTTTCCACCAAGACATTTGGAGCTGGGTGGTATGGTGCAGATGTAGTATGTCTTACTCCATTCATTTTCTGGAACGACAGAAACTGTTCCAAAACAAGCTGTGGTCCATCGTCACTGACTGAGTGTTCTGGAGCACCAGTCCTTGAGAAGAGGCTTCTCAACACATCAACAATGTGCGAGGCTGGAGTGGAGACTGTTGGGAACACTTCTGACCACTTTGTAGCTGCATCCTCTACTACCAAATAATTTGTGCCCCATGTTTGTTCTTACAAAGTCCACATGAATCCTTTGCCAGGGCAATGCAGGCCATTCCCAGGATGGAGAGGTGCTGTTCTTGGCATCTTCTGGATGTGTTGGCACCCCGAACAGTGCATGGCAAGCTGCTTGATCTGCTGGTCTCTCCCAGGGCACCAGACAAAGCTTCAAGCTAACACTCTCATTTTGACATGCCTATATGACCAGCATGTAGCTCGTCCAACACGTCAGCTCTCAGCTTGAATGGTACAACAACTCTCAATCCCCACATAAGGCAACCGCCACCAACATCATCCCAGCATTGGTAGAAATGGGGCATCTGCGAATTCCAGCCATTTTGTGTGGCTATATAGACCTGAGACAGTGTGGGGTCTTTTCTGGTTTCCCTTTGGAAGATCTCTTCCATAACAGGGAGACTTCCAATTTGCAGTAAGAAGAATATGTCAAGAGGAGTGTCTTCTTTTGTAAATTTTTCAGGTACTTCCTTTACCTCAGGTAAGTGCGACAATCCATCAGCATTTCCATAATTAGTCATCCTCTTGAATTTGATCTTGTAATTGTGTCCTCCAAGAAACAGAGCCCATCTCTGCATTCATGCTGCTGCTGTTAGTGGAACACCCTTCTGTGGGTTGAAAATGAACACTCGTGGTTGATGATCAGTGATGAGGGTAAACTCTCTCCCATTCAAGTGCTGGTTGAAACATTTTACATCCCAAACCAGACTCATGGCCTCTCTGTCAATCCATGCGTAATTTTTATCTGCAGCAGTAAGGGAATGTGATGTCAACGTTATTGGGTGTTGACTTCCATCACACATAACATATGACATGACTGCACCTATACCATAAGACAAGGCATCACAGACAAGCTTCACTGTACAATGTAATCATAATGTGTGAGTACAGTGTCTGACATCATCATTTTCTTTGTCTTTTGGAAAGCCACCTCACACAACTTAAACCACTGCCATTTCTTCCCAATCTGTAGTAATGAGTTCAAGCGGTGGAGCACAGTAGCCAAGTTTTGCAAGAACCTGTTATAGCAGTTGACAAATCCTAAAAGGACCACAACTGTGACACGTCCTTTGGCTTTGGGACATTCACTACTGCTTAAATTTTCTCAGCACACTTGTTTAAATCTTCTGCGTTAATGGCGTAACCACAGTAAGTGATGCTCAGTTTAAAGAATTCACACTTGTTGTGTCGTGATCTGAGCCCATAATCTTCTAATCTTTTTAACAATTTGAGATTTTGGAGATGTTCCTTATCATCTTTACTGGTAACAATGATGTCAGGTTACTCCTGTGTGCCTAGTCAGCCTCGTAGCACCTGGTCCATAGCTTTCTGCCAGAGTGCAGGTGCAGATGCTTCTCCAAAAATAAGCCTACTTTAGTTATAAAGCCCTTTCTGAGTGTTTATGGTGAGACATACTTTGGAATCTTCCATCTCCAACTATAGGAAGTCCTCCACTAAGTTCACTTTACTGAAGTTTTTCCATCCAGAAAGATTTGCAAAGATATCCTCTCTCCTGGGCAAGAGGGTATTGATCTACTTTCAGTACTGGGTTGAATGTGATCTTAAAATCACCACAGATCCTGACAGACCCATCTTCCTTGGCTACTGAGCCCACTGGTGTTGCCCATGGCTCTACTCATCCTTTGAAAGAATTCCTTCGGCCTCCATGTGATCTAGCTCACTGGTTACTTTATCATGAATGGTATAGGAACTGGACAGGCTTTGTGAAACTTGGGTGTGGCATTTTCATTTAGCATTATTTTACTCTTGATATGTTTGAGTTTTCCAATCCCATCGTGGAATGTTGCTGTGACATCATCCAGTACCTTTCTTAATTCACTTTCAGTTGATTCTATTGCAGGGGATGTGGCATGCAAATGGTGGATGGATCGACACACAAGTTATACTGTAGTTGTCTCAGCCAATCATGACCTCACAATGCTGGTGCTCCTGTTTTTACCACATTCAAGCCCAATGTGGTTTGCTGATTGTTGTATTTCACTGTTAAAAATGTCATTCACACAGGAGTTAAATTTTCTCTCGTATAAGTTTTTAGTTGGATATCTGCAGGCTTCAGTTAAGTATCTTTGAAATGCCATTCAAACTCATTTTGTGGAATGAATGAAACTGCCAAGTCAGTGTCCAATTCCATTTTAATTAATTTGCCATTCACTTCGGGTGTAAGTCATATTGCTTGTCTATTGTTAGTTTTCACATTATAAATCTCAAGGCTTCTCAGTTCTGTGTACTCTCATCATTATCAGATTTTTCATCAACAGCATGCAGGTTAGCACTCTTTTTGAAACTGCAACTTGACTTTTTATTTTTTTTCTCTTCCCCAGACAGTCCATTTATTTTTGTCTGCCTGACGTGCACTTTGTTTGTATCCTACATTGTTGGGGTGCATGGGAGGGGTAGCACCTCTAGATAGGGGGGCTTGTTGCACTCCTTGGAGTGGCTCGTTATTTATTGATCCCCACCAACGCCCAGCTCTTACCTGTGGCTCCGCGTAGCTGTTTGCATGCGACCCCGGGCAACGGCTTCGACAGGCTGGCTAAACCAGGTGAAGGTAGCCGACGGGTCTGAAACCCTTGGTGAGATAGGAATTTGCTCATCCCAGCATGCGAAGACTGCTTCGGTGGATCAGGTGGAGGAAACCCCGGGGGTTCAATGGCTGAGAAGGCGTTGCAGCAGCGCATTGTGGAGTGTGTGGGGCACGGCAGAGCACTTAAGAAGACACGGCCATCCAATGCAGCCAAGGAAGTTGCCAGACGTAATGATTCTTCGTGCCATTGGATCCTGACTTCTGAGGCCGAGAGAGTGGGATCGTCTCTGTGCAAGGCTTTTCCACTTTAATATCTTTCACACACTGGTTACATTGTGCAACATTCATCTCCCAACTTTCAATTAACACATGTGTGCTTCGGCCTTCGGCCTCCAAAGCCACATACATATCCACAGATGACTGCACAATGTTTAGTCTTCCTCAGACCCTGAGAGACAACTACCACTTTGTTGCATTTTCTGCAAGTTTCGGCATTAGTGTGGTGTATGTGAGTCCCTGCATAATGGAAACACAATTTGTTCAGCCAGGCCAGTTTCTATTTAGATGTTGCAATTCTGTTCACACTCACCTTGTGCAACTCAATTGAATCTCTGTCTGCTGATTCCATTGATAAAGCAATTTCAACTGGTCTTTTAACTGTAAGATGGGCTTCAATTAGGAACCATGTTTGAATGCTTTTTTGTAAGATTCCACAAACTAAACAAACTCTCAGTGCATGGTTAACCCATCACAGAACTGACAATGCTCAGACAATTTCTTCAATTTGACCACATAAGCATAAGTGGATTCCCATTCCTTTTGATTGTGCTTATGAAACCGAAAGCATGCTGCAATTAACAATTGTTTCAGTTCTAAGTGTTCCTGCATTACATTCATGATAGCAGCAAAGCTCATTTCAGCTGGTTTAGTTTGAGCAGTTAAGCATCTAAGCAAACTATATGCTTTTCCACCTATTACACTCAGCAACACCGGCACTAATTTTTTCATTGGCTATTTCATTCAGTATATATCATCCAGTTATCTGTTGTGCAATCAAATGCATCTATCTTTCCAAAGTAGCCAGCCATTTCAGCTTTTAAAAATTTATTGTTATTATCAGCCAATAGTCACCATTCGATGTGGAGAGCCATGATCGCCCAAGCGTGTAACACGCAAGGCACATGAAGAAGAAGAAGTCACTGTTTATGAACCTGTGGCTGTATAAGCTGCTTGTTAATGTCATCCGTTTCCTGCCTTTTTTTTTTCACTCAAATATCTCTTTTTCTCTCACCTTCTGAAGAAAACCATGCTGTGCTTCAACAGATAGGTAGTATGTTTTCAAACTTTCTTATCACGACTGCTGTGTTTCGTAATTCTAGAAACTAATTGAAAGAGAAAAAACAGGAGCTGGGATACCTGTCTACTTAGTTTTTCTTTAGTGCAGTGATCCCCAACCTCTGGGCTGCGGACCAATACCAATCCATGAAGAATGCAGCGGTGCAGTGGTAGCTGGGACGCACCCAGCACATCTCTAAGAGAAAAGCCAAAATAAACAAGCTAATTAATTAGGTGCCGCCGGGCACGTAAATGTCGGCCCAGATCAGAGGCAATTCCTGATTGCGTCACCTCTGAGCTGGGCCAACATTTACGTGCCGGGCACCACCTAATTAACTAGATTGTTTATTTCGGCTTTTTTCTTAAAGATGTGCTGGGTGCGTTCTGGGTACCGCTGCACTGCTGCATTCTTCGCGGCAATGTATCGGTCTGCGGCCCGGAGGTTGGGGACCACTGCTTTAGTGCAGCTCTCACATATGATGTGGTGGCGAAATGACATATGCCATTCACATACTTTTATATATAACCCATACTGAATTATGTACTGAAGGTCTACTGTGCAGTGGTCCTTACCACCCTCCTTTACACCAGCGAGACCTGGACTGTCGACAGCAGACATGCCAAACAGCTCAACCATTTTCACCTGAGCTGTCTCCGCAGACTCCTCCACATCAGGTGGCAGGACAAAGTCCCCGACACGGAAATCCTGGAACGAGCTGGGCTCTGAAGCGTCTACACCCTCCTGCTGAAAGCCCAAGCCAGGTGGGCTGGACATGTGGTCAGAATGCCAGACAGCCGATTGCCTAAGCAGCTGCTGTACGGAGAACTGTGTCAGGGCAAGCGCTCAGTCGGAGGGCAGAAGAAACGTTACAAAGACTGCCTGAAAGCGTCCCTCAAAGGCCTGGGTGTCGACATCAACACGTGGGAGACGCTTGCCCTCGACCGTCCAGCTTGGCACAGCAAGATCACCACAGGAGCCCGTACAGCTGAGGTCAGGCGCATCATCGAGGCGCAACGAAAGCGTGCTGTGCGCAAGGCCTGAGCAGCATCCACTGCCACGACAGCACCCACCCACTTGTGTCCCACATGTGGGCGAGCCTTCAGGGCCCGGATTGGCCTCATCAGTCACCTCCGGACCCACAGCCACCAATCTCCCATTTGACTTTGAAGCCATGGTCATCTTCGACTACGAAGGACGAACAACAACAACATGTAAACAACAAAGAATGCTTAATCAAACAATATATTTACAATATTACCTGAAATATTAAATACACTATAGTAAGAAGGGAGCCAGAATGGGGAATGGGAAAGGAGAGGAGGGGGGGTAGTGGAGAAATTACCCGAAAGTTGGAGAAATCAATGTTCATGCTGAGAGGTGGAGGCTACCTAAATGGAATTGAGGTATTGCTCCTCCAACGTGGCCTCAAGGCATGGACCATCGTGATGGGATGGGAATGAAGACTGGAATTAAATTGGTTGGTCACCGGGAAATCCGATGGAGCTAACTACAGGCTTTAACTTTATTTAAGTATTTATAAAAATGTTTGGAAATCTCTGATTTATACTTTTGCCTTCTTGCTCAGCTTTAAGAGAAATTTTGTTGATAGTCCCAATTCCTAATATTCTGACTGTACTCAGCAGTATTCAATAATTCATCACATACAACTCACAGCAGACTGAGTTAGGAACAATTTCAAAACTTGCTATCAATTAAAAAAAAAACAAAATAAGAAAGAATACTTCTCTTCATAGTTGAGTTCTCCAGGGATCCACCTCAAGGCTTCCTCTGCAGAGCTTTTACAACTGCATTGTGATCAGGAATGAATATTGCATTCAAGCTGTGGGTTAACCGGAGTGTGAAACATTTACATCGTGCTAGTTTTAGACAAACTCAATTGACTTGGCAAAATAATTTTTTTTTACTTTGAGTTGCTGTCATTGACCTGCAGCCAAGTACAGGCATATTTCAATTATAATAAAAAAAGATACTGGAAATCTAAAATACAACCAGAAAATGCTTGAAACACTCAACCTGTTGGGAACATGTGGAAAGAAAAATATCTATTTTTGAAGATCTTTATCTTGAAACATTAAACCTGTTTCTCTTTCCACAGATGCTGCCTGGACTGCTGAGAGTTCTGTTTTTTCCTGAAATTATGTGGACAATTGAAGTGTTCACACTGGACGGTGCACCAGGCTGCCATGGAGTTCTGTCTCCATGTATCCTGGGCTTCCAGCTGTCGAGGCTCCCCCACCGTGGCACTGGGAAATAATTGGTCATACCTCAGTCCTCAATCCTGCCGCGGACTGTGGCTTGTGACACCACTGAGTGTCCTCGTTATCAGTGCTGACTCTGGGTCAAGCTTCTCGTACTGACATATTTAGTAAACTAAATGCCATTAGTCCTGTATATTATTATTATTTTTTAAAACTACTACTATTAATTTACTTTTCAGTTAGAGTCATAGTACTACAGCACAGAAACAGGCCCTTCATCCCATCTAGTCCACGACTAGCTATCTGCCTAGACCCATCGACTTGCACCAGGACCATAA
This sequence comes from Mobula hypostoma, assembly GCF_963921235.1. Classification (NCBI taxonomy): domain Eukaryota; kingdom Metazoa; phylum Chordata; class Chondrichthyes; order Myliobatiformes; family Myliobatidae; genus Mobula; species Mobula hypostoma. Next base: position 38,097,840 of record NC_086098.1, read on the forward strand.
CCCTCCATATATTGTCAAATTTCTCTTAAATATTGAAATCGAACCTGCATTCATCACTTCCATTGGCAGCTCGTTCCACACTCTCACCACCGTCTGAATGAAGAAATTCCCCCTCATGTTCCCCTTAAACATTTCACCTTTCACCCCTAACCCGTGACTTCTAATTGTCTCTGGCCTTGATTTTACGGGTCATTTCAGAGGCTCACGGACACATCCCTTCCTGCCAATGGTAGTATCTACAAGAGGTGCTGCCTCAAGACGTCAACATCGATTATCAAATTGTCTCGGCCCGAAACATCGACTGTACATTTTTCCATAAATGCTGCCTGGCCTGCTGAGTTCCTCCAGCATTTTGTATGTGTTGTGTGTGTATCAATGATCAAAGATCCCCGCCATCAAGGGCGTGCCATCTTTTAGCAGTCACCTTTGGGCAGAAAGTACAGAAGCCCAAAGTCCCACACCTCCCAGTTCAAGAACAGTTACATCCTTTTAATCACTTAGTTGTTGAACCAACTGACATGCGCATACTTTATATTCAATTGATGTTTTCTTGTGAGTACTTCTAATGTGATGCTCTGTGCCTGTGATGTTGCAATGGTTAAGTGTCTTGTTGCACCTGTGTATAAATTGTTGCTTCCTGTGTGTAACAGTGCTTATGACAATAAGCTTGAATGGTGATCTTTGAATGGTGATCACCCATCCAGGTTCTATTTATTTTCGTTAGTCCTCAGGGGTTTAGAGAATCAAAATATTGCAGGAGACCATTCTTCCATTGTGTCCACGTTTCACTGATAGATTCCCTCAATGTAATTCTTATGCAAACAAAATCACATGCTTGCACAACCTTACAATATCACTTCACAAGTTCTCTTTCTGTGCGGAGAAACCAACCGCAGCAGCTACTGAATATTTAACTACCTGGTAGAGATCTGCATGAGGCTACACTGCAATCAGAAATATCGGGGGCATTAGTATGACAACAGGTCTGGAACCATACCTCTGCTCTCCTTCCTTGGGCCAGCTGGGGGGTTTAGCTTCAGTTCCAGTCCTGTCTGTCAGAATTAACACTTGAGATATGCACCACTGTTTGGTTTTATGTGCAAACGACTCTTCATGGAGCCTCTGATACGGGATAGAAAACCTGAGCTTCCTATTTGCTCGCGTACCTAAGCACGTTCTCTTCAGGTCCATCATCAGTGTGTTCCAGGCCCACAAGTCTGAGTCACCATTACATGGATCACCAGCAGCTCTGTTGTCTCTGGAAGAGCCGAGGATCTTCATTCCTTGATATTGTTTGCTGCTTGTTCGGAAATCATGGCCACCACCAGCAGCAGAACTGCAATAGCTCAGCATCAGTTGAGTTCACTGGTTCATAAACCAACAGATGTTAGATTTCCATATGAATCCAACAACTCCTTTGTAAATCAAATGAGATAATCCCTGCCATTCAACTGTTCAAGATAAAATCAGTCATCATTAATCTTTCTGAGTGTTTTGGACGCATCATTGAAGATCTATTTTAAGAACTGTATCCTGGATAATATATTACCAGAAATAAATATCTATGCTTTAATAATTTCACATAAATTGGCACACATGTGTGCATATAATGTATATTTCCTCTGATCACACATTGCTAGATGCAAAACCAGCTCTCAACAGATTATACTTTAAATGCATAGTAAAATGTGGAAATCTAAGCAGTGGAAAAATATGTGGTTAAATTAAATAGAAAACATGAAAGGGATTATATTAAAGTGCTAAAATTTTTAGTGCATTCAGATAAAAGTTTAAAATAACAGGTAAGTACTTTCTCTCTACTTTCTCTGTAGTGAGATGTGACAAGAAGTCTTGATCAAATTTCATTTCACTCACTCTGTAGCAATCAAACCTTGCCACAACTTTGGCGTTTGTTTTGATTTTAAATTTTAAAAATATATTCCAGAAAGAAATGACCCCTATCTTGTTTGTTCTTCATAAACATGGACATAAAAGGAACGATTCTGTAGTACACCATCCTGCGGTTGCGTTTTGTCATGTTGGAAACAGAATCAGGTTTATTTTCACTGACGTCTCCCATGCTGTTTTGTAGCAGCAGTGCAATGCAAGGCATAAGATGACTGCAAATTACAAATGAATAAATAAATAGATGGATAGCTAGCGTGAGAGGAATAACGAGGTAGCATTCATGCATTTATGGATCTTTCAGAAATATGATGGCAGAGAGGAAGAAGCTGTTCCTAAAATATTGACTGTGGGTCTTCTGGTTCCTGTACCTCTGCCCCAAAGATAGTAATGAAAAGAGGGCATTCCCCAGATGGTGACGGTCTTTAACAATAAATGTCATCTTTTTAAAGCGCCATCTCTTGACGACGTCCTCAATGATGTGGAAAGTTGTACCTGTGATAGAGCTGGCTAAGTCTACGACCCTCCACTGTCTACACAACCCTGCACAACTACAGCCTCCACACCAGGCTGTGATGCAACTGGTCCGAACGCTCTCCACCATACTGCAGTAGAAATTTGAAAGAACCTTTCCAGCAGGAGCTGCCCAGGGATCCTGTGTGCTTAACTAGAAGCAGGCATCAGCAAAACAGAAAGTTGACCACACATTTCCGAAACTAGTAGAACACTAGAGAACAGATTCTGGGTTTCAAAGTTTACCCACTGAGTAAATAAGTCTGTGCAAAACCATCTCCTCAAATTGGCCAGAACAAGGGGACTATGCCAAATGAAACCTCTATAATATAATTGCTTTGGATTTGATTGGAATGAGGTAGTCTGGACTTGGAGTGAGCTGTCTGGAAATTTCTAAACTTTAACCTTATATCACAATTCTCAATATACTTTAATATGGTGCCAATGGCTATTAAATGTAATGAGTTACCAAATAATTCTCCTCAGCAGAGGAAACTATGTACAACCCAGGTACTACACTATAACATTTCACTTGCCATCCTGTCTCTTCTAGAGTTTCAGATATGAGCAAAGATGATAAGCCTTACTAAAACACAACACTACAAGCTTCTGAACTTACCCTTCATTAATTAACCACATTTTACCAAGCACAGCTGTTTATGCTGAAATCAAGTGTTATGAAGTGAAGAACATCAAAGAAATTCAAAAGGGAAAGGATTAGTGGTTCTCTTGAAATGAAATATTAATTTCAGGATCACCTGGCTTTTAATATGTGTAGTACTTGGTACAATCTACACTAAGAAAAGAATGGGTAATCGATAGTCATTGCTAAAAAAACAACAGCCACTATATCAACTTGTTGATGCGGGAACACTCAGCTAATTTTTCATTCTGTGTTATTTATACTTCTGGTGCTTTGGCTATAATCATCCATTTTGTCAGAGTTCCAAGATCAGTAGGAGTTGTGGTGCAAATCACGGTATATATTTGCCATCAGAATAGAAAGGCAGCAAATCTAATAAGAACTCGGTAAAGGTTATAGTTTAGCTGCAAATACATCCATTACTACTCAGGTTTGGGCCATCATCTGTGAAATTGTATTTGCTACTAAAATTTTCTTTTGTAGTATGCTATTGCCCTGGGGCGAAGTACAAAATATGAAATACAAAGTATGAAATGCAATGCACATACGGTGTCCATTGTGTATAGTTTAATTTCAAGCCCCTCTTCTCAGGAATTCCATGCATTGAAAGAGCCTCTGACTCAGGAGGGCCTGTTGTGGCGACCCACTTTCTGGCACACACGAACCGGCTCACAACAGCGCGTGCCGGCAGAGGGCCGGCAGCAAAAAGGGTGCCAGGCCATCTTCACCAGCAGGGGGAAAATCCCGCGCGCAGAAAGGGTCTGGGGATAAACATTCCCCACAGTAGTCCCGCCCAGGGAGGGCGGGAACGGGAAGGCTTTAAAGCGGGCCGCGAAGTTTGAATAAATCTCTTTCATCGCAACTCTAACTCACCGACTCCGTGTGGTTATTCTAGCGCTGTGTGTAGCACATCGCTACACTGTGTCCATTATTGCACTCATAATCCCAATGTGTGATTACCCATGACACTTCCTGTGATAGAGGAAGCACGCCCAAGCTCATTTCATTATGGTGCTCCTCATGGGCAGGCTCTGCTGCTTGTGATATTTATTGGTCTATGAGCTCAAATCTCCTCGAAGTTAAATTGTCCTTGAAGTGGGGGCTTGTAGATGTTCAACACAGAAGATAGGAGACTCCATCGTTTTTGTTTTACAATGCACTGGTGGATGGAGTGGAAACTTGGGAGATATGTCCAGTAAAATGAGGGTAGAAGCAAAAAGTAGTAAGGTGAAAAGTAAAATTGGCAGGCCAGCAAATCCAGGGCAAAAATCAAAAAGGGCCACTTTTCAACATAATTGTATAAGGGCTAAGAGTGTTGTAAAAGCAAGCCTGAAGGTTTTGTGTGTCAATGCAAAGAGCATTCGTAACAAGGTGGATGAACTGAATGTGCAGATAGTTATTAATGAATATGATATAGTTGGGATCACAGAGACATGGCTCCAGGGTGATCAAGGATGGGAGCTCAACATTCAGGGATATTCAATATTCAGGAGGGATAGACATGAAAGAAAAGGAGGTGGGGTGGCATTGCTGGTTAGAGAGGAGATTAACGCAATAGAAAGGAAGGACATTAGCCGGGAGGATGTGGAATCAATCTGGGTAGAGCTGCATAACACTAAGGGGCAGAAAACACTGGTGGAAGTTGTGTACAGGCCACCTAACAGTAGTAGTGAGGTTGGGGATGGCATTAAACAGGAAATTAGAAATGCGTGCAATAAAGGAACAGCAGTTATAATGGGTGACTTCAATCTACATATAGATTGGGTGAACCAAATTGGTAAGGGTGCTGAGGAAAAGGATTTCTTGGAATGTATGCAAGATAGTTTTCTGAACCAACATGTCGAGGAACCAACTAGAGAGCAGGCCATTCTAGACTGGGTATTGAGCAATGAGGAAGGGTTAGTTAGCAATCTTGTCGTGTGAGGCCCCTTGGGTAAGAGTGACCATAATATGGTGGAATTCTTCATTAAGATGGAGAGTGATATAGTTAATTCATTAACAAAGGTTCTGAACTTAAAGAAGGGTATCTTTGAATGTATGAGATGTGAATTAGCTAAGATAGACTGGCAAATGATACTTAAAGGGTTGATGGTGGATATGAAATGGCAAGCATTTAAAGATCGCATGGATGAACTACAACAATTGTTCATCCCAGTTTGGCAAAAGAATAAACCAGGGAAGGTAGTGCACCCGTGGCTGACAAGGGAAATTAGGGATAGTATCAATTCCAAAGAAGAAACATACAAATTAGCCAGAAAAAGCGGCACACCTGAGGACTGGGAGAAATTCAGAGTCCAGCAGAGGAGGACAAAGGGCTTAATTAGGAAAGGGAGAAAAGATTACGAGAGAAAACTGGCAGGGAACATACTACTGCAGTTGTACAAGGCCTTGGTGAGACCACACCTGGAGTATTGTGTGCGGTTTTGGTCCCCTAATCTGAGGAAAGACATTCTTGCTGTAGAGGGAGTACAAAGAAGGTTCACCAGATTGATTCCTGGGATGGCAGGACTTTCATATGATGAAAGACTGGATCAACTAGGCTTATACTCTCTGGAATTTAGAAGATTGAAGTGGGGGGATTTGATTGAAACGTATAAAATTCTAAAGGGATTGGACAGGCTAGATGCAGGAAGATTGTTCCCGATGTTGGGGAAGTCCAGAACGAGGGGTCACAGTCTGAGGATAAAGGGGAAGCCTTTTAGGACTGAGATGAGGAAAAACTTCTTCACACAGAGAGTGGTGAATCTGTGGAATTCTCTGCCAGAGGAAACAGTTGAGGCCAGTTCATTGGCTATATTTAAGAGGAAGTTAGATATGGCCCTTGTGGCTAAAGGGATCAGGGGTTTGGAGAGAAGGCAGGTACAGGGTTCCGAGTTGGATGATCAGCCATGATCGTACTGAATGGCAGTGCAGGCTCGAAGGGCTGAATGGCCTACTCCTGCACCTATTTTCTATGTTCCTATTTTTCTATGTTTCCACAGAGATTCAGAGGCCTTCTGGACTCACATTAGAGTCACTGCCAGTAGTCAAGCCCCAAGGACCTGGATGTAAAATGACAATTAATTCAATGACTTCACATTGTGATCAATGAATGGATCTTCAGATGTGATATCCCACTATTGCTGCAGGCGTCACAGTGCATGCTTTCCTCACACTGAGAGACATTCAGCCTTGTCAGACACATATCCCAATCACTGCCACACTTCATTTTGGCACAAACTTACCCCTAGAGCAGTCTATCACCATCGTCGTGACCACAGCAGAGCAGAAATCACAGAAGCCTCAGATTCAGATTAATTTATTTATCACATGTATGCTCAGTGGCCACTTTATTTGTTACACCTGTAAGCGTGTTCGTTAATGCAAATATCTCATCAGCCAATCTCTTTGCATAAAAGCATGCAGACATGGTCATGAGGTTCAGTTGTTGTTCAGAATGGGGAAGAAATATCTAAGTGACTTTGACCGTGGAATGATCATTGGTGCCAGGCGGGGTGGTTTGAATATCTCAGAAATTGCTGCTTTCCTGAGATTTTCACGCACAAAAATCACTCAAGTTGTTAGATTGAGTTGTTCTTTGATCTTGACAATTTACTTTCAAACATTTCGTCACCATATGAGGAGACTTTATCAGTGGGCTGTTAATTGTGGTGCCCTCCAACTGCTTGGCCTTTATGTCAATCAGCTGATTGGTCGCCATTACGGAAACTCAACTGTGATGTGGGTAGTTAATCTCGTTGCTGATTGGTTGTGTGGCAAACTTTGTGCGTTGTGATCTGGAATTTTGCCCACATTGGCTCATAAGCAGGATCGAGGTCTACGCGTCTGTTTACAGAATTGTTTGTGGAAAACCATGCCTCTAGGATTATCTTGCATGCCATGTTTTTGCTTGCGCCATGACTTTCACTGATGCCCAGTCATGGTGCAAGCCTGGCACTGTCTTATGACAGTGGACAAGAAACTAAGGCAACAGATCTCTGCTGCTGCAGAGATGGTCCCTGCTAAGCAAGGTATGGTCTTTTAATGACAGCTTGCCTCATGAAGAAGACCGCTAAGTTGCCCATGAGTGACTCTCTGGCAAAAGGAAATGATATTAGGCAGCTCTTTTGGAACAGAGTACAGATATACTGTATCTTCATTCTGCAAGTGTGGAAGGCAGACTGTGGGAAATCACAAATATCTACTGCTTCGACCTGGAATGACCCTTCTCTGTGGTCCTAGTGACCTTGACAGAACCAGCAAAACCTCGCCATCCTGACCTAGGGTTGGAGTAGTGGCTGCAGAAGGGGGCACATTTCAGGGAGGACATATTTTCTGAAGGTCAGAAATCTTGCACAATCATTTCTGCTGTGGTTCAGGAAATGGAATACAGTGTGTATCAGGCCTCCTCGACAATTGGATTGTAACCAATACATCATTGCCTTTAGATGTTACCAACTTTCAGCTTTAAAGTATTCCATATATTTCCAACTAAGCAAGTTCGTTGAATCAGATAGTAGTAATTAATCAGGAACTAAACTCCAACTAGTCAATGATGCCTTTAAGTAGTGGTGGTGGGGTTGGGGAAGGTGTTGCTGCCTGTTACAGGAAGGATCATAGGTGCTGTATGGTTCAACAAATGGTGCAAATGATTATCTTGGACATTTTTCTAGTGATCGCAAGACCCTGTTGGACATTGGTAATGCAGAATGCTACAAGTGTGCTTCACTGGTTCATTGGCAAAACTGACAGCAGGTTCTGCTTGACTTTGGTTGTTGTGTGGACCAGGCCCACGTGCCGCGGGGTTGCCTATTGCAGCCGCCCAGGGGAGGAGATGCGGAGGCAGTGTGGCGCGGCAGGCGTCCACCACATTCGGTTGGTGGCTGGACACTCCTACTGGTGCCTCTGTCCAGCATTCACTGAGTGGAAGACAAGCTGGACTGCGTTCACGTGCGGTGATTGGATTGCTATGGGCTTGTTTGTTTCTGATAACATCATCAATCCACAGGACAGGACAGTCAGGGACTTGGGCTATATTATGTCTCTTTGCAACTCTGTTTACCTCTATCATAATTATATGTGCTGTATGAGCCTTGTGCTGTGTATGACTCTTGGTGCTGTGTTTTGCACCTTGGCCCCAGTGAAACGCTGTTTCGTTCGGCTGTATCCATGGGTATTCATGTATGGTTGAATGATGATTAAAATTGAACTTGAACTTGCCCCCCCCCATGCTGTTGAATGTGTTTAGGAGTGATAGACAAATTTGATAGCGCTGGTGTCAAATCAGCACTACATGTGGATTCTGTCCTGCCGAAGGGTTTCAGTCTGAAACGTTGACAATTCTGTTTTCCATAGGTGCTGCCTGACACGCTGAGTTCCTCCAGCATTTTGTGTGTGGTGCTTGGATGTGGATTCATGATGGTTTCCCCACTGCCTACACTTCCATTCCCATTGCTCGAGATTACACACGCACCAACATGTCATCTCCCAATCCAAATGTGCTTACATCTTCATTTTATCAGTTACAGGATCCAAATAAAAGATTTGAAGATTAAGTGTGTCACATGTACATCAAAACGTAAAGTGAAATAAGTCATTTGCATCAACGACCAACGTTGTTTGAGGATGTGTTGAGGGCAGCTCACCAGCACCAACACAGTGTCCCCACAACTTGTTGACCCTAATCCGTTCTTTGGAATGTTAGATCAGATTAGATTAGATTATGAGGACACACAGTCCTCTTTTATTGTCATTTAGTAATGCATGCATTAAGAAATGATACAATGTTCCTCCAGAATGATATCACAGAAACACAAGACAAACCAAGACTAAAAAAACTGACAAAAACCACATAATTATAACATGTAGTTATAACAGTGCAAAGCAATACCGTAATTTGATAAAGAACAGACCATGGGCACAGTAAAAAAAAGTCTCAAAGTCTCTCGAAAGTCCCATCATCTCACGCAGATGGTTGAAGGGAGAAACTCTCCCTGCCATGAGCTTCCAGCGCCGCAAACTTGCCGATGAAGCATCCTGGAAGCACCCGACCACAGCCGACTCTTGAGTCCGTCCGAAAACTTCAAGCCTCCGACCAGCCCTCCAACACCGAGCACCGAGCATCATCTCTGCCGAGCGCTTCGACCCCGGCCCTGGCAACAGGCAATAGGCAAAGCTGAGGATCTGGGGCCTTCCCTTCTGGAGATTCTTGATCGCACAGTAGCAGCGGCAGCAAAGCGGGCATTTCAGATGTTTCTCCAGATGTTCCTCCGTGCTTCTCACGTCTGTCTCCATCAAATCAGGATTGTGCACGGCATCCTACTTACAAATACGATATCATTTTGGAGCGGCCACGCGCGCTGCATCGTGCCGCCATCTTCTCCTCCCCTCCAAGAGTGTGGGAGGAAACCTGAGCACCAGGAGGAATCGCACAGTCACAAGGGAACGTACTGACTCCTTATGGATAGCAGCAGCAATTGTACTCTGATCATGGCACTGTGAAGCTTTATGCTAATGTAACACTCGCTTTGCCTAGTGGCATAATCTCAGGGTGATAACCCCCTGCCCAGCCAAACCTTAGAACTCTCATTTGGGTGAATGCCGTGCGATGTGTCCCCTGTTTCAAATCAGTACCCCGTAATGACAAGCCGTACACAGGATGTGGTTAAATAATTAAGATTTTATAACTCTTACTTGAACTATGGGATTAGTAGAGAACCAAAATATAAAATAAAAAGGTGCCAAGAATAATAATTAGACAGTTCGTGCACAAATAACTCACACAATATCCTCGGTCCACCATTCGATTTCCTCCGAACTCCGCGGGTCCCGAGCCCCACCGCTCAGGGTCCACTCCGCTAGCCAGCTCACAGCATCCCTTCATGTGCATCTTCTCTCTTCATCCCCATGGCACATTCTGACTAAATCCCACGCAAACAACAGCTTACAGACACACAGGAAAGAATAACATCTATCCCAATTGGTTAGCAAATTAATACAAGTCCTGTTATCAGTAATTATAACTCAAACATGCTGCAACAGAGAACCCCTTTCATCAGCAGTTAACATTACAAAGGAGCCATTTTATTATAACACAATAGAGAAGCCATTTTATTAGCCTTAGCAAGTAACATGAAAGAAGAAACCCCTTACACTAACTACTACACTAGTGTGCTGCCCCGTATTGCTGGGCTGTTTCTGTTACTGGTCTGGGTTTTGTAGCCAGAATCTTCTTTCTGTGCATCATGAACAGCATCAACCACATCAAGGAAGGGCTAAAGTGCAATTCAACCTTCTTCACTTTCACTTCTGCTTGACAGTTTGTTAATAAGTTCTGAGATTTGTATTTCACCACACAACAGCATCCCAATTCTGAATCCAAATCTAAAGTTAATGAGTTACAAACCTAGGGTATTTTATTTTCTGATCAATATCACACAGAATATGATTTAAGATGTGGGCACGTGGCCAGGTGGTTAAGGCATTCGAATAGCGATCTGAAGGTCGTGAGTTCGAGCCCCAGCCAAGGCAGCGTGCTGTGTCCTTGAACAAGGCACTTAATCGCACAGTGCTCTGCGATGACACTGGTGCCAAGCTGTATGGGTCCTAATGCCCTTCCCTTGGACAACATCGGTGTTGTGGAGAGGGGAGACTCGCAGCATGGGCAACTGCTGGTCTTCCATACAACTTTGCCCAGGCCTGTGCCCTGGAGAGTGAAGACTTTCCATGTGCTGATCCATGGTCTCGCAAGACTAACGGATGCCTTAAATGATTTAAGATGTCAAAACTTTTTTTTGTTTTATCACATTGTATAATTTATCAGTTTAACTTCCATTCATAACAATTTTAAGATTCCTTTTATACATTAGAGCAAAGATTGCAAGTGATTGGGGAGGTACAGGTTAGAGATTTTGATGTGAAGGTTTATGTGTCTAATTTTATGCACTCTGTCCTGCAATTAAAATTTAGTACAAGAATGAGCCCATGTTATTGTCCCACACAAGCCTCATTTCCTCAAGCACCTTACTCCTTCACAGTTTGAGGTCCTAAAATATTAAATCAAGAGTGGTCTTCCCTCCCATTTCACTATATGTCTATTCTGAGGAGGGCAAATGACTTGGATGACTTGGTTTTTAGCACTGACTTCGAAAGGTTAAGGATCCTTGTAGGTCAGACACTTCATTTAATGTGCTGTTTCACACTATCCCAAGAGTTTTTTTTACACAGTGTTCTGCTATTTCTCCATTTTCTTCATGAAATATGCCAGATCAGTTCAATGGACGAGAATAATACGTTTATCATTTTCTCCTTCTGGGTGGCAAAGACTAAAGAGAACAGTATATTTTACACAATAATCCTTCTGGTCATCAAGGCTTTTCATTTCAACTTTGCTGTTCGTATCAAAGAGGCTGCCATCTAAAAGTGTTGTCAGAATACAAGAAGTTTATTGCAGCCATGAAAGCTGGGAGACACCTGATGACCAACATGGCAAGGTTATTTGAAGGAATAAATATTCTCCACATGTGAGTGAAATGAACTCTGACAGGCAAACTCTCCACAGAGAAATGATAGACTAGGGGTGTTGGGGGCAGAGGATGGGGTGGGGGCAATGACATTCCGGTGAATTGTGCTACACTTCCTACACAGATACGGTGTCCAAATCCACACACCACATTTCCAATGCAAGGTAACTGGGTCTCTGTACAGCTGTGGAACTGCTCCCTTTTCTCTTCCAGCTCTTTGAACATAATGATAACATTCCATTAGGGAATTTTGCTCTGGCCACATTTTTAGTCATCACTTACATGTAACCATGTCACTTGGTTCTTAGATTTTTACCATTTAAATTAAAAAAAAACAGAATTTACCCCTTCTTGGTCTGAAAACAAATGACCTCATATTAACCCATGGACCTACGCTCTACCGCCAGATAAAGCAGGATCCCCTAGTGGTCTCACATTTTAATTCCACATCCCATTCCCATTCTGATACGTCTATCCACGGCCTCCTCTACTGTAAAGATGAAGCCACACTCAGGTTGGAGGAACAACACCTTATATTCCGTCTGGGTAGCCTCCAACCTGATGGCATGAACATTGACTTCTCAAACTTCCGCTAATGCCCCACTTCCCCCTCGTACCCCATCCGTTATTTATTTATATACACACATTCTTTTTCACTCTCTCCTTTTTCTCCCTCTGTCCCTCTCACTATACCCCTTGCCCATCCTCTGGGTTTTCCCCCCTCCCCCTTTTTCCTCTCCCTGGGCCTCCTGTCCCATGATCCTCTCATATCCCTTTTGCCATCACCTGTCCAGCTCTTGGCTCCATCCCTCCCCCTCCTGTCTTCTCCTATCATTTTGGATCTCTCCCTCCCCCTCCGCTTTCAAATCTCTTACTAGCTCTTCTTTCAGTTAGTCCTGATGAAGGGTCTCGGCCCGAAACATCAACTGTACCTCTTCCTAGAGATGCTGCCTGGCCTGCTGCGTTCACCAGCAACTTTGATGTGTGTTGCTTGACCTCATATTAACCTGTGTTGAAATGCATTGACTATAGTTTTACCCGATCGTTGTCCCTTGTAATTCCATGCTCCGGTCTATATTCCTTACACAAATTAACATATATTGCATAATTTAGAATAAGGGTACAGTAATTCTTTGTAGCCCTTGTAGAGATTCATCTGGGTCACCACCTTCCACAGTAATTTCAAGACAGTCATAATCACTTCTCTTTGGTCCTCTACATACAAAGCATTCTCTTAGCCAGGTCAATATTTTGACTTCAGTTCCATAAATATTAAGTTCTCAATTAGTCATAATAAAGCAAATGAACTATTTATAGATGGTTGGAACTGCAGAATGCTCTGGAGCACTATAAAAATTAAAACAACCAGCAGGAAACACATGAGACTGCAGATGCTGTACTTCGGAGCAAAAAAACAAATTTCCAGAGGAAGTCAGCAGGTCGGACACTACCTGTAGTGGCAAGAGAATGGTTAATGTTTCCAGTCAGGATGTAGTCTTTGTCCTGCAGTTTCTGTTTTGCTTCAATATCAATCAGCAGTTTTATCAGTGGTTATTTTTCCCCCATGTTAAAATCTCCTTTTCCACAAGAGGGAGCTCCAGGTCACTAATATACCAGGCAAAAATACAAACATTCTCTCTCCATTCATAATGCATAATCCAGTTTGCAAAACTTCACTGAATTTTTGTTTTTGCTTTCCATGTTTGTGTGCTGAAGAAATAGCAGCAGATTTCCACTGAATAGAAAAGATGCTATTGAACATAGAACACAAAAAATCTACAGCACATTACAGGCCCTTCAGCCCACAATGACCATGTAATCTACTCTAGGAGCTGCCTAGAATTACCCTACCACACTGAGTGCAAAGTTATATAATAAATTCAAGTACAAACATTTACAGTGAATTCCATTTTGTTCATTAATTACAACGTGTAATTAGACATCCTGTTAACTCTTGTATCTTAAATGATGTCCTTCCAGTTTTGTTCCGAGAACTTTAGTATCATAAAAAATTGGCAGTAGAAGGAAGTGATCACTGAATCAAATAGTCTTTATAAGTGTGTACCTTCACGTTGACTGCTGGAACAAATCATTAATGTGATGTTAGGTGATCATGATAAATACAATGTAAGCAAATTGTTACATTGGTCTGTCTTTTGCAAGATGGAGCATTTTAAAAATTGAAGTAATTCAGACACTCAAAGCTGAATACTTCCTTTACAGAAAAGGTTTTGTCGAGATGTGACAGCTTTTATAAAGATGACAAGTGATTCTAAAGTCACTAGCCAACCTGAATACGTATTATGGTCGAAGAAGCACTAGGATAGGTGTGTGGAGAGGTGGGGCCTGGAAGGTTATTGGTCAAACGCAGGCAATTGGGACTAGCTAGCTGAACAACATATGGTCAGCATGGTCTTGTTGGACTGACGGGTCTGTATCTGTGTTGTGTGCTCTTGTTGATCCCATAAAACAAAAGACATTGCTGATGTGCCCCTCACATGGGACAAATGAATCAACAATCATTTTTTACTCTTATATGAAGCTAAGAAAACTATTTTATGGACCTAGGATTCTGCAAACTTACCCTCTAGTCATTTATCTTATCCTCTCAACTAATGCATAATGCTGGACAGTCTTAGAGCTGCAATTAACATAATGTGGGACTCTCCATTAACATTCTTTAGGTAAGGGCCTGGGCTCGTTGCAATTTACTTACCACCACGTCTACAGGGTACACAATTCCCCCACTCCCCATTGAACTACCTGGACATCAGCAATACCTTTATCGATTATAACTCAGCACTCAACACCATCACCCCCTCAGTACAAATCAACAATCTTCAAAACCTGACCCTCAGTGCCTTCTTCAAACTGGATCCTTGACTTCCTCATTGGGAGACCACAGTTAGTGCAGATTGGTAACAACATCTCCTTTATGCTGACCATCAGCACAGATGCACCTTAGGAATATATCGTTAGCCCACTGAACTGCTCTCTCTACATTCATTACTGTGTGGCCAGGCACTGCTTAAACACCGTGCATAAATTTGCCGATGACACTACAGTTGTTGGTGGAATCTCAAATGGCAATGACGAGACACACAAGGCTGGTTGACTCAAGGTCAGGAAGACCAGGGAATTGATTGTGGATTTCAGGAAAGTCTTCAGAACACACACCAGTCCTCGTTGAGAGCTCAGTGGTGAAAAGAGTGAGCAGCTTCAAGTTCCTGGGTGCCAACATCTCGTAGAATCTATCCCGGGCCCTAAACATTAATGTAATCATGAAAAAGGCATGCCATACTTCATTAGGAGGGAAAGGAGATTTGGTATGTCTAGCAAGTTTCGACAGTATTATGAGAGCATTCTGACTGGTTGCTTCACTGTCTGGTCTGAAAACTGCAATGCACAGGATTGAAAGAGGTTGCAAAAGATTGTAGGCTGAGCCAGCCCCATCACAGGCACAAGCTTTCCCATCATCAATGACATCTCAAAAGGCAGTGCCTCAGGAAGGTGGAATCCATCATTAAGGACCCTCACCATTCAGGACATGCCCTCTTCTTGTTACTACATCAGGGAGGAGGTACAGGATCCTGAAAAACCACATGCAGTGCTTTAGGAACAGCTTCTTCCCCTCTGTGATCAGATTTCTGAAAGGTCCATGAATTCATGTAGGTACACTACCTCACTATTCCTCTTTTCCAATATTGATTTATTTTATTGTAATTTATAGGAACTCTTTATGTCTTCCACTGTACTGCCGCAATAGAATAACAGATTTCACCATGTATGCCAATGATAATAAACCTGAATCTTATTCTAAAGGAATGGATTTTAACCTAATTTCCTGGATTTTTAATATGATTTTATAACATATATTTATGAATAAAATAAAAGATCAGTGTTTTGTTGGTTTAAAATATTTAGTGGTAATGGAATTTATAGGCTGCTACAGTCGATAAGACATCTTGTAATTGTATGATTTAATCAGATAATTTACATTATTATAGTACTCCCCACCAGACAGTTCTGATATTCTATTTCACAGGGCAGTAAAAAATTAACTTGAGCTAACAGTAACATGTTTGGAGTATTCAGGATTAAAAATTGATGGGTGCACCAGCAAAAGTGTATAGAGAAATAAGGAGATACAGTAAGTACTAGGACTAATTCGCTAGAATTCAGAAGAATGAAGGGTGACCTCATTGAAAACCTATCGAATGGTGAAAGGCCTTGGTAGAGTGGAAGTGGAGAGGATGTTTCCTATGGACACAGCCTCAAAATAGAGGGGCATCCTTTTAGAACGGAGGTGAGAAGGAACTTCATTAGCCAGAGAGTGAATGGATCTGTGCAATTCTTTGCCACAGGCAGCTGTGGAGGCCAAATCTTCATGTGTATTTAAGGCAGAGGCTGATAGACTCTTGATTGGTCAGAGTATGAAGGGATATGGGACTGAGAGGAAAATTGCATCAACCATGATGAAATGGCGGAGTAGACTCAATGGGCCAAATGGCCTAATTCTGCTCCTTTATCTTATGGTCTTATGATCTATTCGGATTTCTCTACTGAGAGTCAACAGGGAATGGATTGGCCAAATGGCCTCCTTCATGACTGTAAAAGAAAGAAATGTTTTAATGCAACCAACGTTGAGACCTAGCAGAGATATTTTGAGCAATCTAAATAATTACAAGTATATGTTAACAAAAGGTTCCTCGTTATAGGTTAATGATTCCAACATCTTCTATGACTCCTTTAGAACTTGTAACTTCTCTTGTTCTTAGGAGGGTTAATCTGCTTGTCATGACTTTCATCAATGTCTTCTGATCACCACTTAAGTCTACAAAGAAAATGGCCTGTCTTCTTTCAAATGATGGCTTAATTCTTGAGAAAGAATTGGTGAAGTTCTGGTTCAGTCTTTTCTATTATCATCCTTACTTTGTTTTGTATGAACAATCTGAAATTCTAGAAAGGTCTTTTAGACAAGACTGTTAGCAAAAATTGGGAACTCCAAAAATGCAAACAGAGCGTGTTAAAAAAAAATTCACTGATCTGTGACCTCTATGTAGATAGCAATCTTCTCCAATGCTTACATGGATGGGAACCACAAATCGTGAACAGGAAGATATTATTCATATAAAGGCAACAACAGGAATTCTGCAGATGCTGGAAATTCAAGCAACATACATCAAAGTTGCTGGTGAACGCAGCAGGCCAGGCAGCATCTCTAGGAAGAGGTGCAGTCGACGTTTCAGGCCGAGACCCTTCATCAGGACTAACTGAAGGAAGAGTGAGTAAGGGATTTGAAAGTAGGAGGGGGAGGGGGAGATCCAAAATGATAGGAGAAGACAGGAGGGGGAGGGATGGAGCCGAGAGCTGGACAGGTGATAGGCAAAAGGGGATACAAGAGGATCATGGGACAGGAGGTCCGGGAAGAAAGACAAGGGGGGGGGGGTGACCCAGAGGATGGGCAAGAGGTATATTCAGAGGGACAGAGGGAGAAAAAGGAGTGTGAGAGAAAGAATGTGTGCATAAAAATGAGTAACAGATGGGGTACGAGGGGGAGGTGGGGCCTTAGCGGAAGTTAGAGAAGTCGATGTTCATGCCATCAGGTTGGAGGCTACCCAGACGGAATATAAAGTGTTGTTCCTCCAACCTGAGTGTGGCTTCATCTTTACAGTAGAGGAGGCCGTGGATAGACATGTCAGAATGGGAATGGAATGTGGAATTAAAATGTGTGGCCACTGGGAGATCCTGCTTTCTCTGGCGGACAGAGCGTAGGTGTTCAGCAAAGCGGTCTCCCAGTCTGCGTCGGGTCTCGCCAATATATAAAAGGCCACATCGGGAGCACCGGACGCAGTATATCACCCCAGTCGACTCACAGGTGAAGTGATGCCTCACCTGGAAGGACTGTTTGGGGCCCTGAATGGTGGTAAGGGAGGAAGTGTAAGGGCATGTGTAGCACTTGTTCCGCTTACACGGATAAGTGCCAGGAGGGAGATCAGTGGGGAGGGATGGGGGGGACGAATGGACAAGGGAGTTGTGTAGGGAGCGATCCCTGCGGAATGCAGAGAGAGGGGGGCAGGGAAAGATGTGCTTAGTTGTGGGATCCCGTTGGAGGTGGCGGAAGTTACGGAGAATAATATGTTGGACCCGGAGGCTGGTGGGGTGGTAGGTGAGGACCAGGGGAACCCTATTCCTAGTGGGATGGCGGGAGGATGGAGTGAGAGCAGATGTACGTGAAATGGGGGAGATGCGTTTAAGAGCAGAGTTGATAGTGGAGGAAGGGAAGCCCCTTTCTTTAAAAAAGGAAGACATCTCCCTCGTCCTAGAATGAAAAGCCTCATCCTGAGAGCAGATGCGGCGGAGACGGAGGAATTGCGAGAAGGGGATGGCGTTTTTGCAAGAGACAGGGTGAGAAGAGGAATAGTCCAGATAGCTGTGAGAGTCAGTGGGCTTATAGTAGACATCAGTGGATAAGCTGTCTCCAGAGACAGAGACAGAAAGATCTAGAAAGGGGAGGGAGGTGTCGGAAATGGACCAGGTAAACTTGAGGGCAGGGTGAAAGTTGGAGGCAAAGTTAATAAAGTCAACGAGTTCTGCATGCGTGCAGGAAGCAGCGCCAATGCAGTCGTCGATGTAGCGAAGGAAAAGTGGGGGACAGATACCAGAATAGGCACGGAACGTAGATTGTTCCACAAACCCAACAAAAAGGCAGGCATAGCTAGGACCCATACGGGTGCCCATAGCTACACCTTTAGTTTGGAGGAAGTGGGAGGAGCCAAAGGAGAAATTATTAAGAGTAAGGACTAATTCCGCTAGACGGAGCAGAGTGGTGGTAGAGGGGAACTGATTAGGTCTGGAATCCAAAAAGAAGCGTAGAGCTTCTAGTGGAATTAGTCCTTACTCTTAATAATTTCTCCTTTGGCTCCTCCCACTTCCTCCAAACTAAAGGTGTAGCTATGGGCACCCGTATGGGTCCTAGCTATGCCTGCCTTTTTGTTGGGTTTGTGGAACAATCTATGTTCCGTGCCTATTCTGGTATCTGTCCCCCACTTTTCCTTCGCTACATCGACGACTGCATTGGCGCTGCTTCCTGCACGCATGCAGAACTCGTTGACTTTATTAACTTTGCCTCCAACTTTCACCCTGCCCTCAAGTTAACCTGGTCCATTTCCGACACCTCCCTCCCCTTTCTAGATCTTTCTGTCTCTGTCTCTGGAGACAGCTTATCCACTGATGTCTACTATAAGCCCACTGACTCTCACAGCTATCTGGACTATTCCTCTTCTCACCCTGTCTCTTGCAAAAACGCCATCCCCTTCTCGCAATTCCTCCGTCTCTGCCGCATCGGCTCTCAGGATGAGGCTTTTCATTCTAGGACGAGGGAGATGTCTTCCTTTTTTAAAGAAAGGGGCTTCCCTTCCTCCACTATCAACTCTGCTCTTAAACGCATCTCCCCCATTTCACGTACATCTGCTCTCACTCCATCCTCCCGCCACCCCACTAGGAATAGGGTTCCCCTGGTCCTCACCTACCACCCCACCAGCCTCCGGGTCCAACATATTATTCTCCGTAATTTCTGCCACCTCCAACGGGATCCCACCACTAAGCACATCTTTCCCTCCCCCCCTCTCTCTGCATTCCGCAGGGATCGCTCCCTACACAACTCCCCTGTCCATTCGTCCCCCCCATCCCTCCCCACTGATCTCCCTCCTGGCACTTATCCGTGTAAGCGGAACAAGTGCTACACATGCCCTTACACTTCCTCCCTTACCACCATTCAGGGCCCCAAACAGTCCTTCCAGGTGAGGCATCACTTCACCTGTGAGTCGACTGGGGTGATATACTGCGTCCGGTGCTCCCGATGTGGCCTTTTATATATTGGCGAGACCCGACGCAGACTGGGAGACCGCTTTGCTGAACATCTACGCTCTGTCCGCCAGAGAAAGCAGGATCTCCCAGTGGCACACATTTTAATTCCACATCCCATTCCCATTCTGACATGTCTATCCACGGCCTCCTCTACTGTAGAGATGAAGCCACACTCAGGTTGGAGGAACAACACCTTATATTCCGTCTGGGTAGCCTCCAGCCTGATGGCATGAACATTAACTTCTCTAACTTCCGCTAGGCCCCACCTCCCCCTCGTACCCCATCTATTACTCATTTTTATACACACATTCTTTCTCTCACTCTCCTTTTTCTCCCTCTGTCCCTCTGAATATACCTCTTGCCCATCCTCTGGGTCACCCCCCCCCGTCTTTCTTCCCGGACCTCCTGTCCCATGATCCTCTCGTATCCCCTTTTGCCTATCACCTGTCCAGCTCTCGGCTCTATCCCTCCCCCTCCTGTCTTCTCCTATCATTTTGCATCTCCCCCTCCCCCTCCTACTTTCAAATCCCTTACTCACTCTTCCTTCAGTTAGTCCTGACGAAGGGTCTCGGCCTGAAACGTCGACTGCGCCGCTTCCTATAGATGCTGCCTGGCCTGCTGCGTTCACCAGCAACTTTGATGTATGTTGCTATTCATATAAAGGTCCTAGTTCAAAGGAGTCTGAATACAAAAGTCTTCAATTATTGTTTGATAATGATGGTAAAAGTTTCTAGAATTCAAAGAGTATTGGCCTAATTCGAGTATTTGTTCTGTCATTTCATTGCATTTAGCACTTTGCGATAGATAGCTGGACAGCACAATGCTGGTGGTTGTAGAAACCCTGCCTCACAGTGCCAAAGCCTTGAGTTAAAACTGACCTCAGATACTGTCTGTGAGGAGTTAATGTGTCGTACCCGTGACTATATGGATTTTCTCTGGGTGCTCCAATTTCCTTCCCCATCCAAAGCCATGTTGGCTGGTGGGTTAATTGGCCACTAACTTTGCCTGGAGTGTGCAACTGAACAAAAGAACTTGGGGGAATTGATAGGAATGTGGTGAGAAAGTAAAAAAATGGGATAACAATAGGGTAAGTCTAAAATAGGTGGCTGATGATTGGTGCAGATTACAGCTGTTGAAGGGCCTATTTCCATGCCGTATTTCTTGCTGGCTGTGGGTTATTTTGATCCCAAAGCATGATGGGTAGTGGGGTGCAGATAAGGAGGTGTAAGGTGCTCTCTCCTTCCCCTGCCTGCAGGTTACCCTTGGGCAAGGTGTAGCACCTGCTTAGCCCTCCGATCAGGGTCACTTGAAGCCAAGGGAGCAACTGGTGGACGGTCGTATGAGCAGCTGGTGCATAACATAAGTCAAAGGTTCAAAGAATATATATTCAAACCTTGAGATTTGTTTGCTTACAGGCAGCCACAAAGCAAGAAGCCCGAAAAACCCAATTAAATAAAAAAGAAAGACTATAACAACTGTGCTGAGAAAGAGGGGAAACACACACACTCATGTCATGCAAACAACAGGAGCAGAAGATAGCATTCCAAACCAGACTGAGTCCTTAAATCCACTCTCTGAAGCAACCGGAGTAGGCCCAAGCCTCAGTCTCAGTTCATACTGGCATAAATTAGCATAATTAGCATAAACACCACAAAACTCACA
This sequence comes from Mobula hypostoma, assembly GCF_963921235.1. Classification (NCBI taxonomy): domain Eukaryota; kingdom Metazoa; phylum Chordata; class Chondrichthyes; order Myliobatiformes; family Myliobatidae; genus Mobula; species Mobula hypostoma. The sequence continues at coordinate 38,118,933 of NC_086098.1, forward strand.
GGGACAACCACCACTGGAGCAGTACACAGCCTCAGCACTGCAGAGAGAGGAATGAACGTTGCGGGAGAGCGCGCAAAATCAGCCCAACCTTCACCTCTGGACCCAACACTCAGCTTCCAGCCCATCTGGACCAGCATTTAAATTGTCCAAGCCTCGCTCCAGGACCCGGATCCCAGCACAGCAACACGCTTGGACTGCACAGCTCATAGCTGTTTTCAATCTCACCAAACTAGAGCAATCCAACCTCACAGCCGGGTTAGGCAGACAGGCATCGAACCTGTTCCACATCGACCCCTCTCCAAATTGTTCACTCCAACTCCAACAGCCACACTGATACCAACTCCGTCTGCGACTCCATGAACACGTTGCGCCTTGGCTTTGTGATCACCCACACGGCCCATCCTTCGAATCAGCTTCATCTCCACTTGCTTCTTCATTGTTTGCAGTGATAGTTTATCACAATTTACTTCAGAAAAAGTGTTATTAGTCATGTTTTTAGTCGAATTTCTTGCCTTTTCAACTCCCCATGAGCTGTAGCACGCATTTGCTAGCGCCATCTTAAACTGAAAGCTGGACCCCATCTTGGTTTTGTGACTACTACCCTTGTGGTCCTGCTTCTCAGCTTCTTTCCTAACTCCCTGTGATCTGTTTCCAGGACCTCCTGCCTTTTCCTACCCATATCGTTGGTACCAATATGTGTGCTATACAAAATGCACACCAGCCACAGACCTGCAGACCTTCGCACCATGCGGCCTTAATCTTATTAGAGACGGCACACCACATGATTGCGTTTATCTATGCCTGCTCATGCTGTTTCTATGCCTGATGAGAGAGCCTACACACTGGATGGAAGCTTCCTTCACTGTGCTATCAGAATTTGAAACAGCCTTCCAGATGCTGTGGCTGGAAACATCTGCGATGATGGGGTCCAAGCCTTCGAGAGTCGAGTTCACAAACACCTATCATCTCCTAGAGGGAAGTCACATGCCTCTTCATAAGCTATCATGAAGGGGACCAGGGTGGCAATACTTGGTTGTTGGTAGGTAGGGTTAATACCTGACTTTCAAAAGTACTTGTGAGTTATGTTCCAGCCGGATTTAGTCCTTAAACTGCTGGAGAACAGTGCGGAAGAACAGGTGCTGTTTTCTCCCGGTAGGGATTAATTTTTAGTTCCAAGTGCTCCTGCCACGTTTTGTCACCCTGTAACCTTATCCTTCAATCCCTTTGAACTATGGAGGACTGAATGTGTATAAATGTCTCTCTCCAGCAGACTTCATCATGACTCCAGTATTTTTACTATTTTTTAATGTTTCTTAATTAAACATATGATTTTTTTGTGTTCTATCGCTGAGCAGCAGTGAACCATCTGATTGGCCTATCAGAGTTCTCTTTGGGAACTAGTTGACTAGATCAGCATTTCTGATCTGGCTATTGTTCACGATTGCACTTAATAATAAAAAAATGTACCACGACCTCTGGCTGTTTACCTTCCCACTTCAGGATATCATGGACACGATCAGAAACATCTCAGACCCTGGCACCTGGGAGGCAAACTACCATCTGTGTTTCTTTCCTGCATCCACAGAATCGTCTGTCTGACCCCCTAACTATACAGTCCCCTATCACTGCTGCCATCCTCTTCCTTTCCCCGCCCTTCTGAGCCACAGGGCCAGACTCTGTGCCAAATGCGCAGCTATTGTTGCTTCCCCCAAGTAGGTCATCCCCCCCCTAACAGTACTCAAACAGGAGTACTTATTGTTAAAGGGTGACAGCCACAGGAGTACTCTGTAGTATTTGACTCTTGCTCTTCCCTCTCCTGACTGTTACCAACTTATCTATCTCCCGAGGCCCCGGTGTGACTACTTGCCTATACCTCCTCACTCTCCCTGACCAGACAAAGGTTATCGAGCTGCATCTCCAGTTCTCTAATCCGGTCCCTAAGGAGCTGCAGCTTGACGCACCTGGCACAGATGTGGCCGTCTGAGAGGCTGACTCTCCCAGACATCCCACATCCGACACCCAGTACAGAACACTGGCCTCTCAGACATACTTCCAATTCCCATTCTTCACAAGTAACTTTCTTCACCTCAACCTGTTATCGCCTAAGCCTTGTAGAGCCAAAGCCTTCCTACTCTGACTCCCTCTACTCAAATGCTCACTCTATATCTTCTTTTTAAATTCTTCCCGCCAGTCTAACTCGCTGATGTCCACACGCCCGTGCAGTCACACCTCGATCAAACCACTGAAGAAAAGATGCTCTCCTTTTAAATTCTTCCTGCCAGTCTAACTCGCTGACATACATGCACCTGCTCAGTCATGCCTCGATCAAAAACTTTTGTTCATTTCATTCTCAAATTGAAAATGTGATTAAAGCCAAACTTACTGATGTATTTAGCACTTATTTCAATCTGGATTTAAAGTTGGGATGAGTAATGGCTTTATAAACATTGAGCTTTCTTTAATTTATCTCCCATGCTCCTGTTTCATGGACGTTTCATTTATAGGTTTCCACCAGCTTATGAAGCATATTTTGGACTTTGAAAATGTGTAAGTAGTGCCATTAACAGACAGGAACTGCAATTTCCAGTTGTTGTGTTACTATCACAACTTCACATGCACTCTATTGTTATATGAGTTGGATTTTTTTTCCCACAATAACAGACTTTCTCTTGTTTGTGTCTTTTCTCTGCTGTCATTTAGAAGTGTATTATAAAACATAGCTGCAGCTAAGTCCTTTGTGGCTTAAATTTGCTTTTCATGTTCCAAGTTAATGTTCAGAGACTATGAAAACACATGGTATAGTTTGTGGAAAAACCAACAAATATAACACAGGTGCTTTTTTGGGGAGTTGTGGGAGTACAAGTTGAACAGCCATGAATCTAGCAGCATCATAACTGATCATCAAATGTAAGTGACAACTTAGAAGAAAACTTTTCAGAGCAGGAACATATTATTCATCAGATTACATCATGGTAGTATATGGGAATAACTTGAAAAGTAGGAATTAATGTTAGGTAAAGATATGGACACTATTTATCCCATTTACACAAAGTGCAGCTTTTTTGACATCTTTTAAGTTGCCCGGGAAGCTGACCGGAGTTATGAATAACTTTTGATTCAGGCAGGTTTTCGCCAAAGGAGTAACAGTGCAGAATAAGTTTAACAATTGAGCTAATCACCAGCCTTGGATTTCTGTGGAGCATCCAGACTTTAAATTGTGCAATCGATTTCAGAATGCAATGAAATGATAGATCACTTATCTGAGTAGGTGTTCTTTTTCTCGATTAAAATCTGATTTCTCATATTAGAATACCATCCATAACACAGAAGAAAAATAAAGAGCATCAGGGCAATTTGCTTTTAAATAATGTTCATAGATTGTTCAAAGAAGTGTAAGATTAAATTTAATGGGAATAAATGAATTGTAATACAAAAATAAGAAGAAAACAAGTACATAATGGTACCCATTAACAAGGTAACAATGGTGGTAATCTCAATAAAGCTAATTGAAAATAAGTTTTGATCGTATCAAATATCTAAATATATCCTCAAACAACTCAAATGGTATTACAGTACTATACCATTTGGACCCTGCATTCAAAGAGATAATGGTTGCATTCAGGGGTCTCGGTGGAATTAGCAAAGATTTGGACATCCTTACATGGATAACTTCAAGAAACTCTTACTTTAATGATAACCAGCTTGTAGAAGTTAGCCACATTTGTCATTTCATTTTATGTGTGACCCCCAAAATTAATAGTGTTATATTTTATGTTATTCTACAGTTCGTATCCACAGAAATAAAATAACGTCCCAACGAAACACGACTTTACACAGAAATTAAAGCTACAAAGTTCAGTTGTTTTGCAGCATGGATGATCAGTTACTTACATTGTGACACCAGTGCCATCAAATTGAAGAATACAGGATGGCATTCCTCCAGCTTACATTGAACTTAACATTAAAATAATGAACTACAAAAAAATAAGTTTAATTTACATCATAGATTAAGGAAAAACATTATCCACATTTCTGAATCTATCTTGAGTGGTGTAATTAAAATGATTTCTTCTCACTCATAGGGCATGACATGGCCAACTTCGATACACATATGACCCAAAGTACACATCTGTTCAATTCTTCAGTCTTATTCAGAAAATCATGAAGATAATCTTAGACCAAAATACTGTAGTTTTATATGGAAACAGAGGAAAAATAACTGGGAACACACAGCAGATCAGACAGTAACCCTGGGGAGAAAGAGAAAAGCCATTAACTACAAATATTAACTTTTCTTTCTCCTCCAAAAAATGTAGGTTCATGTGCCACATAGTTCCAGAATTTTACATTTCAATTCTTACGACAACACAGAAGTGAATTAATCAAAGTGTCAAACAGGTGACGTAAGATGGGTTATTTTGGAATTCAATAGGTTAACAGAAAATTCCCATTCCCTATGGCTTTCTCTTAAAATATCACCTAAATTTTTTCTAAAACTGAACTGTTAGCAAAGGAATATTATGTACAAGTATATTGTAATGCCAAGAATTTACAGAGATTCTGAATATTCAATGGTGTTAGTTAAGAAATATTATTAACAACATCACTTGGCAAATAAATATGTCTTCAGAATGGAAAAGAATAATGAAGCAGACTAGTTCAGCACTCAACACTGAGTTGAAGTACACATGAAAATGGTTTTATGACAGGTGATCATCTATTAACCTTCTTCACTGGAAGGAGAAACTAGCACTGGGAAGGCCTCCACACCACTGACTGATAAACTTCAAAACATCTTGACACTCTGGGCTGTGAGTTGTCTGAAAATAAAATATTTATTTATTAGAAAATAAATGGATTGACCAATTTATTTACATATAACTAAGATATTCACGTGACCCTTTGCATAAAACATCTGCAATCATGCTTTCACTTCAAAATGAACATAGTTGAGCATTTTAAATCAATACAGTCCATATCGTTGTACAAATGGGAAAAAAATCAGACTAAGAAACTCAAATAGTCACAACCCAGGAATATGTACTTCTTATGAGAACTACAATTAGCTAAACCTTTTTCTCTCTCCTGATTTAACCATTTGTAATAACCTAATTTTGTACTTATTGCTTTCAGGATAATTTTTAAATTTACATGAATGCTTTTGCAATTTGCACAATTACTTACTTTCACGGCCATGAGGAACTTGTTCCAGTCATCTTTGTTTGCTGCTTTTCCAGGCCTTTTGAATTCAATTTTGTGTCGAAGTACAGGATAACCTGAGTCATAATAGCAGAAATGGTTAATCAGTATAAGAAATGGTTGTTTTACCTCTATGAAGCAGTTTAGAGATACATTGTGATGTGCATAGAGTGCAAAGGAACAAAACATTATCATAGGCTTTTTGTCATAAATATTATTTCTTACATAAATCCTTCATGATACAATGCAGCATGTGGTCTGATAATTGCCTCACACAGCACAAGAAGATTATAGATGCATTATTGGTCTCTTATCAGCCGGCAATAGTTAGGTAGAATTGTTCTTAATTTTCTCACCCGGCTTTCACCCCCCCCACCCCTGTTCGCTTTCCATTTCTACCAAACAAATTAGTTGATGAGTTTTCATTGAAACTGAGAGCAATCCAGCAACTTCACCACATTTATATTTCCTAGAAAGTCTGTCTATTAATTGGTGCAGTATTAAGACATTATTGAGGTAACAAATTTTATTATGTACTTGACCCAGACGTTAATTAACTGGTGTGATTAAAGCATGAATTACTTTTTCCCATCTTTTACCCAAATAGGACAGATAATTAAAAATGTATGTAGCATGAAATAATCGTCACCTGTTATGACACAAGGAAGAGAACGGATGCCAGTGTTTACAGCTATTAAGGAGGCTTCATAAGTATCTCGTTCATCAACTGGTAGGACCTGCTCCACTCGCTGGTCCATCGAAACAGTGAGAACCCAGTCCCTAATCTCTTCCCTCCTCTCATCCTGAAATTTAAAAAAATACTATGAAGCATTGCTATACAAGTCTCCGCAAAACTAAATAGGTTAAACTGGTATAAATTTTCTTCTGAATTCTGAAATCTTTAGCCATTGATTCTTTATCCAAGAACACTAATTTGACAAAGAATTTTTTTACTGATGGAAAATCTGTGCAAAATTACATCTCACCAAAACAAGTAATTCTGGTGTAACTCGGAAAGAAAATATATTAAAGTAGATGGCTAAATCTTTTAGCGTGTTGTATGGCTGAGGTATTGCTCCAAAAGTTACAGAACTGAGCCCAGAACTGCATCTTTGGTAGCACTCGAAATAACATACTAACCAGTATTAAGGAAGATCAATGCCTAGCTAGCAAGAACATAGTAGTTTAGATCAAGTGATGGAAGCTCATAGACTGCACATTGGCTTTGAAATTGATGGTGAAGTGAATGTGATCCTGCCACAGTATCGAAACAAACAAATAGTATCCATGTAACTATTACAATGCAAACCCCTCCTCAACCTTCTTGACCTACCTACAACCTTTGATAGGGTTAACCATACAGTACTCTTCCACTTACGTTCTGCTTTCCTCAGGTTGGTTAGAATGCAACAGCAGTCCAAACAATTTGTGTTGAATCATCTGCACTGGGTTCTTTTCTTATTCCAGTGGTGTTATCTCTGTTGTTCCTGAAGGACCTAGTCTTTGGGCCTCCTCATCTAAGCTTACTCTTTACAAAATCATATGAAAACATCCCTTTGATGGTGGCAACAGACACAAAATGCTGGAGGATCTCAGCAAGTTCTATGGAAAAGAGTATAATTGGACCGAGACCCTTCATCAGGACTGGAGGAAAAAGGATGAGGAGCCAGAGTTAGAAGAGGAGGGACCACGAGGTGGTGGTGGGGGGGAGTTAGAGGGGTGAAGACCTGGGAAATTGATCGGTAAAAGAGATACAAGGCTGGAGAAGGGGGAATCTGATAGGAGAGGACAGAAAGCCATGGAAGAAAGAAAAGGGGAGGAGGTTCATGTCATCAGGTCGGAGGCTACCCAGACGGAATACAAGGTAACATACACAAAATGCCAGAGGAACTCAGCAGGTCAGGCAGCATCTATGGAAAAAAGTACAGTCGACGTTTTGGGTCAAAGCTTTCGGCAGGACTGGAGAAAAAAAGCTGAGGAGTAGATTTAAAAGGTTGAGGGAAGGGAGAGAGAAACACCAGGTGATAGGTGAAACCTGAAGGGGGAGGGATGATGTAAAGAACTGGGAAGTTGATTGGTGAAAGAGACAGACGGCCATGGAAGAAAGAAAAATGGGGGAGGAGTACCAGAGGGAGGCATTGGGTGGGCAAGGAGATAAGGTGAGAGAGGGAAAAGGGGATAGGAACTGGTGAAGGGAAGGGGGGTGGGAGGCATTACTGGAAGGTAGAGAAATTGATGTTCATGCCATCAGGTTGGAGGCTACCCAAACGGAATACAAGGTGTTGTTCCTCCAACGTAAGTGTATAAGTGTGGCCTCATCTTTACAGTAGAGGAGGCCATGGATGGACATATCAGAATGGGAATGGGAAGTGAAAGTAAAGCCACTGGGGGTCCCGCTTGTTCTGATGGACAGAGCACAGTGCTCGGTGAAACGGTCTCCCAATCTATGTTGGGTCTCACCGATATACAGATGACCACACTGGGAGCACAGAACACAGTAAATGACCCCAACAGACTCACAGGTGAAGTGTCGTCTCAACTGGAAAGACTGTTTAGGGTCCTGAATGGTAGTGAGGGAGAAGGCGTAGGGGCAGATGTAGCAGTATATCTGCTTGCAAGGCTAAGTGCTAGGAGGGAGATCAGTGGGGAGGGTCAAATGGACAAGGGAGTTGCGTACAGAGTGATCCCTGTGGAAAGCAGAAAATGGGGGGGGCGGGGGCGCAGGGAAAGGGAAAGATGTGCTTGGTGGTGGGATCCCGTTGCAGGTAGTGCAAGTTTTGGAGAGTTTTCGGAGAAATTTCAAAAGATCCAGATTATGTTTCAAATCCATCATGTGGATTGCTCATTTCCATCTCTACAACAATATCCTACTGTACCCTTCTTTCTATTCATCTGGTTGAAATCCTTATCAACAGTTTTGCGACCACTGCTCTCCAGCCTGATCCTCTGCTTTCTCCTCTTCATTACTTGAAGATCTCCAAAACTCTGTTCTCCAAGTCCGCACAGTAAGATTTGCACACCTTGTTTAATGCCCTATATGGAATTATGGCCAAACAACATTTTGAAATTCTGCTCATTGTTTACTATTTCTGTAGTCTCACCCAGCCCTAAAACCCTGCAAGTTACATGCACTACTCCGTATCCAATCCGTTAATCATTCCCACGATTGATTCAGTATTGGTGCCTGTGTCTAGATCATTGTGGTTCACTGCATAGGCCTGTGGTACATAATTTATTGTGAGGGAGTCAAACATATAATCTAAAGCACCTCCAAGGGCCACTCAGAAGAAACATTTTTAAAATTTTTCCACATTTTTATCTTTGAGAGCAAATTCACTACAGAAGGTACATAAATCTCCTCGCTGTCTACCCACAATAATCATTGTCCTTCCAGTTCAAATAACCTGTTCTCCAAAAGGAGTAAAATCTGCCGTGGCAGAAACAATGATTCAGAGAACCTATCTGAAACATCTCTTTAAAGATGACTCTTTGAAACTGCATTTAGTGCCAGCAAGAAGCTTCAGTCTTGTATTCTGCGTGGTTTAGAATTGAAATCATCCATTTGGTCTTTATTTTCCATACTGGCTTCATGCAAGCACTGGTCGAACTCTCTCTTCACACACCTGCAAATCTTTTCATTTCAGATACAGTTCTCTTCTGAAGGCTACATTAGAATATGCCTCCATTATCAAAGATAGCAGTACCATACACCTATGCTATATGCATCTGAATGTGGACAGAAAGCCAAAAACTGCAACAGGAGCCAATCAAGTGCCAGACTAAGAACAGTTCCTGTATTCAGGGCTGGTGTGATTCCTGATGCCAGGTCCAGTTGTGTTCCAGAGAGCTGAGCAGGCTTGGTCACAGGTTCAGTTTGTCCTGGATCTGATGTTCTCCATTTCCAGGTCCAGATGGAGCCCAGACATGGCATTGTCTGGGCTGCCAGGGAGACCAGAACTGATGAGAACATGGAAACTGCTACAATTAAAAATAAAATACAAATGGTCTCAATGACACTACAGACAGTTTTCATTAATGACTAGGGACTGTTTCTTAAACAGGTCTCCGTAAAGCTGTTCATTCCCCAGTTTACCCATGCTCAGGAAAGAACTATTTTCCAGACTTAAAAAGAAAAAGCACCTACCATTACAAAAATCAAATCTAAAATTTAGCTGTGGTTCTTAAGTTTGGAATTACGTATTGTTAAGGAGGAAATAGATAAGCTTATGATATTTCCTTGAATTTACCAAAACATGTTGCTTTGCAGGGACTGGTATTTCAAATGGAATATCAGTTTGTTGAAAATCAGAATGATCCAGCCCATCGAGATTGCCTTCCTCGATTGCCTAGAACCAAAAGATGCACAAGGTTAACAGAGTGATTTTGAGTCAACATTTAGAATATTATTCTCATAGGACAAATGGAATCTGATGTTTTATGTTCCAGAACAAACCAGGTTTTAACGTATCTCATTTCTAAAGAAACAAGTAATCATTGTACTCTAGTTGTAAGGGGATTTAAAGCTAAGTATTATTCAGGGTGATGAGACATCACAGTTGGTTGGCAGGCAGATACAGAAAATTGTGGTATTAGGTATGCAGATTCATTTCCTACATTTGTCAGTTTCAAATCTTAATTATGTCATTGTAGAACTGAAGTCAAATGGAGGCCAAATATGAGGGGGAAAAAAACAGAAAATTAGTCCTGGCAGTTGGTTCAAAATGAAAATTGCCTTCTTAACAGTGGTGGCACCTGGGACAACAAATGTAAGATCATTCACATCTGTGCATAAAGAATGTTTGCTTGTTACTCAGAATATGCACCTTCATTCTCCACTGATTCAAAATCTGAACATGTTTTAGAATTTACTGTCCAAAATAAAATACTGCAGATGCTTGTATTATGAAATAAAATTGAGAACAGTTGGAACTAAAACAAGCTTTACTCCACAACGAAACCTATAGGGGTGGATTATATCTTCTCTCAATTTGCTTCCAGTACGAACGCCATTTCTTTCCACCCCATTTCTCCATCTCCACTGTTGTGATGATGGCAGATTTTCCAGCAGTGGTCCTTTCAACCAATGTTTCTCCTTCAGCATAGATGATAATGCTGTCAGGTAAATTTATTTACATTACTGTGCAAAAGTCTTGAGGCTGAAAATCAGCTAGTAGGTTGTTCCAAACATCTTGGGAGAACTTGCCACAGTTCTTCTGCAGATTTTTTAGATTTAGATTATGAGGACACTCAGTCCTCACTTATTGTCATTTAGAAATACATTCATTGAAAAAATGATACAACGTTCCTCCAGAATGATACCACAAGAAAACCCAGGACAAACCAAGACTAAAACTGACAAAACCACATAATTATAACATATAGTTACAACAATGCAAAGCAATACCATATTTTGATAAAGAGCAGACCATGGGCACGTTAAAAAAAAAGTCTCAAAGTCTCGATTGACTCATCATCTCACGCAGTCGGCAGAAGGGAGAAACTCTCCCTGCCATGAACCTCCAAGCACCACAAACTTGCTGATGCAGCACCATTGGAAGCACCCGACCACAGCAGACTCTGAGTCCATCTGAAAACTTCGAGCCTTGACCAGCCCCTCCGACACAGCCTCTCCAAGCACCATCCTCTGCCGAGCGCTTCGACCCCGCCCCGGCCACTGAGCAACAAGCAAAGCCAAGGACTTGGGGCCTTCTCCTCTAGAGATTCTGGACTACACAGTAACAGCGGCAAGTGAAGCAGGCATTTCAGAAGTTTCACCAGATGTTCCTCCGTGCTCTCACATCCATCTCCATCAAATCAGGATTGTGCACGGCACCCTACTTGACAAATAACAGACATCACCACCACAGTAGCCACTGCGAGCTGTGTCGTGCTGCCATCTTCTCCTCCCATGAGAAGATGGCGACATGATGCAGCTCCCGTTTTGGCTGCCTCGCTTGCTTCTGTCTCTCCAGGTAATCCCAGACAGCCTCGATGATGTTGAAATCAGGGCTCTGTGGAGGCCATATCATTTATTGCAGAAACCCTTGCTCTTCTTTTTGCTGAGGATAGTTCTTTATGATATTGGCCGTGTGTTTGGGGTGATTGTCCTGTTGCAGAATGAAGTTGGGACTGATCAGATACCTCCCTGATGGCATTGTGTGACGGATGAGAATCAGCATCGAGGATTCCATTAATCCTGGGCCGATCACCAACTCCATCTGTAGAAATGCAGCCACGAACCTGCAGGGAACCTCCACCGTGCTTCACTGTTGGCTGCAGACACGCATCCACGTAGTGCTCTCCAGCTCTTCTATGGACTATTTGCCTCCTCTTTGAGGCAAAAAATTAAAATGTTGACTCATCAGTCACTTGCTGCCATTGTTCAGCACCCCAGTCCTTATATTCTTGTGTAGGTGAGTCTCTTGGCTTTGTTTCCACTTCTGACAAGACTTTTCTGGACTGTAGAGGGCTGTTCAAAGTTCAATGTAAATGTATTACCAAAGTACATATATGTCACCATATACAACCCTGAGATTCACCTACTTGTGCGCATACTCATTAAATACATCATAGGATAATAGCCATAATAGAATCAATGAAAGACTGCACCAACCTGGGCATTTAACCAGTGTGTAAAAGACAACAAACTGCACATAAAAAGACAAAAAAAAATTTAAAAAGCAATAAATATTGAGAACATAAGAGGAAGAGTTCTTGAAAGTAAGTCCATAGATTGTGGGAACATTTCAATGATGAGGCAAGTACTTGGGTTCCAGCAGCTTCTGTGTGCCTGGCTGCAGGAGGAGAGTCTGGCCCCCTGGGTCGTGGGAGCACAGTCAGGCAGCTGGGCAGCCAGACAGCGGGAAGAGCCAGGTTGGAGGTGTTGACCTGGGTGCAGACCATGCTGTTGCCTGCTACTCAAAGGCACCGGAGTTGGTGCAGTGAAACTGTGAGTAACTGTCCTGGACGTTTCTTTTGCGATCACAATACCCTGTTGGACATTGAGCACCGCAGGCCTATTTCCCTTGTTTGATGGCGAGACAAAAAGGGAGGCAACACTGTCGCCTCTGTAGTAACAGGGACGAGGCCTCAAGCTGTGAGTTTGCCTGCTGCTCTAGTTCAGATGAGGATACGTTGGAGGTGGTGTAGCATGGCGTACGTACTCAGTTGAGGCCTCACCTGTTGTGCCACCCTTCAGTGTTGGATGGGTGGAATTACAGGCTGGACTGTCGAGAACCATCAATTTGTGGGACTTGTCACTCAGGGTCTTGGACTGAAAATATGTTTTCATGCATGATTATGTCTCTTTTCCTCTCTGCTATTTTGAACGCATGTGTGTGTTTTTGTGCCTTGACCCCAGAGAAACACTATCTTGTTCAGTTGTCCCGATGTATGGTTTGAATGATAATTAAATTTGATTTCATTTTGAGTTCAGAGCTGATAGCAGTGCTGGACTTCTTGTGATTTAGAAGGCATGTTAGTTTGATGTAGCTCTCATCCACTGCACTCAGTTTCCATGGCCGACCACTACATCTCTGGTCCTCATCCATTTCTTTATGCTTCTTCAGAAGAGTTTGGATAGCACATCTTGAAACTCCTGTCTGCCGCAAAATTTCTGCTTAGGAGGGACCTTGTTGATGCAGGATGACAACCTTGTGTCTTGTTGAAATGCTCACTCTTGCCCTGGTGTAAGAATTGATGATTTGAAGGTTAAATTGTTAGATCTGCTACAACCTCACCTTTTAGTTTGGTTGTCCTTCACCCAGTTTTATTCCTTCTACACCTGTTTCTGTTCCAGTTAATCAGCTTAGTTCATTCAACTCATTATGTCATTGATCATTAGCACCTGTTTGTGAACTTGGCACTGGGCTATATAATTTGAAAAATTGTCTATTACTTAATACGTTACTTTCTTTACTGAAATACAAACATTTCTCTGTAACATTTAATTTTTTGGGAAATTAATGTTTGAAATCTAAAATTTGCTCTTTTTTTCTGACACACTAATGCAGAAGACAAAAAATATACATCTAAAACAAATCTAGAGTGCACAGTACTGTATGTATTTATTTATTGAGATACAGCACAAAACAGATCCTTCCGACCCTTCGAACTGCACGGCCCAGCAACACACTATTAACCCTAGTCTAATCATAGAACAATTTACAATCACCAATTAACCTACTAACTGGTACATCTTTGGACTGTGGGAGGAAACAGGAGCATGCAGAGAAAACCTATGCCTTCCATGGAGGGATCACACAGACTCCTTATGGATGATGTCTGAACTCCTTATGGATTGAACTCTGATGCCATGAGTAAACTGAGGCCGATGTGAGAGCATCCTTCAGGCGGGTGAACGCATAGAAAGTATGCAGCCCCCAGATGTGCACCAATATCATTAACCCTCACTTCGGCAGTCTGAGGTTCCCACTTACCCAGGAAGAATGTGGTAAACTTCCCCAATAACTATTGTCCAGTAGCGCTCACATTGACTGTGATGAAGCTACTTGAAGCCACTCCTATTTGCCTACCGACACAAGAGGTCCACAGCAGATGCCATTTCATTAGCTCTTCAGTTAACCCTGGAACATCTGGACAGCACAAATGCATACGTCAGGATGCTCTTTATCGACTACCATTCAGCATTCAATACTATCTTCCCCTCAAAACTTAAAAATATGTTTCAAGTCTTTGGCCTCAATACCCCCTTGTGCAATTGGATCCTTGATTTCCTCACTTGCAGACCCCAGTCAGTTCGGATTGGCAACATCTCCTCCACAATCTCCATCAGCACAGGTGCACCGCAAGGCTGCATATTTAGCCCCTGCTCAGTTGCTTTATATTTATGATTTATGGCTAAACACAGCTTCAATGCCATATTTAAGTTTGCTGACAACATTATTATCATTGGCTGAATCAAAAGTGATGATGAATCAACATATAGGAAAGAGATTGAAAATCTGGCTGAGTGGTACCACAACGACCTCCCACTCAATGTCAGCACGACCAAGGAGCTGATTTTTCACTTCAGGAGGAAGAAACCAGAGGTTTTTGAGCTAGTCCTTATCAGGAAATTGGAGGTGGAAAGGATCAGCAACTTTCAATTCCTTGTTGCTATCATTTCAGAGGATCTGTCATTGGTAAGTGCATTCACGAAGATAGCCCTTAGAACTTTGCAAAGGCTCGGCAAGACATATAAAACTTGGACAAACTTCCATAGATACGTGGTGGAGAGTATATTGACTGATTGCATCATAGCCTGCTATGGAAACATCAGTGCCAATGAATGGAAAATCCTCCAAAAAGTTGTGAATACAGCCCAGTCCATCATGGGTAAAGCCCTTCCCACCTTAGAGCATATCAACATGGAGCACTCTCGCAGGAAAGCAACATCCTTCATCAAGGAACCTCACCTCTCTGCCATCAGGAAGGTGGTACAGGAGCCCCAGGATGCACACCATCAGGTTTAGGAATAGTTATCACCCCTCAATCATCAGACTCTTGAACCAGTGGGGATAACTTAACTCGTCTTCTTCCAGCTTCCTCGCCCTATCACTGAACTGTTCCCACAACCATGGACTCACTCTCAAGGACACAAAGAGTGATGGGTGCGTGGAATGCACTGCAGGCCATGGCAACAGAGGCAGATACAACAGGGTCTTTTAAGAGAATCTTAGATAGCTTAGAAAAATAGAGGGCTATGCAGTAGAATAATTCTAGGCAATTTCTAGAGTATATTACATGGTCAGTACAACATGGTGGGCCGAAAGGCCAGTAATGTGCTATAGGTTTCTATGTTCTATGTTGATCTCATGGTCTCAATAGTTATTGCTTACTTATTTATTATTATTTCTTTTTTTTTGGATTTGCTCAATCTGTTGTCTTTTGCACATTGGTTGGTTGTCCATGCTGTTGGGTGCGGTCTTTCACTGACTTCCTGGATTTACTGATATGCCTGCAGGAAAATGATTCTCGGGGTAATATATGGTGACAGACATGTCCTCTGATAATAAATTTTCTTTACAGTTTATAATAGTGTCACGCTAACTGCTACACTACTGTAGCACCTATATTTGTTTCATTGCCCACATTCGTCCCTCTCTACCCAACCAGAATAAGAGCAGAATTTCCCCTATGTTCACCTCCAACTTGACCATCTTCTACACTCATAGGGTTACTCATTGTAATTTCTGATATCACTACCAGACAATATATCATCCCTTCCTTTTTCAGTGCTCCACAGGAACGGTTCTGATCTCTTTTATTTTTGGCCTCACACCATTCCAATGAAGTTAACTGTGTGGAAGGAACAGTACTTCATCTTGTGATTTGATACATACAGCCAAATTTCAAAGTTGAAAGTACATTTATTAACAAAGTATGTGTACATTGTACAACCTTGAGATTTGTTTCCTTCCAGGCAGCCACAAAACTAAGAACCAAAAGAACCCATAAAAAATACCGGTCAAACACTCAATGTGAAGAGAGAAAAGGTAAACAAATCCTGCAAGCAATAAAAGTAAGCAAATATCATTAGAAAGCCATGTCTATGACACCTGGGTCAAGACCAAAATCCATGAGGTGCAACCTTCACAGAGCACATCAACTCAGTGGATAGTAACATCAAACTTACACAAGAAGATGTTGACAACAATAGACTGGCTTTTTTAGACTCTGCAGTACTTATCAAAGAAAATAGACATCTAGATATTGAAGTTTACAGTACACCAACCCCCACAGTTTGACTTCATATCAGAGCACTACATCACCATGCTGAGAATATGCCCACCAACATTACAGTTAAAAACAAGGAGAGCAAGTACTGGGAGAAGCCTTGAAAGCTTGCGGCTGTCCTGACTATGTCTTCATCAAAACAGCAACAGAAACCAGCAGACATATCAACCTAACAGACAGAGGTAAGGAGCAAAGCAGACGAAAAACATAGTCATCCTTTATGTAGCTGGAGTTTCAGAGAACCTCAGAAGGATTTTCAACAAACACTAAAATCCCTGTGTTTTTCAAACCTACAAACACACTCAGACAGAAACTCATCCACACCAAGGATCCTACACCCAAACATAAACGGAGCAATATTGTAGATGCTATCCAATGCAATGAGAACTGCACAGATCTATATATCAACGAGACAAAAGAAGCATTTCACAAATGGATGACCCAACATAGGAGGGCTAACACCACAGGTCAAGACATGGCTGTATATCTGCACCTAAAGGACAAGGGACAGTCCTTTACTGATAACAATGTGCACATTTTGGACAGTGGTTTGAAAGAGGGGTTAAAGAAGCCACATTTGTCAAACTGGAAAACCCATCCCGGAACAGGGTGGGTACAACACCACCTATCAGCTACTTACAATGCAATCCTAACATCTCTACCCCAACATCTCCACAACAGTTCACACCTCCAATTCATGCAAAGATGAGACTAATGACTCTCTCATTACCTCTGACTCTGAATGAGCCTCATGTGATTGCTATACCTTTAAACAACTGACAGAGTTTATAAGCCAGAAAACTACCCACCATGGATCAGAACTGAAGAAGCCTCTCAGATGAGTGGCAAATCATCTTCTAGACAACCAGCAAGTCCAGTTACCTTGATTTACTACTGCTTGATATTAGAAAGCTACGTTTCAGCCCTTATCCAATCTTTCCAAATTGGCTGGTGCATGGATCGATCAAACCTCGATCTCAGTTTAGATGGACGGGCCTCGAATCTGCCTCTCCTCTGCTCTGCTTGCCCCGATTTCACATCGACTTTGCACCTGCACACTTCAACCCTTGCCTCAGCTTCACCTTCACCCGCATCGTTTGTGGTGATCGTTTACCATAGTTCATGTTTCATGACTTAACTCAACACTATCAGATAATCAATCACTCATGTTTTGCCACTAACATTTCCACCATTTAGTATCATTTTGCCCTTGCTTCTCTTCAGGTAAGTCAGATCTCATTTATCTCCACCAAATTTGTACATGTTCTGGATTACTCTTACCATCTCTGACACCACCACCATTCAATCTCTCCTGGTCTCTGCCCTATGAAGGACTTTCCCACTTTCTCTGCAACCTTGAAATTTTAAATCTGCTTCCCCTCTTCTAATTGCTTTCTGTATTTTCAGTTTGCTTTTTAAGATTTTGCATTTGTATATTTTACCATTACCCAATTAAATTCTCCAGTAAACTTTGTGTACATTATTTGTGATAAATCTTTAAGGAAAAAGCCAGATAAAATCAATGCATTAGCAAAGCAATTTTTTGAACATTTCTTTGACTCATTCAGCCTAAACATAACCTGACAGTGCTTATTTAAAAAATAAACTCAAAAAGCAGATGAGATAAAAGAATGGTGACCAGAAAAATCACAGATCAGAATCATGTTTATCATCACTGACATGTCGTGAGATGAGTGGTTTTGCGGCAGCAGTACTGTGAAATACACTGCAATGTCCTCCTTGTTCCAGAATTACTTTAAGATCCAATCTTAAATATATTTTCATTCAACAGTGCAGTGATCAAGATGAATTGTGACAACCTGATGCATTCAGTCTGCTTGTCTGAATACAAAACAAAAACTTCCTTGGTTTCATGCTTCCTAGAAGCAAAAGCATATTGTAAACAGCAGACAGGTCCATTATATTAGAGAACTGATCATTCTTAACAGTATTATCATGTGGTACAGAGATGATAGGCTGTGCAACACACACAAAATACTGGAGGAAATCAGCAGGACTGAAGAAGGGTCTCGGCCCAAAATGTCAACTGTTTATTAATTTCTATAGATGCTGCCTGGCCTGCTGAGTTCCTCCCGGACTTAGTGTGTGTTTCTTTGGATTTCCAGCATCTGCGGGTTTTCTTGTGTTTATGATAGGCAGTGCTTCAAAAGAGGAAGAGAATTGAGAAAGCAGCAAATGCAAAAAGATATATGATTAGTAGTGTAATTCACTTTACATATGCAAGTAGCAAAGAACAGATTAACCAGATTGCACAAAATAAATTGTTTATTTAGCGTATTCATTAATTAAAATATCTAATCACTTTTAACATTGTGACTTCTGTAAAGACCAGGGTTTTATAACTTAGTGTGGCACTGGCCATTATGATTTGATGGCAACGTACATCAAAGTTGCTGGTGAACACAGCAGGCCAAGCAGTATCTATAGGAAGAGGCGCAGTCGACGTTTCAGGCCAAGACCCTTCGTCAGGACTTGATTTGATGGCATTGGTTTTGGAACTCTACCATTCACAACAATTGGGGAAATAGTTTAATCATCACCCACCCCCACCCCCAACCTTAATCATGCAATGCATCATTCAGTGCTCAAACTTGACCAAGTCAGGTCCACTTAAAACATTTCACTGAGTTGAAATCTCCTCATTATTTTACCCACTTGACCAAGATATCTAGTTTTTCTACATTACACTCTTCAAGTTTAGTTGGCTTTTAATCATGTAATTACTGGATCACTCATGGAAGGAAGTCTTTCTCAGATCTATTGAACTGGCTGAACAGAGTTCACCAACAGTCAATAGTGTTTGGAATTCAAATATTAAGTTTCTGAAAATAATGCTCTAATTCAAAATTTTTCTTAACTATGCTGAGTTACAAAAAATGTTTTTCCTTGAAAAAAATCTGAAATTAAGATACTAAAGCACTTACATCACTGAGATCCAGGAAACGATTCAGGAAAATGAAAGCCATGTTCTCCCATTCAACTGCCTGCAAAAGTAAGATTTTTTACAAAAGCTTAACTACTAAATAACCAAAACCACATGAATAATAACATCCAGATATTATTAGAAAGCTTCAAAAGGGAGCTTTATTATTTCATCAGATGCTCAGTTTTTACAATCTCTTCCCCACAGACAGGTTGCCTTTAAATTCACAATAATTTTCTGTATCAGTGAGTTTTGTGCTATTATCAGTTACTGTATATTGCTATGAATTTCAAGGGGAAAAAAAGCAAGTACTGATTTCCATTAGCAGAACAGAAATATAAGGTACAGATAAAGCCTAACTGAAGTTCCAACCTGAATCAGTAAAATATCCACCTTTGCAACAGAAGTCTAATGGCACCAATCAAAATGTGATAAGCAGTTGGCTTGTATAGTTTGAGGAAGACTTACTGGGAAAAATCAGCAACATACAAGAACTAAAAACTCTGTTGCCTCTGCTATTGTGATGGTTGGATGGGATGGGGTGTTGAGGATGAGGGGATGGGTTATGTCAACAGTTAGGTAGATCAAAGTGTCAGGTGAAGGGAGGGTTGAAAGTTTAGGCTGAGTTTCTTCAGGGAGTAGAGGACCCGAAAGAGAGTTATTTAAATACTCACCTGAAAGGGGGCACAGTGTTTTCAGCATAGTCCTGCCTCCTACTCAGTCACAATGCAGCAGGGTTCAAGGGTGCGGTGAAAGTATGCAAGCTATCCACACATAAAAGGAAATCTACCTAAGTAGCTGCCAGGCCTACGCTGCATGCCATTAGGCACCATGCCTGTAGTGGAGGTCCTCTCATTATTAGGTGTCAGTCACAGAATAAGACTTTCTAGCAGCTTGTCTCATTTCTCCTGTTATGGATAGTTCCAAAAGGAAGGCCTATTTGTGCATCCATATCCAGGAGCATTGGCCTAGACATTGTCAAAACACCACTGACTACTTATCATACTATTCCTGTAGATTTTTGCAACTTGTGAAGAATCGTAGTGATGACTTAAAACAAATGAAGCAGAAATTCACTAAATAATCAATACCCTCTGCAAAAAGAATTACAGAGATAGTGGGGATGGTCCTTAGTGCTATTAATGCATGTTCAGCCGTGCAATGTTATGAAAAAGCTTAAGCTAGATCCCTGAACTCAGTGTTGGCATCGAAGCAGTGCTGTACTCTAACTGATATTATGATCTGCCTTGGCTTCAAGCCTCCAGTAATATTAACTGGCCCTTTACAAAAGTAGCATTCAACATGGTTTACAATATAAGCTTTCACTCCTTGGCAACTATTCCAAAAATCCATTTGGATATGGCACCCAAATACCAACACTATCAAGCCCAATTTCTCATCTTTTCTTTTTAATATACTGATGGAGTTGTATTTCATGCAATGGTATTTTGTACAACTCTTCTAAACTATCAATGTCACACGTGTGTAGGACAAAGACATTGGATGCAGCCAAGTCACCTACCAACCTGACCTGGAAATAATTCATCTTCCATCATCATTATTCAACCAAACACTGCAACCTCTTATTTAAATGCAGAGCAAGAATAACTTGGTCACTCCACTGTAGCAATTCAAGGAGGGAGTTCTGCATCACTTGCTCAAGGCCAAAAAGGGATGAGCTTTTAAACAACGGCAAACTAACCACATTCACACTCTGTGTATAAATAAAGAAGGCTTCCATCTATTGAATATGAAGCACCTTTTGATGACTGAGAATCAAGCTGTAATCTTAATCTAAAATTGTTCCTTTTCCTTCGATCAAATGTTATGTCAGTTCTCCTTTCATCTTACCAATACAAAATTGTTTCTAGCACCTAATATGTCTATTTGAAAGGTAATTACAGACTGTTCATTCTTAATTCAAGACAGCTGTGTTGAGAATGTATTACAAATGTTTAGTTTGAAATACAAATGAATTTCTAAATATATTAAAATCATGCAAATTCAACCAAATCATAGCATTTAAACTGATTAGTCTTGGTTATGTTTCTTATAAATGATAATGTGAATATTCTATTGTGAATGCCTGCAAAAAATGCATCTCTAGGTAGTATATGGTGACATACATGTACTTTGATAATAAATTCACTTAATTTCAAACTTTGAAATGCTTTCTCAAGTTCTCAGGATATTCCAGGGTGCTTTACAATTAAAACATATATCTGAGATAGTTATGTATGTATGTATGTATGTATGTATGTATGGGAGGCACAAATATTTGGCTAAAGGTTTTCAAACCCAGTCTGAATTTACCTTTCTTTTAAAATCAATCTCCATTTCTTAATATGTAGATCCTGATTAAATTTAATCATCAATTACCATTACATTCTTTTCTTAAAAATTAAGGGAATTTGCTTTGCTTCAAGACAATGTCTCAATGTCTTTCTCCAAAATAAACATTTTATACAATGATGTATCTACAATTTTCTAGCATTGTTTTTCAAAATCCCTGCTAGCAAAGTTTATTTGAAGCAAACTTAGCAGTATCCCTTCTAATATAAAAACACAAAAGAGGGAATTAATACCTTTGCTGCTATGCCAGCCTCATAAAACGCTTTGTCAGCAGGAATGATGTCTGTATGCCGAAGCAAAGAGATGGATAATTTTGCTGCAATCATGTCCTGAAATCAAGAATCATTTAGTGATTTAGTAAATGTTTTTTAAACCTCTCCGTGCCTTGTGGCACATTGGGTGGCAACCTTGCCATTTCTTTAGCATTTCCTTGTTTTTTTTACGAGGCTAAGTTGCCTTGATGCTCAACCCATCACGGATGGAAAGCATGAAAGGAGCCGGCAGGATTCGAATCTGGAACCTCTTGCCTCGAAATCTGCTATGGATGCCACTACACCGCCGGCCAGCTAAGTTTAAATGTGCAATAGGTTAAACCATTTTAATAAGTTCTGTTACTCCAAACAAGACACCAGCTCAATATTAGTGAGTTAACTTTGTACACAAAATTATATGCATTTTATTCCTGAAAACACTTCAATTTTCTGTTTCAAGTTTATCATGAAGAACATTGAATCTGCTGAATTACATTAATGAAAAGACAATTATACCAGAATGCTAATTGGATACTTGATTGACTTATGAACACCATACCTACAATACATCATTTATTGGTATTAATAATCTGTCCAAGTAGTTAAGAACTATTAGCCTATATACAAAAGGTTAACTGAAAAAAATTACAGAAACTATAATGCTAAAGAATATATACATAGAACACTGGAATATTACTTATGCTGGCCTTGTAATTGATGCTCACACTGTAAGAAATGAATACCATTGAGAGTCCAAGAAATTCCCTGCAAAAGGGCAGGTATTGCATGGACTTATCGGGTATGAAAGAAATTTTGATCAGAGTAACAGTTGGAGAGGAATTGTCCAAATGTTCTTCCTCCTGGGATTTTTTCCCTTTTATTTTATCAGTTTTTCCAAGATGTCACTTTGTTTTAGATAATGTGGAAGAATGCTGTGTCTTGTGTAGAAACCTAACCCATTACATATGCTAAATACATCAAAACATTTAACTCTGCTTATGAAATTCTGCTCCATTCACTTGAAAAAACCAAACCTCAACACAAACACGTTACTATGTTATTTTGTTTTCATGGGATATGGACCTGAATCTCAGGGTCAGGATTAATTGCCCACCTTCTTTTCTCCTTAAACTATAAAAATTGTGAGGCTATCTTAGGGAATAGCTGTATATCAACAGCAATAAGGCACTTGGAGTCAGAGACAGGTCAGGCACCCAAGGCTAGCAAGTATCCTTAACTAAAGGGCATTGAAGCTCAATAAACCTATCTATTCTTTGAACTGCTGTATCCAAATTGATTTTCAAACTTACCGACTTTTAAAGTAAAAAGTAAATCTTTGCCCTAAGAACACCTTAGAAAGTCCTAATGGAAGTATTGAAAAAGGGCAGAAAATGCTTCTCTGCTGATGACAGGTTATAACATTCCGATGTAAGGTTTGATTCAAACACTTTATGAAGTACAGTTCTAGTTAGGCAATCATAAAAAAAAATTGATTATTATTACCCAGGAAGGAATCTGTATCAGGTTTATTATCACTGACATATGTTGAGAAATTTTCTGAGAATATAGTGTCAACTATGATTTATTCTTTTCTGTCTGATAAGCCAGGAATAACAGTTAGTTAGATAGAAATTTTGGGTTGGGATGCACCATTCAATCCAAAGGCATGTTTTAGGGCTGTATAATTCGATGACTATGATAAGACAGTATTACCTAATACATGAAGTTTGTAAATAACTGATGAATTAATGAAAACACATCTTTACATAAACATATCCAAAATATGTTAGCAACACACATCAAAGTTGCTGGTGAACGCAGTAGGCCAGGCAGCATCTGTAGGAAGAGGTGCCTGCTGCGTTCACCAGTAACTTTGATGTGTGTTGCTTGAATTTCCAGCATCTGCAGAATTCCTGTTGTTTGCGTCCAAAATATGTTGGAATCTTTGACACATGAACCTTTGATAGGTCACTTTGGGATGGTTATCCAAACTTACCAGTTGATTGACTCCCAGTGATGCCGCACGAGTGGCATAATAGTGTGCAATCAGTAGCATTTGCTCAAATTCTTCATGAGCAGAAGAATTAGCCTCTGAAGATTTAACCAGGTTTTCACACTGGAAAATTACAAAAAAAATCTAAAAACTAAATTGTATTGTAGAGATACAAATTAATCACAATTGGTATTATCTTTTCCAATTCTTAAAAGATGTAAATTGACATCTCAGATTGTTGTAATAATGAAATACCTTACAGAAGTATATTGAACCCCCATTTATATCTACATTGGACTCTGAGACCTCAAGTGAAAACATATCGCAAAAATTTCAAATTGAAAATATAGGATGTAGTCTCAAAATAAAGAATTCTTTCCAATCCTAGCAGTCAGATAAAAATTTTGCTTGTGGCAGAATTTTGCTAACCATTAAAAATCACAACCGACTAGCCGCAAAGTCCAACAATTTTGGAAACTAAAGAAACTTCACCAGAAAATATAATTTCTTTTCCTTTCTTTACAAATAACCCTAACCAAAATCTCTCTTTCTCTCTTGCTAATCCTAGTCCCTATTTTAACTTCTGTATGCAGTTCAGTTTAAATATTAGTATTTTTCCCTTCTAGAAACTTAGTTTCTCCTAATTTGGCATTTTATTCCAACAACATTTTAGAATTTTGATCTTCACAATTTCTTTCCAATTAATTTTAAAAAGCTTTGGTGTCAAAACTTCTGGAAATTAAAGAAGAATATCCTCTAAAAGTAGATGACTGATATAATTTAAGAATATAATTATGCTACTCATTCATAAATGACTTGATCAAAATTTAGTTCACAACGTAAAAAGTCTAAAATTGTGTTCTTAGAACAGAGCTCAGATTTTCTGCTAAAAGCTGTTTCAAATACATTAAAAAGCATAAAAGATAATTTAATAGATTATTCTGATCACATTAATGAGAAACAAATCATTTTAAGGTTTTTTATGTTTAAGATTATGGTTTGGAAACTTAAAATACTATAGTTGCAAATGAAAAAAAAAACGGAAATCAGAAATCAGCTTTGAAACTCGTGAGGAAAAAAAATTGGATAATTTAACCTGGAAGTAAACTGCAGAGTGCCATGCTACAAATATAAAGAATAGTATACTTGGCCAATAATTTTAAAAACTGATAAAAAACATTAATGTCGAACATCAATTGGTATAGATAGGAAAAGACTACCAATGTGAGACACATAAAATCTTAATTTTCTTTCTACTAAATTATATTTTCCTATTCTTCCGTAGAAAATTTGAAGACGTGTGCACTATTGTTAGCATACACATTTATGGTATTAAGAGGAAATTCTAAGTTACTTTACAAATATTATTTGTAGTAAGCAAACGCTCCATTCTACCACAAGCAAAAAAATCCTCAAAATAATTTCTATTCATGCAGTAAAGCTAATCTTTCTGAAAACATCTATAATTTCTTCAGATCAACGCTGTGCTTAGTACTAAAGCAGTACTTCATGATTCAGATTATGTTCTGAAATAGTCCAGAATTACTGTAATATGTGAGGAAACTATTATCTTGCCTCAAATAAAGGCAAATCAAAATGCAGGTAATGCAAATGTACAGAAACCAA
Organism: Mobula hypostoma; assembly: GCF_963921235.1. Lineage (NCBI taxonomy): Eukaryota > Metazoa > Chordata > Chondrichthyes > Myliobatiformes > Myliobatidae > Mobula > Mobula hypostoma. Next base: position 38,144,035 of record NC_086098.1, read on the forward strand.
CATTTCTTTTCGCAATAACAAGTTAACAAGTCAAGAAAATATGAATTTTTTTCTTTGGAGTGACTAATCTAGAAGGTATCATCCTCACATCACCGTGGAGAATCCTTGTAACCAATATAACAAGATTGTCTGACCAAGTAAGAATGAAGATTAATTGCACGCCAAGACTCAGAGCAGAGAGTACTGATTTGAAGCCATTTAAATTCTTTCCATCCAAAACCTCTTCATAGAATTTATCGACCAAAATCAAAACTGCATCCATTTGGACTTCTTTCGCCATTTTAGGGGAATACAAAACAATGAGTCAATACTCTTTCACTTTCAGATAATTGTCATAATCTCTATTTGCCTGAGGTTTCTCGTCACATAAAAGTTTCGATTTATGCCATACCTACCAGATTGAAGAGTACATTGCGAAGATCAGCCCATGTCCTATAGCCATCAGCACTATTTATATCTGGCATGTTAATTACATCCATGAAAATCCGTTTGTATATGTTGAAATTCTGAAAGAGAATAAAATAAAGTGATCCTGAAAAAAAAAGAATACACAAAAATGTTCCCTTTTTAGTGACAGTCCCATTTCCCAAAGAATGGACAGGAATAGGAAAGGCTACTTTCATCTGTTGCATGAAGCACATGCTCTCAATAATAAAAAAAAATACAACAGGTAAATCCTAACTCTGCCAGCATAAGGCTTTTGACTGCAGCCCAGCACATTTACATCAGCATCTACACATTAACAGCCAAGACTCCCTCAGATAGGGCGATTTCCTTTCGTTGGCAAATTCCAGAGACCTTGGAAGTCCTTTCGTTAGGGCTGATTATGTCAATGTTTTGGCAATTCTGTGAAAGGAGAATAACTGGCAGCTGATAGATTAGGAGACTAGGAGCGGGTGGTGTTTAATGAAAGGAGCCTAGGGAAATAACAAATTCTAACTATTCTGCAGATGCCAAATCAGTCATGCCCACCAAATTCTCCAGAAGTAGTAACTGCTGCTTGTCTGATTTTGCCAACTGTAAATCCATGTTAGATGTTTTAACCAGCAGGCCTCGACATTACATTGGACCATATCCACATCAGAATAGGTTAGAAATTAAAATGTCTGACAGAGGTCAAAGAGTTCAAAAGGTTAAAGTTCAAAGTAAATTTATTATCGAAGTATACATATATCACCATATACTGTACAATCCTGAAATTCATTTTCTTGCGGGCATTCAGGGTAAATACAAAGAAACTAGAAAAATCAAAAAAAAAATAAACAATAAATATCGAGAACATGACAAGAAGAGTCCTCGAAAGTAAGTCCATAGGTTGTGGGAACAGTTCAGTGTTGGGTGACTGAAGTTGAATAAGGTTATCCCCTCTCCTTCAATAGCTTGATAACTGAGAGATAATAACAGTTCCTGAACCTTGTGGTGTGGATCTTGAGGTTCCTGTACCTCCTTCCCTATGGTAGCAGTGATAAGAAAGCATGACCTGGATGGTGAAGGTCCCTGATGATAGATGCTGCTTTCCTGCAACCGTGCTCTACGTAAATTTGTGCCATTGGTGGGGAGGACTTCACCCATGATGGACTGGGCCATAGCCACTACTTTTTGTAGGCTTTACCATCCAAGGGCATTGGTGTTTGCATACCAGGCCATGATGCAACCAGTCAATATACTCTCCACCACACATCTATAGAGGTTTGTCAAAGTTTTACATGACATGCTGAATCTTTGCAAACTTCTAAGAAATTAGAGATATAGCCATGCTTTCTTACGTGCTGGGCCCGGACCAGATCATCTAAAATGATTACCAAGTAATTTGAAGTTGCTGACCTCTCACCACCCCTGATCTCCCATTGAGGAGTGGCTCATGGACCTCTGGTTTCTTCCTCCTGTAATCAACAATGAGCACCTTGGTCTTGCTGACATTGAGTGAGAGGTTGTTGCTGTGGCACCACTCAGCCAGATTTTCAATCTCCCTCCTATATGCTGATTCATTACCATCTTTGATTCGGCCAATGACAGTGGTGTCGTCAGCAAACTTAAATATGGCATTTGAGCTGTGCTTAGCCTCTCAGTCGGAAGTATAAAGCAAGTATAGCAGGGGGCTAAGCACACAGCTTTGTGATGCTTCTGTATTGAGTGATTATGGAGGAGATTTTGTTGCCAATCCGAACTGACAGGGGTCTGCAAATAAGGAAATCAAGGATCCAGTTGCACAAGGAGGTATAGAGACCTGGGGCTTGGAGCTTATTAATTAGTTTTGAAGGGATGATAGTAATGAATGAACTGTAGTCAACGAAGAAGATCCTCATGTATGCATCTTCACTGTCCAGATACTCCAGGGTTGAGTGAAGAGCCAATGCAATGGCATCCTCTGTTGACCTGCTGTAATGGTAGGCAAATTGGAGCAGATCCAAGTTGCTCCTCAGTTGATATATTTCATCACCAACCTCTCAAAGCACTTCATCACAGTGGATGCGAGTGCTACTGGAAGATGATCATTGAGGCAGATTACCACATCCTTCCCAGCACCAGTATAACTGAAGCCTGCTTTAGTACTCGACCAGGTACCCCCATAGGTTCACCCTCCTGAAGGATGCTCACATTGGCCACAGAACTGAAATCACAAGGTTGCAAGGGGCTGTGGTATGAAGGTACCTCCATAGTTTGATGGTCATAGTGAGCATAAAAGGCACTCACAAAAGAAATCTACAGATGCTGGAAATCAAAGTAATACAAACAAAATGCTGGAGGAACGCTGAGGCCAGGCAGCATCAATGGAGAAGAGCAGGTTTGAAAGTATGACCTTAAACTGTTTATGTGGTATCTCAAGTACCTAAATATGTCTTAGTTCAACCTGGAAAGCCATCTAACACCATACATCATTCTCCAAGAACTGATACTTCACTAAAACATATAAGAACTACTAGGGAGATTGACTTGTGAATTTCACTTACCTGTGTATTAGCAGGAACACCATGTTGAACGTATAGACTTAATGCCTTTTCCGAAAGACCTTCTTTGATAAGATGCGTAACATACAAAGCTACATACTTGTGAAGAATTTTATAGTTCTGAAACACACAGTTCAATTATACAAGTTTTAGAATATATTATCAATGCTGAAAACACAATAAGCAAAAACTAGACCCAAGTTATTTGTATATTCAATATATATTTGCTGGATTTCACTCTTTGGCTTCTGATTATGTAAAGAATTGCAAGAATTTATATCATAGAAACAAGTCATGATGCAAATGTTCCAGCTCAGTATTCATATCTTGAATATCTGCCACTCTAATCACTCATCCCCACTTTGCTCTAATGCAAGTACAAACAGTGGTTTCCTGAGAAGCAACTTTAAACTGTTATTATAATTTTCAAGTTTATCACATTCAAACTTAATAAAAGTATTTAAAGTTGGCTCAAGTTTAAAATAGAAAAACAGTGATCCTATTTGCATTCAGTATTACAACAGATAGGATCTAACAGGCTTCTGGGCTGTGCATGTACATCGTTAATTCTGCACAATCAGAAAGCTTGGTCTGATTCCACAAGGCACACTTTAACAACCCTTGCTAATACTACAACCCGTCGAGAAGCTATTGATTCTCCCTCTAGTTCTACAATTAAATTGGCTGAAATATTATGGCAGGTACATTTAGCAGTAAGTTCTTTTTTACTGAACTAGTAACTAATGGTTACTGCTTAATCACTTCTCTAATCTTGAACAATTAATTTTACAAGAGATTTACTCCCTCAGAAGTTTACTGGGGAGTACATAAAATGGTTTTCTTTCTCATTGTTTTCATCTCCTCTAACACTCTCCCTTAATCCCAATTTCATTTCCCAATCTTTGTTTCCCTTCCTGATGAGCATTTAGTTCTAATTTATATTGCCTGCTTTATAATTCTAATTTGCAGCACATAAACTGCAGGTTGGATTCTTCAGTCTGATTGATTGAAGAGCCTCCCTGTACACTGATCTCATGTGGAAAAGATCATGCCAAAACTTGAGTCAGATTGAAAGATACCTATACTGACATTGTGCATAGTATTTGTTGCTATCTTTACTTGCTTTCAACTGAGTAGCTTATCAGGTATTTCATAGTTCAATTAACAGCTAACTGCACTGTTATCACCTTACTGAAAGGAAGAAAATTATTTCAAAAACACATGAGACAAGTAAAATTCTTGGCAAATCACAAAGGTTGTCATAAGTAGAATTATTTCATTGTGCATTACGATGATACAAATTATACATTGCTTACATTTTAAAATAACCTTCAAACTCAAAAATTAATGACACTCTTCCATGATAGTGCACTGTATTTTTCATTCAATGTCCAACATGAATATTGTAGAAATTAAAACTATTAAATTTCACAAGAAACATTAAGCAGCAAGCTACCTTACAATCTCTTCATATTAAAGGTTATTTAATACATTTAGCATTGTATAAACAGCCCAGAAAATTAAGAATATAAATTTTAAAATACTTCAAAGGTATTTAACCATATAACCATATAACAATTACAGCACAGAAATAGGCCATCTCGGCCCTTCTAGTCCATGCCGAACTCCTACTCTCACCTAGTCCCACCGACCTGCACTCAGCCCATAACCCTCCATTCCTTTCCTGTCCATATATCTATCCAATTTAACTTTAAATGACAACATCAAACCTGCCTCAACCACTTCTGCTGGAAGCTCGTTCCACACAGCTACCACTCTCTGAGTAAAGAAGTTCCCCCTCATGTTACCCCTAAACTTTTGTCCTTTAACTCTCAACTCATGTCTTCTTGTTTGAACCTCCCCCAGTCTCGATGGAAAAAGCCTATCCACGTCAACTCTATCTATTCCCCTCATAATTTTAAACAATTCTATCAAGTCCCCCCTCAACCTTCTACGCTCCAAAGAATAAAAACCTAACTTGTTCAACCTTTCTCTGTAACTTAGGAGATGAAACCCAGGTAACATTTTAGTAAATCTCCTCTGTACTCTAGCAATTTTATTGACATCTTTCCTATAATTTGGTGACCAGAACTGTACACAATACTCCAAATTTGGCCTCACCAATGCCTTATACAATTTCAACATTACATCCCAACCCCTATACTCAATGCTCTGATTAATATAGGCCAGCATACCAAAAGCTTTCTTCACCACCCTATCCACATCAGATTCCACCTTCAGGGAACTATGCACCATTATTCCTAGATCCCTCTGCTCTACAGCATTCTTCAATGCCCTACCATTTACCATGTATGTCCTATTTTGATTAGTCCTACCAAAATGTAGCACCTCACATTTTTCAGCATTAAACTCCATTTGCCATCTTTCAGCCCACTCTTCTAACTGGTCTAAATCTCCTTGCATGCTTTGAAAACCTACTTCATTATTCACAACGCCACCTATCTTAGTATCACCTGCATATTACTAATCCAATTTACCACCCCATCATCCAGATCATTAATATATATGACAAACAACATTGGACCCAGTACAGATCCCTGAGGCACACCGCTACACACCATCCTCCAATCTGACACACAGTTATCCACCACTACTCTCTGGCGTCTCCCATCCAGCCACTGCTGAATCCATTTTACTACTTTGATATTAATGCCTAACGATTGAACCTTCCTAACTAACCTTCCGTGTGGAACCTTGTCAAAGGCCTTACTGAAGTCCATATAGACAGCATCCACTGCTTTACCCACGTCAACTTTCCTAGTAACCTCATCAAAAAATTCAATAAGATTTGTCAAACATGACCTTCCACGCACCAATCCATGTTGACTGTTCCTAATCAGACCCTGTCTATCCAGATAATTGTATATACCATCTCTAAGAATACTTTCCATCAATTTACCCACCACTGACGTCAAACTCACAGGCCGATAATTGCCAGGTTTACTCTTAGAACCCTTTTTAAACAATGGAACCACATGAGCAATATGCCAATCCTCTGGCACCATCCCCGTTTCTAATGACATTTGAAATATTTCTGTCACAGCCCCTGCTATTTCCACACTAACTTCCCTCAAGGTCCTAGGGAATATCTTGTCTGGACCCGGAGACTTATCCGCTTTTATATCCCTTAAAAGCACCAGTACTTCCTCTTCTTTAATCGTCATACTTTCCATAACTACCCTTCTTGTTTCCTTTACCTTACACAATTCAATATCCTTCTCCTTCGTGAATACTGAAGAAAAGAAATTTAAGCTGGGGGCTTATATGGGAGGCAGGGTTTGAGGGTCGGCACAACTTTGTGGGCCGAAGAGCCTGTACTGTGCTGTACTATTCTATGTTCTATGTTCTATGTTCAAAATCTCCCCCACCTCTTTTGGCTCCGCACATAGCCGTCCACTCTGATTCTCTAAGGGACCAATTTTATCCCTCACCATCCTTTTGCTATTAATATAACTGTAGAAACCCTTTGGATTTATTTTCACCTTACTTGCCAAAGCAGCCTCGTATCTTCTTTTAGCTTTTCTAATTTCTTTCTTAAGATTCTTTTTACATTCTTTATATTCCTCGAGCACCTCGTTAACTCCAAGCTGCCTATATTTATTGTAGATCCCTCTCTTTTTCTGAACCAAGTTTCCAATATTCCTTGAAAACCATGGCTCTCTCAAACCTTTAACCTTTCCTTTCAACCTAACAGGAACATAAAGATCCTGAACCCTCAAAATTTCACCTTTAAATGACCGCCATTTCTCTATTACATCCTTCCCATAAAACAAATTGTCCCAATCCACTCCTTCTAAATCCTTTCACATCTCCTCAAAGTCAGCCTTTCTCCAATCAAAAATCTCAACCTTGGGTCCAGTCCTATCTTTCTCTATAATTGTATTGAAACTAATGGTATTGTGATCACTGCACCCGAAGTGCTCCCCAACACATACCTCCGTCACCTGCGCTATCTCATTCCCTAACAGGAGATCCAACACTGCCCCTTCTCTAGTTGGTAACTCTATGTATTACTGCAAAAAACTATCTTGCACACATTTGACAAACTCCAAACCATCCGGCCTTTTTACAAAATGGGCTTCCCAGTCTATGTGTGGAAAACTAAAATCTCCCACAATCACAATCAATATCGGCTATCTCATTACAAATTTGCTCCTCCAGATCTCGGTCCCATTAGGTGGTCTATAATACACCCCCAAAAGCGTCACTACACCTTTCCCATTCCTCAGTTCCACCCAAATAGCCTCCCTAGACGAGTCCACTAATCTATCCTGCCAGAGCACTGCCGTTATATTTTCTCTGACAAGCAATGCAACACCTCCCCCTCTTGCCCCTCCTATTCTATCACTCCTGAAGCAACGAAATCCTGGAATATTTAGTGGCCAATCACACCCCTCCTGGAACCACGTTTCACTAATAGCTACAACATCATATTTCCAGGTATCAATCCATGCTCTAAGCTCATATACCTTTCTTACAATGCTCCTAGCATTAAAATAGATGCATTTAAGAAACTCTCCACCTCTTACTCTCTGTTTACCCTTAATGCAGCAAACAACTTTGTTATCTTTTTCTTCTTTCTTCCCTACATCTTCGGTCTGAGTGCTCCCGATCTCTGTCCCCTGCCTATCCTCCCTCACACACTGTCTACTAGCTTTCTCTATTTGTGAACTAACCTTCTCTCTCCTAGTCTCTTCAATTTGATTCCCATCCCCCAACCATTCTAATTTAAAGTCACCTCAGTAGCCTTCGCAAATCTCCCTGCCAGGATATTGGTCCCCCTAGGATTCAAGTGTAAACTGTCCTTTTTGTACAGGTCACACTGGCGCCAAAAGAGGTCCCAATGATCCAAAAACTTGAATCTCTGCCCCCTGCTTCAATCCCACAGCCACACATTTATCCTCCACCTCATTGCATTCCTACTCTCACTGTTGCGTGGCACAGGCAGTAATCCCGAGATTACCACCTTTGCGGTCCTTTTTCTCAACTCACTTCCTACCTCCTTATATTCTCCTTTCAGGGCCTCTCCCCTTTTCCTACCTATGTCATTGGTACTTATATGTACCACGACTTCTGGCTCCTCTCCCTCCCACTTCAGGATATCTTGAACGCAATCAGAAACATCCCATTTGAAGATGGAAGAATAACATAATTTAAATAAATGTGAAATTGTGGCCAATACTATGAAAGACATTGGCAAATAGCAGACTGCAGCTTCAGAAATTGCATGTTCACACAAAAATCCTTAAGCTGTTGACATTTACGCAGGAAAATGCTGAAAACTTTTCATGATACTTGAAGCCTGCATGTTTAAATCCTATATTGGCACTTGTTCCATAATACTCGAAAGCTGAGGCCTCAGCCTTGCTAAAATGGCTTTTTAGCATTAAAATATAACCAATTTAAATAGTTCTACTTCACCTGCTTATTGGCAGTTTCTATGCATTTTTCCCATTGGCCTCGTTCAACATACATATCAAGTGCTGCTATCACATCCACTCCAACCAGCTGGGGAAAAAATGCATGAGTTATATGAATGTACTACCAAAGCTGGAAGAGACAATTGTAAATTTACCAGACTTAATCTCACTTATGAAGCCAATTGCTCTCTTCAAAGGGAATTTACAAAAGGCTTAAAACCCAGAACCACCTTGCATAGAACATCCATCTTTAAGTACCAGTAAAATTAGTTCACTCTATGGCTCTATTCATGAATTAAAATTAACATAGCTTCAGCAATGTAACTTTTACAGTGCAGACCACATTTTAAATCTGACAAAGCAGTTCAATTATTTGGTTCCTTGACAGGTGCACCATAATCAAGAAAGCCACTGAAAGTTTAATGCCTTCTGAATGCCTGACTCTTGTCTGCTGCTACCCATGCACTTTGCCACAGCATTTTCATTAGGTGTAGTGAAAAATGGGCAGAGACCCAAATGAAGATTTCCAGGATACACACCTTGTCAGAAAGCTACAAACCCGCAGGGAGATTTTCCTACTGGTCATGCAACAGCATGATCATTTTCTTAAAAAATAACATTTTAGTAATGTTAAATATTATTCATAGAAGGTGCAGTTTCTTTTTGGGATAACAATTTTGTAAAATCAGATTCACAGCAAAGAGATTACAAAGTAAAATTGTAATCTTGCATAAGATTACATAAAAGTCTGATGCACAGAGGTCATTTAGCATATCATCTTTGTGCTAGTTGAAAAAGAACTACCTAGCCAAATCTCACCTTCCATGACTCCTCAAGTACATTTCCAAGTATTAAAGGTTTTTACCTCAATTACCCTTTTGTACCCCTAATGCCAGGTGGTTGTAAAGACCTTTGCTCATCTCTCCTTCAATCCTTCTACCAATTCCTTGAAATCTATGCCCCTGCTTTTTGAGTCCTCTGCTAAAGGTAATATTCTTGTTTGTCTCATCCCCTCATAACTTTTTTATAACTTAATGAAGTCTCCCCTCTGCCTCCCCTGTCCAAAGCAGACAGTACCAGCCTTTTCAGTCTTTCCTCATTGCCATAATTCCCTGTCCTGGTAATGTCCCCATAAATTTTCTCTGCACCTCTCCTCTCCAATGCAATGGACTCTTTGCGGTACCTTGTTGATCTGAACTGTACACTGTACTCAAGTTGTTATCAACATCTTAAGTATCCTCTCATTTATTGTCTACTCCCTTGCCTTGATGCACCTTACTGAATGCATCTTACTGAATGCATTGACACTTACTTCTTTGAACTGCATTCCATTTGCCACTTTACTGACCAGTCTTTACAGCTCACATTCAAATACACTGCCACCCAGTAATCCCCCAATTTAATCCTAGCCTAATCACCGGACAATTTACAATGAATAATTAACCTACTAACCAGTATGTCTTTGTACTGTGGGAGGAAACTAAAGCTATGGAGAAAACCCACACATTCACAGGTGTACAAACTCCTTATAGGCCGCGGCAGGAATTGAACCTGGGTTGCCTGCACTGTAAAATATTGTTCATCTTTTACTACGTTATCTTTTGCTTCATATCATTTTGAGACCAACTGGTTACATATAATGTCATGTTAGTTCAGTACAAAATCAAATTCTCACTGAATCCACTTTGCCGTGATTTTTCAAATGTTCTTTATAGCGTTGATCTACATAGTCTTCAAATCTGGAGAAAATAATTAAGAAAATTGGATGAAAACATTTAACCAGCACCTATCAAACTCCTATGCTTCATTGCCAATGAAAGAACATCATAATTGCTTGTTCTAGGGAAATGCAATAATCAACCTGCACACAGCAGCTTCATAAATGAAATGAAACAAGTACAGGTTTGGTGATGTGGTTGAGGGGGACAATTGTCCAGAACAAAGTCCCATGTTGCTATTTTCAGAAAGAGATTAACATGGGAATGCAGTTGAAAAACTATCGAACAAACGAAAACATTTAGTTTCCACATTAGTTTCGAAATCCTTAAGTTCTAGACATTTATCTGGGAATATTTTAAGTTACATAGGGGATTGGCTGCAAAACCTGGGCCCATATGTTCAAAACCTAGGGTGAAACTTGCACTCATAATATTCCAATTTGGGGCCAGTAGTTGTCCAACTTAACCAGTAACATTTTTGCAATAAGATTTATGTAACAACAGTTATTTTAATTAGTTGAGCTACCAAATATAATTACTAAACTTCTTCGGGATTGACTTAAGATTCTGTAATGATTTTAATCATGCTATTTTGATTACATTTGTTCTCCTTACTTGGAAATTATTAGTAACAGAGTGAGCATCTATCATTTTTTGAGAAGGTTTACCCTTGAACTGAATTTAATGATGGAGGTCTGTGTATTGATACAAAAATGCATGGAACTTCTGTATAGACTACTATGTTAGACATGCTTCAATGTTCAAAGATTCAATGATTCAAAATACATTTATCAGCTAAGTATGTACACAGATTACAACTGTGATTCCTCCTCCCACAGCCAACCGTAAAACAAAGAAACACCATGGAACCTGTTACATGTTACAACATGTTTAGCATGACAGCATCTGATGCTTAAAATCAATACACTAGAAACAGTAACAAATTTAGAGAAACAAACATAGTATTTTATACATTCTTTTGAAATTTGACAAGGTAAATTAAACACACAATCTACGAGCTAAACAAAATAAGCAATAGTTGGCACTGAAATAATTCTTGGAAATATAAGGCAATGGGAAGAAACGGGAAAAAATATAATTCACAATAATCAGCTGTGCTTTTTGTTCATCTTCATTATGATTATATATTCATGAACTCAAAAACATCAAAACAAATGTACTCCCACGTGAATATCCCAGATTGATTACACGTCTGTGTAATGGTCTGCAAATCAATAAAACATAGTGATTGGAAAAGATACAAACATACCTGATGCACTTTGCAAAAATTCTGATCTTTCAGACCCTACAGTATGATTTCTGGGAAAAAGCCACCATTTCCACATACAACACAGGCTTCATAAACCTTAAGATCCATTATAAAGGTCATTTTCCTCCAACATTCATCTTTTGGGCCTTCAATTCTAGGAAAACACCATTCTTGAAATGCCCCCAGCAACACACACAAAATGCTAGAGGAACTCAGGCCAGGCAGCATCTATGGAAAAAAGTACAGTTGGCATTTCAGGCCAAAACCCTTCAGCAGAACTGGAGAAAAAAAGCTGAGGAGTAGAATTGAAAGGTGGGGGAGGGGAGAGAGAAACACCAGGTGACAGGTGAAACTTGGAGGGGGAGGGATGAAGTAAAAAGCTGGAAAGTTGATTGGTGAAAGAGACAGAAGGCCATAGTAGAAAGAAAAAGAGAGGGAGGAGCACCAGAGGGGGCGATGGGTGGGCAAGGAGATAAGAGGGGATGGGTGAGAGGAAAAGAGAATGGGAAATGGTGAAGGGAAGGGGGGGTGGGAGGCATTACTGGAAGTTTGAGAAATCGATGTTCATGCCATCAGGTTGGAAGCAATCCAAGTGGAAAAAGAGGTGCAGTCCTCCATTCGAAGTGTGGCCTCATCATGACAGTGGAGGAGGCCAGGGATGGACATAGTTTAATGGGAATGAGAAGTGGAATTAAAGTGGGTGCCTACTGGGAGATCCCGCTTGTTCTGACGGACAGAGTATAGATGCCCAGAGAAGCAGTTTCCCAATCTATGTTGGGTCTCACTGATATACAGGAGGCCACATTGGGAGCACTGGACCCAGTAAATGACCCCAAAAGACTCACAGGTGAAGTGTCACTCACCTGGAAGGACTGTTTAGGGCCCTGAATGGTAGTGAGGGAGAAGGTGTAGGGCCAGGTGTAGCACTTGTTCCACTTGCAAGGATATGGGCCAGGAGGGAGTTCAGTGGGGAGGGATGACAAGGGAGTTGCGTAGGGAGCGATTCCTGTGGAAAGCAGAAAGTGATGCGGAAGGAAAGATGTGTTTGGTGGTGGGATCCCGTTAGAGGTGGTGGAGGTTTCAAAGAATCATGTACTGGACGCAGAGGCTGGTGGGGTGGTAGGTGAGGACAAGAGGAATCCTATCCCTGGTAGGGTGGCCAGAGGATGGGGTAAGAGCAGACGTGCGTGAAATGGAAGAGATGCGGTAGAGGGCAGCATTGATAGTGGCGGAAGGGAAGCTCCTCTCTTTGAAAAAGGAGGATATTTCCTTTGTTCTAGAATGAAAAGCCTCATCCTGAGAACAGGTGCGGTGGAGACAGTGGAATTCAAAGAAAGAAATGGCGTTTTTACAAGTAACAGGGTGGGACGAGGTATAGTCCAGGTAGCTGAGAGAGTCCATAGGTTTGTAATAGACATCGGTGGATAAGCTGTCTCCGGAGATAGAGACAGAGAGATTGAGAAAGGGAAGGGAGGTGTCAGAAATGGACCAGGTGAATTTGAGGGCCGGGTGGAAGTTGGAGGCAAAGTAGATGACATCGACGAGTTCAGCATGGGTGCAGGAAGTAGCACCAATGCAATACCCCAGCAGCTTTTCACAAGCTGTTCTAAGCCCGTGTGAGTGAGAACTGTTGACTTTGTAAACAGTACAATGTATACCTGGATTTCAAAGGCTTCCCAAGCAAAGCTTGAAAGCCACGCCCATGCATGCTTGCAATTCACGGATATCATCAGAGAAGATTAGTTCAGTTAGTTTTCAAAATCAACATCAGATATCAAGATGCAGTCCAAAAACAGGAATGGAGCTCATTCTGATAATGTGTAAGTTATGATAAGGCAGCAGGAGTCCAGATGGCAGTCTGTGCATTCGGCAGCTAGTCCAACACCAGGAGTGAAGAGGTAAGTCTGACTTATGGAAACAAAGAGCTAAGTCCAATATGTGGGAGAATTAGTCAGACAGCAAGGATGCAGAGATCAGTATGACAGCAGCTGTTTAAGAGGGCAGGTACATATGGCATGTCAGACATACTTCCCCGAATTCTTAATTCTTTTTTAATTGGTACAGCCATGGATTAAAATACTAGGGGATGCACTCCTATTTCTAATCTCAACCATCTGAACTAAATTTTGCTTTCCTAGAGAAAGACTTTTCATTCAAAGTTAAGTGAAAAAAAGACCGGGGCAATACTTGATTTCATGACAACTGAATCTCTTGATGAGATTAGCATCTCAATCTTTTACTTGTATATCAGATGTCCTCCAAAAATCTTAATAATTTTTCAGTCTCTTTATTCTAATTCCTTGATGATTTTAATATTATAAAACTTCCACTATGTCATTTTAGATGCCTTAAGTATAAAAGAGTAAGTCAAATTAAATATGAAATATTGAATGGGATAAACATTGGAATACAGAACACAGGGTGAGAGAGATGCAGGATGTTGGACCACTTGCCTAAAAGGCATAAAAGATTTTTTTCAATGCACAGAATACAAGAGCCAGACAGTTATAATATAAATATATAAAGCAGTCGCTGGATCACAGTTCTGAGTACAGTTCTGGAAAGATGGGATTTGCCTGGAGAGAGTGTATTTGATTGGATGAAATGTTGGTTTCTTAGATGTTGCTGGGATTTCAACATTTTCATAAATGGTAAAGATTACACAGTATAACAGAGAAGGCTGAGGAGAGGTGCATAAACTATGAGAAGCCTAGAGAGAGTATTTTTTTTCTTTAGCAGTGATGACAAAACCAGAGGTATCAATTTAAAGTAATTGGTAGAAGAATTAGAGATGAGAAACATCTTTTTCATTCAACATGGGGTTTAGAGCTCACTACTTGCCAGGCAGGAACCCTCATTACATTGAAAAAGTACTTGAATATGCACTTGGAGAGCTGTGACCTTCAGGGCTGCAAATCATAAACACAAGAGATCCTTAGGATGCTGGGAATCTTGAGCAACATGCACCCGAGCAATCCGAGATGTCCTTCTCTTTCAAAGGATACCATTTCTTGTTTCAGACCATCAGTGCTGCCCTTACTCACACCTCCTCTGCTTTCTGTACTTCTGCCCTCACCCCAGCCTCCTGCCGCCACAATAGGGATAGGGTTCCTCTTGTCCTCACCTCTCACCCCATGATCCTCCATACCCAGCACATTCTCTGTAACTTCCACCATCTGCAACAGGATTCTACCACTAAGCATATCTTTTCCCTTCTCCCACCCCTCTTCTCTTTCCATAGGGATCGCACTCTACATGACTTCCTCGTCCACTCATCCCTCCCCACTGATCTCCCACCTAGTACTTAACCTTGCAAGCATGACAAATGCTACACCTGCCCCTGCACTTCTCCACTACCCACTCTCCTCCCCCCATGCCTGTTCTCACCCCATATCTGCCAGCTTGTTCTGTTTCCCCTTCCATCTCACACCACCTTATTCTAGCTTCTGCCCCTTCCTTTCCAGTCATGATGAAGGTTATTGACCCAAAACATCAACTGTTTATTTCCCTCCATAGATACTGCCTGACTTGCTGAGTTCCTCTGCTATTTTATGTGTGTTACTTGAAGGCTGAGTGGCTCTTTATTGACTACTGGCACAGAAACAATGATCTGTTTGTTACATATATACCATGATTCTATTGTCTTTCAATCATGCTGGAATACACACTGTGCCAAACAAAAGCAACTTGTTACCTTGGATCAAGTTCCTTTGCCACACGCTTGGCTTTGTTCCATTCTTCCCCTCCTATGAAGCAGTCTATGGCTTCTTTTATGAGATCCACATTGAGGTATAATTCAGCTGCCTGGGAAATAATGATCATAATAATCTAGAATAGGTTTACCATAAATCTATTTTTGGTTAGTCAACATAACACAATAATACCAAAGGGTAGAGTGCAGATTTCACACTTAACAAGTTGAACCAACTACATTACTGGCACAGGGACTGAAGGAAACTCATAAAAAGCTTGGAATCACGAGTATAATGCAAGAAACGGCACAGTATGACACTGATCATGTATAAGCTTTGCCAACTATCAAAGCTATTACCAAATGTCCATGGCATTCAGAACCATTCAAAACTATTAAAATCAATTTAGTAATTAGAATTTAAAATGCTTAAGATTCTTTATAAAAAATTAAATGGGGTTAGATGCACCTAAAATCGCTTTTTAATAATTGAAGTAAATTCAATTGAGGAATATAAATGTAAATTACATTTTATGTTATGGTTCCCCCTTAGAATCTTTCCTCTCCGTTCAAAAAGGGTTCACTGAGCACTCAGTTCCCTGTAGCAAGTTTATATTCTACTTCTGGACTCCCCATGGACCCTAGCATCAGAGGCAGTGGGAAATTTAGCAACATGATTCAGTTTGGAAGTTTGGGACAAAAATTCTGGCACTTTTTAGAAAGTAAATATTAATAATTCAACACACCTCTTTCAACACTTCCCAGCAAGTTCAGGTCCAAGGTCATACATACACTACAGACTGTGAAAACCATTTGTGTTATGTCCACACTACTTAGCATAGATCAGTCTATTCATAAATATAAACAAATTTCTCAAAAATTATTGTTAACCTATTTTATGAAACATTATGTTTACTGTTCTGTTCTGGGTGTCAGATATGGGATTTCCAGGAGACTACCAGCCTCCCTGGCGGTCACATCTGCACCGGGTGCATTGAGATGCAACTTCTTAGAGACCGTGTTAGAGAACTGGAGCTGCAGCTCAGTGACCTTCCGCTTGTTAGGGAAAGTGAAGAGGTGATAGACAGGAGTCGCAAGGAAGTAGTCACCCCAAGCTACAGGAGACAGATAAATGGGTCACTGTCAGGAGAGGGAAGGAAAAATGTCAGATAGAGGAGAGCACCCCTGTGGCCATTCCCATCAACAATTACTCCATTTTGAGTAGTGTTGGGGGTGGGGAAAGGACCTACCTGGAGGAAGCAACAGTGGCCATGCCTTTGGCACTGAGTCTGGCTCAGAAGGGTAGGGAATTGAAAAGGATGGCAGCAGCAATAGGGGACTCTATAGTTAGGAGGACAGACAGGCAATTCTGTGGACATGAAAAAGGAACATGGATGGTAGTTTGCCTCACAGGTGCCAGGGCCCACGCGCTTTCTGAATGCCTCCACAATATCCTGAAAAGGGAGGGTGAGCAGCCAGAAGTCGTGAGAAGATTGGTAGCTTGAGTTGGCTGTTTGTCTGTTGGGTTGCTTGCCAAGCCTGGAGGTTGGGTCACAAAAGTTTCTTCACCAGTTGAGGTGACATCATCTGTGCACAACTGAGTATCGTTTCTGTGAGTGCTTGCATTTATATAGGTCTGATGCTGCTGTAATTGTTTGGCTGTCACGCTGGCCGCTAGATTCCACAGGTCCTGGCCACTAGTCTCCACAGGTCCTGACCTTCGCTGGCCCACATCCTTAGTTATCAGTCATTGTGAGTCCTGGTTCCTCGGGTGTCCATGGCTCACCCTTTGGCCCCAATCCCGCAGACGCATAGGTTCATAAATTGCATACAGTTCAATATGCTTGTTAAGAAGAAAGAAGAAAATCTCCTTTTCAAAGTATTTACACGCAATGGCTATCCAAAAAACTTCATCAGAAGGTGTCTCAACCAGAGAAACAACCTTTTAACTCCTACTGAACAGACAAGAAAGAGGCTAACCCTATCATATGTCAGCAATATTTCTGGAGTAACTGCAACACTGCTTCAACTACACAGAATACTGGTAAGAGACAAACCCAGCACAACCATCAGAACACTCATCTCAAGACCCAAAGATCCGACAGCCCACATGGAGAGAAAAAGCGTAATATTCCACTCTCCCTTCCTACCCCTCCTCACAGTCCCCGACCCTGCTCTCATGACTATACCCCTTCCCCACACAAAACCACCACGGTGGGCTTCATGGCTGAACAGGTGAGAAGACAGCTGAAACGTCTCAACCCAAGCAAGGCTGCAGGACCGGATGGTGTCAGTACCAGGGTGCTCAAAGCCTGTGCCCCTCAGCTATGTGGAGTACTTCGCCATGTATTCAACCTGAGCCTGAGGCTCCGGAGGGTTCCTGTATTGTGGAAGACGTCCTGCCTCGTCCCTGTGCTGAAGACGCCACGCCCCAGCGGCCTCAATGACTACAGACCGGTGGCATTGACCTCCCACATCACGAAGACCCTGGAGAGACTTGTTCTGGAGCTGCTCTGGCCTATGGTCAGGCCACACTTAGATCCCCTCCAGTTCGCCTACCAGCCCCGACTAGGAGTTGAGGATGCCATCGTCTACCTGCTGGACCGTGTCTACGCCCACCTGGACAAGCCAGCAAGCACTGTGGGGGTCATGTTTTTTGACTTCTCCAGTGCGTTCGACACCATCTGCCCTGCTCTGCTGGGGGAGAAGCTGACAGCGATGCAGGTGGATGCTTCCCTGGTGTCATGGGTTCTTGATTACCTGACTGGCAGACCACAGTACGTGTGCTTGCAACACTGTGTGTCCGACAGAGTGATCAGCAGCACTGGGGCTCCACAGGGAACTGTCTTGTCTCCCTTTCTCTTAACCATTTACACCTCAGACTTCAATTACTGCACAGAGTCTTGTCATCTTCAGAAGTTTTCGGATGACTCTGCCATAGTTGGATGCATCAGCAAGGGAGATGAGGTTGAGTACAAGGCTACAGTAGGAAACTTTGTCACATAGTGTGAGCAGAATTATCTGCAGCTTAATGTGAAAAAGACTAAGGAGTTGGTGGTAGACCTGAGGAGAGCTAAGGTACCGGTGACCCCTGTTTCCATCCAGGGGGTCAGTGTGGACATGGTGGAGGATTACAAATACCTGGGGATACGAATTGACATAAACTGGACAATAAAGAACACTGAGGCTGTCTACAAGAAGGGTCAGAGCCGTCTCTATTTCCTGAGGAGACGGAGGTCCTTGAACATCTGCTGGGCGATGCTGAGGATGTTCTACGAGTCTGTGGTGGCCAGTGCTATCATGTTTGCTGTTGTGTGCTGGGGCAGCAGGCTGAGGGTGGCAGACACCAACAGAATCAACAAGCTCATTCATAAGGCCAGTGATGTTGTGGGGATGGAACTGGACTCTCTCATGGCGGTGTCTGAAAAGAGGATGCTGTCCAAGTTGCATGCCATCTTGGTCAATGTCTCCCATCCACAAGATAATGTACTGGGTGGGCACAGGAGTACATTCAGCCAGAGACTCATTCCACCGAGATGCAACACAGAGCGTCATAGGAAGTCATTCCTGCCTGTGGGCATCAAACTGTACAACTCCTCCCTTGGAGGGTCAGACACCCTGAGCCAATAGGCTGGTCCTGGACTTATTTCATAATTTACTGGCATAATTTACATATTACTATTTAACTATTTATGGTTCTATTACAATTTATTATTTATGGTGCAACTGTAATGAAAACCAATTACCCCCGGGATCAATAAAGTATAACTATGACTATAACTAAGACTATGAAATCCAATGTGGAGACTGCCCCAAACACATGGTTGGACAGATGGGGAGAAAACTATCCATGAAATTACATGAACATCAATGAGCCGTAAGAAGACACGATCCTTTGTCACTCATCACAGTACATGAAGACGAAGAAAGGCACAAGTTCATCTGGGAAACTACAAAAATCTTGGCAGGGGCACAAAACAAGGAATCAGAGAATTCTTAGAGGTATGTTTCTCCATGGAAGATTCTATTAAGTGGACACAATTTACGAACCTATGTGCCTGCGGAACTGAGGCCGAGTGTGAGCCGCAGACACCCTAGGAACCAACACTCACAATAACAGATAACCAGGGATAGGGGCCAACAGAGATCACTCAGCTATCCGGCTAGCCAGGACCCAGCAGATCTAACCTCCAAGCTCGGCAAACAACCCTACAGACAAAAAGGGCTGAATGAGCTCAGTAGTTCAGACAACATTGGTGGAAGCAAAGGGAAAGTTGACATTTCCTTTATTAGTAATGGATGTCTAGAAATATAACTGTGAGATTTCTCTAAGATTCTGGATTATTTATACAATAGTATAATCAACATACAATCTAGTAAGAATTACCTTCAACAGAAATTTTTAAAAATCTGGATCTCTAACCTCTCTTGTTATCTAAAAGAGGATGTATTCAACCAAAATATTCAATTATCTTTTTCAGATATTCCTGAATATTTCAAGTATTCCTTGTTTTAATTAATGGTTAGCTATAAAAGTATAACATAAATCATACCGAATTATATTTCTGTATTTCAATTAACCGAGGACCAACTGTCTGAATAACATCAAGAGCTTTTTCCTGGTTTAAGAATTTGATGGACAATTCAGCAGCCTAGAAAACAGAGAATCCATTAATGCAAAGAATATTTGTATGAGAGGTATTGTTGACAAAAACATTTAAACATATACCTGGAGCAGATGTATTTAAAGTTATGACTGTAAAGATGCAATAACTATGAAAAATGTTGCTAAAAGCAGGCAGATAAATTAGGAACTGAAAAGTAGACGAACAATCAAAAACCAGCAGAAAACAACTTTAAATTCGAGAAGACTGAAATAAAACAGAACCGACTAGGAGAGCAAACAGATTCATTTACACCATGGAGAAAAATCATGTTATAGAGAACTCTAATGAAATATTGCAAGTTTAAATGTAGTTCAGATATTTAGTTACTACCATTTGCTGCTTTTTCGTTTTTGAAGTGACATGATCAACTCTGACGCAGATTGAATAAGTAATTTAGTTTCAATGTGTGGAATTATGTATCTTTAATTTCCCCCTAACATTGTAATATTTAAGAACAATTACTGAAGAAGAGAATACATTTGAGTGCTGCTCATTATTTAGAAATAAAAATAGTTTTATGTTGACAGATTATATTTCATCAGGAAACTACCTACCAAAAGGAGTCAATCGACCAAGAGTGAGCTTTTTGCACTTTCTGGATGAAGTTGGAAAGTTAATGGGTTTCAGCATCAACAATATTGATATGTGTGCACTCAAATTCATTATTAGCGTATTTTACCTTCATCCAGCACTTCTCCATTAGAGCCAAGTTATTTGTCTCCTTGACCTTAAGGTAACATTCCACAGCCCTGATATATTCTCCTGACAGCTCCCATTCTCTGGCTTGTTCAACTATTCCTTCAATTCCCCTGTGGGATAAAATTATGAAATCACTGAGTGCTAAAAGACTAAAATTTAAAAAGTACAATACTTCATCAATAAAGAACTGTATTCTGTTTCAAAGAACCATAAAAATTATCTTTATCCTCTAGTATAACATTGTTATGATTTCTGAAGGGTCAATGAACCGATGTACAACACCTCACTATATTTCTTTCTTTTTTGCTTTCTTTTTTGCACTACTTCATATATAAATAAATTAAGCATTTGTTATTGTAATTTAGTTTTTTTATCATTACATATTGCAATGTACTGCGACTGCAAGACACCAAATTTCATGATGTAAGCCAATGATATTAAACCTGATTCTGATTTTAACTGAAAAATTATTTATAATTTTACATAGAATGTTAGCAATTACATATCATCCTAAATTCTTTCATAATTATTGGGGTGGTAAATTGGATTAGTAAGTATGCAGATGATACTAAGATAGGTGGAGTTGTGGATAATGAAGTAGGTTTTCAAAGCTTGCAGAGAGATTTAGGCCAGTTAGAAGAGTAGGTTGAAAGATGGCAGATGGAGTTTAATGCTGAAAAATGTGAGGTGCTACATTTTGGTAGAACTAATCAAAATAGGACATACATGGTAAGTGGTAGGGCATTGAGGAATGCAGTGGAACAGAGGAATCTAGGAATTATGGTGCATAGTTCCCTGAAGATGGATTCTGATGTGGATAGGGTGGTGAAGAAAGCTTTTGGTATGCGGGCCTTTATAAATCAGAGCATTGAGTATAGGAGTTGGGATGTAATGTTGAAATTGTATAAGGCATTGGTGAGGTCAAATTTGGAGTATTGTGTACAGTTCTGGTCTCCGAATTATAGGAAAGATGTCAATAAAATTGAGAGAGTACAGAGGAGATTTACTAAAATGTTACCTGGGTTTCATCTCCTAAGTTACAGAGAAAGGTTGAACAATTTAGGTTTATTCTTTGGAGTGTAGAAGGTTAGGGGAGACTTGATAGAGGTATTTAAAATTATGAGGGGATAGATAGAATTGACGTGTATAGGCTTTTTCCATTGAGGGTGGGGGAGATTCAAACAAGAGGACATGAGTTGAGAGTTAGAGGGCAAAAGTTTAGGGGTAACATGAGGGGGAACTTCTTTACTCAGAGAGAGCTTCCAGCAGAAGTGGTTGAGGCAGGTTCGATGTTGTCATTTAAAGTTAAATTGGATAGATATATGGACAGGAAAGGAATGGAGGGTTATGGGCTGAGTGCAGGTTGGTGGGACTAGGTGAGAGTAAGAGTTCAGCATGGACTAGAAGGGCCGAGATGGCCTGTTTCTGTGCTGTAATTGTTATATGGTTATTTGTCTAAAGATCAAACTACATAATGACTAAACTAATGTATAATGCACAATGTTGACAGCATGTGGTTTCACCTAAAGATCCTGAAAATGTGATCAGAGACCTCAGTTCCAATTTTTCTATCAAATCTTAAGAACTAGAGATAGAAACATAGAAACATAGAAAAACTACAGCAATACAGGCCCTTTGACCCACAAAGCTGTGCCAAACATGTCCTTACCTCAGAAATTACCTAGGGTTAATCTAAGCTCCATGTACCTACCCAGGAGTCTCTTAAAAGACCCTATCGTATCCGCCTCCGCCTCTAGGTTTGATACTAACAAATTATCACTGAATCTAGGTAAAACTAAATTCATACCAAACTCATAAACTTAGAATAAATGATGTTGAAATTGATAAGGTATTTGAAACAAAATTTTTAGGAGTGGTAATAGATAATAAATTAAGCTGGAACCACATATAAATTATGTCAAAGCAAAAACGTCAAAATCTATTGCAATACTGTACAAAGCGCAAGATTTCTTAAATCAGGAATCTTTGTATACGTTATACTGTTCATTTATAGTCCCATACATGACTTGCTGTGTAGAGTGTATGGGGAAATACCTACAAATACAAACTCAATTTTTCTACTCCAAAAGAAAGTCATACGAATTGTAAATAAGACAAGTTATTATGAGCCAATCCACTATTTATTCAACTAAGCACTTTAAAATTCAGAGATTTTGTAGATTTTAAAATAATACAAATTATGTATAAAGTAAAAAATGGACAGCTACCACAAAGTATCCAAAGGTTGTTTAAAGTGAGAGAAAGTCAACATGATGAGAGGAACATGTATATTTCAAAAAGAAAGGATTTAAGAACAAATGTAAAAAGTCATTGTATTTCAGTCAGAGGGGTGAATCTATGGAACAGTTGTAGTGAGAATTTAAAAACATGCACAACACTTAACAAGTTTAAAAAATTATTTTAAAATAATTTAATGAACAAATATAAAATACATGATTTAAAATGAATGGGGGTAATGTAAATAAATTATACATGGAATTGAACTTTGTGTTAAAGGATTATGAAATCTTTTGTTTTGATGTAATGATTGACGCCAAATATGTTGTTGTATAAGTAAGAGGGGTAGGCGTAATAAGCTGTAGCTTCAGCCTACACCCTTTCGATCTGTTTTTAAAGAATATCTATGTTTTTTTGTTGTAATTTTGTCCTATGAAATCATCGTTGATGCTTTTTGTTATGTTTGTACTGACCGAAATAAATTTCATTCATTCATTCATACTTACTTTTTCTCTATATTATCATGTATTGCATTATACTGCTGCCCCTAAATTAGCAAATTTCACAACTGATGCTTGTGATATTAAACCTGATTCACACCCGCCGGAGATTTTAACCACGTGAACCTCAAGTCAGCGCTCCCCAAATTCCATCAGTATGTGGACTTTGCAACGAGAGGGGCGAACGCGTTAGACCTTGTTTATACAAACATCCCCGACCCGTACCGGGTGGAGCCCCGCCCCCACCTCGGCTACTCAGGCCACATCTCTGTTATGCTAATCCCGGTATACAGATCGTTCATCAGACGCTTCAGACCAGTTCTGAAGCAGTTGAAAACCTGGCCAGCGGGAGCCATCTCTGCTCTTCAAGACTGCTTTGAGCACACTGACTGGCACACGTTCAGGGTCGCTGCAACTGATGGCGACCAACAACTTAGAGGAGTACACGGCATCAGTGACTAGCTACATCAGCAAGTGCATTGATGATGTCACTGTGTTTAAGACCATCACTATACGCTCCAACCAGAAGCCATGGATGACCGCAGAGGTGCGTGCACTGCTGAGGATCTAAGACTCTGCCATCAGAACAGGCGACAAGGCAACCCTAACAACAGCAAGGGCCAAACTGTCCCGGGCCATCACAGAGGCAAAGCGTGCGCACACCCAGCGAATCCAGAGTTATTTCCAGGACAGCAGCGACACGCGGCGTATGTGGAAGGGCATTCAGGACATCACCAACTACAAGACAACACCACCTGCCTGTGCTGGTGATGCCTCCCTCCCAGATGGGCTGAATAATTTCTACGCTCGTTTCGAGGCGGAAAATGACATGGTGACGAGGAAGACCACTCCTCCTCCTAATGACCAGGTGCTGGGTCTTACAGTGGCCGATGTGAGGAGAACCCTGTGTAGGGTCAACCCACACAAGGCTGCTGGACCAGACAATATCCCTGGCAGAGTGCTCAGAGGATGTGCAGACCAGCTGGCAGATGTTCTCACTGACATTTTCAACATCTCCCTGAGCAGCACCATCGTTCCAACATGCTTCAAGGCCACCACCATCGTCCCCGTTCCGAAGAAGTCTTCAGTGTCCTGCCTCAGCGACAACCATCCCGTTGCACTCACATCCATCATCATGAAGTGTTTCGAGAGGCCCATCATGAAGCACATCAAGACCCTGCTGTCCCTCTCACTGGACCCCCTGCAGTTTGCGTATCATCCTAACTGCTCAACAGACGACGCCACTGCCACCACCCTCCAACTGGCCCTCACCACCTGGACAAAAAAGACACGTATGTTTGAATGCTGTTCATAGATTTCAGTTCAGCATTCAACACAATCATTTCATGGAAAGCTGAAACTACTGGACCTGAACACCTCCCTCTGCAACTGGATCCTAGCCTTCCTGACTGGGAGACCTCAGTCAGTCCGGATCGTGAGCAGCAACTCCAACACCATCACACTGAGCACAGGGCCCCCCAGGGCTGTGTGCTCAGTCCACTGCTGTTCACTCTGCTGACCCACGACTGTGCAGCAATACACAGCTCGAATCACATCATCAAGTTCGCCGATGACATGACCATGGTGGATCTTGTCAGCAAGAACGACATCAGCATACAGAGAGGAGGTGCAGCGGCTAACGGACTGGTGCAGAGCCAACAATGTCCCTGAATGTGAACAGAACAAAAGAGCTGGTTGTTGACTTCAGGAGAGCACGGAGCGACCACTCTCCGCTGAACATTGATCGTTAACAGCACCAAATTTCTTGGTGTTCACCTGGTGGAGAATCTCACCTGGTCCCTCAACACCAGCTCCGTAGCAAATAAAGCCCAGCAGTGTCTCTACTTTCTGAGAAAATTGAGAAAAGTCCATCTCCCACCCCCCCCCCCCCCATCCTCAACACATTCTACAGAGGTTGTATTGAGAGCATCCTGAACAGCTGCATCACTGCCTGGTTCGGGAATTGCACCGTCTCAGATTGCAAGACCCTGCAGCAGATAGTGAGGTCAGCTGAGAAGATCATCAGGGTCTCTCTTCCCGCCATTACAGACATTTACACCACACGCTGCACCTGTAAAGCCAACAGCATTGTGAAGGACCCCACGCACCCCTCATACAAACTCTTCTCCCTCCTGCCATCTGGCAAAAGTACCAAAGCATTCGGGCTCTCATGACCAGACTGTTTCTTCCCCCAAGCCATCAGACTCCTTAATACCCAGAGTGTAGACAGACATCTACATAATTTATTATTATATTGTAATTTGTCCTCTACTATGCCTATTGTCTTGTTTATTATTTATTGTACTGTGCACTATGTAGTCCTGTGCAGGTCTGTAGTCTAGCGCAGTTTTTGTGTTGTTTTACGTAGTCTCGTGTAGCCTTGTGTTGTTTCAGGTAGTCTAGTGTAGTTTTGTGTTGTTTCATGTAGCACCATGGTCCTGAAGGAACATTGTTTCGTTTTTACTGTGTACTGTACCAGCAGTTTATGTTTGAAATGACAATAAAAACCGACTTGACTTGACTTGATTCTGATTCTTGAGAAAATACAGACGTAAAGAATTCATTTAAGCTCTCCCCCAAATGTTTTGGCTCCACACATGGATTACCATTCTGGTCTTCCAGAGGACCAATTTTGTCCCTTGCAATCCTCTTGCTCTTAACATAGCTGTAGAATACCTTAGGATTCTCCTTCAACTTGTGTACTAGAACAACTTCATGTCTTTTGTCCTCGTGCAAGACTCCCAGTAGGTTTATTTACAGGTGGAGTACGGTTTACAGGTACAGGTACAGTTACAGGTAAAAAAGGCAAATGCAATGTTGGCATTTATTTCAAGGGGAGTAGAATATAAAAGCAAGGAGATAATGCTGAGCCTTTACAAGACACTAGTCAGGATACACTTGGAATATTATCAACAATTTTGGGCCCCGTATCTCAGAAAGGACGTGTCGTCATTGGAGACAGTCCAGAGGAAGTTCACGTGGATGATTCCAGGAAGGAAGGGGTTAACATATGAGGAGCGTTTGGCAGCTTCAGGCGAATTTAAAAGAATGCGGGCAGATCTCATTGAAATCTACCAAATGTTGAAAGGAAATAGGGTGGATGCGGAGGGGATGTTTCCTATGGTGGGGGCATCCAGAACGAGAGGACACAGCCTCAAAATTGAGGGGCGACCTTTTTGAACGGAGGTAAGGAGGAATTTTTTTAGCCAGAGAATAGTGAATCCATGTAATGCTCTGCCACAGACTGCGGTGGAGGCCAAGTGGGTGGGTATATTTAAGGAGGCCAAGTCCGTGGGTATATTTAAGGCAGAAGTTGATGATTTCCTTATCGGTTAGGGCATCAAAGGATATGGCGAGAAGGCAGCATGGCAGAAAGCGAGAAGGGGTTGAGTGGGATCCGGGATCAGCCATGATGGAATGATGGGATGCAAAACTGCAATTATTGGAAAGATGAAATAGAATTCTGGAAGCTTTCAGGAGATTAGGCAGCATCAATGGAGAAAGGGCAAAAAAGTAATGTTACCATTCTATATTAGGACTAGTGAGTTCAGATACAAACTAATAAAATGAAGTTATTGAATTCAGTTTTGAATCCTGAAATATACCTACTGCAAAAATGAGATGCTGCTCTTCAATCTAATATTGGGTGTCATTGGCATAGTGTTGGAGTCCAAAGGCAGAGTAGGGATTGGATGACGAATATAAAATATATACTTCAGGCAACTGAAAGCACAGGGTCACCTTTGCAAGGGCCTGAATGGAGATATTCTGTAATGCGGTTATCCAGCATCATTTGCTTTCCCCAGCGAGGAGGGGGCCAGTTTGTCAGCACGGAATACAGTATACTAAATTGGAGGAATAGTTCAAGTGATTTGCATTTTGGGTACCTGGATGATGGATAGAGTTAAAAGTATATCTGCTGCACCTCCTGCACCTGTGAGAAGGGGAAAGGCTATCTGGAGAGTGAACCAGGGAGCCATGGAGGGAACTGTCCCTTCAGTATACTGAAAAGGGAGAAATGCCCAATGGTAGCATTACATCAAGGATGACAAATATATAGAGGATGATCTGTTAATGCTGAAGCTGTTGGAAGGAAGAGAAGGGAAATCATATTCTTCTTCTGGTTGGAAAAAGAGGAGGCAAGAATAAAATTTTGGGAAATGGAAATGGCATATTCAAGGGTCCTGTCAAGTAAGGTGGAGGAGGAAACGACACTTAAGCAGAAAAATTTCTCATGATTAAGAATATGTTAATCAAAACAGATGTTAAAGAGTTAAAGAAAATAGAGGAGACCTCTGTAGAGAAGACAAAAAGAGGAGAGACAGTCTTTTTTCCATCAGCCATCCCCTATTCTGCATTTTAACGTGTTTTATCTTTCAACTTTTCTAGTTTTGATGAGAAGTCACTGACCTGAAATATCAACTATTTCTCTCTCCACAGTTGGCCGTATCCACCAAATATCCGGACCTGCCTCTCGGTTTTTTTGCACTACCTTACTTTCCATTTTCTATTTTCTATTTATGATTTATAATTTAAATTTTTAATATTTACTATTGATTTGTACTCCAGGGAGCGCGAAGTGCAGAATCAAATATTTCTGTGATGATTGTACGTTCTAGTACCAATTGTTTGGCGACAATAAAGTATAAAGTATTTTCTGCATGTTTAATTTTTCTTTCAGATTTCCAGCATCAGTTTTTTGCTTCCCAATACATTTTCAAATGTTGCACTATTTGATTAAGTGAGTTCGTAACTTACAGGAATTTGAGACTTCCATTGGCAAAGGCTTTCCACCAAATTACTATCACTTTTCTCAATACAAAATACACGCAAACAGGCACACACAAGCAGAAACAAGGTATATACAACAAGATATAAATTTTTACCAAAACTTCAAATCCATTATATATTATTAATTCAATATCTGGCATTGTAATTTATAATTTTCATGGTTTTGACCATATGTGCATTAAACAGCTCATATGCTCACCTTGCTCCTTTCTTAATTGTTTCCTTTTCATATTCCTCCTGAAGTTGTTCCAGCTTGTTGGGGATGTACTCTTTACAAATTTTAATTGCATCACTCCACATTCCAACATCCTGCAGCAAAAGGTTTCAAGTAAAAATAGCTTTAATCCATGAAAGTAGGATAACCTCAAATTTCTGTGGAGTTACCTCAACCATCTACCATATCTACAATGCACTGGAATGTTACAATAAATTAGAAATGTGATTAATGTCCCTGTACCAGTAATTGTGGTTACCGTAATTTTCACTGACATTAGCAACATGGTTTCGTTCTTGTTCCATAAATGCTGTGATAACTGTGGAAATTGGACATCATTGTTAGCATCACCACTGGCAAAACAAATCTGTTTGTACTTTGCTTCTTGACAGACAAATGTTGGAAAACTACTCCCTAAAGATCACTTCTTACTATTACTATCTCACGTTGACACTGATGCTCTACCACGTCTCACTACAACAAATATGTGCAAATGATATGTTAACTATCAACTTGTCAAAAACCAAGTGGGCAAAAAAAACTGACCTTGTAATACTTAACCGCCAGTTCTGGTCTTTGAGCCCTCAGGAGGTAAGCCTCAGCCTTTTGATATTCTTTCTGGTCAAAGGCAAATCGTGCTTGACCCACCAGGACATCAGCTACACTGTCCGAGTCATGAGCTTCTGCCACTCTCTGGGCAGCATCCCAATCCTGGTTATGTACATACCTTAAAAAAAGTAAACAATGTTAAGCTACACAAAGCTATACACGTACATATCCATTTAAAAAATGGAAGACTTCGCAGTTGAAAGACTTACATAAGGACAGCCTCCTTAGACTTCCCTGCTTTAACGAATTCAACTTCTGCCTCTTGAAACTTACCCTAAGATTGTGAAACATGATAAATTTAGAAAAGAGAAATAATTAGAAGTGAACATTATATTTCTATCTGCAAAAATGTGCCTGCATTTTGCTTTGATTAATTTAATATGTTTCCCTGTATTCATACAGGGTTTGCAACAATTTTTAATACTAGATTTATAAGTCATGCTTTATCACAATATCTATTGATTGACTAGTGGTGTTTTGTAAACTCACATGGAAATACCACCAGAGAATAAAATTTGTTCCTACCCACTTGTGCTACTTGAGCATATATGTAATAATCATATGTCATGCGTTCCTCACAGAAGTTGGCTCCACTGATTTCATATAATTGCTTTTATAATGAACAACCAAGGAAGAAAGAGGATCTAGTGCTTCCCCGGCATATATGATGAATAAACTCTTCTCGGGCTTCGAGCCGGGTACAGGTATCGACTATAACCGATGTTTCGATGACAAACTCTTCCATCTTCTTCAGGGATGATGCCTGGGTATGTCTAGACGGTGGACTATAGGGTATAAATACCACCAGTCTAGATATATCCAGGCATCATCTCTGAAGAAGATGGCAGAGTTCGTCATCAAAACATCGGTTATAATTGATACCCGTATCTGGCTGGAAGGCCGAGAAGAGTTTATTCATTGACCAAGGATGACTTTCCATCATATCGTTATTCCCTAATATTTCTCCAACTATATTTCTTACATACATTTTCACTTGTTTCTTATACTTATTTTCTAATGTTATATTATCAACAAATTGTTAAAAGCACCAGTGAGTTAAAAACTAATGAAACCATAAATTAGGGGTTATAGATTTGGACATAACCCAGCTCTAAAAACGTAGAGATATTCTTTTGCTCTCACAAACAACAAAAAACATCTAATGTTGATAATAACTTATGTCCAATTCTGAATGAGAACATAACAACAACAAACTAAGGATTGGAACAGACAAAACATTATGTACTTAGCTATCTATTGGGCTCTGCCATCAAATTTACTGTATTAGAATAAATTGTATCGTACTCTATTTTTATCTTGATAAGTACACAAATAAAATTAGATATAGGATTTGTAATACAACTGATACTAGTTGAACATCAAAAAAGAAACAAACGTTTACCTCATCTTCCAGATACATGGCATATTTGAGATGAATATCTGGGATTTTATTTTTCATTGATAGTCGTGACAATTCAAAGGCAAACTCGAAAGAACTGAAAGCAAATTTTATCATAGTTTAAGTGATTATTTAACATCAACTTAATTACAGTAAGCCTTAATCTGGCAATTTAAATATAGTTTATGTTCTCCAGATCCAGCAATCACCTTAAAAGAATTTCGAGAAAATTTAGTTTATTCCCAGAGAGCTCATGAATTCCTTTATACACCCTATCCTCGTTATATGTATCTTCAGACAATGTGGATTCACAGTTATGCGAGGAGCACTGCTTTCCCGCCAATACAAGTCACATGTGCTCGCCTCACAGTTTCACTCCCGCCAGTCTCGCATTAATTTTGGCAATGTATGGATGTGCAATCTTGTGTTCTTAAACTTTTATTGTTTTTACCTATGGTGCAGTGATTTTGTGCTTGAAATATTTAACTATGCCTCCTAAGCGTCTGATGTCAAGTCCTGGGCCATCAGCCAAGCGGCAGAGAACCGCTTTTAACACTTGAAAAAAGTTGGAAATTATAAACAGGGCGGCGTCAGGTGAAGGTAACACAGTTCTGGGACGCTACCCTGTGCAGTTGTGGGCTCTGATAGCTGAGTTAGGCATCACATCAATGCAGGTGTTTAATGCAGATGAGACCGGGCTTTTTTGGAAGCGTATGCCGAAATGCATTTACATAAGTAAGGATGAATAAACTGCATCAAGTTTCAAGGCAGCAAAGGATAGACTGACTTTGCTCATGTGTTCCAATGCCGAAGGAGACTGTAAGATGAAGCCTCGCTTAGTTTACCATTCACTAAACCCCCGTGCTCTTAAGGGTTTGAGTAAGAAGCCTCTCAGTGGAGCATGGAAATCAATTTGGGCAGAGTGTGTGCACACCCTCAAGGGATTTCCTGCCTTCACTGCAGCTGTCCACGACTGTGTGGCCCTGGGCCATAAAATTGGTGGGAAAGGATTCTCAGATCTCGAGACTGCTGATGTGGTAGAACTCCTGGATTCTCATGATGAAGAACTAAGTGTGGATGACCTTCTGCATTTAACTCAGACTGAAGGTGATAACGATGAAGAAGAAACTGTTGAGTTGCAGGTGAAGGATTTTACGGTGAAGCAACTGGCAGAATTTTTTAAGGCTTCGGAACACTTGGCACAGATGGCGATGGACATGGACCCAAGTTTAGAACGGGGTCAGCATTTTAGTCGTTCCCTGCAGCCAAGCCTTCTTCCCTACAAGCAAATTTATGCTGAAAAACAAAATGCTTCCAAGCAAACAATCCTCACCACTTTCTTCAAACCGGTGTCATCTCCTGCTGCCGGCAGTTCTGAGAGTTCTGTGAGCCTTCTTTCACCCCTTGCTGTCCTTGTTGATCCTGACGACAGACAATCATCCACCTCATCCATGTAAAGCTGCCCGACACCACAACAACCACTCATCTCCCGGAGTGAACACACCTGCCACTGTTGGTGAGTACTGTACACCCTACTATGTTAACTTTCTATGATTTATTACGATGAATATTACCTTAAATTGATGAAATATAATACGAATGTTGCCTTGTGGTATTGCTTTTGTGTCATATTGGTATGAAAATGTGAATAAATTACAGATAAAACATATTTAGGAAGCTGTTCAGAACGTATCCCTTTTTTCTCCATTTAAATAATTATTCACATTATGCATTTTCATATTATGCGTCAACTTCGAGGAATGTATACTTTATACTTTATTGTCACCAAACAATTGGTACTAGAACATACAATCATCACAGTGATATTTGATTCCGTGCTTCACACTCCCTGGATAACAAATATTAAATATTAAAAATAGTTACAATTGGTAAATATTAAAAATTTAAATTATAAATCATAAATAGAAAATAGAAAAATGGGAAGTGCAAAAAAAACGAGAGGCAGGTCTGGATATTTGGAGGGCACGGCCCAGATCCGGGTCAGGATCCATTCAGCAGTCTCATCACAGTTGGAAAGAAGCTGTTCCCAAATCTGGCCGTATGAGTCTTCAAGCTCCTGAACCTTCTCCCGGAGGGAAGAGGGAGGAAAAGTCTGTTGGCTGGGTGGGTTGTGTCCTTGATTATCCTGGCAGCACTGGTCCGACAGCGTGCGGTGTAAAGTGAGTCCACGGATGGAAGATTGGTTTGTGTGATGTGCTGCACTGTGTTCACGATCTTCTGCAGCTTCTTTCGGTCTTGGACAGGACAACTTCCATACCAGGTTGTGATGCACCCTGGGAGAATGCTTTCTACTGTGCATCTATAAAAATTAGTGAGGGTTTTAGGGGACAGGCCAAATTTCTTCAGCTTTCTCAGGAAGTAAAGGCACTGGTGGGCCTTGTCAGTGAACTCTGCTTGGTTGGACCAAGTCAGGTCATTTGTGATATTGACCCCAAGGAACTTAAAGCTTTGGACCCGTTCCACTTGCGCACCACCGATGTAAATTGGGTCATGTGGTCTGCTACTCCTTCTGAAGTCAACAACCAATTCCTTCATCTTGCTGACGTTGAGGGATAGGTTATTGTCTTCACACCATGCCACCAGGTTCTTAATTTCCTCTCTGTACTCAAACTCATCATTACCCGAGATACGGCCTACAATTGTTGTGTCATCAGCAAACTTATATATTGAGTTTGATGGAAACTTGGCTACACAATCATGGGTGTACAGTGAGTACAGCAGGGGGCTGAGTACACAGCCTTGTGGGGCACCAGTGCTCAGAGTGATTGTAGAGGAGAGCTTGTCCCCTATTTTTACAGCCTGGGTCCTGTCTGTGAGGAAGTTGAAGATCCAGCTGCAGATCTGAGTGCTAAGGCTCAGGTACCAGAGCTTAGGAAACAGTTCATTTGGAATGATGGTATTAAAGGCAGAGCTGTAGTCAATGAAAAGGAGCCTTATGTATGCGTCTTTATTCTCCAGGTGTTCTAAGGAGGAATGTAGGGCCTGAGAGATGGCATCTGCCGTTGACCAACTGTTGCTCCGGTAGGCGAATTGCAAAGCGTCAAGGTTGACCGGTAGGCTGTGGTTGATGTGTGCCATAACCAATCTCTCGAAGCGCTTCATAGCAATTGATGTCAGAGCCACAGGTCGATAGTCATTCAGGCTTGCCACCTTGCTCTTCTTCGGCACTGGGATTATCGTTGCCTTTTTAAAATATGAGGGGATCTTACACTGAAGCAAGGAACAGTTGAAGATGTCAGCAAACACTCCAGCTAGCTCGCTTACACAGGCCCGGAGAACCCATCCCAGGACGCCATCTGGACCCGTCACCTTCCTTGGATTTATGTTCAGGAATGCCCTTCTAACGTCCTCCTCGGTGACGATGAATCTCGATGCCACCAGGTCCGGTTCATTCGGAGGGAGCGGGACGCTCCTCTTCTGTTCAAATCTTGCGTAGAATACGTTAAGTTCATCAGGAAGAGAAGCGCCACAGTTATTGATATTCCCAGCCTTTTCTTTGCGCCCAGTGATCTCATTTAGACCCTGCCATGGTCTACTGGCATCCCTCTGGTTAGCCTGGGCTTCCAACTTGACTCGATATTGCCTCTTGGTGCCCTTAATGGCTTTCCGGAGTTCATGCCTGGATTCCGTGTAGCGACTGGTATCCCCGGACTTAAAAACCGCAGCTCTAGCCTTTAAAAGGGACTTGATCTCATAATTCATCCAAGGTTTCCGGTTAGTTTATACCCGGATCGTCTTGCGAGACACACAGTCCTCCGTGCATTTCCAAATAAAGTCCGTGACAGCTGAGGCATACTCATCAAGGTTAGCTGCTGAGTCCTTGAATACTAACCAGTCCACCGATTCAAAGTAGTCACGGAGGACCTCATCCGTTTCCTCTGTCCAACGCGACACTACTTTTGACACCGTGACCTCCTGCTTCAGTTTCTGTTTGTAAGCCGGGAGGAGGAGTACGGCCCGATGGTCCGATTTTCCTAACTGAGGTCGTGGGACGGAACGGTAGGCATCCTTGACTGCTGTGTAGCAGTGGTCAAGTATATTCAGACCTCTAGTGGGGCAGGAGACATGTTGGTATAACTTTGGCAGCGCCGTTCTGAGGTTGGCCTGGTTAAAGTCCCCGGCTGTAATGAGCAAAGCCTCCGGATACTTGGTCTCAAGTTCACTGATGTTGGCATGCAGTATGTTCAGAGCACACTCCACGTCCGCATGGGGGGGAATGTAGACCACTGTCAGTATGACCGAGGTGAATTCCCGTGGCAGATAGTAGGGACGACACTTCACCGACAGGTGTTCCAGGTCCGGGCTGCAGGAGCTTGTCAGTGCCACTGTGTCTGAGCACCACCCAGTGTTGATCAGTAGGCAGACACCACCTCCCCTCATCTTGCCCGAAGACGCCGTGCGGTCCATCCAATAGATCGAAAATCCCTCCAGTCGGATGGCACACTCGGGGGTGGCAGGTTAGAGCCAGGTCTCGGTGAAACAGAATACACAGCGGTTCTGCATCTCCCTGCAGTAGGTGAGTCTCCCTTTAAGATCATCCACCTTGTTCTCTATGGTTTGCACATTAGCTGGTAGGATGGTGGGCATAGGGACCCTGAAGCCCCTCAGCTTCAACCTGACCAGCTGCCCAGCTCTTTTCCCACGCTTCCTTGGTAAGTAGTGCATCTTTCCAGGTCTCCATCGATGCAGTGTGTCATTGTCGGCTCTTTGATGTTGGTGGACGTGTCCCGCTGGAATCGATCGCCCAGTCACGTCGTCGTGCACTCTGGGTCGGGCCAAATAACGGGGGAGGCTCCGCTGCCACTTCCAGCTGCTGGGGGCCCGGGCTGTAGATTGGGTCGGGCCCCGAAGCCGACACTTAATCCCGGATGGCCAGGCTCCTTCCTTAAGCCGAGTCACAGTTGCGGAGGCCTCTGCTCCAGCCGAGCCTCGGGCTCGATTTCCGAGGTCGGCGGCAGAGGCCTCACTTCCGGCAACTGTGGATGGCCACCAACGGGGCTTTACGGTGGTCGCTCTGGGGAAGCGTCTGGGGCACCTTGAGGTCTCCGCCATCACTTCTGTGTGGTCGTCTGCTCCGGAGAGGTGCTGGTCGGAATGGGCCGTGTCTCCAAGTGCTCCAGCACGGTAACAGACCGCGGGTCTCCGGGAATGTGGTGGGCCTCGTTGGTCGGGTCCAGGTGCGGTCCAGAGTTTGAGAAGCAGTTCTGGCGCAGTGGTCTCCAGCTCGGTCAGTAGCTTCGCCAGAGGGTGTTGTTTATCTTTATCTTGCTAAATTGGAGGTTTAGAAGGGTTTCTCGGGTATAGGATAGTGGAGAGGGCGGTTTGCTCAAGAGAGCATGCACAGAGTCGCCAGTTACCGGCGCCATCATATATTATCCGCATATAATGAGGATAGGGTGTACATCAGCCTTAAATTTATATCATATTGATGTAATTCTATATACCATAATGTTCTGCTTGATTTACAAAATGCTGACACTATCATATATCGATTGAGTGTAATACTAGCTATGCACGACCACTGAAGGCCTCTGGATCCAACCACCACAACTACTATTCAATGACTGTAATAATCAGCATGGGAATATCACGACTCGCTAACAAGGTTAGCTAACAGGTGTTCCCGGAATCTTACCTGGACTTTCAAGGGGGAGGAGCATTGTAGCTAGAGCAGTTATTCATTGACTGCAACCTGAAAAACCATGAGCACCATCAAGGGAGAAACAGGTTAAATTATTTTTTAGCGCTGCATTGCAGCCCTTGTGAAGAAGGTGGAAAGCAAGGAAATCATATTCTTTCTTCAGAGGTCTCCAGGATATGATGGGATTATTTTCCCGCCTCAGGAAGGCAACTTTCATCTTCACTTCACTGGAACTCTACCACTGCTCTTATTGTTAACAAGTAGCCAACTCAAACCATTGGAGCAGAGTTGACTAGCAGCATTTATCAAACTAAATGTACATGTAATCAATGGAACTCTGCACCAGAAGTAAGACTGCAATTCTTACCATGCCCTCTATTGCCTATTTTTTTTTGGTGAAAAAAATGTTGAAGGGTGTGTATTCTACAGCAAACGACTCACTTCTTGACTTCCCAATTCTACTTACTTAGATGCGTGTTGCTCCAACAATAAATAACCAAGAAGCTCAGCACAATCCAGCAAAAATCCCCTGCTTAACAACACGTAAGCCATCGCTCTTAACATTCACTTCTTCTAATAATAGCAGAATGTGACTGAAAATATGTTAGAGTTACCTGCCAAGGTTACCTCAACTCTATGCCAGAACCATGCTTTAGGCCATGAAATGCACCAGACGTATGAGAGCACTACACTCATGTTCCACTCAATTTCACAAACAGCCTTGATTTGGAAGTCTGTTGCAATATACAAAATGCTGGAGGAACTCAGCAGGTCAGGCATCAACCACAGAAAGAAATGGACAACAGATTCTTCATCTGGACTAAAAGTTAGAGGAATGATAGCTAGTATAGAAAGGTGAAAGGAAGTGGTGGAGCAAGAGCTGGCAAGTGGTAGGTGAATCCAGATGATGGAGAAGGGGACAGTGGAAATAGTGACAGAAACTGGTAGATTAGATTAGATTAGATTATGAGGACACTCAGTCCTCGTTTATTGTCATTTAGAAATGCATGCATTAAAAAATGATCCAATGTTCCTCCAGAATGATATCACAAGAAAACACACGACAAACCAAGACTAAAACTGACAAAACCACATAATTATAACATATAGTTACAACAGTGCAAAGCAATACCATAATTTGATAAAGAGCAGACCATGGGCACGGTAAAAAAAGTCTCAAAGTCCCGATAGACTCATCATCTCACGCAGGCAGCAGAAGGGAGGAACCCTCCCTGCTATGAACCTCCAAGCGCCGCCAACTTGCCGATTCAGCACCTTTGGAAGCACCCGACCGCAGTGGACTCTGAGTCCGTCTGAAAACTTCGAGCCTCCGACAGCCCCTCCAAGCACCATCCTCTGCCGAGCACTTCGACCCCACCCCGGCCGCCGAGCAACAAGCAAAGCCAAGGACTCGGGGCCTTCTCCTCCGGAGATTCTGGACCACACAGTAGCAGCAGCAGCGAAGCAGGCATTTCAGAAGTTTCACCAGATGTTCCTCCGTGCTCTCACGTCCATCTCCATCAAATCAGGATTGTGCACGGCACCCTACTTGACAAATAACAGACATCACCACTGGAGTGGCCGCTGCGAGCTGTGTCACACCGCCATCTTCTCCTCCCGCCATAGGAGAAGGGAAGAAGAGATAAAGGACTCACCCACTCCATCTGTCCATCACGAAACACTCCTCCCACTGGTTCCTCTCTCCTTCTGTTCCCATAAGATCTCCATACCTATTTCACTTGATTCTATGTTCCACCTTTTTCTCCTCTCATATCTATCATTTTCAGCCTTTTCTTTGCGACCTCACTAGTCTTGTTCTTAAAGAAGCAATACACAAAGAAACTGGAGGAACATGGTGGGTCAAATATCCTCTACTCTAAAAGGAGGTTATTGTGAAAAATGGACTGTGTTCGCAAAAGTGGACTTAACAATTTGCCAGATAGATTTATTTTAGTCCAACTTTCAGGAGTTTGCTCATTAGGTGTGCCCATCCTAAATAAGTAGGTTATTTATTCAATCAAATAAAAAGCATTGAATAACAAAGGAAGGTAAGTGAAACAGTCATATAACACAAAAAGCAATATGTAATGATTTTATTTTAAGTAGATCTTACCAGTTATCAGCTGCATAGTCGATTGCTGTTTCCAGAAGACCAAATTTATTCAGCAATTTAACTGCTGACTCTCCTCCCAGACTTTTAGCCCATAAATAGGCCACCTGTTTATGAGCATTTGCACCCCCATGGGCTTTAGAAACCTGCAAAAAAAAACACAGGGGAGTTTGCTTAAATCTATTCTCACATTGGATAAAATTCAATTTTAAATGGAAACTTACGATGTAAAAGTGGATACTGACATTTTCTCAAAAGAGAAAATAATTTACAAAGACTAGTTAGGAACTTTTCAGTTTGGAACTTAAACACTGGGATGCCATAGAAGAAAACTAAACAGCTCATTAAGTGATCCACCATCCATTATTTTGATGAAAGCATTCTGTAAGTATCGACTGGGTTGCATTATTTCCCAATATTTCTCTGGTTAGTGCCTAAGCAAATGCACCCACCCTTATAATCTTTTAAAAAGCATCCAATTCTGTATTTCGATATGTCTTCATTCCAAAATTTTTGTTACCCATCTAATAATGACTCCACGTGAAAATAATAATACTGAGGCCTGATAATCAAAATAAGAAGCAAAGATAACCACAAAGTGTATGATAAAGAGGAAAAAGAAATGGATTTAACCAACTAAAACTATTACACTATGTTGGATACAAAGCTACTTAATTACTACTAATTGTTAATAATAATTCATCTCCTCTTCTGGCAAATTTGGATGACTAAGTATCCTCCATATGTTTAAGAAAAAATCATCAGAAGGTAGCAAGATGGTTAGAGGGTGGGGCAGAAAAACTTGGTTACAGAAAAAAAACTGTAAAATTTGATTTAATGACATAGACTGAATGAAAGATGGAAGAATGCAGCAAAGAGGGAGCCAGGACAGAAAGGATGTTAGGAGGAAAGATAGAATAAAAGAAGAAAGAGAGAAAAGGAAAAAGGGAAGATAACAAAGAGAAGAAAACTGAAAGAAGATTTCATAAAAAGGGATGAGGTTGCAGAGATGAGTGAACAAAGATAGAACTAAGATAGAAAACAACTGGGAATATGGTAGTAAAGGAACAAGATCATAGGAGTTTGCTTCAGTGCAATTTGCAGTGACCAGTTAACGTGCATGAAAACCAACACATCTTTGGGACACGAGTAGGAACTAGAGCATTTGGATGAAAATCCCACAGGGTTACAAAGAGAACAAGTTGTTTCCACACCGATAGCATCAGAGGTCTACAATGAACCCAGGCCGCTGGAATCGTGAGAATGCAGTTCTTCTAGGTACATTACTATGTTGCCTCCTCTTTCTTAAATATATAAAATTCTGGAACGGATTTTGGGTCAATAAAGGAGGCATGTGTTACAGGAACAGGTAAAAAAGTAGATTTGAGGTAAGATCAAATCAGCCAGTATCTGCTGAATGGGGAAAAATTGATTTAGGGGCCATATAATTGTTTCATAATCCAATTTTTCATGTTCTTATCTATGTTCTTATCTATGTTCTAGTTGTGGTTCACATTATCCAGATGTAGACACCAAAATAGAAAATTCAATAGGGTCTGTTTATTTACAAGGAAGTGTATAGAGAAATAGCTTTCACCAAACATAGTTCTGTAATTTAAAATACACATATGTTCAACTAATTAGAGCCATTTGATAGATGTTTTGAATATTCACATTTGGCCTTTGTAAACAATGGATTTCATGTCCATTCCAAGATGAAAATAAGAATATACAGGCGAGCAAGATCTTACCCTATATGCTTCATCCCACATGTCATTAACACGGTACATATTCACAATTGCCTTCCACTCTTTCGCTTCCAAGTAATGGTATTCAGCTTCTCGAAAACGGCCTTCACTTTCTAGTTCCTATAGCAACATACTTTCATCAGCACAGGTAGCATTTTTAAACCCAAATGATGGCAAGAAATGCATTAGCAATACTGTAATTTGATTGATAACAACATAAATGGCAGAGTAATGGACTTTAGCTTGCAATTTCAGTTGAGAAATATAATGGCAAGATTGTGCTGAGTTTTATGGCAGTTTTGCATCGGAACTGCCTGCAATTGCCCACTTAAGTACCACCAGATTCTGAGCTTCAATCGATCTGTATCAAAAATGGAAGCACTGAATTTGTTAACATTTTCTCAATAGTAAATCTATCACCATGCATCAAATTGTTTGAATTCCCTGGTGTTTAAGCAAATGGATTCTGCTTGCAGATTCAGCAGCAGGATAGGCCTAGTATAGAATCCACAAGCCCATTCATGTGACAATGCATTTGTGGTTGAGAGGAAGAAAAGTAAAATAATTCTTTAATTACGTGTTTTAGTGGTAAAGTTTTATATTATTTAAAAGGCTCAGGGAGAAGACTTGCCAAGAAGGCCCAAGGATTTTTTTCTCTAGCAACCTTTATGGAATCTCATATGTTAAGTTCTGGACATTGAGTATTTGAATGGCCTCAGCACGCAGGAAAATTCATGTCATCAAAATGTTCCAAATTAAATTAGAAATTTAGATTAGTTATACCAATTTATATTTTATGAATAGAATTTCAAAATCAATGTCAGCATGATTTCCTGTCTTGTAATATTAGACATAATATTTTCAAACAATAGGAGTCATAGTATTAAACAAAAAAGTAGGCCCTTCAGCCCAGCACATCTATGCTGACCATCATGCCTATTTATACTAATCCAATTTGCCTGAATTAATTCCATATCTTTGTGCCTTGATCATTCAAGTACCTGTCCAGATGCCTCTTAAATGTTGTTACTGTTCCTGCCACTACCTCCACTTTCTCTAGCAGTTCATTCCAACAGCAACTACTCTGAAAATTTTACTCCTCCAATCTCTTTTTAAACCTCCTTCCTCTCACCTTAAAATAATAAACACTCTAAGTTTTAAATACTCCTACCATGCCTCAAATAGTTTTACATACTTCTACCATGTCACCTCTCAGCCTCCTTTTCCACCTTCTTGGAGAAGATTCAGGGACTCAGATGACCAGATGCAAGAACTGCTTCTTCATCATTGCTCAGAATTGTGGATCAATCATCTCTTCACATTCCTTCTCAGTAATGTTGTCACGTTCTCAAATTTTTAATTCTACCTCTTCTGTTGCTGTCACTTTAGCATTTTGTTTGGCACTACCTCAGTTCTCATTATTATACTTCGCACCATCCTGTTGATTTTGCACTCATCCTGTTACTTTTGCAAGTAATTTCATTGCACCTTGATGTATATGACAATAAATTAATCTGAATCTTAATGCAGGGATAAGATCCAGCCTATCCAATCTCTCTTCATAATTCAAGCCCTTCAATTCATTTAACATCCTTGTAAATCTCTCATGGAGCTTCTCCTGTAGTTTGTTGACCAGAACTGCACACTACACTCCAAGTGCAGCCTAAACAATGTTTTGTACAACTAACATGATGTCCCAACTCCTGTACTCAGTGCTCACTTGATGAAGAAAAGCATGGCATATGCCTTTTACACCAATCCTGTCTACCTGTATTGCTACTTTCAATGAACGATTTACATGTACTGCAAGTGCCTCTGTTCTACAACATTCCCCAGGCCACGGTGCATGTCCTGCCCTGGCTTAACTTTCCAAAATGCAGCACTTTACACTTGTTTGAACTAAATTCCATTGCCAATTCCCTTGCCCACTTTCCCAATTGATCAAGATCCAGTATAACCTTAGACAACCTCCTCCACGTGTTCACTATACCATCAATTTTGGTGTTATCTGTAAACTTACTAGGCATACCATCTACATTCTTATCTAAATTATCAGTATGTATGTATGCATTAATTCCTGCAACACATTTTTGAACACTTAAAATCAACTGTTCATAACCACCCTCTGTTTCCCATTACCAGGCCAACTTTGTACCCAGTCTGTTAACTCACCCTGGATCCCATTTATTCTAACCTTCCGAACAGCCTATCAAGCAGGACTTTATCAAAGACTAAGTCAACCATCATGCCCTCGAGGTCATCTCTTCAAGATAATCAAATCCCTGAGACGTGATTTCCCACAATGACTATCCCTAATTAGTCCTTGCCTTTCCAAATACAAATAAATCCCATCTCTCAGAATCTGTTTCAATAATTTTCCCATCTCTGATGTACTACTTTACTGCAGAAGCATAATACAGGCATATAAAAAGATACATCTTGCACACAGCTCTATTTATTCACTATCCCATACCTTTGCAAGATGAAGGTGAGTGTCTGTAAGTAGATCTTTATGATACTTAGCCACAAGTCGAATCATGTCATCGTACATTTTAAGCTTCTTATACATTGTGATTGCTAAATCAGGTTCATCCACAGTAATGTACAACCTACAGATAAAAAGGTATTACTGGACCAGTTCTAAATAAATTGATCAATCATTCTACTATAATTAGGTCAGAATACCAGCAGCAAATATAGCAGTACAGTACAAGCTCCAGTTGCCATTAATCTAAATGAAACAGCATTGTTTCTCGATCTTGTTAACTGGAAACCTGATGAGAGTTTGGCAGGCTACCTGGTTGTCACTGGCCTGCAACAGGTAGGCTGCATTTTGCAAATAATGTCAACAGTATTGCGTTCCATATGTTACCTTTCAGCTTCTTTGTATTTTCCTTTCTTTTCCAATTCTTGTGCTTGATTTATATACAGAGTAGTGACATCTTCTTGCTTCATGCACTTCACAGCCAGCTACAAATTTCAAGAAATTTTCACTTTAGAATTATAATTAATTTATGAGAGCTGCAGAAGTATCACCGCATTTACCACAGCACTAGTACAAAACTAGGGGCATGGATAGGCTAGATGTAAAATAAAATTCCACATGGCAGATGTGTCCAAAATTAGAGGATAAAGGATAGGAGGTTTAGAGAGGATCTGAGGAAGATCCTCAAGAACGATGAGTTCGGAGAAGGACATAAAGATATGGAAGGCGCTGGCGTGGAGGACTATGAACGACATGAAGGAAATCTGGGTCGAACCTGACCAGAGGGCTTAAAAAGAGGATTTTCATAGCAGTCATAGAGTCCATTCTCACATACGGATGCGAGACGTGGACACTCACCAAGACAATGCGAAAGTCTCTAGATGGTTGCTATACATGAATGCTCCGGATGGCTCTTGATGTGAGTTGGCAACAGCACATGATGAACGTCGAGCTCTATAACAACCTACCGATGCTCTCCACTAAAATTGAGGCGAGAAGACTGCAACTAGCGGGGCACTGTCTACGCCACCCCGAGCTACCTGCCAGCCTCGTCATCATATGGGAGCCCAAGCACGGAAGGATGAACCCTGGGCACCCTCCCAAGACTATGGTCAACACGCTCCTAAAAGACAGCGGCATGGCTAATGTAGATGAACTGAACACACTGATGAGGGAGAGGGAGAAGTGGAGAGTCTGTCATCATGCCTGACGCCAGCCCCCTAGGCCTGAGTCGACATAGTAGTAGTGAGGAAGGATATTTCATCCGAACAGCATTTGGATTCTGGAACACATTGCCTTCAAGATACAGACATGGTGGGACAACAGAGTTATTCTTATGCAGTATGACTCTACAATAATGCATATCTTATCATTTTTATATATGTGCTAATTTAAATGTTGGAACTGGCAATCCAAAGGCGAAATGTCCACTGGAAGTATACATGTTGATTGATTTATGAAGTAATTCAACTACTGCATAGAGTCTTGTCATCTTCAGAAGTTTTCTGATGACTCTGCCATAGTTGGATGCATCAGCAAGGGAGATGAGGCTGAGTACAGGGCTACGGTAGGAAACTTTGTCATATGGTGTGAGCAGAATTATCTGCAGCTTAATGTGAAAAAGACTAAGGAGCTGGTGGTAGACCTGAGGAGAGCTAAGGTACCAGTGACCCGTTTCCATCCAGGGGGTCAGTGTGGACATGGTGGAGGATTACAGATACCTGGAGATATGAATTGACAATAAACTGGACTGGTCAAAGAACACTGAGAAGGGTCAGAGCCGTCTCTATTTCCTGAGGAGACGGAGGTCCTTTAACATCTGCCGGACGATGCTGAGGATGTTCTAGAGTCTGTGGTGGCCAGTGCTATCATGTTTGCTGTTGTGTGCTGAGGCAGCAGGCTGAGGGTAGCAGACACCAACAGAATCAACAAACTTATTCGTAAGGCCAGTGATGTTGTGGGGATGGAACTGGACTCTCTCACGGTGGTGTCTGAAAAGAGGATGCTGTCCAAGTTGCATGCCATCTTGGTCAATGTCTCCCATCCACTACATAATTTACTAGTTGGGCACAGGAGTACATTCAGCCAGAGACTCATTCCACCCAAGATGCAACACAGAGCGTCACAGGAAGTTATTCCTGCCTGTGGTCATCAAACTTTACAACTCCTCCCTTGGAGGGTCAGACACCCTGAGCTAATAGGCTGATCCTGGACTTATTTCCTGGCATAATTTACATATTACTATTTAATTATTTATGGTTTTATTATTATTTAATTATTTATGGTGCAACTGTAATGAAAACCAATTTCCCCCGGGATCAATAAAGTATGACTATGACTATGACTAAATGGCTAACTACTATCTGCCAGGATTTTAAGATTTATAATGCTATGAATATTAACAATAGAATAATTTAAAAAAATGTTTGTTGGAAACATTCAGCTAGACATTGAACATCAAAATGATAAGTTGGGAAGATATCAAAGCTATCTTTATAAGTGACATTTTGCAGCCAAACTCCATGAGATATGGACATACAGTAGCAAGTGTGGAGACATGCCCATGATGTTAAGCATGATGATCACTAGATTTCGTAGTGTCAGCTATAGTACCATTGATCACCATATCTATGATG
Source organism: Mobula hypostoma (assembly GCF_963921235.1). Lineage (NCBI taxonomy): Eukaryota > Metazoa > Chordata > Chondrichthyes > Myliobatiformes > Myliobatidae > Mobula > Mobula hypostoma. The sequence continues at coordinate 38,188,861 of NC_086098.1, forward strand.
TTCCTATTAAATCAGGGGTGAACTTAGATGTTAATCTTAATTCATACAATATTCATTAGCAGAAGTTGCCTGTTCCAGCATAAATGCATTGGTTTCTTTTCACCTTCCCACCAAACTAAATTATACTTCAATTTGTGTTCCAGGTGACACAGAATGAAGTACCACTTAAACAATATTCACATGGAGAAATGCTACTTAAACAATTTCATTTCTAATTACAATTCAACACTGGACCTTGTGAGCTTTCTCCCAGTATCCCACTTGCTTATACATGTCAATGGCATCCTTGATTCGGTCAGCTTTAATGTACATTTTTTCTGCGGTCTAGGTGATAAAAACAAAAATCATCAATTTAGGTTAACAGAACCATAAAAGACACGAATTCTTCAATAATATTTGATTTCAAGTTGTGAAGGTTAAAATTGGTCATGTTAGTGCATGTTTTAAACATTATGAAGAGTTCCTATATTCCAAAATGGCATCTACAGTACGTGTTCAAAGGGTGTTAGATATCATAATGATAAACACTGCCACAATTAAACATCTACTAAAAAACAATACAGGTAAATCATAATTGGCATGCAATACTAATTTCATAGATGCAGAACCACTTTTAGCTCTATGGTCTAGCCAAATCTTCACAAATTTGAACACAATGTAGGAAATTGATGTCCATCTGTACTACACAGAACAATGGGATGGAGCTAGGGGGAGGTAGATTAACCTTGTACTATGTCGTCATACATACATTGCAAAGTCCATAATGTATCCTAAAAATTATGAGTTTGCAACAGTGGTCATGAAAATGCTTTCCAAATATCAAAAATCATATGGGATGTCATATACTTGTGTGTGATATACTGATTTTATAATCAAATAAACTAAAGAGAGGTTAAAATTAATGAAACAAGACCATAGATGGGAATACATAAGAAATTAGTTTGAGTTAATTGGAACGATCTGCATTGAACTGGAGGGAAGAAAAGGGTGGGGTGCCTCAGGGATTTAGTGTTGGAACCATCACTACCTCTGATTTACATCAATGACCTGTATTCAGAAAAGTTTTTGCAAATTTGTAGTTGGTACCAAAACATGAGGGACATCATATCAGTGCTAAAAGTTCATAGAATAGATATACATTTGACCCTGCAAGCTACTAACAATGAAATCAACAAATTCAAGAAATAGTTGAGCCAAAAATATCCAATACAAATGCAGATGCTGTCATCAAATTCTTTGGTCAAACATCTTCACTATACAAGAAAGATAAGTAGGATTGTACAGAAGACCACAATGCTAATCTCTTATATCAAACAACTAAAACTCTGGATTATGATCCAGCTTCGTACTAATTTAATGCTTTTTGATCTGAGAAGTTGGCATTCAAATTATGGCCTTAAATGGCAATGTACACAAATTAGAAAATGGCATGGAAAAGATACTTACAATATTACTTTAAATCAGACTATAGAGTACACTTGAAAAGCAGGGGCAATTTCAATTTTTAAAACAACAGTGAAATAATGCAATTCAGTGTTTAAGGTCTCTCTAAATAAATTCACTTAGCTAGTTCAAATGCATTTTTGTATCTTAATTATCTTGCAATATCGTACATACAATATATTACTTTAAAATTTCTGGAAGTTATTAACTTTTACAATGTGCATGAACCTTTGACAGGAACGTGAAAAAAAATTAATTGCCTGCTCTCAGAGAACAGTACAACACAGTATGGACCCCTTTGGCCCATGAGTGGTGCCAACCTTTTGAACAGAATTATGGAGACCAGAATTGAACACAATACTCCAAATGTGGTCTAACCAGAGTTTTATAAACATGCAGGTTGTCTTGCAGCTCTTAAACTCAATCAAAGGATGCCAAAACACTGTGCACCTTCTTAACCAGCCTATCAACTTGCATGGCAACTTTAAGGGATTTATAGACTTGGATCCCTGGATCCCAAGATCCCTCTGTTCTTCCACACTACTCTGCCTTCAAGTTTGACCTTCCACAGTTTCATATTTTTCCAGACTGAACTCCATCTGCCAAAGAAAATATGTATGTTTTGCTTTAAGTTAAATCAAATGTTGTGACTGGCACTAATATATTATTCCAGGTAAAAGATTGTTTGGCAGTCAATTTAAGGTTTCATATTAGATAAAAAGAGACCCCCAATGACATTGGATATTAATATTTCTAGGTTATTAATATCCTAGAATAAAGCAAGGAAAATTTTATTAGTAATATCTAAGGAAACGAAACACACAGAAAGTGTGCTCTCTACTTTTAAATATTATTAGCAGGTCTTCTATTCCTATGCTTGATGCAATTTAAAAACTTCAAAACTATTACTGAGTCAACTTGACCTACTAGGTATAGAGGAAAGTTATTTCTGCAGCAGTACAAACTTAAAACAATGCTTGCCAAGTTCACAGTTCATTTAAATTAGGAATTCAGATATTCAAACATCTTTTGGCTTGCTAAAATAATCCAGAAAATAAATCAAATCATCTTTATTTCAAGTTCCTTTTGAAATGCCTTAAATTTATTTTTCGAAGTATTAGTTATTAAATCAACAGGAGGATCGGACATATACTGGAAAATCTAGGAATTACGAATGCTCTCAATATATAGTGTGGCCATAAATTTGTCATCTATTCCAATAAATGAATCTATAGGCTTTTGAGACAGACCTATCTTTAAGACAGGGAAGAAAAACATTTTAAGTAATTAAACTGCTTCATCTTTTTTTTTTAAATGTTGGCTAAACCTGTTTAATAAGAACTTGTTATGAGATTGATTGCTAGGTATTTGGCACATTCTGTTATTTTGAAAAACACTAAGATAAAGGAAATCCTCTTCTGCTTTTTATATTTCTACCTGATATATTTTTTCTGTCTTGTCACCCAGGGAGAGTAATGCTGTGGATTTAACTTTGTTTGCAATCACCACAGGTCAGCAGGGCTAGATGTGTTGATTGTCATACTCTAACCTGCAGATTTCTTTTACTATATATTCTGCACAGGACCTCCTCAGGTTATGGCATGGTTCCATTCCTATAAATTGTTTGTAACCAGGACAGTTCATAAGTTGGAAATTCAGCTGCGAAAACAATTCCCATACAACAGATGATACCTGCAGCAACACAGCCCACGGCGCATCTATTGCCTTGGTCGCTCAAATGCTCACTTGTTGTACGTAATTCAGGCATTCATAAACTAGAGCGGACCTGTACCAATATAATTGTAGAATATCAAGCAAGAGGCTTCTATTGAGTCATGTTGACTAAGTAATAAATATTAAAAAATTATCATGGACGGAACCTGAATGAAGAATAAATCCCAGAGAAACAATAAAGAAATAAGACCTTCATCAATTCAAAATTTAGTGAAAGCTTGAATTAGCTAGTAAAAATAAATTATAAATTAATATTCCAACATGGCAATACTGTATATGATATAGAGGTTAACTATAAAAAAATTGCACATATGGCAAATTCCTGACCTCATATTCTTGAACTGAGGCATAGTGTTGAGCTATTTTATGATAATATTTGTAAGCTGTTTTGTCATCTTGAAGCTCCAAAATATGGACTGCTTTTTTCCACTGTCGAGCTCCAATACTTGCTTCAATTGCCTTTATTGTACAACTGGAAAAAAATTAACAAATGAAAACTTTAATATAATTCCCAAAGCAAATCAGCATATGATTAAAGTAACTTCACCACGGGAAACAAGTTCCAACCCTTAAATCCTATGGCCTATTCATTGTTGCTGATTGTGTACAAAAGGCATCCTTTTGGATTATTTAGGTGAGCTTACCCAGCTTCAATAAAATGATTAATTGAAGCATCCAACTGTTTCTGCTGTACAAGATAATCTCCCCAGGCCTCTTCTAACTTCACAACCTCAGAAGGAAAAGCTGTTCTGGACATTTCCACTGCTGAAACGTAGATTAAGAAGAACACTATAAAGCAATAGCACAAGTTGTCTAAAAGTCCATGAAGTGAATAAAGCCAAAATGGAATTATTTGCTAAATCAGTGAAGAAAGAAACTAGATTTAATGTTTCAACTAGGTTTTGCTTTCTGCCATTTGCTGTATTTTTCTTTTTGATTAAATGAACCAAGAATGTTGAACAGTCACTTCAGCTATAAAAAGTAATAATTTTCAATAGCAAAAACTAAAAATCCATATGTTTAAATATCTTTCATACCAGTGGCTATAAAATTCATCTTAGCAATTTTTCTCCGATGCACTCTTCCACATCTTAACAAACGTCATAAAAGTACAGTTATATTAATACTGTATTAGGCACAACATTCCAATTCATAAAATTTGCTTACTTTTGTCATAATCATTTTACAGCTTTGAATTAATATATAAAATATATTTGTAAACTACTGTTTTAAGGTAGTAAGGTAATTGCAAGTTTTGGTGACAGGATGGACAGACTGATGTACCTAAGGAAGAAACATATTCTTGATTTTAAAAAAGAGGACAATGGCAATAGGTTGAAAGAATATGAGGAAGCTTGTGTGGAAGTTCAAAGAAAATTGATCCCACAATGTTATTTTTATGGATTAATATTGAGAGGACAAATGCAACTTTCAAAATTAAATAAATCAACTAAATCTTACTTATCCGAGCCCACTAGAATAGTTGTTGGTGGTCTTTCTACATCTGTAAATCTCTGGTTCGTATATGGAAGCCCTACATTACTGACCTGAACTGTTCAATATTCAGCAATGTGGGCTGAGCGGCAGCAATGATTTCAGCAGCACACTGAAGAAACTCTGACCTGCAAATAACCCTTGAAAGCTTTCACAGGCAGCAAACCACTGTCAAACTGTTATGGAACTCTAATCGTGACTAGTTAGAAGTTAACTAAGTAACTTAAAACAATTAAATAACAGCTCTACGGCAATTCCTTGTAATATGGACTGAAACCAATAAAGATTAATTTTTGATCTCTCGATCTACCTCACTGTGGCTCTTGCATCTTACTTTTCAACCTGCACTGCACTTTCTTTGTAACTGCAACACTATATTCTGCATTCTGTTATTGTTTTTTTCCTTTATGCTAACTCAATATACTTACGTTTTGAAATACAGTAATTGGTATGGATATCATGCAATGGTTTTCACTGTATCTCAGAACATGAGACAATAATAAACCAATTATTATTATACCAATTATAAACCAATTATTATACCTATCCCATTTAATTCGTCTTACTACATTAGGCCATTAACTCTTTCTACACCAAAAAGCACCTATCCCTGTACTGAGGACTCCAGATACCTTTGCGAAAGGCATTTCCCTTGCGATAACAATCCAATGCTCTTTGGTAATTTCCAACTTTTTCATAGAGATCTCCAGCCTGGAAAGAAATTCAAGTGCGAAAGTTAGTCTCAGATTACTGAACTTTCAGAAATTGTTAATGTTATGATATACAAGAAATTCTTTTTCTATTACAAAATACAATGAACTTGTTCATAGTATCTGGACCACCACTGTAGTACTCAACGCTACTGTGTACATACTATAATATTTTCCACTTTCAAAGAAAAAGTAGTTATTCATAATAATACACTAACACATTTTAATTTCATTTTTTCTTAGATATTATATTTCATGACAATAACTTTCACCTTAAACCTGGTTAGATTAAAGCAGGGGGTTTCCAACGTGTGGTCCGCGGAACCATCGTTTAATGATAAGGGCAATAAAAGGGTTGGAAATGCCTGCTTTAGGGCCGGCTGGTGGCGCAATGACATTGGTGCCAGACCCAGGAGCGGAGGTTCCCGGGTTTGAAACCAGTCGGGTCCGCTCCCGAGGACGCTTTCCATCCGTGCCAGGTTGAGTGTCGAGATCACAACTCGACCTTGTAAAATAAAGGGAAAATACTGTGAAAATGTCTGTGTGAGGAGTGGTGCACCACACAGTCTCTCTCTCTCGCTCTCTCATTCCGAGCCTTGTAAAAAGCCATGGAAGAGACATCATCACGGATGCACGCACACGCACACGCAAGTGCACAGACTCGCACGCGTGCACACGCCGAAAAAGAAAGGAAATGCCTGCTTTAAAGGGTGTTCAGAAATTGTGACTCAATTTGAATAGAGCATGATAAATGGAGTTATAGTAGGGCCAATGGGATCATAGGAGTCTAGGCCCTAGTAAGTGGTTCAGACCCATTTGGAGCATGGGACACTGAGTGTAGCATGTTGGAAGGGAGTGAGGGAAGCAGGACTCTGGCAAGTCATGTGGAAGTACAGAAGCGGGTCCCTGGCCAATCAAGAGGGTACATGGGAACCAGGACCTGGAGAGTGGAATAAAGTGTGAGATTTGTAACCGAGAGTGAATACAAAAACTGGAAAGCAAGACCCCAGCAAGCTGGAAGGTTCAAGGGACAAGGGCCCTCGCAAGCTGGAAGGAAACTCAGATGTCAAGTCATCAAGACTTTTGAACAGCTGAATACTGTGTATCAGTTTTACTGTACAAAGATTAAACATTCAGGTAACTTCATTTCTCCAGTTCAAGTACATGGGATCTATTTTCATTTTTTCTTCCTGTGACACAGACATCCCACGTCTCCCGGAAGTTCCGGGAGTCTCCCGCATATTGATAGCGGCTCCTTGATGCCTGCAAATTATATACAATATCCCGGAAATCAATTTTTTTAAGAGCAAGCGAGAGAGAGAGCGCACGCATGCGCCATGGCAGAGTGTTCCAAAAAAAGAAAATATAAAACGTATGTCACCCCAGACTATATTAAAGTGTACCACTGCCTAATAGGGATCAGAAATAATGACAGAGTTGCTCACTGCACTGTTTGCAACAGTGACTTTCCTATTGCCTATGGTGACTGTAAAAGACATGTTGAGGTGAGTTAACAGGTGTCATTCGTTCATTAGCATAGCTAACGTTATTTAAACTAGCTGGCTAGCTGCCAAGGAACTACTCTATTGCAGACATCCCACCTCTCCCGGAAGTTCTGGGAGTCTCCCGCAAATTGGTGGTGCTACCTCCCTGAAATGAGTTTTTGCAGGATGGGATGTCTGTGTGACATGCCTTGCTAAGAAAGGCATGACTGAAATCAGGAATCACCATTTCAAAAACTGTAGACATAATGCCTTGACCATTGACTTATGACATGCAGTGCAACAGTTCTCCAGATAGTAGCTTTCAGCAGGATATTGGTTTTGTTACCAGTTTGGAGATGCAACAAAATTGCATCATCTCATTTGCTCAATTGAAATTTTCAAATACTATTAGTAACTAAATAAAAATGCAAGTTTTCAAAGGTGTTTTCTGTTTCATATTGAACCAGAAATATCCTTTTGATAACTTCATTAAAACTTGTATTTCAAATCTTCAGTATGTCTCAATGCCAGAGTTTTAACTCATAAAAGAAACTAAAGTTTAAACAGATTGGACATTGTAGCAGAGGGCACTCTCAGAAAAAAAATTAATTTTACTTTTTAGGCAAAATCCAAAATTATTCTGAACAATTTAAAATGGTAATTTGAAAGCAATAGACATTGTAAGTCTCAACAGAAAACCATGATACTGGCCTTTCCTCAGTTTGATATGCTCGTGAAATACTTTTATTGAAAGACAAATTTTTCTAAAAATTACTACAAGAATATTCACCCAATACAATTTTGGTACTTTGATACTTACCCTAAATGTAAGGAATTAACGGATGATAATATCAGAGAAGAAAACTTCTTCAGTTAGAGAAGAGCATTCAAAGCAGCTTAAATTTACACTTCTCTGTGTCTTCCTTCCTAACACCACTCCTTACACTCTGAAAACAATACTAGGATTCCCTTTCTCAGTCCAATTACCCTACTTCAAAACTTAAGTTCTTATCCTCCCCTAAAGTTGTGATCCCATGGCTGTCTCTTTGTTCCCACCCTCTGTCACTTGCCTCCCAAATACAAAGAATCTGCTCCAGTAATCCACAGAACATACAGATTTCACAATATTCTCAGCTATTGCAATATATAAATGACAGTGTATAAAAATACATGTTTTAATAACCACTCATTCATTTACAGTACGTTCCATATAACCAGGACAAAAGTAATTCAACATTGATTGCTGTTATATTCCAAATCTAACACTTCTGTAAAATAGTTATAAAATCACTCAATCAGTATTAAGAAAGTAAGATAATAATGACATATTTTGCATTGTTCATCATCATAGAACTATTTGAAAGTAAATAAGTAACAGACTGCTTTTCTGAAAAAGATTTTAGTAATTAACTTTAAAACTTCCTTAATTTGGCATTTAAAGAATTTTAATCTTACTTAATTTGCTGCAACCAATGTATAAATAAAAATGCTTAAGACATACTGACATTATTGATACTAACCCTTTCATAAAAATCTCCTTTAATCAGAGCAGCAGCAATTCGATTTATAACATCATTGTTTGCTAACAGTTCATTCCGACTTAGTACTAATCGGGCAGCTTTTGCAGGGAGACCAGCTTTCAGATACAGATTGACAGCCCCGGTGTAATCTCCTTCATTTTCTTTCACTTCTCCTGCCTTTTCCTCCTGATTAGTCTCCATCAGCCACTGATAATAATTACGTCGTAGATTGTCCAATTCTGGGTGACTCTGGAGGAAAAATCAAAACAGTAGTTCATTCTACACAAGATTGCTCTGTGCAAGATTTAAAAAAGAAAACATTACATGCATTTCTTTGTATGAAAAATAATCATGATCAAAACATTAGTATAATTCTTATCATAATCTTTACTTTTAGGGGCTATGTTTTCATTGACATGCCTACAATTGTAAATGCAGATCACACTGGATAAAGAGCATTCAATCTAACAGCTGATACTTTCTATTTAAACCGTTGCAAATTTTCTGAATTTGTCACTCCATACCTGCAGTTGAGACAGGTAAAGTTCAAAACTTGATTCCATTTTATATTAAGGATTTTGTGCTGCAATCATTTTTAAAGAATATTAAAAAGTCTTTAACTTTTCTAGTGGCCCTTTTTAAAAGATTTTTAAAGTAAACGAATAGTTAGTAGTTCAGCACTTTTAACATTATGCTTTTGAAAGTGTCAGAATCATTCAGAATTCTTGTGAAAAGAATTGAAACTTTGAAGGTTCTGATTAAATGTGGGAATATGATGTTACCACGTGTCAATAATTTTTCTCCAAATAGTTTGTCAAGGACAATCCGACTGGCAGCTAAAATTTGGTAACAACATTGATCTCTTGTAAGGAAAATTATATTCGCAGATATTTTTCAAGGTTTATAAGAATGTCAGCTTTTAAGATTCCTAAACTTTGAAAGTTGATTTTTTTTATTTTCTCCATTATTAAAATTATTATCCAAATCTGTTATAGTTTTTAATTATTTATATTTATTTTATGATATCAGCACAACTTTTTTCATATGCATATTATAGTCATGCAAATAATGAAATTTAAAACAAAGAACAACCATGCTGGCCAAAATAAAATCGGACTTCCCAGCTCTAAGCCTGAAACCTGCATGTCTTGTTACTGAAAGTACTTACTCACTTCACCTTAAAAATGTAGAAATTTTCTAAAAGGGATTACTAATCCCCTGGTGATGATCTTTGCATCATCAATAAGATCGGGAGAAGTACCAGAGGATTGGAAGGTTGAAAATGTTGTTCCCTTGTTCGAGAAAGGAAGTAGAGATAACCCAGGAAATTATAGATCAGTGAGTCTTACTTCAGTTATGGGCAAGTTGTTGGAGACGATCCTGAGAGACAGGATTTATGAGCATTTGGAGAGACATAATTGAATTAGGGATAGTCAGTATGGCTTTGTCAAGGGCAGGTCATGCCTTATGAACCTGATTACGAACCTGAGGCTGTAACAAAACACATTGATGAAGGTAGAGCAGTGGATGTAGGGTACATGGATTTCAGCAAAGCATTTGATAAGGTCCCCCATGCAAGGCTCATTCAGAAAGTAATGAGTCATGGGATCCAAGGAGGCCTTGCTTTGTAGATCCAGAATTTGCTTGCCCACAAAAGGTAAAGGGTGGTTGTGGATGGTTCATATTCTGCCTGGAGGGTAGTGACTAGTGGTGTCCCACAGGGATCTGTTCAGGTCCCCTCCTCTTTGTGATTTTTATAAGTGACCTGGATGAGGAATTAGAAGGGTGGGTTACTAAGTTTGCTGATGACACAAAAGTTGGAGGTGTTGTAGATAGTCTGGAGGGTTGTCAAAGGTTACAGCGCAACATCGATAGGATGCAGAACTGGGTTGAGAAGTGGCAGATGGAGTTCAAACCAGATAAGTGTGAAGTGGTTCATTCTGATAGGCCAAATTTTGAAGGCAGAATATAATATTAATGGTAAGACTCATGGTAGTGTGGAGGATCTGAGAGATCTTGAGGTCCGTGTCCATCGGACACTCAAAGCTGCTGCACAGGTTGACAGTGTTGTTAAGAAGGCATATGGTGTGTTGGCCTTCATCAATCATGGGACTGAGTTCAAGAGCCATAAGGTAACGTTACAACCATATAAGACCTTAGTTGGACCCCACTTGGAGTGAAGTATTCAGTTCTGGTCACATTACAGGAAGGGTGTGGATGCTGTGGACAGAGTGCAGAGGAGATTTACAAGGTTGTTGCCTTAATTGGAGAGCATGCCTTATGAGAATAGGTTGAGTGAACTTGGCCTTTTCTCCTTGGAGCGACAGAGGATGAGAGGTGACCTGATAGAGGTGTACAAGATGATGAGAGGCATTGATCGTGTGGACAGCCAGAGGCTTCCCCCGCCCCCCACTGCCACCAAGGCTGAAATGGCTAACGTGAGGGGGCCTAGCTTTAAGGTGCTTGGAAGTAGGTACAAGGGGGATGTCAGAGCTAAGTTTTTCACAGAGTGGTGGGTGCATGGAATGCACTGCTAGCAAAGGTGGTAGAGGCAGATACAATAGGGTCTTTTAAGAGACTCTTAGATAGTTACACGGAGCTTAGAAAAATAGAGGGCTCTGTGGTGGGGAAATTCTAGGCAGTTTCTAGAGTAGCTTACATGGTCAGCACAACGTTGTGGGCCGAAGGGCCTGAAAGATGCTGTAGGTTTCTATGTTTATGCCTTCACCTTTTAATGAAACGTTATTTCTTCATATTGGTAGATTCCCCTTGCTCTCTCAGTAGAGCTATTGCATCTTTGAACCGACGTGGGCAGCAGAACTACAACTATTATTCATACAGCAGTAGCATCATCTCCTTTCTCCTCCGTTTCATGCCAAGGCCAAAAAAGACAACTATTTTATAAATCTTTCCAACCACCTGTCTTAATACCTTCAGAGATCCATATATACCAACTCCATAAATCATTTCAAAACTCATTTTTCTTCCCCGCCTTCTTCCCTTTGAGTCTTAATTCTTAGCAGATAAATGTTCAGCTAATCCTCATCCAGTACTTTAATAGCGTCTGTGTTAGTCACAATGAAAAGCAACTCACCTTGGCTTCAGCAACATTAATACATTCATCCCACATGTGTAGCTCCTGGTACATATCCATGGCTTTATCAACAGCATTCTATAAAGAAAGATTTTAAAATAATATTCTAAACTGTCAGCAACCTGAAAGGAAGGTTCCTCAATATGCTGTGGAGATAACACAAAAATAAACTATTACCTTACAGGCAATAATGCTACACCTTGTTAGATTTAATCACTTAAAATTACAGTAAATAAATGTGTTGCAAATTTAACTTCCATTTTTGTTTATAACTTATGACATATATTATCTACTGTGTGTGTATGTAATACATGTTAATTGGGACACATCAGGACCAATACCTTTTGGCCCAATTAAGCAGCTGCCCCAATTAGCAGAAATGTAATGGAAATAGTTAAAAACATATAAAAAAGACAAACTACTGTTTAACTGAGTAATAAGTTCTGTATTTCAATGAAATATACAACAAATTAGAAGACTATAAATACTAGTACAGTAATATAAAACTGTGTATTAGTTCCTAATAGTTAATGATGGAAAAATTCAGCATACACTGCCGTGTTCTTTGGATTGACTGTAAATGAACAAATTCAGCAGACACCTTGCAGGACCACCTTCATACAATACTGTCAACAATTACATTCTCCAATCTTCATTTTCATTGTAACATTCAAGATGATTGTAAATAGCTTCAAATTCTTCCTATTTCCTAACTTGTTGAAGCAGTGAAATAGTTTCATTTTCCCTCCCAGCCATCTCCGAGATCTCCAAGCCTGAACACTTGAAACGGCAGTGAGCAAAATGATTCCGACTTGCCTTACTGCTTATTTCTTACCATCAATGACAAAAATCACTACTTTTTGAATACAAGCATATGCAACTGATGCTATTTAAAAACTTTTCACTGTATGTATGGTGTAGTATCTAATGGCCACACAAATGCATGTGGCTGACTCTAGTTATAAACTGCTTGGCAACAGTCTCCTGCCCCAATTAAGTGGCATAATGTCTCAAACAAACTAAGGGAATCCCAGCTATTTTCTCAATTAGCTTTTGTTCTTTAAGAGTCATCCCAATTAAACAGAATCCACTATATTTTAAATGTTTTCTAGTTTTTGATCCTTCTTATTTACACTGTCAACACAATTTTATTTGTCATAATTAAGCCTCTCTTAACATAGAACAAGGCAGATAGAAAAGTACAGCACAGGAACAGACCCTTCAGCCCATGATGACTGCACCTCACATGCAGCTAAATTCAGCTACCCTTCTTCTGCAAGCACATGATCCATGTTCCTACATTGCCTGTGTATATTCACTTTGTCTATCTACTGCTTCTTAAATGCTACTATCGTATCTGTTACCATCACTGCTCCAGGAAAGCCTGTTCTAGGAACACAACATTCTCTATGTAAAAAATCAGCCTTGTACATTCTCCTTTCAAACGTTCTCCCTCCTACCTTAAATGCATGTCCTCTAATACTTGACATTTCTACCCTGGGAAAAAGATTCTAAAAAGCCTAATTTTATAAACCTCTATCAGAAAAAGGATCCAGTGCTTTCCCAGTGTATGTGAGGAGGGAGGAGAAGATGACAGTGCAATGCAGCGCGTGCGGCCATTCCAAATGATATCGTATGTGTTAACTAGGGGGCCGTGCACAATCCGGATTTAGTCATAGTCATAGTCATACTTTATTAATCCCGGGGGAAATTGGTTAATTGGTAATTTGATGGAGACAGCCGTGAGAAGCACGGAGGAACACCTGGAGAAACTTCTGAAATGCCTGCTTCGCTGCGGCTGCTACTGTGCGATTGAGAATCTCCGGAGGGGAAGGCCCCAAATCCTCTACTTTGCCTATTGCCTGTCGCCGGGGCCGGGGTCGAAGCGCTCGGCAGAGATGGTGCTCAGTGTCAGAGAGCTGGTCGGAGGCTCGGAGTTTTCGGACGGACTCAGAGTCAAACTGTGGTCAGATGCTTCCAGGATGCTGCATTGGCAAGTTGGCGGTGCTGGAGGTTCACCGTCTGCGTGAGATGATGGGACTTTCAAGAGACTTTGAGACTTTTACCGTGCCATGGTCTGTTCTTATCAAATTACAGTATTGCTTTGCACTGCTGTAACTATATGTTAAAATTATGTGGTTTTTGTCAGTTTTTAAGTCAGTTTGTCATGTGTCTCTGTGATATCATTCTGGAAAAACATTGTATCATTTCTTAATGCATGCATTACTAAATGACAAGAGGACTGCGTGTCCTCACAATCTAAATAAACTCTTCTCGGGCTTCCAGCCAAGTACAGGTATTGACTATAACCAACATTTCGATGACAAACTCTGGCATCATCCCTGAAGAAGATAGCAGAGTTTGTCATCGAAACATTGGTTATAATTGATAACTGTACCCAGCTGGAAGCTTGAGAAGTGTTTAAACCTCTACCAGGTCTTTCCTCAGCCTCTGATGTTCCAGAGAAACCAATCCAAGTTTTCTAACTTCTTAAATCTTTCAGCATCCCCCTCAACCTTTTCTGGAGCCTTTCCCAAAGCCTCTACATAGTTCACGTAATAAGAACCAGAAATGCACACAATACTCTAAGTGCAGCAGAACCAAATTTTTTTTAAACTGCAATATGGACTCCCTTACTCTTACACTCAATGTCTTGATAAATGGAAGCAAGCCCCCTCCATGTATCTACTTGCATGGTCATAGCTATGAACGTGGACCCCATGAATCCTCTGTACATCAATGCTTTTAAAGGTTTTGATCTCTCCAAGTGCAACACCTCACACTCGCTCAGAATAAAATCAACCTGCCAATTACACTGAACAAAGATGTCACTTGCTGAATACTTTTGGGTTCATCTTATGGATTGTGAGCTGCTGATAATGTAAATCACCATGAAATTTTCCTATCATGCACCATTTTTTGAAATCACCAATATTTGTTATTTCAATTCATAATTCAAGTCAATTAAAATGTTGCCCACATAATGATCTGAAAAGTATTCTACATTCTGCAGCGTGACTTCAGGGAACTCGGAAGAAGGCTGAAAAGCAGGACTTCCAGGGTGGTTATCTCCGGTTTGCTTCCAGTTCCTCGTGCTGGAGTTGGCAAGAACAGGGAGATAATGGATCTGAATGTGTGGCTGAGGAACTGGTGCAGGAAGCAAGGATTTACATTCTTGGACCATTGGGGTATGTTTCGGGATAAGGATGAATTGTACAAAAGGGACGGGTTGCACCTTAATAAGCGGAGCACCAGCATTCTGGCAGGCAGGTTTGCCTCTGCAGCACGGGTGTGTTTAAACTAAGTAGTGGGGGGGAGGGGACGAACTGGAAATATAAGGATGGAGATAAAGGGAAAGTGAGAATAAGAAAAGTTAAGAAAGACAGCAGAATCAACAGAGCAGAAAGCTCAAGAAAGGGTCGTACAGTATGGCCAAGTGAAATAGGAATTGATATGGGAGGTGAGGGGAGTAATGAATTAAAAGTATTATATATGAATGCACGGAGTGTAAGAAATAAAGTAGATGAGCTTGAGGCTCAGTTGGAAATTGGTAAGTATGATGTTGTGGGAATAACAGAGACATGGCTTCAAGTGGACAGGGCCTGGGAAACGAATATTCAAGGGTATACGTCCTATCGAAAGGACAGACTGATGGGCAGAGGGGGTGGGGTGGCTCTGTTGGTGAGGAATGATATTCAGTCCCTTGCAAGGGGGGACATAGAATCAGGAGACGTAGAGTCAGTATGGATAGAACTGAGAAATTCTAAGGGTAGAAAGACCCTAATGGGAGTTATCTACAGGCCCCCAAACAGTAGTCTGGATGTAGGGTGTAAGTTGAATCAAGAGTTAAAATTGGCATGTCGCAAAGGTAATGCTACAGTTGTTATGGGGGATTTCAACATGCAGGTAGACTGGAGGAATCAGGTTGGTACTGGACCCCAAGAAAGGGAGTTTGTGGAGTCCCTCCGAGATGGATTCTTAGAACAGCTTGTACTGGAGCCTACCAGAGAGAACGCAATTCTAGATTTAGTGTTGTGCAATGAACCGGATTTGATCAGGAACCTCGAGGTAAAGGAGCCATTAGGAGGTAGTGACCATAAAATGATAAGTTTTAATCTACAATTTGAGAGGGAGAAGGGAAACTCGGAAGTGTCAGTATTACAGCTGAACAAAGGGATCTATGGTGCTATGAGGGAGGAGCTGGCCAAAGTTCAATGGAACAATACCCTAGCAGGGATGACAGTGGAACAGCAATGGCAAGTGTTTCTGGGAATAATGTGGAAGGTGCAGGATCAGTTCGTTCCAAAGAGGGAGAAAGATCCTAAGGGGAGTAAGGGGAGGCCGTGGCTGACAAGGGAAGTAATGGACAGTATAAAAATAAAAGAGAAGAAGTATAACAATAGCAAAGACGGGTGGGAAGCTGGAGGATTGGGAAACTTTTAAAGAGCAACAGAAGGTAACTAAAAAGGCAATACACGGAGAAAAAATGAGGTACGAAGGTAAACTAGCCAAGAATATAAAGGAGGATAGTAAAAGCTTCTTTAGATATGTGAAAAGGAAAAAAATAGTTAAGACCAAAATTGGGCCCTTGAAGTCAGAAATGGGTGAATTTATTATGGGGAACAAGGAAATGGCAGACGAGTTGAACAGGTACTTTGGATCTGTCTTCGCTAGGGAAGACACAAACAATCTCCCAGATGTAATAGTGGCCAAAGGACCTAGGGTAATGGAAGAACCGAAGGAAATTTATATTAGGCAGGAAATGGTGTTGGATAGACTATTGGGTCTGAAGGCTGATAAGTCCCCAGGACCTGATGGTCTGCATCCCAGGGTACTTAAGGAAGTGGCTTTAGAAATCGTGGACGCATTGGTAATAATTTTCCAATGTTCTATAGATTCAGGATCAGTTCCTGTGGATTGGAGGGTGGCTAATGTTGTCCCTCTCTTCAAGAAGGGAGGAAGAGAGAAAACAGGGAATTATAGACCGGTTAGCCTGACGTCGGTGGTGGGAAAGATGCTGGAGTCAATTATAAAAGATGAAATTACGACACATCTGGATAGCAGTAACAGGATCGGTCCGAGTCAGCAAGGATTTACGAAGGGGAAATCGTGCTTGACTAATCTTCTGGAATTTTTTGAGGATGTAACTATGAAAATGGACAAGGGATAGCCAGTGGATGTAGTGTACCTGGACTTTCAGAAAGCCTTTGATAAAGTCCCACATAGGAGATTAGTGGGCAAAATTAGGGCACATGGTATTGGGGGCAGAGTACTGACATGGATTGAAAATTGGCTGGCTGACAGAAAACAAAGCGTAGCGATTAATGGGTCCCTTTCGGAATGGCAGGCGGTGACCAGTTGGGTACCGCAGGGTTCAGTGCTGATACCGCAGCTATTTACAATATATATTTATGATTTAGGTGAGGGGATTAAAAGTAACATTACCAAATTTACCAATGACACAAAGCTGGGTGGCAGTGTGAAATGTGAGGAGGACGTTATGAGAATGCAGGGTGACTTGGACAGGCTGAGTGAGTGGGCAGATGCATGGCAGATGCAGTTTAATGTGGATAAATGTGAGGTTATCCACTTTGTTGGTAAGAACAGGAAGGCTGATTATTATCTGAATGGAGTCAAGATAGGAAAAGGGGAAGTACAACAAGATCTAGGTGTTCTTGTACATCAGTCACTGAAAGCAAGCATGCAAGTACAGCAGGCTGTGAAGAAAGCTAATGGCATGCTGGCCTTCATAACAAGGGGAATTGAGTCTTAGAGCAAAGAGGTCCTTCTGCAGCTGTACAGGGCCCTGGTGAGACCACACCTGGAGTACTGTGTGCAGTTTTGGTCTCCAAATTTGAGGAAGGACATTCTTGTTATTGAGGGAGTGCAGCGTAGGTTCACAAGGTTAATTCCCGGGATGGCGGGACTGTCATATGTCGAAAGATTGGAGTGACTGGGCTTGTATACTCTGGAACTTAGAAGGCCGAGAGGGGATCTTATTGAAATATATAAGATTATTAAGGGATTGGACACGCTGGAGGCAGGAAGCATATTCCCGCTGATGCGTGACTCCAGAACCAGAGGCCACAGTTTAAGAATAAGGGGTAGGCCATTTAGAACGGAGTTGAGGAAAAACTTTTTCACCCAGAGAGTAGTGGATGTGTGAAATTCTCTGCCCCAGAAGGCTGTGGAGGCTAAGTCTCTGGATGCTTTCAAGAAAGAGATGGATAGAGCTCTTAAAGATAGCGGAATCAAAGGCTATGGGGATAAGGCAGGAACTGGATACTGATTGTGGATGATCAGCCATGATCACAGTGAATGGCGGTGCTGGCTCGAAGGGCCGAATGGCCTACTCCTGCACCTATTGTCTATTGTCTATTGTATTCTGTCTTGTCCAAGTATGCTTAGGCAGGGCAAATGATGGACGGCAGGACAGGTTTTAGAAAGACTATAAAAGCATCACGCACACACTGTTCTATGCATTGCGTTTACATGTATATTAGTTTGCGATAATGTTGATGTGCATGCTCTACACATGTAGCATATTGTGTGCATTTATAATAAAGTAATTGTAGTTTCAGACATATTTATGCTAGTAAAATGTCTCGCCAATGTTGCAACAGCTGCATACTTTCTGTTATATTTGTGGCAAGTATACACTTAAATCTCAAAGACAGAGCATGACTCCTCTTAATTAAGAAAGCCTATGAGCTCTACTTTGGGTGTAAAATTGGCGACCAAGACAAAGCCTGGACTCCTCACATTTGTTGCGCAACATGTATTGTCAATCTTACAGCTTGGCTCAGAGGTATTTGAAGTCTATTCTGTTCACTCTCCCAATGATATGGCAAGAGCAGAGGATCATGTGACAGATTGCTACTTCTGTCTGACCTGTGTGTCTGGTTTCTCTGCTAAAACAAGAAATCTATTCAATACCCCAATCTCCCTTCAGCTATGAGACCTGTGCCATATGATGATAGTCTTCCAGTATCAAAGCCACCAGAGACATGGAGTCTGCAGGAGACAGACAAAGATGCCATGATGCATGAGCCAGGAATGGAAAACAATACTGATACTGATTTTGAACCCTTTATATCGAGTGAGCCTCATCTGATAACTCAGTCTGAGTTAAATGACCTGGTCAGAAACCTGGGTTTGTTAAAGGCAAAAGCAGAATTACAGAGTTTAAGACTGCAAGGATGCCGTCACCAGGCACAAAAAATTCTGTGAAAAATTTCGATATTTGAGACAAATGTTTCCCAGAATAACTGATACCAAGATTAAGGCAGGCATTTTTGTTGGTTCACAAATCAAACAGGTCACCTGGTGACAGGCAATTCGAAGATCTTTGAGTGGGACCAGAGAAAACTGCATGGAAGGCATTCAAGGATGTTGAAAATTTTCTTGACAACCACAGAACACTAAACTACATGCAACTGGTACAGCTGGAACGGCTTCTTCCCCTCCGCCATCCGATTCCTAAATAGACATTGAGCCCTGGAACACTACCTTACTTTTTAAATATATATTATTTCTGTTTTTTGCACGATTTTTAATCTATTCAATGTACATATACTGTAATTGATTTACTTTTTTATTATTATTTTAATTTTTTCTTCTATACAGGTTTCCCCCGCCATCCGAAGGTGGAGTGTTCCTATGTAACAGTTCATAAGCCGGAATGTCGTAAAGCAAAGAAGCAATTACCATTTATTTATATGGGAAAATTTTGTGAGCATTCGCAGACCCAAAAAATAACCTACCAAATCATGCCAAATAACACATAAAACCTAAAATAACAGTAACATATAGTAAAAGGAATGATATGATAAATACACAACTTATATAAAGTGGAAATACTTTTCCACAATCATTGCCTGAACTGTTCTCCGTAGCGAAAATCTCATGCAAGCACCGTCGGCAAAAACACTGTGCAAGCGTTCTCTGGTAACCTTTAAGCTATGAAGCTGCCAAATCATACCAAATAACACGTAAAAGTACACAGCCGATATAAAGTAGAAACAATGTATGTACAGTGTAGTATCACTTACCGGAACTGGGAAAGCACGGAGCACACTGATGATGGTGTGTTAGACTGAGTCATCAGAGTTTGGGTGGTGCAGTGGCCCCCACCCTCCGGCCAGTGAACCAATACCGATCTGCGAAGCATGCAGGGATACAGTGGTAGCCGGGAGGCACACAGCACATCTTCAAGAAAAAAGCCAAAATAAACATGCTAATTAATTAGGTGCTGCCCGGCACGTAATCGTCGGCCCAGATCAGTGCCGATTGCATCGCCTCTGATCTGGGCCGACAATTACGTGTCGGGTGGCACCTAATTAATTAGCATGTTTATTTCGGCTTTTTTCTTAAAGATGTGCTGTGTGTCTCCCAGCTACTGCTGCATTCTCTGCGAATTGGTGTCTGTCCGCAGCCTGGGTGTTGGGGTGGTGGGTCACTGGGGTGTCATATCGTCATCTGTTTCCATTAGAGCAGGCAGCTCATCTTCTCCTATGACTGCCCGCCTCGGTGTCGAAGGTCGAGGTTCGTCGTCTGCTGTGGCTGATGTGGAAGGCTTGCTTGACTGCTGAGCCTCGCGCATTTTTTTATCATACAGTTTGTAAGCACTCAAACCATCCTGCAAATAGCCCCTAAGCCAACGTACCCTTTCAAAATTAAAGTTGTACTCTATCATGACTCATTCGGTTTCAATGGTTATCCTTTCCTCTTCCAATTGTATCAGCTCTTCATCTATCAGTTCTTCGTCATGGGATGCCAAAACCTCTTCAACATCATTTTCGGCAGCTTCCACAAGCCAAACTCACTTAGTCCTTACTTCGTTCACCACGATCAAAACGCTTAATTATGTCTAGTTTTACACTAAGTGTAACACCCTTACGAGCTCTTTCAGGCTTTTCCAATACCATAGAACTCATCTTGCAAACGGCTGCTCACAGGCACATGTTTAAGCAATGCCGGCGAGATTGCAGTTCCGAATCCGGGGGACAGCGGCTGCTCGGGGCGCGCGCTGCTTTTTTCGTAACAGTGAAAACACCTTCTGTTAGCGAAAACAGGGTACTAATGTAGGTCTTTCGTAACAGTAAGGTTTCGTAAAGCGAACGTTTGAAAAGCGGGGGACATCTGTATTATGTGTTGTATTGAAGTACTGCTGCTGCTAAGTTAACAAATTTCACAACACATGCCAGTGATAATAAACCTGATTCTGACATATTTCAAGCATACAAAACCATGAAGAGGAACATGCCACTAAATATTCATTTTCTGCATTCACATTTTGACTTCTTCCCTGTAAATCTTGGCGCCTTCAGTGACAAGCATGGTGAAAGGTTTCACCAGGACATTGTGGTCATGGAGAAATGGTGTAAGGGCAACTGGAATCCATCAATGCTGGCTGATTATTGTTAGACACTTAAGCGAGAAGCCTCAGACACTGAGTGCAAATGAAAATCATCAATATGTTTAGCTTAAGTTGAACTATTGCAAAACATCAGTATTGTTATGAAATTAACACTTTATATTTAATAAAAGTTAATTTCTTCCAAATTCCTACCTGATACAAGTAGTCTAAAATTACATTTGCATTCAGCTTTAAGCAGTCTATCATAACAGAAAAAAATTCTGAGGAAGCAATACTTTCAAAAAAAAATTGCTGTCCAGTGTTATCTGTCCATATCTGCAACCTTTCCTGTTCCAAAAAAAACACCCAACCCAATCTCTCATAATTCTTAACATTATTCCACTACAGATAACCCTCAGCACTTTCTCTGCATCCATACAATCACATCTTTCATAGTTAGAAATACACAGCATGGAAACAAGCTTTACAGCACATTGAGCCAACCATCAACCACACACTTATACTAATCCCGCATAAATCTCATATTTTTTATTCTCCACATGTTCTCATCAATTTCCGCTTCCCCCCGCCCGATTCTACCAGTCACATACACATGAAAACAATTTACTGTGGCAAATTTAGCAACCAACCTACAAATCTTCAGAGACATAAGAGACTGCAGATACTGGAATTCTGAACATCAAACAATCTGCTCGTGGAAATCAGCAGGTCGAGCAGCATCTGTGGGAGGGAGGGAATTTCAGAGATTTCAGGTCGAAACTCTGCACATCCCACTACATGGTTTTAATCCAAAATGTCAGCAGTTTCTATCATCCCACAGATGCTACTCGACTTGCTAAGTTCCTCCAGTAGATTGTTTGTTGTGAGTCTTTTGCATGTAGGAGAAAATTATAACATGAAGGCACTGGCGGCACCAGAGATTTTTTCTTGCTGGTGCTAAGTGGGGCTGAATTATTCAGTGATGGTGCAGAGGGATGTACTGTATGGTAATATGTATTCACAAGGCCAGACGCGTGGCGTTCAAAAGTCAGTTTCAAGCATTATGTGCCTACTATAAATGCCTTTGTTGATTCACAAGCAACAGCAATTGATAGATCTAATATAGAAGTGAACTGTGACAGTGCCAACAGCATCGGAGACAACCGGACTACACAGAGCATAAACAAACAAACCAACAGAGCACCCAACCCACAGCACACAACATGAATCATGTACCAATCCCGCAATCAGCGTCAAATGCGTGCTTTTCAACTGAAAAACACAACACTAACCCACAATGTCCACTGCTATTCGCATTAAATAGACAGACAATGCCAAAAGATACACCATTATTAAAGTCAAATAAGGCAAACAACAGATGCAAGGCTTTACCAGGAGTTGGACAAATCGTACTCTGACCATGCAATACCTCAATTAATTTGGCTACTGAATTTAAAACAAAAATCAACACAATCACCACTTGGAAGTCTAAGCAAAGCCAGTAGGCTTGGTAGCAGTAAATGTAATATTTTAGGATTTGATAGGAAACATAAGGAATATGGGGTATCCACCACAAAATAATAATTATAACCAGCATTAGTCTAGGCCCAATTTTTAAAAAATCAACTGCACACACCACTGATGTTTTCAGAGAAGCACAATCTGTCTGTTGTTGTGATTGGTGGTGAAAGCATCAATGATTTTCTGAATGTCAAGTGCCTTGGTCCTCCGGCTGTTTATGGCCAACAGGGCCAAGTTGCTGTTCCGAGCATCGCCGCTGCTATTCCTTAGGGAGTTTTTGAGGCGTCTGAGGCAAGAGAAACTCCGTTTGCATGAGGCAGATGTCACAGCTAGTCAGTGAAATGCAGATTAGTTTATATAAATCTATAAATGCATCGTGGTAGGGTCTCATTAAGCTAGAAATTCCACTGTGTCATTCACTGTCTGTCCTTGCTTTTGTTTTGTTTCCAGCAGACGCTGAACCTGATGTAGCTCTGCAGTCAGGTTCACTTCAGTCACCCCATAGTATTGGGCCATTGGCAAAGACAATTCTTGTCTAGGAAGAACTTGTGTTTGGGACTCAATGCTGAGACTCCAGTCAGAACACCCCCAGTCTCAATTGAGAACCGTCTTTTCATTTCAGTCAGAAGTCTGTCTATAACCAGATAAAAACAGTGCTTGCGAAGGTCATCAGAGGATGTGACAGGTGTGCATTCGGTTTGGGCCTCAACAACAAAATCCTGTAGGCGGCGGGGTGGCTGGGT
Source organism: Mobula hypostoma (assembly GCF_963921235.1). Lineage (NCBI taxonomy): Eukaryota > Metazoa > Chordata > Chondrichthyes > Myliobatiformes > Myliobatidae > Mobula > Mobula hypostoma. The sequence goes on from NC_086098.1 coordinate 38,211,962, forward strand.
CTGTCTCCTTTTACGTGGTCTGCTCTGTATACTGGCCTTGACACACAGGTCCCTAGCTCTTGCCTGAATTTCACTCCATGATTCCTCTCCCTGTTTTGTTGAGTGTGCATTGGAAACAGACTGAGCCAAGTCGTGCACAATTCTGATTTGATGGAGACAGACATGAATGCATAGCGGAACATCTGGAAAACTTCTGAAATAACTGCTTTGCTACCGCTGTTACTGTGTGGTAACCGGAACCTCTGGAGCTGTAGGCCTCGAAATCCTCGGCTTTGCGTGTTTCAGCAGCCGGGGAGAGGTCGAAGGCACTCAGCAGAGGATGGTGCTCGGGAGGCTGTATCGGAGAGGCTGCTCGGAAGCTCGGAGTTTTCGGACAGATGGACTCAGTGTCGGCTGGCGTCGGCTGCTTCCAAGGTATCGGCAAGTTGACGGTGCCTGGAGGTTTATGGCAGGGAGTTTCTCCCTTTTGCCGCCTGCTATCGGGGACTCAGGAGTCGATTGACTCGGGGACTTTGAGACTTTTTTTTTTACTGTGCCTATGGTCTGCCCTTTATCAAATTATGGTATTGCTTTGAATTGCTGTAACTATATGTTATAATTATGTGGTTCTGTCAGTGTTAGTCTTTGGTCCGTCCTGTTTTCTATGATATCATGCCGGAGAAACATTGTAGCATTTCTAAATGCATGTATGCATTTCTAAACGACAATAAAAGAGGACTGAGTGTTCTCATAATCTAAAAAAAAAGTCCACAGCGGATGAAAGCTCCAAACTGGGAGACTGTAGCTCGTCTGACATGAACTAAGTGACTCGGAATAAATCTTCAGAGTGAGAAGTAAAGCAAACTGCTCGTCAATCAGTCCATTTATGGCCCTTGTGGCTAAAGGGATCAGTGGGTATGGAGGGAAGGCAGGTACAGGGTTCTGAGTTGGATGATCAGCCATGATCATACTGAATGGTGGTGCAGGTGCGAAGGGCCGAATGGCCTACTCCTGCCCCTATTTTCTACGTTTCTATATTTACAGCTCTAGCCTCCGTTTTCCTCCGTGCATTTGGTTGATCCATAATATCCTGTAGTGTAGCTAGAATGGCAGGGAGTGATTTCCTTATAGCCCACAAAGCTGTATACTGCCATGCCCAGCATGTATCTGACAATTTCTTCAATTCCACGGGCTGTGCAGTTGATTCCAGTTCTCTCTGTTTCTTCATGAAAAGATCCTGGGCAACAGAGTTTGAAAAGAAGTTGTAAAGCAGCTGTACAGTTTCAAAAAACTCACCCGCTTGTTGTACATTGCTCACAACATCCACTAAAACAAGGTTAAGTCTGTGAGCATGGCAGTGTATATATAATGCCTGCAGGACTTCTTTCCTGAACCTCTCTTGTACCCCGTTATTGCACCCGGACATCACTGCCGCCCCGTCATAACTCTGACCTATACACGCGTTCTTATCAATAACACACTGGGGGAGTGTCTGTTCAATGCTTTTAAGAAGCAACTCTGCGTCCAACCCTTCTGCTGGAGTGAAGTGCAAGAATTCTTCAAGCACTGTTTCGTTATTCAAGTACCGCACCACCACCGATATTTGCTCCTTTTTACTCAAGTCTTTACTTTCATCCACCATCATGGCAAAATATCCAGCCTCCTTGATTTCTGCACTTTGACGTCTGACCATATCTGCCATAAGACCCATAATTTCATATTGGATATCGTGATGGGTGTTTTTTGCATTTCCAGGATTATCCTCTATTTTTTTAGCTACAGTCTTATCAAACTGCCCAATTACACTGAGCGACTCAACAAAGTTTCCCCTATTGCCAGATCCATCATCCTCACGGTGTCCTCACTGGGCAACACCTTGGCACGCAGTATAGCGTAGAGACTCAACCACTGGTCTCATATACTCACGATTTTCTTGGACAATCTTTGCATGTCCTTTATCAAGCATATTTCCCAATCTTGAACCGTCTTATTTTCTAGTCATAGTCATAGTCATACTTCATTGATCCCGAGGGAAATTGGGTTTCGATACAGTTGCACCAACCAAGAATAGAGTATAAATATAGTAATATAAAACCATAAATAATTAAATAATAACATGCAAATTATGCCAGATGGAAATAAGTCCAGGACCAGCCTATTGGCTCAGGGTGTCTGACCCTCCAAGGGAGGAGTTGTAAAGTTTGATGGCCACAGGCAGGAATGACTTCCTATGACGCTCAGTGTTGCATCTCGGTGAAATGAGTCTCTGGCTGAATGTACTCCTGTGCCCAACCAGTACATTATGTAGTGGATGGGAGACATTGTCCAAGGTGGCATGCAACTTGGATAGCATCCTCTTTTCAGACACCACCGTGAGAGAGTCCAGTTCCATCCCCACAACATCACTGGCCTTATGAATGAGTTTGTTGATTCTGTTGGTGTCTGATACCCTCAGCCTGCTGCCCCAGCACACAACAGCAAACATGATAGTACTGGCCACCACAGACTCGTAGAACATCCTCAGCATCGTCCGACAGATGTTAAAGGACCTCAATGTCCTCAGGAAATAGAGACGGCTCTGACCCTTCTCAATCTTCTCAATCTGAATTTGGCCCATGCCTCCATAGCAAACTTATGAGCTACACTTACATGGTGGGTTTTGAAAGCTGTTGTAGCTTTCCGCCAGTTGCGGTAACCGGAGACAGTGAAGATAGAATCAGAATGGAACTCATGTCCTCCACACAGGAAATGCCTGCACGCAAAGCAGAACGTAGTATCTTTCGTGATTGAATATTCTAGCCAGGAGTACAGGTCAAACCAGCAACGAATAAAACTCCTTTGCTGATTGCCAAACTGTTGTGAAGGGTACTTTTTCAATGCTGGCCGACAGGGTCCTTCCTCAGGCTGCTGGCTAACATCGCTAACAGTATTCCCACTAGCACTAAGAGCAGCTTCATCCACGTTCCCTTCCGAATCCTACTCCATTTCTTGTTCCTCTGCTTCGCCCTCACACTCCTTCGATGAACTGCTGTCATCTTTATCCCCACTTACTTCTTTCTGCATGTCACTTTCAATTAAGACAGGCTCAGGCTGAGACACCATTGATTCCTCTGGATGAGGTCATTTTCTCACTAACAATAGATCCATTTTTCACACCGGCCAAAATAATGCACGTGCCAGGCCCACGCTAGCTTGTAAAAGCACAATGTGTGTGTGTGGCATCCGTTAGTTTCCCGAGACCATGGATCTGCGCCTGGATCCTGCACAATGTATGTATACTATCAGCCTCTCGCATGAGTGAGAGTGAGTGACATCACCACCTTAAGTGATCTTAGATCAGCTTAACTGATCTGAGGACAGCCACGGCAAGACATTGACAACGAACGAATAAGCAGAAGTGCAGAGTGGATCTGACCTTCGACCAGCACAGAGTTTATAACTTTATTGCTGCGTGGGTGCTATGGTAATTGGGGGCGCTGTTTCACTAGATCAACTGGAAAAACAAGCTGTATTCAAATCTATACAGAGAAAGCAGCTGCAATCTGTATGTCAAATTTCAGTTAATTTCTTGGTGGTGCTATAGCATCAGCACCATCTCAGTGCCGCCACTGCATGAAGGAACTCACATAATCACAGGAAAAATATACAACTCCACAACTTACAGCACCCAAGGCCAAAACTGAACCTGGGTGTCTGGTGATGTGAAGCATCATCTCTGCTGGATGCACAACTGAGCAAGATTAAAATGCACGGCCTTGGGGGTAATGCATTGACTGAAAATTGTCTGATGCTCAAGGATTGGAAATATTTTCAGGACAGTAACTAGGCTCAGGGATTACTATTTGGCTTTGACTATTCATAACAGGCATCAGTAATTTGAATGATGAAAAGGACAATATTTCAAAATTTCCCAATGACTAAATAATGTGGGATTACAAATTGCAAAGACAAAACAAAAATATTTTAAGATTACTTAGATTGAGTGAGTTGGACAAGAACTTAGCAGATGTTGTAATACCAAGGATAAAGATAGAGTTACCCATTAAGGTAGTAGAACTAGAAAAGATACGTGTTATTTAAATGCAATTATATTAAGTACTGATACACAAAGAGATATGGGTGTTCTAGTACGCCAGTCACCAAGAGAGAAATATGCAAATACAGCAAGCAATTTAAGGTAGAAATAATCCACTGGCCTTCACAGTAAGAGGATTTAAATACTAGAGCAAGGATGCCTTTATGCAGGGACCACGTGAGACCACTCCTGCAATATTGTGTCAATTTTTGACCTCCTTATCTAAGAAAGGAAATAGTTTCAGGAAAGAAGCAAAGATTCACCAAACTAGTAGCTGGGATACTTTATACTTTATAGTCGCCAAACAATTGATACTAGAGTGTACAATCATCACAGCGATATTTGATTCTGCTCTTTATGCTCCCGGGAGTACAAATCCATAGTAAATATTGTTACGAGAATACACATAAAATTAAGATGTTTGCTGGCCTGGGCTAGCATCAGTGGCATCAGCAGTTGGTCTGCCACCTGCCCTCAGGGGAAGGAGAGATAAGGAACAATGGAGCAGCGTCTGGAGATGTGTAATGAAGGGATGTGGGAGGAAGAGCTGTCTGGAGCGGCTCCCCCCTTTGAGCCCTGAACTGTTTGAAGTGATGGACAGGCGATACCCCAGCAGGGGGATAAAAAGGGACAGGTTCGCTAAGACAGACACACACGCCACCCGAGGTAACGAGACCCTGGAAGCGGTACGCTTCTCACGAGTGGGTGGAAAGGTACGATCAGCGGGAACCCGGTGTGTGTCCGCCCTTGCCTGGGTGCCGGGTTCACTGCAGAGGATCGACCGCATCTGGAGGAGGGGTCACAGTCGGTGACCTCAGGTGACATCACCAAGGACCCGCCCAAAAGCTGTTTGTGAACCATCTCGCTGGTCTGTGAGCCATCTTGCTGGTCTGTGAGTGAAGCCGTTCTGAATGATGAGTTGTTCCTATTCTATCTCTCTCTTCCCCCACGTTGTCCACCGCCATGGCAACGATTACTGCGAACTGAACTACAAACTGGACTGAACTTTGAGTCATTTTGAAATTGGTCATTTACCCCTAGACAACGATAGAGCTTGATTGATGCTGTTATCTTAATTCTGTGCACATGTGTGGTTATCATTGTTGAATTGTTGCATTTATTATCCTTTCGATTACTGTGTTGCTTGTTTCTTTAATAAAACTTTCTTAGTTCTAGTACTCCAGACTCCAACTGAGTGATCCATTTCTGCTGGTTTGGCAACCCAGTTACGGGGTACGTAACATAAGTGGGGTTCTCGTCCGCGATTTTGAACGCTAAATTTGGGACGGAGTAAATTGATTGGGTTAAAATTCCCGAAAGAAAGAAAAGACAAACAGCAGAAATGGAGGTTGAGGAATTTATAAAGGCGCCGACCTTGGAGGCATTAGAGGATGCCAGGAAATCGGAATTGATAGCTGTGGCAAAACGGGTGAATCTTGCTAAGGTGAAGTCGACAATGAGGAGAGAGGAGATACACAGAGCTATTGTAGAGCACTATGTATCTAAAGGTGTGTTTCCCCAAGGTGAGCTGGGGGAGGTGTCTATTGAAAAACCTGCTGGAGACGCGGTACAGGTACAGCTTGAAAAACTGAGACTCGAGCACGAGTTCCGGGTACGGCAGTTAGAAAGGCAGGAGAAAGAGAGAGAGTTAGAAAGGCAGGAGAAAGAGAGAGAGTTAGAAAGGCAGGAGAAAGAGAGAGAGTTAGAAAGGCGGGAGAGAGAGAAAGAGGTAGAAAGGCAAGAGAGAGAAAGACAGTTGGAGAGAGAAGAGAGAGAGAGGGACAGACAGTTGGAGAGAGAAGAGAGAGAGAGGGACAGACAGTTGGAGAGAGAGGAGAAACAGAGGGAAAGGGAATTTGAGCTGGAGAAGTTAAAGATAAGGGCCGAGCAGGGGCTCGTGCCGAACCAAGGTGGAGGGTTCCGGGCGACCCAGGAGGTTAGGCTGGTTCCCCCATTTGACGATACCGATGTGGATCGGTACTTTCTCCATTTCGAAAAAGTGGCCATGAGTCAGGAATGGCCGAGGGATAAGTGGGTTGTCTTACTTCAGAGTGTACTGAAAGGGAAAGCCCAACAAGCTTACTCCGCTTTATCCCCGGAAGATGCCCAGAAGTATGAGGTGGTGAAGGAGGCCATCCTCAGGATTTATGAGTTGGTCCCGGAGGCATACCGGCAGAGGTTCCGGAATGCGAGGAAGCGGTGGGACCGCACGTATTTGGAGTTTGCTCGTGAGATGCAAACATATTGTGAGCGTTGGTGCGCCTCGAAAGGGGTAGAGGGGGATTATGACAGACTGCTGCAACTGGTTCTGATTGAGCAGTTTAAAGGTTGTGTCCCTGAGGGTATGAGACCCTACCTCGATGAGAAAGAGGCAGCCACGTTAGCCGCAACTGCTAAGTTAGCGGATGAGTATGCGTTGACGCATAAAATGAAGGTTGCCCCGAGTAAAGGCTACCAGAAGGGTAGTCAGGACGGCGGGGAGAGTCCGCCGGAAAAGTCAGAAAGTAAGCCGGGGACTAGTGAAAAGGATAAGGTAGACCGGGAGCAGTCTGGTAGGAAGTCTCCTGGGGTCGTCTGTTATAATTGTGGGAAAGTCGGACACTTTGCGTCCAGGTGCTTTGCCCCAAGGAAGGAGACGGGGAAAGGAAAAGCGGAAATTTTGAATGGCTGTATTGAGCTGTTAAGCGAACCGCTAGGGAAGGACAGGTCTGAAAAAGTCCAGGAAGGGCGCGAGAGGTTTATCTCGGCCGGACTGGTGTCAGTGAAGGAGAGGTTAAAACCAGTTCCAGTACGGATCTGGAGAGACACAGGAGCGTGTCAGTCACTAATACTGAAGAGTGTATTAGAGTTTAGCTCAGAGACCCAGACTGGGGAGGTAGAGGTCAAAGGTGTTGGGGAAGGGACAGAGTCAGTCCCTTTGCACCAGATACATTTACAGAGCAACCTGGTCTCTGGACTAGTCACGATCGGGGTGAGGTCCGAATTACCGATGAAAGACGTGGAAGTCTTGCTCGGTAATGACATCGCCGGAGGAATCGTGTTCCCAGTCGTGAGATTGACGGGTCAGCCTGCCAGCATGGAGGCCCCGCCCGCGATGGTGAATTTGGCTGAAACATTTCTGCCAACCTTGTATGAGACAGGGTGTAGTGAGATAAGAGGTAGTGAGGGAGCTGGGACGGACGTAGCAGTAGCCAGGAAAGAATTTGTGCAGACGCAAGAGCGAGACGAGGGGCTGATGGTTTTGGCCGAGACAGCTCTCTCTGACACAGCCTTGACAAGGGAACTAGTAGGCTATTGTGCGGATGAGGAAGTGCTAAGGAAGAAAGGGAAATCAAGTACAGCATCCGCAGATGAGGAGTGGGGGGTGGTGCAAAAGAGTTATGGGGATGAGGTTTTTAACATGGCCCACGAGGTACCCCCCGGTGGACATTTTGCGGTGCTGGAGGAAACAGTTGGTGGAATCATGAAAGAGAGTTACCGGCTGCCCAGGGGGAAAAATGTTATTGATCATGACCGACGCGAACTGAGACGGTCACCGGCTTTTGATATGCTAACAAACCTAGTCGGTGTTAGCGTGGAAATCAATGAAGCTAGGGGCCCCTTGATAAGAGGAAAAAACCATTTTGAAAAGATTAGGATGGGATCGGTCAGATGGGAGAAGGCTATTCTTTTGGCCAGGTCTACTGATAAGGTCTCTCCCTTAATCCCCGAAGGAGTAATTAAACGACTCGCACCCATGTGTTTGATTGTCCCGAGGAAATGCAAAGAACTGGGACGTTGGGTTATGTCGGTTACAATAGGGCAGCCAAGCAAACAACACCCATATTTTTTGAGTAATTCAGTGACTAAAGGGCTGATGAACACAGAGGTGTGTATTGGCAATTTAACACGGCTGTCTGAAGCCAGCTTGATAGTGAACCTTGGAAAAAATGAATTCGGCCACGCGAATGTCACTTACCTGGGAATTGTGGTGACACAGGGGCAGCTGGCAGTGATGCAAGCTACAGTGCAGGCTATCGCTGACCTCCCAACCCCGACAGACAAGAGGGCCCTCAGAAGGCTTTTGGAGATGGTGGGGTACTGCAGGAAGTTTTGCAATAACTCTGCGGTCAATACCCGTCCCCCTCCTACTAAGCCCTTGCGAGGGAAAATTGAGTCGGAATGGGACGACCCTTGTTGTTGTGGTCCGGGACAAAACCAAATGAGAGGTTACATTGGTCGCAATTCATCAGTGTTTTTGGCCACTATGAAGTTTGCTGAGTTGGAGCCTGGTCTAAGGGATTATTAATAACACGTGTAAAAGGAACAGAAAATGTGATGACTGTCTGTCAAGGTGTTGACAATTTCAAATTCTCTGTATTAGCTAAATAACTGTTAAAGATGTATATTGTGTATGTATCAGATAATGTAGTCATGTTTGTAATTTTTACCTCCCGGTAAAAATCCTTAAAGGGGGGAAGTGTTACGAGAATACACATAAAATTAAGATGTTTGCTGGCCTGGGCTAGCATCAGTGGCATCAGCAGTTGGTCTGCCACCTGCCCTCAGGGGAAGGAGAGATAAGGAACAATGGAGCAGCGTCTGGAGATGTGTAATGAAGGGATGTGGGAGGAAGAGCTGTCTGGAGCGGCTCCCCCCTTTGAGCCCTGAACTGTTTGAAGTGATGGACAGGCGATACCCCAGCAGGGGGATAAAAAGGGACAGGTTCGCTAAGACAGACACACACGCCACCCGAGGTAACGAGACCCTGGAAGCGGTACGCTTCTCACGAGTGGGTGGAAAGGTACGATCAGCGGGAACCCGGTGTGTGTCCGCCCTTGCCTGGGTGCCGGGTTCACTGCAGAGGATCGACCGCATCTGGAGGAGGGGTCACAGTCGGTGACCTCAGGTGACATCACCAAGGACCCGCCCAAAAGCTGTTTGTGAACCATCTCGCTGGTCTGTGAGCCATCTTGCTGGTCTGTGAGTGAAGCCGTTCTGAATGATGAGTTGTTCCTATTCTATCTCTCTCTTCCCCCACGTTGTCCACCGCCATGGCAACGATTACTGCGAACTGAACTACAAACTGGACTGAACTTTGAGTCATTTTGAAATTGGTCATTTACCCCTAGACAACGATAGAGCTTGATTGATGCTGTTATCTTAATTCTGTGCACATGTGTGGTTATCATTGTTGAATTGTTGCATTTATTATCCTTTCGATTACTGTGTTGCTTGTTTCTTTAATAAAACTTTCTTAGTTCTAGTACTCCAGACTCCAACTGAGTGATCCATTTCTGCTGGTTTGGCAACCCAGTTACGGGGTACGTAACAATATTAAAAATATAAATTATAAATTATAAATAGAAAATAGAAAAGGGAACATAAGGTAGTGCAAAAAAACCAAGAGGCAGGTCCGGATATTTGGAGGGTATGGCCCAGATCCGGGTCAGATCTGGGTCAGGACCGAAGGCCAAAACTGAACCTGGGTCTCTGGTGATGTGAATCATTATCTCTGCTGGAGCAAGATTAAAATGCATGGCCTTGGGGGGGGGGGGGGTAATGCATTTGACTATAGGCAGAATAACTTTTGGATGCAAAAGGCATCAACAGATATGGGGTCATTACAGGAAATGTTGAGGTAGATGATCAGCCATGATAGCACTGACTGTTAAAACAGGTTCAAATTAGAAACAAAAATAAATTGCATATGTTGGAATTCTGAAACAAAAGTTTATTTTTTAATAGGGCAGAGGGCATGGCTGGGATATTTCAGATTGTGACACATCCTTTTCTTTCTCTGAACTCTTCTACTGTAAACCAACTTGCATCTCTCTCACACCCAGTTCTGATGAAGGGTTGCAGACCAAAAGTGTTGACTCATTCTCTTTCCATAACCTGCTAAGTTTTTCCAGAATTTTCTATTTTTGCTTGAAAGGGCAAATTGTGTACTGTTTCAATTTTTCTACTTTTCTACAACGTGGCAAACTAAAGGTTTTTGCATCACTATCAACCACATAACTACCTGCAAGCTTCTTTTACATGTCCTTTGCATTTAAGACTGCAATATTAATATATAAAACAAGACATTGGACAGAATACTGAGCCCTGTGGAATCCAAATGCTAACTTAAAGAAATCTGGATATATTTCATCCAAACCTGGAATTTATCTACTTTTTAAAAAGCCAAGTCCCTTAATATTTTGTCTTTTCATATTTTTATCACTGAAGCTCATTTAATCTTCCACATTTACAAAAAATAAAGTTTATGACATGGAAGTAAATAAATTGAAAGCACTTGACAATTTTTGAGAATATCAGATGCATAAAAAAGAAAGCACCATGTAGGGGTTAGCATGATGCTATTAGAGCTCGGGGCATCAGAGTTCAGAGTTCAATTCCAGAGTCCTCCGTAAGGAGTCTCTGTATGTCCTCCCTGTGGAATACATGAGTTTTCCCCAGGTGCTGATTTCCTCCCACAGTCCAAAGAAGTACCAGGTGGGTTAATTGGGGGGTCATTGTAAATTGTCCTGTGATTAAGTTAGGGTTAAATCGGGCTTGTCAGAGGTTGCGGAGGCGGCACGGCTCAAAGGGCCAAAGGGACTCACTCTGCACTATATTGTGAAATAAATAAATCAATCAATCAATCAAATAAAAGTCACATTTTTCAGAGAAAAAGTTAGTACAATGATCAATTACTAATCTGCAAATAGAATACTATTAATTGCCTGTGAGATTAGACCAAAAGAAATACAAAGCCACACTAAAATTTGCATTCAGTATTCATATAGATGTCAGTCAGTGGATGCCGTCCCGAATCCGGGGTTGGCGGCTATGCATCTCAATCTTCTTCGATCTTGCGCTCTTTTTCTGGCCTCAGCATAACTCAACCCAGTCCATTGCCTCACATTATCGTACCAAGTGGTTCGCTGCCTTCCTCTTTCCCTCTTTCCTTCTATCATCCCTTCCAATAACAATTTCTGCAGTCCACCACCTCTTAACAAGTGCCCGGCATATTCCAGCTTCCTTTTCTGCACATTCTTCAGCAACTCATTTTCTCTCCTCGCTCTCTTCAACACTTCCATATTACTGACCTTCATCACCCATCTAATTTTCTGCATTCTCCTTAAACACCACATTCCAAATGCCTCCAGTCGTCGTTGTGCTTCCTTGCATAAGGTCCACGATTCGACTCCATACAACAGACTGCTCCAGATGTAGCATTTCCAAATTCTACAACGCAGCCCAAAGTCCAACCTCTTGCCACACAGCACGTCAGGCTCCAGAATGTTGATCTTGCAGTCTCAATTCTTCATCTAATTTCTGTATCACATTTCTGTGACCATCTGTCCCAAGGACACAAACTTCTTGACTTGCTCTATGCCTACGCCGTTAATTCTGATACTGACTTTGGGGGCTTCTTTCTTCCGTGATACTACCATCATCTTCGTCTTTGCAGCATTTATTTTCATTCCAAATCGTTCATCTTCAGCATTTATCTTATCTACCATTCTGAGTAACTCGTCCTCAGTCTCGGCTAACAACACTGAATCATCTGCATACCTCAAGTTGTTCACCGTCACTCGACCAATTTGGACACCAGCTTCATCATTCAACACCTGAAGACTACCTCTAAGTAAATGTTAAATAATAAAGGGGAGATAATGCAGCCCTGGCGAACCCCTTTTTGGATCTCAACCTCCGGTGAATTCCCACCACTAGTTCTTATTACTGCCTTCCGAAGCCAGTACAGACTCACAATCAGTCGAACTTCTTTCCCATCCAGCTCCAATAAGTTCAGGCAATTGACCAGCTGTTCATAATTGACCCAGTCAAAAGCTTTTTCGTAATCCAGGAAGCACATGTACAACAGTGGAATTGTGCAAAATTAATAGTTGTCAGTTATGTAGTGATTTTGCAAACATACCTGCTCCAGATAATAACTTTCTGCTAATTTGTAATTTTTCTCCAACATAGCCAATCGTGCACGAACAAGGTAATTGTCTGTGCCATCACCTCCCTAAAAAGAAATAAAACAAGATTCTATTATTTTATCGTATCATTTAAAAAAAACAAGTAAAGAGCATCCTGTATACAATTTAGCAAAAACAAAAATAAAGAGAAAATGCTATAAATACTCAGCAGATCCAAAAGCAACAAAGAACAGGAATTTTCTTGGTTTCTTTTTACTATGTTGTGCAATAAATGAAGAATTTGGTCCAATTGATTTAAGAATATGGCTAAACTATCAAAAGAATCTTTTTAGTTATGCAACAGCCAGTTCACAAACACGTGCAACAGTATTTCTATCTCTAAGTTCTCTTAATATTTCATTTGTCCTAATATGTGCCAAGATTGACTTTTATCTCCTAATACAGAGTTATGTGTGCATCACGCTGGAGGTGTTGAGCCAATGTGCCATTTTTCCATTGGCCTACATAACCATGAACTTAAAGGTTTCACTAGCTTGCCTTATTGAGGTGTAGACAAAGGACTGAGAAATTCCCACCCCAACTGAGCCCGCATTTAATGGCCAAGTCAATTCCAAGAGAGGCAAAAGAACATGAGAAATTGTAGCAGAATCAGGTCTTACTTTCCCTCCAGCCATGTGGTATTAATAAGCATTGGTTTCAAAAAGCTTCACATTTTGAAGGAATATTAGCAAGTCCCATAAATCATGTTTTTTTTCTAAACAACTTGTCAGCAGTTGTTCCTATCTACATGTCACAGGTTTGTTTATATATACAAATATTATCTATCTATTTATTTATTTATTTATTTATTTAAAGTATTTTTCCACTGTCAGATGGTCTGTAGGTACTCAGCACTGGCAGCTACACTAGGCCTCAATCTTCACTGAGGGAGCTATAAATGGGTGGACCACAAAGACAGGTACAATTAAAAAAAAATTACAATAAACACAATGAACGATGGTGTAAGTAACATTTGTGGTAAGCCAGAGAACTAAGAAGTTTTCAAAACCAGCAGAGGATGAGTTTAAAAAGAGGGAGAGGCTTCAGTAAATTAACAATTGATATGAATCCAAAGAAGCCCTTTTTTAAAAAGAGAGTAGCAAAAGTAAATGTAGTTCATTAGGGCATGAGTCTGACTAATAGATAATAAGGAGCAGAGAAATGAGAAAATTCTAAATTAATTTTGGTTGGTCTTCATTGTAGAATATATTAAAATATCAAAATAATACTAAAAAATGTAAGTATCTATAGGGAGGAAAGAACTTTTAAAAATCCTAACACTACAATTATAATGTCGCCTTTCAAGAACTGAAAAGGAATTTAAGACATTACTGGGTTATTAGCACAACATCTGTCTTTATACGGAGTTAATAGTAGAACATTTCAAAAATTTTATAGAGTCAATATAGATTTACAAAAATTAGATTGTGTTTGACAAGTTTGTTTGATGATGTAATAAACATGGTAGATAAATGAGAACCAGTAGATGTACAGTTTCTGGATTTCTATAATATATTGGGTAAGATGCCAGCGTGCATAGGAGTCAGATAATATATTGGCATGGAGAGGATATTGGTGAGTTGACAGGAAACAAGGAAATGGCATTTGTGGGTAATTTTTGAATTGGAACCAGTAACTGGTAGGATGCTATAGGAGCTGGGCCCTCAACTATTTATGATTTTTGTTGATGACTTGGATGAGCAAAACAAGTATACAATAGCCAAATTTCTTGATGATATAAAAATATATGGGATAGCAAGATGTGAAAGGACACAAAGACCCAGAGAAAGCATATATATATAGATTAAGTGACCGGTTAAGAAGGTGCCAAATGAAGTTTAATATTGGAAAAAGTGAGGCTATCCACTCTGAAAGAATGAACGCATGAAAGAGCAACTTTTAAAAACTTAAATGCAGAGGATCTACAAAATATCTGGTATAAAAGGATCTCAAAGTCCTAGACATGAAGCTCAACAAGTTAATATGCAGGTACAACATACAATTAGGAATGCTTGTGAAATATTAACCTTTATGGAGTATAAAATAATGGAAATTTTGACACAGTTTTACAGAGTGCTAATGAAACTGCAAAATGAGTTCCAAGTGCAGTGAAGATTTACTTAGCTGATTCCTGGTATTAAGATTTTATCAAATGAGGATCAGTGGAACAGGTTGGGGTATAGAAGATTGAGAGGTCATAAGATTCCCATAAGAAACCCAAAGATTCTGAAGGATGAATGGGGCAGATGCTAAGAAAATGTTTCTTCTATTTGCAGCATCAAGAACTAGAGAGGTGGTTTCAGAAGAAGTGATTTTCCATTTAGAAAGAGACAAGGAGGACATTCTTCTTTGAGCAGGGTGGTGGAGCTTTGGAATTTTTTTTTACTCCAGATGACAGTGGGGGTGGAGCCATTGAATACATTCAAGGCAGACATTAAAACCACAAGGGAGTCAAGAGGTATGGGGAGAAAAAGCAGGAACATAGTTTTACATCAGCAGAATACAGCAATGGCTGGCTGACCCTCTTCTGTTAATAGTCTCTCTCACATTCTTCTGCTTTTGCCACAGATGTCGCTTGACTGAGCTTTTCCAACATTTTCAGACATTCTTCTTTTTTAATCATATGCAACTTTTTAGCTTGTATTGCAAAAACAGAATGATCAAAGATAATTTAATCAGCACAGCAGTTTATGTAGGTTACGTAAACTCAATGTCCACCAGGCAAGTGTATTTTCTTCATTCCTTGGTTGACATTAGTTTCTCCGTTGACATTCAGTATCTAACTGATAACACTGATAATGTACAGTCAATACTTGAGACACACTATAGTTCATATATTAAAAAATCCTACTCAACCATTTTCTGTTAAATGATATTTCAGATAAAGACTTAAAAATTCCAACTATATGGTCGGACCATATAGGCATCACAGCCAAGAAAGCCCATCAATGTAAGAAATTGCAGAGATTTGTGAACATAGCTCAGTACATCACAGAAACCAATCTCTCCTCCATGGACTCTATTTGTACTTCTCTTTCTTTTTAAATCTTTTTATTAATTTTCCAAAATTATAAACAGAATAACAAAATTGATACAGAGAGATTGGAATAATCTCATTGTTGATAAACATGTACAAAAAAGACTTCAAATAATACAGGTGTAATAGACTTCGAAACTCTTAATATAGTTAATCATAGAGAAAAAAGGAATAAAAAGGAAAAAAATGGAAAAAACCCCACCCCAAAAAAAACAAAAGAATAAAACTAAATACTAAATCCAAAAAAAAGAAAACGGAACAAAACAAGGCTGGACCAATATCTTAATCGAATACATTCAATAATGTCATCAACTCCGCTCCTCTATTCATATATTTTAAGTTAATAAGAAGGATTTGGAAAAGGTCAAGTTACATCATATGAAACATTGAATAAATGGTTTCCAAGTCTCTTCAAATTTAAGCGAAGGATCAAAAATGTCACCTGGTTTTTTCTAAATTTAAACATGATATTGTTTGGGAAAACCATTGAAATGTGGTAGGAGGGTTGGTCTCCTTCTAGTTCAATAAAATGGATCTTCTGGTCATTAAAGTAACAAATGTGATCATCCGACAGGCTGAAGAGGATAAAAATCTATGTTCCATCATTGGCAAACCAAAAATTGCCATAAGAGGATGGGGTTGTAAGTCAAAATGCAAAACTGTTGAAATAATATCAAAAATATCTTTCCAGAATTTTTTCAAAAGAGGGCAGGACCAAAACATATGAGTTAAGGAAGCCACCTCAGAGTGACATCTGTCATAAATAGGGTTTATATGGGAATAAAAACGGGCTAGTTTATCTTTAGACATTTGGGCCCTATGCACTACTTTAAATTGCATTAGCGTATGTTTGGCACATATAGAGGAAGAACTGACTAATTGAAAAATTTTATTCCATTTCTCTATAGGTAGGCAAAGTTGAAGTTCCCTTTCCCATTCATTTTTAATCTCATCGGATATACCTGGCTGTAATTTCATAATTATATCATAAATAGTTGCTATTTATCCTTCTGAAAGGGGTTTAAACCTAAAATTTTATCGATGATATCAGTAGAGTGTGAAATTGGGAAGGTAGGCAGCGTGGTATTTAAAAAGTTTCTTATTTGTAAATATCTAAAAAAAGTGGGATCTGGGCAAATTAAATTTATTAAATAACTGTTCAAAAGACATGAAACAGTTATTCAGAAATAAGTCACGGAAACATGTTATACCTTTCATTTTCCATATCAAAAAGGCTTGATCCATAACAGAGGGTTGGAAAAATAATTAGATATAACAGGGCTTGATAATATAAATTTGTTCAAACCAAAAAGTTTATGAAATTGAAACTATATTCGTAGTGTACGTTTAATTATTGGATTAACCATTTGTTTATTCAATTTAGATAATACAAAAGGAAATGAAGTTCCTAAAATGGAAGCCAAAGAGAACCCTTGTACAGAGTAACCTTTAAGGTTTACCCATTGTGGATTTGGAATTATATTCCAATCTTGTGTCCAAAATATTAAATATTAAATATTAATTGCCCAATAATAGAATCTTAGATTCAGCAATGCTAAACCACCATCTTTCTTGGACTTCTGTAAATATTTTTTACTTAACCTGGGATTTTTATTCTGCCATATATAGGTGGAAATTGTAGAATCAATAGTATCAAAAAAAGATTTAGGAATAAAAATTGGTATCGCTTGGAGTAGATATAAAAATTTAGGTAGAATAATCATTTTAATAGCATTAATTCGGCCAATCAGTGATAGAGACAACGGGGACCACTTCGTAATCAGTTGTTTAACCTGACTAATTAACAGAAAAAGATTGAGCTTGAATAAGTCCTTATGTCTCTTAGCAATTTTAACTCCCAAATAAGTAAAATAGTCAGTAATCACTCTGAATGGTGAACATCTATAAATGGGAACCTGCATATTTAATAGAAAAAGTTCACTCTTACCAAGATTCAGTTTGTAACCAGAAAAACTACTGAACTGAGCAAGCAGAGTTAATACTGCCGGAATGGATTTCTCCGGGTTAGAAATATATAACAGTAAATCATCTGCATATAGTGATAATTTATGTATCTCATTTCCACGGGTAATACCAAATATATTAGGAGAGTCACGAATAGCAATAGCTAACGGTTCCAGGGCAATGTCGAATAATAGTGGACTACGAGGGCAACCCTGCCTAGTACCACAGAATAATTGAAAAAAGAGAGATCTTTGATTATTGGTAAATACCGAAGCCAAAGGAGTAAGATATATCAATTTAATCCAAGATATGAATATCGGACTAAAATTAAACTTCTCAAGCGTGTTAAACAAATATGTCCATTCGACTCTATCAAAGGCTTTCTCAGCGTCCAATGAAATGACGCATTCTGGAGTTCGAGGTGAAGGAGTATAAACAATATTCATTAATCTCCTAATATTAAAGAAAGAGTAATGATTTTTAACAAATCCAGTCTGATCAACAGAAATAATTTGAGGCAATACATTCTCCAATCTCGTTGCCAATATTTTAGAAAAAATCATAGAACCCACATTCAGCAAAGATATAGGCCTATAAGATGCACATTCAGTAGGATCCTTATCTTTTTTGAGCATTAGAGAAATAGTGGCTCCATAAAAAGATTGTCGTAATTTACCTATAGATACTGCATCCCTAAAAATTCTACATAGCCATGGAGACAGTATAGTAGAGAAAAATCTAACTATTTGCACTTCTCAATGCCTCAATAAAGCACCCAACATAATCAAAGACACACCCCAACCTACTCTGGATATTCTCTCTGTTCCCATCTCCCATCAGGAAGAAGATACAAAAGCCTGAAAGCATGGATTACCAGACTCAAGGATAGCTTCTATACCCCCTCCCTATTATAAGACTGTTAAATGGCTCCCCAGTATGGCAAGGTGGACTATTGACTTCATAATCTATCTCGTAATGACCTTGCATCTTATTATCTATCTGCACTGCACTTTCTCTGTAGCTGTTACACTTTATTCTGCATTCTTTCATTGTTTTACCTTACACTACCTCAATGCACTGTGATATGAATTGGTATGAACAGAATGCAAGATAAGCTTCTCACTTTATGCCAAAATATGTGTGATAATGATGATAATAACAATAACAATAAATATAATGAGGCATTAAAGCATTGACAAGCCAGTGACAGTCAGTACGACAAGTGGAAAAAAGAATCAGAATAAGGTTTATTATCACTGACATACTGTATGTCATGAAATGTGTGGTTCTGTGGCAGCAGTACAGTGCTATACATACAGTGTATACAGTGGATTCTTGTAAATTGGGCCATCGGTTAATTGGGGCAGCCGCTTATCTGGGACAACTCTTAAAGAAGAAAACTTAATATAGAAAGCAGCTGGGATTCCCTTTGTTTAATTGGGACACTGTGCCGCTTACTAATTGGAACAGGAAATTAAATGGCACAGAGTCAGATGCATGCACTTCTGCTTTCAGTGCTTTTGACACCGTGCTTACAGTGAACAGTTTTTAAATAGCATTAGTTGCGTGTGTTTGTGTTCAAAAGGCAGTGATTGATATCACTGATTGTTGGCAAGAAACTAAGACAATTTTGCTCACTGCAGTTTCAAGCAGTCCAGAGTAGGCTTGGAGATGCCAAAAACCACCAGGAGTGAAAAAGAAACTATTTCATTACTTCAACAAGTTAGGCACTATGAAGAATCTCAAGGTATCAAAACTCATCTTGAAGATTACAATGAAAATGACAATTTCAAGAATGCAGTCAGCGATAGAATTGTATAAAGGCAATCCATTATCTGCACTAGGTGTCTGCGCTGATTTTGTTCACTTAAGTCAATCAACAGAACACTGGATGAATTCCTCCCTCGGTAACTATTAGGAACTAGTACACAGTTTCACAGTACTGCAGTAGTATTGGTAATGTTCAAATTTATTCTGTATTTTATTTAAATACATAATTTCTTACTCAGTTAAACAGTAGTTTGTCTTTTTTTCTCTATTTTCATGAAACTTCGGCTTATTGGGGTAGCCACCTAATTGGGCCAAAATGTGCCCCAATTAGCTGGAATCCATAAATCTAAATAGAAGCTATTCTTACAATGTTCTGTATGAGTCTTCATGTGCTTCTACCTCCTCCTTGATTATAATAATGAGAAGAAGGCATGTTTTGGGTGGTGTAGGTCCTTAATGACGGATGACGCCATTTTGAGACATCACCTTTTGAAGATATCCTCGATGCTGGGGAGGCTGGCACCCATGATGGAACTGGCTGAGTTTACAACCCTCTGCAGCTTTTCTGCAATTCTCTGCATTGGCCACATGAAGCCAACGGTCTGTAATGCTGTATCTGAAATGGCAGGGCATAGCCATGTTTCCATGAAGCAAAGTACACAGCAGCCCCTGATGTCCCACTGGTAAAGCAATCTTACTCTGAGGTCTTCAGTTTTATTTTCCAGAGACTGTACATTCACTAGCGGGATAATCTGGAGTGGGGAACTCAGGCCTTGGAGTCTCAATCGTGCCCATCGAATAACGCAGCTTCCGCACTTCCACTTACTTAAAGGGGAACTATACTCGTGACCTGAGCCTGAAGTCCAGGATACGTTGATTTTGAGTATCGATAAATTTTTTAAACACCTTAAAACAATGCTGCTTATTGAAGTACCCATGGCTGTGACTCTGGATTTCAGTCCTAACTGGGAATATTTGATGAGTCCCATTGGATCTGCACTTATCGGTGATACGAGTATAGAGAGAGTAGAAGTACACATTCTTGTGATATGCATGTGTTGATTGCTAGAAAGGAGAAGATGTTAATACTGATCCATACCAACTGTGGCCTTCAGATGAGGACATCAAGGAAGCAGTTGCAGAGAAAGGTTCAGAGACCCAGGTTTAGAAGCTTGGTGGGTAATACAGAGAGGATTATGATGGTATTAAATATCGAGTGCTCATCAATAAGTAGCAGCATGACACATGCTTTTGCTATTGTCCAGGTGTTCCAAAGGAGAGTGGACAGCCAGTAAGATATGGTTTACTGTGACCTGATTTGGTAGTAAGTGAACTGAAGTAGGTCCAGGTCCTTGCTCAGGCAGGAGTTAATTCTAGCCAGAACCAACCTCTCAAAACAATTCATAATGATAGATGTGAATGCTATCATTTGATATTTGTTGAGGTAGCTGACCTTACCCTTCTTTGTTTTCTTATTTTTCATGCCGTTGATGCTGGAATAAATCTATAAACTACAACGAATAAAGTCTGCCATCTACTGGCTTAAGTATAAAATTCATTCAATTCCACATTTTACTGTGTGATAGATACGAGGAGGAAATTGGGCCACATGTTCATGCTCTGTTTAGCTGATCTGTACCTCAATGATATTTACCACCAAAATTCTATATTCCCTGATATCAATACTTGGCAGAAATATGTCAATCTTTACCTTGAAAATTTCAGAGTCCACAGGCTATTTTGGGATAATTCCTGTTTTTCCTACCTTTGCATAAAATCATTTTCCTGGTTCTCTTAAAAATGGTCTGGCTTCATCAATAACATTATGCCTTCCTACCATAACTTACCTGCCATTACACAAAAAGGTTCAGACCTCTGGATACTGGTCCCATAACATAACCATGACCCACGAAACATCAATAGAACCATCTACAAACTGTAATTCATATATTTATTCATGCTCCACATCTTTCCCCTCCTAGATAATATGACACATCTGTGGAGTGTGACCCCTCACATTGCCCGTGGTCATTATATATGTAAATATATTTTGGCAGAGGGGCGGAAAGCACTTTTCTGAATAACATTAGACATATGGCCAGAGGCCATAAGTGAAATTAATCTTGCAAATTTCACCTTGTCCCAAATCAACTTCAATTTGTCAAAAGATAACAAATTTAACATTTCCCAAAAGAACAATTATTGCACAACACTGTTTTATAATTTATATGCAACACAAATTAATGAAACATTTTAATGTTTTATAGTGTATAAAATTATCAGATATATTTAAGTTTTTCAACTGACAATTAGTTTTTTGTTGTTGTTTAATTGCCCCAGTTATGACTTACATATTCTTTTGCTGCTTGGTCTGCAATCCGGTTAGTCTCACAAAGAAACTGAGCTTTAGCCACGTCCCCCAGGGCAGCAAAGCATCTTTAAAAAAAGGAACATGCATTAAGTCTTTTAAATGCAGATTCAATCCCCAATATGTTTTTGTTTGCTTTGATATATTTGGGCCAATTCTAGAACTTTAGGTTATTTTGATTCTTCTACATTAAATTGTTCTGGATAATAATAATTCAAAATTAAGTATAATGAACATAGCTCTGAGACCTGACGATACTCTGCTGAAGTTAGGCTCAGCAAAATTAAGATCTTACTGCACAATAAGCTGGTCCAGTGAATCTATGACATCAGCATTGACCTGACAAAGTAAAAACTGGGTTATTAAAACTAAAAATTAAAAACAAGAGAAAATCTGCAGATGCTGGAAATCCAAGCAACACACACAAAATGCTGGAGGAACTCTGCAGGCCAGACTACATCTATGGAAAAGAGTACAGTCAATGTTTTGGGCCACGACCCTTCAGCACGACTGGAGAAAAAAAGATGAGGAGTCAGAGTTAGAAGGTGGGGGAGGGAAGGAAGGACTATAAGGTGAAAGGTGAAATCGGGAGGGGGGAAGGGTGAAGTAAAGAGCTGGGAAGTCGATCGGTGAAAGAAACACAGGGCTGAAGAAGGGGGAATCTGATAAGAGAGGATAGAAGGCCATGGAAGAAAAGGAAAAGGGGGCAGAGCACCAGAGGGAGGTGATGGGCAGGTAAGGAGAAAAGGTGAGGGAAGGAAAAAGGAATGGAGAATGGTGAAAGGCGAGGGGGATATTACTGGAAGCTTGTGAAATCAATGTCCATGCCATCAGGCTGGAGGCTACCCAGATGGAATATAAGGTGTGGCCTCATCGTCAAAGTAGAGAAAGCCATGAACTGTCATGTCGGAATGGGAATAGGAAGTGGAATTAAAATGGGTGGCCACTGGGAGATCCCGCTTTTTTCGGTGGATGGAACATAGGTGCTCAGCGAAGCCATCTCCCAAACTACATCAGTCTCACTGACATACAGTAGGGCAAACCAGGAGTACTGGACACACTAGGTGACTACAACAGACACACAGATGAAGTGTCGCTTCTGAATGCTACTGTTGCAATGAAATTAAAAGCAGATAATCAACCTGTTTTTATCTCATCATGTGCCAGTTTCCAACCGCCTAAAATCGAGGACAGTAGAGGAACTACCACTCAGAACATCCCCCCAAACATACAGGATTGACCTCTGGCAACAAACAGGAGCCAGAACCCCACCAAACAATACAGTGCAAGACCCCACAGAAATATTGCCAGACGGGGCACTGCTTGACAGACGGAAGTGGTGCACTCTCAACAGAGCGAGAGCGGGAGTTTGTAGGACGGGAGACAACATGGTGAAGTGGGGTTTAGAGACCAGCGAATCCTGTGAGCGTGGCGAAAGGGTGCAGAACATTGAACAAGTTCTGCGCAACTGCCCACTCTCACCTGATTTAGCTGACACTGACCTGCTCAACATCAATCAAACAACACTAGAGTGCCTGGCTGTCTGGTGTGACAAGCTATAATGATGATGTCATCAAGTTCCTTATAATTATCGGACTATTAAATTAATCTTTATGAACAAATAACCACATCTATTAATAACCATATCTATTACTGGCACTCTTTTTGGATTTCTCTACAACCATTCAATCTAATCTATCAGATTATCCTGATTAGGACCGAAACAAAAGGTAAAAGGTGAAATGACACACAGTGAGATTAAATGCTCTCAACATAAATGCATCTTCTGACAGAGCTGGTACCAATTGACAAAATCCTCCACTAGCCAGAACAATCCCAACATGAAGCAGGAAGGCAGTTGTGGTTGCTGAAGCCTAATGGTCAAAGCAGCTGAGAGATGCTACTGGCAAAATGCATTGCTCAACTATTTTTAGCCACTTTATTAATGATCCTTTCCTTTCCATAAAACGGAATTGCTTGGTGATTATTCTACAGTGTTCACAAATTCTCAATAATGAGACAGCCTTTGCCACACAGAGAACACCTGGCTCTAGACCAATAATTCCCAAACTTTTTTGGATTACTGGCCCCTTGGCTCCCAGACCGCATCCCCAGTGCCCCCTCCCTTTCTGTCTATTATATTAAAACTATAAAGAATTTTGATTTATGGTGCACAGTAAAAGAAAATAGGAACTGCTGAATTCAAACCAGTGACAAACAATTACAAAAATTGTTCAAATCTATTTACAGCTACAAATAAAATTTCTTTAATTACAGTCAAAACAATTTTCATCAACAATTTTAGAGCATACATTAGTAGCCCAACTATTCACTACTCTATTAATTTTTCACCTTTCAATGAGATGGATAGACCTGTTGCAGCTACATCAGCTTCTCTACGTCAGATTGAATGTCACTCAGAAGATGTTTCAGATCCCATGTTCAGTAATTTGCAGTCTGTTTCATTGCTCTGAAAGAAGCTGGGTGAATGCACTGAAACGGCGCTCCACTAAATATCATGTTGGAAAGGCAATAAAGAACATCTTGACCTTTTTCTCAGCACAGGATAGCATTCAGTGATTGCTTTCTGCAACCAAAAATCTCGATATAATTTTTTGAACCTTGGCATCAGCTTAAAGGTATTTTGTAGTGAGATCACTTCTTCCTCCATTCTTCCTGTTAATTCCTTATTACAAATATTCAGGAATGGTTTTATTACTCAATCTGGAATTTGGATTGAGAGAATATTCTGAAATCTCTTTGACATGTCTTTATGTAGCTCATCCAGTTGGGCACAGTATACTTGAAGATCATCATCTGGCATTCTTTCTTTCTCTTCCAACTCAGAGATGCTTGGAAATTGGAAAAGGTCACAATGGCCAATGTTGCACTTAAATACAGTTAACTTGGATAGAAATGTGAAGATGACCTATTTGACTTTGATAAATTTCACATAATCTCCTTGCGATTGAAGATTGGTTTCATTAAACTATGCAAATAATTCTGACAAATAAGCAATGTCATGCCCAATATTCTTGAGTTGATTACTGAATGAAGCATTCGAGTCTTCAAAGAATTTTCAATAAGTTTCAAAAAGTGCAAGAGCGTCTCAGGCACCCTGCTTAGGACAGCCATCTGACTTCTGTATGCAACGACAACCACTCAAACTGTTCAGTGTTCTCAATACAAAGCTCTATAAACAGTCCAGAATTGAGAGCACGGGACTTCATTTTATTCACCGCATTGATAATAGTATTTAATGATATCTGCAGCCCAGCAGTTAGGTTTCTGGCAACCAAATGTTATCTGTGAATGTATTAGATACAGCCTTTTTCAAGAAAGTAATACCCCCTCGCTAATGGCCTGTCACTGATGGTGCCCCATCTGTTGTACAAGCAAGAACGTTGGTGAGCATAATGTCCTTCTCTTTGAAAACTGCTTAACAACCTAAAATACTGACTCTCCCTTCATACCTGTTTCTAGTCCTTTTGCAAATACCAACTCTTGAACCATGCTTCCATCTTTTATGACGTGAACATTTGGTGCCTGGCAAAGTAGACTCATTAAACTGCAGAACAAATTATGTTGTCCTAAGTATGTAGCACAATGTGTCTTCAACATTCTCCGACATTTCATCTATTCATCTTTGAACAGAGTTGTCAATAGGCAGAATTGCATTAACTATTTGGTCTGGTGACTTATGTAAAACTATACTCAGAACCTCCCTTACTGCTAGCAGAATCAGTTCTTCTCCAATTGTATGGGACCTTCCAGATTTAGCAATGAGCAATGAAATGGCAGAGGGTCCCGATGGAGTACCTGGTAAGGTTCTGAAAAGAGCTGTTCAGAGGATACAGCTGGACATTGACAGGATGCAAAGCTGGGCTGAGAAGTGGCAGATGGAGTTCAACCCAGATAAAATGTGAGGTGGTCCACTTTGGTAGGTCAAGTATGATGGCAGAATAGGTAAGACTCTTGGCAGTGTGGAGGTTCAGAGGGATCTTGGGGTCTGAGACCAGGGGCCACTCCAAAGCTGCTGCGCAGGTTGACTCTGTGATTAAGAAGGCATTGGCCCTCATCAATCGTGGGATTGAGTTTAGGAGCTAAGAGGTAATGCTGCAGCTATATAGCACCCTGTTCAGTCCCCACTTGGGGTACTGTGCTCAGTTCTGGTCACCTCACCACAGGAAGGATGTGGAAACCATCGAAAGGGTGCACAGGAGATTTACAAGGATGTTGCCTGGATTGGGGAACATGCCTTATGAGAACAGATTGAGTGAACTCAGCCTTTTCTCCTTGGAGCGACCGAGGGTGAGAAGTGACCTGATAGAGGCATTAAGATGATGAGAGGCATTGATTGTGTGGATAGTCAGAGGCTTTTTCCCAGGGCTGAAATGGCTAGCACGACAGGGCACAGTTTTAAGGTGCTTGGAAGTAGGTACAGAAGAGATGTCAGGGGTAAGTTGTTGTTTTTTTTAATGCAGAAAGTGGTGGGTGTGTGGAATGGGCCCCCGGCGACGGTGGTGGAGGCGGATACAGTAGGGTCTTTTAAGAGACTCCTGGATAGGTACATGGAGCTTATTAAAATAGAGGGCTATGGGTAACTCTAAGTAATTTCAAAGGTAAGGACATATTTGGCACAGCTTTGTGGGCCAAAAAGGGCCTGTATTGTGCTGTAGGTTTTCTATGTTTTTAGGTTTCTGATATCTTGCCGTGATATAGTAGTAAAGGAGACAAATTCTTGGGAAGCAAAGACAAAGGCATGAGCATGTAATTCTTACGAACAGCCATGAATCATATCTCTTGGAGTATTTCATTATATATCTCAGAAAATTAAATTCCTCTATGGTTCCCTAATTAAAACACCAGCTATTACCTCTCTGCAATATGTAATTGCTGTGCTTCTAAAGAAAGTTTGCTTAATGTTTTCCACATGGCTTCAGTCTCTGATGACATCTCCAATGTTTCCAGAAAAGCAGTAGCCCTGGAAAAAAAATTAACACTTACACTTAAAACTCATCATGCTAATTTTCCCAAACAATGACACTTTACCCTTAATTTTTACTCAAGCAGATTATCAATAAATTAATTACTAGACACTCACTTTCTCTACTACTATAAGACCATAAGACAAAGGAGCAGAAGTCGGCCATTCGGTCCATCGAGTCTGCTCCGCCATTTTATCATGAGCTGATCCATTCTCCCATTTAGTCCCACTCCCTCGCCTTCTCACCATAACCTTTGATGCCCTGGCTACTCAGATACCTATCAATCTCTGCCTTAAATACACCCAATGACTTGGCCTCCACTGCTGCCTGTGGCAACAAATTCCATAGATTCACTACCCTCTGACTAAAAAAATTTCTTCACATTTCTGTTCTGAATGGGCGCCCTTCAATCCTTAAGTCATGCCCTCTCGTACTAGACTCCCCCATCATGGGAAACAACTTTGCCATGTCCACTCTGTCCATGCCTTTCAACATTCAAAATGTTTCTATGAGGTCTCCCCTCATTCTTCTAAACTCCAAGGAATACAGTCCAAGAGCGAACAAACGTTCCTCATATGTTAACCCGCTCATTCCCGGAATCATTCTAGTGAATCTTCTCCGTACCCTCTCCGTCAGCACATCCTTTCTTAAAAAAGGAGACCAAAACTGCCCACAGTACTCCAAGTGAGGTCTCACCAGCGCCTTATAGAGCCTCAACATCACATCCCTGCTCCTATACTCTATCCCTCTAGAAATGAACACCAACACTGCATTCGCCTTCTTCACCACCAACTCAACCTGGAGGTTAACCTTAAGGGTATCCTGTATGAGGACTTCCAAGTCTTGTCGCATCTCAGAACTTTGAATTCTTTCCCCGTTTAAATAATAGTCTGCCCATTTATTTCTCTTGCCAAAGTGCATAACCATACACTTTCCAACATTGTACTTCATTTGCCACTTCTCTGCCCATTCTTCCAATCTATCCAAGTCTTTCTGCAGACTCTCCGTTTCCTCAGCACTACTGGCCCCTCCACCTATCTTCGTATCGTCAGCAAACTTAGCCACAAAGCCATCTACTCCATAACCCAAATCGTTGATGTACAATGTAAAGAGAAGTGGCCCCAACACGGACCCCTCTGGAACACCACTCGTAACCGGCAGCCAACCAGAATAGGATCCCTTTATTCCCACTCTCTGTTTCCTGCCAATCAGCCAATGCTCTATCCACGTATGTAACTTTCCCGTAATTCCATGGGCTCTTATCTTGTTAAGCAGCCTCATGTGTGGCACCTTGTCAAAGGCCTTCTGAAAATCCAAATACACAACATCCACTGCATCTCCTTTGTCTAGCCTACTTGTAATTTCCTCAAAAAATTATAATAGGTTTGTCAGGCAGGATTTTCCTTTAAGGAATCCATGCTGAGTTCTGCCTATCTTGTCATATGCCTCCAGGTACTCCGTAACCTCATCCTTGACAATCGACTCCAACAACTTCCCAACCACCGATGTCAAGCTAACAAGTCTATAATTTCCTTTTTGCTTCCTTGCCCCCTTCTTAAATAGCGGAGTGACATTTGCAATCTTCCAGTCCTCCGGAACCATGCCAGAATCTATCAACTTTTTAAAGATCATCACTAATGCCTTTGCTAATGCTACTTCCAATAGTCTTTAAAAGATACATCCTTGAGTGGGGAATATCATCCCTTTATGAGTTCTAGAGTGAAACTGATATCAAAAACATGAAACCCACTTATTTCAGATTGAAAGGAAAAAAGGAATAATATGGAATTCTGCCCTTTTGTACATGGAGTAGTAATGATTGTTCTTTTCCCAAATTACTTACTTCAATCTGCTTATAAGGATATGTAATTTATTGTACAAACATCTTCATCCATTTACTATAGCCTAATACCAGGCAAAAATAGATTGTAAACTAAATAACAAAACGTTTGTAGCATTCATAACTAAAAGGTTGAGCTGCTCCTATCAAAAATTTCCAAGTCTTTCATAAAGGCTTACTATCTAAGCCAATTTACATAAAGAATCCCTGCCCCTTATCGCTTCTGCTATTCACAGTTTTGATCCACGTTATTCAACTGATTGATTACTTTTATTTTCATCCAAGTCTATCAATACCACTGTTGATGTAACCAACATCCCTTTCTTTGTGTCTTCTGTTACTTTGTGTCCTCTGTCAAAGTCCAAGATATTAGCTGCATGATCTACATATTATAAAGATTCAATCTCTGCTCTGGAAATTGCCTGGTTCATGTGTTCTTGCCAACAATGGCAGAAATGATTGATTAATTCTTCTATCAACCAATTGTAAGAGACCAATATAGATTTTATACACAGATTATATGTAACTATCCTTCATTGACTTAATTTTTCTGAAGAAATCATTTTGTTAATGTAAGAGGTTACTCATTTACCTCATCTGCTGTTAAAATAACTAGTTGACAATTAGAAGACTCTTTGCAGTGAGACATATCCCACACCAATTCCAACTCAGCAGTTAGCAGGGTGTTGGTATTGGGTACCTTGTAGTAAAGAGCTAAAGCTGAAAGTCTGCATTGCACATTAGTGTGCAAAAGATGAAGAACATCAGAATAAGTGAAAGGAGCTTGCATCTCAAATCACACTGTTTGAGGAAATCGTGGCTCTAGATGAGAGAGCAAGATTCATCACAAAGTTAAAACCTCAGATGATCCCTGCATGGATTACCTGTATTAGTTTATCACAAATACAAAACTATAATGTGGTATATTTAAGAGCAATAAAACTGAACAATAGGAAGATGTGGCCATATTTTGGACATACTTGAGTTATGCTCATTGGTTATTTTGTAAGGATTAAATAAAGGAATTCAGTCCAAATATTCTTTAAAATTATTTGATACTTTTCATGTTTTCAAAAGCATGTCTATGATGTACAGTATGCATAATTAATCATTTCTGCTGTTCAATCTAAATTATTTTGTGCTGCAGCTCAATGTATTAAAGTACTACTATTAAAACTACTTCATACAAAATAAACTATTTGAATTCAAATATTTTTCTTTAGCTAAGATTACATCTGAATCATTTCCTTATAGCTGCAGTAAATTGTTTAATATAATAGCAATTCATTTCAATCTGAATATAACCCAAGAGGCAATAAATACAGAAAGCCTTTATCCGATATACCAGAATGTTAACATTCTGCACTAACCTACTGTAATCTCCATCATCAATTGCTGTGCCAAATTCAATCAGTCCTTCGTCCAGAGTATAAGAGATAGTGTTCACTCCCTCAGTGACAATGACTTCTGTTTTACCATTACTCCGCTCCAGATCTACAATATCACCCTGTAGACAAAAAAAAATTAACAATAAATGAAAACAGTGTCACTGCTTAGGGGAAGGTAGCAGTGTACATTTAGGTGAGGGAGACAGAATAGTTAAAAAAAAATTTGTAAGGGATTTACTTGACCTGGATCCAGTCTAGTTATTTTGGGAATGACCAGCAATTTATATGGAGACATTATCTCATTTCCCCCGATACACATATCATATTGAAGCAAAATGTTGCAACATGTGCAAATGCTAGAATGAATTTACAATGGAAAGCAAAATAACCAGGAAATAGTTAACATTGTTCTCTTTGGAAAAACATAAAGATCAATTTTCAATTGCATGATAACTGAAAAAGAATGCTATAACACTGTATTTCTAGGCACATACCTCTTCACCTTTGAAACTATGAAGGCATTTTATATATTCGGACATGATGAGAAAAATGCCAGTAATTAGAAAGAAAGAAAAATTGGGTTAAATATGTGACAGAACAAGGAAACATGGGACCCTTGGTTCTAAACTGATCTATTCATAAGAAAGATCTTCTCTGAATCCAGTCTCTCGAGCCTGTCAGAATTTTAAATGTTTAAATAGTATCTCTATTCCCTCTTTTGAATTTGAGTGATGATAGGCCTAATCCAGCCAATCTCCTCATACAACAGTCCCTCCATCTTAGGAATGAAACTGGTATAAAGGAGACAGAAGAAACTACAGATGCTGGAATCTGGAGCAAAGATAAATTGCTGGAGGACAAGCAATTTTTTTTTATTTTTTTTAATGATACCACACAGAGCTGCCCCTTGCAGCCATGCCGCCCCAGCAACCCCCGACAAACCTGATTAACCATAACCTAATCAAGGGACAATTTTTACGGTGACCAATTAACCTACCTGGTACGTCTTTGGACTGTGGGAGGAAACCAGAGCACCCGGGGAAAACCCACACATTCCACAGGGAGGATATACAGAGGCTTCTTACAGAACAGCGCTGGAATTGTACTCTGAACTCCTGAAAGCCCTGAGCTGTAATAGTGTTGTGCTAACCGCTACACTACCACGGCACCCAGGTACACCCAGCATATACCCAGAGTGAAATAAAGGCAATCTAAAATTTTGACAGTGTAAAATAAAAATAATTAATTTGGCAGATATTTTTCAACAAATGAATGTTGTGGAAAATAATAAGATTTCACATAAAAACAGTAAACTCTAGAAGCATTCAGCAAGTAATGTTGACTCTGCTTTCTTCTCACAGATATTATCTGATCTGCTAAGCGTCTCCACCATTTGCTTATGTTTCAAGTATCCAGCATCTGCAGCTTCTTGATTTTCATAACATTTCATAGTTTTGTAATGTCTACAGGTAGACAGTCCTGTAGTAAGTCTTATGTTAGCATCATAAATTGCTGAGATTTGTCTTTAAGATTTAATTTTTAATTACCTTAAGTGGAAACATTGTAATTCGCTCAGGAGAATCAATATTATACCAGACACAAAGATTACCACGATTTTGGGCCACTACCACATCACTGCCAGGTACCCATTGAACATAGGTGCAATAAGTCAAGATCGTTGTCTTTGTATTGTCTTCTATATCAAACAGGTGCAGCTGTGAGATAGAAAAGAGAATGATTTTATATTCTCAAATTTATGTTTTTTGAAACATGAAGCAGCTGTCTCTTCTCAAGTTTTGTGTTTTGATTTTAATTTTAGTTATGTGGTGTGCATTCAAAGAGTGATTATTTGCCTCACTCACACTGCTATTTCTAGGATGTGCAATTTTTTTAAGCAACAGAATTCTAAGGAATGCCTGTCCTTATTTCACTACCCTCACAGATGCATCACATCAATGTCAAGACACTCCGTCACAGTCAGTCTCTCATTTTAAAAAAAATCCAAATTCCTTCTCTGCAACATCACAAATTCAATTTAATGCAAATAATTTTTGGATAGAAGAGGCAGAGCAAAGACTATCATGCAGTAGCTTTATATTCATAAAAGCCAACATTTAATTCAAATTGATTATTCAAATTCTTGCAACAGTGCCTCCTGTACAAATATAAAGCTTGCAGATATTAACTTATTTTACATTCTGCAAAACCAAGTAGCAGAACTTACACCAAGTTTTTTATCTCTGAAAAGCAGCTTGCGTCCAGTTTCATTCAGCTCCAACCAGTCAATTTTTGTATCATGACTTACAGCACCCAAGTTATATCCAGATAACAGATCAACTGGGAAGAAAAGAACCAGAAAATGTGTTGGAATATTTTAAAAAGACATATTCCACCTGCCATCACCCAGTATTATTTCTGTTTTTAATTGCTTTCTTCGATACATCTTTAATTTGCAAAAATTATAGACCTGCAGCACCTAATTGCTGAAATATTTCTTTTCATCATTTAGTGCAAAAGCTAGGACTACGAACAATTTGGGACCAAAAGGGGGTGCTAAAGGGTCATTGCAAACAAACGGACATATACCGCTTCTAGGCCTATCACTGCTAAATTCAGTATCACCTTAAGACTAATGACTTAACTTTCCTGAACGTCTGCTGTACACCTTCCTTCATGGCATGGAAATAGTGGTAGGGAGAAAAGCACAGGCAACAGAAGTGGGGTGGGATAGATTGTGCAGAATGGATTATGTGTGTGAACTCAGTGGCTGGGGAGTAGATGATGGCTAACGGACAAGTACAGTTTACAGAAAAATTACAGTGGACTCTCCTGCATTGGCTACCAAAGGGTAGGCTGGAATCTGCACCTTCAAATCATACTGCACAAGTCAAGAACACTCTGAAGGCATTAGTTCCAAGAATGGCCAATGATGGCCGCTCCCTGGCGCAACATAACTTAATTTCCTGGGCAAAGAGCATGTGGGATGATGTCAACTTACATGCAACTGATGCACAAATAACATCATTGTCAATTTGTGCATGGAAATGTCTGGTTAAAGTAGGGCAGGTTAACTCAGAAATACTATTATCCTCTGTGGACAGGAATAATTTTCAGATGCACAATGCTGAAGAAAACATTGCTACACAACTGCTTCAAGAGCTTTTGCCTTGCATTGCATCACCCTTCCTCTTGAACTCAGTTGTGGCAAACTATTGCCCAGATCCACACCGTTGACCCCTTCTCCCGTCTTCAACCTTCCTCCTCTTCCTGGACACCCCGCCCTGATCTTCTCCCTGCTCTAGACCTTTTCATTGCCAACTGCGGACAGGACATTAACTGTCTGGAATTAACACACCTCTCTCCTATTCCAACCTCACTCCTTCCAAACGCTCGGCTCTCCCCTCCCTATGCACTAATCCTAACCTCACCATCAAACCCGCAGATAGGGAGGTGCTACAGTCGTCTGGCAAACTGACCTCTACCTTGCCAATGCCCAGCGCCAACTCTCAGACACCTCCTCTTACTTACCCCTCGAACAGGACCCCACTAAGAAACACCAGGCCATTGTCTCCCACGCCATCACCAACCTTATTGACTCTGAGGAATCTCCCATCCACTGCTACCAACCTCATAGTTCCCACACCCCACACCTCCCGTTTCAACTTCCTACCAAAAATCCACAAACCTGCTTGTCCAGGTAGACCCATTGTTTCAGCTTGTTCCTGCCTCACTGAACTCATAACTGCATATCTCAGCTCTGTTTTATCCACCCTGGTTCAGTCCCTTCCCATCTACATCCATAACACTTCACACTCTCGATTTTCTCAAGGATTTCAGGTTCCGTGGTCCCCATCATCTTATTTTTATTTTGGATGTCCAGGCCCTATACACCTCCATCCCCCACCAGGAAGGCCTCAAAGCTCTCCGTTTCTTTCTGGACACCAGACCTAACCAGTTGCCCTCCACCACCACTCCCTCAGCCTAATGGAATTTGCCCTCACTCTAAATAATTTCTCCTTTGGGTCTTCCCACTTCTTCAAACAAAAGGGTTAGCCATAGGCACTTGCATGAGTCCCAGGAATGTCTGCCTGTTTGTCTGCTACATGGAACAGCCTATGTTGCAAGCCTACACTGGTAACCGTCCTGCACTTTTCCTATGCTAATCGACGACTGCATTGGTGCTGCTTCCTGCACCCGTGCTGAACTTGTTGATTTCATCCACTTTGCCTCCAACTTCCACCCGGCCCTCAAATTCACCTGGTCCATTCCAACACCTCCCTTCCCTTTCTTGATCTCACTGTCTCTATCTCCGAAGACAGCTTATCCACCGACGACTATTATAAACCAACGGACTCTCACAGCTACCTGGACTAAACCGTATCCCACCCTGCTACTTGTAAAAATGCTATCCCCTTCTCTCAATTCCTCTGTCTCCACCGCATCTGCTTTCAGGATGAGGTTTCTCATTCTAGATGTCCTCCTTTTTCAAAGAAAAGGGCTTCCCTTCCTTCACCATCAACACTGCCCTCAACAACACGTCTGCTCTTACCCGATCCTCCAGCCACCCTACCAGAGACAGGGTTTCTCTTGTCCTCACCTACCACCCCACCAGCCTCTGCGTCCAGCACACAATTCTCTGAAACCTCTGCCACTTCCGACTGGATCCCACCACCAAACGCATCTTACCCTCCCCCCCTCCCCCCCCCCACTTTCTGCTTTCCGCAAGGATCGCTCCCTACGCGACTCCCTTGTCCATTCATCCCTCCCCACTGATCTCCCTCCTGGAACTTACCCTTGCAAGCGGAACAGGTGCTTTACCTGCTCCTACACCTCCTCCCTCAGGACCATTCAGGGCCCCAAACAGTCCTTCCAGGTGAGGCAACACTTCACCTGTGAGTCTGTTGGGGTCATATACTGTGATTGCTGCTCCCAGTGTGGTCCCTAGTATATCGGTAGGACCCAACATAGATTGGGAGACCGCTTTGCCGAGCATCTATGCTCTGTCTGCCAGAACAAGCGGGATCTCCCAGTGGCCACCTATTTTAATTCCACTCATTCCCATTCCCATTCCAATATATCCAGCCATGGCCTCCTCCACTTTCGGGATAAGGCCACACTTAGGGTGGAGGAACAACACCTTATATTCCATTTGAGAACATAACTCCAACCTAATGGCATGAACATTGATTTCTCTAAGTGTAAGGGCATGTGTAGCACTTGTTCCGCTTAAGCGGAACTTGTTCCTTACACTTCCTCCCTTACCACCATTCAGGGCCCCAAACAGTCCTTCCAGGTGAGGCAACACTTCACCTGTGAGTCGGCTGGGGTGATATACTGCGTCCGGTGCTCCCGATGTGGCCTTTTATATATTGGCGAGACCCGACGCAGACTGGGAGACCGCTTTGCTGAACACCTACACTCTGTCCGCCAGAGAAAGCAGGATCTCCCAGTGGCCACACATTTTAATTCCACATCCCATTCCCATTCTGACATGTCTATCCACGGCCTCCTCTACTGTAAAGATGAAGCCACACTCAGGTTGGAGGAACAACACCTTATATTCCGTCTGGGTAGCCTCCAACCTGATGGCATGTACATCGACTTCTCTAACTTCCGCTAATGCCCCACCTCCCCCTCATACCCCATCTGTTACTTATTTTTATACACACATTCTTTCTCTCACTCTCCTTTTTCTCCCTCTGTCCCTCTGAATATACCCCTTGCCCATCCTCTGGGTCACCTCCCCCCACCCGTCTTTCTTCCCAGACCTCCTGTCCCATGATCCTCTCGTATCCCTTTTGCCTATCACCTGTCCAGCTCTTGGCTCCATCCCTCCCCCTCCTGTCTTCTCCTATCATTTTGGATCTCCCCCTCCCCCTCTCAAATCCCTTACTCACTCTTCCTTCAGTTAGTCCTGACGAAGGGTCTCGGCCTGAAATGTCGACTGCACCTCTTCCTAGAGATGCTGCCTGGCCTGCTGCGTTCACCAGCAACTTTTATGTGTGTTGCTTGAGATTGAATACTTACTGTTATTAGTTACATAAACTAAGTAACCTAGACAAATTAGCTTAGCTAAAAATGATACTACGTATCCATTATACTAATGCATGCCAAGAGAGAATAGGATAAACAGAGTTTAATATATGCAACCCTAGGTTTTCCGATTCCTCGGTGATATTTAGTAATTTTGGATTAGCCTTACATAAAACTTTGTGGGATTTGCACATAATTAACAACATCCAAGTAAAGAACTCAAATAGTAAATTGTATAATTTGCTTGCTAATGAATAATAACAACATCTTGTTTGTGAAGATAAATCTTGAATCAGACGAGATGGGCTTAATTATCTATATCAATTTTCAGCTGGAGTTTGTACAAATTTGAATGCCCAATAGCTGTAAAATCTTAAAATAATCAGTTCATTGGCTAATGTTGCTGAAAATGTTACTTGATCTATGCAGAATATTGAAACAAATAAGAACTTGTTCTAATGTAAGTACACACACCTTTAATGTCACTGTTGTGAAGATTGTCAGGTTCCTAGCATCAAAAGTACAACATCTGCTTCTTAAAATTATACTGGAATCTTATACTGGGGAAAAATTATTCCTCATCTCTTATATTACATGGAGTGGCTGCGCGTTGTCCACTTCCCAAATTTAGTTCCAGCAAAATCAACAGAAAAATATTTTGGAAACAGATTACAAGGCAGAGCTGCCACAATATTGCACACAACGCACAAGTGACCAAGGATGATTTTTTCATTAGTTATAACAGTAATTGCAAGCCTTACTTTTATACATTTCAGATTTTGGATCAACATATTCTACCTGATAAGATTCTCTTCAATTTATTTTATTTTATTTATTTATTTATTTAGAGATACAGCACAGTATGTGGGAGGAAACTGCAGCACCTGGAGGAAACTCCAGGCGATTATGTAGAGGACATCAAATGTCAAAGAATTTAGGTGAGATTGCAACCCAAGATGCTGGAGATCTAGAGCAATTTACGCAATGTGATAGAGAAGCTCAGCAAGTCAGGCAGCATCTATGGATGGGAATAAACAGTTGACATTTTGGGCTGAGATCCTTCATCAGGACTGAAGATCAGGTGAGAAGAGCAGAGTTGTTTTATTTTAAAAAGACCTTATCAATACGTCCAAATTACCAGTAAGGACAACCTTCCTTAAAGAAATTACACGTTAATTTTAACATAAATAATGCAATAACAAGGTTTACTGCAATATATTGTATAATCATTCTACATCATAATGAATTTAGAAATGCAAGACACAGAAGGCCACATGGCCCAATGTATTCAGGCAATGTACTGTTGAAAATATCCCCACTTGTCTGGTATGGCAATTTGAATGTGCGAACGTAGGAAGCTACAGAGAACAGTGGACTCAGCCCAATATATCCTGGTACATCCCTTCCTACTATTGAAAGGGGTGCTGCATCAAGAAGGCTGCATCTACCATCAAAAATAGCCATTATCTGCGCCATTCTATCTTCTCACAGCTCCCTTTGGCAGAAATTACGGAAGCCTCAAGTTTCACCAGTACATTCAAGAACAGCTATTTCCCTTCAACCATTCAATTTCTGAATCAAGCTGCACAACGCTAATCGCTAGCTAAAAGCAACACAGTGACTGCTTTGCACTAAGATGGACGTTTTGTTCTAATTGTGCTTCTTTTGTATAATTAAGCTTAACTTATGCTTCCCTTGTTAATGTTGTGTCTCTAATGCTATGTGCCTGTGATGCTGTTGCAAATTCATTTTATCATTGCATCTCTATAAATGTGTGCTTGTGCATATAAGTTCAACTTGACTTGAGCTAATTCAACTTTCCAACATTTCTTTTTTTTTCTTTTTCAATCTTTTTATTAAATTTCAGATTAATATACCTAACAATACTAATGATACAAAGAGATCGCTGTAACACTGATAATGGTTAACATATACAAACATAATTTGAGTAAAATATATAATTCAAGCCTCCCAATCTCGGAGTAATTGAACATGAAAAAAGAATTTTATAAAGAACCCCCTAAACTAAAAAAAAAAATCAAAAACTGGGATTACCTATTCCTTCGGATAAGAACATTATTTGTCATTAACTCCGCTCCTCCATAGATAAACAAAAGATTATTAAAAAATAAAAAGGTTCTGAAAGGGACAGCTTACATCATATGAAAATGTTGAATAAATAGTCTCCAGGTTTCTTCAATTTTAACTGAAGAATCAACCATACCACACCTAATTTTTTCCAGGTTTGAACATCATATAGTTTGAGAAAACCATGGAAAAGTAGTAGTGGGATCAGAATCTTTCCATTTAAGTAAGATGGATCTTTTAGCTATTAGTGTAACAAATGCAATCAAACAGCAAGCTGAAAAGGATAAATGACAAGCATCTGTCACTGTTAATCCAAAAATTGTAATAATAGGGTGAGGTTTTAAATTGATACACAAAACTGTTGAAATAATATCAAAAATATCTTTCCAATATTTATCTAAAAGAGGGCAAGACCAAAACATATGTGTCAGAGAGGCCATCTCAGAGTTACATCTGTCACACACAGGATTTATATGTCGGTAAAAGAGAGCTAATTTATCCTTAGACATATGAGCCCTATGGACTATTTTAAATTGTATCAGTGTATGTCTAGCACACATTGAGGAAGTATTAACTAGTTGAAGAATTTTCTCCCATTTCTCTACGGGTAAAGATACCTGAAGTTCTCTTTCCCATTCACTTTTTACTTTATCAGATGTACCTAGATGTATTTTCATAATTAAATCATACAAAACTGCTATTAAGCGCTTCTGATAGGGATTTAAACCTAAAATTTTTTCTGTAATATTAGTTGGATGGAATATTGGAAAATTAGGTAAAATACCATTCAAAAAACTTCTAATCTGCAGATATCTGAAAAAATGTGAACTAGGCAACTTATATTTATTAGATAATTGTTCAAATGACATGAAACAATTATCCATAGATAAATCACGAAAGCATGCTTTTCCCCTCGTTTTCCATAAGGAAAAAGCTTAATCAATTCTAGAAGGTTGAAAGAAAAAATTAGATATAATAGGACTAGATAAAATAAATTTGCTCAATCCAAAAAATTTGCAAAATTGAAACCATATTCGTATTGTATGCTTATTTATTGGATTAATTATTTGTTTATTCAGTTTGGTTAATGCAAAGGGGAGCAAAGCTCCTAAAATAGAAGCTAATAAGAATCCCTGCACAGACTCACCCTCCAGGTTCACCCATCATGGACAATGAATTTCGTCCCAATCTTGCGTCCAAAACATTAAATATCAGATATTAATTGCCCAATAATAAAATCTAAAACTCGGCAATGCTAAACCACCATCCATTTTTGATTTCTGTAGATATTTCTTACTCAATCTAGGATTTTTATTCTGCCATATATATGAAGAAATTTTAAAATCAACAATATCAAAGAAGGATTTAGAGATAAAAATTGGTACCATTTGAAATAAATACAGAAACTTAGGTAAAACAGTCATTTTAATAACATTAATTCGACCAATCAATGATAAGGACTGTGGGGACCATTTAGTTAATAATTGTTTAACATGGTCAATTAAGGGTAGAAAGTTAACTTTAAATAGATCTTTATTTTTTTTAGTAATTTTGACACCCAAATAAGTGAAATAATCAGTAATTAATTCAAATGGTAATGTCTATAAATTGGAACTTGTATATTTAATGGAAAAAGCTCACTCATTATTAAGATTTAGTTTATAAACAGAAAAACTACCAAACTGAGCTAGTAGTGATAAAACTGCCAGGATGGATTTCCCTGGGTTATAGATAAATAGTAACAAGTCATCTGCATACAAATGATACCTTATGCGTCTCCTTCCCATGAGTAATTCCAAATATATTGGGTGAATCACGAAAGGCAATTGCCAAGGGTTCCAAAGCTATATCAAATAACAAAGGACTTAACAGGCAACCCTGTTTAGCACCTCTGAAAAGCCTAAAAAAAAGAGGGATCTCTGATTATTGGTAACTACAGAAGCCAAAGGTGAATGATCTATCAATTCAATCCAAGAAATAAATTTTGGGCTAAAGTTGAATCTCTCAAGCACACTAAATAAATATTTCCATTCAACTCTGTCAAATGCCTTCTCGGCGTCAAGCAAAATAACATATTCCGGAACTTTAGATGAAGGAGTATATACAATGTTCATTAATCTCCTAACATTGAAATACGAAAAGCGATTTTTAACAAATCCTGTCTGATCATCAGAAATAATTTGTGGTAGTATCTTTTCCAATCTATTTGCTGTTATTTTTAGAAAAAATTTTGGAATCTACATTCAACAAAGATATACAAACATTTGTAGGTCTATATGATGCACAATCAGTAAGGTCTTTATCTTTTTTAGGAATTAAAGAAATGGGCAGTTCATAAAAGGATTGTGGTAATTTACCTACAAGTAAGGCATCCTTAAAAATTTTACATAGCCATGGTGAAAGTGAATTTGAAAAAGATTTATAAAATTCTACTCTAAATTCATCCAAACCTGGTGCTTTTCTGGTATTCATCACAAAAATTGCTTTCTTAATATCATCTTCCGTAATGGATGCATCTAGTTCTAAGCATTTATTAAGTGGTAATTTCAGAATGTTCAATTTCCTTAAAAATTCATGCATTATGGTACACTCTTCAGGAAATTCCGATTGATATAGAGAGGAGTAAAATTCTTGAAAAGTTTTATTAATTTCGTCATGATGAACCGTCATGGTACCATCCCATTTAGAAACTTTACTAATCAAACGTTTAGCCGAAGCAGCTTTCAGTTGGTCTGTCAATAATTTACCCGTTTTATCACCATGTATATAAAATTGACTCTTAATCTTAAGTAATTGCTTTTCAGTCAGGGAAGTTAATAACAAATTATGTTGCATATGAAGTTCAACCCTCTTTTTATAGAGTTCTAGATTAGGAGCAACAGTTTTTTTATCAATTTCTTTAATATTATCAACCAATGCACGTATTTCATTATTAATTTGTTTTTTCAATCCAGCAAAATATGAAATAATTTGCCCACGAATATATACTTTAAAAGTATCCCACAATATTCCACTGGAAATTTCATCCGTAGAATTGGTTGAAAAGAAAAAATCAATCTGTTCTTTAACAAAATTGGCAAAGTTTGAATCCTGAAGCAAAGAGGAATTGAACCTCCATTGTCTAGCACTAGAAGTTATGTCAGTGAATTTAATTGATAGTTTCAGAGGTGCATGATCAGAAATAGTAATTGCATCATATTCACATGCAATAACAGACGAAGCTAATCAAGAATCAATAAAAAAAGAATCAATTCTCGAATAACTATGATATAAAAAAGCCTCCAAACATCTAAGATTCTGGAATCAACTAAAAAGGAGTTAATAAAAATAGTGGATTTGTTTGGAGATATTTGATTAGGGGCAGACCTATCCATCAAAGGGTTCAAGCAACAATTAAAGTCTCCACCCATTATCAATTTATATTCATTTAAATTAGGAAAAGGTGCAAATAAATGCTTAAAAAATTCAGGATAGTCAGTATTTGGTGCATAAATATTAACCAAAACAACTTTTTGATTATAAAGTAAGCCAGTATAACAAAAATCTACCATTCGGGTCTGTAATTGTTTCATAATTATCAAATGAAAGTGAGGAGTCTATAAAAATACAGACTCCTTTTACCTTAGATTGTGAATTAGAATGAAACTGTTAGTCCTTCAAAAATCTAAAAAAAAGCTGATTATCCACCCTCCTCACATGAGCAAAGATAATCTCAGCATTCAGGCTATGAAAGACTTTAAAAATCTTCTTCGATTTAATCGGATGATTCAAACTATTTACATTCCATGAAACAACATTAATAACATTATCCATTTTACTACAATAAGCCAAATGGTGTGCAAAGGGTTAACCTTACTGCACGGGAAACCCATGATTCAGGAGGAGGAAAAAGTTTAAAGAGGAACCGGAACCTACGACAATTCAGACATATTTGTAGTTTCAGAACATCCCAATTGGAAAATACTAAACTAAAAGAAATACCATCCCCCACCCACCAAGCCCAAAAAAAACTGGCCAATAGCCAGCCAGTACACTAACTAATCCCAAATACATTACCCCCAACTCTCATGAAGACATAACTCCAAGTGGAAAGGACGTAATAAACCACCCACAGACAACATTATGAGAGAAATACCAAGAAAAGGACAAAACAAATATTGAAAAAAAGAACCCAGTCATTGCAAGACATTTTGAAAGGCGAAATCTTGAGAAATGAAACAAAATACAATCTTATAATATTTTAAAAAACAATCAATCGCCAAGTCAAAATGTTAAATGAACAGTTAAAAATACTTACACAAAATAATAAAAGAGAAATCTTAACATAAAAGCATAATAAACATCTATACTCCAGAAAAAAATACAGGTATGATCCAACCAAGAATGAGAATTCCCAAACTTTAAAGGGAAATGTACACATTAGTTTTAAACTAATAGACAACTACATTCAAACATGAGAAAGCAGTTTATTTATTAAACAGTTGAAAATTAGTCAAGCTCTTCAAGAAATCGATGTGTCTCTGTCACTGATTTAAACCACTTACGTGATTTATCTGGCGAAACAACCCTTAAACGCACAGGATATAACAACACAGGGTATAATTTCTTTTGGTATAATTCTGACATCACCGACTTAAAAAGAGACCTCTTTTGTAACAACTCTGGACAAAAATCTTCCACCAAACAAAACTTGAGATCCCCATACTCAATCACCCCTTTCCAACGTGCAACTCGAATTAAACGTAGTGGAATCGTAGAACAACGGCTCTGGGTTTTAAATCTTCCAGAGGTTTACCTTAACGAGCGATGAGCACGATCTAGTATGGGGGGGGGGTTAGAAAACACTTCAGTACCGAACACCTCCATTAAAAATTGAGCAAAAAGCATAGTGGGATCACCACTTTCAATATCCTCATGAAGTCCTATACAGGTATCCCCCGCTTTTAAAACGTTCGCTTTACGAAAACTCGCTGTTATGAAAGACCTACATTAGTTACCTGTTTTCGCTAACAGAAGGTGTTTTCACTGTTACAAAAAATGGCAGTGCGCGCCCCGAGCAGCCAAGCTCCTGCCCCGGAACTGCATTCTAGCCAGCTTTGCTTGAACATGTGCCTGTAAGCAGCCGTTAGCAAGATGAGTTCTAAGGTATTGGAAAAGCCTAAAAGAGCTCGTAGGGGTGTTACGCTTAGCATAAAACTACACATAATTAAGCGTTTCAATCGTGGTAAACCAAGTAAGGACAAAGTGAGTTTGGCTAGTGGAAGTTGACAAAGATGATGTTGAATAGGTTTTGGCATCCTATGACCAAGAACTGATAGATGAAGAGCTGATGCAATTGGAAGAGGAAAGGATAACAATCGAAACCAAATGCAGTAGTGAATGGACCGAAAGTGAAGTCGTCCAGGAACTGAACGTGAAGTAACTGCATGAAATGATAAAAAAAATGCGCGAGGCTAAGCAGTCAAGCATACTGTCGTTTTTCAAGCCTTCCACATCAGCCATAGCAGACAACGAACCTCGACCTTCGACATCGAGGCAGGCAGTCATAGAAGAAGATGACCTGCCTGCCCTGATGGAAACAGATGATGATGAGATGACACCCCAGTGTCCCACCACCCCAACCTCCGGACCGCGGACCGGTACATTGCCGCGGAGAATGCAGCGGTAGCCGGGACACACCCATCGCATCTTTAAGAAAAAAGCCGAAATAAACAAGCTAATTAATTAGGTGCCGCCTGGCACGTAATTCATTAGCTTGTTTATTTCGGCTTTTTTCTTAAAGATGTGCTGGGTGCGTCCTGGCTACCGCTGTACCGCTGCATGCTTTGCAGATCGGTATCGGTCGCTGCCCGGAGGGTGGGGGCCACTGCACCACCTCAACCTCCGACCACTCAGCCTAACACACTGTCATCAGTGTGCTGGGCACTGTCTTCCCAATTCCGGTAAGTGATACCACACTGTACATAAACACTATTTCTACTTTATATAGGCTGTGTATTTTTATGTGTTATTTGATACGATTTGGCAGCTTCATAGCTTAAAGGTTACTGTAGAGAGTGTTTCTGCCGAGAGCGCTTTCGTGAGATTTTCGTTGCGGAGAACAGTGAGGCAATGATTGTAGAAAAGTAATTCTACTTTATATAGGCTGTGTATTTATCATATCAATCCTGCTTTTACTATATGTTACTGTTATTTTAGGTTTTATGTGTTATTTGGTATGATTTGGTAGGTTATTTTTTGGGTCTGCGAATGCTCACAAATTTTTCCCATATAAATAAATGGTAATTGCTTCTTCACTTTACGACATTCCGGCTTACGAACCGTTTCATAGGAACGCTCTACCTTCGGATGGCGGGGGAAACCTGTAATCCGTAGATTCTGTCTGCGACTGCGATTTTCCAGGTCAATGATCTTGGCTTTATATCATTCCAGCGTTTGAGTGGTCGAGATTACTTTCTTCTCCAATGAGCTCAATCTGCGGTCTCTTTGTCTGCCATTTTCATCAAGATCCAAAATTAGTTGTTGCTTTTCATTCTCATGTTTAATTTTTCCAAGTTGGTCTTCAATATTATTTAACTTTATCTCGAGATTAGAAAATCTTTCATCAAATTTATCAAGTTTGTCATCTAAAAGCTTGGATACAACTTCCAAAGTCAGTTGTGCCTGTTCAGGCTGTTTAGACTGTTTCGAGGCACCTCCTTCTCCTCCATTTCCACTGTTGGCTTCCTCACTCTGGGTTAGTGCCTTTTTCCCCTCTGGTTGTCATTTCCAAAAATTAAAAGTCAAAATTCCAGCATACAAAAATATTGTAAACACTTCAATGTGAATAATAAACAGGTGGTAAATAAATGAAAAAAAGAATGGAGCAAAGTCAAGTGCGACTTACTCCATCTAGTGCTTCAAGAGAGTCCTGACATTTCTTCATCAAAATACTCTTAAATAATAAATAGTAATTAGTAATTCTTATTTAGCATGAAAATAACCCAACTCTTCTCAACTTGTCCTCTATTCCTATCAGTTATCTGAAATTTATGCCCCTTCGAAAACTGACCACTTTGCTAAGGAAAATATACTTTCCAATCCACTCTACCCAAGAAGGTAAGGCAATTTAGAGTGGTACAGGAAAATAAATAAAAGAAAATTACAAGCAAAGAAACAAAAACTGACGGGAAAAAAAATAAGCAAAGTACACTTTACAGCATCTTCAATAGTTAAAGTTCTGAAAGAAGAGTTAATACTCAGTGCTAAAG
The DNA here is from genome assembly GCF_963921235.1 of Mobula hypostoma. NCBI lineage: Eukaryota > Metazoa > Chordata > Chondrichthyes > Myliobatiformes > Myliobatidae > Mobula > Mobula hypostoma. The sequence continues at coordinate 38,256,695 of NC_086098.1, forward strand.
ATAAGTGCCTTAAAACTTCCTATGATAGTTTTAATTCTCACCCATTATGAAAGTACAGGGACATTTAATTGCTCAGTGCTTTTCATAAGAAGGCAAAAGCAGCATGTAGTTACAAACGAAATGTCTCATTTGTACCACTAATTGGGATTCTACAACTGGCCTTAAGAAATAATGGAAAGGATCAAATGAAAACAAATGGAGATTTGTTTAAAAAAAGCTTCAAGTACATCATTTGCACTCATATTGTTTAAAAAATCACTTTTGAGTGGTAGAGGCAATCTGCAAAAAATTATGCAGCATTCACTCCAGCGTGGCACCATTCATTAGACAGTACACACAAAATGCTGGCATAACTCAGGAGGTCAGACAGCATCTACGAAAATGAATAAACAGTTGATATTTTGGGCTAAAACCATCAGGACTGGAAAGGAAGGGGAAGAAGCCAGAATAAGAATGTGGCAAGGGGAGGAAGACGAGCTAGAAGCTGACAGGTGAAGCCAGGTGGGTGGGGAAGAGACACGAAGTGAGAAGTTGGGAAGTGAGAAGTGGAAAAGGCATTGTGCTAGAGAAGAAGAAGCCTGTCAACAAAGGAGAGTGTGTAATGGGAGAAAGGGAAGGAGGAGGGGCACCAGGGGAAGGTGACAAGCAGGTGAGAAGAAAAGGTGTGCTGTGTTTTATTTGGTCTATAATTTTACTTGTGCATGTTTGGTTGCCTTCCTCAGAATTCTAATTTTATTGTTTGGATCTAGGGTGGCGACAAAATCTGTGGAAGGAATGAACCTGGTGGGCCAGGCGTTAAATTCTTGGGAGACTGTTATGTTTTGTAACTTCAAAACATTAAACTAATTCAAAGGAAGACACATTAGTCTGAAATGCAGGTCTAACTTCATGTTTACTTTAAGCAAGGTGCGCATGCATCACGTGGTAGCATGATAACATCTGTAATTCACATATTTTTACATATAACCTGTAATGAGTTATTTAAACGAACAAGAATGTTTAATCAACCAATATATATGCAAGATTACTCAAATATTATTTAAATATTAAATACATAACATTCCTCCCTGCTTAGCTATAAACTCCAACTCAATGTAGAATGCATCTCAACTATATACACAATGTACTAAATACAACTACTATATATAAACATCCACAGTATAATCAATTTTCAATTGTCCCATTCAGGCTTAAAGATTTAATTGCTGTGGAGGATTTCTTACTCTTGCGGGATAACATCTTTCCTGATAAGGGGAATCACTCTGCTGAGCAGGAGAGACTTGTGGCTATGAAACAATCTCATATTCTGGGGCCTCCTGCATGGTGGCTGTAGGAGTTGACTCAGACTGCAGGAAGTGACTCTGACAGCTCTGGACACCCTTCATCTCCTTTGCTCCCCCCGAATCTACTTCAAGCCCTTTCTTTTTCTTTCTCATGTTCCTTCTCTCCTTCACACCATTCTCTTTTTCATTCACATTCTTTCTCTCCATCTCTCCCCTCCTCTCTCTTCTTCTAGTTTGTGCACCTTGATGTTGGGTAGGTCAATTTAATTCATTGGCGTATTCTCTTATTAATCCTTCTATTGCTCCCTTTATGAACTGATCTCTTCTCTTGGTTTCCGCATTCACAACATCATCTGGCAAATCCTCTACTTTCGCATCTCCATTGACTTCATTCTTTTTGGCATTCTATTCATCCCACTGAGCTTTGGTCTTTGCATCTACTTTTACTTGCAGCTTTTTTTCTCCCATTTGAAGTTCATGTAATAAACAATGCACACAGAGTAAATTCTGATTCTTTACAGTCACAAAAACTGAATGCTTGCAACTTTTCTGAAGCTCCTTGAATTCTCTTCCAGCTCAGAACCAAGCCATATTTTGTATGTAACTGCCTGATTAATATATCAGTTGCTTTCTCAGACACGTTGCTATAAAAACTGTTGTACTTGGACCACTGCTTTCATCACTTTCACAATTCTTCTAAGCAGCATGGCCTTTCTTTGGTCCAATATGCTTTTCAACCAGAGGCATTGAGGTTGACACCAACACGTGTTTGTCCTCTGTTGGACAAGGGTTCATGGTATTTGGCATGGAGACAGTTGTGGCATCATTCAGTGCCTTTCTTAATTCACTTTCAGTTGGCTTCATTGCAGGGATGTGGCATGGAAATTGTGGATGGATCTCCAATCAAGTTGCAGTTGCTCAGTCAATCACAGCCCCACAATGCTGATCTTCCTGTTTTTACCCCATGCAAATTCAACATGGTTTGTTGGTTGTTGTACTTTACAGATACAAATGTCATTCCCACAGGAGGTATCTTTTCTCCAGTACAAGATCTTAGTTGCATTTCTGCAGACTTCAGTTTGGTGTCTTTGAAATGCCATTCAAATTCATTTTGTGGGATAACTGAAACAGCCTGTCTATCGTTAATTTTCACACTAGAAATCGCAAGGCTACACAGTCCTGCCTCACTCTCATCGTTATCAGATTTTTCATCAACAGCATTCAGATTAGTGCTCTTTTTGAAACCGCAATTTGACTTTTTATCTTTCTCTCTTCCCTAAGCAGTCCATTTATTTTAGTCTGCTCAATATATTCTATGTATGTGTCTTACCTTGTTGCATTTTCTACATGTTTTGTCTTTAAACCTGCATTTGTTTGGTGAATGTGAGCCCCTGTGAGAATGGTAACACACTATGTTTGGCCAAGCTGGTTTCTGCTTAGATGTTGCAATTTTATTCATCTCACTTTCATTACTACTGCAACTCAATTGCACCTCTCTCTACGATTCCCATTGAAACAGCAATTTCAATTGTTTTTTTTAATGCAAGTTGTCCTTCAGTTAGGAGCCATTTTTGAATGCTCTCTTTAAAATTCCACAAACTAAATGATCTATCAGTGCATCATTCAGCCTATTATTGAACTGACAATGCTCAAACAATCTCTTCAATTCAGCCATGTACGCTGAAATAGACTCCCCATCTTTTTGATTCTACTTATGGGGCCTAAAGTGTTCTGCAATTAACAATGGCTTCAGTTCTAAATGTTCCTGCATTATTTTACCAATATTAGAAAAGGGCATTTCTGATGGTTTGGTTGGAGCAGTCAAACTATGAAGCAAACTGTATGCTTTTAAACCCAATGCACCCAATATATTTGGCAAACACATCAAAGTTGCTGGTGAACGCAGCAGGCCAGGCAGCATCTCTAGGAAGAGGTACAGTCGACGTTTCGGGCCGAGACCCTTCATCAGGGGACTAACTGTTAGTCCTGATTAGCAGTTCACCAGCAACTTTGATGTGTGTTGCTTGAATTTCCAGCATCTGCAGAATTCCTCGTGTTTACAATATATTTGGCACTTGCTTTTCATTGGCTATTTCATTTGCTTCAAAATACTGTTCAATTTGCTCAGTATATAAAATCAAATTATCCATTGTGTAATCAAACATGTCAATCTTTCCAATGTAGCCACCAATTTCTGCCCTTTTTTTACTGATTATTATCACCCGGAACTCACTCTTTATGAACCCATGAAACCTTCTTTTCTCTTTATGAACTCGTGAATTCTTCTGTTTTCTGTCTTTTTTTTTAAAAAGCTCGATCATGTCTTCCCTTCTGAAGAACACATCTGTGCTCCTTTTTTTAAAACTCAATCATCTCTCTGTATATGCAGTACCGCATTTTTTAAAAATTCAACTGTTCCTCACTGCGTTTTTTTTACTTAAAAGTCTTGCTGCATTTGAATGGGTCGGTAGCCATCTCAGGTTCATTATAAAAATTACTTGTCGCCAGTGTTATGTTTTGTAACTTTAAATCATTAAACTGATTTAAACAAGACATAGGAGTCCAAAATGCGGGTCTAACTTCATGTTTACTTTAAGCAATGCATGCACATATCATGTGATGGCGTGATGATGTATTTAGTGTACATACTTTAACATATAAACCATAATGAAATATTTAAATGAACCAGAATGCTTAATCAACCAATATATGTACAATTACTCAAATATTACTTGTATATTAAATACACAGAGACTATTTCCATTATTTTAAATAAACAGTATCTTTAAAAAGCATCATGCATTGAGTTATAAACAAATTTTATTTGCTGAAATAAATATAAAATTATTCTGCAATAAATTATTGTTGATTAATCATTTCATGCATTATTTTAGATAAGACTTACCAATTGCTATTGTTTTAATGTCAACTAGATATGCCAATTTCTTATTGTCTTCTACCCCTCTTTGTTTGCGTTCATTCAAGCGAACACTGTAAAATAAAGGAGATAAATACAGCTCCATCTCAAAACCAAAATCACAAATATGTCTCTTCTCTTGTCAATTCCATTAATACTCACAAACTCACAATACAAATTATCAACAGTTAGTGGCATCCAAAGAGCCATTCACCCAAACTCCTAATAGTTCAAAAATATATCATAGTCTTCAAGTCATTACTGCTTTCCAAAGATGGCAAAATCTATCTATCAGCATGGAGTAAGACGGTCAATAAAAAAAAGGCAAGGTCCCTACTCAATCATAATTAGCTTACATTGTGAGGATCTTCCTTTGATTGATTGCAAAAGATTTGGAGAATATAAAATCCTCTCAAAATATTACTTGACCTAAATATTCATAATCATAGTTTCATTGGTAGCAATCCATAATGCTATAGTTGGACAGTTGGTGCATAATGCTGGTAGTGCTACTTCCTCACAATTTCCTTCTGAACTCTCGTGCCATCTCAGTGGAGTCTCTATATTTAACTTGTGACTATGTGGGTTCCTTCTGGTTACTTCAACTTTCTCTCATACTCCAAGCATACACTGGTCATTGGGTTAATTGGTTACTGCAAATTACCCTTAATGTTGTGGGTAATATGTGATGGAAAGCAAGTCACGGAAGAAAGTTGTTGGGTTTGCTCTGAGAGGTAGCATAGATTCACTTGGCTGAATGGCCTTCTGCATCATAAGGAAATATGAACTATGAAAGGCTTAGTAAGGTAGTTTAAAGAAAAAAATCACAAAAACAGATTGAAAAATTTATGTAACTCATACCTAATTAAGTGAGGATTCATGAACTCAGTTCTAACAGACCCCAAAGTGTCATTGTTACCATATTCAACAAGTGTCAATTCACCAACATTGAAGATCATGCAGACCTAAAAACAAAAAAAATTAACTATTCATTAGAAAGCCCATCAACACATCTTCCAACATTACATGAAAATATAGATATAGAGAGACTAATCCTCTGCTGCAAATTTCAGAAGTGTTTATGGCCTCCCACTGTGACTAGAAACTAGAAATGAGACAAGATGATCAGATTGCCAAGGATATTAAGTGGTCTGAAATGGTCTTCAATGACTTAGGTTGAGACCTATGGAAAATAGACAAGTCAGTAGCATGGGGCAGTTGATCAGCCAGAGAGTGAGTGGAATGGTTGACTGGCTGAGAAGCTATCAGAGTCTTGGTGGATCAACATAGGCTAGCAGTGACATCAGTGGACTGAGAGTGGTGTTCCAACAAAAGTTAGAAATTACCTTACAGCTGTTCCAATAATGGTCACTACCACAACAAATCAGTCTACATTTCCTCACAACACTCCAAGAGGATCGTTCCACAAAGACAAGCAGCATCCCTTACATGACTGGTGCAGCAATGTGGCAGAACACTGGCCTAGAAGAACGCAGCGTGCCATAAAAAGGGAAGTAATAGGAACATAACAACAGGGGCAGACGTAGTCTCGAGCCCACTCTGTCATTCAGCATGATCATAACTGAGGCCTCTAACTTATGTCTCAAGACCACTTTCCCTCTCTTACCATACCCATTTACTCGCATAATTTAAATGTTTGTCAGTCTGTCCCTTGAATACATTCAAGATCTTTATCCCCAAAGTTCTTGAGGCTACAGAAGTCCAAGATTCACAACACACTGAGAAGAAACTAAAGTTTAAAAGTTCAAAGTACATTTATTATCAAAGCGTGTATACTATATAAAACCTTGAGATTTGTCTCCATAAAAGCAGCCACAAAACAAAGAAACCCAATAGAACTATTAAAAAAGAACTTCAAACACCCAATCTACTAAAACAAACAAATTCTGCAAAGATTAGAAAGAAAGCAAACAACATTCAGAACTAAAGTTCACAAAACACTAGTGAAATTTAAGAGACTACTAGACAGGTATATGGAGGAATTTAAGGTGGGGGGGTTATATGGGAGGCAGGGTTTAAGGGTCAGCACAACATTGTGGGCCATTCTGTGTTCTAGAAGTGAGTTCACAGCCACAAAGCCGGTACATCACTGCAGCTGGTCTAGGAGCCTGTTAGTTGCAGGCCATAGCCCCAGTTCAGCACAGAGACAAGTAAACCTTGAGGAGCCGTGAGCTGAACGCTGGCCTGTACCTTGCCTCCAGCACCAACACCCTGACCTTTATCAATCAGGCCTGGTACTTAAACCAGCCAAACAGCAGATTGTGCCTCACTCTTGGACCTGGGCCCTGCCACTTCAATACGCTCTCAGGCCCAGGACCCACCACCTCAATTTAGCCCATATCCAACCTTTCCAATTTGGCACAATGCTTAAATTGGTCAAATCTCCACTTGTTCCTCGCTCTCAGGCCTGGGCCCCACCAATTTGATTAGTCCCATACCCAACTGTCCCAATCTGGCCCAGCACTTAAATCAGTCAAACATTAGCTCATTCCTTGCTTTTAGACTCTGGCCCCACCGCCTCAACTCTGCCTCACCTTGGACCTGCAACTTTGAATCGGCCCCTGGCCTGGTCTGCTCTAGCAATGGGAAAACGTTGCCTCATTCCTTGAGGCCCGGGCCTCACTGCCTCAATTTGGCCTGTACACACCACGTTGCAACCCTCCCACATCTTTCCAATACTTCTATTCCCACCTGAACCACATTCTTAAACTATGCCTTATAGTTCAATATATCCTCGTTAGGAGAAACCTCCATTCAACTTGCACCCTATTAGAGTCATAGAATCACAAAACTATACAATGGTCATTTGGCCCACTCAGTCCACACTGACCATCAATCATCCATTTACACTAATCCTACATTGAACCTTCTTTTATTCTTTCCAGATTAACCTCAACAAGTTCACTTCTCACTTTTCCATACAGTCCAAAGAATATAGGTTCAACCTCTTCAACACTTCTTCATTCATCAACTTCTTCATCCCAGGAATCACTGTGTTCAATACAAGTTTATACATCTTTAAGTATGGAAACCAAAATTATAGACATACTGCAGGTGTGGTCTCAGGTACACCCTGTGAAGGGTTCAATAAAAAGAACTTTTATACTCCAAATGTCGATTAATAAAGTTTTCCTAAGAACATATTTTATCCGCACACCATTTTTAAAAATGTTTCACATAGTAGGGCGTCTGATCTAGTTTACTATTACAACAGTAACATATTTGTAAATGCCTCTAATTTAGGGACAATAGCAAATGAAATAACGATAAAGTTAATTAAAAGAAATTAATTTAATAAACATGTGCCAGAAGACCTAGCAAACTTGTATTTTCTTTACTCATATTCCATTATATGCCCAGCATTTATTGCCATCTTTAAATGCCCTTAAGAAGGTACTGATGAGCCACACATTGAAGAACTGTAGTACTCTTGGTGAAGTACTTTCACAATGCATAGACAAAGAATTTTAAACCCAGCACAATGAAGGGTCATGTACATCTGATCAACATCTTCCACCTCCTTGATGATGTGTAACTGAAGCAGCACATACAAGAGATTGCATTCCTGTTTACTTATTTAGATACTCGATATAGAGTTGACAGGTTTAGAAGATACTACCAAAGTGGCCAAACCGAGTAACCTCTGTGCATTTTGTAGATGATGGATGGTTGTGAAGGGATGGATGGATGTTTAGATGGATGGATGTAAAGGACAGATGGAGTTCTCCTCAGTTGGGTTACTTTGAATTGGACGGTGTTGAGTTTCTCAGGTGTTGTTGGTGCAGCACACATCCAGACAAATGAAGAGTCACTCTCTGACGTGCCTTGCAAATAGCAAAAAGGTGAGTTACATATCACAGCATGCCCAACATTTGATCTGCTCATGCAGAGTCCAACCAAGTTTCTAGTCAATAGTGACCTACAGGAGGTTAATGGACTTATTTGTGGTAATGGTATTAAATATCAAAGGCAGCATCTACATCTCTCTTGCTGTAGATGGTTATTATTCCCTGTAGGGCCTACCAGGGAGAAGACAATTCTGGATTTAGTGTTGTGTAATGAGCCAGATTTGATAAGGGAACTCGAGATAAAGGAGCCATTAGGAGGTAGTGACCATAATATGATAAGTTTTAATCTACAATTTGAGAGGGAGAAGGGAAGATCGGAAGTGTCAGTATTACAGTTGAACAAAGGGGACTATGGACACATGAGGGAGGAGCTGGCAAAAGTTGACTGGAAAGATACCCTAGCAGGGATGACAGTGGAACAACAATGGCAGGTATTTCTGGGAATAATACAGAAGGTGCAGGATCAGTTCATTCCAAAGAGGAAGAAAGGTTCTAAGGGGAGTAAGGGGCGACCGTGGATGACAAGGGAAGTCAAGGACAGTAAAAAAATAAAAGAGAGGAAGTATAACATAGCAAGGATGAGTGGGAAGCCAAAGGATTGGGAGACTTTTAAGGAACAACAGAAGATAACTAAAAAGGCAATACGGGGGGAAAAGATGAGGTATGAAGGTAAGCTAGCCAAAAATATAAAGGAGGATAGTAAAAGCTTCTTTAGGTATGTGAAGAGGAAAAAATTAGTTAAGACCAAAGTTGGGCCCTTGAAGACAGAAACGGGTGAAATTATTATGGTGAACAAGAAAATGGCAGACCAGCTGAACAGGTACTTTGGATCTGTCTTCACTAGGGAAGACATAAACAATCTCCCAGATGTAATAGTGGCCAGAGGACCTAGGGTAACAGAGGAACTGAAGGAAATTCGCATTAGGCACAAAATGGTGTTGGGTAAATTGATGGGACTGAAGATTGATGAATGCCCAGGGCCTGATGGTCTGCATCCCAGGGTATTTAAGGAGGTGGCTCTAGAAATCGTGGACGCATTGGTTTTCATTTTCCAATGTTCTATAGACTCAGGATCAGTTCCTGCGGATTGGAGGGTAGCTAATGTTATCCCACTTTTTAAGAAAGGAGGGAGAGAGAAAACAGGCAATTATAGATCAGTTAGTCTGACATCAGTGGTGGGGAAGATGCTGGAATCAATTATAAAAGATGTAATGGCATATTTGAATAGCAGTGGCAGGATAGGTCTGAATCAGCATGGATTTACGAAGGGGAAATCATGCTTGACTAATCTTCTGGAATTTTTTGAGAATGTAACTATGAAAATGGACATGGGAAAGCCAGTGGATGTAGTGTACATGGACTTTCAGAAAGCCTTTGATAAGGTCCCACATAGGAGGTTAGTGTGCAAAATTAGACCAAATGGTATTGGGGATAGGGTACTGACATGGATAGAAAATTGGTTGGCAGACAGGAAACAAAGAGTAGGGATTAATGGGTCCTTTTCAGAATGACAGGCAGTGACTAGTGGGGTACTGCAAGGCTCGGTGCTGGGACTGTAGTTATTTACAATATACATTAATGATTTAGATGAAGGGATTAAAAGTAACATTAGCAAATTTGCAGATGACACAAAGCTGGGTGGCAGTGTGAAATGTGAGGAGGATGTTATGAGAATGCAGGATGACTTGGGTAGGTTGGGTGAGTGGGCAGATGCATGGCAGATGCAGTTTAATGTGGATAAATGTGAGGCTATCCACTTTGGTGGCAAGAACAGGAAGGCAGATTACTATTTGAATGGTATCAAGTTAGGAAAAGGGAAAGTACAACGAGATATAGGTGTCCTTGTTCATCAGTCACTGAAAGTAAGCATGCAGGTACAGCAGGCAGTGAAGAAAGTTGATGGCATGCTGGCCTTCATAACAAGGGGAATTAAGTATAGGAGCAAAGAGGTCCTTCTGCAGTTGTACAGGGCCCTGGTGAGACCACACCTGGAGTATTGAGTGCAGTTTTGGTCTCCAAATTTGAGGAAGGACATTCTAGCTATTGAGGGAGTGCAGCGCAGGTTCACGAGGTTAATTCCCGGGATGGCAGGACAGTCATATGTTGAAAGATTGGAGCGACTGGGGTTGTATATAGTGGAATTTAGGAGGATGAGAGAGGATCTGATTGAAACATATAAGATTATTAAGGGATTGGACACGCTAGAGGCAGGAAACATGTTCCCAGTGTTGGGGGAATCCAGAACCAGAGGCCACAGTTTAAGAATAAGGGGTAGACAATTTAGAACGGAGTTGAGGAAAAACTTTTTCTCACAGAGGGTTGTGGTTCTGTGGAATGCTCTGCCTCAGAAGGAAATGGAGGCCATTTCTCTGGATTCTTTCAGAAAAGAGTTAGATAGAGCTCTTAAAGATAGCGGAGTGAAGGGATATGGAGAGAAGGCAGGAAAAGGGTAGTGACTGTAGATGATCAGCCATGATCATAGTGAACGGTGGTGCTGGCTCGAAGGGCTGAATGGCCTACTCCTGCACCTATTGTCCATTGTTATTGCCATTGCCAAATGTTACTTTCACTCATCAGCCCTTGCTACTGGCTGACATGGTCTTTATTTACAGGGGAGTTACGAAACAGATCATTAAACACATGGAGATAGTTGCACTTAAGACACTGTGTAAGAAACATCCTCAGTGAAATCTTAGGCCTGAGATGATTTCCAATGACTGTAACATTGCTCAAGTAGGGAAACTAGCATGACAAACTCATAAAAGAAATAATTCAACCAACCAGGTTCCCAGATTTCTACCAATTGCCATTTCATTTTATTTATTTATTTTTTTAATTTATTGAGATACAGTGCAGAACAGGCCCTTCCGGGCCAACAAGCTGCACCAGCTCACAACCCACCTATTTAACACCAGCCTAATCACAGGACAATATACAATGACCAATTAACCTACTAACCGAAACATCTTCAGACTGTGGGTGGAAACCAGAGCACCCAAAGGAAACCCATTCAGTCATGGGGAGAACATGCAAACTCCTTACAGATGGCACCAGAATTAAACACTGAACTTCCAACACCCTGAGCTGTAATAGTGTTGTATTAACCTCAACGCTACTGTGGTGCTATTTAATATAGGTGAGATAGATTTGCAGGTGGTATTTTGCCTGAATGTACAATACAGCGCTGGAGTAAATTGAAATTATATTCATGATAATAGTCCACTTCTTTACAATAGAAAATAGCATGCTATTTCAACATGTTATCGAGAATGACATGTACTTATTTATATAAAAGAACAAATGTAAATAAAAGAACATTGTATCATTTTAATACATGCATTTCTAAATGACAATAAACGAGGACTGAGTGTCCTCATAATCTAATCTAAATGTTTTGTGCCCAAACATAAATTCAACATAAAATTTTCAAAATCAAAACAAACTTACATTTTCATTGTCAAAGTAAAGCTTCTCATTTCCACCAGACCCTTGCCAAGCAACCTAAAACAAAGTAGAAAAGTTCAAAGTTCAGTGTAAAATTTATTATCAGAGTGCATACATGTCACCACATACAACTCTGAGATTCTTTTTCCTGCGGGCATACTCAGCAAATCTATAGACCAGTAACAGTAAACAGGATCAATGAACACAAACAGTGCAAATGCAAAAATAAATAAATAGCAATAAATAATGACTATGAAATAACGTGAAATGAAAGCGCATGAAATAACAAGATAGAAAGTCCTTAAAGTGAGACCATCGGTTGTGGGAACACCAGAAATAAAATGAGCGTAGTTATCCCCTTTTGTTCAACAGTCTGATGGGGTAGTAACTGTTCGTGAACCCGTTGGTGTGAGTCCTGAGTCACTTGTACCTTCTACTTGATTGCAGCAGGGAGAAAGGAGCATGTCCTGGGTGGTGAGTATCATTGACGGTGGATGCTGCTTTTCTATGGCAATGTTTCATCTGGATGTGCTCAATGGTTGGGAGGGCTTTACCCATGATGCACTGGCTGAATCCACTACCTTTTGTGGGATTTTCTGCTCAAAGGTCCATCCCATACCATGTTCCCATACCAGCCCATAATGCAGCCAGTCAATGCCTTTCCACCACACATCTACAGAAGTTTGCCAAGGTTTTTGATGGCATGCCAAATCTCTGCAGACTCCTGAAGAAGTAGAGGCACTGTTGTGCTTTCTTTGCAATTATACTTACATGATGGGTCCAGGACAGGTCCTCTGAGATAGTGACATCCAGGAATTTAAAGTTACTGACACTCTCCACCTCTGATACTCCAGTGAGTACTGGATCATGGACTTCTGGTTTCCCTCTCCTGAAGTCTACAATTAGTTCGTTGGTCTTATTGACATTGAGTGAGGGGGTGTTATTATAACACCATTCAGCCAAATTTTCAATCTCCCTGCTGTATGCAGATTCATCACCACCCGCAAGAGTGGTGGCGTCATCAAACATGCATATGATGTTGGAGCTGTACTTTGCCACACAGACGTAGATGTGAAGTGAGTAGAGCAGGGGGCTAAGCACACATCCCTGTGGTGTAGGAATGCTATGACCTGAAATTAGCTTATTACAAATTTTCTCAATGGGAACATGATTGTTTTGCATTTGTAGAAATGAGAGTTCACAAAATCTCAAAAAGAAATTGAATTCCTGTCTTAGAACTAGCACTTAATGTACATTATTTGTACATAAATAGATCACACAGTTGCTTATTAAAAATGTTAATGACATATTTGATAAATTGAACAGGAACTTCAAACCAAATAAGCATTTTACTGACAAATTGCATTGCATAATTTTGAATTCCAAGTAGTTAAATAATGTAATTTATTTTTTCTCTTCCTTCCCTACAACATCATTCTAAGACTTAGGCGGCAGATAACTTACCTGGTCCAGCTCACAACTGGTGTTACTCTCCTTATAACCACCATGATAAGGTTGCCTTCCTATCAAACTGATGCCTTAATTGAAATCATATTTCTAGCAATGGAAATCACAGATACAAATCCAATAATATCAGTGAACATACTCTATTGAAATAATAATCTCATCAGAAACAAAAAGTTTGTTCTTAAAATACTAATAGTTAATCTTAACACTGCTAAAAAAAAATGCAGTTATATAGAGGGTGATTTTATTTGGTGACTGTGTCCATTCTTGATGTTTTTTCCCATTCTCTTCGAAGAAGAGCAGAATTGTGCTCAGTTGTTATACATTTAAATATCCTGGCACTATCATATTGCTTCACATAAGTTGGATAATGAAGTACATTTTCTCCCCAAGGATCTATATCACTGAATCTAGAATCAGCAGAAGTGGAAGTATATCTTTCGATTAAAGAACTTAGGAGACATTAAAGTCCATCTCAGGAGCCTCACAGAAAGTCGGAAGGTCATTCCAGGATATTAGAGCATCACTAGTGTATATTCACTTCTTGATTGGACATTCAACAGAACAGAAACAAGTAAATGGCTCACCTCTTTGGTATGAATGGACTTAACAATCTTTTCTTGATGTGCATTATTACATAAACAAGATGTAGATTAAAAAAAGGGAATATACCCGCCCAAGCTTCAAAGTAATTGATAAATCTCATGCAAAGACAGATATTTGAATTCTCACCTCACTAAGTTTATTGGTGGCCAAATCGCCTAGAAGTAATGTGTCTGTAGTATGAGCCACCAAGAATCGGTCTTTTCCCATGATCTTCACTTCATCAATTTCATATCCATAATGGGATTTCAGCACCACCCTGGTACCAGTGGAAAGATTCCTTACTATAACCTGAATAGAAAAGAAAGACAGCATTACCTGCTCTGAATTTATTCAGTTTACTTTAAAGGAATGTTTGAAATAATTAACTACCTTTACAGGTTTTGGAATCAGTTTTTTTTATATTTCTTAAAAGATAACAAGTTGAATTAATGCAAGACTAAAATCATAGTTTTAATTGTAGTTTCCTTCTTCCTGAGCTAACTTGTATTTTTAACAATTTGTATCTCTAACAAACCCATGTATTTTTCATAGCATGTGGTGGTCGTCTGCACTTACTGGTAGGAGGCAGTTTAGCACTTACTTAATAGTTTGACAACTTTTCATTCTTTAATTAGCTAAGTATTAGCTTATTATACATGTGTTATAATTATCTAGCCTTTTGATTGGATTATGTTATCTAAGGAAGTTCTGTTATCTAGAATATAAAGGTGATATATTTTTCAAAAGCGCCATATTGAATATCTTTAATTTCTCGTCTTCCATCTGCTTTGTGTCACTGTTTTTTTGTTTACTTAGGATTTGTCCTTTGTTTAAACTTTAAAATAAATGATCATGAAGAATCAATGTTTCTCACTCATTCTTGAACTCCTAAAAGAAGCCAAAGATGGAAAATAACCAAGATCCGCCACAGGACATAGTAACATGATGAACTGTATGTGTTTTGTCATTTATTTGGACATTACTTAACATCCAAGTTATGATCTACAGGACCTATTGATTAACCCTATGCAGAGAACAGCTTAGATTGCATTAAAATTAATTATGGGATATTTCCATTGCCAATAGATTGAACATAAAAATACATTTTAAAGTAACAATAAGCATACAGAAGATTTGACTCTATCTTTTATTATAAATGTCTAACTTCAGGACTAAAATAAATACATTAATATACCAATTTCAAGTTTTGGGTTCAATATGAGAATAATAGTGGAAGGTAGGCTTGGTGAAGCATGGGAGTGACTGAGATTTCCTCAATCAACCTTAGCAACAAAACATATTCTTGTCCTTGTCACGGGTTGCTGTAAGTAAGGAGACAGGCTTGATAGTGTTGGTAATGAACAGCTATTTTTGACTATACACTAATAAATACAAACTAAAATTATCATGATTTCTTTATAGCATAAATGATTAAAAAGAGAAGTCTTTCTACCAACCTGACTGAGGCCAACATATGTCATTTCAAATTTGTTCTTATAAATAGACCGACGTAGGCAGCAATCAAACTGTTCAACTCCTCCACAAAGTGTGCCCTGCAAATTAAGATGTGGATTTCTAATATGCTCCTCCTCAATAATTTTAACAAAAGTACTTAATTAAATATAAGATGGGAAACACTATTGTCATTCAAATTTTCTGTAAACAAAACTATTATGTATCCCATTCTAAATGTAGCATATGGGAAGAAATTACACATTTTTTCAATCTACCCTAAAGGCAGAAATAAGTCATTGCAGTTGTTCCATACGTAAAAACAGATATGATGACAAATTTACTTTCAAAGCACAAAAATAACTTTTGATAAAGTATATGTATTCTTTGAGTACCAACCGCACAAAGTCTAGAACCATCCTTTTTCCAAGCTAAGGCAGTAATAGTGTAAAGGTTTGGGATCTCCTTTGGTCGAGACTCATCCCAAGCACTTCTACGAGGACTCCAATTTAAAACCCTGAGCCTGCAAGAAAACATTTAATTTCAACCATTCATTGGAAACAAACTGGTCACATGTAACATCCAAAATAGGAAGTAAACTTCATCATATTTTTTAAAAATCAAAATAAAATTAGTAGCAAACCAACGAAGAGTAAGTTCAGTGTATTCAATTTCGTTATATGGAACTACTTAATCAATTAGATTAAACAAACAGAAAATGGCACAATCCACCACCTCTTCTGAGAGTTCATTGCAATTAACCACCATATTATCATTAATAGGTCGAATTAAGGCTATTAAAATGATAGTTTTACCAAAATTCTTATTTCTATTTCAGGCAGTTCCTTCCTTTGTTCCTAAAAAGTTCTTTGACAGAATAGATTCTATAATCTTATCTTATATTTGGAACAATAAAAGTCCTAGATTGAGTAAACCCTTATTGCAGAAATTAAAAAAGGATGGTGGTATGGCTTTCCCAAATTTTAGAATGTACTATTGGGCAATTAATATTCAATATATTACTTTTTGGATTCACTATTCACTATTCAGATATACATGAATGTCCTTCATGGTTGGATTTGGAGGAAAACTCGGTGAAAGGATTCTCTTTGACCTCTTTACTGAGAGCTCCTCTTCCCTTTTTGTTTTCTAAGATTAGTAGACAAGATTTTAATTCCATTATTAAACATATATTAAGAATTTGGTTTCAGTTTCGTAGATTTTTTGAGTAAAATAATTTTATTCTTTCTAATAATATCCATCTCAATTATTTTTTAAACCATCAATTTTGGATAAGGCCTTTTTAATTTGAAAAACCAAGGGAATAATAACTTGTTCAGATTTGCTTTTAGGGAACTGTTTAATGTCTTTTTCTCAGTTAGTGGATAAATATGATTAATCTAATGTACACTTTTTTAGATGTTTACAAATTAGGAATTTTTTACGTGGTTTGTTGCCAAATTACCCTTCTGCTTATCCACCTAATACGACAGATGCTCTCTTTCAGTTTAAACCATTTCAAAAAGGGTTGATAGCTATAATCTACAAATGATTATTGAACTCATGAATGATATCTAATGATAAAATTAAACGTGATTGGGAATCGGAATATCAGAGTCATTTTCAGATAATCAATGGAGTAAAATTTTTCATTTGGTTAATAACTCATCTATTTGTGCCCGTCATTCCTTGATACAGTTCAAGGTCGTGCATCTGGCCCGTATGTCAAAGGATAAATTAGAGCGTATTTTTTCCAATATCAATCCTATTTGCGACAGATGTAATATTGAGGTGGCCACTTTAACTCATATGTATTGGTCTTGTATAAAGCTAGATAACTCTTGGAGAGATGTTTTTAAAACACTATCAAAAGTCTCGGCTCTGGATCTACAACCTAATTTGCTTACGGCAATTTTTGGGATTATCCCATCGGAAGCAGGAAGCATTCCTGTTTCCACTCAACGTATGATAGCCTTTTCAACTTTATTGGCTAGGAGAGCTATTTTATTGAAGTGGAAGGATTCTAATCCACCTACTGCCTTTTATTGGCTCTCCTCCATTATGTCCTGTTTAAGTTTAGAGAAAATAAGTTGGACATTTGATACATCCTTTAAATTTGAGCAAATCTGGCGACCTTTTATTCAATATTTTCATTTAATTTGATTTATTACTCTTCCAATTTTTTTTTCCAAAGTTTTAGATTTGATCATAAAGTCTTTTTTTTTGGCCGTATCCTCAGAATGGACTGCTCAGTCCTTTTTTTTGTAGAGTGTAGTGGGGGTTTTTTTTCTTCATTTAAAATTCAAAATTTTTTTCTTTCCTCTTCATGAACTGATAAAGGGAGAATAGCTGTTTTCTTTTTTTTCTTATATACTAGTTTAATACTATGTATGATTTTGATCATGTCTATCTTAATCTCGGTTTGTATTGTTATTGATATATATATTTGAGATCATTCTCCTCTTGTTCGTATTTATGTTCTTTTTAAATCAATAAAAAGATTAATAAAGAAAGCAATTAACCAGCACCTTCTGTATGCAAAACCTATCCTCAAATCGCCAAGTTTCTCCCCTCTCTTCTGAAACCTGTGCCGTTTGATTCCCTCCCCTTATTAAAAGGCTGCAACTATTGATTCTATTTATGCACCTCATTAATTCATAAACTATGAGGTCACACCTCAGACCCCAAGATTCTGAGAAGAATAAGTCCAGCTTCTCCAACCTCTCCTTATAACTACAGCCCTCCGTACCAGACAACATCATGATGCATCATTTCCACACTCTGTCTAATGCAAGCACAACCTTCCTGTAGTGTCCCAACCAAAATCATACAGAATGCTCAAAGTGAGGTCTAAACAATGTTTTGTACAGCTGTAACTTTATATCCCAACTCTTATACTCAATACTTTGCCTCATGAAGCCAGACGTACGAAAAGTCTTTGCACTACTTTGTCCACAAGTGCTGCCATTTTCAAGGAGCTGTAGACTTTCACCCCGGATTCTCTCTGTACGTCAGTAATGCAGAGTAAATTGCAGGGACCATTGTACCTCCTGCCTGAATTTGACTTCCCAAAGGTCATTAACACACACTTGCCTGGATTAAATTCCATCTACTACCACTCTCGCTATCTTTCCATTTGTGCTGTATCCTTAGAAAACGTCTCTATGAATCCACCAATTTTCATCCAACTACATTGTCATCCAAATCACTTGCAAGTAATATTCAAGTGATCTGCCAGCACAGTATTGGGATGAAACCACAGCACATAGGAGCCCAGGGAGAGCATGCAGACTACACGCAAACAAGGTCAAAATCAAATCTAGGTCTCTGGAGACATCAGACAACAGTACTGATTGCCACACCAGAATAAACTTTTGAAAAATGCCCAATGAAAAGTACTTGGGTCAATTCTTGGTCATGTTCAGTGTTTTTCTGTAATTTCTGAAGTGAGTTTTAATTTATTTAAATTCTCTCAGGGCACTGTAGGCTTGCTCAACAAAATGCCAAAGCACTTCATCAGTAAATGTACTTTGTTTATAATGTTCAGGAAAGATTCCTTCATCCGTACGTACAAGTCCCAATGAGAGAGCATGCGATACTGGATCTGCTATTATGGAATGAGACAGGGCAGGTGACAGAAGTTTGTGTAGGGGAACACTTTACATCCAGAGACCACAATGCCATTAGATTCAAAGTAAATATGCAAAAAGATAGGTCTGGTCCTTGGGTTGCAGCATCAACTTGCTGGACCCTATACAGATTACAGAGGAGGAGGAGTTTGCCGTCCTGGGCAAAATTAGGGTGGATGAATCCCTAAGGCCTGACAAGATGTTCCCTCACACCTTGTGGGAGGCAAGTGCAGAAGCTGCCAGGGTGCAAGCAGAGATATTTAAATCCTCCTAAGCAACAGATGATACACCAGAGTATTGGAGGACAGCCGATATTGTTCCATTGGTTAAGAAAGGCTCTAAATAGAAACCAGGAAATTATAGGCCAGTGAGCCTGACATCAGTAGTGGGAAATTTACTGGAAGGTATTCCAGAGTATTGAATATATGAATATTTGGATAGACATGGACTGATAAAGGATAATCAACATGGCTTCATACATGGTAGGTCATGGCTAAACAACCTTAGAGTTTTTTGAGGAAGTAACCAGGAAAGTGAATGAAGGCAAGGCAGTAGACATTGTCTAAATGGACATTAGCAAGGTCCCACATGGCAGGTTGGTCAAGACGGTTTAGTCGTTTGGCATTCAAGATGAAGTAGTGAACTGGATTAGACATTGACTTTGTGGGAAAAGCCAGACAGTGGCAGTAGATGGCTCCCCTTTTAACTGGAGGCCTGTGACTAGTGGAGTGCTGTGGGAATCGTTGCTGGGTCCTTCGTTGTTTGTCATCTATATCAACAATCTGGATGATAACGTGGTTAACTGGATCAGCAAATTTGTTGGTGACATCAAGATTGTGTGTTTGTGGGTGGAGTGGACAGTAAGGAAGGCTATCATGGCTTGCAGCGGGATCTGGATCAGTTGGAAGAATGGGCTAAAAACTGGCAGATGGAATTTAATGCAGGCAAGTGTGAAGACTGTGGAAGATTAAGAGGAGATTTGGTAGAGGTACAGTATACAAAATTATGAGGGATATAGTTAGGGCAATGCAAGTAGGTTTTTTCCTCTGAGGTTGGATTGGACTGCAACTAGAGGTCGTGGTATAAGGGTGAAAGGTAAAATGTTTAAGGGGAATAGACAGGAGCTTCTTCACTCCTGGTGAGAACATGGAACAAGCTACCAGTGCAAGTGTTGGATGTGGGGTCAATTTCAACATTTAAAAGAAGTTTTGTTAGGTATACAGTATATGGAGGGCTATGGCCACAGTGTAGGTTGATAGGGAGTAGGCAGATTAGGTGTTTCAGCATGAATGGATGGGCTGAAAGGCCTGCTTCTGTGTTGTGCCTTTCTCAGACTCAATAACGCAATGTTACCTGTCATAGCTTCCAATGACAACAGACTGTCCACTGGGGCTGGTGACAGCTACTGTGAACTCTTTCTCTGTAGAATCTCGGCCATAATCAAACTGTTGGATAATGTGGCCTTCCTTTCCATAGGCGATGATTTTCTTATCACATCCAGCAGCTACAATGCTGTTTAAAGCCCAGGCTAAGGCATAAGGTGGACAACTGTGAGTAGCTAGTTTACCCTGAAACAAAAAAAAAATCCAATTTACAGTTTAATTAGAATATTTCATAAGCATTCATTTGTGGTACAAAAATCAGATATCACAAAATAAATTAATTATAAATCATAGAAACACAGAAAAACTACAGCACAATACAGGCCCTTCTGCCCACAATGCTGTGCCGAACATGCACAGCATCCCTCTATCAATTTTCTACATTACAATTTTTGAAATTGTAAATTGCAAATAAGTGAAGCTTTTGAGTAATACTATAACTTACATCACATAAAATGCACTGGGCAGGAACATGGTTTCAGAGATAACAAAATGTAGATCATGAAATAAGGCAGTTGAGTACTAACAACGCAGAATCAGGTTTAATATCACCGGCAAATGTAATAGGAAAAAAAGCATGTGTGTATGAAATGAAATGATGGAGCTGACTAAGTTTACAACTCTCTGCAGCTTACTTCAATCCTGTGCTGTAGCCGCTTCCCCCCCCCCCACCTCATACCAGACAGTAATGCAGACAGAATGCTCTCCACTGTACATCTGTAGAAATTTGAGGGTATCTTTGGTGACAGAGCAAATCTCCTTAAACTCCTAATGAAATATAGCTGCTATCATGCCTTCTTTATAGCTGCATCAATGTGTTAGGTTCAAGGCTATGTGAAGAGCCAATGAGATTGTGTCTACTGTAGGCCTACTGTGCTGATAGGCAAAGTGCAGTGGGTCCAGGTTCTTGCTGAGACAGGAGTTAGTTCTACCCGTAGCCAACCTCAAAACACTTCAGATGCTAGTGCCACTGGACGTAGATGTGAGTGCTACTGAATGATAGTCACTGAGGCTCTTCTTGGGCACTGGCATAATTGTTGCCCTTATGTAGCAGGTGGGAACTTCGGACCATAGCAATGAGAGATTAAAAAATGTCTTCAACACCCCTGCCAGTAGAGTGGTACCGGCTTTCAGAGCCCAACCAGGTAATCCATCAGGGTCTGTCACCTCCAAGGGTACACCCTCTTGAAAGACAGCCTGATGTTGGCCTCCAAGACTGAGATCACAGGGTCACCGGGTGCTGCAGGGATCTTATAGCTGTAGTTTTATACTCCCTTTCAAAGCAAGCATTAAGGGTGTTGAACTCATCTGGAAGTGAAGCATCACTGCCATTAATGATATTAGGTTTTGCTTTGTAGGAAGTAATGGCCTGCAAACCCTGCCGTGCATCCAATTCCACCTCCAATCTGATTCGGAATTGTTCCTTTGCTCTTCATATAGTCCTTTGCAAGTCGTACCCGGTTTTCTCGTACAGACCTGGGTCACCACAGATCTAGCCCTCAGCAGACTACAAACCCCCTAGTTTATCCAAGGCCTTTGATTTGGGTGTGCACAGTAAGTTCCCGCAGGCACACACTTATCCACACAAGTTTTAATGAAGTTAGTGACAAATGTAGCATACTCATTGAGACTCGAAGATGAATCCCTGAACACATTCTCCTACCGGTTCAAAGCAATCCTGCAAGTGCTCCTGTGCCTCCCTTGTCCACACCTTCTTGGTCCTCACTACTGGAGCTGCAGTCTTCAGTCTCTGCCTATACTCAGGGAGTAGAAGTACAGCCAGGTGATCAGACTTTCCTAAGTGTGGGCATTGGATAGCACAGTAAGCACTCTTGATGGTGGTCTAACAATGGTCCAGTATGTTGGTTCCTCTGGTACTAGGAGTGATTTGTTCGTAATAATTAATTAGAGACTTTTTCAAGCTGACTTGGTCAAAATCAAAATGAGGGAGAAGGGATCAGGATGCACTGTTTCATGCCTGTTGATTATATCACTCAGTTTGTTTAGAGCTTGTCGTGGGATGCACGCCTGGAGATCACTGAAATCTCCTCCAGCAGATAAAATGGATGACACTTGTTCGTGAGATGTTCCAGGTCGGGTGAACAGGACTGACACAGTACCACAGCGTCTGTACACCACAAGGAGTTGATCATGAAGCGTACTCCACCTCCTCTGCCTTGGAAAGATTCAGCAGTCCTATCTCGGTGGTGTATTGTGAACCCATCAAGCTGTGTCGCTGTGTCCAGAATGGAAGGCCTGATAAAGGGCTTTCAACTTGAAACACTAACTCTGCTTCTCTTTCCACAGATGCTCACTGATCTGCTCTGTGAATACAGTATTTTATGTTTTAACTTCAGATTCTACAACCTGCAGTTTTTTAAATATTATTTTTCAAGGCAAATGGGTACTTTAAGCCATGATGTATTTTTTTAAAAATCTCCTTTATATCTCTTTTGGTTCCTTAAGGTTTTTATAGTGGGGGTGGTAATGGGGACAAACTCCCAATAAAAAGCTCCCAATGGCGTGCACCTCAAATAGACTCTGATAACCAAGTCCAGCTCCTGGTCCTCACGTGTGGCTTAGCTAAGCCGGCCAGAACCTTTTCTACTGACAGGAGAAAGGGCAAAGGCGGGTTACTGGTACCTTGAAACCAGTTGCTTTGGGCAGATGGGGCTCATCAGCCGTGGGTGACAGCTCATTTAGGACAAGGAAGACTGATCTCAAACCACTGTTGCCTTCCAGCTACACCCACTCATGGGGAAGGCTTCAGGAGTAAACCCTGAGGGAAAAATCCAGAGCTGGAGTCCCAAAGACAGTCCTACATTGAGGTCAACGCTGACCAGCAACTCCTGTGACACTGCTGGTACCAAACTGTATCGGTCTCTGCCAATTCCTTTGGGTTCATTAGATGCACGGAGAGGAAGAGTTTGCTACACAGGCTTGCTCTCCATACCACACTGCCCATGCTTGTAATCTAGACAGCTAGGGTGCAATATCCACGGTCAACTCTGACCGATGAAGGCATCAGCCCAGCGTATCTCTTTCATTAATAAAAAGGCTTCCTCTGGAAAACACTATAGAGCTACTAAAACAACGAAAAAAAATTAAAAGTTTCTTCGTCCAGGCAGTTAAGGTGATCAGTTAATTCCAGTTAGCAATTCCCCTCCCCCCACCCCTGACTCTATTTATTACATCAGACACTGCACTGTAAATACTTCAAAATCACTTAATATAATGCTGGTTACATTATAAATACATGCTGGTACTTATATATTTATGCACATTTTAATCCATATCCATGCTTTAAAGTCAATTGCTTTGTCATTTTTTATTGCTTATAATTGCTGAATGTTGTTTTTGTTGCATGTCATGCCAACACACCACAGCAAATCCTTAATACATGTATATGGCAAATAAAGTTTATCCTTGATTTTTTTATTATAAGGATATAGATTTGAGCCTCATATGTTACCATGGTCTAATATTAGCCCGTAATGCTCAGACATATTGTTATTTACCTGGATCCATTAATTACATCAAAGAAATTAAAATAACCCACTTAAAAGAAATAAATGAACACAAAAATTTGGTCACTTCACAATAAAATGAACAATTCATTTTAAGTTCACAATACTGCATGCCAAGGAAAGGCTTCACATCTCAAGATGTTTCATAAACCAGGAAAGCATAAAATGAGCCATTTAAAACCACATTCTGAAATGGTCTCAAATTTACATATGAAAATGTGTGTTCATTATATTCCATTTTACACATTTTAAAACTATGTTTTTCTTGAGATGAAAAATATATTTATAATATATTTTGAAGGAGACTAGTGTCGAAATTGCGGGGGCCCTGGCAGAAATATTTAAAATGTCGCTGTCTACGGGTGAAGTGCCCGAGGATTGGAGAGTGGCTCATGTTGTTCCGTTGATTAAAAAAGGATCGAAAAGTAATCTGGGAAATTATAGGCCGGTGAGTTTAACGTTGGTAGTAGGTAAATTATTGGAGGGAGTACTAAGAGACAGAATCTACAAGCATTTGGATAGACAGGGGCTTGTTAGGGAGAGTCAACATGGCTTTGTGCGTGGTAGGTCATGTTTGACCAATCTGTTGGAGTTTTTCGAGGAGGTTACCAGGAAAGTGGATGAAGGGAAGGCAGTGGATATTGTCTACATGGACTTCAGTAAGGCCTTTGACAAGGTCCCACATGGGAGGTTAGTTAGGAAAATTCAGTCGCTAGGTATACATGGAGAGGTGGTAAATTGGATTGGACATTGGCTCGATGGAAGAAGCCAAAGAGCGGTGGTAGAGAATTGCTTCTCTGAGTGGAGGCCTGTGACTAGCGGTGTGCCACAGGGATCAGTGCTGGGTCCATTGTTATTTGTCATCTATATCAATGATCTGGATGATAATGTGGTAAATTGGATCAGCAAGTTTGCTGATGATACAAAGATTGGAGGTGTAGTAGACAGTGAGGAAGGTTTTCAGAGCCTGCAGAGGGACTTGGACCAGCTGGAAAAATGGGCTGAAAAATGGCAGATGGAGTTTAATACAGACAAGTGTGAGGTATTGCACGTTGGAAGGACAAACCAAGGTAGAACATACAGGGTTAATGGTAAAGCACTGAGGAGTGCAGTGGAACAGAGGGATCTGGGAATACAGATACAAAATTCCCTAAAAGTGGCATCACAGGTAGATAGGGTCGTAAAGAGATCTTTTGGTACATTGGCCTTTATTAATCGAAGTATTGAGTATAAGTAATGGAATGTTATGATGAGGTTGTATAAGGCATTGGTGAGGCCGAATCTGGAGTATTGTGTTCAGTTTTGGTCACCAAATTACAGGAAGGATATAAATAAGGTTGAAAGAGTGCAGAGAAGGTTTACAAGGATGTTGCCAGGACTTGAGAAACTTAGTTACAGAGAAAGGTTGAATAGGTTAGGACTTTATTCCCTGGAGCATAGAAGAATGAGGGGAGATTTGATAGAGGTATATAAAATTATGATGGGTATAGATAGAGTGAATGCAAGCAGGCTTTTTCCACTGAGGCAAGGGGAGAAAAAAACCAGAGGACATGGGTTAAGGGTGAGGGGGGAAAAGTTTAGAGGGAACATTAGGGGGGGCTTCTTCACACAGAGTGGTGGGAGTATGGAATGAGCTGCCAGACGAGGTGGTAAATGCAGGATCTTTTTTAACATTTAAGAATAAATTGGACAGATACATGGATGGGAGGTGTATGGAGGGATATGGTCCGTGTGCAGGTCAGTGGGACTAGGCAGAAAATGGTTCGGCACAGCCAAGAAGGGCCAAAGAGCCTGTTTCTGTGCTGTAGTTTCTATGGTTCTATGGTAATACATCCTTGTAATCCTGACAATTGTCCCTTTTAACCCAACTATTCCATATGCAACAAGCTTTACCTCATTGTCTCCACTCATCTGAACACAAATAAGACTATTGTTCTTGCTTTCTTCCCTCATATCTGTTTAAAAACATTTTCTGAAACCCTTCACTCAGTCTCCACAATTTAACAGATCTTTCTATCTCCCAAGTCAAAAGGGCAGCTTTTTACTCCATCTGTACATGCTGCTTGATCTTTATTTACATCAAGTCTTTAACATAACATGAGCACCAGGCTATTTCAGTGACATACAGAAAGGAGCAGTAATGGAGAATTATAGAGCTTTTAAGGTGTGGGAAGCAGATGAAGACAAGTGACAAGGTATCGTACAAGTTCATTATCATTTGACTGTACAGATACAACCACTCAAAATAATGTTAATTCAGACCATGGTGCACCCACAATACACATATATAACTCACAGCACATAGAACAAAATATTACCACAAATTAATAAAACATAATCCAAAATGCATGTGTAGTGCACAACATAGGTAAACAGTAAACAGCACAGTAAACATAAACACCAGCTGTCTTAATGACAAGCCCTCGGTGGTGGCAAAGTATTCATTAGTTTCACAGCTTGCGGGAAGAAGCTGTTACTCAGTCTAGCAGCGCTAGTCCTGATGTTCCTGCATGTCCTTCCCGACGGTAGTAAATCAAAGAGATTATGAGATGGTTGGCAGGAATCTTCAACAATGCTTTGGGCCTTTCATATACAGCACTCCTGGTAAGTGTCACAAATAGGCATACGGAGACCCCAGTGATCCTCTTGGTGGTTTTATAATCCTCGGTGATGTCTTGTGGGCCGATGCCTTGCAGTTTCCACACTGCATCAATGATGCAGCCAGACAAGACACTCTTGTAGAAAGTTGTTAGATTCGTGGTGTCAAATTGTGCATAGAAGGCATTCAGGGAGGTGTCACTGTCGTTGACGTGCGGCTGGACGTGTAATCAGTTAGGATTTGTATACCTTGCCATATGTACCGCACATCCCTGGTGTCACTGAAATGGCTGTGAATTTTCTGTGAGTACTCTCACTTTACCATCCTGATGGCATGGGAGAGTGTGGTTCCTGCTGACCATACAGTCATCTTACCTGAAGGCAGCGTCCTGACTCCTAAGCAGTGCACGAACCTCTGCAGTCAGTCATGGTTTCTAATTTGCCCTGGCAATGTAGTGTTTAATAAGGGTAAAGTCCTCAATATGTTTTCATAAAGTCATAGAACACTACAGCATAGAAATAGGCCCTTCAGCCTATCTAGTCTGTGCCAAACCATTAATCTCCCTTCACTCGCACCCAGACCATAACCCTTCACACCTCTCGCATCCATGTACCTATCCAAATGTTCTTAAATGTTGAAACTGACCCCGCATTCAGGACTTGCACTGGCAGCTCGTTCCACACTCTCCCCACCCTCTGAGTGAACAAGTTCTTAAACCTTTTCCCTTTCGCCCTTATACCGTGACCTCTGGTTGTAATCTCACCCAACCACATGGGAAAAGCCTGCTTGCATTTACCTTATCTATACCCCTCATAATTTTGTATACTGTACATCAAATCTCCCCTCATAATTTTGTATACTGTACCTCTATTAAATCTCCCCTCAGTCTTCTACATTCTAGGGAACAAAGTTCTAACCTATTCAACCTTTCTCTGTAACTCAGGTCCTCAGGTCCTGACAACGGCCTTGTAAATTTTCTCTGCTCCCTTTCAGTCTTATGAACATTCTTCCTGTAGGTAGGTGATCAAAACAGCATACAATACTCCAAGTTAGTCTTCACCAATGACTTATACAATTTCAACATAACACCCTAGCTCCTATACACAATACATTAACTTATGAAGGCAAATGTCCCAGAAGCTTTCTTCATGACACTATCTACCTGTGACGCCACTTTCAAGAAATTATGGATCTGTATTCTGAAATCCCTCCAGATTTCAGATCCCTCCTGAAGACCTACCCTGGTTGGTCCTCCCAAAGTGCAACACTTCACACTTCTCTGCATTAAATGTATCAGCCAGGTTGCAGCCCATTTTTCCAGCTGATCCATATCCCGCTGCTAACCATGAAATCCTTCCTCACTGTCCACCACACCCCCAATCTTGGTGTCATCTGTAAATCTGCCGATTCAATTAACCACATTATCATCCAGGTTGTTGATATAGATGACAAATAACAATGGACCCAGCACCGACCGATTCCAGCTGCACACCACTAGGCACAGGCATCCAGTCAGAAAGTCAACCAGTCTGGCTCCTTCCATGAAGCCAATACTTAATCCAATTTACTACCTCATCTTGAATGTTAAGCGACTGAACCTTCTTGACCAACCTCCCATATGGGACCTTGTCAAAGGCCTTTATAAAGTCCATGTGGGCAACATCCACTGCCTTGCTTTCATCAATTTTCCTGGCAACTTCCTTGAAAAACTCTATAAAATTGGTTAGACATGACCTACCACACACAGAGCCATGTTGACTATCCCTAAACAGTCCTTGTCTATCCAAATACTCATATATCCAGTCCTTTAGAGTACCTTCCAATTACTTTACAACTACTGACACCAGGCTCACCAGCCTATAATTTGATGTTTTTTTCTTAAGCAATAGGACAACATTAACTATCCTCCAATTCTCTGGCAGCTCACCTGTGGTTAAGGATGTTTCAAATACCTCTGCCAGTGCCCCTGCAATTTCTGCACTGGCATCCCACAGAGTCCAAGGGAACACACTGCCAGGCCCTGGGGATTTGTTCATCCTAATTTGCCTCAAGACGGTGAACACATCCTCCTCAGTAATCTGTATAGTGTCCATGACCTTGCGCTGCTTTGCCCCATTCTATAGAAGCATCAGTCTCCTCAGTAAATACTGATGTCAAAAAATACATTTAAGATCTTTCCCATCTCTCTTGGCTCTATGAATAGATTACCACTCTGATCTTCCAGTGGACCAATATTGCCCCTTGCAATCCTTTTGCTCCTAATATTTCTGTAGAAATCCTGAGGATTCTCCTTCATCTTGTCTGCTAGAGCAACCTCATGCCTTCTTTTAGCACTCCTGATTTCCTTAATGTTCTCTTGCATTTCTTATACTCAAGTCTCTCACGTTCCCACCTGCCTATACCTGCTATGCACCTTATTCTTTTTCTTCACCAGAGCCTCAATATCTCTCAAAAAGCAAGGTTCTATAAATCTGTTATCCTTATCTGTTATTCTGACAGGAGCATGCAAACTCTGTACTCTCTACATTTCACTTTTGAAGGCCTCCCACCTACCAAATACAGTACACTATTGTCAGGAAACAGCTTGTCCTAATCCAGATCTGCCAGATCCTTTCTGATGCAATCAAAACTGGCCTTTTTCAAATTCAGAATCTCAACCGAAAGACCAGACTTATCTTTTTCTATATGTACTTTGAAACTAATGGCATTATGATCACTAAGTGCAAAATGTTCCCCTGTAGAAACTCCTGCTCTGTCTCCTTCCCTAATGGGAGATCTAGTATCACTCTCTTTAGAAGGAACATCTATGATCTGATTAAGGAAACTTTACTGAAGAAATTTATCAATCTCTTTCGCAACAGACTTTTTACAGTATGGCAGTCGCAGTCAATATATGGAAAGTTAAAAATCACCTTATGTTTCTTGCAAGTCTGCAATCTCGCTACAAATTTGCTCCTCTAAATCATGTGGGCTGTTGAATGATCTATATAACCCCATTAACATGGTCATACCATTCTTATTCCTCAGTTCTTCTCATTAGGCCTCACTAGACAAGCTCTCCAATAGGTCTTCATGGACGATAGATCATGGTCTCTGCGGGATTGCTATTGCTTGTATGGTGGGTGGTGGGGGCTGATGTTTTTTGCTAGAACAAGTGAGGGGAAGGGAGGTGGGGGAGGATTGATGCTTTGCTACTGTTTGTGTATGGGAAGGGGTCTTTGGAGTTCTAACTTTTTTCTGTCATTCATTCTTTTTTTTCTCCTCTGGATGTCTGCGAAGAGTAAGGATTTCAGATTGTATACATTCTCTAAATTGAACCATTGTTACCAACGTGGACCATGACCAACTCACCCTCCAACTTAAGAATGCTGTAAACTCAATCCAAGATGTCCCTGACCTTGGCACCCAGAAGGCAACATACCATCCAGGAATCTTGTTCTCTTCCACAGAACCTCCTTTCTGTTCCCCTAACTAGTGAATCCCCTATCACTACAGCTCACCTCTTCTCCCCCTTTCCTTTCTGAGTCACAAAGCCAGACTCAGTGCCAGATTCCTGACTGCTGTGGCTTTCCTCTGCTAGGTCATCCACCACCACACCCCCCCTCCCCACCACCACAACACTTCAGCTAGGTCCTCATCTCCGTGCAGACCGATCTGACCCGTGTAACCAATGGTCTGTATGCAGAAATTAGCAAAATGGATATATGGTCTGAGTATCTGAGGTGGGAGTATCTGAGGTGGGGGCAGGAGGCAGCCTTGTAGGCTGCACAGGCATTGGTAGAGGTCAGCTCTAGTATATCCTATCCTCTGTTTGTGAAGCTGACAGGCTGGAAGAACTTTGAAAGGATTCATTTTAAGCT
Organism: Mobula hypostoma; assembly: GCF_963921235.1. Classification (NCBI taxonomy): domain Eukaryota; kingdom Metazoa; phylum Chordata; class Chondrichthyes; order Myliobatiformes; family Myliobatidae; genus Mobula; species Mobula hypostoma. The sequence continues at coordinate 38,286,709 of NC_086098.1, forward strand.
CGCATGATTGAAGTCATCAGCAACAAAGATGATACAAATGATAAAAAAATGATATTGGGGAATTATCTCTATTCCACAATACCTTACCGTACAATGTATCAAAAATCCACAAATGTTTTAATGGACTTTAACACAAACAACCATACCCTGGACAATTTTATAAGAGATTGGTATAGGTCATTTGCTGATCATTTTTCTTAATTACTACTTGTTGTTTAATTTATTGTCATACCTGTGAATCACCTGATCCTTCATCATCAAAATAGTAACGCACAATAGTGCCATCTGCGTGGCCAGACAGAATCCCTTTGCCAGAAGAGCTGTGAAGAGAGGATATGAAAATGGCAAAAAGCTGAAGACTTCCAAAAACAACATTAAAATTAAAATTCTGAAATTCGTGAAACACAAAACTTGTATCTGAGAAGTACATGTTAGCCAAAAGAAATCAAAAGGTGAAAACCCATTTTGTTCATGAATGTAAAAGAGCCAATAGATGATCTGTAACAACCAGTGGCCTATTTTGCACTTTGCCCAATCTTCTGAATAAAGATACTGAAAAAAGACGATAAATAGCTTGTAAAAAATGTTTGCCAAGTCATGATTCTCATTTGATGCTGTTATGAAAGATAAACATACCCCAGTACATCAAAGTTGAAATAAGGACCTTGGTATTCAAAAGAGTGCTCCATATATCAAAAAACATTGATTTCTCTAACTTCTAGTAAACATTCCCCTCTGTTCCCCCCCCATTTGTTTTGTTTTATCCCACTGACTCCATCAACTCCTCGCTTTCCTCTCCCCCATCCTCCCAATCTTCCTATAAGCTACACATTCCTCCATCCGGTTCCCTTCCTCATATCCTTCCCTGTATTCCATGGTCCACTGTCCTTTCTTAGCAAATTCCTTCTTCTTCAGCCCTTTGTCACTTCCACCTACCAGTGCCTTGCATCATTTCCATTCTCCACCTCCTTTACCTGCCTATCATCCCTCTCAGTTGGATTTATCGACCACCCGCCTGCTCTTCCTCCACCCATATCCTGAAGTTATTATACTGGCTATCGCCCTCTTTCTGTACTGGCTATCACCATCAGTCCTGATGAAGGGTCTTGACCAGAAACATTGACTGTCCATTTCCCTTCTTTTATGCTGCTTGATCTGCTGACTTCCTCCAGTTTTTTGTGTGTTAACCCATTTATGAAGAAGTTGCCCTACAATGAGAATAACAGCCATTTACAAAAAACTTACTTTGAAGTTAGTGAAACCACATAAGAATCTGTTCCATAAATGGTTGATGACTTGTTTGTTTTTGTGTTAGCTAAGCGAACCTATATTGAACAGAAACAATATCAGAGAACATCAAAATCAACATAAAATATTAATTTTAACAACATGAATAATTATAGGGATGTCCTTATAAATTGTTTAATATGAAGCTGGATCAGAAAAATACCTATATTAAAGTACCACTTGGTGGCATAATTTCACAACAATGGCCTTTTTTTTAAGATACTGTATATGCACATCCCAAGAAAGCAGGACAGTTCCAATCTGATTACTGCCTAGTCAGCTTACTGTTAATCATCAGCAGAGCGATGCAGTACTGACAATATGCTATCAAACAGCTAACCTTCCTTCTAAATAATTGCTCACTGGTGCTTAATTTGGTTTTAATGAGAATCCTTCAGTTTAAGATCTCATCAGAGCCCTGGTCATGACCTGAATCTTAGAGCTCTGAATTTCAGAGAGTGATTGTGCTCAATTAAAGGCAGCATTTGATTTGAGTATGCCATCAAAGATCTCCAGTAAGTCTGGTCAACAGGCATCAAGGAAACAAATCACTGGAATAATCGCAGAATACATCTTGAGAACAGGCCCTTTGACCCACAATGTCTGCAAGAGGATCTATTTCTTTATTGGGAGACCACAGTCAGTGCAGATCAGTAATAACATCTCCTCCTTGCTTACTATAAACACAGGTGCACCTCAAAGATGCATGGATAGCCCACTGCTCTCCTCTCATGACTGTGTGTCTAAGCATAGCCCAAATGTTATCTCTAAATTTGCCATGACACCACCGTTGTTGGTAGAATTTCAGATGGCTGTGAGGATGGTTACAGGAGTTAGAGGGGGAAGTCGGGAGAACACACGACACACCAGTCTTCCTTGAAGGGTCAGCAGTAAAATCAAGTGCATTACATCAATCAATCATACAAATCCCAAAATGCTTCACAGCAATTACTTGTATAGATGAGTGATTTGTATTCATCATTTGTACCAAAATTACCAGAATGTGTAAATGTTCAATACAATAGAAGTAAACTGGTTAGATTTTGACATTAGGAGTTGCTAATCCAGGAAGACAATCATAACGCCAAAGTAACCGATGCATCTCAGTGAATGTAATTCTACACTATTTAAAACTTATTGTGTCATATATAATTCAACGTATTTACTGGAAGAGTCTAGACCAAATGGATGCTTTTAAACATAAACAAAAATAAAAGAAATCAAGCAGTAAGGGAAGGGACGCTTAAATAATGTTAAACAACCAACATTGCAAATTAACATCTTGCAACAAAAATATTAGCATTCCCTGCTTTGAGATTTTGTGCGCCACAGTTCCCGAGGAGACACTGGATTACGTGGAGGGAGAGTGAGTTCAAAAGAACACAGAACATAGAATAATACAGCACAGTACAGGCCCTTCGGCCCACAATGTTGTGCTGACCCTCAAACCCTGCCTCCCATATAACCCCCCCACTTTAAATTCCTCCATATACCTGTCTAGTAGTCTCTTAAACTTCACGAGTGTATCTGCCTCCACCACTGACTCAGGCAGTGCATTCCACGCACCAACCACTCTCTGAGTAAAAAACCTTCCTCTAATATCCCCCTTGAACTTCCCACCCCTTACCTTAAAGCCATGTCCTCTTGTATTGAGCAGTGGTGCCCTGGGGAAGAGGCGCTGGCTATCCACTCTATCTATTCCTCTTATTAGTCAGCTGCACCTTAAGAAGCAGGGGCAGTCAGCACGTTTTGCGCACCACAGTTCCCAAGGAGACATTGGATTGTGCATCATTTGGCACTTGGCAAGATACATTAAAAAGTTGTTAGATTTAAACGGAGCAGCCATTGTGGAAGCAGCCAGTGTTAAGAGTTGGAAGTTGAAGTTTTGGTTCATCAAAGCTTCAGCAAGGCGAGGTGTAGACCATAGTTAAGAGTTTTTTTCGTTGTTTATTCTTTCTTTCTTATTGCACATTTATAGCAGTGGGGATACCAGGTAGGATAGTGGAATGCTCCTCTTTTTACGATGTGGAAAGGTAGGGAGACCTCCAGTATCCCTGACTGACATCTGCAAGAAGTCATCCAGGGCAGCTTCCAACAGACTATGTTAAGGAGTTGAAACTGGAACTGGATGAATTCCAAATCACTTGGAAGGCTGAGGGCTTGATAGACAGGACATGCAGAGAGGTGGTTACACCCAATGTACAGGACATGGGTAACTGAGTCACTGTCACAAGGGGAAAAAATGGACAGCAAGTCAGTGCATAGTACCCCTCTGGTCATTCCTTTCAACAACAGATATATGGTTGGATACTGTTGGAGGGGGATGACTAGGCAGAGGAAAGCCACAGTGGACAGGTCTCTGGCATTCAGACTGGCTCTGTGGCTCAGATGGGGAAAAGAGGTAAGCTGTAGTGATAGGGGATTCATTGGTTAGGAGAACAGGAAGGAGGTTCTGTAAATGAGAACAAGATTCCTAGATGCCATATTGCCTCCTGAGTGCCAGGGTCAGGGTCAGGGACATCTCAGATCAAGTCCGCAGCATTCTTAAGTGGGAAGGTGAGCAGCCGGAAGTCATCGTTCACATCGGTACCAATGACATGGGTAGGAGGGGTAATGAGGTCCTGCAAAGTGAGGTCAGAAAGTTAGATACTGAGTTAAACACAGTGGACTGCGGACCGCTACCGGGCCGCGAGGAAACAATATGATTTGGCGATATGAAACGATATGAGTCAGCTGCACCTTTCCTCATTCCCCGTCACACACTGTTGAACTTGAACATAGGGTTGCCAACTGTCCCGTATTAGCCGGAACATCCCATACATTGGGCTAAATTGGTTTGTCCCATACAGGACCGCCCTTGTTCCGTATTTCCCCCGCTGAGGTAGAGCATTCCTATGAAACCGTTCGTAAGCTGAAATGGCGTAAAGTGAAGAAGCAATTACCATTAATTTATATGGGAAAAATTTTTGAGCGTTCCCCGACCCAAAATAACCTACCAAATCATACCAAATAACACATAAAACCTAAAATAACACTAACATATAGTAAAAGCAGGAATGATATAAAAACACAGCCTATATAAAGTAGAAATAATGTATGTACAGTGTAGTTTCACTTATCAGAATCGGGAAGATTTAGCCAAAACCAATTTGTAGAAAAAACCAGCACGTACACGCATGCGCACACAGGTGCTCGCACAAGGCTTTATGGTCATGGTAGTCTTTCTCAGGGTAAACACAAATGTCCCTTATTTGGGAGTGAGAAAGTTGGTAACCCTACTTGAACACCCCCCCCCCACCCCCGGTCAGCCAGTCCGCAAGAATATTGTCAATATTAAACCGATCTGCAGTGCAAAAAAGGTTGGTGACCCCTGAGTTAAAGGAAGGAGCTCCAGGATTCTGATCATGTGATTGCTACTCATGCCATTTTGCTAGCAAAGCCAGTATTAGGAAGATCATAAGGTTTAATATGGAAATGGTTTGAGAGAGAGGGCTTCAGATTTTAGGGTCATTGGGCTTTCTTCCAGAGAAGGTGGAAGGTTTCAGTTTACATCTGAACTGGAGGGGAATTAACTTTGTAGCGGGAAGGTTGATGGGTTGGGGGGTTTAATCTAGAGTTGCAGGGCGATAGGAACCAGCGTGCCAGAAAATATAGTGGAATAGTTGTGAAGAAGTATGTTGTTAAGCCTACATGCAATGTCAGGAACCAAAACACTGAGCATAGTGAGAATAATATTTCAATGCAAGGAGGGGAAGGACTTGCAGCTCAATATCCCGGGTCCCGTTGTTTGAGACATGATAAAGCAGGAGGAGTGGCATAACTAGTCAGGGAAAATGGCACTGCAGTACTGAATCAGGACATACTGGCGAGCTCATCTAGTGAAGCTTTATGTGTGGAACTGAAGAATAAGAAAGGTTAGATTATAGATCACGCAAAAGTCCACAGGATTTTAATAAACAAACTTGTGGACTGTTGCGAGTGACATAAGATTGTGATAGCAGGTGATTTTAAACTTTCCATATGTTGACTAGAACTCCCATACTACATGGGAAAGATGTTGAAAAATGTGTTCAGGAAAGTTTCCTTAATCAATGCATAGATGTCCTAACTAAAGAGAGTGTGATACTCCATCTTGTATTTGGAATGAAACAGGGAATGAGACAGAAGTGTGTGCAGGGGAACACTTTGCATTTAGTGACTATAATACCATTAGCTTCAAGGTAATTATGGAAAAGGATAAATCTGGTTCTTGGGTTGAGATTATAAATTGGAGAAAGGCCAACTACGATGGTATCAGAAAGGATCTGGCAAGTGTGGACTGGGACAGGTTGTTTTCCAACAAAGGTGTATTTGGCGAGTGGGAGGCCTTCAAAAGTGAAATTTAGAAAGTACAGAGATTGCATTTTCTTTTCAGAATACCTGTCGGTAAGCTAATTGGTCATTGCAAATTGTCCTATGATATGATTAGGATTAAATCAGGGATTGCTAGGCAGCATGGCTTGAAAGACTGGAAGGACCTATTCTGCACTGTATCTCTATAAAACAAAACATAATAAAAATTATTCAGGTGTTTTGCTATGCAGTCACGCGTGAGCAGAGTGTACAGCAATGGGCTCTGCACACAGCCCTGGGGGTCACCTGTGTTGAAGATAATGATAAGGGAGGAGCAGTTGTGTGTCCTAACTATCTGAGGTCTGTTGGTTAGAAATTCCAACAGAGGCGTTTTTCAACAGAGGCGTTTTTCAACCGAGGAATGGGAATTTGTTTAGCAAGGTCTGTAGTGTTGGGACAGTAGAGTTGAATGCCAAACTGAAATCCAGAAACAGCATTCTGACATAGGTATCTTTGCTTTCTAGATGTGTCAGATCCAGATGTACGACAGATGCCAAGGCATCTGTTGTAGAGTGTTTTGTCAGTAAGCATATTGATGAGTGTCTGATGTGGTGGGAATAGAGTTTTTGATATGTGCCATTACCAGCCCTTCAAAACACTGTATGATAATTAGCATCAGTGCCACTGGGTGGTCATCATTTAGTCCTGAGGGTGCTGAAGGTGTTGAAGGTGTCTTTGGTAGAGGGATGATGGTGGCTGATTCGAACTATGTGAAGACAGCTGCCTGGATTAGTGAAGTGTGAAAAATGTCCATGAAGGCATCGAGAATAGCTTCTGTTATAAGATTTTTGAATAGTGCCCTAGTATAAAAGATGAACTCGCTATCACAATCTACCCTGTTATGACCTTGTACCTTATTATCCATCTGCTCTGCATATTCTCTGCAGCTGTTGCAGTTTATTCTGCATTGTTATTGTTTTCCCCTGGACTACCCCAATGCTCTGTGTAATGAATCAATCTGCATGAATAGTATGCAAGACAAGCTTTTCACTGTACCACAATATATATAATCAATAATAAACCAATTCCAATCCCAATCATATAACAACGCCAATCAAGGATACATGCTGTTAAAAGGTAAAGCTTAATTTACACCCAGCTCTGCTTTGAATTACCGTCACAATCTTCAGTCCACATAACATCTCCAATCTCGCATCCAACCTTCCCCACAAATTACCTTTCTTTGCCAATTTAGCCAACTGCACCTATCCCACATCTTGATGCTGATCTCTATCCCAAATCCCCAGGATGACAACTTTTGTTGAATGGCCACTGACTTGATGCTGCTGCTAACTTGCCAATCTCACCCACCTTCCATCCAAAATCCTGGGTTGATTGTCACATCAAAATATTGTTATGTTCCCACTCCATGACTTCACAAGCACAAATGCTGGGCTGTCCCCCATTCCAATCCCACACTTTCCAAATGTCAGGCTGACTTCCCCTTCCCAACAAAACACATGCCAACCAACCTTTCTTTGTTATTCTAAGAAGAACACAATGAGTGCTCCCTACCATCCCAACCACAAGAAGACAGTGTTGCCAATTACAAAATGTTGATCCAAGGCTTGTACTGCATACCCTACACTACAACACTCAACTTCCTACCTTAGGCCCAATAAAGCCCAGAGCCTAGGCAGCACAACAGAATGCAAAGATGTACATAAAAGTTACAAGCTCTATAGATGGTGATCAAAATAATCATTGTTCTGCCAAATTAATGCTACCCGAAAGAATTCAATTATAAAAAGAGACCAACACTGAATACAGAGAAAGGGAAAAGAAACACATCATGCAAACAATAAAAGCAAGCAACAGCATTCTGAACCAAATTGAGTCCACCAAATCCCAGAGCAGCCACAGTAGGCCCATTGCCTTAGTCTCAGTTCATCGTATAGCAGGGCAAATCGCCATTAAGCTCGCAAACACGAAGCGCACAGCGGCTGCAGCAGTCTTACTGCCTCAGCCTCAAGGAAAGAATGGAAGAGCTCCACGCAGTTGGTCCACTCTACATTGGCTCCTTTCCTGAATTTCCACTTTTCTACGTCACTTTCCTCCTTCAAGATGATCATTAAAATTTACTGCTTTGACAGCTTCTGATTATCTGCATTCATACTCACTTATGTGGCTTGTGTTAAATTGTATTAAATAACACTCTTGCAAACAATTTAGGATAGTAAAACTATAAATTGCAATTTTTTTATAAGACATATGCAACTCAGTTAACTGACCAGTTATTTCAATTCAATTTGTTTCTCATTCTATAGAAATAGTTAATACTTTAAGATTTAGTACAGTCGGCCCTCCTTATCCGCAAGTTCCGCTTGTGCGAATTCAACCAACTGCGAACCGGGAAAACCCGGAAGTTCTCTCTCCAGCACTCGTTATTCGAGCATTCGGTCGCTACTTTGTTTCTGTGAAAAAATGGCTCCTAAAAAGCAATTACGTGATCAAAGCAATTCCCCAAAGGCTAAGAGGGAGCGTAAAGTGCTATCTCTTGCCGAGAAATTAGAAATATTAGATCTTTTAAAAAGTGGCATGTTGCATTCCGAAGTGGGCCGTAAGGTCATTAAGAACGAATCAAGCATTCGTACAATAAAGCTGAAAGAGGCTGAAATTCATGGAAGTGTCAGTGTTAGGGATGGCTGGCTGGCTACATAAAGCGCTACAGACTCAAGAACTTAAAGATCACGGGAGAATCGGCATGGTTGATGCCGAGGCAGCGTCAGCGTTCCCAGAAGAGCTACGATGGTTGTGTCTGTACTGAACATGTACAGACTTTTTTCTTGTCATTATTCCCTAAACAATACAGTATAACAACTATTTACATAGCATTTACATTGTATTAGGTATTATAAGTCAACGGAACAGAAACACTGCGGGCGGCGGGTCCAGTGCTGGCCTGGGTCCTAAAGTCTACCCGCACTGAGACAGGTTAAATAAGGGACTTGAGCATCTGTGTTTTTTGGTATCCGTGGGGGGTCTCGGAACCAATCCCTTGCGGATAAGGAGGGCCGACCATATAGAAATCTATAAGCATTCTAGGAAGTACATTAATACAGTTAAATATAAAAAAATGGCAAATGGCAAATAACCAAATCAAGCTCAGTACTTCAATGATTTTTCAATTAATTTCCTGATCCCTTCACTGCCATTGCGATTTTCAGTATTGCAAATTATGTTACTAGAGTAAAGAAGTAAGAAAGATACAGATATAGAGAATGGCAAGTCTGAGACAGTAGCTGTAAAGTGTTTAGAGCTCCACTGCCATAAATTCGCTAAACTCTCTTTCAAGCTCTTCATCAATTTTTTAACAGAAAAAAATTCAGATGATAATTTCAAAACCTTAAAAAAAAATCTTCATAGAAAAATACAAAGAATTTTAAAATACAGGAGGCCATTTGGCCCATTGTCTCTGTACAAAAGCACTGTACAATTTAATCACACTTTTGAGTGTTAGATCCATAGTGTTACAGATCACAGTTCTTCAACTTCACATCTATAGAACTTAATTTCATTAAATACCCAGAAGGCCAAATAATCTTGGTTTAACAGCAAAGTAGAACATTATTCAAATTATTGTATGTCAAACTGTAAAGCAATGAGATTGCTTCTGACAATGTGTTTCAAACTAGTGAATTCCTAAGACAAATCAGAATTTGTCAAAGCGAGTATTGAAATCTGCAAACATTCTGGGAAAATACATTAATACAGTTAAATACAAAATGACAAATAACCAAATGCACCTCCATACTTAAATGATTTTTCAATTATTTTCATGATCATTTCACTGCCATTCTGATTTTCAGTTTTATAAATTGCATCACTAAAGTAAGAAAATAAGGAAGATACAGTACTAATATAGTGCAAGGTATGAGACAGTTTATTCTCAGTCCTATACTCCTGTGAACTTCTCCACAACCACACAAATGTACAATTGGAACATAGAACAGCGTAGCGTAGTACAAGCCCTTCAGTCCATGATGTTGTGCTGACTCTTTTATCTACTCTAACAACAATCTAACCCTTCCTTCCCACATAGTCCTCCATTTTCCTTTCACCCATGTGCCTATCTTAGAGTCTTTTAAATGTCCCCAATGTATCTGTCTTTACACAACCTCTGGCAACACATTCTAAGCCAGCAGTCCCCAACCACCGGGCCACAAAGCATGCGCTACCAGGCCGCGAGGAAACGATATGATTTGGTGATATGAGTCAGCTGCACCTTTCCTCATTCCCTGTCATGCACTGTTGAGCCATTACGCATGCGAGGTCATTACCCGCGCGTCATCCATGTCAGCGTGGGAAGAAGATCAACTCCTCGAGCTTGCCAATGACAGCGGGTTGAAAAGTATGTTTGACATAACATCTCTGCCGGCATTCTGGATCAAAGTCAAGGCTAAATGTCCTGAGATAGCCAGGAAAGCACTGAAAATGTTGCTTCCATTTCCAACATATCTCTGCAATGAATGCAACGAAAACTAAATTGCGGAATAGACTAGACATAAGGAACCCCCTTCGAGTATCGCTGTCTCCCATCACCCCTCGATGGCACCATCTTGTTGCAGGGAAACAAGCCCAGGGCTCCTACTGATTTAGCGATATTGGTGTGTTGCAATAATTTTATATGTTCATACGGGGAAAATATGTGCTGTGTGTTTAATATCCAAATGTTATTTAAAATGTTATGATGCTGTTGACTTACTTATATAACCATATAACAATCACAGCACGGAAACAGGCCATCTCTGCCCTTCTAGTCCGTGCCGAACATTACTCTCACCTAGTCCCACCGACCTGCACTCAGCCCATAACCCTCCATTCCTTTCCTGTCCATATACCTATCCAATTTTTCTTTAAATGATAATATCAAACCTGCCTCCACCACTTCTACTGGAAGTTCGTTCAACACTTACTTCAAGCTCCCCTGTCCTCCCCTGATAATTGACTTATCACTATATTCATGCGAGGAAAATATGCGCTGTGTGTTTAATATTAAATTCGTTAGATAAACCCTTTTAGAAACGATATTCAGTGTATTAGCCACTTATCACCTATATTCCGGTCATGATTAAACCCACCCCCACCCCCACCCCCGTACAGAATCGCCAAAAACGATTTCTAGAAAAAATCGGCACGTACATGCATGCGCAAATCATGCATGCGCACTGGTGCCCGCGTAAGGCTTCATGGTCATTGTAGTCTCTCGGGGTAAACAACGTATTTGACTGCTACTCTTGTCCATTGGCAACCCTACCCCACCCTGGTCGGCCGGTCCGCAGTGCAAAAAAGGTTGGGGACCCCTGTTCTGAGCACCTACCATACCTCTGATTTCTCCCCTATACTCTCTTCCAAACATCTTAAAGTTATGTCACAATACATAAACAATCCATGCAAATATTCCAATATACAAGAGTATGGTTGTGTTTATATAACAAAAAATGCTAAGTATCTACCCTGTAATTCCATTATTCCTTTCCTTCTTTCCTATGAATTATCTTGCCATGCATAATAACTTCTTTATTATTGAAGTGATTAGGGCAGTGAAATACAGGAACATACCTTTCCTTCTGCCAATCCAAAAACAATTGCTTGATCTGCTGGCCAAATCAGACATGTAACAGCACTCTGAAATACAAATGCATTTATAACGTTCTTTGCTTCATTTAGAACCAAAACAACAAAGGTAATGGCTAGCAACATTTCAGTACAAATTGCATTGTTAGATTATTGAGAACAACCAAGATGTTTCTGTGCATGAGAAACCCGGTCATACAGATATATACATAAAACACAATTTGGAAATTGGCTGGTTGATACTGGTTTCTTATTGTTCACATTTGCCTGTGCTCAAACCTATTCCCATGCTTTTATATGTTCCTAATGTATTCCTAGAAGATTACATAGCCACCACCTAAAATGCTAACTCATTATTGCATTATATAGTTTACTTTTCTCTGTGTAATACTTCTCAGGCTCCTATACTGCTCATGTTTAATCCTAAATTTATTTTTCATTGTGCTAGATTCTGGAGCATAGGAAACAGACCATGTTAATTTTCTTCCAACTTTTTATCATTTTAATACACCTATCAACTCATTCATAATTCTCTGATTAAGCAAAGTAATTCAACTTCTAAAGATTCTCTTTCATTTCTGTATTTTCAACTGGTACCTTGAAGATGGTGAATCCTTTACATTGTTTCAAAATATTCTTTGGAGAATTTAGCTATTCTTGAACTTCAATAATGAGATCAATAGATTTTAGATACTAAGGGAATAAAGGGAACAAGGAATAGTGTAGGAAAGTGGTGCTGAGATAAAAGGTCAATCATGACCTTATTGAATAGCAGACAAAAAATAGCTGACTGATAGCAGTAATGGACAATGTCTCTTGGCAAAGGCTATTTTAAATATTGGGTATATCCATATACAGTGGATTCCAGTTAATTAAGCCATCGGTTAACCAGGGTAGCTGCTTATTTGGGACAACTGGTAAGGAACAAAAACTAATCAAGAAAATAGCCAGGATTACCTTTGTTTACTTGGAACAGTATGCCACTTAATTGGGACAGGAGACTGTTAACAAACAGTTTCCAACCAGAGTCAGTTGTATACACTTGTGTGGCCATTTGACACTACACTGTGCTTAGAGCGAACTGTTTTTAACAGCATCCATTGCGAGCACTTGTGTTCAAAAAGCAGTGATTTTTGTCACTGAAAGTTGGCAAGAAGTAAGCAGCAAGACAATGCAGAATTCTTGCTCACTGTGATTTCAAGCATTCAGGCTTAGAGATGCCAGAAACAGCCGGAACAGAAAATGAAACAATTTCACTACTTCAACAAGTTAGGACTATGAAGAATTTGAAGGTATCAGCAATCATCTTGAAAGTTACAATGAAAATGAAGGGTTGGAGAGTGCAGTCGTTGAAAAGATTGCAAGTAGGCAGTTCATTAGCTGCACTAGGTGTCTATGCTGATTTTGTTCATTTGCAGTCAATCAAAAAACACGGCAGTGTACACTGGATGAAATCCCCCATTGATAACTTTTAGGAACTAATACAGTTTCATAGTAAGTAATAGTATCAGCAGTGTTCTAATTTGTTCCGTATTTCATTTAAATATACCATTGTTACTCAGTTAAACAGCAGTTTGTCTTTTTTATGCCATTTTAACTATTTCCATGAAATTTCAGCTAATTGAAGCAGCCACTTAATTGGGCCAAAATGCACTGGCCTCCCACAAAGTCAAAGGAACACACTGTTCCTGGGGACAGTCATGGGGACTTATCCACCTGAATTTGTCTCAAGACAGAAAGCACCTCCTCTTTTGTAAGCTATGATCTTATTACTGTTTTGCCTCAGTTCTATAGACGCTTTATCTATCTCCTGAGTAAAAAGAAATGCAAAAAAAACACTTAATATTTCCCCTATCTCTTTTGGCTCGATGCATAGATGACCACAGTGACCTCCAAGTGGTCCAATTTTGTCCATTGCTATCCTTTTGCTCTTAATATATCTGTAGAAGCCCTTGGGATTCTCCTTCACTTTATCTGCCAGAGCAACCACCTTTTAACCCTCTACTCCTCAAGTGCCTCATTTGTTCCTTGATTCTTCCTGGTAGTCTATTTATTTCCTGTACTTTTCAATATTTAATAATTTGATATTACTTAGTCACTTCCAAACAACATCCCTGGGGCTGAAAGCTTAATCTTCATGTTGAAAACCACTAGGTATTAGTCATTTCAGTGCAATGGCACTGAACACTGCTCATAAGTGTGTAGAAGAGGTAAATTCAACAAAAAAGTCCTTGACTAGATTGTAGTAACATGAGTGCTGCTGTAAAGATTAATGAAATTCATGAATATTTCAAACAAAAATGTAGAATCGGGAGACTAAGTTTCATTTCATCCTCATAATTTCTACTCTTGATAAAATGCATACATTCTCATGCCACACATAAAATTAGACAAGTTCAAATGTGCTGATTCATGATAAAAATTGACTGTATAAATTATTAAAATCTCCAGATAGTCTGCACTAAAAGATTTTCTTACCGTTTGCACAAACTTGTTACAAATAACCTTCTTGTCTCCCCTAGAAAATAAAATACAAAATCAATAATCAGTGTTCATGTTTAAAGGACAAAATTTGTGTAAACTTAAAGGACAAATTTATCAGTGCAAGGAGACACAAGTGATTGTCGATGCTGGAACTGAGAGTAACAATCTGCTTGAGGAACTCAGCAGATGAAGCACTATCAGCAGGGGAAAATAATTGTTGATGTTTCAAGTTAAAACAGTGTATCAGGACAGACAGTGGAGAGAGCAGACAGCCAAAACATGGAGGATAAGGGGAATGGTGGGACAGGAGCCCAAGGTGGACTGGTGGACTTGGGAGAGGAGAAGATTGATGGACAGGTCAAGCTAGGTAGGGGTTGGGTAGGGAGACAGAGGCAGATGGATGATGGATGGAGGCAGAAAAGGGGAGGCAGACAGAGCAAGATGGGGACAGCTGCTGCAGGGGAATAGGCTGGAACACAAAGACTACCTGCATGAGAATCTGATAAGAAATGGAAGCTATAAGGAGGGATATTAATCACAAGTGGAATTGGAACCATAAATGGAATTGGAAGATCAAAGTAACTGGAACAACAGAAACTCCCTGAACAGCTATTTCATAATAGCAAAGGCAGAAGTCTGTTGCATCTCTGATGAGAAAGCTTTAACAGTAAGAATGATAAAAATCCAGATGCAATATTGGAGGAAATACAATCGGATTTGGCTAAATTCAAAAGCAACAAACTGTCAAAATTTCACACTGAACTGGTAGAATTATCACTGAATGAACTTTGGTGCACATCCCTACTCTGATCAGGAGACGGTGACAATATGATTAATGGTAAGTTCCTGTTTATGAAGTATATTTTCTTTGTGCTATGTGTCTAGCAAGGTTACAAGGTCATAGTTGGGGAAGGTATGTTTGCCTTGGTTAAAGGCCCAGATAGATGAGTAGGCACAATGGAAGTACTATATGCCAGTCTTAACAATCCAAACTCCAGATACAAGTAGAAACTTATATGAGCAGAAGCCTGCTTCATCATTTAGTAGGATATCAGACCACAAGATATAGGAGCAGAATTAGGCCATTTGGCCCATTGAGTCTGCTCCACTGGTTCTTATGGCTGATCCAATTTTCCTTGTAGCCCCAATCTCCTGCCTTCTCCCTGTATCCCTTCATGCCCTGAACAATCAAGAATCCATCAACCTCTGCCTTAACTACAAATAAAAATGGCCTCCACAGCTGCCTGTGGCAAACAATTCCACAGATTCACCACTCTCTAGCTAAAGAAATTCCTCATCTCCATTCAAAAAGACTACTCTGAGGCTGTGTCAAGCCCTAGACTCTCCCACCATAGGATATATCCTCTTCACATCCACTCTATCAAGGCCTTTCACCATTTGATAGGTTTCAATAAGAACACCTCTCATTCTTCTGAATTCTAGTGAATACAAGTCCAGAGCCATTAAACACTCTTCACATGACAAGCCATTCAATCCTGGAATCATTTTTGTGAACCTCTTATGAATCCTCTCCTGTTCCAGCAAATTCTTTCTAAAATAAGGGACCCAAAACTGCTCACAATACTCCAAGTGAGGCCTCGCCAGTGATTTATAAAGTCTCGAACATTACATCCTTGCTTTTATATTCCAGTCCTCTTGAAATGAATGCTAACACTGCATTTGCCTTCCTCACCACAGATTCAACCTGCAAATTAACCTTTAGGGAACCCTGCACAAGGACTCCCAAGTCTCTTTGTCCCTCAGTTTTTTGCATTTTCTCTCCATTTAGAAAATAGTCAACTCTGTCATTTCTTTGCCCAAAGTGCATGACCATACACTTCCCAACACTGTATTCCAAATGCCATTTCTTTGCCCATTCTCCTAATCTGTTTAAGTCCTTCTGTAGCCTTTCTACTTCCTCAAACTTTGCAACAAAGCCATCAATTCCTTCATCCAAATCATTAACATATAACATAAAAATAATCAGTGCGAACAAAGACCCCTGTGGAATACCACTAGTCACCGGTAGCCAACCAGAAAAGTCTCCCTTTATTCCTACTCGTTGCCTCCTGCCAGTCAGCCACTGTTTTATCCATGCTAGAATCTTTCCTGTATTACCATGGGCTCGTAGCTTGTTAAGCAGCCTCATTGTTTGGCACCTTCTCAAAGGCCTTCTGAAAATCCAAGTATACAACATCAACTGATTCTACTTTGACTATTCTGCTTGTTATTTCTTCCAAAAATTCCAACAGGTATGTCAGGCAAGACTTTTCCTTGAGGAAACCATGATGACTACGGCCTATTTTATCATGTGCCTCCAAGTACCCTGAAACCTCAACCTTAATAATTGACTCCAACATCTTCCCAACCACTGAGGTCAGACGAACTGGCCCGTCTCCCTTCTTGAAGAGTGGAGTGACATATGGAATTTTCCAGTCTTCCAGAACCACTCCAGAATCTAGTGATTCTTGAAAGATCATTACTAATGCCTTCACAATCTCTTCAAACACCTCTTTCAGAACCCTGGGTATATCTACCTTCAGATCTTTCAGTTTCCTAAGAACATTCTCTCTAGTAACGGTAACTTCACAAACTTCATGACCCTTGACATCTGGAACTTTCTCCATACTGCAAGTGCTTTCCACAGTGAAAACAGATGTAAAATACTGATTCAGTACATCCGCCATTTCCTTGTCCCCCCTTCCTACCTCTCCAGCATCGTTTTCTGGCGGTAAGATATCCACTTTCGCCTCTCTTTTACACTTCATGTGTCTGAAGAAACAGTGGTATTCTCTTTAATATTATTGGCTAATTTACGTTTGTATTCTATCTTTACCTTCTCAACTACTTTTTTAGTTACCTTCTGTTTGTTTTTAAAAAGCTTCCCAATCCTCTAACTTCTCACTACTTTTTGCTATTATACGCCCTCTTTTTGGCTTTTATGTTCGCTTTGACTTCCCTTGTTAGCCATTGTTGTGTCATCTTGCTGCCCTTAGAATATTTCTTCCTCTTTGAGATGTATATATGTTGTGCCTTCCAAATTGCTTACAGAAATTCCAGCTATTGCTGCTCTGCCGTCATCCCTGCCAATGTTCTTTTCCAATCAATTCTGGCCAACTGCTCTCTCATGCCTCTGTAAATCCCTTCACTTCACTTTAAAATTGATACCCCTGACATTAACTGCTTCTTCCCAAATTTCAGGGTGAATTCAATCATATTATGATCAGTTACCCCTAATGATTCTCTTACCTTGAGCACTCTAATCAATTCTGGTTTATTGCACAACACTCAATCCAGAATAGTTGATCTCCTAGAGTCATGAGCTGCTCTAAAAAGCCATCCGTAGGCATTCTATAAATTTCCCCTCTCGGAATCCAGCACCAACCTGATTTTCCCAATCTACCAGCATATCAAAATCCCCTATGAGAATTGTAACATTGCCCTTTTGGCATGCATTTTCTATTTCCCATTCTAATTTGTAGAACACATCCATACCACTGCTTAGGGGTCTGTACACAACTCCCATTAGGGTCTTTATACCCTTGCAGCTCATAGAACAAACATAGAAATTTACAGCACATTACAAGCCCTTCAGCCCACAGTGTCGTGCCATGTAACCTACTCTAGAGACTGCCTAGAATTTCCCTAGCGCATAACCCTCTATTTTTCTAAGTTCCATGTACCTATCTAAGAGGTTCTTAGAAGACCCTATTGTATCCACTTCCACCACTGCCACCAGCAGTGCATTCCACGCACACACCACTCTCCATGTGAAAAACTTACCCCTGACATCCCCTCGGCACCTATTTCCAAGCACCTTAAAACTATGCTCCCTCGTGTTAGTCATTTCAGCCCTGGGAAAAAGCCTCTGGCTAGCCACACGATCAATGCCCCTCATCATCTTGTATACCTCTATCAGGTCACCTCTCATCCTTTGTTCTCCAAGGAGAAAAGGCCAAGTTCACTCAACCTATTCTCATAATGTATGCCCTCCAATCCAGGCAACATCCCTATAAGTCTCCATTGCACTCTCTCTATAGTATCCACATCCTTCCTGTAGTAAGATGACCAAAACTGAACACAGTACTCCAAGTGGGGTCTGACCAAGGTCTTATATAGTCAAGTCAAGTCAAGTTGAATTTATTTATATAGCACATTTAAAAACAACCCATGTTGTCCAAAGTGCTGTACAGATCAGAGCGGATAGCTAAAATCACAAATACAAGAAACACAGACATAACCAACAAGGCAAACAGCTTATAGGCACAAAAGAAACACAAGGGCCTAGGCACAAGCCAAAAATCAGCCACATCAGGAGGATTCAAACACTAGTGAATAACAGTAAGTTTTGTGCCTGGATTTAAAAGAGTCGATGGAGGGGGCAGATCTGATAGGGAGGGGAATGCTGTTCCACAGTCTAGGGGCTAAAATAGCAAAGGTACGGTCACCTCTGAGCTTAAGTTTAGATCGCGGGACACCCAGAAGCCCCAAGTCAGTCGACCTGAGGGACCTGGAAATAGAATAACGGGTTAGAAGGTCTGTGATATGGTGGGGGGGGGGGGGTCCAGCCCATTTAGGGCCTTATAAACAAACGGGAGAATCTTAAAATCAATTCTGAACCGTACTGGCAGCCAGTGGAGAGAGGCCAGGATAGGAGTAATATGGTCCCAGGCACCTGTCAGGAGCCTGGCTGCGGCATTCTGGACCAGTTGCAGATGGGACAGGGACTGACTAATCCCAGTATACAGGGAGTTGGAGTAGTCCAAGCGGGAGGATATAAGGGCATGGATGACTTTCAAGATCTTTGAAAAAGAGAAACTGCTTGATTTTGGCAATAGCACAAAGCTGGAAAAAACTGGCTTTTACTACTGCATTAACTTGCTTGTCAAACTTAAAGGTGGAATCAAACATCACACCAAGGGATTTAACATGGGGTTTGACAAGGGTGGACAAGTTACCAAGACTGTTGGTAATCACTTTGATGGAGTCAGGGGGCCAAATAGGACAACTTCAGACTTTCCTTCATTCAGCTGTAAGAGGTTTTATGCCATCCAACACTTTATATAGCTGTAACACTATCTTGAACTCAATCCCATGGTTGATGAATGAGTTCCTTAGCTCTATCCACAATGATTCAACACCTTCCGACCCTATGTCATCTCTTCCTAATGATTTGATTTCATTTCACAGAGCAACACCACCCGTCTACCTTTTTGCCTGTCATTTCAATACAATGTGTATCCTTGGACATTAAGCTCCAAATATAACCTTCTTTCAGCCTTGATTCTGTGATGTCTACAACATCATACATGCCAATCTGCAACTGTGCTCTAAGTTTACCTACCTTATTCTATATATCGCGCACATTCAGTCCCGTATTCACCCTTTTTTATTTTGACCGCCTTTTACGTTGGATCTCATCCTGTTGACTGCAATTTTGTCCTATCAACAGCCTCTCCTCAATACACACTGCCTCTGTTTGTAAACCAGCTACCTCATCTGCATCTTTATCTGCATTTCCTACGATACTTCTTGCTTTGAAATATACACAGCTCAGGACACTAGTCACATGTTTGATTCCTGACTTTGTCTGAGGTCTTACCAACATCTGCCTCCACAACCTCTCCAACAGCTCTTCTGGCACTCTGGTTCTCATCCCCTTGCAACTCTAGTTTAAACCCCACTGTACAGCAGTAACAAACCTTCCCACTAGGATATTACACCTCCTCCAGTTCAGGTGCAAACTAATCTTCCTAGTCCTGGCCTCACCAGCATGTAGCATGGTTAGCAATCCTGAGATCACAACCCTAGAGGTCCTACCCTTTAACTTAGCACCTAACTCCCTGAACTACCATGCAGAACCTCGTCACTCATCCTACCCATGTCGTTGGTACGTAAGTGGACCATGACCTCTGGCTGTTCACCCTCCTACTTAAGAATGCTGAGGACTCAGTCTGAGCTATCCCAGACCCTGGCACCCAGGAGGCAACATACCATCCGAGAATCCCGTTCTCACCCACAGAACCTCCTGTCCATTCCTCTAACTAACGAATCTCCTTTCACCACAACGTGCCTCTTCTCTCCCTTTCCCTTCTGAGTCACAAAGCTGGACTCAATACCAGAGACCTGACCACTGTGACTTTCCTCTGATAGGTCAATTTCTCAACAGTATCCAAAGTGATATACCTGTTGTTAAGGGGGTGGGCACAACGGTACTCTGCACTGTCTCCTTAACACCTTTCCCCTTCTTGACAGTCACCCAGTTTCCTGTGTCCTACACCATGGGTGTAACTACCTCCTTGTATGTCCTATATATCACCCCTTCAGTCTTCCGAATGATCTGGAGTTCATCCAGTTCCAGCTCCAACTTCTTAACGTGGAGTGTTAGAAGCTGCAGCTGAATGCACTTCTCGTGGCTGTAGTCGTCAGGGACACTGGAGGTCTCCCTGCCTTCCCACATCCCGCAAGAGGGGCATTCCACTAATCTGCCTGGCATCTCTACAATCCAAGCTGAGCAGATATAAAGAAGGGAAGGAGGAAAAAAACTTAGCATAGAGTTTTCCTTTTCTTTCTCGACTGAAGGCTCTCTTCGTTGAAGCTATTCCACGCCCTCACTTCCGGAAGTCTGATCACCTGTACTTCTACTGTACTCTACGGTAGAAGTCTGTACTTCGATTCCCTGAGTATAGGCAGAGACTGAAGACTGCAGCACCAGTAGTGAGGACCAAGAAGGTATGGACAAAGGAAGCACAGGAGTGCTTTGAATCGGTGGACTGGACTGTATTCAGGGATTCATCTTCGAATCTGGATGAATATGCTGCAGTTGTTACCGACTTCATTAAAACCTGTGTGGATGAGTGTTTGCCTACAAAGACTTCATGTACATTCCTAAACCAAAAGCTGTGGATGAACTAGGAGGTATGTCGTCTGCTGAAGGCTAGATCTGTGGCATTCAAGTCTGGAGACTCAGGTCCATACAGGTTTCCCCCGCCATCCGAAGGTAGAGCGTTCCTATGAAACGGTTCGTAAGCCGGAATGTCGTAAAGCGAAGAAGCAATTACCATTTATTTATAATGGAAAAATTTGTGAGCGTTCGCAGACCTACCAAATCATGCCAAATAACACATAAAACCTAAAATAACACTAACATATAGTAAGAACAGGAATGATATGATAAATACACAGCCTATATAAAGTAGGAATACTTCTCTACAATCATTGCCACACTGTTCTTGGTAGCGAAAATCTCACGCAAGTCCTGTCGGCAGAAACACTCTCTCCAGTAACCTTTAAGCTATGAAGCAGCCAAATCATACCAAATAACGCATAAAAATACACAGCCTATATAGAACATAGAATAGTACAGCACAGTACAGGCCCTTTGGCCCACAATGTTGTGCCAACCCTCAAACCCTGCCTCCCATACAACCCCCCCCACCTTAAATTCCTCCATATACCTGTCTAGTAGTCTCTTAAACTTCACGAGTGTATCTGCCTCCACCACTGACTCAGGCAGTGCATTCCATGCACCAACCACTCTCTGAGTAAAAAACCTTCCTCTAATATCCCCCTTGAACTTCCCACCCCTTACCTTAAAGCCATGTCCTTTTGTATTGAGCAGTGGTGCCCTGGGGAAGAGGCGCTGACTATTCACTCTATCTATTCCTCTTATTATCTTGTACACCTCTATCATGTCTCCTCTCATCCTCCTTCTCTCCAAAGAGTAAAGCCCTAGCTCCCTTAATCTCTGATCATAATACATACTCTCCAAACCAGGCAGCATCCTGGTAAATCTCCTCTGTACCCTTTCCAATGCTTCCACATCCTTCCTATAGTGAGGTGACCAGAACTGGACACAGTACTCCAATTGTGGCCTAACCAGAGTTTTATAGAGCTGCATCATTACATCGCAACTCTTAAACTTTATCCCTCGACTTATGAAAGCTAACACCCCATAAGCTTTCTTAACTACCTTATCTACCTGTGAGGCAACTTTCAGGAATCTGTGGACATGTACCCCCAGATTCCCCTGCTCCTCCACACTACCAAGTATCCTGCCATTTACTTTATACTCTGCCTTGGAGTTTGTCCTTCCAAAGTGTACCTCCTCACATTTTTCCGGGTTGAACTCTATCTGCCACTTCTCAGCCCACTTCTGCATCCTATCAATGTCTCTCTGCAATCTTTGGCAATCCTCTGCACTATCTACAACACCACCAACCTTTGTGTCGTCTGCAAACTTGCCAACCCACCCTTCTACCCCCACATCCAGGTCGTTAATAAAAATCACCAAAAGTAGAGGTCCCAGAACAGATCCTTGTGGGACACCACTAGTCACAATCCTCCAATCTGAATGTACTCCCTCCACCACCACCCTCTGCCTTCTGCAGGCAAGCCAATTCTGAATCCACCTGGCCAAATTTCCCTGGGTCCCATGCCTTCTGACTTCCTGAATAAGCCTACCGTGTGGAACCTTGTCAAACCCCTTACTAAAATCCATATAGATCACATCCACTACACTACCCTCATCTATATGCCTGGTCATCTCCTCGAAGAACTCTATCAGGCTTGTTAGACACAATCTGCCCTTCACAAAGCAATGCTGACTGTCCCTGATCAGACCATGATTCTTTAAATGCCCATAGATCCTATCTCTAAGAATCTTTTCCAATAGCTTTCCCACCACAGACGTAAGGCTCACTGGTCTATAATTACCCGGACTATCCCTACTACCTTTTTTGAACAAGGGGACATTCACCTCCCTCCAATCCTCCGGTACCATTCCCATGGACAACGAGGACATAAAGATCCTAGACAGAGGCTCAGCAATCTCTTCCCTCGCCTCATGGAGCAGCCTGGGGAATATTCCGTCAGGCCCCGGGGACTTATTCGTCCTAATGTATTTTAACAATTCCAACACCTCCTCTCCCTTAATATCAACATGCTCCAGAACATCAACCTCACTCATATTGTCCTCACCATCATCAAGTTTCCTCTCATTGGTGAATACCGAAGAGAAGTATTCATTGAGGACCTCGCTCACTTCCACAGCCTCCAGGCACATCTTCCCACCTTTATCTCTAATTGGTCCTACCTTCACTCCTGTCATCTTTTTGTTCTTCACATAATTGAAGAATGCCTTGGGGTTTTCTTTTACCCTACTTGCCAAGGCCTTCTCATGCCCTCTTTTTGCTCTTCTCAGCTCCTTCTTAAGCTCCTTTCTTGTTTCCCTATATTCCTCAACAGACCCATCTGATCCTTGCTTCCTAAACCTCATGTATGCTGCCTTCCACCTGACTAGGTTTTCCATCTCCCTTGTCGCCCATGGTTCCTTCACCCTACCATTCTTTATCTTCCTCACTGGGACAAATTTATCCCTAACATCCTGCAAGAGATCTCTAAACATCGACCACATGTCCATAGTACATTTCCCTGCAAAAACATCATCCCAATTCACACCCGCAAGTTCTAGCCTTATAGCCTCATAATTTGCCTCTCCCCAATTAAAAATTTTCCTGTCCTCTCTGATTCTATCCTTTTCCATGATAATGCTGAAGGCCAGGGAGCGGTGGTCGCTGTCCCCCAGATGTTCGCCCACTGAGAGATCCGTGACCTGACCCGGTTCATTACCTAGTACTAGATCTAGTATGGCATTCCCCCTAGTCGGCCTGTCCACATACTGTGACAGGAATCCATCCTGGACACACTTAACAAACTCTGCCCCATCTAAACCCTTGGAACTAATCAGGTGCCAATCAATATTAGGGAAGTTAAAGTCACCCACGATAACAACCCTGTTATTTTTGCACCTTTCCAAAATCTGCCTCCCAATCTGCTCCTCTGTATCTCTGTAGAAATAATGTATATACAATGTAGTATCACTTACCGGAATTGGGACAGCGCCAAGCACACTGATGATGGTATTTTAGGCTGAGTCGTCGGAGGATGGGGTGGTGCAGTGTGGCCCCCATCCTCTCGGCAGTGAACCGATACCGATCCGCAAAGCATGCAGCGGTACAGCGGTAGCCAGGACGCATCCAGCACATCTTTAAGAAAAAAGCCAAAATAAACAAGCTAATTAATTAGGTGCCGCCCAGCACGTAAATGTCGGCCTAGATCAGAGGCAACACAATTGCAATCACCTCTGATCTGGGCCGACATTTACGTGCCGGGAGGCGCCTAATTAATTAGCTTGTTTATTTCGGCTTTTTTCTTAAAGATGTGCTGGGTGCGTCCCGGCTACCGCTGCAATCTCCGCAGCAATGTATCGGTCCGCAGCCCGGGGGTTAGGGTGGTGGGACACTGGGGTGTCATCTTATCATCGTCTGTTTCCATCAGGGCAGGCAGGTCATTTTCTTCTATGTCTGCCTGCCTCGATGTCGAAGGTCGAGGTTCGTTGTCTGCTGTGGCTGATGTGGAAGGTTTGCTTGACTGCTTAGCCTCACACATTTTTCTATCATACAGTTCTTTGTAAGCACTCAAACCATCTTGCAAATTTGCCCGAAACCGACATACCCTTTCAAAATTAAAGTCGTACTGTGGCGACCCACTTTCTAGCACACACAAACCAGCGCGCACCAGCAGAGAGGCCGGCCCCAAAAAGGGCACCAGGCCATCTTCACCAGCAGGGGGAAAATCCCGCGCGCGGAAAGGGTCTGCGATTATGCATTCCCCACAGCAGTCCCGCCCAGGGAGGGTGGGAATGGGAAGGCTTTAAAGCAGGCCACGAAGTTTGAATAGATCTCTTTTATCGCAACTCTAACTCACCGACTACATGTGGTTATTTTAGCGCTGTGTGTAGCACACCACTACAATTGGTGACCCTGACGGCCCAAATGATATTTGGACCAAAGATGACCGACGCCGCATCTGTTCACGCAGTTTCATTAAAACTGCCAAGCTTCTGGATGCTGCGACCCCATTTATGGTTCGAACAAGCAGAAGCACAATTCCACATTCGGCAGATAACCTCAGAGTCCACTCGTTACTACTAAGTGCTGAGCTCCCTCGACCAGGAGACAGCTGCACAAGTTGAGGAGTTTATACAGTCGCCCCCGGAGGATGGCAAGTACACAGCATTCAAAGCCCTGCTCATAAGGACTTTCGGACTCTCATGGTGTGAACGAGCACGCCGCTTAATGCACCTGGATGGTTTGGGAGACAGGCCGCCGTCGGCATTAATAAACGAGATGCTGGCCCTGGCTGAAGGACACAAACCCTGCCTCATGTTTGAGCAGGCGTTCCTAGAGCAACTGCCTGAGGACATATGCCTGCTGCTGTCCAACGCAGATTTCAGCAACCCCCGGGAGGTGGCGGCCCGAGCAGATGTGCTGTGGAATGCCAGGAAGGAGAGAGGGGCGTCCGTCGCACAGATCACCAAGCCGCGTGCCCAACACTAGACCAGACGAGGCTCGGCAGCAGAGCCTACAAAACCCAGCAACGGGAGTGAGCAGCCCAACGAACAATGGTGCTTCTACCACCAGCGGTGGGGCACAGAGGCCCGCTGCTGTAGATCACCCTGAAAATTCCCGGGAAACACCAGGGCCAGCCGCCGCTGATGGCTACGGCAGCTGGCCATCAGGACAGCCTCCTGTACGTCTGGGACAAGCAGTTGGGACGCCGTTATTTGGTCGACACCGGAGCGGAGATCAGTGTCTTACCTCCAACGAGTTACGACACCTGCAACAGAGAACCGGGACCCACCCTGAGGGCCGCAAATGGCAGCACAATACGAACCTACGGCACCCGCATGGTGCGGCTACAGTTCAGCTCCAGCCGGTTCACGTAGGACTTCACACTGGCCGCCGTGGCACAACCACTCCTGGGGGCGGATTTTCTGCGAGCCCACAGCCTGCTGGTCGACCTGCAAGGGAAGCGATTAGTCCACGCCAAGACTTTTCAAACATTCTCCCTGGATGAAGCAAAGTTGCCAGCCCCACACCTGGACTCCATCACGCTGTCTGACAACGAATTCACCAGGGTCCTGGTGGATTTCCCATCAGTACTGACACCGCAGTTCACGGCAGCCATGCCCAGACACGGAGTACAGCACCACATCCCAACCCAGGGACCACCCCTCCACGCTCATGCTTGAAGGCTTCCCCCAGACAAGCTCCGACTGGAGAAGGAGGACTTCAAGAAGATGGAGGAATTGGGGATCACACGACGGTCCGACAGTCCATGGGCCTCCCCCCTGCACATGGTGCCCAAGGCAACGGGGGGCTGGAGACCACGCGGTGACTACCACAGACTGAACGAGGCTACAACACCAGACCACTACCCGGTGCCGCACATTCAAGACTTCGCAGCAAACCTGCACGGCGCAAGGATCTTCTCCAAGGTCGACCTCATCCGGGGATACCATCAAATCCCGGTACATCTGGACGACATCCCCAAAACAGCACTCATCACCCCATTCGGCCTTTTCGAATTCCTCTGAATGCCATTCGATCTAAAGAATGCCGCACAGACGTTCCAGCGGCTAATGGATGTGGTGGGATGCAACCTGGACTTTGCATTCATCTATTTGGACGACATCCTCATAGCCAGCAGTAGTCGGCAGGAGCATCTGTCCCACCTCCGCCAGCTCTACTCCCGCCTGAGCGAATTCGGCCTTACAATCAACCCGGCCAAATGCCAGTTCGGACTCGACACCATCGACTTCCTGGGCCACAGGATTACTAAAGACGGGGCAACTCTGCTGCCCACCAAGGTAGACGCGGTCCGCCACTTCCCCCAACCCAACACAATCAAAGGCCTGCAGGAATTCGTGGGTATGGTGAATTTCTACCACCGTTTCCTCCCCTCGGCAGCCCGAATCATGCGCCCCCTGTTCACTCTGATGTCGGGTAAGGGCAAGCTCATTACCTGGGACGAAGAGGCCGCAGCCGCTTTCGTTAAAACCAAAGAAGCCTTGGCAAACGCCGCGATGCTAGTGCACCCTAGAACGGACGTTCCTACTGCCCTCACAGTGGACACATCCAACACAGCAGTCGGTGGAGTGCTGGAATAACTCATCGAGGGTCGCTGGCAACCCCTGGCGTTCTTCAGCAAACACCTACGACCACCCGAACTCAAATACAGTACTTTCGACTGGGAGCTATTGGCACTATACCTGGCAATCCGGCATTTCAGATAGCTTTTAGAAGGTAGGCCCTTCACCGCGTTCACTGACCACAAACCACTTACCTTTGCATTCACGAAAGTGTCCGCCCCTGGTCATCCCACCAGCAGCGACATCTGTCCTACATCTCCGAGTACACGACGGACATCCGGCATGTCTCTGGAAAGGACAACATCGTGGCGGACGCACTTTCCAGACCGACCATACAGGCCCTGTCCCAGGGGGTGGACTATGCAGCGCTGGCAGAGGCACAGCAGGCAGACGCTGAGATCCCCAGTTACAGGACTGCGGTCTCCGGATTGCAGCTCCAAGACCTCCCCGTAGGTTCAGGTGAGAGGACCCTACTGTGTGACGTAGCTATTGGCCAACCCCGCCCCGTCATCCCAGCAGCCTGGCGCCGGCGGGTGTTCGAATCCATTCACAACTTAGCGCACCCCTCCATCAGGACAACCGTCCGGCTGGTCGCCAACAGGTTCGTGTGGCATGGGCTGCGTAAGCAGGTCAGTGAATGGGCCAAAATGTGCACGCAGTGCCAAACAGCCAAGGTGCAGCGGCACACCAAGGCTCCACCGCAGCGGTTCGAACCCACCCGCCGGAGGTTCAACCACATCCATGTGGATATCAGGGGGCCCCTGCCAGTGTCACGAGGAGCGCGGTACCTCCTAACTATCGTAGACCGGTTCACCAGATGGCCAGAGGCGGTCCCGCTCACCGACACTACCTCCGAATCCTGCGCCCGAACACTGATTGCAACCTGGGTAGCCCGCTTCGGGGTACCAGCCCACATTACCTGCGACAGGGGCGCCCAGTTCACCTCCAGCCTGTGGTCAGCTATGGCCAACCTTTTAGGATCACAGCTACACCACACAACTGCCTACCACCCACAGTCGAACGGACTAGTTGAGCGTTTCCACCTTCACCTGAAATCAGCTCTCATGGCCCGCCTGAAAGGGCCGAACTGGGTGGACGAGCTTCCCTAGGTCCTGCTCGGAATCCACACCGCGCCCAAGGAAGATCTGCACACCTCGTCAGCTGAGTTGGTGTACAGCGCACCCCTGGTAGTCCCAGAAGAGTTCATACCAGCCCCAAGGGGGCAAGAGGAAGAACCCACAGCAGTCCTGGACAGACTACGTGAGAGGCTCGGTAACCTGGCCCCCATACCCACTTCACAGCACGGACAGAGCCGGACTTGCGTACCCAAAGACCTACAGAACTGCAAGTTTCTTTTTGTACAACGGGGCAGACACAGGGCACCACTGCAGTGGCCCTACGAGGGGCCGTTTAAGGTGATCAGGAACAACGGGTCCACGTTCGTGCTGGACATTGGGGGGGGGAGAGGAGGTTTTCACGGTGGACCGACTCAAACCGGCCCATGTGGACTTAGCGCAGCCGGTCCGGGCTCAGGCACCGTGGCGCAGGGGCAGACCTCCCAAACAGAGGCCGATCCAGACTGTGGACATTGGGGGAGGTATCGCCGGTTCTGAGGGGGGTTATGTGGCGACCCACTTTCTAGCACACATGAACCAGCGCGCGCCGGTAGAGAGGCCGGCCCCAAAAAGGGCGCCAGGCCATCTTCACCAGCAGTGGGAAAATCCCACGCACGGAAAGGGTCTGCGATTATGCATTCCCCACAGCAGTCCCGCTCAGGGAGGGCGGGAACGGGAAGGTTTTAAAGCAGGCCACGAAGTTTGAATAAATCTCTTTTATCGCAACTCCAACTCACCGACTCCGTGTGGTTATTTTAGCGCTGTGTGTAGCACACCGCTACAGTACTTTATCATTGCAGCGAAAATCTCACGCAGTTGCTTCACGTTCAGTTCCTGGACAACTTCACTTTCGGTCCCTTCGCTACTGCATTCGATTTTGATTGTTATCCTTTCCTCTTCCAATTGCATCAGCTCTTCATCTATCAGTTCTTGGTCATGGGATGCCAAAACCTCTTCAACATCATCTTCATCAACTTCCACAAGCCAAACTCACGTTGTCCTTACTTCGTTCACCATGATCGAAACGCTTAATTATGTCTAGTTTTACGCTATGTTTAACACCCTTACGAGCTCTTTTAGGCTTTTCCGATACCTTAGAACTCATCATGCAAATGGCTGCTCACAGGCACGTGCTTAAGCAATGCCGGCGAGAATGCTGTTCCGAATCCGGGGCAGGAGCAGCTGCTCGGGGTGCGCGCTGCTTTTTTGCGCACACTGCCTTTTTTCGTAACAGTGAAAACACCTTCTGTTAACGAAAACAGGGAACTAATGTAGGTCTTTTGTAACAGTGAGGTTTCGTAAAGCGAACGTTCGAAAAGCGGGGGACACCTGTACCAGAAAAGCAGGTATAATTTGCGGAGGGCTATTTCAAAGGCAAAGAGACAATTTTGAACGAGGTTGGAGGTGACATCGGATATACGACAACTCTGGCAGGGTTTGTAAGAGATTACTTCCTACAAAACGAAGCCCAATAGCATGAATGGCAGCGATGCTCCTCTGCCAGATGAACTCAACGCCTTCTATGCCCGCTTGGAAAGGGAGAATATAACTACAGCTGCAAAGACCCCTGCTGCACCCGATGACACTGTGATCTCTCTCTGAGGCCGATGTTAGGCTGTCTTTGAAGAAGGAGTACCTGGTAAGGCTCCAAAAACCTGTGCCAACCAACTGGCAGGAGTATTCAAGGACATTTTCAACCTCTCACTGTTACAGGCAGAAGTTTCCATTTGCTTTAAAAAGGAAATAATTATACCAGTGACTAAGAAGAATCATGTGAGTTGCCTTAATTTTGCCTGGTAACACTCACATCTACAGTGATGAAATGCTTTGAGAGGTTGGTCATGACCAGACTGAACTCCTGCCTCAGCAAGGACCTGGACCTATTGCAATTTGCCTATTGCCACAATAGGTCAATGGCAGACACAATCTCAATGGCTCTCCACACGGTTTTAGACCACCTGGACAACACAAACACCTATGTCAGGATACTGTTCATCGACTATAGCTCAGCATTTAATACCATCATTCCCACAATCCTGATTGAAAAGTTACAGAACCTGGGCCTCTGTACCTTCCACTGCAATTGGATCCTCAACCTCCTAACCGGAAGACCACAATCTGTGCAGATTGGTGATAATATCTCCTCCTTGCTGACGATCAACACTGGTGCATCTCAGGGGTGTGTACTTAGCCGACTGTTCTACTCTCTCTATACTCATGACCGTGTGGTTAGGCATAGCTCAAATACCATCTATAAATTTGCTGATGATACAACTGTTGTTGGTAGAATCCCAGATGGCGACAAGTGGGCCTACAGGAGGTGAGATATGCCAACTATTGGAGTGGTGTCGCAGCAACAACTTGGCACTCAATGTCAGTAAGACGAAAGAGCTGATTGTGGACTTCAGGAAGGGTAGGCTGAAGGAACACATACCAATCCTCAAAGAGGGATCAGAAGTGGAGAGAGTGAGCAGTTTCAAGTTCCTGGATGTCAAGATCTCTGAGGGCCTAACCTGGTCCCAATATATTGACGCAGTTATAAAGAAGGCAAGACAGTGACTATACTTCATTAGGAGTTTGAAGAGATTTGTTATGTCAATAAGTACACTCAAAAACTTCTATAGATGTACCGTGGAAAGCATTCTGACAGGCTGCATCACCGTCTGGTATGGGGGGGCGGGGGCGCGGTGAGGGTTACTGCACAGGACCGAAAGAAGCTACAGAGAGTTGTAAATTTGTCGTAAATTTAGTCCGCTCCATCTTGGGTACGAGCCTACAAAGTACCAGGACATCTTCAAGGAGCGGTGTTTCAGAAAGGCAGCGTCCATTATTAAGGACCCCTAGCATCCAGGGCATGCCCTTTTCTCACTGTTACCATCAGGTAGGAGGTACAGAAGCCTGAAGGCACACACTCAGCAATTCAGGAACAGCTTCTTCCCCTGTGCCATGCGATTCCTAAATAGACATTGTATCCTTGAACACTACCTTACTTTTTTAATATATATTATTTCTGTTTTTTTGCATGATTTTAATCTATTCAATAGACGTATACTGTAACTTATTTATTATTACAGCTTCCTCCCACAGGCAGTCAGACTGCTAAATAGCTGCTCTACCTGACTCTCTTTGGACACTTTTAACTTGCACTGGACACTTATAACTTGATTTTAACTGACATGTGGCTGTTGCGTTTTACTATTTATTGTTATGTTTATTATTTAGTGTTGTGTTTGTTATGTTATGATTGCACTGCTCCTGAGAAACGCTGTCTCATTCTGCCCTGCAGAGCTGATGTACAGTTAGAATGACAATAAAGTTTTTTGAATCTTTTGAATCTTTGAATCTTAGAATCTTTGAATCTTTATTTATTTTCTCTTTCTTCTATATTATGTAATGCATTGAACTGCTACCACTAAGCTAACAAATTTCACAACACATGCCGGAGATAATAAACCTGATTCTGATTATGAGGTAAAGCCTCGAAATCACCACTCGTGGCTCTGTCCACTTAGACGATGGCTGTTGCACTCGTCCCTACCTTCCTTTAATTTGCTCTTACTTATCAATCCCAAATGCAGATTAGACCATAAGACAAAGGAGCAGAAGTCGGCCATTTGACCCATCGAGTCTGCTCTGCCATTTTATCAAGAGCTGATCCATTCTCCTATTTAGTCCCACTGCCCCGCCTTCTCACCATAATCTTTGATGCCCTGGCTACTCAGATACCCATTGGTCACAGGTCAAAACTCTATTTTGCTGCAGCGACCCACTGCTCCCTTTTCTACTTGGGCAGGGGACCTGACTGAAATCCCCTCCTCTCCAAACTTCTGATGTCCATATTGGTCACTGGTCAAAGCTCTATTTCGTTGCAGCGACCCGCCACTCCCTCTTCTACTTAGACAGTGTACCCGAGTGAAATTCCCCTCGTCTCAAAACTTCCAATGTCTGGATTAGTCGCTGGTTATAGTTATAGCTTGGGTTACAAGTCCATTGTAGACTTCCAATATCTGATTCTCATATCTGATCCTGATTCCCATCTATCAACCTCATTAATATGCTCAATCACCCATCATTCACAATCCAGTAAAACAATTCCAAAGAATCCTGGATTTTGAACCCGCAAGCACCTGACCACCTCTTACCCTAAGTCCTTTCCCCCTATTAGAGGAAACAGCTTTTCACCATTCATCAGTTCCTCTCAGAACCTTTTACACAGAAAGAGACCATAGAAACATAAAAGGCCTACAGCACAATACAGGCCCTTCAGCCCACAAAGCTGTGCTGAACATGTCTTTACCTTAGAACTACCTAAGCTTACACATAGCCCTCTATTTTTCTAAGTTCCATGTACCTATCCAGGAGTCTCTTAAAAGACCCTATTGTTTCCGCTTCCACCGCCGCCGCCGGCAGCCCATTCCACGCAGTCACCACTCTCTGCGTAAAAAACTTACTCCTGACATCTACTCTGTACCTACTGCCAAGCACCTTAAAACTATGCCCTCTCATGCTAGCCATTTCAGCCCTGGGAGAAAGCCTCTGACTAACCACAAGATCAATGCCTCTCATTATCTTGTACACCTCTGTCAGGTCACCTCTCATCCTCCGTCGCTCCAAGGAGAAAAGGCCGAGTTCACACAAACTATTCTCATACGGCATACTCCCCAATACAGGCAACATCCTTGTAAATCTCCTC
This sequence comes from Mobula hypostoma, assembly GCF_963921235.1. Lineage (NCBI taxonomy): Eukaryota > Metazoa > Chordata > Chondrichthyes > Myliobatiformes > Myliobatidae > Mobula > Mobula hypostoma. The sequence goes on from NC_086098.1 coordinate 38,319,251, forward strand.
TGCACCCTTTCTATGGTTTCCACGTCCTTCCTATAGTGAGGTGACCAGAAATGAGCACGGTACTCCAAGTGGGGTCTGACCAGGGTCCTATATAGCTGCAACATTACCTCTCGGCTCCTAAACTCAATCCCACGATTGATGAAGGCCAATGCGCCGTATGCCACAGAATCAACCTGCGCAGCAGCTTTTAGTGTCCTATGGACTCGGACCCCAAGATCCCTCTGATCCTCCACACTGCCAAGAGTCTTGCCATTAATGCTATATTCTGCCTCATATTTGACCTACCAAAACGAACCACTTCACACTTATTTGGGTTGAACTCCATCTGCCACTTCTCAGCCCAGTTTTGCATCCTATCAATGTTCCACTGTAACGTCTGACAGCCCTCCACACTATCTACAACACCCCAACCTTCGTGTCATCAGCAAGTTTACTAACCCATCCCTCCTCTTCCTCATCCAGGTCATTTATAAAAATCACAAAGAGTAGGGGTCCCAGAACAGATCCCTGAGGTACACCACTGGTCATCGGCCTCAATGCAGAATATGACCTGTCTACAACTACTCTTTGCCTTCTGTGGGCAAGCCAGTTCTGCATCCACAAAGCAATATCCCCTTGGATCCCATGCCTCCTTACTTTCTCAATAAGCCTTGCACGGGGTACCTTATCAAATGCCTTGCTAAAATTTATATACACTACATTTACGGCTCTACCTTCATCAGTGTGTTTAGTCACATCCTCAAAAAATTCAATCAGGCTCGTAAGGCACAACCTGCCTTTGTCAAAGCCATGCTGACTATTCCTAATCATATTATGCTTCTCCAAATGTTCATAAATCCTGCCTCTCAGGATCTTCTCCATCAATTTACCAACTACTAAAGTAAGACTCACTGGTCTATAATTTCCTGGGCTATCCCTACTCCCTTTCTTGAATAAGGGAATAACATCCACAACCCTCCAGTCCTCCGGAACTTCTCCCATCCCCATTGAAGATGCAAAGATCATTGCCAGAGGCTCAGCAATCTCCTCCCTCGCTTCCCACAGTAGTCTGGGGTACATCCTGTCTGGTCCCGGTGACTTATCCAACCTGATGCTTTCCAAAAGCTCCAGCACATCCTCTTCCTTAATATCTACATGCTCAAGCTTTTCAGTCTGCTGCAAGTCATCCCTACAATCACCAAGATCCTTTTCCGTAGTGAATATTGAAGCAAAGTATTCATTAAGTACCTCTGCCATCTCCTCCGGTTCCATACACACTTTTCCACTGTCTCACTTGATTGGTCCTATTCTCTCACACCTTATCCTCTTGTTCTTCACATGCTTGTAGAATTCCTTGGGGTTTTCCTTAATCCTGTCTGCCAAGGCCTTCTCATGGCCCCTTCTGGCTCTCCTAATTTCATTCTTAAACTCCTTCCTGCTAGCCTTATAATCTTCTAGATCTCTATCATTACCTAGTTTTTTGAACCTTTTGTAAGCTCTTCTTTTCTTCTTGACTAGATTGACAACAGCCTTTGTACACCACAGTTCCTGTACGCTACCATCTTGTCTCATTGGAACGTATCTATGGCAGAACCCCACGCAAATACCCCCTGAGCATTTGCCACATTTCTTCCATGCATTTCCCTGAGAACGTCTTGCATTCTTATAAACACGAGAGAATATCATCCAATCATTATCAAACTATAGTTTTAAGTACACTCATCCCAGGAATCAATCTTATGAATTAACTAAGGCTCAGAGGAAAAGAGATCAAAACAGCACCCAGTTCTCTAAATGAAGACTCACCAAAACCCTAAATAATAGTGTAGAACCATACAACATAGGCACAGGCCCTTTTGCCCACAATGTTGTGCCAATATAATTAAACTAGTAACTAAACTAATCCCTTCTGCCTCCAAAATGTCTATATCTTTCTATTCTCTGCAGATACATGTGCCTATCTAAGAGCCTCTTAAACAGCTCTGTCATATTTACTTCTACAACCACTGCTGACAGGTCATTCCAGGCACCCACCATTCTCAGAGTGAAATACTTGCCCTATAGATCTTCTTTGGACGACAGGGCAAGTTTAAATTCATGCCCTTTATAAGAGACATTTTAAACCAAGGCTGTCTACTCTGTCTTTGACTCTCACAATCCTATTGTTGGAATCGATTTTTTTTGAATTATTGAATTAGTGCAAGACTAAAAATCATAGTTTTAATCAGTTTTTTGTGACATAATTTACATTTTTAACAAATTGTTTCTTTAATAAACTTGTATTTTCACAGTATGTGGTGGTTCATTCCTACTTACTGGCATCAGGTGGTCCAGCAGTTACATATATCTTTTCATTTTTAAATTGATTGGTGTACATTATACTTGTGTTATAATTGTTTTAATTATGTAGCCTATTATCTGGATTATTTCTATCCGAAGAATTTCTGTTATCTCGAGTATAAAGGTGGTAGATTTTTCGAAGATGCCATCTTCCTCTTTTTTTTAAATCTCTGGTTTACTCCTCAGCTCCTCACTTAAGTTTCAATTGTTCTGTATCTTTGTCTAAACCTTAAAACAAAAGATCATGAAAATCAAAGAGTCTCGCTCATTCATGAATTCCTAAAAGAGGCCAGGGATCGAAAATTACTGAGATTCAACACTAAAAACTTATTTCAGGTCTACACAATCTTGACAACAATTACTTTTGAATTCCAACACAAATTCAATGAAGGCCAGCATATCATTAACCTTCTTAGTCATTTGTTGTATGTTTAATTTTGCATTTCATGAACCAGTAAATCAAGATCCATCTGCCCATCAATGTTCACTTGTAATCACAACAATTTAAAAATATTTCTGTCTTTCTATGTTCCCAACCAAAGAATGAGAGGAGATCTTATAGAAACATATAGTCATAGTCATACTTTATTGATCCCGGGGGAAATTGGTTTTCGTTACAGTTGCACCATAAATAATTAAATAGTAATAAAACCATAAATAGTTAAATAGTAATATGTAAATTATGCCAGGAAATAAGTCCAGGACCAGCCTATTGGCTCAGGGTGTCTGACCTCCAAGGGAGGAGTTGTAAAGTTTGATGGCCACAGGCAGGAATGACTTCCTATGACACTCTGTGTTGCACCTCAGTGGAATGAGTCTCTGGCTGAATTTCTCATGTTCTTGTACAAGTATTGTATTTTCCCAGTTTATATTTCAGTTGGCATCCCTGACCCACTTGCTTAACCTAATCTGTATTCCTTGCATTTTCCCCACAACTGGTTTTGTCAACTAGTTTTACATTATTAAGTTTTCTCAGTCATGTAGTTTTTTTTTGTTTTTGGCCCTATCTTTCTCATTTTTTTTGGTGGGGGGGTTGAATTTGGGGATTTCCACGGATGCTGCCCGACCTGCTGAGTTCCTCCAGCGTGTTGTGAGTGTTGATGTGCATGTTCCATTTTGATCATTTTTTTTAATGCGGGGAAGGGGTATTTGGGGGGTTGATGCGCCTGTTCAGTTTTTGTTCCCTTGTTTGTGCTGGGAGGGAGGATTTGGGGGTTGATAATCGTGCTATGTTTTCTTTTCTTCCTTGGTTTCATAGCTACCCAGAGAAGAAATTATAGAGTTACATACTTTGATAATAAATGAACCTTTGAAGCTTCTCAACCTTTGACTAATTATGTTTATTCTCCTATTTTAAATCACTTAACACAAACTGAACAACTGAGGGCTCATGATTGAGCCCCAAGCTGCCCCATCAATAACAGCTTAACAAGCTAAAAGGACCCATTTATTCCTACTCCCTGATTTTTGACCTTTAATAAATCTTCTTTCTAAGCTAACTATGTTATTCAACAATGTTTATATAGTATAACTCTATTACATTTGTCGAACACAATGTTCGTCTTAGAAAATCATGCTATATCTGCCTTTAACAATTTTTTTGAATGTCATATTCCAATGTCCCTTATGCAGATATCATGATTTTATTGGTAAAAGATATCTAGACAATTGATCCACAGTTCTTATTCCCTCCTTCTATCTTTAATTACCGTGTTATTTTTGTTATTATTTAATCAATTGGGAATGTTCCAGAAGTGAGGACGATTTGGAAAATCATCACTAATGTATCTGCTTTCTCAGAGATCATGACTTTTTGAACTTTGGGATGCAGGTTCATACATCCAGTTCCAGACTCTCCCAATTGGTCCAGTACGTTCTCTTTCATGATATTAACAATTTGAAGTTCCTGAGGTTCATCTTTTCTTTACGTATACTGTTTCCATTGCAGGGAACAAAGTAATCATTTATTTGCACAAATGTTTTTTATTCCTTATTATAATTTTTCCTATCAAATTTTGCATGCATTCCATAATTGTTTTTGCCACTCTACTTTTTTTTACATAATTATACTGATCAAATGTATTTAGAATTTAGTATTTATTTAAATCTTACATTCATCCCACAACATGATGGAGTAAAAATCTTTGTGTTATGACTCCATGGCAATGTACAGACATGTGAATTTAAAAGTCTAATGGCTTGTAGAAAGAAGCTGTCCTGTAGCCTGTTGGCCCTGGCTTTAATGCTACGGTACCATTTGCCAGACAGAAGCAGCTGAAACAGTTTATGGCTGGGGTGACTGGTGTGCCCGATGATCCTCCAGGCTTATTACAACAACTTTATATCTCTCATTGGAAAAATAGATTTTTGTTTTAAATAAATGTGGATTCAAATCCCCCATATGGGAAGGGACTTTGCAGGTGGATAAGCAGAGAAATATTGAAGAATGATATGGACTTACAAACTGCATACTATTCATTAGCTGAACTCCAGCAGAACATCTCTATACAGTAAACATTGCCCAAACTCTCCAGGCTACAGCAAAGTGAAATCCCACAGGCTGGTGAAGATTTTTAAGTAGCAGTTATTGAAGCTTATGAATCTAATCTAATTATCTAAGTTTGGCTGCAAACATAGAACATAAAACAGTACAGTACAGGTACAGGCCCTTGAGGCCATTACGTCTGTGCTGAATATCATGCTAATCTAACTATCATTCAACAAATTCCACTCAGTGAAAGACTTACCATTCTTCTCCAATTTTATAAACATAAATGATACTGTCCGTCTGCCCAATAGCTATTTTGGTGGAATCTGGGGAAAAGGCCATCCCTTTGACCACATAGCTTTTCTTGCCATACTGAAAAAAAAACAATGATATAATTTTTAATTGCAACCATCTAAATGAAAAGAGCCTAAATTGTACTCCACAGCTAATCTTGTTTCACAAGTGGCTAAATGCTAGAAAAGACATCTACCTCCTTAAATAATATTTGGAATGTTTTTTTATTTTTTTAAAGAACACATCTTCTTGAAGATACAAATTCGGAGGATTAATATTAGATTTGTGATCAGAGCTCTACAATAAGCAGAAGTTGTAGAAAACAAATTAATTATTTATTATTACCAGTGCACAAAGCCATATATAATTCAAGAAAATATATTTTGCTAAATAGGATTAAATAACAAAATGGTTCATTCATGATCTATATTTTAAAAAAATCTCACATTCATCTATCGCTAGGAGTGATTTAGTGGCTCTGCAGTTACTGTTGCTGATACACAGATACCGGAACCCAGATTTGATCCTGTCCTTGTGCACTGTCTGTGTGGAGGTTGCACATTCTGTCAGTGACTGTGTGGGTTTCCTACAGATGCTTTGGTTTACTCCCATTATCCTAAAGAGCTCTGGTTCATTAATTTAAATTACTCCTCGAGTAATATTAAGGCAATTGCAGGAGAGGGTAAAAGAGAGTAAATGCAATGATATGTGGAAATTAGGAGCAGGGAGGGAAAGTGAATCAATATTATTTCTCCTCTGATAGTGGGTAAAATACTTCACTGTGTCATTACAAGATAAACCTCAAAATTCAAAATTAAAGGAATTTATAAACAAAAGTCTGTGCAAGACAAGTTTCCTTGCTCTACCTTTTCAATGCAAATAGCTGGTAGTGAGAATCTTCCATTTTAGTAGCTATTATTGAGCTGAGTACAAATGCATCAAAGGTCCTAAAGATTTCTGAGATTATTGTTAATACGAGGGGTGATTGATAAGTTTGTGGCCTAACGTAGAAGAAGTCAATTTTAGAAAACCCAAACACGAGGAAATCTGCAGATGCTGGAATTTCAAGCAACACACATAAAAGTTGCTGGTGAACGCAGCAGGTCAGGCAGCATCTCCAGGAAGAGGTACAGTCGACGTTTCGGGCTGAGACCCTTCGTCAGGACTAACTGAAAGAAAAGCTAGTAAGAGATTTGAAAGTGGGAGGGGGAGGGGGAGATCTGAAATGATAGGAGAAGACAGGAGGGGGAGGGATGGAGCCAAGAGCTGGACAGTTGATTGGCAAAAGGGAAATGAGAGGATCATGGGACAGGAGGCCTAGGGAGAAAGAAAGGGGGAGGGGGGAACCCAAAGGATGGGCAAGGGGTATAGTCAGAGGGACAGAGGGAGAAAAAGGAGAGAGAGAAAAAGAATGTGTATATACAAATAAATAAATAAATTACGGATGGGGTACGAGGGGGAAGTGGGGCATTAGCAGAAGTTTGAGAAGTCAATGTTCATGCCATCAGGTTGGAGGCTACCCAGACGGAATATAAGGTGTTGCTCTTCCAACCTGAGTGTGGCTTCCTCTTTGCAGTAGAAGAGGCTGTGGATAGACATATCAGAATGGGAATGTGATGTGGAATTAAAATGTCCACTGGGAGATCCTGCTTTCTCTGGCGAACAGAGCGTAGGTGTTCAGCGAAGCGATCTCCCAGTCTGCGTCAGGTCTCGCCAATATATAGAAGGCCACATCGGGAGCACCGGACGCAGTATATCACCCCAGCCGACTCACAGGTGAAGTGTCGTCTCACCTAGAAGGACTGTCTGGGGCCCTGAATGGTGGTAAGGGAGGAAGTGTAAGGGCATGTGTAGCACTTGTTCCGCTTACAAGGATAAGTGCCAGGAGGGAGATCGGTGGGGAGGGATGGGGGGGACGGACGGACAGACAAATGGACAAGGGAGTCGCGTAGGCAGCGATCCCTGTGGAAAGTGGGGGGGGGGGAAGATGAGGTTAGTGGTGGGATCCCATTGGAGGTGGCGGAGTTACGGAGAGTAATATGTTGGACCCGGAGGCTGGTGGGGTGGTAGGTGAGGACCAGGGGAACCCTATTCCTAGTGGGGTGGCAGGAGGATGGAGTGAGAGCAGATGTACGTGAAATGGGGGAGATGCGTTTAAGAGCAGAGTTGATAGTGGAGGAAGGGAAGTCCCTTTCTTTAAAAAAGGAAGACATCTCCCTCGTCCTAGAATGAAAAGCCTCATCCTGAGAGCAGATGCGGCGGAGACGGAGGAATTGCGAGAAGGGGATGGCGTTTTTGCAAGAGACAGGGTGAGAAGAGGAATAGTCCAGATAGCTGTGAGAGTCAGTAGGCTTATAGTAGACATCAGTATCTCTGTCTCCAGAGACAGAGACAGAAAGATCAAGAAAGGGAAGGGAGGTGTCGGAAATGGACCAGGTAAACTTGAGGGCAGGGTGAAAGTTGGAGGCAAAGTTAATGAAGTCAATAAGTTCAGCATGCGTGCAGGAAGCAGCGCCAATGCAGTCGTCAATGTAGCGAAGGAAAAGTGGGGGACAGATACCAGAATAGGTACGGAACATAGATTGTTCCACAAAGCCAACAAAAAGGCAGGCATAGCTAGGACCCATACGGGTGCCCATAGCTACACCTTTAGTTTGGAGGAAGTGGGAGGAGCCAAAGGAGAAATTATTAAGAGTAAGGACTAATTCCACTAGACGGAGCAGAGTGGTGGTAGAGGGTCTGGAGTCCAAAAAGAAGCGGAGAGCTTTGAGACCTTCCTGATGGCAGAACATTGACTTCTCAAATTTCCGCTAATGCCCCACCTCCCCCTTGTACCCCATCCATTATTTATTGATTTATATACACACATTATTTTTCTCTCTCTCCTTTTTCTCCCTCTGTCCCTCTCACTATACCCCTTGCCCATCCTTTGGGATCCCCCCTCCCCCTTTCTTTCTCCCTAGACCTCCTGTCCCATGATCCTCTCATATCCCTTTTACCAATCAACTGTCCAGCTCTTGGCTCCATCCCTCCCCCTCCTGTCTTCTCCTATCGTTTTGGATCTCCCCCTCCCCCTCCCACTTTCAAATCTCTTACTAGCTTTTCTTTCAATTAGTCCCGACGAAGGGTCTTGGCCCGAAACGTTGACTGTACCTCTTCCCAAAGATGCCGCCTGGCCCGCTGCGTTCACCAGCAACTCTTATGTGTGTTGTTTAGAAAACCTAGCACGTTTATTTTTCAACATAGTCCCCTCCTACATTTGCACACTTAGTCCAACAGTTGTGGATCTTTGTAGAAGTTGGCATCTTGGACCTCCAGAAAGTGGTCCACAGCAGGGCTGATTGATAAGTTTGTGGCCTAAGGTAGAAGGAGATGAGTTATACAGCTCTCATTACATGCACGTGCAGTTCAACTCTGAGTGATTATGCAGAAAGTTTGAAGTTAATAACTCGTCTTCTTTCACCTTAGGCCACAAACTTATCAATCGCCCCTGCTGTGGACCACTTCTGGAGGTCCAAGACGCCAACTTCTACAAAGAAGGGTCCATGACCACTGGACTAAGTGTGTATATGTAGGAGGGGACTATGTTGAAAAATAAATGTGCTAGGTTTTCTAAAATTGACTCCTTCTGCCTTAGGCCATGAACTTATCGATCACCCCTCATTGAACATAGAACAGTAGAACACAGGAACCGGCCCTTTGGCCTGCAATATTGCACTAAACTACTAAAGGTTCAAAGTAAATTTATTATCAAAGTACATATATGTCACCATATACAACCCTGAGATTCATTTTCTTGTGGGAATACTCAGTAAATCCATAATCAAAAAATAACCATAATAGAATCAATGAAAGACTGCACCAACTTGGGCATTCAACCACTTGCAAATACAAAAAGAAAGAAAGAATAACAGTAAATAAATAAATAAGCAATAAATATTGAGAACACGAGATGAAGTGTCCTTGAAAGTGAGTCAATAGGTTGTGGGATCATTGCTATGATGAAGTGAAGTTGAACCCCTTAGGTTAGTCATAGTCATAGTCATACTTTTTTGATCCTGGGGGAAATTGGTTTTCGTTACAGTTGCACCATAAATAATTAAATAGTAATAAACCATAAATAATTAAATAGTAATATGTAAATTATGCCAGGAAATAAGTCCAGGACCGGCCTATTGTCTCAGGGTGTCCGACCCTCCAAGGGAGGAGTTGTAAAGTTTGATGGCCACAGGAGCCATCAAGAGCCAAATTACTGATTAAATTAGATTATGAGAACATTTAGTCCTCTTTTATTGTCATTTAGAAATGCATACATGCATTAAGAAATGATACAATGTTCCTCCAGAGTGATATCACAGAAAAACAGGACAAACCAAAGACAACACTGACAGAACCACATAATTATAACATATAGTTACAGCAGTGCAAAGCAATACCACAATTTGATAAAGAACAGACCATGGGCACGGTAAAAAAAAATTCTCAAGTCCTGATCGACTCCCAAGTCCCCGATAGCAGGCGGCAAAAGGAAGAAACTTCCTGCCATAAACCTCCAGGCACCGACAACTGCCGATGCATTGGAAGCACCTGACAACAGCCGACACTGAGTCCGACCGTCTGAAAACCTTGAGCCTCTGACCAGCCCCTCCAATACCACCTCCTGAACGCTATCCCCTGCCAAGTGCCTTCAACCTCACCCCGGCCGCCGAAACAAGCAAAGCTGAGGATTCGGGGCCTTCTGCTCCAGAGATTCCAGACCACACAGTAACAGCGGCAGCGAAGCGGGCATTTCAGAAGTTTCTCCAGATGTTCCTCCGTACTCTCACGTCTGACTCCATCAAATCAGAATTGTGTACGGTACCCTACTTGACTCAGGTTGCAGGGATCGGTCCCTCCACGACTCCCTGGTCCACACGTCCCTCCCACCTGGCACTTATCCCTGTAAGCGCAAGTGCTACACCTGTCCCTACACCTCCTCTCTTGCCACCATTCAGGGCCCCAAGCAGTCCTTCCAAGTGAGGCAACACTTCATTTGTGAGTCTGTTGGGGTCATCTATTGCATCCAGTGCTCCCGGTGCGGCCTCCTCTACATCAGCGAAACCCGATGCAGATTGGGGGACCGCTTTGTCGAGCACCTCCGCTCCGTCCGCCACAACAGACAGGATCTCCCAGTAGCCACCCACTTCAACTCTGCTTCCCACTTCCATTCAGATATGTCCATACATGGCCTCCTCTACTGCCATGATGAGGCTAAACTCAGGTTGGAGAAGCAACACCTCATATACCGTCCAGGTAGTCTTCAGCCCCTTGATATGAACATAGAATTCTCCAACTTCCGGTAATTCCCTCCCCCTCCCTTCCCCTATCCCTATGTCACTCTGCCCCCTCCCTCAGCGGCCTACCACCTCCCTCGTGGGTCCGCCTCCTTCTACTACCCATTGTGTTTTCCCCTATTCCTTCTTCACCTTTCCTGCCTATCACCTCCCCGCTTCCCATCCCTCACCCCTTTATCTTTCCCCTTACTGGTTTTTCACCTGGAACCTACCAGCCTTCTCCTTCCCACCCTCCCCCCACCTTCTTTATAGGGCCTCTGCCCCTTCCCTCTACAGTCCTGACGAAGGGTTCCAGCCCGAAACGTCGACTGATCGTTTCCACAGATGCTGCCCAACCTGCTGAGTTCCTCCAGCGTGTTGTGAGTGTTATTCTACAATTTAGTTTTCATTGCATTCATCGCAGAAAACTCCGCTTCGCAGAAATATGTTGGAAATGGAAGCAACGTTTTCAGTGCTTTCATGGCTGTCTCAGGATATTCAGCCTTGACTTTGATCCGGAATGGCGGCAGAGATGTTATGTCAAACATACTTTTCAGCCCGCCGTCATTTGCAAGCTCGAGGAGTTGATCTTCTTCCCACGCTGACATGGATAATTCACCGGGGATGTTCACAAACAGGTCACAGACCCTTTCCTTTGCACGTCTTGGGTGACTGATGACTTCATGTGCGTTAAAATTCAACAGTGCGTGACAGGGAATGAGGAAAGGTGCAGCTGACTCATATCATTTCATATCGCCAAATCGTATTGTTTCCTTGCGTGGTTGGGGACCACTCAGCACGAAGAGAGACCAACCAGGATGCTCGCTCTTCCTCTCCCTCTCCCCCTCAAAAAAGTCCATTTCCGGAATATTGTATATAATTTCCGGGCATCAGGGAACCACTATTGATATGCAGGAGACTCCTGGAACTTCCGGGAGAGGTGGGATGTTTGGAAATCTCTTCTTAGAATCCACCTTGTCAATCCTCCTCAGAATGTTCCGTGCATCAATGTTCACATTTCATTAAAGTGCAATGAGCACAAGACCAATCTGTTCAACTAATGTCAATCTGTCACAGAAATTGACCTTTCCTGCACTCTCTCCAATGCTAAGTATTTCAATCCTTAAACATAGATTAAATATGTACACAATACTCCAGATGTGGGCTCACAGCACCCTGTAAATTTTCTTCAAAATGTTTCTACTTTTGTATTCCATTCTTCTTTCTATAAACGTCAATGTTAAATTAATCTTCCTAACTATTAGTACTGGCATGCTAACCTTTTGCGCGAAATGTATTTGGACTTTCCCGAACCTAGATAATATTTCTGTAGTCCTATTCAATTTAAATAATGGCTTGATTTCTCATTCCTCCTGCCAAAGTGAATATCATCACATTCTACTTCATCTGCTTACTTCTTGCTCAAGACTTCACTATCTATTCCTTTGAAAGGCCTTTATGCCCTTCCTTACAACTGGTCTATTACTTAAAGTCGTCTACAGTGCACTCAACTATACAATAATTTGATTATGGAACTTCCCTGTAAATAAATGATATCTGTGCACATTATTATTTATATTTAAGACTACAAGTTGTGATTACCTTAGAATCAGCAGGTTTAGTGGAGAATTTATCTCTTCTTTCTCCATTTTCATCATAGAGAAGAACAACTCGGTCTACTGTGCAGACTGCAAACTTGTTGTTGTTGGGTGCCCATGACATACATGTAACTTTTGCAGCACCATCCTTAAAGGAAAAAAATAGCTTAATTTACTTTAAAATTGCATTCAATGTAGAAGGGGAAAAAAACATCCCATTGCCATTTAGGGATGGCAAAAGACACCTTTACGAGAATGAAGAGTATACTGACCAATACTAAACTAGGCAAGACAACCCACCTTAAGAGTACTGAAATGTTACATTTATCCAGTTATGTTATATGGCTCAGAATGTTGGGCAATATCTAGTGACATGAGGAAATGAATTGAAGCAGCAGAGATGTGGTTTCTGAGGAGGATGCAAAGAATATCATGGACGAAATAAATATCTAACGAGGATGTCATGAACGGAGCAAACACAAAAAGAGATTAATGTATTAATTTTAATATTAATATTAATGTATGAGATCATGAAAAGGCAACGTAACTTCATTGGACATGTGATTAGGAAAGAGGAGTTAGAATGCATGGTAATTATGGGAAAGATTGAAGGGAAGAAAGCAAGAGGAAGACGAAGTCAAATGATGATGGAGACAGCAGCCAGAGAAAATGAATACCAATGAATTGATCCACTTGACCCGAAACAGGAGTGTGTGGACAATGGCAGTCAAAGCTCAAACGGCAGGTGATGATGATGATAATTGCCCACTGGATAAAGAACTAAATTCTGAAAACAATACAATCTACTGAATAAAATCAAAATTCTCTGTCATCTTCATCACCCAAAACATCTGATCATTTCAGAATAACTAATATATTTAGGGTCTACATGACACCACCCTTTCAGGTTCCAATTCTTTTTCTTATTTTTTACACTTAGAAATGCGATTAATGTCTGGTGAGCAGTGAGCGAAGCTAAGGAGACTCAAGATGGTTGATCTTGCATCAACTGTAAAACTATTAGGGTCCTGTGACTAGAGTTCGAGCATAAATACGGAGGGGTCGTTTCCATAGAAGAACAGGAGCGGAATTTCATGGTATGAATGCTATTACTGAGTTGACACTTTGATATGAAGATGATAAACATCACCACAACGGTGTGAGCTACCGCTCATCTCTCTCCAACAGAACTGGTCCAGCGGTGATCGGGGGTTACAGAAAGATCGAGTTGGATGCAGATCTTGCATCTGACTACATTACAACAGGCTGCACTGTAATTATAAAGTTATTTGCGACGACCCGAGAGGCTACAGTCCAACCCAAGTTAAAGCTAGAATGCAGTGCGGAAAAGAAACGTCGGCCCCGAGTGATACTGTAGGCCCAGATATCTCCATGCGGCCTGCTCCTCCAGGCCGGTCCCAGCCCCGCTCCACGCAACACCCCCACCCCATTGTACCTGCGGCGTCAACAGGGTTTTCAGGTGCTTCAGCTGCATTCCGCAACCCCACTTTGTTTCCTCCCTGTCGCGGAGCCGCCAGCCGCCGTTGCCCTAGTTACAAGCTCCCGTCCCATTCGTTCGCCGTTGCCCTTGGTTACGAGCCTCCATCCCATTTGCTCTGGTGGAGAATTCCCGCCCATTTCCGACATCCAGCGTCACGTAACCTGCTTTCAAAATGGGCGCCGCCACCGGTGACGCAAGTTTAGCGAACGTGCTCAAAATCAAGGCAGGACAGGGCTTCTTTCATATTTTGTGGGGTTTTTTTTCCCTGCGGTTCATTGAAGGAAAATAAATCATGACAAAAACTGAGAATTTAAAACGTCCTGGAGGAGGAAAAGTGTTCTGAATTTGCAGACGTTTCCGTTTCTTTTAACGTCGTTTGAGTTCCATAAGCGCTCGTTGACAGGGAAAGACTATTTGGACTATTTTAGAGAAAGATATAAAATTGTGGAGATGCCGGGGATTGAACCCGGGGCCTCATACATGCAAAGCATGCGCTCTACCACTGAGCTACATCCCCACCGCTGAACACAGCTCTGCTCCTGTCTCCTGCATACCCGGCTGATTCATTGTTCCGTTTCGCTCTGGTTTGAGTTGGTTTCCACCACGTTTGTTCTGTTTAATTCCATGAAACCCAGGATCCCGCATCTTTGCGTCCTCATCCCCTCAGACCGTCGCGCCACTTTCGAAAATTAATGCACGTACCCTCGGATATGTCTTTGTTCCTGAATCTTCGTTTAAATACTACAATTTAGTTTACATTTCTCAATGTGCCAACGGAATGTTAAATTATTCATCTGAATTTCAGCTTAAAATTCTGAATACTAACCAGAAATTCAAATCAATAGAAACAATTAAGTATAATTTTTTTTCGGGTGGGAAGAAAAGCCACTGGGGAAAAAAAGTACTTTTCATTTTTATATTTTATATGATTTTTAATTTATTATTTTAATATTTACTATCGATTGGTAATCCGGGGAGCGGGAAGCGCAGAATCAAATATCGCTATGATGATTGTACGTTCTAGTATCAATCGTTTGGCGACAATAAAGTATAAAGATTTTCCTTCGGGATCCACCAGGGTGATATACAAGTCCACCAGAAGGCACATGATTTTATACTATAACAGAAAGTTTATAGTATCAATGTCTATATGACAGAAACCTGGTTTAGAAATCTACTACTGAAATACTAGTTTAAATTTAGCCTTCCAACCTTGGGAAATGGAATTCGATGTAATAATTTTGCAATTGTAAAATCCAGCTATTGCCGAAACTTGATTATTTTTACGACTGTGGTGATTCAGATCATGTTTGCTGTATACATTTATACATTGGTATTAAATTTGTGGTAAATGCGCGCCGGAGCCACAGGGATCAGTGCTGGAGGCGGCCGTATCGTAGTCCTGGTGTCAATAATAATGGAAGTTATCTTGTAGGTACAGGAGGCAGTTTCGAAAGCTGGTCTTCATTCAAGAAGTTGATTACAAGAGATGAGACACCTTGCTCCTATTATATGAAAAACTTCGTGCGATCAAATCTAGAATATTGTGTACCGCTCTGGTGTCCCTACTTAAAAGAAAGGTATACTTTCAATAGAGAGTCTGCAGCAGCTTCAGCAGATTGATCTCTGGGGTGGCAGGCTTGTTTTATAAGGAGAGGCTGCTGAAGGAACTCAGCAGGTCATGTAGATCCTCTTCCCTCCACAGATCCTGCTTCACCCCAGAGTTCCTCCAGCATTTTATCTCTCCCTCTCTCTCTTTCTCTCTTTCTCCCTTTCTCTCTTTCTTTCCCCAAGGGTGTCTATAATCTGTGGTCATAGTCTTAAAATAAGGGATCAGTCATTCAGGAAGGAGATAAGAAATAATATTATTAATCCAGAAAGTAGGTTATCTTTGGAATGATTTACCCAGAAGTCTGGAGACAGAATGAGGTCTGTTCAAGAGATTCTTAGATATTTAGATATTAAGGTATCAAGGAACATGCAGGAAAGTAGCACTGAGGTAAAAGATGAATCATGAATTTTCAACAGTTAACTTTGTGATATGATGCTACAATAAAATTGTTAAAACAAGGAGTGTGGGTTACTTTTCTGTGTCTGATTTCACCTTGCTGTGAAACTTTACTGTCAGGGATAAGTGACAGAGAATCCATACAATGCTCTATCTCTCTCTCTGTCTCTGGCCATCCATCCCATAGGATGATGATGGTTCCTTTCAGTCAGTTAGTGGGGTGACCCCACTCCTCAGAAAGGAACAGTGTGTGCGTGAATGGATTTTAGGTGGGGTAGGAGGTTGCACAGGTCCAGACCCACCTTCTCGACATTCCCTCCCGGATCCAGCAGCATGGTGGGGTCCAAGGCAGCTGGGGGAAGTTCTGTTGAAGTGAAAGGCCAGACCAAGCTTCGATACAAGGGATGCCCTCTCCGCGCTTCTTGGCATGTGTTTGCTAGATGGCCGTTGGCCCTACGAGAGAGTTCATCTGCAGACATCCCACCTCTCCTGGAAGTTCCGGGAGTATCCTGCATATTGATAGTGGCTCCCTGACCCCCGCAAATTATGTACAATATCCCGGAAATTGATTTTTTTGAGAGTGAGCGAGCGAGAAAGAGAGAGAGAGAGAGAGCGCGCGAGTGACAGACATAGTGAGAAAGTGACAGAGAGAGCATCCTGATTGGTCACTCTTTGTGCTAAGTAGACATATCAATTTTCTCTGTGGGCAGGCTTTACAGTCTACCTCTCTCTCTCTTTCATTGTCCATCAGTTCAGTTTAGTGTCTTAACTAACCTTGAAGGACTGGTTGCTGCGGCACCATTCCACTAGTTGGCATATCTCAGTCCTGACAAACCATTGACATACAACGTAAAAAGAAGTATTCCCAACACCGACTCCTGTGGAACACTACACCTACAGCCAATCAGAAAAGGCTCCTTTTATTCTTACTCTTTGTCTCCTGTCAATCAGCCAATGCTCTTGCCATGTTAGTATCTTTCAAGTAATACCATGGGCTATTAGCTTGCTAAGCCGCCTCACGCAGCACCTTGCCAATGACCTTCTGAAAATCAAAATATACAACATCCACTGATTCTTCCTTGTCCATCCTGCTTGTTATTTCCTCAAAGAATTCCAACAGATATGTCAGGCAAGATTTTCCCTCAAGGAAACTATGCTGACTATGGCCTGTTTTATCATGTGCCTCCAAGTATCACAAAACCACATCCTTAGCAATTGATACAATATCTTGCCAACCACTGAGGTAAGGCTAACTGGCCTATAATTTCCTTTCTTCTGCTTCCCTCCCTTCTTCAAGAATGGAATAACATTTGCAATATTCCTGCCCTCCAGAACCATACCAGAAGCAACTAATTCTTGAAAGATCATTACTAATGCATCCCCAATCTCTTCAGCCACCTCTTTCGTCTGAAGTATAGTCCACCTGTTCCAGGTGATTTAACTACTTCCAGATTTTTCAGCTTCCCAAGTGCCTTCTTCCTAGTAATAGCAACGGCATTCACTTTTGCCCCCGACACTCTTGAACTTTTGGCATACTGCTAGTTTCCTCCACAGTGAAGGCTGTTGCAAAATACTTGTTCAGGTCATCTACCATTTTCTTGTCCCCCATTACTACCTCTCCAGCATCATTTTCCAGCATTCCAATATCTACTCTCACCTCTCTTTTACTCTTTATATTTCTGAAAAACCTTTGGTATCATTGGCTAGATTTGGTCTTCGTTGGCTAGATTTCCCCATTATGGCTTTTTCTGTTGCCTTCTGTTAGTTTTTAAAAGTTTCCTAATCCTCTAACTTCCCACTTTGATTTATTATATGCCCCTTCTTTTGCTTTTATGTTGGCTTTTACTTATGTTGTCATCCTGCCTTTAGAATACTTCTTGTTATTTGTGAAGTACCTATCCTGTGCCTTCTGAATTACTATTGCTGCTCTGTCGTCATCCCTGCTAATGTCGCCTTCCAGTCAACTTTGGCCAGCTCCTCCCTCATTCCACTGTAATTCCTTTTACTCCTCTGTAATACTGATACATCTGACTTTAGTTTCTCCCTCTCAAATTGTAGGTTGGATTCTTTCATATTATGATCACTGTTTCTTAAAGGTTCCTTTACCTTAAGCTCCCTAATCAAGCACAACATGTAATCCAAAATAGCTGATTCGCTAGTGAGGTCAGCCACAGGCTTCTCTGAAAAGCCACCTTGTATGCATTCTACAAGTTCTCTCTCTTGGAATCCAGCACCAACCTGATCTTCCCAATCTGCCTGCATATTAAAGTCCCCCATTACTATCGTAATATTGCCCTCTTGACATGCCTTTTCTATCTCCTATTATAATTTGTAGCCCACGTCCTGGTTACTGTTCAGAGGCTTGTATATAACTCCCATCAGGGTCTTTTAACTCCTGCAGTTCTGAACTCTACCAGAAGGATTCTATATCTTCCGATCCTATGTCATGTCTTTCTAAGGATCTGATTTCATTTTTTTACCAACAGAACCACCTTCCTACCTGCCTTTCCTTTTGATGCAAAGTGTATCCTTGGATGTTAAGCTCCCAACTATTATATTCTTTCAGCCACAACTCAGTGATGCCCACAACATCATACCTGCTAATCTCTACAAGATCGTCTACCTTATTGAATATACTGCGTGCATTCAAATATAACACCTTCAGTCCTGTATCTATCACCCTTTTTGGTTTTCTCCTTCCTTTACACTCCAATCATTCTACTGACTGCAATTTTGTCCTATCATCTACCTGTCCTTCCTCACAGTCTCACTATACACTGCCTCTTATAAACCAACAGCCCTATCCTCAGCCCAGTTCCCAGTTCCCATCCACCTGCCAAATTAGTTGTATCATGTTGTGATGTCAGTATATCTTCCACCTCTGAGCTTTCTTTTTAATATATTTTGGTTTAATATATAATTAATACAAATGTTGACTGGATTTCTAATCTAATCTTTGGTAAAGATTATCTGTCAAAAGATAAATTTTATACTTCTCTTAGCTCCTTTTGGTTGAGAGGTTCATTGGTTTTATAAAGGTGAGGTATTTCACTATCAACACTTTTGGCTGGACAGCAAACTTGCTCAAGCCAAATATTGCCAAACATTGCCAAACATTGTTTGATTTCTTATCAGAACAATTACCTCATATCTGTTCAAAGAATACTTCTATTGTTTTTTTTATGTTTAAGTTTCTAACTGTATGTTGTTCAAAAGAAAGCCATAATCAAAATATATCTGCACAATGTTTCTTATTTCCGAGAAACTATTTTACATCTTTATACCCTGTGGATCATATGTTAAAGTTTAGAAGTTTAGAATGTGTCAAGTTTAGAAAGAACCAATGCATTAAAACTATGTGCCAAAACAAACAATATTGTTTGATACAATATTAACAAGCGTATACATATTTAAGATCAAGTTAGATAGTTTCACAGACATTTGAATAGCTGACTATTTTGAGATACATTGGAACTAGTGAAGAACAAGTCCATTGTTGGATCTGCAGCCAAACAAGTCTTTGGGCCCTAGTGGACTTCATCCTGGGGTCTTAAAAGAAGTGGCAGGATGGACATTCTTGAGAATGGGAGAAGGATTGGAAAATGCATTTGTAACATCTTTATTCAAAAAAGGAATGGAGGAAATGACAGGCCATATAGTTTAACATCTGTTATAGCGACAATAAGAGAAGCTATAATGAAAGATGTTATGGAAACACAGGGTCATACAGGACAGAAAGAGACCTTTTAGCCCTGTAAAATAACACTGACCACAAAGCACCTATTTACACTCACCTTATCCTCGTTCCATTTTATTCTCCCCTCTTTCCCATCAACTCTGCACCCCCCCCCCCCCCACCACCACCACCAGATTCTGTCATTCACTTACACACAAAGGGAAATTTACAGTGGCCTTTTAACCAACCAACCTTTCTGTTGTTGTGATGTAGGAGGAAACTAGAGTGCCTGAATGAAACCCATCAAGTCACAAAGGGAACATGCAAGCTTCACACAGACAGCACTGGACCAAAAGATATAGATAGGCTGTGAGTGCACAGAGCTCTGGAAAATGAATTATGGTAGGGAAAATTCAATATTGTCTACTCTGGGAGGAAAGAAGAAAAAGCATATTATACAAATGGTGAGAAATTGCTGAGCTCTGAGATCCAGTGGGATCGGGATCATCAAGACACAGCCTGGTTATTTGATAAACATTGTACAAGGCTACTTCTAACATGCATATAAGAGACACAATAGTTGACGTACCACCTAATTCACTGAGTAACAGGGGTCACGCAAAGGATTTGTGCTCAAAATTTGTCCAAATTGGCACTGGTGAAATATGGCATTTTGTGCCCTATTTTTCAGTCATAGATTTTAGGGTAAAAATATGACTAAAATGCTGGGGATGTAGCTCAGTGGTAGAGCGCATGCTTTGCATGTATGAGGCCCCGGGTTCAATACCCGGCATCTCCACAATTTAACCAATTTCCCCCGGGATCAATAAAGTATGACTATGACTATTTTATTTTTAAAAATATTGTTATGATAGTGATTCAGTCACTGTCACAAGTTCAATCCACAATGCATTCTGTGTTAAAATGAATTAAGAGGAAGAAGATAGCTCATTGGTATTCTGAAAAATGTAAATTCACAGTGATGTGTGTTAGCTGCATGTCTCACAATGAACTGAAGTGAACCTCGGCATGATAATCCTCTCAGCTGCCCAGTACTAGATTGGGAATCAATATAGTATCATGCTTGATGAGCACCCCGCTTGGATTGAATGCTTACACCCGAAGACAGACCTGTGTGCGCATGGGGAACACGAGGGACTGCAGATGCTGGAATCTGAAGGAACAACTAGTCTGCTGGAGGAACCCCAGAACCAGGGTTTCAACCTGAAATGCCCACAATTCCTCTCCGCCCACAGCTGTCACTCAAGCCACTGAATTCCCCAGCTGATTCCTTGTTACTGCCTTTCATGCATGTTTCTTGCATTGCTTCCTTTGCTTCAAAGGTCGTTTACATTAAGATCCTCAGAGACATTTATTGTATGTCTTCTTGAGTAGGCAGTGGCTTCATACCTATCCCCAACCCATGTAAAACACTATTAATAAGATATGACACTGACATTTTCATGTTTATCATCTGGAAGGAAGAGAGAAATTGAAAAATATATTAGAGCCACCTTTTGCATTCAAGTAATTTTTTACCCCGAATACCTTTAAGTTGTTGGCTTATATTTTTGGTAAACAATATTCACCAAATTCACTTCATCCCTACGATCAGCTCCCGAGATCCTGGTTTTGCAGGGATCTCACTCAGCCATGGTCATGGTTTGCTTTAAGGCTCAGAGACTCTTGCTTCCGATGGCATGGCGAGATACAGGTTTTGCTAATGAGGAAGCAGTGAAGCATTATGCATTAGATGCGGTCAGCAGACCGTGCAGCACATTCTCTGGAGGAGAAGGAGAAAGCAGCCCTAAAGCTATGTGGCTTAGGCCTGGGCAGCATTTTCTGCCAGTCTTCTGAGAATCTTATGAATACCTTTCCCAGGAAAAATGCTTTTGAAGGAAGGGTTTCGAAGGAGCTGGTCATGCTATAGGCAGAGCAACAGTCTTATAGCTGGGGCCAATTCTGAAACCGGTCTTAATTTTTATCCAGGTAGGATCCGAAGACATCTGTGATGTTTTCATATTGCTGCATGCCGTAGAGATGTGACCAAAGTTCTCTTTTCAAGTAGAGTAAAATTTGTCTGCTTCCTTTCTATTGTTTGAGAAGCAAACAACATGGGAAAGGGTGGTAGCAGGGTTAACAACTCATCCATTGTATAGGGGAGATAAAATACACCAATATTGTATTCCAAGCTGCACATAACCACACAGATCTTTACCAGAATATCAAGTTATTTCACTCCCCACACTCCCCATTCGTATCCAGAAACTCAGCTCATGGCATTCATGACTCCTTTATGCTGTGGTAGGAATTTGTCTGCCTCCATCTCAGATCAATAAATGGCTCTTTGCTGGGTGGCAGTTCAAGACTGAAACTTACATATCTGCATACTGAGGATCCATAAAGGAAAGCAGAGCACTGTTAAAATTTGAGCCATACAAACGCCAGAAATATGATGGAAAACATCGTAGGATTTCTGAAATAACAATCTGCATTGTGGTCTCATCTAGAAGAGCTCTCCAAAATAACTTAAAGAGGACATCTTCACTGTGGTTTGCATCTTCTGTTGGAAGCGGGGGCTGCTTGTAGCCCAGCTGTCATAGGGTCATAGAGAAGTACAGCACAGTAACTGGCCCTTCGGCCCTTCTAGTCCATGCCAAAACTATGTAAACTGCCTACTCCCAACGACTTGCACTGGGACCATAGCCCTCCATATCCCTAGCTGTCTTATGGTTCCAGTGATCCACATTTGACTCTGACGCTGTGTGGAGTTTGCACATTTTGCTTTGACTGTGTAGATTTCTCTGGGTTCTCTGGTCATCTCCCACACACTAATGTCATGGTGGTGGGTAAGTTAATTGGCTACTGTAAATTACCCCCAGAGTAGGGTGGCTGGGAGATTTGGGAGGGTATAAATGGGCGTGTGTGAATTAATAGGTGACAGGAAATAAATTAGGAAATGGAGTTGAAGGTAGATGTGATCGATTTGATATACCAAATAGTCCTTTTCTACTGTATATCATTAGGAAATATGGCATGCATCGGTCGAGCCCTTAATGTCAAGGGCAGGAACAGAATAAACTGGAAAGAAGGAGTAAAAGTCAAAGGGAGGAACATCAAGGGATAAAATGATAATGATGATGATGATAGGAGGCCCTTTCTCCGTTTAACATTACTATTAATTATTATTATTTGACAGTAGCAACTTTAAATTCATCGGTGTTATTTTGGAGGACCTGTCCTGAGGCCAGCACCGCTATTTCCTGAGGAGTTTGCGAGGATTCAGCGTGACATCTAAAACTTTGACAAACTTCTATAGATGTGTGGTGGAGAATATATTGACCGGCTGCATTACAGTCTGCTACGGAAACACCAATGCTCTTGAACGGAAAATCCTACAAAAGGTAGTGGATACAGCCTAGTCCATTATAGGTAAAGCCATCCCTCCATTGAGTACCTCTGCATGAAACATTGTCACAGGAAAACAGCATCCATCATCAAGGACCCCACCATCCAGGTCATGCTCTTTTCTCGCTGCTGCCATCAGCAAGAAGGTACAGGAGCCTCAGGACTCACACCACCAGGTTCAGGAACAGTTACTACCCCTCAATCATCAGGCTCTTGAACCAAAGGGAACAACTTAATTCAACTTCACTTGCCCCATCATTGAAACATTCCTACAACCCAAGGACTCACTTTCAGAGAATCTTCATCTCATGGTGTTGACATTTATTGCTTATTTATTTATTATATATATTTTTCTTTTTGTGTTTGCACAGTTTATTGTCTTTTGCACATTTGGTTGATCACCCAAGTTGGTGTGGTCTTTAAACACAAAATAATCTGCAGATGCTGGGGTCAAAGCAACACTCACAACACGCTGGAGGAAATCAGCAGGTCGGTCAGCATCCGTGGAAACGATGAGTCGACGTTTCAGGCCGGAACCCTTCATCAGGACTGAAGAGGGAAGGGGCAGAGGCCCTATAAAGAAGGTGGGGGGAGGGTGGGAAGGAGAAGGCTGAAAGGTTCCAGGTGAAAAACCAGTAAGGGGAAAGATAAAGGGGTGGGGGAGGGGAAGCAGGGAGGTGATAGGCAGGAAAGGTGAAGAAGGAATTGGGGAAAACACAATGTGTAGTAGAAGGAGGCAGAACCATGAGGGAGGTGATAGGCAGCTGGGGGAGGGGGCAGAGTGACATAGGGATAGAGGAAGGGAGGGGGAGGGAATTACCAGAAGTTGGAGAATTCTATGTTCATACCAAGGGGCTGGAGACTACCTAGACAGTATATGAGGTGTTGCTCCTCCAACCTGAGTTTAGCCTCATCATGGCAGTAGAGGAGGCCATGTATGGACATATCTGAATGGGAGTGGGAAACAGAGTTGAAGTGGATGGCTACTGGGAGATCCTGTCTGTTGTGGCGGATGGAGCGGAGGTGCTCGACGAAGCGGTCCCCCAATCTGCGTCGGGTTTCACTGATGTAGAGGAGGCCACACTGGGAGCTCTGGATGCAGTAGAGGACCCCAACAGACTCACAAGTGAAGTGTTGCCTCACTTGGAAGGTCTGTTTGGGGCTCTGAACGGTGGTAAGAGAGGAGGTGTAGGGACAGGTGTAACACTTACGCTTACTGGGATAAGTGCCAGGTGGGAGATCCGTGGGGAGGGAGGTGTGGACCAGGGAGTTGTGGAGGGACCAATCCCTGCGGAAAGCGGAGAGGGGTGGAGAGGGAAAGATGTGCTTAGTGGTGGGGTCCTGTTGAAGGTGGCGGAAGTTGCAGAGGATAATGTACTGGATCCGGAGGCTGGTGTGGTCTTTCATTGATTCTGGTATGGTTATTACTCTATTATGGATTTACTAGTACGCCCGCAAGACAATGAATCTCAGGGTTGTATATGGTGACATATATGTACTTTGATAATAAATTTACTTTGGACATTGAATTTTAATATTCTCAGAATTCTATGAACACTAACCAGAAACGTCTGAACTAGACACCTAGTTCCAGACTAGACGATGGGAATTGAGTATATATATATATCACTCGACTAGATGTGCCTTTGCATCATTCCTGATGAAGATGGCAGAGTTTGTTATTGAAACGTCTGTTAAAATCAACACCTGTACCCAGCTGGAATCCCGAGAAAAGTTCATGCCACATGGTTACTATTTGGCAATTCAGTAGTTTGAAATCTTGTGGCGAAAGACTTGACTCCTGTTCCTGAAATGGAGATAGTGCAGGAAAATGGTGTTGAGGTAGAAGATCAGCGGTGGCCTTGTGAATGGAAGAGAAGGCTCTGCTATGGTCTTGTGAAGAGTAGGCTGGCTCCCTTCTTCTATGTTAAACTATTTCGAGTATTTCTTTGCAGTTGTGTACAAAGAATAAAATATGTTTCAATGTAAATATCAAGTTTCTCCCTCCCTGTCAAACCTCCTGCAGATCCTTCTGATGTCTTGAGTATGGCTGATAAGAATAATTATACTGCACCATACTGCTTCGCCCAAGTAAATCGCCAGAAAAATTAAATTCCTCCTTCAATATATAAGGTGCCTATAACCTTGTAATTATATAGCAAGCCATTCGGATCAATCCCAATTACAGCTCCGGTACTCTTACTGCATATTCATCCAGAGAAGCAATAGAGGACACGTCATTTCCTTTGCTAAGCGGCAGAGGGTAGGGAGTTTCTGTGGCGCCTACTCCCGTTCAACGTGGATGGGAACAAGTCCCTTTTGCATACTCGATTTTGGAGGGTGCTGCAGTGCTTAGCGCTAAAACTGCGAGTTGTTGGGGAGCGGCGGGCTTTGATTGACAGCAGCTTGGGACAGGTCTTTTGTCCGAGGCAGAAGCTTCTGTTGTATTTGGGATTCACGTGGTGGGCCCAGCGCAAGCGGCAGGGAGAAAGTTGCACGCCGCGCCGCCGAAGATGCCAGGCAAACTTGCTGTTGAGGAAATGGCCCGGCTTTATTTGGAAGACGGCTCTTCATTTGAAGGCAGGCTTTTCGGCGCAGATACCGGCGTCTCTGGTGAAGTGGGTAAGTTTGGTCGGAGTTGAGAGATTGCCCGCTTTTATTCCCTGCCCCTGCGTGCCCACTGTAACAACGTGGATGAGTCGGTGCTGCAGGACTGACCTGTACAGTACCAGGTTAAGCGGCAGGATTTGTAATGAAATCTCGCGTAGGGATTTCAGACTTAGCTTCGCTTTATAAGAGTTTTCATTCTTTCAACTGTGATTTGTCAGTCAATTAAATACATTGAGGCTAAAATAACGATTCGAGAGGGAGGATCTTGAAGAAGCAGTGGTTCCCAGCCTAGGGTCCACGAACCCCTTGCTTCACAGTATTCGCCCATGGCATATAAAAGGATTGGGAAGGCCTGTAGGGTCTCGGCCCGAAACAACATTAATTTCCTTAGATGCTGCCTGATCTGCTGAGTTGCTGCAGCATTTTGTACGCGATAATAAGGAGGATTTTGCTCCTTTTAGGACTGCGTTGTGCTGTTTTGGAAAATACCTCGTGTGCAGCTGTAAATACTTGTATTTATTACGCCTGTATACACCTCATGATTTTATTTGTGATCTGAGATTTATGCATCAGCGATCATAACAGTTTTTCTTTCACCCCAGAAGCCTAATTACGTCAGTAAAGCGCACACACACATAAACAATTTCAACCAAGGGTCAGATGATGAGATTGTAGCTTTCTAGTTAATAGTTTGATTCTCCTTTGAGCTTTGATCTTTCTGTGCAAAAATGGAAAATGGAATGGAGCTAAATTGTTTTCATTTGAAAACTGAAGTGTTTTTGGAGGGGATTGTAATGCTCGGCTGTGCATAACTGCTGGAAGAATAGAGATATGCAGTCCTGATAAAGGGTCTCGGCCTGACACGTCGGCTCTCTGCTCTGCCGTAGATGCATTACGAGAATGATTCCAGGAATGAAAGGGTTACTGTATGAGGAACGTCTGGCAGCTCCTGGGCTGTATTCCCTGGAGTGCAGGAGAATGAGGGAGGATCTCACAGAAACATTCTAAATGTTAAAGCGCCTGAACAGATTAGAGATAGAAAAGTTATTTCCCATGGTAGGGGAGTCTAGGACAAGAGGGTACGACTTCAGGATTGCAGGATGTCCTTTTAGAACTGAAATGCAGAGAAATTACTTTAATCAGAGGGTGGTACATCTGTGGAATTTGTTGCCACGAGCGGCTGTGGAGGCCGAGTCATTGGGTGTATTTAAGGCAGAGCTAGATTAGTCAGAGCATCAGAGGGTATGGGGTGAAAGCAGAGGAGTGGGGATGACTGGAAGAATAGGATCAGCCCATGATTAAATGGCGGAGCAGACTTGATGGGCCGAATGGCCTACTTCTGCTCCTATATCTTATGGACTAATGCTGCCTGGCCAGCTGAGTTCCTCTAGCACTTTGTGTGCAATGCTGGAACTACCGAACAGCATTCCGGGAGGATTTGCTTGGTTCAAAAGGCCACAGCATTATCACAATCTACTCCAGAGCAATTCCAGACCAATGTCATTGCCAGTGACTCTCAAATCTCAAAAAACAAGTTTTTATTTAGCATCTTTTTAAAAAAAAAGTTTTGTTAGCATTGGGATGGTGAGTCATTTTTCCACGCAAGTGAACCTATGCTTGGGTCAGTTGGTAAGTGCATGTTGTCACCTGTTCAAAGGATGAAACAATGGCTGAGCACTTTGCATTGTTGCAACAATTTGATTTTTTTTAAAAATGCTTCCTCTCCAAAATTTGTACTGAACCACTTCAGGGCCAGTGAAAAGCAGTAATCAATATTCAGAATTACAATTTGGAGTTGATGGTGGGCCAAAAGCCATTTCTCCTTTTGTATGGTCTTTCCAATTCCTACCATTGCCTCTGATCTGGGCTGACATTTACGTGCCGGGCGGCACCTAATTAATTAGCTTGTTTATTTCGGCTTTTTTTCTTATAGATGTGCTGGGTGCCTCCCGGCTATCGCTGCGTTTTTCGCAGATTGGTATCTGTCCGCAGCCCGGGGTTTGGGGTGGTGGGACACTGGAGTGTCGTCTGTTTCCATCAAGGCAGGCAGGTAATCTTCTCCTATGACTGCCTGCCTCGATGTCGAAGGTCGAGGTCCGTCGTCTGCTGTGGCTGATGTGGAAGGCTTGCTTGACTGCTTAGCCTTGCGCATTTTTAGATCATACGGCTCCTTGTAAGGACTCAAACCATCCTGCAAATATGCCCTAAACCGACGTACCCTTTCAAAATTAAAGTCGTACTTTATCATTGCAGAGAAAATCTCATGCAGTTGCTTCACGTTCAGTTCCTGGACAACTTCACTTTCAGTCCGTTGGCTACTGCATTTGGTTTCGATTATTATCCTTTCCTCTTCCAATTGCATCAGCTCTTCATCTATCAGTTCTAGGTCATGGGATGCCAAAACCTCTTCAACATCATCTTCGTCAGCTTCCACAAGCCAAACTCACTTTGTCCTTACTTCGTTCACCACGATCGAAACGCTTAATTATGTCTAGTTTTATGCTAAGTGTATAAGCTCTTTTAGGCTTTTCCGATACCTTAGAACTGATCTTGCTAACGTATGCTCACTGGCATGTGTTTAAGCAATGCCGGCGAGAATGCAGTTCCGAATCGGGGGAGAGCGGCTGCTTGGGGCGCGTGCTGATTTTTTATCGCGCGCTGCCTTTTTTTGTAACAGTGAAAACACCTTCTGTTAGCGAAAACAGGGAACTAATGTAGGTCTTTCGTAACAGTGAGGTTTTGTAAAGCGAACATAACCTTTGGCAGAGTACAGATCATACATTTATATCATTAGTTATTTTACAGAACTGGACAGGAAAAAATCCTCAATTGCAAAGGAGGTGGTGGAGAAAATTCTAAACTATTAAGTGCAGCAGAGCAGCAAGGTACCAATGTTAAAAGGATAGGTACTGCACCCAGTTATTCTCTCAAATGGTGGTAAAAACATTCTGATTTTTCTACATAGGGTGAAATATAAAGGTTGTTGCTTGATATCTGCCCAGCAATTGGACGTTGCTTAGCATGGACTAGAACAGAGTTGTTCTTGATCTCTTCAACAACTTCGAATTTCTTGGCCCTGATTCCCTCATTTTCATCATACATGTCCAGTTTCTTTACATTTCTATCCCCCCATCAAGAAGATCTTAAAGTTCTCTGCTTCTTTCTCTACAACAGGCCCAACCAGTTCCCATTCACCATCAACCTCCATCTGGTGGCGCTGGTCCTCGCCCTCAACAGTTTCTCTTTCGGCTCCTCCTGCTTTCTCCAAACTTGTAGACATGGGCCCCAGCTATGCCTGCCTTTTCGCTGGCTACATGGAACAGTCCATGTTCCAAGCATTCTCCCTGGTAATGCTCCCCAACTCTTTCTGGGCTACATTGACGACTGCATTGGTGCTGCTTTATGCATCTATGCTGAGCTCATCAATTTCATAAACTGCCTCCATCTTCCACCCTGCCCTTAAATTAACTTCATCCATTTCTGACACCTCTCTCCCGTTTCTCAATCTCTGGAGACTCATGGTCTGCAGACATCTTTTATACACTTGCCTATTCCCATGGGGATCTTGACTATACCTCTTACTAACCTGTCTCCTGTAAAAATGCCATTCCCTTTTCTCAGTTCCTTCGTCTCCACCACATCTGTTCTCAGAATGAGGCTTTCAATTTCAGTACTACTTGAGATAATATATTCAGGCAAAATTGAAATAACCAGTATGATGGATCGGATAGTTTGAAGTGTGTATACTTTAATGCTCGGAGTATTATGGGTAAGGCTCGTGAACTTTGAGCATGGATCATACATGGAACTATGATGTAGCCATTTCTGAAACTTGGTTGAGAGAGGGGCAGGAATGGGTGATTAATGTAACAGGCTTTTGAAGTTTTAGAAAAGATAGAGGTAGTGGTTTAAAAAAAGTTGGGAGGGGAGTTGCACCACTAATCGGGACAATATCACAGCTGCACTCGTGGGAGATGTAATGGGGGGGGTCAATTTGGGTAGAACTCAAGAATAGGAAGGGTGCAATCACTCTGAGATTGTACTACAGATTCCACCCCCCCCCCAAAAGCCACCGAGACAATGAGGAACAGATATGCAATCAGACTAAGGAAATGTGTAACAATAATATGGTTGTTGTCATGGAGGATTTCAATTTCCCTAATATAATCTGGGACCACCTTAGTGGAAGGGGTTTAGATAGGGCAGAATTTGTTAGTGTATCCAGGAAGGTTTCTTAAATCAATATGTGGACAGTCCAACGAGAGGAGGGGCCATACTGGACCTGGTGGGCCATGAGCCCAGCCTGGTGACTGACCTGTCAGTGGGTGAACAGTGACCCCAACTCCTTAACTTTCAGGACAGCTAGAAATAAGGATAGGTATGGTCCTTGCAGGAGAGTTTTAAATTGGAGTAGGGCAATTTACGAGAGGGTGTCAGACAGGAACTAAGAAGAGTTGGGACCACCTTTGTTTTCTGGCATGTCCACATCAGACATGGAGGGTGTTTGAAGATCAATTGCACAGAATACAGGAAAGGTATGTTCCTGTCAGAAGGAAGGAGAGGGATGGAAAGATAAGAGAACCATGGATGTCCAAAAAGGTGATGAATTTAGTCAAGAAGAAAAAGCAAAATTATTTAAAGCTTTGGAACTTAAGATCAAATGAAGCACATGAGGAGCTATAGACCGGTGAGTCTCATGTCACTTGTAGGGAGTTTGCTGGAGAAAATTCTTAGGGATAGGATGTATGAGCATTTGGAAACCATGGCCAAATTAGGGAGAGCCAGCATGGCTTTTTGCAGGGCAGGTCATGTCTTACCAACTTGCTTGAATTTTTGACTAGGTGACGAAAGAGATTGATGAGGGTAAGGCAGTGGATATTGTTTACATGGATTTTAGTAAGATATTTGACGAAGTTCCTCGTGGGAGGCTAATCCAGAAGATTAAGGCATGAGGTTCGTGGTGAATTGGCTGTTTGGATTCAGAAATGGCTTGCGCATAGAAGACAGAGGGTAGTGGTTGAAGGGAATTAGTCGAGCTAGAGGTCTGTATTTAATAGTGTTCCTCGTGGATCTGTGCTGGGACCTCTGCTGTTTGTAATGTGTATAAATGACCTGGCTGAAAATATTGATAGTAAGTTTGTGGATTATACCAAGATTGGAGTTGTGGACAGTGTAGAAGATTGGCAAATAATACAGCATGATTTAGATCACTGGGCAGAGAAATGGCAGATGGAGTTTAACCCAGAGAAATGTAAGGTGTTGCACTTTGGTAGGGGAAATGCAAGGAGACAGTATCCTTTTAAGTCCAAGATCCTTAACAGTGTGCTGAGCAGAGATATCTTGGGATTCAAGTTCATAGTTCCTTGAAAGTGGCTACACAGGTTGATGTGTTAAGAAGGCTTAAGGACTGCTTGCTTTGATTAGTCAAGGCATTGAATTCAAAAGTCAGGAGGTTATGTTGCAACTTTATAAAGTCCTGATTCGGCCACACCTGCAGTATTGCATACAGTTCTGGTTGCTCCACTATAGGGCGGATGTGGAGGTTTTGGAGAGGGTGCAGAAGAGGTTTACCAGGGTGATGCCTGGTTTAGAGGGCATGTGCTGTCATGAGAGGCTGGATGAGCTTGGGTTGTCTTCTTTGGAGTGCCAGAGACTGAGGGGAGATCTGATAGAGGTTTATAAGATTATGAGAGCCATAGACAGAGTGGGCAGGGAGTATCTGTTTCCCGGGGTTGAAATGTCTAATACCAGAGGACATGTGTTGGAGGGGGTGGGGGGGGGAGGTTCAAGGAGGATGAGAGGTAAATTTTTTTAAACTCAGAGTGATGGATGCCTGGAATGCATATCTGGTATGGTGGTAGAGGCAAATACATTAGAGGCCTTTAAGAGATGTTTGGATAGGCACATGGATGCAAGGAAGATGGACTGATATGGACATTGTATAGGTAGGAGGGATTAGTGTTTTGGTGTTTTTGATTTGCTTTTTAGCTGGTTTGGCACAGCATTGTGGGCCGAATGGCCTGGACCTGTGCTGTACTCTTCTGTGTCCTCAAAGAATGGGGTTTCTCTTCCTCCACCATTGATGCTGCCCTCACCTGAATCTCCTCTATTACCTGAACATCTGCACTCACTCCATCTTCCTGCTACCTTAACAGTGATAGAGTTCCTCTTGTCCTCACTTTACCCCAGCGCCCGTATCTGACACATCGTTCTCTGCAGTTTCCAGCATCTTCAACGGGACGCACCACCAAACGCATCTTAACTCCTCTCCCACTCTGCTTTTCGCAGGGATCACTCCCTCTGTGATTTCCTTGTCTGTTCGTCCCTCCCGGCATATATCCCTCCAAGCAGCAAAAGTGCTACACCTGCCCATTCACTTCCTCCCTCATCTCACTCAGGGTCCCAAACAGTCCTACCAGGTGAGGCAACACCTTATCTGTGAATCTGTTGGAGTTGTCTGTTGTATCCGGTGCTCCCAGTGCAGCCTCCTCTACACTGGTGAGACCCAACGTAAATTGGAGGGACCATTTTATTGAGCATCTCTGCTCCATCCACCAAAAGCTTGATTTCCTGGTGGCCAGCCATTTTAATTCCTATCCCCATTCCGGTCCGACATGTCGGTCCACGGCCTCCACTTCTGCCATGATGAGGCCACTCTCAGGTTGGAGGATCAGCTCCTCAAATTCTGTCCAGGTAGCCTTCAACCAGATGGCATGAGCATTGATTTCTACAACTTGTAATTTTTTTCCCCCTCCCCTTCCCTCTTCAATTCCCCATTCTCATCTCTCACTTCTTCTCATCATCTGCCTCTCATCTCCCTCTGGTACTCCTCCTCCTCCTCCTCCTCCTCCTCCTTCCCTTCTCCTATCATTCACTGTCCCATCAGGTTCCTCCTTCTCCAGCCCTTTACCTTTTCCACCTATCACCTCCCAGTTTCCTACTTCATTCCCACTCTTCCCTAACCATCTGGCTTCATCTATTTCCTTATTTGTCCTCCTTCCCCTCCCCCACCACCTTATTCTGGCATCTTCTCCTTCCTTTCCAATCCTGATGAAGGGTCTTGGCCTGAAATGTCAACTATCTACTCATTTCTTGCCAAGTTCCTCCATCATCTAGTGAGTGTAGTCACCAGTTCCACTTTTTAATGGTAGATCAGATATTGGGCGATTATAAATATAAATGGGAGAACGCTGAAAGCAGTGATGTACAGTGTGGAGTTCTGACTGAAAAAAATAGAATGGATAATAGAGTAATGATTTACAACCTACATCCTGATACAGTGGACACTGAGTCAATAGTATACTGTTTGTATCCACCCCATCACAAGCATTCCCTTTGTTCTTATCTCTCCCTTCATCTCTGCAAATAGGCATTCTTTTAGATTGCCTCAAATGTTTACATGAGGAAATCTGCAGATGTTGGAATTTCAAGCAACACACATAAAAAATTTCTGGTGAACGCAGCAGGCCAGGCAGCATCTATAGGAAGAGGTACAGTCGACATTTCGGGCCGAGACCTTTCGTCAGGACTAACTGAAAGAAGAGATAGTAAGATATTTGAAAGGGAGAGGGGGAGATCCATCCCCCTCCTGTCTTCTCCTATCATTTGGGATCTTTTTTATGTGTGTTGCCTCAAACATTTCTCCACTTTCAGGAAGTTATGGACCTGTATACCAAGATCACTGCTCCAAAGGGGTCTGCCACTTGCTGTATTATTCCCTCTTGCATTTGATCTCCCCAAACAGAACACCAGTTCTGATTGAACTTCATTTACCATATCTCTGCCCAAATTCCTAACTGATGATCTATAGCGTTCTCTATGCTTGGATAACTTTCCTCACCAGCCAATTTTTGTGGTGCCTGCAAGCGTATTAATTAGGCTATCTGGATTTTAATTCAAATCTTTTTCTATAAACTTCCTGGTCTGAGAAAGTTAAAACAATTTTGAGATGGTATGTATGGGAACTGCAGCAGTATTTCATATTTGCAATGTCTTATAAAAGGACGTGCATATTTTGCATTTTGATTGTTTTGCCCTGGTGTTTTGTTAAACTCAGGCCATCAGTATGTTTTCTTGCGTGGGAAATGATTTTCAGTATTTTCTCTCTCTTGGTCTATTAAAAAGTTGTTGTAGGAAGTTTTCTTGCAAACATTATTTATCGGTTGTAGAGCTGCAGATTGGTGCAAGCTTGAATAAAATCTGAATGTGCCTGGAACAAAAAAAATGAACAATTTATATTTACATCAATGTATTTTCTTGTTAGTTTTCCAGACTGGAATGGTGGGTTACCCTGAGGCCTTGACGGATCCATCATATTATTCCCAAATACTTGTCCTTACCTATCCGCTAATTGGGAACTATGGTGTACCAAAGGATGAAGATGATGAACATGGGCTTAGTAAGGTACATGATGTGGAATAAACTTTTCTATACTGATGCTTAAAATGTGTTAGTAAATGCTGGTCTCTAGCCATCTCACTCAATTTGAATATTGGATATAATAATCTGTTTTTCTTTCACAAGATTAGAGATGGGGCTGGTAGTAAGTTCTCCACTCGGGCATCACGGTAGTGTATCGGTTAGTGCAACGCTATTAGAATTTGGGGTGTTTCAGAGTTCGATTCCAGCGTTGTTCAGTAAGGAGTCTCTATGTCCGCCCGTGGAATGCTTGGTTCTTCTCCTACAGTCCAAGGACATGCCGGGTAGGTTAATTGGTCTTTGTAAATTGTTCCGTGGTTAGGTTGGGGTTAAATTAAGTTTGCCGGGTGTTACAGGGGCAGCGCAGTTCAAAGGGCCAGAAGAGCCTACTCTGCGCTGTATCATTAAGTAAATTGTCTGCATTACTTCTGACCATGAAGTTAAGTCTGTCCAGAAGAAGTTTCCAAAAACAAAATTTCTGTCTTAACCAGCAAAAGTATAGTAATTTTCATTGCGTATCATAGTACATTCATCAAGTAGGTTTTCCTTTGCCTCTGGCGATAAATATATTGCTTAAACTCTTCATTGGTGATATGAAGGAAAAGATGTAGAGAGAATGGTCCCTTTATTTTATTCTCATTGACGTGTTCTTTTACGTAATGCTGAAATTTGTGGTAAAAAAGTGTTGGGAAAATGGGTGTGTATTTTAATTTTTTTTATTGCATTCTCTTGTCAATATTTTAATAATTTGTCCATTTGACTAATTATTTAATTCATGTTTTATTTTCATAGTGGTTTGAATCGTCCAAAATTTATGCTGCAGCACTGGTGATCGGCGAACATTCAGAGAACCCAAGTCACTGGAGTTCAGTCTGCTCGCTGGGCCAATGGTTGAAAGACCAAGGAATTCCTGCATTGGAGGGTGCGTATGGAATCTCTGCATGCAATTTCTGAATTGCAGGAAGGATTAAACTAAGATAGAAGAGGAATGAGAAGAGTGGGATGGTTGTTGTGGACAGAGGGAGGATAGGAATTAGATGCTGAGTGGTCTGTATACATGGAGGAACTGGCAGGGGTGAAAGAGCTTGCGAGGAGGAAACTGATTCACAGAGTTTGGGGTTAAGTGGGGAAATGGCTGCGGTACCGAACCAGAATACATCACTGAAGGGAGAGGTTGTCAACGTGTAACCTCTGTTGGTATAGGAAAAACTGGGGAAAAAAAACTTTTAATGTGGTGACTTTTAATGTAATGAGCTGACTTGGGCTGAGATAAGGTGCACAAGGATTTATTTGTTTAATGCTGCTGTAACTTTGTTATCTTTTTCAATCTTTGATTTGCCTTGTTTCTTTTTCAGCCTTTGTGATCGTCTGTACTCAGTATCTCATGGCATTTGAAATGGATTTCTCAGTTTGCAAAACAAAAAAGTTCAAGTGGAGCATATTATACCTAAACTCTTAATGGCTCATCCTGTAATGACTTTGCAGCTGCAGTCAATTTGCTGTGATCGATTGACTTGTGCAACAATTCAGATTTTTTTTTGGTCTCTCAGCTGGTCAGCAGCTGTTGACAAGCACATCAAAATGTTCAGGGAGCGGGAAGCACCGAATCAAATATCGCCGTGATGATTGTACGTTCTAGTATCAATTGTTTGGCGACAATAAAGTATAAATGTTCATGCTGATCATGGGAGCTAGAGCAGGTAAAGGATTATAGCTCCCTGAGCCTACACTTTGGTGCACGGTCACCCCACACAGTGTCGCATCAATGTGAGGGGCTGGGTTTGCTCTTTTGGGAATCAAGAAGGTAAAGTGTAGCCACTGCTGATGTGCTGAGGCCCCACACTGACCGTACTTCACAGGGCAAAGCTGTGGCTAGAACTTTGTCTTGCATCTAAGCTTGTGAGACTTTTTAAACTTTCAAATACTATAAAAATTATATTGAATATAAATAAGTTTTAAAATTTCCTAAAAAGCAGTTTAATTAAAGGCACAGAACATGTAGAAATTCATAAAACACTAAATCAAAATCAAGTAATTAACTTTCTCAATATCCAAGCTTGGAATCTCCAAAGTAATAGGAATTCCTCCCTGTGCCTAGGACTGACTGGTGTGGATCAGAGTGGTGGAGATTCCCTATTGTAGTATGAGTATATATATCCCTATTGATGAATGAAGGAGCACAGTGATAGAATTTTTGCCATTTGACAGGAAATTGTCCCAGACTTAAAGCAGATCTGTGGAAGTCTGGGACCAACAAAGGAGCAGCTGAATGCTGGTGGTCCCTTTTGGAATTGCCAGGTGCATGCATCAACCTTGGCCTGATATTTTTGCATTGGTACAGTTTAAAACAAGTACTTACTTCTACCAATTAGATACTGTGAGGCAGTGATGTTTTGTAGTTTTTTGGCAAAGAATGTTGCTGAAGGTGAATTCAGTAATGTGATTACATTTCCTCAACATGTTAGTGTTCGTAGAAGGCTTGTTTGCTTGTTTGAAAAAGGCCAGCACTAACTAATTCTCTGACAATAGGGATGAACCCACACATTGGCCTGTAAGGCACCACCTAAACTAACAATAGTTCTTGAATTTGCAGGAATTGATACAAGACGCCTAACAAAGAAGATTCGGGAGAAAGGCACAATGTTGGGGAAGATTGTGATAAATGGGATAGATCCAAATACTCTTCCTTTTCATGATCCAAATAAACTAAATCTGGTGAAGGAAGTTTCCATCAAGGTAAACATCAGAAGTGTGACTTCTAGATATGCACATTATTATTTTTATTTGCTGTAGTAGTTCCATTCTCCCTGTTGCTGCTTTACAAATGTGATCAATTGAGGAAACTAATCTTATTTGTTTATTATCAAGTACTTCATTGTGGACTAAATTATTTGCAGCATGATTCACTTGTGTTCCTCAATTCATCAGTCAGCAAATATTACTGCTGATCCTTCTTCCAAAACTGCTGCCTAACCTGCTGAGTTTATCCAGCATCATATCTTATTGCATGCACTCACTCACTATTTTTAATTTTTTTGATCGGCTGTTTATTTGAATTATCTGCACTGGTGGTGTAGTGGCATCCGGATCTGGACTTTGGGGCGAGAGGTCCCGGATCCCAGGTTTGAATCAGCTGGCTTCTTGCGCAAGTTCTACCTGTACTGGGTTGACCATCAATCTAACAACTCAACAGTTAACTCTAAACAGACCAACACTAAAGAAACAGCAAAGTTGCCTCCCCCGATGTGCCAAATGAGGGCGGGAGGAACTTTATTTGAATAAATTTTCTTTTTTTTGCTCTCTCGTTGTCTGTCTGTCTGTCTCTCTCTCTCTCTCTCTCTCTCCCCTCTCACCCCCTCTCCCCCCCTCTCCCCCCCTCTCCCCCCTCCCCCCTCCCCCCCCTCTCCCCCCCTCTCCCCCCCTCTCCCCCCCTCTCCCCCGCCCCCTAGAAAATAACTTCTACCAGCCGAGCTGCCAGCTGATTTTCCACATTTCAGTGGGATTCATCAAGCTGGGATTTGCTTTGCCAAACAAATTAGGATAGGCAAGGGTAGCTGATCTATCACAACAGTGGGCTGTTAAATTAGCCTTTCTGAAGTACCATTTTATATAGTGGGTGGTAGTAAGATCGAAGTTCAAAGTAAATTTAATACCAAAATACATGTATGTCACCATATACAGTACAACCCTGAAATTTGTTTTCTTAGGGGCATACTCAGTAAATCCAAAATTCATAGTAGAATCAAAGAAAGACTGCACCCAACATGGTGGATAAGCGACCAATGTGTGCAAAAGACAAACTGTGCAAATACAGAAGGGAAATAAATAATAATAATAAATAAATATGGAGAACATGAGATCCTTGAAAGTGAGTCCATAGGTTGTGGGAACAGTTCAGTGTCAGGGGCAAATGAAGTTGAGTGAAGTTATCCCCTTTGGTTCCAGAGTCTGATGTTTGAGGGGTAATAACTGTTCCTGAACCTGGTGATGTAAGTCCTGAGGCTCTTGTACCACCTTCCTGAAGTCAGCAGCAAGATTATTGATTAGCTGGGCAATTAATTTGAAAGGATATTGGATGCACATGTAGGATAGAGGATCGAGCAAGGGAATTGGAACTGACTAGATTGTTGTACGGAGAGCTGCCATGGTTTCTTATGTTGTGAAATTCTCTAGGATTCATGCTACTGGAGATATCCCTACACTGTTAAACTTGTGAGGGTTGCATGTGCCTCAGTGGTTAGAAACTGATTTTCGGGAGCTTGGTGAGGGGGAGTGGGAGGAGAAATGGCGATGGCAAAAAATAATAGATTAAGTAGTTTTTATGATATCTGCTGCTGGGAGTGTGTATGTGACTTTGCATTTTTGCCCTGTTTTTTGATCACAATACAACTAACGAGTCTCTGCATTTGAAACAAAAATCTTAAAACACGAGGGCAGTGTACAAGATAAAAGTTTTGCTTTTATTTTTAACTGTCCCCCATGTGTCACTCATTCATTAATACTTGTGGATTTCTACTCTGTTCCATAAATTTATTTATGTGCATGTATGAAATGAAAAAATACCAAGGTACGTCATCGAAAGATGAAATATTTGTACAGTTTTGTTAAAGTTGTGCAGTTAAAAGAAATGTGAATAAACATAATGTGTCTGGCAAAGGGGATTTATAAATTCACTTTATTTCACTTTCAGGAACCCAAGGTATACAATCCCTCTGGAAGTGTGAAAATCTTGGCTGTGGACTGTGGAATGAAGTATAACCAGATCAGATGCTTGTGTAAGAGAGGAGCTTCTGTAACTGTAGTACCGTGGGATTATCCTTTGAAGAGTGAAGGTGAGGGGAAGTCGAGAATTAAGCATTTTAAAATTTGGTTGCAACAGGAAATGATACTCCAGTAGAACACAGAACTGTATAGCACAGTTGAGGCCTTCCAGTTCGTGATGTTGCATCAACCTTTTATCTACTCTCAAGATCAATCTAATCCTTCCCTCCCACATACTCTCCATTTTACTTGCACCCATGTACCTATCGAAGAGTCTCTTAAATGCTCCTATGTATCTGCCTGTACCACCACCCCTAGGAGTGTGTTCCATGCACTCACCCTTCCTTTTATGTAGTTTTAAAAAAAAAACATCCCAGCATCCCCTCCCACTATGCAGTTGCAAGAAACAGTTTGTGAACCCCTTGCAATTATCTGGTTTTTTACATTAATTCATAAAATGTGGTCTGGAAGTCTCCCTGCCTTCCCTCATGGCAAAAGGGGAGCATTCCATTTTTCTGCCTGGTATCCCCACTGCTATAAATGTGCAATAAGAAAGAAAGAATAAACAATGAGGAAAAAAATCTACTGACGGCCTATAGCTCTCCTTGCTGAAGCCTTGATGAACCAGAGCTTCAACTCCTAACTCTAACACTGGCACACTTACGCAATGGCCATTCTGCTTAATCTTTAAAATAAGAGGGAAACACTGATCACTTCACACTTTTCCTGTTTGAACTTCATCTACTGCTTCTCAACCCAGCTCTGCATTCTGTCAACGTGCCATTGTAACCTACAGCAACCTTCTACACTATCCACAATGCCATCAAACCATGTCATATGCAAACCTACTAACCTTCCTTTCTACTTCCTCCTATGTCATTTATAAAAACCACAATAAGCAGGGGTCCTAGGACGGATCCCTGTGGAGCTTCACTAGACAAGGACCTGCAGGCAGAAAACACCCCATCTCTCACCCTCTGCCTTCTGTGGGCAAGCCTATTCTAAATCCACACAGCCAAGTTTCCACAGATGACACGCTCTGACTTTGAGTCAGCCTATCAAGGGGAGTCTTGTCGAACACCTTATCAAAATCAATATACACTTCATCAAATTGTTTTGTCATTTTCCTCAAATAATTCAATCAGCCTGACCTGACCCTTGCAAAACTATTCCTGATCAGACTATGCTCCATTTACTTGTAAATCCTGTCTCTAAGAATCCTCTCTAATAATTTGCCCACCACTGGCGCGAGGCTCACTGGTCTGTATTTCCGAGGGTTGTAATTTCTTGAACAAAGGAATAACATCTGCCATCGTCAGATCTTCTGGTACCACTCCTGTGGCAAGTGGGGATGCAATGATCATCAAACAACAGGAATTCTGCAGATGCTGGAAATTCAAGCAACACACATCAAGGTTGCTGGTGATTGCAGCAGGCCAGGACACCTGACGAAGGGTCTCGGCCTGAAACGTCGACTGTACCTCTTCCTAGAGATGCTGCCTGGCCTGCTGCAACCCTGATGTGTGTTGATGCATTGATCATCGCCAAGGTGCAGCTGTCTCTTCCCTTCCAGTCATAACCTGGGCATGTCTCATCCTGCCCCAGGGATCTGTATATCCGAATGTTTCCCAGAAGTTCCAGCACTTCTATATTCTTAACCTCAACATGTTCCAGCACAGTAGGTTGTTCCACACTGGTCTCGCATTTGTCAAGGTCCCTGTTACTGGTGAATACTGAAGCAATGTATTCGTTAAGGACCTTCCCTTCCTCTCTGACCCTAGGCACATGTTTCCTTATTTTTTTAAAATCCCTGATCAGTCCCATCCTCACTCTAGTCATCCTTCTGTTCTTCACGCATGTGTAGAGCCCCTTGGGGTTTTCCCTAATCCTACTTGCCAAGGCTTTCTCATGTCCCCTTTCTAGCTGTCCTCAGTCACTTAGGCTGCTTCCTGGCTACCTTATAACTCTCAGGGCACTACCTGATCTTTGCTTCCTAAGCCTTATATATATTTTTTTCCTCTTGACTAAATGTTCCACCTCTCTTCTGAGCTATGATTTCTTCATGCTACCATCCTTTCCCTGCCTCAACAGGACAATCATATCTTGTTGCAATTTTGAAAATACTTTTAAGCATTCATACACTGAAAATCTAATTACCAGTTTGAAATGGGTTTTCATCACTTATGCTGGGATTTTGGCTCCCTTAAACTTGGAAGCTTGAAAAATTTTCTTAGCAAGAAAATCTGTAGTGTTTG
This sequence comes from Mobula hypostoma, assembly GCF_963921235.1. Classification (NCBI taxonomy): domain Eukaryota; kingdom Metazoa; phylum Chordata; class Chondrichthyes; order Myliobatiformes; family Myliobatidae; genus Mobula; species Mobula hypostoma. Next base: position 38,359,899 of record NC_086098.1, read on the forward strand.
TAGCTGAATTTAAGTGTTCACGAATGAGATTTTTTTTCCCCTCTGAAATACACGTACTTATTCTTTTCACAATTACATGAAAGTTCAAAGTAAAGTTCCAAACCAAGTACTAATGATTGCTGTTTTTTAAAAAAAAAAGCAAGAGCTCGATACATAATTAGTGATTGCTATGTCTATATTCTGTTTTAGAAAGTGATAATTGTTGAAAATGTACAGTAGTAATTATTTTTCTATTTTAGAATTTGATGGGTTATTTATCAGCAATGGACCAGGAGATCCAGAGCATTGTCAACAGACGATTACCAATGTGAAAAAGATCATTTCTGAAGAAAAGCCTAAGCCTTTATTTGGAATTTGTATGGGACATCAGATCCTTTCATTGGCAGTTGGAGCCAAAGTTTACAAAATGAAGTGAGTAGGCTGCAAATGAGATGCGTATGCACCTTTTTGGTATTTTGTGGTGGTGTATAAACTCTGTTTACCTTCCTCAATGACTGTGCTAGTGAAGGTATTGTCTGAATCAGCACTCTGATCAATAAAGCCCAGTTTTGATTCTTAATCTACATTGAATTGGCTAATACCCTTTGGGCTAACTACTGTCTGTTAACTTTGCTGTAATGGACAGGGGTTTAGAGGCAAAGGTCCCATTCTTAACCAGCAGCAAGTGCATGTGGAATATCCCACATCTTTCTCTAGTGTTGTGCTTCATGTGTAGAAGTAATACCTTTGCTTTTATTACTTGCTTTTTCAATATCCAGAGCCCTAAATATTCCAAGTGTGCTACCAATTTGTTGTTTTCACTTTAGTATTCACTGTTCACAAAGGATTTTGTGCACCAAGGAGACCAAGTGTTGGCTGGCTCATTGATCAGCAGAGCATCTTGATTCCTTTTGTATTCCTGTTCCAAATTCCCAAACTTCTAGCATTCAGTTTTCAATTCTTTCTGTACTTGTGTTAATCTACTGTCCTTGGCCTTTCGTCATTGAACCACTGGTAAGCTTGACAAACATCTCTTCATTGGGCAATACTCGCTCGTAATGCTTCCGACCTGTTTGATTACCATCCTATTTTACCTTGGACTTTTGTGATTTTGCTTTTGCTACCTTCCCATTCTTCCTTCCTCGTTTTGATAGGTGTTTAAAACTTTAGGCAGTCGGAAAACTTTTCCAGTCTTAATGACAGGTCATTCACTTGAAGTCCTAATTAACTTTGCAGCTGCTTTCTGACCTCCTGTGTGTCTCAATATTTACTGTCTTTCTTAACAATGATTGGAAAGAAAAGTGACTCAAAGTGCAAATTCAATAAAGCATTGGCCAAAGTACCTTGGAGGTATTCAAGTTAGTACAAAGTGAGAAAAGGTGTTATTGAAAGCAGCAAAAGAAGTGCATTGTGCATGTTTATAGATATTTAAAGCATGACTCTATTCAGTAAGAACAAGAAAGGTGCTGAATGTGGAGTCCAAGTGTACACAACAAAGTCGGTTTTTGTTCCCACATGAATGTTATAATTCCAATTCTGGCCAAAACATTATTTTGATTTAGATTATGAGAACACTCAGTCCTCTTTTATTGTCATTTAGAAATGCATACATGCATTAAGAAATGATACAATGTTTCTCCGGAGTGATATCACAGAAAACAGGACAAACCAAAGACTAACACTGACAGAACCACATAATTATAACATATAGTTACAGCAGTGCAAAGCAATACCATAATTTGATGAAGAACAAACCATTGGCAGAGTAAAAAAAAAAGTCTCAAAGTCCCCGAGTCGATTGACTCCTGAGTCCCCGATAGCAGGCAGCAAAAGGGAGAAACTCCCTGCTATAAACCTCCAGGCACTGTCAACTTGCCAATGCCTTGGAAGCAGCCGACCACAGGCGACACTGAGTCTGTCTGTCCGAAAACTTCAAGCCTCCGACCAGCCCCTCCGATACAGCCTCCCGAGCACCATCCTCTGCTGAGCGCCTTCGACCTCGCCCCAGTCACTGAAACACGTAAAGCTGAGGATTCAGGGCCTTCTGCTCTGGAGATTCCGGTTACCACACAGTAGCAGCGGCAGTGAAGCGGGCATTTCAGAAGTTTTCCAGATGTTCCTCTGTACTCTCACGTCCGTCTCCATCAAATCAGAATTGTGCACGGTCCCCTACTTGACAGATTACAGATATTCATCACCGGAGAGGCCGCGCACGCTGCCGTCGCGCTGCCATCTTCTTTTATCTGCAACATTAAATGTTTTTTCCTGACAGATTGAGCATCTTTTTATTTATTTTAGAGATTCAACATGGTAACATGCTCTTCCGGCCCAACGGGTCCTTGCCACCCAGTTTTACCCATGTGTCCAGTTGACCTTTGTGCTTTGGGACTGTGGGAGGAAAATGGAGCACCCAGAGGAAGTCCACGCAGTCAGAGGGAGAACGTACAAACTCCTTGCAGACAGTGGCGGGAATTGAACCCGGGTCACTGGCACTGTAATAGTGTTATGCTAACCGCGAGGCTACAAAAATATATAATCTATATTTCTCACAGTTACAGTGGTATGGAAAAGTTTGGGCATCCCTGGTCAAAATTTCTGTTACTGTTAATAGCTGAGCGAGTAAAAAATGAACTGATTTCCAAAAGGCATAAAGTTAAAGATGACACATTTCTTTAATATTTTAAGCAAGAAAACTTTTTTATTTCCATCTTTTACATTTTCAAAATAACAAAAAAGGAAAAGGGCCCGAAGCAAAAGTTTGGGCGCCCTGCATGGCAGTACTTAGTAACACCCCCTTTGGCAAGTATCACAGCTTGTCAACGCTTTTTGTAGCCAGTTAAGAGTCTTTCAGTTCTTGTTTGGGGGATTTTCGCCCATTCTTCCTTGCTTCTAGTTCTAGTTCTGTGAGATTCTTGGACCGTCTTTCATGCACTGCTCTTTTGAGGTCTATCCACAGATTCTCGATGATGCTTAGGTCGGGGGACTGTGAGGGCCATGGCAAAACTTTCAGCTTGCGCCTCTTGAGGTAGTCCATTGTGGATCTTGAGGTGTGTCTAGGATCATTATCCTGCTGTAGAAGCCATCCTCTTTTCATCTTCGGCTTTTTTTACAGATGGTGTGATGTTTGCTTCCAGAATTTGCTGGCATTTAATTGAATTCATTCTTCCCTCTACCAGTAAATGTTCCCTGTGCCACTGGCTGTGACACAAGCTGAAAGCATGATCGTTCCACCTCCGTGCTTAACAGTTGGAGAGGGGTACTGTTCATGAAATTCTGCACCCTAGACCTTAATGACACGGGAGAAGCATCACCAGTGATTTTATGGGATACATTGAAAGCTGTACTGAGAGGGAAAATTATTTCCATTACTACTCACATGAAAAAAAATCAATGCACAAAAATTAGCAGACCTTCAAGGAAAATTAAAACAACTTCAAGTTGTAGATAGCAACAAAAGTAATTCAAATCGAAAACAGGAAATTAGGAAATTGCAAAGTGAAATTGATGATATTTATACGTTGGAAACTCAAAGAAATTTTCTTTACCTGAGACAAAAGAATTATGAAGTAGGAGGTAAATCAGCTAGATTATTAGCATATAAATTACGAAAACAACAAGCAGACAATACAATTCATAAAATAAAGAATCCAAAGACAAAGCTTGTGGAGAGTACAATAGGGAAAATTCAAGAGAGTTTTGAAACGTATTATCGAGAGCTGTACTCCCAACCCCGGGCCCCCAATGAGCCCTATATAGACAGTGTATTGAATTTTTTAGATCTACCTAAACTTACAGATTTACAAAATGAAAGTTTATTAGAACCAGTAATTGTCAAAGAACTGAACGTGGCCATCTCTAGGTTAAAGGCTGGAAAGTCCCCGGGTTCTGATGGGTTTACCTCAGAGTGGTACAAGTCCCTGAAGACACAGTTAGCCCCATTACTACTTAACACCTTTAATTGGATCTTGCAGAGAGGAGAAACTCCACCTTCCTGGAGAGAAGTGATTATTTCAGTTATTCCTAAAGAGGGTAAAGATAAACTAGAATGTGGCAATTATCGGCCAATTAGTGTTCTTAATTTAGATTACAAACTATTTACATCTATATTAGCACGCAGATTGGAAAAGCTTTTACCTGGCCTAATCCATTTAGACCAGACTGGATTTATTCAACAAAGACAAACACAGGACAACATAAGGAGAACTCTGCACATATTAGAACAGGTTAATAAGAACGAGACAGAGACAATGGTAGTAGGATTGGACGCTGAGAAAGCTTTTGATTCGGTTAGTTGGGCATTCCTATACAGAGTGTTAGGAAGATTCAGCTTTCAAGAAAGGTTTATTAAAGTAATTCAGACTCTATATGACAGCCCTACAGCCCGAATTAAGATAAATGGGGACCTCTCTGACTCCTTTTAGAGAGAGGCACTAGACAGGGATGCCCAATTTCTCCTCTCCTTTTTGCGCTATATATTGAACCACTTGCCCAACTAATAAGACAGAGCGAAATCGTAAAAGGTATCAAGGTGGCAGGGATTGAACAGAAAGTGGCGTTATTCGCAGATGATGTTTTGGTCTATCTGAGTGAACCAGAAAAATCATTTATAGGATTGTTTACACTGTTGGATGACTTTGGGAAAATATCAGGTTATAAAATAAATGTAAAGAAAACGCAGGTTATGTCCCTAAATTATACACCATCCAAAAAATTGCAGGATACATACGATCTTAAGTGGGAAGCTAAATCATTAAAATATTTAGGAATAACCCTGCCGAAGGATCTTTCAACACTGTCACAGGTAAATTATGGGCCATTAATCTCAGAGATAAAAGTAGATATGCATAGATGGAATCTTATCCCCTTTTTAAGTTTAAATTCAAGGATAAATACTATAAAAATGAATATTCTTCCTCGGTTATTATATCTTTTCCGTACTTTACCAGTGGAAGTGGATGATAATCAATTCAGGGAATGGGACAAATGGATTTCCCGCTTCATTTGGCAAGGAAGGAAACCTAGAATTCGATATAACACCTTACAGTTAGGGAAGGAAAGAGGAGGTATGGTTCTTCCTTGCCTGAGAAATTATTTTTATGCCTCACAGATAACCCCTCTGTTATATTGGTGTAATAGGGAATATAAGGCTAGATGGAAGGAAATAGAATTTGGATTAGTTGACAGTTTTCCTCTTCAGGCCTCAATAGCTGACAAAGGATTGATGGCCCAGTTGGAAAAATTTAATAATGCTTGGATAAATCTTACATTAAAAGTATGGCGGAAGGTGGTTAATTCATGTGGAATTAATAACATGCTAAAACTCTTTAGATGGTGTGCATATGATACCGAATTCCTTCCCAACAGAGGAGATAAAAGATTTGAGCTATGGATAAAGAAAGGTCTTACAACCTACCTCTCATTTATAGATAAAAGAGTATTACAAAGTTTCCAAATCCTGCAGGACAAACATGGCCTAGAACATAATGACTTTTTTAGGTACCTTCAAATACGAAACTATGTTAACCAGAGTTGTAGATATACAGACCTATCAACAGTAGAATTAGAATTTTTCAAGATTCTGAATTCGGCTTGCAGTTCAATACCTAGTAAATCAGTTTCTCGCCTATATAATGCACTCTCCCATGCTAAAAATGTAAATACACTGTATATTAAAGAGAAGTGGGAGAAAGAAGCGGGGTTGGTACTTTCAGAGGAGGCTTGGGGGAAAATCTGCAGCTTTCAATGGTCCTCGACTAATTCTTTGACTTGGAGAGAACATTGTTGGAAAAACATTATAAGATACTTCAAGACCCCATATCAGGAAAAATATAAAGATACAAATGTGATGTGTTGGAGAAGGTGCGGCTCCAAGGAGGCAAATCATTTTCATATTTTCTGGGATTGCCCTAAATTAAGTCTATTTTGGGAAGGTATTCATAGAACATTAGTTAAGGTACTTAGGTCCCAGATACCTCTGAACTTTGAGACGCTCTATTTGGGGCATGTATTGTTCCTTGAACAGAAGGAAGATATAAAGTTGCTGCAGGCCCTCTTAGCGGCAAGTAAGAAATCAATCACTAGAAAATGGCTAAATTCAATACCACCTACATTAGAAGATTGGTACGAAATTATCTTGGAAATATTTAAAATGGAAAAGTTGACTTACTCCCTGAGAACTCAAAAAGAAACATTTTATCAAATCTGGAATAAATGGATTGAATATATAACCCCAATGCGAGCAGACTTTAGATGACTCTCCTAATGATTTATATTACTCTTCTCATCAACACAGTAATATTGCTAATGTAAGCACCCCTAGTCTAAATGTTTGTTGTTTTTTTTTGGAAAATAGAGAATTAACACAAGTAAAGGGAAAGATTTGGGAAAGGGATAAAAAAAAAATGAAAAAATTAAGTAAATAAGTACATAGGGATTGGATAATTATGTCTGCGGGCAGGAACAAGCACGAACAAATTGGGATATAAACACCTACAATGGTTGGTATATAGGCTTGTATGCAACATTTTGGACCAGTGGAAATGGTCCAGAAGGGTTGTATGGAAACTATTATTACCATTTTTCTTAACAACTAATTTCATTACTTAGTCTAATAGGTTAGATTTACCACAGTACATAATTATCTATTTAAATGTTTATTTTCCTTTTATATCATCTCAATGTGTACTTAAGAATGTATAAATAATTGTAGTTTTATACATATAAAAAAATGGAAAAGGTTATATGTGTGAAAAAAGTACATGATAATTGTGAATTCCTTATCCAAATAAAAATAAAATTAAGAAAAAAAGAAATTCTGCACCCTAAATCTCACATTAGAAGTATTGCAGAAGGCAGCTAATTCATGTGGAATCAATAACATGTTAAAACTTTTCAGATGGTGTGCTTATGATACCGAATTTCTTCCCAGCAGAGGAGATAAAAGATTTGAACTGTGGATAAAGAAAGATCTTGCAACCTACCTCTCATTCACACATAAAAGTGTGTTACAAAGTTTTCAATCCCTGCAGGAGAAACGTGGCCTAGAACACAATGACTTTTTTTAGGTACCTTCAAGTACGACATCATGTTAACCAGAGTCGTAGATATACAGACTTATCAACAGTAGAATTAGAATTTTTCAAGATTCTGAATTTGGCTTACCATTCAATACCAAGTAAATCAATTACTCGATTATATAGTGCCCTCTCTCATGCCAAAAATGAAAACACATTGTATATTAAAGAGAAGTGAGAGAAAGAAGCAGGGTTGGTACTTTCAGCGGAGGCTTGGGGGAAAATATGCAGCTTCCAGTGGTCTTCGACTAATTCTTTGATTTGGAGAGAACATTGTTGCAAAAATATTATAAGATACTTCAAGACCCCATACCAGGAAAAATATAAAGACACAAACGTGGTGTGTTGGAGAAGGTGTGGCTCCAAGGAGGCAAATCATTTCCATATTTTTTGGGATTGCCCTAAATTAAGTTTATATTGGGAAGGTATTCACAGAAAATTAGTTAAGGTATTTAAGACTCAGATACCTCTGAACTTTGAGACACTCTACTTGGGGCATGTATTGTTTTTGGAACAGAAGAAAGATATAAAGCTGCTGCAGGCCCTTTTAGTGGCAAGTAAGAAATCAGTCACCAGAAAGTGGTTAAATCCAACATCACCTACATTAGAAGATTGGCATGAAATCATTTTGGAAATATTTAAAATGGAAAAGATGACCTACTCTCTGAGAATTCAAAAGGAAAAATTTTATCAAATTTGGAATAAATGGATTGAATTTATAACCCCAGAGCGAGCAGACTTTAGATGACTCTCCTTTAGATGACTGTTTTTTTTTGGAAAATGTGGAATTAACACAAGTAAAGAAAAGATCTGGGGAAATTTTGGACCAGAAAGAAATAGACCAAAAGAGATGCATACAAATTAGTTTTCAACCACTATTATTATTATTTTTTATAACAACTATTATCATTATTTAATTTATTAGAGTAGAATTACAATTGCACATAAACATCTATTTAAGTGCCTAATTATTTTCTATATTATCTCAATGTGCACTTGCAAATTAATATAGATTTACTCACATAAAAGAGGGAAAAGGTTATATATGTAAAAAAAAAGTTTGTGTATTACTTGTGAATACCTTATCCAAATAAAAATAGAGTTAAAAAAAAATTCTGCATCTTTTTTTTTTCTCCAAACGTACCTTTGCTCATTGCGGCCAAAATTCAGCACCAGAAGTTTGCAAAGGAACATCTAAACAAGCCTGATGCATTTTGGAAACAAGTCCTGTGGAATGATGAAGTTAAAATAGAACTTTTTGGCCACAATGAGCAAAGGTATGTTTGGAGAAAAAAGAGTGCAGAATTTCATGAAAATTACACCTCTGCAACTGTTAAGCACGGGGGTGGATCGATCATGCTTTGGGCTTGTGTTGCAACCAGTGGCATAGGGAACATTTACTGGTGGAGGGAAGAATGAATTCAATTAAATACCAGCAAATTCTGGAAGCAAACATCACACCGTCTGTAAAAAAGCTGAAGATGAAAAGAGGATGGCTTCTACAACAGCATAATGATCCTAAACACACCTCAAAATCCATGATGGACTACCTCAAGAGGTGCAAGCTGAAGGTTTTGCCATGGCCCTCACAGTCCCCTGACCTAAACATCATTGAGAATCTGTGGATAGACCTCGAGCAGTGCATGCAAGATGGCCCAAGAATCTCACAGAACTGGAAGCCTTTTGCAAGGAAGAATGAGCGAAAATCTCCCAAACAGGAATTGAAAGACGCTTAGCTGGCTACAGAAAGCGTTTACAAGCTGTGAGACTTGCCAAAGGGGGTGTTACTAAGTACTGACCATACAGGGTGCCCAAACTTTTGCTTTGGGCCCTTTTCCTTTTTTGTTATTTTGAAACTGTATAAGATGGGAATAAAAAAGTTTTCTTTCATAAAATATTAAAGAAATATGTCATCTTTAACTTTATGCCTTTTAGAAATCAGTTCATCTTTTACTTGCTTAGCTATTCATAGTAACAGAAATTTTGACCAGGGTGCCCAGAGTTTTGCCAGCCACTGTATATATTCTGTTAATTTAATTTGGCTTCCATATGGATAATCCACATATTAACCCATTTGTTCAAATTGCAGCTATAAATGTAAACCACTCGAATTAAAAATTGCAGGAGAATTGACAGAGTACATGTGTTTTTTGTGTGACGTTTCGTGAGTAACATGGTTCTCTGTCTTTTGAGATGAGTCTTTACCACTCTGTTAGGCTACAAAACAGCTACATGCTTAATTTTTTTAAAGAAGTGTAGTCAGTGAACAGTGCCTTCCACGAAAATTTATTATGTTGTCTCAAAGGTGCATAGTGATAAGAAATAGAAGCCTGAGTTCCGCTGGTAACTACTAATAGTCCCACACTGCTAAAACAGGCTGGTAATTGTCCTGGTTTAACTCCCAGTTAAGAATAACGCCAGTACAGCCTTGACTCGTGCTGTTTTGTTGGAATTGTGTTTGTGGAGAATAGGAACTTGCAGCTATCTGGGTTCTTCTAAGAAATTTCAAAATGTCTTTCCTTTCAATCTTGAAATCTGGTTTTAATTATGAATTATGCTGGTGACTTCCACAGACATATTTTCATTTTAGTGTACAGTGAATTTGTGTTGACTGGCATCATGCAAAAAGAAAAGATTTGGCTCATGGTGCTGTTTACTGTAATTTGTCTGGTATTTATAAGAATGTTTACATCATCTGAAAAAATAGTTTATCATTCTTGTAGCTTTCCCACAGAATTGGTGTTTTGGGGATTTGACACTTGTGAAAAGCTGGTTTCTTCAGCATTGTTTTGATTATTCATTTACCGATGTTGCACGTACACTGAAAATTTCTCACTCTACCAACGCAGTTAAACAGTTTTGCAAACCAAGGTCCTTTATCAGCTTGCTCAGTGACCCAGCAGTCAGTGCTGCGGCCTCACAACTCCAATTATCTGGATTTAATCTTAGAGCTATTATTTTGGAGTTTGTGTGTACGCTGGAAATCACATGGTTTGTTTTTTCCTTTCTGACAGGTATGGGAATCGTGGGCATAACCAGCCTTGTATTCATGAAGATGCACAGCGTTGCTTCATTACGTCCCAGAATCACGGCTTTGCTGTAGACCCAAACCATCTTCCAGAGGATTGGTCTGTTCTGTTCACCAATGCTAATGACCAGTCTAATGAAGGAATCATTCATAATACTAAACCAATTTTCAGGTGAGTATTTTGAAAGACAACACTAATTAATCTTCTGTCTTTTTCAATGACAGAGTGCCATTCATATTGTGCTTTTAATGTCAATTATCTCAAGGTATTTCAGAGGGAATTTCAAATGAATCATCCTCTAATTAAACATGGGGGTGGAGGTGGGGGGGAGAGAGAGGAGTTCTGATGAGATGTTATTGTCCAAAGAAATTATTAAGAATATGAGCAGCAGACAGGCTGGGCCCTGACAGAGAAGTAGAAGAAAGTGGTCTTTGTGGTGTTGATGGGTTTGAACTTCTCTAATCCAAATTTTGTGAAAGTTATTTGAATTGATTAACGTTGGTTGGTTGGCATCCGCCTGTCATCATCATCACAAGTCTGGGTGGAAGGTATGGACATCCTGAGATGCCCAGTTGTCAAGATCCCCTTCTCGGCCTCACTAGTGTAGTCCAGAAGAAAGCTTATGAAGCAATAAGTTTGGCACCAGCTTGGCTGCAGGAGTTGCCGGAAGGATGTTCAATTATGTCCAGCTGCCTTAGAAGCTCCACTCCAGATTTGCTGTCTGGGTTTAATCCCGTAGCCTTTGTCTCTCCCAAGGCTGCCCACAAGGCAGGGAGGCTACTTATCCATATTTGGGGATCTGGCTCATGAGCTCCAGGGTGTGTCCACATACCAGTGGGCCTGCATGCTCTGTGTGCAGGGGCCAGACCTCCTCCCTGTCCTCTAGTTCAGCCTGAGACGGAAAGGAGTTCGGTTTCCATGTGTTGCCAGCAAGGAGGCAGTACATGAGGCTTACTGTTGGAGAGGCTATGTACTGGCAGGAAGAGACTTAAACATTCAGCTCTCCATTTCACTGCTGGCCAGTGGTGGAAGCTGAAAGTGGGAGTGACAAGCACTACCACACCAGATGCATCACAACAACCACTTGTTGACACCTTGACAGCTTAAACCACAAGACATGGGAGCAGAATTAGGCCACCTGGCCCATCGAGTCTGCTCCTCCAATCAATCATGGCTGATCCTTTTTTTCTCCTCAACCCCAGTTCCCGGCCTTCTTCCCCATAACCTTTGACGTCATGTCCAATCAAGAACCTCTGCCTTAAATACACCCAACGATCTGGCCTCCACAGCTGCATGTGGCAACAACCACTGAGGTCAGGCTAATTGGTCTATAATTTCCTTTCTGCTGCTTCCTCCTTTCTTAAAGAGTGGAGTGACGTTTGCAATTTTCCAGTCCTCTGGCACCAAGCCAGAGTCCAATGATTTTTGTAAGATCATTTCTTATGCCACCATAATCTCGAACGTTACCTCTTTTAGAACCCTATGGTGCAGTTCATCTGGTCTGATTGTTGAATATCACTTGTTGAAAGTATGAAGTTATGTTGAATTCCTTTGTCTAAAATAGGAATTGTGACAGAAGATTTGAATGTTCTAATACATGACTAATAAAGCATTTTTCTTTTGTAGTACAAAATTTTAAAAAAAATCTTGAGTTCCTTTAAGTAAGATCACACAACTGTGCTAGTTGAATAGTTAAAAAATGCATAAAATATACTCTGCAGGCATTACCAATTCTGATGGAAGTTCGTTGAGCTAAAATGTTAACCCTTTGTCTTCTGATGAGGAGCTGCTGAACACTTATTGGCTTTTCAGTTCTTTGATAGATTCGTCATGTGAACATCTTGTGAGTCTCTTTTCCACCAGCTCTAGCTGAATCACCTCCGTTCTATAATATGTTGACCAGAACTGCACTCAATATTCAGGTGTAGTCTCATCAATGTCTCGTACAACTGTAACATAACATCCTAAATCTTGCACTCAATATGCCAACCTATGACAGCAGGTATGCCATATCTACATCACTGTCTAACCATGTCACCACTTTCAGGAACTATGTACTTGTACCCTATGTACATGTTGGAGTATTCTCCAACACTCCTCGGGTGGTCCTGTCGTTCACTGTGTAAGAAGTACACATGCCATGCCATTGTACAAGAAGGGACGGCAACTTCAGTGATAGGTAGACAACACCTGTTCGAAGAATTATTTTAAAGAGCCCGTTATCTACAACACTTCGCTGTGAGTGCCTGGGCTCCATCATAGCTGGCTATTCCAACCAGTCTTGTTGCTATTCCTAACTGACAAGAAGTTCGAGAAGGCTCGATCCCAGCTGACAAATAACAAGGCACCTGTCCCTGTTGACATCCTAAAACTCATCAGTGAAGAGCTTCAGGAATCTTTAATCTCATCATCTTCGTCTCCGTCTCAGAAAAGGGGATTGCTTCAGGGGACCTGAGAGATGTTGCAATAGTATTCACCTTTAATAAAGGAGGCACCTGTCTGTGGTAATCATAGATGGGTCTAGTTTTCTGTTTGCTGCAGCTAAAGTCATCATCATTGTTCTTCTGAAGCAATTCCTCGGGAGGAGGAGAAGATGGCGGCGCGACGCAGTGCGCGCAGCCACTCCGGTGAATGATATCTGTAATCTGTCAAGTAGGGGACCGTGCCCGCTGCTACTGTGTAGTAACCGGAATCTCCGGAGCAGAAGGCCCCGAAGCCTCGGCTTTGCGTGTTTCAGCGACTGGGGCGAGGTGGAAGGCGCTCGGCAGAGGATGGCACTTGGGAGGCGGTATCGGAGGGGCTGGTCGGAGGCTCGAAGTTTTTGGATGGACGGACTCAGTGTCGGCTGTTGTCAGGTGCTTCCAATGCATCGGCCGTTGTCGGTGCCTGGAGGTTTATGGCAGGAAGTTTCACCCTTTTGCCGCCTGCTATCGGGGACTTGGGAGTTGATCGGGACTTTGAGACTTTTTTTTACGGTGCCCATGGTCTGCTCTTCTTCAAATTTATGGTATTGCTTTGCACTGCTGTACCTATATGTTACAATTATGTGGTTCTGTCAGTGTTAGTCTTTGGTTTGTCCTGTTTTTCTGTGATAACACTCTGGAGGAATATTGTATCATTTCTTAATGCATGTCATTTCTAAATGACAAAAAGGACTGTATTCTTATAATCTAATCTAAAAAATCTTAAAAAATTGCTGTTCCCCTGATTCAGTATGGATTTGGCACTTTCACAGGATCTTCCTGGTGTGACAGCTCTAAGAAAATTGCAGAGAGTAGCGTCAGGCACCAAATGTAGCCTTTTTCACCCTCACTTTGAATAATATTGAATTTGGTTGCCCACAGAAACTTGCCTTGGCATGCAGGCATGCAGGTCACAATGATAACTAATGGGTTTACATCTCCAAGCTCGGTGAAGACTGACTGCATTAATGTCATGACACTTTCCTCAGTGTTCTTCACCACAGTACTGCATCTTACTTTAAACTGCAGGAATGGAGCTAATCTAAAGAATTGAAAGGAAACCTTTGAACCTACAGCAACCACACTTCAGAACTAAAGATAACCAAACTTCTGTTTGCATGCTACAACTTGACCACTGGTGTTCATCTCTGCTCCAAGGCCAAGCGCCAAGATAATACAGGTTCCTGAAGCATACCAAGAGATAATCCTTGCACTCAACATCTGTAAGAAAAGGATCCACTGTCAATCTTTTTCCACTTGACCACTGACTTTCAACAGCTCTCGGTAATGCTCTAGAAAACGGGACCACCTCCCAGCTCGGCAGCCACCTCTCAGAGAAGGCAACTATGAAATTGATGTCTGTGTAAATTATGTCCTACGCCTTTTTGAGATGTTCAACAGGTACTGGAAAAGTGCCACCAATACCATGTCCAATGCCAGCATCAGTGTTTTCTCCCAAACCGATTTCCTGAGCTTTGAGGCTCAATTTTTCATCCTATTGGATTCATTGGGATACCTGATACGTGATTCTGAGCTGCAGGAGGAAGCGATTACTTGGCACAGAAGAAAAGATGTGAGGATGCGCTGAGTCTTTTTGAAGAAACTGAATATCCCCATTGACTTCTGGAAATCTTGGCCATAGCATCTCAGAGTAGAGGAGGATCATTGGGGTGGTGTTGAGAAGACTTCAAGTCCATGCATTGGGAGCATACAGAGCTCTGTGGAAGTTGGAAAACTGTCAGGATTTGTTGCAACGTACATCGGTAGAACTCTGCTTCTCGCGTTGAGTTTATATTCTCAAAATGCACAGAATTTGAGTGAAAGAAATCAAACTTGATGGAAGAAGCAGGAACATACTGTACCTTTTGAGAGCTCTAGAATCATATGGGACAGTTTAATGGCGTAGTCAGGGTTAGAGGTAGAACTGATTCACTGATAATGCATTCTTTGCTGTAACATACGACCTGATTTACAACACAGTATTACTCATTCAGTGTGTTTGGTAATCTGCTGATGGTACTGGCACTTTTAACTAACTCCCTTTTTGGAAAAGTTAACTTCTTCCCAATTATTTCACTTTTCTGTAAATGCTCATCAGTATCTTGCAAATCATTTAATGTGCTGATATTGTTGTATGTGGCCAGGTATGCAATAGGTAAAGAAACAAAAATGCCTTGTTGTTTGTTAATAATATAAGTTACTTCCTGCTTTCAGCATCCAGTTTCACCCAGAGCATATGGCTGGACCAACAGACCTGGTGGATCTGTTCGATATCTTTTTGGAATGTGTGCGTGACACAAAGATGGGCATTAATTTAGATGTAACTGGTGAGTAACTTGATTCAGGCAGCTGAGGGCACTGAATATTGCAGTGGATTCAGAATCAGTGTTTCCTTAACCACTAAATAATAGGTTAATGCTGGTCAAATTGCAAATCATTTGTACTTGTATCATGGGAATGTACTTTATGCAGCAGGGATTTCACTTCTTTATGGCTTGTCATAGAGTAAACTTAGCTTTGTGATTACACAATTTTACTTTGACATATAATTTTATGTGGTAGTCTAAGTACACAGGAGACATCACTGTTTACTTTACAACTGTGTACCACCACACCAAATTTTGTTCCAAAGCTAGTTTTGTATCCAAGCTGCTATATATTTAATTCCATCTCGTAACTAATACTCAAAATGAATGTATCAATTGCAAAAAAAAGCACTCTGCCCTTTTTTTTTCCAGTTAAAGAACGTATTATTTCCCATTATACTTTCAAAAATGGAACTGGGCAAAGCATCCCTCCATCTGGAAGGCTGCGACCTCGGAAGGTCCTTATCCTTGGATCAGGTGGGCTGTCTATTGGTCAGGCAGGGGAATTTGATTACTCAGGTTCTCAGGTGAGTTGAAGTAAAATGAACTTGAAGGCATTCTTGTAATGGTTTGATTTGAAACAGGATTGCACTAAATTAAAATGAGTTAGGACAGCTACAATAAATGTCTGCAGAACATGATGCCTTTCTTTACATTCTTTAGTTCTTCGGTAGTCACAAGGATTCATATGAAATTTCAAGGAAGTTGACCGTGCTACAATAAATTACTAAGTTGAGTTTTGGCTTAAGTACAGTATTTGCCTTTTTGGCTTAAGATCTGTTTTGTCTCAAAGTAGATGCTTCAATTTTCCCAGTCTATTTTGTGTATCTAAGTTATGGTTTATTTCAGGCAATTAAAGCTCTGAAAGAGGAGAATGTTCAGTCGGTCCTTATCAATCCAAATATTGCGACTGTGCAGACGTCTAAAGGACTTGCAGACAAAGTCTATTTTCTACCGATTACCCCAGAATATGTTACACAGGTAATAGTTTATTTCAAAACGATCGTACTGATATTTAGCACCTATTTATACTGGACAGTTTGTGCCTGGGATTATCACTTGTTACATGAGTACACGGATGCATAGAATAGGAAGCTACAAGGACATAGGTAATAGTTGGGATATGTGCTATGTTAAACAGACATCAGATGGAATCTGTCTTCCACTACACTGGATTTACCAATTGTCTGCATCCCTGTTTCTTTCAGCATGGTCCCTGTATTCTACATTGAGAAACCACTTTCCGGCTGTCAAACGTGCTATTTAAATTGAATAATTTTGATGGTTTGACATTGGCAGGCCATCACAATAGCATGGGATCTGTCAAATTTATCTACGTCAACATTAATATAGAATTAAAAAATTATTCATTTTTAAAGTAAAACGTACTTTTCTCACTTATCCCTCTTTCAAAACAAAGAAAACATTCAGAGTAAGTCAAACAAATCCGTTTTAGCTTTGTTTCTTGCTGCTGATTTCTTCCTTGTTGTCTGCAATCCTGTGGACTGGACTGAACAGTGGAGAGTTAATTGGTAGCTCGTATAACATTTGTGTATACATTAATATACAAACGTCTGAGTGCTTTTTTTTGTATTCAGTTTCAGTTATCTGGTATTTAGAACATTTTTACATTTCATATTCAGGTCATAATGAATGAACGACCAGATGGAATCCTCCTAACATTTGGTGGACAGACAGCATTAAACTGTGGAGTCGAGCTTCAGAAAAGGGGGGTTTTGGAAAAGTACAACGTCAGAGTTTTGGGGACTCCAGTTGCTTCTATTGAGATGACGGAAGATAGGAAAATCTTTGTGGAGAAGATGGCAGAAATTAATGAATATGTTGTACCTAGCGAAGCTGCATTCTCATTGGACCAGGTAGCACTCTGATTTCATAATAATTTTATTTTAACTATTGTGATGGGTTTGTTGCAGTGTATGTACCTGGAAAAGTGTCTTAGAAGCATTTTTTTAATCTGAAGTCTTCAGTAGAGGTAATTTTTAATGTATCGTTTAATATTGCTTTAATTTTTTACTAGTTGCTTTGAACTTGCGGGGATTGTTATAAATGAAGGTGATATTATACTATAATTTGCCTAATAGATTATGTTATGTTTCTGTCTATTATTGGATTATATAGTTTAACTTCTCTATTTAGGCTCAAGCTGCAGCAGAACGCTTGGGTTACCCCGTTTTGGTGCGGGCTGCCTTTGCTCTGGGTGGACTGGGCTCAGGATTCGCTCAGAACAAAGAGGAGTTGGTGACTTTAGTGACGCAAGCATTTGCACACACATCTCAGATTCTGATTGACAAGTCTCTGAAAGGCTGGAAGGAAATCGAATATGAAGTCGTCAGGGATGCTTATGATAATTGTATCACAGTAAGTCTGGCAAAGCAAATCACTTTGGTCCCTTCACTCAGTTAAACATTTTTGTTTATCTTGGAGCTCTTTCAGTAGGGATTTACACAAACTGTGCATCCTGTACCCCTGCAGGTCTGCAACATGGAAAATGTGGATCCACTAGGAATTCACACAGGCGAATCGATTGTTGTTGCACCAAGTCAGACTCTAAATGATAAGGAATATAACATGCTGAGAACAGCTGCAATAAAAGTGATACGACACTTGGGCATTGTGGGAGAGTGTAATATTCAGTATGCGCTGAGCCCTGAATCTGAACAGGTATTTGGGCTTGTGTATTATATTCAGTGTCTGTACGGAAACAGTGGAGGAAGTGTAAACCTGCAGAAAAGTTTTACTAGATTTTATATGGTTTGGGGAATTAATTGTAGCATCCTCTTCTTTCAAATTAAAGTGATAGCAGCATGGGATTATTTTGTTGCAAGCAGCTATTTTGAATTCATCCAAAGTCAAGGAGCAGAGCTGGCCTGGTATGTTCCATTTCAATTTTAGAGTAGTTGCCTCTGTTGATTATAAAGGAGTTTCTCATGTAGATAAAAGAATATAAAGCCAACAGGCTATGATGTTTATTATTCAGGTGAAATGGTCTTCCAACTGTAAAGTTAGAATGATTATGTATTTATTCCTAAATTTTAGTTTTTAAGTATTATGCATGTAATCAAATTTATAAGTATGCCGGAGTTAGCTTTTGTTGTCAATTTTAGATGCATTCCATTGAGGTTAATCTCGCTGACATTTAATACGGCATCCTGCTTTGTTTTCCAGTATTTTATCATTGAAGTGAATGCTCGTCTTTCTAGAAGCTCTGCTTTGGCCAGTAAGGCAACTGGTTATCCCTTAGCTTATGTTGCAGCTAAACTTGGTCTTGGAATTCCTTTGCCTGTCCTAAGGTAATTCTGTCTTTTAACAGCAAAAATAAGTAAGCCATCGGTTTAAATCACAATTAGTATTGCTGAATAGTACTTTCAACTCTGTTAAATGTCTATGGAATGTGTCTGGTTAGCGTGTCATGAGCACTTGAAATAAAGTGCATTCAGGAATTAGTGAAAATCAATTTTCTTCAACTTTGAACTCTGTTTCTCATTCTCTGAGTCTGGTAAGATAACCTTGTGGATTGGGAAAAAAAGTGCATTTGTGATAAGTGCATAGGGACAGAGGTTTCAACATGCTTTATTTATTTAATGTTTGTCGTCGTATTAGGAATGATGATAAAGAACTCTATAGCAAAAACAAATGTCATGGTGGTTCAATGTTCTCTTGTTCAGTTGAAATAGGTAACCATTTATTAATATGGAGATATGTGGCATAACGAATAAATTTTGTAGAATCAATTTAAACTTAGAAGAAGGTCATTTGCATTACTTTGCTGATCTCCACCTTTGCGTACACTTGGTGCAGAAATTCTGTGACAAATTCTACAACTGCAAACTTTGAGCCTAGTCTGGATTATTGTGTTGTGAAAGTACCCCGGTGGGATCTCAGCAAGTTCTTGCGTGTGAGCACAAAAATTGGAAGCTCCATGAAAAGTGTTGGTAAGTATTGTTTCGAGCTAATTGCAGTTGTCATAATCAGGTTTTTGGACTTGGGTAGGCTGAAAATTATTCATTTTCTAAACTGTGGTTATGATGAAAGCAGAATGCAGCAAAACAAAGACTGTTAAACTTTACCTAGTTGCCAGTCATCATCTGCATAAAAGCTGCTCTTTCCATTAGCCATTAATGTTATGATTCTGGGTATAGGGAGCTGCAATGTGATACAATCTTTATGATTGAAAGTCAGAAAATGAGAATTTAGTTAGATTATTTAGTACAGTTTAGATTAAGAAAATCTCCCTTTGCTGAAAGAACTGAAGTTTAAAAAAAATCTCATAGCAGTTAACAAAGGCCGCTTAGAGCAAGTTGACCTTTTGTTTCTCAAGATGCAAGGTGGCCAGGTGGTTTGAAAATTAGTAATTTAGTTTATGAAAAGATTTCGGTATTTATATAGGTATTAAGTATATTTGTTGAAGTGTTTTAATAAGGACTCTTTTCCACTTGTGGTGTAAGGGAATCCATATTTCAGATTTCCTTGTGGCAGTGGAGGAGGTCATTGTGACATTGCCAACTCTCAGAGCAGTGGCATCAATCCCCTTCCCACAGTAAATTCCCTGCCGCCTACCCTCTCATGCCCATAATCTCCCACAAGATTTTCCTATCAACTGCACTGGAATCAACCTCAAAGAAATCAGTTAACATGTTAAACCTATAATGTTTGAGCACGGGAGGAAGCCAGTTTAATTGGCCACGGGAAGAACGTGTAAATGATAAATGAACAGCAGTGGAGGTCCAGATTGAATCTGTGTTGCTGGAGCCATGAGTCACAGCCTGCAGCACGGAGCTGCCTTCGTAACTAAAGGACAATAAGAACAGAAAACAGTGAAAATAAGTATCAGTTCAATCTTCAGAACCTTCTAAACTGAGAATCTCATCTGCACAATCTTGTTTCAAAACAGGTGAGGTGATGGCCATTGGTCGTAATTTTGAAGAAGCTTTCCAGAAAGCACTGAGAATGGTGGACGAAAACTGTGTTGGGTTTGATCATACTTTGAAGCTGGCTTCTGATGAAGTATGTCAGAAGCTATTTCATCTCGGCCTCCTCTAGATAAAAGCCCTGATAGTTACAGGCTGTCCCCTGGTTACAAATGCCCATCTTATGGGTGCTATTACATACAACAAGTTTCCGTAATATTATTCAATTCAGTATTTCTGTGCATGCATTCAGTGGCTCCCACGGATGGCAGCTGTTTCTTTTATTCTCTCCTCTTAGTAATTGTTTTTATCAGTTTTATATGCCATGCATTACAATAGTGTGTAATCACATTGAACGATTTTTGTTTTCTGACTTGTAGAGAAAATCATTTCAGGTTATCTGTAAGGATGAAATCCATTTGTTATCTTGGGATAGCCTGTAATTAACTCATAAGTTATCACAAAGGTTTTATTCCTAACTTTCTGATAGTTTTTCTTTATCAGTTGATGTCTTTCTGATAGAAATTAAGTTGAGATTTTGCTCTGTTAATGATAAAGTTGTATGTCAAAATCAATACAGATGCAGATCTGGATGGGGAGAAAGGTTTGGTATTTGTGATCACAAAAAAACAAGCAAGCTTGAACTTTATTGAGAACCTAAAATGAACATCACTTTTGGCAGGAGTTGGTTGCCATTGCATTTTCATGGGAGGCATTGCAATCCATACTCATTACAAATGGAGGTGTCTTAATTTTTTTCCGAAATCATGACAGGAACCTCAGTGAATCTAGCTCATGTATAGTTTGGCGCATCCAAGTAATATTAGAACAATGCTTGCAGTCAGCTTTTATTTTTACACAAGTCTCCAGATGGTTAAAGATTTGCTGTAAATTGGGCAAATAAAATTGCCAAAGGTAGTCTTGAGCTTTAATTTTCAGTTTGTGTGAGCTTTTTGAGCAATGCATTGTAGAACTAAAAATGAGTACTTTCGAATCTGATCTCTTGTAATGAGATAGAATTAATAATCTTAAAGGATCCTCTGAGGAACAGTAATCATAATGTATTATTTTCTAGATTGAGGAAGAAACTTTGAGTGACACTAATGTCTGAAACTTTTGTTTATTAAAAACTTTGAAGGAATAGAGGGGAAAAGTGGATTTGGAAATTAAAAGGAGGAAATAAAATGCCAGAGGTTCCAAACACACATTTCTATCTTCATGGTTAATAAAAGGCTAAAGGTATCCCAGAAGTATTGGAAAATCAGAGGGAGGGGAACATAAATGGTCATTTTTAGCTAATTCACTTTGCTCTGAGCTAGCTGCAGAAAATGACATTTGGCACATCTTCAGTATATTGTAAATTAATTAAAAATACAACAAAACAAAGAGAAAGAATTAACCTGAGCTTGCCCTTTTAATAATGACCCTCTTCAAATGTACGATGTTGCCGAAATTCTGGCAATTTAAAATCCATTCTCTCAGCCTAGTTCGACCTACTACTGGGCTCAATGGTGAGTGCAAAGATTCCCCTTAGAAATGCTGCACATATTGCTGCTCAATCTGGTCCATTCTCACTGTTGTCGTTCCGGGCTATTGAGGATTAACGTTCCAGCTGCATCCCAAATTATTTGCTTTATGAGTCTGCTATCTTCCTGTATTTCATTTGAGAATATCCAGTTCCCTATGTACTTCCTGCATGTGAATATTCTGCTTTTCTCTCCTTTCTACCTAAATGGGTTATCTCGCGTTATTTTCCATTGAGCTGAACTTTTGAAATATTTGCCTTTACCCTGCACTGCTTGTTTCTACATCCTACCCAAGATACATAAACTTGACTGTCTGGGTTGGCCATTGTCTTTGTCTGCTCCTGCGTCAATGAACTAGTGTCTGCATGGCTCATACCCATTCTATCCCCCTTGGTTCAGTCCCTTCTCGCCTACATCTGTGACACTTCACGTGCCCTCGATCACCTTAACAACTTTCAATTTCCTGGCCCTGACCACCTCATTTTCACCGTGGATGACCAGTCCTTGTATACTTCTATCTCCCATCAAGAAGGCTTTAAAGCTGTCCGCTTCTTTCTTGACAAAAGACCCAACCAGCTCCCCTCCATCACCACCTTCCTTCGTCTGGCAGAACTGGTCCTCCCCCTCAACAATTTTTCCTTTGGCTCTTCCCACTTCACTTCCTCCAAACTCAAGAGGGGTAGCCACTGGCACCCGCGTAGGCCCCAGCTATGGGTGTCTTTTCATTGGCCATGTGGAACAATCCATGTTCCAAGACTTCCCTGGTAATGCTCAACTCTTCCTGCATCACATCGATGACTGCATTGGTTACTTTTATCAACTTTGCCACCAACTTCCCCCTGCCCTTAAATTCACTTGGTCCATTTCTCACACCTCTCTCCCTTTCTCAATCCCTGTCTCTCTGTGTGTCTCTCTATCTTTGGATACAAACTGTCTATGGATATCTTTTATAATCCTACCTATTCCCACAGCTATCTTGACTATACTTTTTCCCACCCTTTCTCCTGTAAAAATGCTACTCCCTTTTCTCAGTGCCTCATCTTCTCCACATCTGTTTCCAGGGTGAAGCTTTCCTTTTCAGGATGTCCTTCTCTTCAAAGAATGGGATTTCCCTTCTTCCACCATTGATGCTGCCCTCACCCTAACTCCTTCATTTCCCGGACATCTGTGCTTGCTCACCATCCTGCTGCCTTGACAGATGGAGTTCCTCTTGTCCTCACCAGCCACCCCTCGGGTCTACATATTCTCTGCAACATCTGCCATCTTCAATGGGATCCTACCACCAATCACTCCCACTCCCCACTTAACACAGGATCGTGCTCTCTGTGATTCCCTTGTCCGCTTGTCCCTTCCTGCTAATCTCTCTCCTGGCCCATAGGCGAAAGAGATGCTACACCTGCCCATTCACCATCTCCCTTAGCTCCATTCAGGGCCCCATCAGTCCATCCATGTGAGGCAACATTTCATCCACGTATCTGTTGGGGTCATCTATTGCATCTGGTGCTCCCGATGTGGCCTTCTCTACTTTGGTGAGACCCAACATAAATTGGGGTCCTGCTTTGTCAAGCATCTCCAGTTCATCCACAAAAAGTGGAATTTCCGTGTTCAGCCATTTCAATTCCGATTCCCATTCGCACTTCAGTATGATGGTCCGTGGCTGCCTCTTCTGCCATGATGAGGCCATCCTCAGTGTGGAGGAGCAACATCTAATATTCAGTCAGGGTAGCCTCCAACCTGAACCTGATGGCATGAACATTGATTTCTCCTTCTGGTAATTTTTTTTTCTCTCTCTTTTTCCCCTCTCCTTCCCTCTTCGGTTTCCCATCCTGGCCTCTATCACTTCTCATCTGCCTAACCCCTGTCCCTGGTGCCCTTTCTCCTTCCCTTTCTTCCATGGTTCACTCTCTCCTGAAATTCCTTTCTCACCAGCCCTTTACCTTTACCGTCTGACTTCACCTGTCACTTTCTGGTTTGTCCTCTTTCCCTTCCCCTCACCTTTTTATTCCGGCATCTTTCCCCCTTCCTTTCCAGTCCTGATGAAGCGTCTCGGCCTGAAAGGTCGTCTGTTTGTTCATCTTCATAGAAGGTGCCTGACCTGCTGAGTTCCTCCAGCATTTTGTATATGTTGCTCTGGATTTCTAGCATCTGCAGAATCTCTTGTGTTTAAAATTTTCGCCCAGTTGTTTAAGCTGTCTATATTTCTCTGCAGACTCTTTTGCCCTATGTAACTTTGTTACCTGCAATGCCCTCAGTTCATTTGTCTTAATTATTAATATAAACTGTAAACAGGTGAGATTCCAGCACTGCTTCCAGTGAGATTCCACTGATCATGCTGTTCAAATGTAAAATTCTGTATTATGATTACTCTCTCCAGAGCTTCTGAAATTATTAACTAATGTCAAAGTAAAGAAAAACTTAAGGAAAACATCACTTGGAAGACCATTGAAAGAAGTTCTGGAGTCTAAATTAGCTTGCTAACTATGGTCTTAATATAAACCACTTGTGGAGTTAACAAATGCATTGGTTCTGTTCTTCCAAAATTATTCTTATTCTGGAAAGGCCTGGGAAAAAAAAATCCACAGATCAAATGCACTGATTCAAGTAAAGAGTGAGACAAAATGGATTGGCCAGCCAGTATCTGTTATCAGCTAGAAAATAATTATTTAAAAAAATACTATTACATGATTCTCATGGGAAGAAAATGTTTGACAGACTTATTAAAATTCTGAATGTATTGAGAGTAGATAATTGAGAAGTATGTACCAGGAGTGGCTGGCCGGTGGTGTAGTGGCATCTGCACCGTGGTCCTGGGTTCGAATCTGGCCGGCTCCTTGCACGCTTGCTGTCTGTGTTGGGTTGAAGGTTGAGCTAGCAAGTCAGCCTCGTTTTAAAAGAACAACAGACAAATGCTAAAGAAACAGCAGGCTTGCCACCCGATGCGCCACGAGGCACAGAAAGGAAGTCAACATGATGAGAGGATTGGCTCACCGATAGAAAATAGGGTACAGTTCAAAGTATATTTATTATCAGCAGACATATATATGTCACCATGTACAACCCTGAGATTCTCTTGTGGGCATACTCAATTCATCCATTGTAGAATAATAACCATATTAGAATCAATGAAAGACCACACCATCTTAGGTGTTCCATGTACAAAAGACAACAAACTGCAAATCATAAAGAAAGGAACAAATAAATATTGAGAACCTGATGTAGAGTCTCGGCCTGAAATGTCGAAAATTTACTCCTTTTCTACAATACTCCTGATTTGCTGAGTTCCTCCAGCATTTTGTGTCAGTTGCTCAAGATTTCCAGCATCTGCAGAATCTTTTGTGTTTATATTATCCTTGGGTTGTTTAAGCTTTTACTTTGATACCTACTTATTCCTTTAAGTGGTCCAACATTCAAAATAATCTTCTTGTACATTGTCTTAATTTCTGATTAATACTTGCCCATTTAATGATTTTGCTCCTAGGATCTTGAAACTCCAACGGATAAAAGAATTTTTGTCCTGGCTGCAGCATTGAAGGCAGGTTATACAATTAATCGTCTCTATGAGTTGACTCGAATTGACAAGTGGTTTCTTCATAAAATGAAGAATATTGTGGAATACTCAAAGAAGCTTGAGTTGTACACGAAGGATGAAATGCCTCGTCCTATTCTTCTGAAAGCTAAACGTCTTGGTTTCTCTGACAAGCAGATTGCAATGGCCATTCAAAGGTCAGTAACTAAACAATTTGCATTGATTTTATAACGTTTATAAACCTCTGGATTAAAGTTGCGATTGTTTAAATGTGGTCTTAACCACACTTCAGTAGCTAGTCACCTTGACCTTTTGTCCAATCTCTCAAAATTCCAAAGTTAATCATGTTCTATGCAGTGTTGTAAGTTTTTCCAGCAGTGGTGTAGGAAAATTGAGGCAAGCTGCACCTGCATTGTTTGAATGATGACTTTCTGAGTGTGCTGTTCACTAGCTTGGTCTGTACTGGAAGACCTGAAGATTGCTTTTGGCTTAAGATTTAATTATAATGTAGATTGGCAGACCTTGTCTAATAAAGCCACTGGTTTTAAAGAAAAATCAGAATCCAACATTCAGATTGGCTTATTACCTTTGCTTACTTTTGCTGAAAGATTGGGGAGGTGAAAAATTTTTTTCAGCCTCTTCTTTCTCCTTGAGTAATGACGTGTTCAAGATCTCTGTGTCTTCACTATAATGGTCGTAAAACGCTTTGATTGTCTCTCCTTAGTACTGAACTGGCAGTGAGACGATTGAGACAGGAATGGCAGATCTTTCCTGTGGTGAAGCAGATTGATACCGTAGCAGCAGAGTGGCCTGCTCAAACCAACTATCTCTATTTGACATACAATGGTGAAGAACATGACCTTGACTTTACCAAATCGCATGTGATGGTGATCGGTTCTGGCGTATACAGGATAGGAAGCAGTGTCGAGTTCGATTGGTGTGCTGTTGGATGTATCAAGCAATTACGCAAGGTCAGCCTTCAAAGCTGCTTTATTGGCAAATAATATGTTAAAGGAACTAAATGGGAAATGTAGCTTGGGCTTATAATGTTACAGGTAGGGTGCGGTAAGTACCACATTTTGGGAGTTGCTTCATTTTAAAGCTGATGGGTAATTAAGAAATTCTCCTTCATAAGAGTAGCAGGGAAGGACATAGGGATTTTCAGTTTGCATATTAGCTGACAGATCAACTTTCCTGCCATCAGTTTGCTTCCCCCATGTAATTAGAATGATTTTGAAGAATGAACGTCCAATTCATCCCAACTCTTCCATAAGTATGGGGAAAAAATCTAGCTGTTGATATACTTCTTCATATGTAATGAATTAATAGGTTATTTTTAATTTCTAATGTTTAGATTTTGTACAATCAACTGAACTATAAAAACAAAGATTTCCTTACTTGATTAAACAGCAGATGTATTTCAGTGGATTTCAGCATTCTTGAAAATGAAATGCCTTTAAATTGTGTTTTTTATCCCCCATACAGATGGGTTACAAGACAATCATGGTGAACTACAACCCAGAAACAGTCAGTACAGATTATGATATGTGTGACCGGCTTTACTTTGATGAAATTTCTTTTGAAGTAAGTTTCTTTTCAAAGTAGTGTACATCCTATGATTCAGATTTTGTTCCTGTTGTTACATTTATAATTGTACATGCAGAGAAAATACTCATGTAATAAATTAATGCTAAAAATTATTCCTTTTTGAGGTGCTTCATTTGATTTCAATAGTTCATATTTGAGTTTGAGCTTTATTTGTTATAGTACTTTCTGTAATGTGTATAAAATGGGCTGACATAACTTCTATAACTTTAAATCATTCCTGGTCTTGTGGTTTTTGTTTTTATTTTTTTTTAGAAAGCCAATATTCAGACTTTACACTGTAAACTTCCCAGTCTCTTTATGACAAATAATGTGGAGCAATTTTTCTCGATCTACCTCTCTACCAGAGGTCTTCAGGTTCAGCCCCAGGGAATAACTGTCGTAAACACATTTTACTTAAAAGTACATAGTGTTTATTAGCAAGCTTGCATTCTCAGTTAGCAAAACCGAGTCCCTGCTCACCAAGCTTGGGAAAATCTGCAGCCAAGTGAGCCCAGAATACTGCTTCGAGCTGTTGATATACATTGTTATCACATATTTTGATAAGGGTAGACCGAGAAGCTTCTCATGGAACCAACACTTCTTTGTTCATCCATTATTTTCACAGCACGATTTGTCAAGCTGCTAATAAGTCAGTTAGGTTTTAGCCCTTTTAATTCTGCATATATTTCCTCACCTCTGTGATAGAAATCGTTTTTCCATCGCATTCTTCCATCTAGCTTGCTGACACAAAGTGCAAATGTTATTCCAATGACGATGAGATGCATTTATTGTGAGCTGAAATGGAGGATATGCTTTTCTGTAACAATAAGTCCAGGTCCTCCCCAGATTAGGTCAGAGTTCTGTTTCTGTGGACTGTTCGTTACCCAAACAGGTCACCGGTCAGATTCCTCACTGGCAGAAGATGGCCCCAGCCCTGCAGCAGCTGGCATATCCATCACGCAGGGCTCTCAGACACTTGTTCACGTGCAAGTTGTACAGAAATGGGTATTTGTAAGATGTGGAGGGACCTGTACGTTGCTGCTTGAACTTGAATGCCCCTTTTTAAACATTCTGCAATCCTACCGACTCGGATACATCGTGTGGTGAGGTGCTGAGCCATTCAGAACAAACATCTTTGCCCGCATTAACTTGAGTGATGTCATCTTCATGCATGCAGGGCTTCAGGATATGGACTTTATATACCATGCTGGCAATTGAAAATCGAAGCTACTAATCACAGGATTGAGCAATGCTATGCAACAAAATGTATTTTTAACCTGCTGCAGTTTTAGATATGAAGACTCGTGTTTACAGGCAAAACATTTTGTGGTTTTCATAAAATCACATTTCATATTGAGTTTTCTTTAGGGGTAAGGGAACATTGTCCTTCCAGAATTATCCTGGTTCAAAATGAAATGGTGCTATAAAACATTAAGAAGTGGTTCCGCTCATGCAGTTGCTTGTTTGTCCACAACTGAATAATAGTTGATTCTTTTGTATCTCTATATCTGGAACCCTGATACCTTTCCCAGGTTGTCTTAAATTCTGATTGTTATTTTTTTCCCCCAACGCTTGTTTAGAAGATGGCCAATTTTTCAGGCCTTAACTATGACAGTTAACAGCGTACCTTGTCTCAGAAAGCTCAAGTCGATTGCTTTGTGCTGGGCATCATGTTATCAATTTCTTAATCTGGCCATTCGTGCAAAGGGTTTTGACAGAAGACTTTGTCAAGGGGCTGTTCAACTTGTGTGGGCGAGGGTGGTGGTGGAGGCAATATTTAGTAAGTTTCACTTTTGCTGAAATACTTGTCTGACTGTACATTTTTTTTCCAGGTAGTGATGGATATTTATGAACTGGAAAATCCAGAGGGTATCATCTTGTCAATGGGTGGGCAGTTGCCAAACAATATTGCAATGGATCTTCACCGTCAGCAATGCCGAATCTTGGGTACGTCACCAGAATCCATTGATACCGCTGAAAATCGCTTCAAATTCTCCCGAATGCTGGATACAATTGGTATCAGCCAGCCACGGTGGAAGGAACTGTCAGATACAGAGGTGTGTGTCCAATACTGTGCTTGCAAGCAGTTAATCCATATAAAGTGTACAAGTTAGTTCACTTCACTATCGACATAAGCATTTGAGGCGTTCTAAGTTGTCTTGTCTTCTAACCTATAAAATTGAATTGCAAAACTTAAAATGTCTCTTTTCTTTCTGTAGTCCTCCAAGAAGTTTTGCTCAAAAGTCGGCTATCCATGTCTCATCCGCCCGTCCTACGTGCTGAGCGGGGTTGCTATGAATGTTGCTTATTCTGACAGCGACCTAGAGAAGTTCCTCAGTAGCGCAGTCGCTGTTTCAAAGGAACACCCTGTTGTCATTTCCAAATTCATTCAGGAGGCCAAGGTTAAAAAGTCTGTCTTTTTGTGATTCTAAATTACTTTGCACCTCAAATGTGTTGCTGGTACTTTGTGATTATCCTAATTTATTGTTTTCATGCATTGTACGTGAAGCAGAATTCCTCCCTAGTCTAGAGAAGAATTCTGCTTGAAATAGTGAATGAAAACAATAAATCAGAATAATTAATCAAGTATCCTGTGTTTTAGATTATATTTATTCTTTATCAAGAGGTCTTGCACATGCAGTGATATCCCTTCTATAAATTCAACAGAAATGCATTTTCTAAGAATCTTTTATTTTAAAAGGGTGTGATTTCCATTCGAAGAGTATTAGTGCTCACATTAGCTGATGATTTCTGGAAACTTTTGATAATGTGTGTTCATTTACACTTGTCAGCTGTCCCAAGTTCATCAGTTTTGGACTGAATCTGATTTCTGACTTGGAAGCCTGCATTTTGGAAATATTGTGAAAGCCAATAACCACGGTCCTGCAGCAGTTTGCGCAACGCTATTACAGCTCGGGGCGTCGCAGGTCAGAATTCAGCTCCGGTACCCTCTGTGAGGAGTTTGCACATTCTCACCATGACCGTATGCTCTGGTTTCCTCCCACCTTCCAGAGATGTACCAGTTAGGTTATAAATAAATGGTCATGTTTCAGCTAGGGTTGAATAGGCAGGTTGCTGAGCTCATTGAGCTGGAAGGGCTTGATCCCCACTGTATCTCTAAATAAGTAACAAGCTAAATATAAGCTTTAAGCTATGTTAGTGGGGTGAATCGCAGGAATTAATATCATCCTATCGTAATGAATTAATGCAGCTGGTTCTTTA
Organism: Mobula hypostoma; assembly: GCF_963921235.1. Taxonomy (NCBI): domain Eukaryota; kingdom Metazoa; phylum Chordata; class Chondrichthyes; order Myliobatiformes; family Myliobatidae; genus Mobula; species Mobula hypostoma. Next base: position 38,389,597 of record NC_086098.1, read on the forward strand.
TTGCCTAATTAAATTCAGTTTCAGTTGTGAAAATTTGTTGAAAGTACTCAGCAGGTCACGATTTGTGACTTTTTGGGTTAGAACCCTGCATCAGGACTTGAGTGTAGAAGGAAGGAAGCCAGTACGTGCATTAGAATTGAGAAGGAAGGGTGCAACAGGCTGGTAGGTTGATGGGTAGAACCATTGTCGGTAGGGGTGGAATGATGGTCAAATACACCTTAACTTGTTGAGTTCGTCCGGCAGTTTGTTTGCTCCAGACTCGTAACGTCTATAGTTTCTTGTCTCAGTTTCATTATAGTCTGGTATGTACTTAGTGGTGGTGAACTGGCATAGCGTAGTGAAGTTGTAATCATTTGGAGCTGAGTCTCGAAGAGTCGTGCAGATATTTATGATAATCAAGATGCATAATTTGTGTCTGATACAGGAGATTGATGTGGATGCGGTGGCCTGTGACGGAGTAGTGATAGCAGTAGCTATTTCAGAGCATGTTGAAAATGCAGGGGTCCACTCTGGCGATGCTACACTGGTAACTCCACCGCAGGACCTAAATCAGAAAACAACGGAACGAATCAAAGCCATTGTTTGTGCAATTGGGCAGGAACTACAAGCCACTGGACCTTTCAATCTTCAGCTCATTGCAAAGGTTAGATCCGCATTTAATAAACTATTATTTGAATAGTTTGAATTAAATAAAAGCCAAGTATCCTTAATCCTATTATTTTCTGATGTAATTGAATATAATTGACTCCTGAAGGTATTGAACTTAAATCACAAAAGCAGCAGTGTTTTTTTTTTGTCAAAGTGAAAGACATCTTTGCTGGAAATGCTTGGTTAATTGCATTCAATATTTTACATGGTAACTTGCACTTTGGGATATATTGTTCACTTTGAGCACTCCGTGACATGTGTCTGGATACCATAACGTGTCTCCAGTGAGCTTCAATCCCAATTTTGCAGAAGTGGTCTGTGCTGCGTCGGTTTAATTTTTCTAACATTACTCACCAGCCAATTTGACAGTCCCTGGAGCACCACAGAAGCTGCACTGATCAGTGCAAAGCCAATTTGCAAAGATCTTTCCAGGCAGATTAGGCTAGTGCTGGGCAAATATTTTTGGTTAGTGCACCACCCCGTCACTTTGTGCTTACTTTTGTAATGTGAAAATATTGCATCAGTGGTCAAATGTAAAATTTAACTTTTGAGTTTCCTTTGTAGTAGATGGAATTCTGAGTTCTCTTGACGCATTACTTTTTAAGTTTGGTTTCCAGCTAAACCTCGAGTTTCAGCAAGATTCCAGGTTCACTCTTCTTTCTCCCTCTCTTCCTAACCCTCCCTTTCCTTACTGCAGCAGCAAGTCATTTGGATTCATGATCAGAAAATAGCTTTCCTATAGGAATTGCTTATGTGAACTGACACTTTTCTGTGGATCAGAAAAGCAAAACGTAGAAGTTCGTGAGTGAAACCGATAAACAAGCTTGCACAAGTTCATAAGAGATTATAGAAATAAATCACGAAAAGATGGTGAAATATTTTTTGTGATCTGTGTGTAGCTTCCAAAGCCAGCATTTATTTCCCATCTCTACTTGTCTTTGAGAGGGTGATGGAGAGCTGCCCTCTTAAGCCACTGCAGTCTTTCTGTGCTATTGAGTAAGGAGTTCCTGAGTGGAGACATAACGACATTGATAGAACACTGCACGCCACACCATTTTAAAGTGGCAATATATCAGCTTGGAATGGAGTTTGCTGATGACTGACTGCTCCTGCGTATCTTATAATGATTGCTCCTTATTGATAAAAGTTGCTGTTTGAGAGATGACACTGAAGTAACTCCGCACGATTTGTCTTTCATGAGAAATGTGGGTCCCTTTCACCTGTCACAGCATCAAGCCTAGAGCATTTTCAAGGTTAACCATGTCTTGGCCTATAGTTTCTGTTTTCTGGTATCAGTCCAGTAGTTGAGGCTGTATTATATAATTTGACATTGGAGCATTGAAATTTTTAATCTTGATAATTTTATGACCATATAAAAGTTATGGATAGAGATAGACCTTAGAACAATACAGTACAGGAACAAGAGCTTCGGCCCACAAGATTGTGCCAAGTTACCCAGCTAACAATTCAATGCCAAACTAAACTAATCCCTTCTGCCTACACGGTGTCCTTATCCTTCCATTCTCTGCATATTCCTGTGCCTGTCTAAGGGCCTCTTGAAAGACTTTATCATAATTTTCCTGCATCACCCCAGGCAGTGCATTCCAGGCACCCACCATTCTCTGTATAAAAGGGGAAGAATAAAACTTGCCCCACACATCTCTTCGGAACTTGCCACCTCTCACCTTAAATGCATGCTCTCCAGTGTTAGACATTTTGATCCTGGCGGGGGGCGGGTGGGGGAAGATACTGTTTAACCACTCTGTCAATGCCTTTGATGATAATATAGATGTTAATCAGATTGCTCCTTGGCCTCTGTCATTCCAAAGAAAACAACCCAGATTTGTCCAGCCTCTTTTAGAATGTGCCCTCTAATCCAGTCAGGATCCTGATACATCTGAGTTTCTGAGCATAATCCATTTGATGTGGCTTTGAAGGGGAACTTGGATTTTAAAAAAAACGTGTTGTGGAGAAGAAATTTACATTGAAAACCAGGGGTGGAACAGGAACGTTGCTCTGGAAGAGTGTCTGTGGGGTCATGAATGGACTCTTCACCACTCTGTTACTGTAGCACTGGGGTATGCACATGCATGTGACATTCTGATTACTTAGCTATTTTTCGTTTATCCCCTCTGCAGGATAATCAGCTCAAGGTCATAGAATGTAACGTGAGAGTTTCACGTTCCTTCCCGTTTGTGTCGAAGACACTTGGAGTGGATATGATAGCTTTGGCGACACAAGTCATCATGGGTGAAGAAGTTGAGCCTGTAGGACTAATGAGTGGCTCAGGGATCGTTGGAGTAAAGGTAAACTTCTGTTAATGGTGATTGAATTGGAAAGTGGAAATATTGCTCTGTGCAGTCTGGCAATTCCCTTGAACAAAATACTAAAATGCTCGTTATGACATTTGACTTAAAGAACAGTAGCTTTGCTTAGATGGTAAATTTACATTGGAAAAACTTCTGCTGCACTATGCAGTATTTAACAAATTACTTTTAAGCACTGTTTTAAAAATAACAATCTTGGCGACACCAGATTGTGTAAATTATGAAGTTCAATTGCTTTTAGTAATAATACAGAAATCATGAAACTGAAACACTAGTTCATTGGCAGGCCAAGCTTGAAATGTTGCTGGATGTAAAAAAAACACACACACCGCAGACCAACAGAAGAATTTATGGGACTCGCTGTGAGGGCTTGGCCTTTGAAACCAAGATTGCTAGGTTGTAATCAAGAAGCATTTGTTATAAAGATCCTGATGGAAAGCCCTGCTTTGATCTAAACAAAGGGAAAGGGTTGTACTTCAGGTAATCCTGAAATAAAAACAAGGTGCTAAGCATATTCAGTAAATCTGGTAACAACTGTGGATAGAGAAGCAGCCTGAACGTGTAGATTGATAACATTTAATGAAAGGTGACATGGTTTCTACTGCCAAAGTATGCACATCTTTTATTAAGTGAATACAAAGTGAGTAAAATTAAGGAAGGCCATTTAGTAAGGTAGCTTTTTGAAAACATGTTTGTGTTCCTTTGAATATGTAATTTTTTTTTGATGATCTGTGGTGAAGTCTGATTTTGCTCTGTGTGATCTCATTTGCAGGTGCCCCAGTTTTCATTTTCTCGCCTAGCTGGGGCAGATGTGGTATTAGGGGTAGAAATGACAAGTACTGGAGAAGTGGCTTGCTTTGGAGAAAATCGTTATGAAGCTTATCTCAAGGCCATGTTGAGCACAGGCTTTAAAATACCAAAAAAGAATATCTTGCTTTCAATCGGCAGCTACAAAGTAAGTACAGCTTAGAAGTGTTTTTTGACAAATGCACTGCAGATGTTAAATTTTTTCTTTGGTTTTTGAAAATAACAAGCATTTCTTTGGTTGGGGGTGGGGTGGAAAGAGTTCTGATAATCTGCTATCTAACTTCAGAAATACTAAGGCTTCAGCATCTAGTGATGGTTCCTGTGCTGCCTGCCTCCTTGCTGGAATTCCTGTTCCCATATTTCCTTTACTGGGTTAATTGCAAAATTTATTATTCTACTGTATAATAAAATAATTAATCTTTTATATATTAAGAAAGTGAATTTAAATTTTGTTTTGGAGTAGTAATGAAATAAAATCAGAATTTGGAAGTTCAACACCACCTGACTCTTGAACATACTGGTTTACAGGAGTTTTACTGTACATTACTGAAATGAATCCTGTGTGCCAGTTGTTTTTTTGTAAGTTTCCTCACTTTTGGTAATGAGGATATATGGAACAGCAGACATGGATTACTTTGATATTGAGTGTTACGTACTCCGTAACTGGGTTGCCAAGCCAGCAGAAATGGACCACTCGTTGGAGTCTGGATTACTAGGAGCTAATAAAGTTTTATTAAAGAAATAAGTAACACAGTACTCAAATTGTAAGGATATAAATGCAACAGGTTAGCAATGATAATACACACATGTACACAGAACTAGGGTAATAGGAATCAACCAAGCTCTATCGCAGTCTAGGGGTAAAATGATCAGTCTCAAGTGACACAGAGTTCAGTTCTGCTTAGTACAGTTTGCAGTAATTGCTGTTGTGCCGTTGGAGGGAGGGAGAGAGAGAGACGCAAATTTGATTCAGGCAGACCTTTGATGTTCTTCACAGTTGGTTTCGGGCGGACCCTTTTTATGTCTTCTATCCTGCTGTGGTCACCAACTGTGATCCCTCCGTTCCGGATACGACCGTTCTTCTGCGGTGAACCCGGCACCCAGGCAAGGGCTGACACATCAGGTTCCCACCGATCGTACCTTTGCACCCTGTGTGTCTATGGTCGGTTCCCGTGAACTGGACCTCCAAACTCCCACCAACTTGTGGGGGCACACCGTTCTTCCAGGGTCTCGTTATCTTGTGATCTCGTGGTGTCCCGTGCCTTAGCAAACCTGTTCTTTTTATCCCCCTGCTGGGATATTGCCTGTCCATCAAACTTCAAACAGTTCCGGTTCAAAGCAACCGGTCTGTCAGTATTCTGACAGCACACATCAAAGTTGCTGGTGAATGCAGCAGCCAGGCAGCATCTGTAGGAAGAGGTGCAGTCGACGTTTCAGGCCGAGACCCTTGCTTGAATTTCCAGCATCTGCAGAATTCCTGTTGTCAGTATTCTGAATTGTGTTTCTTTTCCGTTATCTCTCTCTCTCTCCTCTCTCATTAACATTTTGAACGTTTCTCCATTGTCTCCCTTATCTCTCTCATTAGTATCAATCGTCTGATAACTTAGGTTTGGCGTCACATGAGAAAACGTTTAGCCTAGAGCAAGGGTTTCAACTTTTTTTATGCCATGGACCCTTATCTTTAACTGAGGGGTCAGTGAGCCCCAGGTTAGGAACCCCTGGCCTAGAGTGAGTGGTAGTATTCTGCACAGAGTTGGACAGTTGGTTGTTGCTCTGTTCTGATTGCATTCTCTAGGCTGGCATGTCAAAAGGTTGGGGTGCTGCAGTATTTATTCCCTTTGCAATGGGCGCACCGTGTAAGGGAAACAAAAGTAGGATTCCGGCAGGAACCAGTCCTTCAGCTAGGATCACCATATCACCAGTTCTGATGCAGGAATTTGATGCGAAATATCAATTGTTTTATTCACTTCGGTCAGCTGAGTTTTGCTCCAGATTCCAGCACGAGGAGCCTCCTGTGTCATCAAAATGGTTAATTATCTCGTATCTATTTGTGAGAGACAAGTTTACACTGCGTGTTCCTATATAATCACACAGCAATATTTCCCAAGAACCACTTTGACATCCTGTGGTTATGAAAGTTTATCGGTATTTGTGCAGTTTTTGAGGAATATATTTATCTCTATAATAAACACTTGTCTCATTTTATTTTTCATTAAGCTTTTTTTGATAATTAGTCTTTCTGATGTCTGTAGTTCTAAATTTAATTATTACAACTATTTTGTATTGAACCTGACTTGTAAATTGAGCTGGAATTTACAGAATCTGTAATTTGAAGATTTGATGGTTTCTTTTTCGAACTCCAGAATAAGAGTGAACTGCTAAGTACAGTCCAGTCTTTAGAACAACTTGGGTACAGCCTGTATGCAAGTCTGGGCACAGCAGATTTTTACACTGAGCACGGCATTAAGGTAAGGATTGTATGCACCTATGTGTTTGAGAGTGAGAGAGAGGAAATGTCCACTATATCTGTGCAGAAGACATGACTATATCTCTGGTTAAGAATGGACCGTTTGCATAATATTTGAAATTACTTGCCGTCCGTTACGCAGCTGGCATTTAGGGTAGCAATGAAGGCCCTCCTCCTCTTCCCGTGGCTCTTCAGATGTAAAAGGATTCTTCATTGCTGTTTCTGCAACGATTGTGTCTTACCAGTTAGGGTTGTTAGCCTTGAACTGAACCCTCAAACCTGGAGGACCAGTAGACTACTCTTAGTCTCTACCCTTTGACCTGTTTAGCATGGGTGACCCTACCAAGCATAAAGCCCTAACCCAGCGTAGCTTTCTGGGTCATTGAGGCACACAGCCAGCTAAACCCATTGACAAGGTTATGGTTCTCTTGGAATGAAATGCGTTAATTACTCAAATAACATTCACCCTGAAAATTGAAAACTTGATGTGTAATAACTAGTTTTGGGGAAACAGTGAGCAGCTGATAATATTATTAAATCTGGCAACATAGACAAGTCTGGCGTAACTTGTCTTTTTTCTCTGACCTGTGTACCCTGGTTCTGGGTGGTTTAAGACATTGATTTTAGTTTAAAATAAAACTTGTATTAGGGCAATAGTTTTTATATAAACATATATTAAAATTTTAAGAACCTTGCATGTTAAATTGCCAGAAAACTGTATATTTTTGTGAAATTTCATAGTGTTTTTGATCTTGTTAAGTAGTATTCCCGTTTACAATGCAGCATTATTTTCCCCAGTTATCTTAATTCAGGGCATGATACCTTAGAGACAGGTGATCTTTAGCCAGAGGGTGGTGACTCTGGAATTTGTTGCCACAGGCGGCTGTGGAGGCCAAGTTAATTGAGTATGTTGAAGGCAAAGGTTGATTGATTCTTTATTAGTCAGGGCGTGAAGAATATGAGGAGAAGGCAGGAGTCTGGGACTGAGAGGGAAATAGATCGGAGCAGACTCGATGGGCCAAATGGCCCAATTCTACTCTTGCATCTTATGGTGTTCATTACTTGCGACCAGTAGAGGGAAGTCTTCCTGATTCTGGTCCTAATGTTAAAATTCTCTTTTATTAATTTATCAGTGCTTGAAGATTTTATGGGAGTAATTGATGTTTTTTTGCAGATTAAGGCTGTGGATTGGCCATTTGAAGATTGTGATAATGGTTGTCCTTTGAAAGAGAGGCAAAGAAGTATTGTGGACTACTTGGAAGAAAATCACTTTGACTTGGTTATAAATCTCTCCATGAGGAACTCTGGAGGAAGACGTCTTTCTTCATTTGTTACGAAGGGCTACCGTACCAGGCGATTAGCCATAGATTGTTCTGTTCCATTAATTACTGACATCAAGTGCACTAAACTGTTTGTTGAGGCAAGTTCTTAGATAGAGTTTGAGTTGTGAAAGTGCAATTCTTTTCGTATTCTTTCAGCTTTATTCAAGGGGAAACACAAGGTTTTTAAAATGTATCTTTTTGCTCTAGGCTTTGCGACTGGTCGGTATTACTCCTCCAGTGAAGACTCATGTAGACTCCATGACATCTCTCAAGTTAATTCGCTTACCAGGTAATGGCAATCACTACTCTGCTTTTTAAATGTTTTAGTTGGGATTAGAGCTTTTGGGCAAAGTGTATAAAGAGTTGCTAATTTTGGCTACTAATACATATTTGAGAATAGATTTTGGAAAAGTGTAAAACCGTGCATACAGCAAGAGTTTAAAAGTAAGTTTTATCTGTTGCTGGTGTGCTTTGTACTTTAAGGTCTGATCGATGTCCATGTCCACCTCCGGGAGCCCGGTGGGACATACAAAGAGGATTTTGCTTCCGGCACTGCTGCGGCTTTGGCAGGAGGTATTACTATGGTGTGTGCTATGCCCAACACAAACCCTCCAGTCACAGATCAGAACTCATTTGCACTTGTACAGAAGGTAAAATTATTACCTTGATTTTTAAAAAAAATGTTTTTTAGTGTAGGTTATGTACTTTTTTTGTATGCAGTCACATTTAAGGAGAAATATTGTGGATATTAAAAATGGCCATGTTTTCTGATTATGGTGTTTTAATGGTACATTGTCAAATTATTGGCCAAATGTTTTCTTCCACATACCTTGAGCAAATTGTGCAATTGCTTAATGGTATTAGTTCCACATGATACAAGAAGAATTATTAAATCTTCCGTCCTTTTTTGGCAAAAATGATGTATGTAGTCTAGTGAGGTGTGGACTACTTATATAAAAAAATAAATTAGATTTCTCTTTTGCTAATGTAATGTTGTAGATCGTGGATAACTTGTTTTAAATGACAAAATTTTCCTTCCAGTTAGCAACTGCTGGTGCTCGGTGTGACTTTGCATTGTTTCTGGGAGCATCTTTGGACAATGCTGATGTTTTACCATTGATAAGCAATTCAGCTGCTGGGTTAAAGATGTACTTAAATGACACTTTTTCAACACTCAAAATGGATAATGTATCCTTATGGATGGAGGTATAGTAAATATTTTTTTTCCAGTATTACAAGAAATGGATTCTGTTGTTCCCTTTCTTTTATGACTTAAATAGAACTCAGTGTAAAGGAGAAGTCCCATTTTCAAATTAAGCATGGAATTTTGGAAGATGCACTGACTTGATATGTAAACCTTCCTGTTTGGCTCAGGAACATTATTATTATTTAATAATGTTCTACACTAATTGGAGAAAGGTGCTTTGTTGTTTAAATAGTGTAGTGCAGTAATTTTATTCTCTATTTAGGAGCTAATTATTCACTATTATTCCTGGAATTTTGAAGTTGTTCAATGCCATGTCATAATCTTTGTGGCATTCAAATTTTTTGTCATATCGTGGAATTTCCAATTGTCTTCAGATCCTCTACCTTGCCCGAGCACTCATCGTGCTTTTTTTTAAAAGATGCTTGTAATTGGTCTTGTCTATCAAATTTTCTTGCTTTTCTACTTTGCAAATAGAGTCATGTGAGATGAATGTTTCAAACAGCTCTAAATAAGCCCAACAATTCGCTTTTATTCTATTTAGATAAGGGGTTTGGGGTATAATTAAAGCACATTTTAAATGAAATCGCTCAGTTTGCTCATGTTTATAAGAATAGCAAGTATCCCTACTAACATATTTTTGTTGCCTAATTATGAATTTTAAATACAATTACTTGTCATTTTCAGCATTTTGAGAAGTGGCCTAAACATCTGCCTATAGTTGTACATGCAGAAAGACAGACTGTAGCAGCTATTTTAATGGTTGCTCAGCTATATCAGCGACCTGTTCACATTTGCCATGTAGCTCGGAAGGAGGAGGTAAGCAAACTTGTCTAACTGTACTTGTGTCAAATAAGCCATACGTTTTCAAATCCTATATTTTTAAAAGTTTTGATAAAAAAAGAGGAGTTTCAAACTTCATAGTTTGAAGTAAAATTTAGCTTATTATTTATATCAAAGCCACATCTCGCTATTTGCAAAATAAGCATAGTGAAGAATCTTTTTTCAAAGTTTTATAGAACAGAATAGCACAGAAAAGGCCCACAATGCTGTACCTACTCAAAGATCAGTCTAACTCTTCCCTCTCGCATGTCCCTCCATTTTTTTTTCTTTCATCCATGTGCCTATCCAAGGGCCCCTTTTGAATTGAATTGACTTTATTACTTACATCCTTCATATACATGAGGAGTAAAAATCTTACGTCTCCGTTCAAATGTGCAATTATAGTAATTTATAACAAATATTATGTACAACAAGATAGTCAATATAACATAGAAATATAGTTGCATCAGCATGAATTAAGCAGTCTGATGGCCTGGTGGAAGAAGCTCTCCTGGAGCCTGTTGGTTCTGGCTTTTATGCTGCGGTACCGTTTCCTGGATGGTCGCAGCTGGAACAGTTTGTGGTTGGGGTGACTCGGGTTTCTTGTCTCTTCCTACACATCTGTCTTTGTAAATGTCCTGAATAGTGGGAAGTTCACACCTGCAGATGCGCTGGGCTGTCTGCACCACTCTCTGCGAAGTTCTGTGATTGAGGGGGGTACAGTTCTCATATCAGGCAGTGATGCAGCCAGTCAGGATGCTCTCAATCATGCCCCTGTAGAAAGTTCTTAGAATTTGGGGGGCCATACCAAACTTCTTCAACCGTCTGAGGTGAAAGAGGTGCTGTTGTGCCTTTTTCATCACACAGCTGGTATGTACAGACCACATGAGATCCGTGTTGATGTGTATGCTTCTTAACCCCAGATCCATTGATGTCAATAGGGGTTAGCCTGTCTCTATTACTCCTGTAGTCCACAACCAGCTCCTTTGTTTTTTTGCAACATTGGGGGAAAAGTTGTTTTCTTGACGCCACTGTGTCAGGGTGATGACTTCCTCTCTGTAGGCTGCCTCATTATTATCTGAGATGAGGCCAGTCAGTGTAGTGTTGTCAGCAAATTTCGGGAAATAAAAGAGAAATGAAAATTGGTCATTTGTGTAAGCTGCAAATGCTTGAATTTTGTGTGTGTTTTTTTTTGACAGTAGCACAAGTGGGTGCTACTCCCATGCTTTTAAAGTGATGTAGAAGATTGGCTTTCAATGGGACCTTAAAATTTAGACATTCTGCTGGTTTGGCATTAGTATTTACTTTTGCTTTTCTGTTAAAGTACTAAAATGTCCTCACTAAAAATAGTTACTTAATTGCAGCAAAAGCTTAATGATTTCATACAGCTAAATTAACTATGTTGTGTATGAGAAATAGTGCATCAAAATCGAAATCAAATTCTTGCTATGGGGTATTTGAGACTTAGGTGTGACACAGAATTCTGTAACATCGTTATTAGATTGTTGGGAGAAAGAAGAATACTATTATTGGGAGCAGTCGACCATTCAGCCCTCAACCCATTCATGTAGCTATTCTGCTGGATATCTATTGAAAAGATGAATCCTGAATATTTCTATTCAGTTGATTTGATATTATAAATGTTTTTTTCCCCTTGAATTTCTGGTCAAATAGACTTGTGTCATCTCCAAATCTAAAAATGATTGAGGCAGTGAGAATACGTTTAATGGATAATGCCATTTTGTTACCTCTACCAGATCCAGATTATACGAGCTGCAAAGCAGAAAGGTGTACAGGTAACCTGTGAAGTGGCTCCTCACCATCTTTTCTTAAGTGAAGAAGACCTTGAAAGTATTGGCCATGGCAAGGGCCAGGTTAGACCAATGCTTGGCACTAAAGAGGATGTCAAGGCTCTCTGGGAAAATATGGATGTAATTGACTGTTTCGCGACTGATCATGGTATGTAATTAAATCAGCAAGCTCTGCTTTTATTTTTATAATTTGGGTCATGGGGTGAAGCAGTAAGGGATTCTTTTAGAAAAATCTTCAATATTTTATCTGCCTTAGTGATGTGAAACATCTTTGTAATCTGCAACCAACAGTTTTATTTGCTGTAATTCCAGTCTCAAGATCCCTGTGGGTGTAGCTGTGCAGAATGGGTTCAAGCTACAGCAAGTAACCACACATCTGGCAGGCAGTATGTAGTAAATGAGATGAGAAGTGTTTTTTGCTGCCATATCTTTTTTTTTGCATGAAGCTGCTTTTCCACAGAGCATAATAAAATTGCAATAGTAATTTTGTTTTCCTGTTGAAGAACTAACAATTACTTAATTGGAGCAAAAGCTTAAATTTGACTTCATATTGGCCAACATATACCGCTCTTTGACGTATAGTTTAATTGATGGTGGCGCTGTGATCATTTGTATTTGTTAACTGCATATGCAGTAAAGGCGTTTGAATAGAGGGTTGTCATAGTTGCTACCTTTTATAAACAGCGTTTTGATGAACATCCTGTGGCAGTGAGGCCATAAGGCATAGCAGCAGAATTAGGCCCATTGAGTCTGCTCTGCCACTCCATCATGGCTGATCCACTCTCCCTCTCAACACCATTCCCTTGCATTCCCCCCGTGACCTTTGACACTGACCAATCAGGAATCTATCAACCTTTATAAAGATAAGAAATTCTTCAGATTCTGGAAATCCAAAGCAACACGTGCAAACTGCTGGAAGAATACAGCAGGTCAGGCACCATCAATGGAAATGAATTAGTAGTCAACATTTCAGGACAGGATCCTTCTTCGGGGCTGAACCTCTGCTTTAAATGTACTTGATGACTAGGCCTCCACAGCTGTCTGTGGAAATTAATTCCACAGGTTTGTTACCCTCTGGCTAAAGAAATTACTCCTCATCTCTGTTCCAAGTGGGTGTCCCTCTAATCTGAGGCCTAGACTCACCCACTATTGGAAACAACCTCTCCACGTCAGCGGTATCTAGGCCTTTCAATATTTGATAGGTTTCAATGAGATTCTGGGAGTCTTGCACAAGGACTCCTATGTCCATCTGAATCTATGATATTTGAACCTTCTCCTCATTTAGATAATAGTCCACACTATTGTTCCTTTTACCAAAATGTATTATCATACATTTCCCAACATTATTCCATCTGCCACTTTTTTGCCTATTTTTTCCAAGTCGCATTGCTTCCTCAGCACAACCAACCCCTTTACCTATCTTTGTATCATCTGCAAACTTTGCCACAAAGCCATCAATTCCATTATCCAAATCATTGACAAACAATATGAAAAGTAGCAGTTCTAATACTGGCCTCAGAGGAACACCACTAGTCACTGGCAGTCAACCAGAAAAAGCCCCTTTTATTCCCACTAGCTGCCTCCTGTTTGTCAGCCATTCTGCTATCTATGCCAGTATCTTTCCTGTCATGTCATAGAATTTTATCTTGTTAAGCAGCCTCATGTGGCATCTTATCAAATGCCTTCTGAAAATCCAAGTAAATGACATTCACTGCCTCTTCTTTGTCCACCTTGCTAGTTACTTCCTTGAAGAACTCTTAACAGATTTGTCAGGCAAGATTTCCCTTTATGGAAACCATGCTGACTTTGGCTTATTTTATCATTATCATCTTTAACAATGGACTGCAACACTTTCCCAACCACTGTGGTTAGGCTAACTGGCCTATAATTTCCTTTCTTTTACCTTCCTTCCTTCCTAAAGAGTGGAGTGACATTTACAATTTTGCAGTCCTCCAGAACCATGCCAGAATCAAGTGATTCTTCAAAGATTATAACCAATCCATCTGCTATCTCTTCAGCAAACTCTTTCAGAACTTTGGGACGTAGTCCATCTGGTCCAGGTGACTATGTCCACCTCAAGAACTTGGAGTTTGCCCAGCACTTTTTCCTTTGTAATAGTAATGGCTCTCACTCCTGCTCCCTGGCACTCATGGACCTCTGGCACACTGCTAGTGTCTTCCACAGTGAAGATGGATACAAAGTACCCATTAAGTTCATCTTCCATTTCTTTATCCCCCATTACTACCTCACCAGCATCATTTCCAGTGGTCCAATATCAACTCTCATCTCCTTTTTATTCTTTATATAACTGAGAAAAACTTGGTATCCTGCTTTATATTATAGGCTAGCTTGCCCTCATATTTAATCGTTATCCCTTCTTTGGCTCTTTTAGCTGCCTTTTGTTGGATTTTAAAAGCTTCCCAATCATCTATCTTCTCACTCACTTTTGCTACCTTGTATGTCCTTGGCTTTTATGCAGTCCTTAACTTCCTTTGTTAGCCATGCCTAGCCCTGCCATTTGAAAACTTCTTTTTCTGTGGGACATATCTGTCCAGTGCTTTGTAAACCATTCCCAGAACTTCAGCCATCTCTGCTCTGCCGTCATCCCTGGCAGTATCCTTCTCCAATCCACCCAGACAAGCTTCTCTCTCAGGCTTCTTTAATTTCCCTTTATTTCACTGCGATACTTGATACATGTGACTTGTGCTTCTCCCTCTCAAATTGCAGTGGGAATTCAATGGTATTATGATCACTGCCTCCTAACTGTTCCTTTTCATTAAGCTCCCTAATAAGATCTGGGTTATTACACAATGCCGTTACGTCTTTTCATAGATAAGGGGCCCAAAACTGCTCATAATAGTCCCGAGTGAGGCTTCACCCTGCATTGTAAAGACTTAACATAACAACCCTGCCCCGTATTGTAGTCCTCTTAAAATGAATGCCAACATTACATTTGCTTTCCTTACCACCAATTCAACCTGCAAGTTAACCTTTAGGAAATCTGCACAACGACTCCCAAGTCCTTTTGCATCCCTGACTTTTGAATTTTCTTCCCATTTAGAAAATAGTCTGTGCCTTTATTCCTTCTACCAAAGTAGATGACATACACTTCCCTGCACCATATTCCATTTGCTGCTACTTCGCCCATTCTCCCGGTTTGCGTCTTTCTGCACACTCCCTGCTTCCTCAACACTACCCGCCCCACCACCTATCTCCATATCGTCCACAAACTTGGCCACAAAGCCATTAATTCTGCCATTCGAATCATTGATATATAACGTGATAAGAAGCAGTCCCAATACCGAACCCTTTGGAACACCACTAGTCACCAGCAGCCATTTAGAAAAAGCCCCCTTTATTCCCACTCTTTGCCTCCTGCTGGTCAGCTAGTCTTCTATCCATGCTAGTATCATTCCTGTATACCATGGGCTCTTGTGAAGCAGCCTGGCGTGCGACACCTTGTCAAAGCCCTCTGAAAATCCAAGCATCCATAGTCTCCTTTGTCTATAATGCCAATCATTTCCTTAGAGAATTCCAGCAGATTTATCAGGCAAGATGTACTCTGAAGGAAACCATCCTTTGGCCTTTTTGATCATGTGTTTCCAAGTCCCAAATCCTCATCCTTAATAATAGACTCCAACATCTTTCCAACCACTAAAGTCAGGTTAACAGGCTTATAATTTCCTTTCTTCTGCCCTCCCTCCCTTCTTGGGGTGACATTTGTTATTTTCCAGTTCTCCAGAACCGTTCCAGATCTAGTGATTCCTGAAAGATCATTGCTAATGTCTGCACAGTCTCTTTAACCACCTCTTTCAGAACCCTGTGATGTAGTCCATCTGGTCCAGATGACTTACCTGCCTTCAAACCTTTCAACTTTCCAAGCACTTCCTCCCAGTTTCTAGCGTAATGCTACCGTCTTACACATTGAAGACCGATGCAAAATCCTTATTGAGTTTGTGTGCCATTTACTACCTCTCCAGCATCATTTCCAGCTTATCCACTCTTGCCTCTCTTTTACCCTTTATAACTTTTGGGATCCTCTTATTGACTAGCTTATCCTCCCAGTTTCACCTTTTCTCACCTCTTAGTTGCCTTCTGTTGGTTTTTAAAAGCTTCCCAATTCTCTACCTCCCCACTAATTTTTGCTAGAAAAGATATCCTATCTTTTCCTTTTATGATGCCTCTTGTCAGCCATGGTTACCTTGTCCTCCCTTTAGAGTACTTTGTCTTTGGGATGCGCCTTCCAGCTTGCCTCCAGAAACACCAGCTATTGCTGTTCTACTGTCATCCCTCCTAGCATTCTCTTCCAATCAACTTTGGCCAACTCTTTTCTCATGCCTCTGTAATTCCCTTTACTCCACTGTAATACTGTACATCTGACTTCACCTTCTCCCCCTCATATTCTATCGTATTCTGATCACTGTCTCCTAAGGGTTCTTTTACCTTAAGCTCTCTAATCAAATCTGGTTCATTACACCACATTCAATCCAGAATTGCCTTTTCCCTAGTGAGCTCAACTACAAGCTGCTCTGAAAAGGTTTCTCATAGGCATTCTACAAATTCCCTCTCTTGGGATCTAGCACCAACTTGATTTTCGTAATCTGTCTGGATATTGAAATCCCCCATGACTATCATTACATTGCCCTTTTGACATTCCTTTTCTATCTCTCTCATAATTCATATCTCACATCCTAGCTTCTGTACAGAGGTCTGAATAGCACTCCTATTATGGTCGTCTTACCCTTGCAGTTTCTTAACTCTGCCCACAAGGGCTCTACATCGTCTGATCCTCTGTCACCTTGTTCTCGGGATTTGATTTCATTTTTGTTTAAGCAAAAAAGCCACCCCACCCTCTATGCCTTTTTGCCTGTCCTTTTGACACAACATGCATCTTTGGTTGTTAAGCTCCCAACTATGATCTTCTTTCACCCAAGACTCAATGAAGTAGTACATGCTAACCTAATTTGTAGTAACGTGCTACAAATTCATCTGGGCAGAGTAATTGTGTTCTTGGAAAGTGTTCATTAATCATTTTATCTTCTTTTCTTCAGCTCCACACTCTGTTGAAGAGAAGAATAGCGACACGCCACCACCAGGTTATCCTGGTTTAGAGACCATGTTGCCACTACTCCTCACAGCCATCAGTGAGGGAAGACTCACCATTGATGATCTAATTAAAAGGCTGTATGAAAATCCCCGGAAAATCTTCTCATTGCCAGTTCAGGAAAACACTTATGTTGAGGTAGAGGAGTCTTGAGAAGTTTGTCTGAAACTGTATTGCAAAATAAACAACACTGTCAAATGCTGGAGGAACTCAGGGTGAAATATTGACTCTTAACTCCCCTCCATAGATACTGCCTGACTTGCCGAGTTCCTCCAGCATTTTTTGACCATAACTTGTGTTTATGATTTGCAAAATTTATTTTTTATTTTTGGTGTATGTGACATGTTCATTCAAGCCATTCAATCTTTTGTCCTCCTTCTTTATGAATATTGGCAAGTTTGTAATATTAGAAAGTGTCCTATTTATCTGATCTTTAAGCCCTAATAGAAGTAAAATATCTAATTGGTTGGCTATATCAGGAAAGTTTGTCTTGTTAGATTAATTAATTGATACAATTCCCCTGATATACAGGCATTCAGACACTCTTCTGCTCACACCATCCCCATGTACTGGTTAGTAATGGTACAATTGGTTAATTGGCTTAATGTCAATACCATGGCAAAGGTAGAAGACGTAAAAAGAACCGTATGCATAGAAACAGTTGATGCAGAGAGCACAAACAGTTGACAGTTTCAGAAGATGGGCTGGAGAATTTAAAACAGAGCAGCGTAGATATCACAGAGCAGAGTCGAGATTGACACAGTGTGATCAGTGAGTTTCCCTGTCCCTCATTGCTCCATCTCGTCCTCATCTTCCTCTTGTCACTGTTGGGGGAGGGGAATAAACAATGTGTAGTCAGACTATCCTGCTGAAGAGAGAAGGCTATTATGTATGCAGCTCACTCTCATTTAAACCAGGGGTTGTGATGGGTAAGTGGGAAATCCCATTGAAAGTCTGGCTCCAGGTACAGAAGTAAACTTTTCAGGCACAGTACTAAGCCCATATTTTCATAGGACACGTGAAGGCTTCTTCTTAACCTTTTTGCTTTTCAGAGCATACCCATCTGTTCCCTTTACTTAATTCCCTTTAACCTATTTTCTCTTGTATGTTTCAATTCCCCTGACCCACACAATCACAAGGAGTACATACAAAATCCCTATTGGTAGTCAGGATTGAAACTGGGATTGTGGCAACAATGCTACCAGCTACCAGACTGGTCAGGGTGGCACTCTCTTGCTAACAGAATGATGATTATTCCATCTGCTGTGGATTACCCTCAAAATGCTTTGAGGCAGAAACATTGTCAGGAACAGTGACCACATGCAGGTGGAGTGTGTGTCTAGGACCCTGGAAAATGGAAGTTAATACTTCTGCAAGAGAATGTGGATTAATATTACAAATTAATGGGACTAAACATGTTGGTATTCTAATGTCATTGAAATAAAATTGAGTCAGTGTTTTGGTACTTTTAGGTTGATCTGGAGCAAGAATGGATTATTCCAGCACACATGCAGTTCACAAAGTCTAAATGGACACCATTTGAAGGAAAGAAAGTGAAGGGAAGAGTCAGGAGAGTTGTATTGAGAGGTGAAGTGGCCTACATTGATGGACAGGTAACGTCTGGACCCTGCAGTGTTTTCAATTTTATTGAGGTCTTACCTAAATTGCAAGGTTGTTGAAATAGCAAATTTGGTGTCACTGGTTATCAGCTGGCCCACTCCCAGGGATCTCCATTTGCCTATCCATTCTCCAAATCTCAAATTTGGCTCTTACCGCAGAATTTGCAAACCAAGCAATTCACATCCCTGAACTGAAACAGTGAATTTCACTATAACGAGAGCAATTTTCTGGAATGATTTTTAAAAATGTAGTCTTTGGGATTTGTGTTGTTCCCATTGGCCCTGAAATGTTTTCACTTGCTGATGTTTAATTGAAGTAAATTTTATTGTTAAAAAAACTTGCAATTTTGCTTGCAACTCAATTACAATAAAAACAATCTTGCAGTTTAGGGAAGGCCTTTTTTTTAAACCAGTATTTGTCTTTGTGGTCAGCTGTATTTTGACATGCAGAATGCTACCAGTGACAATGTTGCTTGACTGAGTTTGGTCTGTTATTGCTGTTTAGTACAGGAGATTGAAAGTTCATGTAAATTGGTGATGCGTCTCATTGTTCACTTCCTGGATTTTGTTTTTGGTTACTGTTACAGGATCAATGTACTGAACTTTCTCGTACTGTTTGTATGGATGAATTCCATGCTGTTTCTGGTGTAAGCATTTGTTTTTGTAAATACGATTTCGTGTCTTCTTCCATGCTGCTTTGAATTGAGTATGAAGATGTTTCCAACCTTTGACACGCAAAACTATAGTTAAGTCTTTCTTTGTTGGTGCTGGAGCACTATTTTATCTCTGGTGGTGATCTTCATGCATCACTGTTACACCATTAACCTTCAGCATTTTTCAGTCTGTATCAAAAGTAAATAGCAAGTTAACAATGGTATTCATTTAAATTATAACTGATAAGAAACGTACTCAACAGCTGCTTGGCTTCTTCATAAACTTAAACTATTTAGATCCAGTTTTGCAGCAAACAATGGGGAAATGCCATTGTTGTACTCACTCAGCTGCACATTCCATTGATTGGCCTACTTCAGATATGAGCTCACCGAATGTCTTCTGCTTGGAACGTATAAATCCATTGAATCCACCTATCTTGACAGTCATGTTTTGTGGTTCAATTATATATATTTTTAGAAATATCATTTTGCCCAGTGCACTACATGCTCCTGTCATCAATCTGTACTCTTTTTGCTCAGTGGGACTCCAGTGATATGATTGATGTTGGGATGTAACACTGGTCACTGTGCAATATCTCATCGTAAGCATCTGGTTTTAGTGCTGGTTCAGTGAGCCGTTGCTGGCAGATGGATTGCTATGAGAAGAATGTAACCTGATTCAATGTCTTTGAGGAACCAGATGTCTGATAACACAGAAGCAGGTCCTTCAGTCCATGCATGCACATCATATTAATCCCATTTACATGTGTTCTAGACTGCAACTTCCCTTTACTGGGGGAGAGGGGAATACTTATTGCCCTTTGAACTTCTTACTTCATGTAAACTTATGCCTTCTTGATTTTAGTATCTCTTTTTTTTGTAAAAGTTTCATTTTCACAATCCACTCTATGTCCCTCATAATTTAGTATATCTCATTGGGGGTGGGGATGGTGAGGGGTGGTTCTGTGGCTTCTTTTCCTCAGGAATACCCAGTCCATCCAATTTCTCCTCATTATCGAAGTATTCCTTTCCAGGCATCATCTTTGTGAATGTCCTCTGCACGCTATCCAGTATAATCATGCCCTGGGGACCTGAATTACACCCAAAACATCAATCTGTGACATAATCAAAATTTTATAAAGTTGTCCCATGACCTCTGTGCTGTTGTATTCTGTGCCAGCATGCTGTACATTTTCAATACCTTACCTGCAAGTCTGATCACCTTTGAGTATCTATGGACCTAAGGTCCCTCAGTTCCTCAGTACTCTCTTGGACCCTAGTGTTCCTGGTGTATGTCCTACCCCGAAAAGACCTCCAAAAATTTGGGACTAAATTCCACATATCTTCTCCACCCAGAAATTCTCCAGAACCAAAGTTTTCTTAAACCATAAGTGCCTATATTGCATTCCTCTATCAGAAATGCCTTCATTAGACTTGTTTCCAGTAGGATTTTTATGAAGAATTGCTTAATTTTATTGAGAGGCTCAAATTAATAAATTTAGGATTTAAAAAAAGTAAACTCTTTACTAATATATGTTGGTCATAAAAGCTTCTTTATAAAGATTCAAAACAGGATGTCCAAGAAATTATTGTACTTCTAGTATCAACAATTCCTTTTGGCCAGCTCTCTTCGTTGGATAGAAACATAGAAAATAGGTGCAGGAGTAGGCCTTTCTGCCCTTCGAGCCTGCACCGCCATTCATTACGATCATGGCTGATCATCCAACTCGGAACCCTGTACCTGCCTTCTCTCCATACCCCCTGATCCCTTTAGCCACAAGGGCCTTATCTTACTCCCTCTTAAATATAGCCAATGAACTGGCCTCAACTGTTTCCTGTGGCAGAGAATTCCACAGATTCACCGCTCTCTGTATGAAGAAGTTTTTCCTAATCTCGGTCCTAAAAGGCTTCCCCTTTATCCTCAAACTGTGACCCCTCGTTCTGGACTTCCCCAACATCGGGAACAATCTTCCTGCATCTAGCCTGTCCAATCCCTTTAGAATTCCAAAGATTCATCACTAACTGGTTGAAAAAAAAATTATTTTTATCTGTCGTGAATGGCTGATTCCTTGAGACTGAGTATCATTTTCTAGTAGGAGGAAGCATCTCTCCACCTTGTCAAAGTCTCCAACCATTTTGTATGTTTAAATGAGATCAGATTTCTAAACTCAAAATTATCGGCTCAATCTGCTGAATTTCTTGTCTTTAAGTCAAACATATCTTTCACAAATCTGAATCTTGACTGTATTCAATTTTGTTTGTGGGCCCTTTCTTTACACAATACTCTACATGTTGTCCCATCTAATTGGAGAATGTTATCTCTACTTGTACTCAAATCCTATTTCAAAAGTGCCTGCGTACCACTAGCCTTTCTAAGTGGCTGCTGAACCTGTACAAACCTTCAGTGATTTGTGTTCCTCCAAAAAACAAACCTTTCAAGCTCTCTCCTTTAACTTGTCCATTGTCGTTATTTTTTTTTGACCAAAGTGGGATTTTTTTTTCCTGTATTGGCATTCCATCTTCCAAATCCTTTCCCATACATTTACCCTTTATAAATCTCCACAAAGCCTGTCTGCACCTTGAACCCATATTGTTACCCGGATTTGTACCATAGGCAAACTGGTATATTGCTCTTGATGTCTTCAAGTCTTCGCTGTAGATATCCCTGTAGTACTTTTGAAGATGACCTTGGTGGTGGGGAGGCTAATGCCCATGATGGAGTCTACAAGTACTTTTTTTTTTTCAGTCCTGTGCATTGGAGCCTTCATACTAGATGGTGATGCAGCCAGTCAATATACTGTCCACTATACATTTGTAGAAATCTTTGATGTACCAAATCTCCTCAAACTCCTAATGAAGCTGGCATGTCTTCTTGGTGGTTACATCCATATGTCAGGCCCAGGACAGATCCTCTGAGATATTGTGGCCCTGAAACGTTAAACTGGCTTACTCCTTCCACTCGTGGCTGCTCAACAAAGACTGGGGGGTGTCGTTTCTCCTGACTTCCCCTTCCTGAAGTCCACAATCAGTTCCTCATTCTTACTGGCGTTGAGTGCAAGGTTGTTTTTGCAACATCACTCAACCACCCGATTGCTCTCATTCCTGTCCACCTCCTCGTCACCATCTGAGATTCCGCCACAACAGTTGTGTCACCAGCAAATTTATAGATAACATTTGAGTTTGGCCTGACCATACAGTCCTGATTGTAGAGAGGATAGAGCAGTGGGCTAAGTGCACCTTTTGTTGATTGCCAGCCAGGAGGAGATGTTATTTTCAATCCACACTGACAGTGGTCTCCTGTTCAGGAAGTCAAGGATCCAGTTGCCGAGGGAGATACAGAGGCCCAGGTTTTGAAGCTTAATTTGTACTGAAGGGATATTGGTGTTGAACACTGAGCTTTTGTAGTCAACAATTAAGAAATAAGATAATCTTACATTTTAAATCATATTCACTTTATTATGTACTCATTAATGCAAATATATAATCAGCCAATCATGTGACAGCAACTCAATGCACAAAGGTCAGAACATGGTCAAGAAGTTCAGTTGTTCAAACTAAACATCAGAGTGGGCAAGAAATGTGATGTGAGTGACTTTGACTGTGGAATAATCATTGGTGCCAGACAGAATAATCGTTGGTGCCAGTATCTCAAAACTGCTGATCTGGGATCTGGAATTTACAGAGAATGGTGTGAAAACAAAAACACATCCAGTGAGCAACAGTTCCGTGAGAGATCAGAGGTCAATGGCCAATCTGCTTTAAACTGACTAAAATGTGACAGTATCTCAGATAAGCACACGTTACAACAATGGTGTGTAGAAGAGCGTCTCTAAATGCACAACACGTTGTCTCCTTGAAGTGGATGGACTACAGCAGGGCAAGACGAAGAATGGACACTCAATGGACACTTCATTCGGTATAGGTGGTACCTAATAAAGTGACACTGAAATATATCATGTAGGATATCATAGTTCTGATTTAAGACCTGATTCAGATTGAGGAAAATCACATTTTATGCAAATTTCATCCACTTATCACTGCTCCCTAAGGAGTCCATACCTACCAATACCCCCTTTTTTAAAAAAATTACACAGAACTTGAACTAAACTACAGTACTGTGCAAAAGTCTGGTGCTCCAGATTTTTAAATAAATTTTTGCTTTAGATTTTTTTTTCTCTTCTGCATTAGTGTGTCAGTAGAAAAGAGCACATATTAGATTTCAAAACATTCATTTTTGAAAAAATTAAATTTTAAAAATTAAATTATTTTTTGTATTTCATTAAAGAAAGTAATATATTAATTAATAGACTACTTTTCAAATAAAAAATTGTTTACTTTGTAGGTATTTAGCCCAACAAGCAGGATGCTAATAACCAATGACGTAATGAGTTAAATGAACTAAACTGATTGACTGAAACAGAAACAGATGTAGAAGGAATCAAACTGGGTGAAAGCCAGCCAAACTAAAAGGTGAGGGTGTGGCAGATGTGACAGTTTAACCTTCAAATCATCAATTCTTACACCATGGCAAGAGTGAACATAGCAACAAGACACAAGGTGGCCATCCAATATCAGCAAGGTCTCTCCCAAGCAGAAATTTTCAAGATGTGCTGTCCAAGCTCTTCTGAAGAAGCTGAAAGAAATGGGCATGGCTGGGGACTAGAAATGCAGAGGTTGGACGTGGAAAATACATCAAACTGACGTACCTTCAAAATCGGAAGAAGTCCAGCATTGCTATTGGCGCTGAACACACAGAAACCACTGGAACCTCTCTGCAGTCTGAAGACGTCTTGTCAGAAGTGGTCTTCGTGCAAGAGTTGCTACCAAAACGCCATTCTTCTGAATGAAAACAAAGCCAAGCGACTCAACTATGCACAAAAACACAAAGACTGGAGTGCTGAACAACGGCAGCAAATGCTCTGGACTGATGAGTCAAAACTTAATTTTTGGCTCAAACAGGAGGCAGTTTGTCAGAAGAGCTGGATGAGTGTCTGCAGCCAACAGTGAAGCACAGAGGAGGTTCCTTGCAGGTTTGTGGCTGCATTTTTGCAAATGGGATGGTTAGAATTAATGGAAAGAATCCTCAAAGCTGAGAAGTACAAGCAGATTCTCATCTCATCATGCAATACCATCAGAAGGCATCTGATCGGTCCCAACTTTATTCTGCAGCTAAACAGTAATGCCGAGCACATTGCCAAGGTCATAAAGAACTATCTTCAGTGGAAAAAAGAACAAGGAGTTCTCCAACAGATGGTATGGTCACCACAGAGCCTGATCTCAACATCATCCAGGCTGTCTGGGATTACCTGGAGAGACAGAGGAAAGTGAGACAGCCAGAATCTGCAGAACTGTGACAAATTCTCCAAGATGTTTGGATTTTCTTATAAAACTGCACAACAGTGTACCTAAGAGAACTGATGCAGATTTAAAGGCAAATGATCGTTGCACCAAATATTGATTTGATTTTTCTTCTCTCTCTGTTTACGGCTCTTTTTAGTAACTTTTTTGATATCTAGAAACTTTTCATTCTTTTTGAAAGCATTTTTGCTTTACAGAATGTTTTACATGTGTCTAAGTCTTTTGAACAATACTGTAGGTTGTTCCATCATTAGCATCTCAGCAAAATGATTTTTAAAAACACATTTGTATACCACAAAATAATCCTTCATTCTTTTGTGCTCCATCTGGGACCTTCCCTCTGTGTTACAACCATCAGGGAGCAGGTACAAAAGCCCCAAAACCTTTTCCCCTCTGCCAAAAGATGTCTGAAAGGTCCATGAACACTACCTCATTGTTCATTATTTCCAAAACTTATTTTTGTAGCTTGTAATTATTCTGTCTCACTACATTACCACCACAGAAACAGATTTCACGACATTTAAATTTGATTCTGCTTATGAGTTGAGCTGAGGCCTCCGTCGGTCAGAGATGACCACAGATATTGCATCCTAGCTGCCTAGATATGCAAGTCTGGGCAGTATGACACGGAGACCAAGCTGTTGCCCATGTAGCAAGCTCCCCCTCTCCACGGATCGGATGAACTGAAAGGAACAGCAGAGACCGATACAGTTTGGTAGCAGACAATCGCAGGAGTTGCCAGTCAGCATTGAACTCAATGTAGGACTGCCTTAGGGACTCCAACCCCGGATTTTTCCCTCGGGGCCTACTTCTGAAGCCTCCTCCATGAGTCGGTATAGCCGCAAGGCAGCAGAGGTTTGAGATCAGAGTTTTCCTTCTCCTAGATGAGCTGTCAACCATGGCTGACTAGCCCCATCTACCCAAAGCAACTGGTTTTAAGGTACCAGTAACCCACCTTTGCCTTTCTGTCAGTAGAAACTGTTCCACCGGGCTTAGTAGCTAAGCCACATGTGAAGGCCAGGAGCTGGACAGTTGTCAGAGGCCATTTGAGGCGCATGCCATTGGGAGCATTTAATAGGTAGTGGGAGCTTGCCCCCATTACCAGCCCCGGCTATAACAACCTTAAGAATTCTGCTGATTTAATGTACCTCTTATTTCCTGGATATACACTACCTTCACTTGACGAAAACTCCGTGTGGCCCAGTGTACAATGTTCCCCTCCAGTGATACTACTAGATTTTCCTGAACCAAAATCTTTTCTGTCCACTGCTTTAATCCATATTTGAATTACCAGCACTATTCACTTTCTTTTCCATTGCTATTTTACTTAAAGTTGAGTATCAGGAAATATTTATCTCCTAGCTTTGGTCATCTTGCAACCATGCTTCTGTTGTTGCTCTTAGTCTGTACTTTCTCTGTGCCATTTATGAGCTGATTGTGTTGCAGTTGCTCTCTTCCCTTCTCTGAAGATGTGGTAGACACTGATTTGGATGTTCTCTTCTGATTGACTCTGGATGGCATCAGCAACACATTTATTTTCTCAAATAAAAAGATACTTTGCAGCTTTTCCTCCATTTGCACTGTATATTTTTTTTTAATTAAACAGCATTAAAATTAAATGAAGTCTTCCTGATTGCTGTAATGTTTCATAAACACAAAATATTCTGCAGATGCTGTGGACAAAGCAACACTCACAACACGCTGGAAGAACTCAGCAGGTCGGGCAGCGTCCGTGGAAACGATCAGTCAATGTTTCGGGCCAAAGGGTTCCAGCCCAAAACGTTGACTGATCATTTCCATGGATGCTGCCCGACCTCCTGAGTTCCTCCAGCGTGTTGCGAGTGTTGCTGTAATGTTTCTACGGCTTCCTTTCAAATAACAGTTTTGAGATGGTATTGATCATTGTTTTGTCGTCATTTTTGTGCTTAGCTATGAAACAACTGATCCACTATATGGAAATGTACTGGACTGTAACCTGTGATTACAGGTGCTGGTTCCCCCAGGCTATGGACAAGATGTGAGGGCCTGGCCTATGGGCGTCTCGTTGCCTCCACCACCACCACCACCTAGTGCAGTAAAGGTAAGGTTTCAGTTCCACCACAGGCTATTCTGATTCAAAAAGAAATAATGTTTGAAATTGAACAATGCAGCAGCTTCTGATCTCATGTTTTAGACCATTTCAAGCTGACAGGTATCGGTTAACATAGTTAATGGCCAGAATTTAAATGAGATGGAAGTGTGAAGTTGCCCTAAATAGCTTGATTTCATGTCTCAGTGTTATTTCAGCAGATTAGTCATAAGAACACATTGAGGAAAAGCAAGTTGTTTTCTTGGATCAGTCAATGCTGGTGAACATTTTGCCTCCCAATTTGCCTCTGACTTAATGTTCTGAGCCTATCCAGAAATAAAAATAGTGTGTGTTCGTGCTTGTTCGATAACGATCTAGAAAATAACTTTCCAATAAATGGGAAGTCAAGCTTACTCTTGGGTAATTGTGAAGGTTAGTGAGACAATGATTTGCCACTTCAACAGTTGCAATAACTCTGTACTTGTGACATAGACCAGTAAAGGAAATTTGGTGACAGTGAATCTTGCACAGTTCGTGTTCATGTTATGTTAGTTTTTTTCTCACTTCATCATTTTGAGCATAGATATGTCTACTAGGGTTAGAAATTTCTGGAACTAACCTACCTAGTTTACTCGAGCATTTATGATGAATGACTTTTAACCTCGAGGAAACTGAAGTGATGTTCCTTTCAATCTTTTCTGAAGCTTCGTTCAATTGAAGTGTGATATGTTCACAAGTAAACAGAATGTCTGGGTTTTGTATGAGGGATATTTTACATTGATTTATTTCTTGTCACTCAAGTACTCTAATTACCTTTGCAATAGTTTTGGGGCACTGTTTCTGTGCAGTATTAATTGGATTCTCTGTAATTTAGAGGATTTAAATTCTGTCCTTCAGAAAAACAGTGTATTCAAATTGCCATTTGACAACTGATGAGTAGATTTCTTCCAGAGGCAGCAGAGAAAGTGGCAATGGGTTGTATTAGGGGTGTAGGAACTTATTAAAGATGGCTTCGATGTTGTCAAAACTTTTACTTTTATCATCGTAGAGGCACCACTTGAGGTAACACAGTCAGATGAATGGCTGTGAACTCGGTAAATTGTGACTGTCATCACCTGAGGCCAAAGAGTTATTCTGTGCTGGAGAAGGAAAAGAGGCAGTCTCCTGATTTGAAAGTTGGAACAACTTTTGGGTGTGATGATTATAATGAGGATTGGGTTTTTTAAAAAAAAGCAGCCAAAATTGGGAGAAAATGAAGTGCTGATGGGTTTCAATTGAAGGAAGCCAGGAGAATTACCAGAATACCGGAAACTCAGGAGATTTTTCAAATGCTGGAAAATCTTGGCCAACACACACAAAATGCTAGAGGAACTCAGCAAGTCAAGCAGCATCTATGGAGGGGAGTAAGCAGTTGATGTTTTAGACCAGGGTGCTGACTGTTTATTCCCGTCTATAGATGTTGCCTGACGTGCTGAGTTCCTCCAGCATTTTGTATGTGCTGCTAGAATGCCAGAGCTTCCTTGTGTTAAAGATGCTGCCAAGCACAAGCATCCGTGGAGTTTGCATGTTGTCACTATTTCAGATAGTGCCCCAGTTTCCTTCAGTATCCTAGAGGTGTACTTGTGGGCAAATTAGTTACTGTTAATTACTCCTTGTGTAGGTGGATAAGATTTGATGGGGAGTTGATGGGTATGAAAGAAGGAATAAGTTAAATGACTTCAGAGCAAATTGGGGCTAATGGAATTATTCTGCTGTGAATAGGCACAATCTAATGGAATCAACTATCTCTTGTTCCATAATATGATAGCTTTTTTTGAGTATCTCCTTTGGAAGTCAGTCTGTCAAAGCAGCACCCCCTCAATTTTGCATTGAAGTCTTCAACATGACACATTACTTTTTAAAAAATATACAGCAGGCATGCAAATAGTTTTCCAAAGGTTTTCATAACAGGTTTTGCATTTTCCTTGTCATACAAATCTGGGTAATTACTTATAATATGTCTGCTCAAAGTAAATTAACTTTTCTCTTAAGACTCCAGAGCATTCAAAACATTCTGCTGCGACTGAAACAATCCGAGCCAGGCCAGCAAGCCCGCGCAGATTGGCAAGTAGTGGCGCTGCTGTGGATGCTAGATTCCATCTGCCTCCAAGAATCCATCGCTCTTCTGATCCTGGACTGCTAAATGGTAGTGTTCTTTGTATTTCTTCCTTCGTTTATGATTTAACATGGTCTTGTGTAACATAATTTGTATATGGATTGGCCTTTGGCATTGTTAGATGGCCTGAGTTTTAGAGTGATCGAGCGACACAGTATGGATACAGCCCCTAAGTAAGTAGGTAGTGCAAAAAAAATAGTAAGGTAGAATTCAGTTAATCCATGCGAACCACAGTGCCTGCCCAACTAGTCCCAGTTTCCCTCATTTTAGCCAAATCTCTCCAAGTCCCACCTCTCCATGCACCTATCCAAGTATATTGTTGTACCCCACTCAGTTACTTCCTCCTGGCTTGATTGCAACGTGCACATTAACCACATTTAACACCTTTGTTTTTGATATAATCATCTCGGCTAAGAGTCTCTCTGAAAACATTTCATCATCTTAATAATCTCATTATTTAATGCCATTTTATAAAGGAGGTTTTAACTATTTTTTAAAAATCTGATGTTAATCGTGGATCACGTAGACGCTTGCAGAGATCTGCCTATTCCACTGATCATCAAATGGAGAAATGTTTTATAAATTGCAGAGCATGCTTATCTTTTTAATCAGGATTGCTTGATTCAATTAATGACTTCTTGCTGATTCTGCTTGCTCTGATCTGAACAGCTGAAGGAGAATTCAAGGAAAAATCTGTCAAGAAATTCATCGAACAAGGTGTGAATTGCAGTTTCAGGTGTAAAATTACAATAATCTGCAGTGTTTGCAGTTGTTTAAAGATGATTATTCTGGCTACAGATAATCCCATCTTTTTCCCTCTGAAAGGAATGTTTTGTTGCTTTGCAGATATTGTAGATTTGCAAGCATTTTGTGGAATTGTATTGAATGTGCTGCTTGTGTGCCTATTTTGGTATTCAGATGTTTGCATGTCACTCACTGTACTGCATAGCATTGAAGCCTTACAGAAATGTGCCTACTGAGATGTGTATAGTTCATTTAATAATACTGTATTTGGGTCATTTTGTTAATACTGATTAAAGATTTGGGCTGCTTAGTGTGCAAATTGAGATTTGATGTTGAGGCTTATAATTACTGTGCAAGTACAAGTGGTGGATTGTACAGTGACATTTGTAATAGCATAGGCTTTGATTGTATAGTTGAAGATTGCTAAAGCACTTGATTATGAACCCCACTGAACAAAATTGCTGGTTGATTTGAACATGTGTCATTTTTCAATTAAAGTTTAGGCTTTTCATTGTTTAGTGAATCGTTTGCTTTTTAAACTGGAGAAGCTTAATCAGTTTTCTAAGGATAAGTTCAAAATTTCATGAAACTATAAAAAATTTTGTGTGATATGCTGCATATTTGCATAACAGCAGAAAGTCTGTCATTTCAAATAATTCTGAACATCTATTTTTTTTCTTTTGTTGAAAGATACCATGAGCCAGGATGGTTATGTTTATCCTCCTCCAGTGTCAAGGCTTCTGTCACCACAGAATCTTGCAGCACAAGCTGTCCCTCATCCATATTCTCCTCTTTTACATTCTTTTGTTGGACAGCATGTTCTGTCAGTTAGACAGTTTACGAAAGACCAGGTGATAATTTTCTTTCATTAATGTACTTTAATTTGTAGTTTTGAAGATGTGTAGTTTCTGCCCTGGTGCGAATCTCAGGTGTATCATGAAGTGGATGCTGATGTGCACCAGTTTAAGATGAGATGAAAGGCTTGATAGTTGGCTGATGATGTGTTGTCCAATGTTATGGCACAGTGCCTGAAAAGGTTTTGGTTTGTGTCTGTGTTTCTTACAACTGGGACTTTGATCTCTCCCATGAGTTGGAAAATTCTAGACATTGTCAATTTGTGGATAATTTGGAACACTTGACAGCTGCTTAAATATTTACCAAAAAAGCAAATCACAGTAAATATTCCATGGGTAAATTTAAAGAATTTACAGGCTAAAAATTGTTTAACACAAACTCTGTTTTCAAAGACTAAGCACCAGAATATCGACAGAATATCATGACATTGAATTAACTAAGTGAGCTGGAAATATCCAAAAGAGGCTAGCCCTGAGGCCAGTAAGAACATTTTGATCTCTTTGTAAAGACATGTGAAGGTTGCTGTAATGTTGCAACTGTATGGAAACTGTCACTAATAAAAGTGCCACTGCTAATTTTTGTGTACAAACCCCATTTCCAGAAAAGTTGGGATATTTTTCAAGATGCAATAAAAACAAAAATCTGTGATCTGTTAATTCACGTGAACCTTTATTTAACTGACAAAAGTACAAAGAAAAGATTTTCAATAGTTTTACTGACCAACTTAATTGTATTTTGTAAACATACGCAAATTTAGAATTTGATGGCTGCAACACACTCAACAAAAGTTGGGACAGAGGCATGTTTACCATTGTGTTACATCACCTTTCCTTTTAATAATACTTTTTAATCATTTTGGAACTGAGGATACTAATTGTAGTGGATTTGCAATTGGAAATTTTGTCCACTCTTGCTTGATATAAGTCTTCAGCTGCTCAACAGTCCGTGGTCTCCATTGTCTGATTCTTCTCTTCATGATGTGCCATACATTTTCAATAGGAGATAGATCTGGACTGGCAGCAGGCCAGTCAAGCACACGCACTCTGTGTCTACAAAGCCACGCTTTTGTAGCCCGTGCAGAATGTGGTCTGGCATTGTCCTGCTGAAATAAGCATGGATGTCCCGGGAAGAGAAGTCGCCTTGATGGCAACATATGTCTCTCTAGAATCCTAATATACACCTCAGCATCAATGGTACCTTCATAAACATGCAACTCACCCATGCTATGGGCACTGATACACCCCCATACCATCACAGATACTGACTTTTGCACCTTTCGCTGATAACAATCTGGATGGTCGTTTTCATCTTTGGCACGGAGAACTCGACGCCCGTTTTTTCGGAAAACTAGCTGAAATGTGGACTCATCTGACCACAGCAGACGGTTCCACAGTCTTCTGGTCCATCTGAGATGAGCTCGGACCCAGAGAACTCGCCAGCGTTTCTGCATAGAGTTGATGTATGACTTCCTCCTTGCGTAATACAGTTTCAAGTTGCATTTCTGGATGCAGCGACGGACTGTGTTGAATGTCAATGGTTTTCTGAAGTACTCCCGAGCCCAGGTGGCTATAATTGTCACAGTAGCATGACGGTTTCTTAGGCAGTGCCGCCTGAGAGCTCAAAGATCACGCGCATTGAACAGTAGTTTCCAACCTTGCCCTTTACGCACTGAGATGTCGCTGAATTCTCTGAATCTTTTCACAATATTACGTACTGTAGATGTTGAAAGACCTAACTTCTCTGCAAATATGCAAATTTAGAAAATATCCCAACTTTTCTGGAAATGGGGTTTGTATGTAGAAGTCTGAGTTAACTTGTAGATAGTGATTTTCTGTTCTTTTTTGCAGTTGTCACATTTATTCAATGTTGCTCATAACCTGCGTTTAACAGTGCAGAAAGATCGTAGCCTGGATATTCTAAAGGTTTGTCTAATAATGATATTTAATTTATAATTATCCTAGAAACTTAATTCATCCAACTTCAATACTTGTGATATTGCTCAGATAAAGTATTGATAAATCTCCAGTGTCTTGAAAATAAATAAAGATATATTTCTTGTTTAAATTCTACCCAAAAATATGATGTTTGCATTGGATAACTTGTAATTTAACATTGGTTAATTTATTAAACAGTTCAGTATATATCTTTATTTTTGGTCTATGCAGAATTGCAGTGCAAACAAGCATGCTGAATAGCCTAACTTCGAGGCTCCCGAGTTCGAATCCAGCCGGCTCCCTTGCACGCTTTCCATCCGTGCTGGGTTGAGCGTTGAGCTAGCAACACGGCCTCGTAAAAATAAGGCCTGCTAAAAAAACCGCCGGTAAATAATGTACACCATAAAAATGCCAAGTGAAGGCCATCAAATACCACCTTAAGGAAAATTAGAAACAGGCAGTGAATGCTTGCCAGGTTTCCTGATCTCACAATAAATGATGAAGCTGGAGTTAATGTTGAAAAATGTAGACGGGGTGTCTCAAATTAAGAAATTTGCGAGAAGGGGATATTTAATTGTGTCTTGGTTCTGTTTACACATTTCACCAAGACTTTAGTGTGACAGCAATACTGTGGGAGACTGGTACGTCTTCCAGAGGTGGTTGTAAAATGAAAATAATGAAAAACTGCACTACTCATGCTCACATCAACTATGTAAATTACAATGGTCATAGTTCAGCATGAAGTACAGCCTCAAGGTGTATAAATGTCAAAAGCAGGCATTCTCAATCTGTCCTTTTACTCCCAACAGGGTAAGGTTATGGCTTCCATGTTTTATGAGGTCAGCACAAGAACCAGTAGCTCATTTGCAGCTGCTATGCAACGGCTTGGTGGTTCTGTAGTTCACTTTTCTGAGGCAACTTCATCTGTGCAGAAAGGGGAGTCGCTCTTAGACACTGTACAGACTATGAGTTGCTATGTGGATGTGGTTGTTCTTCGCCATCCTGAACCGGGTGCAGTTGAGGTATGAGTCATTTAGGTACAGAATATTACTGCATTGTTTAACTTTGAGTTTCACTGTCAGAGAATTTATGGTGTTGCAATATACTCCTTAAGTTGTCCATTTGTCAACAATTCATACATTTGAACAGATGTATAGAAACAAGCATTGCTTTGTTTTTTAACAAAAATGATGCAATTTTATTGCTTTTCATACTTACAATACTTCTAATATATACAAAATACAGACTTGTTTTGGAAATGTTTGCTTATTACATTTAGCAGCAATAATTTATGTAACAAAGGTAAGTTTGTCCATTGTAGCCATTTTTAAACAATTCATTAAGACCATCAAAATTAGAGTTGTGTCATTAGGAAAAAATCCATTTAAAATATCATATTTGAACAATGGGCTGCATTATGTAGTGGATTGTTGAGTAGCAAGAGCACTCTGGACAGCATAATCCTGACCTCTGGTATTGCAAAACAGAAAGGCACTAAAGATCAAATGCCGGTTAACAAGTCCAGGCCGAGCTGTGTTGAGCTGAGAGGCTGGATAAACTTCGTACTTGGCTTAATAGCGTTACGCTTGATGGCTGATGCATGTTATTGCGATCCCTTTCACTTGAATGGATTCACCATTCTTGACTGAAAGACTATTACTTTTTTGAAATTTTACTGCCTTAATGCTTTCAATTATTTTATAAGTTAAATGCTTAAATCAGTGTATTGTTCACATGTTGCAGTTTTCAAATGATTTAAATCTTTCAATTGTTTTAAAATGTCGGTGACATTTCAAAACGGTTCAAAAGTCCTTTTTTGAACATCTTGAGGTTCACAGGCCGCTGCACTTGGATGCCTGTGGCAATGAGGCCAAGACATCTCACCAGAGAGTACGACAAAAGGTTAGATCAGTCACGGGGTAGGCTGGAAGTGGGGGAGGGAGCTGCTGGTAGCATAAAGAGAAGCACATTGAACAAACTTTGGCCCAATGGCTACACTTTTTACTTTTATGGATACTGCAGAGGTTAACCATGAGCATTCAAACAAGCTGCTAATTATAAGTTCTATTAAGTTCCAATTTTTTTGTTTTTACAAATCAGTATTTTCAAACTGTACTGCCAATTCAAACTGTACTGCCAATGCACACTAGCGTGAGGTTTTATTAGCTAGTCTAGAGTAGATAAGGCATTTACTGTAATACTAGTCTAAGTTGGTTTCCCCTCCACTATACACCAACCATTGTCTCCGCTGTTAGTCTTCACTTTGTCTGACAAGGTTGGTGGACTTTCCCCTGCCAAGTGGGTGTGTTGTTTGATCTGAGTTCATGTAGGTTGGTCAGTTATGTGTCAAAGTGCAAACCTCATTGAGTGTTGAAATTCCTAAGGAGCCAACCCATCAGGTGATGAGTTTCTGTGCGGGCTCGGTGGCACCAACAGGAATGTCTCCAGTGTCCTGAGGAATTTCAAGGAAAAAAATACTACCTTGCAGCAATTCAGCAAGGATCTTTCAGAACTATGAATGTGTTACAGTAACTGTTGCTTGAATAACATCATTAAGTGAATTTGGCAATAATAAAGTTGAGGCAGGATGATTCAGTAGAGAAGGAAACGTTGTCAGACTGGATTCTTTGTATGCACTCAGTTTATATTAAGCTATCACACTACTTGTTTGTGTGCCGTAAGTTGCTGCAGAACAATGCCTTAATCTGGAAATGCTATTTTCCATGTTTGAGAAAGCATTTCTAACCCTAATGTTTGCAGATTGTTCTATACTTATAATTTTTTTAAGATAAATATCAGGCATTCAGCATAAGAAAATGTTCTTTTCTCAGCTAGTTGTTTAACTTAAGAGATGAATGAAACTGGTGTTGTTGTACCCCAGGTTAAGTTACTTCAACCCCCTACTTTGCTGCACAGAGACTCGTGACTGTGTGGTCACATTCTCCTCTGGCTTCATTACAGGTTTGCAGATGACACCACCCTAGTGAGCTGAATTTCAGATGGTGAGTGAGTACAGGAAGAGTTAGTGATGTGCTGTCATGAGAACAACCTTTCCCTCTCACTGTCAGGAAACCAAAAAAAAAGTCAATGTCTTTAGGGAAAGGGGGACAGTGCACGTGCTCCTGGTGTCATCAATGGTGTTGAGGTAGAGAGATATATTTGCCTCAAGTTCCTATCCTGGTCCAACTTTGTACACAGGAAGTATTCTGTCTGGGTGTGTCATGGCTTGGTATGGTAACTGCTCTGCCAAGAATGCAAGAGACTACAGAGCTCTGGGCACAGTTCAGCACATCATTGAAACCAGCTTCCCTCCATGGATGTGGCCTACATTTCCTACTGCCTTGATTAAAGCAGCCAAAATAACCAAAGACCTGTCCCACCCTAAATATTCTCTCTCATTGGGCAAAAGATACAAAAGCCTGAAGCCACATACCATGCTCAAGGTCAGCTTTTATCCTGCTGTTATAAGACTGATAAACAAACCTCTTGTACAATGAATGGACTCTGAACCTCATGGCCGTGCACCTTATTGTATGTCTATGTTACACTTTCCCCTGTATTAGTACTACATTCTGCATTTTGATATTGCTTTTCCCTTGTTCCACTTTGAAGCACTGATGCAATGAAATGGATGGCATGCAGATCAAAGTTGTTTTTTTTTAACTGTACCTCAGTGCATGTAGCATAATAAACCAATTTACCATTTTATACGGCATCACTTGCAGTATCACAGAAAACTTGTGTTCAGTTTTGTTGAACTGCTACATCTGTGTTACCCTATTTATACAGTGGAATCTGCACTATTGAAAAGCTGATGTTAATAGCTAGTTGCCAGTAGTTTAAGTGAAAACTTACACTCATGATTGTTAAGTGGGAATTGAAGGGGCTGCTTAAGATTTTAATTTCTATGTTGCAAAATAAAAATTGTTTTGAGCTTTGCTACCAATTAAGAAATTTTCTAATAAAAAGTTTTGAAGCAGATTCCTTTAACTTTCATTTGAAGAAACTTTAAACAATAATTTTGGTTATAGTAGGCTGGCCTGTTAATTCATATTACATTAGTTTTATGTTATTATGATTATACATGCATTTAGCTTCAAGTTGGAAGTCCAATACTGAAAAACTTGAATCCAGTCACTTTATTTTTCAGCTTGCTGCTAAAAATTGCCGAAAGCCTATTATTAATGCTGGAGATGGTGTGGGTGAGCATCCAACTCAAGCTCTGCTTGATATTTTCACTATTCGTGAGGAGCTGGGGACAGTCAACGGAATGACGGTGAGATAGATATTCTTTTAGTTGGTTTCTGTAATAACTTTTCAGCATAGTTTGCTGCACTGCTCTGAGCAAACTATCCCTTTTAATCTAATACATTGGCAGTGCT
Source organism: Mobula hypostoma (assembly GCF_963921235.1). Classification (NCBI taxonomy): domain Eukaryota; kingdom Metazoa; phylum Chordata; class Chondrichthyes; order Myliobatiformes; family Myliobatidae; genus Mobula; species Mobula hypostoma. The sequence goes on from NC_086098.1 coordinate 38,425,877, forward strand.
TCAGTTTGTACCATTTCCACCCTAATCTTCAAAAATACTAAATCCTACGTTAAGAATTAACAAGATTTATAGGTGAGAACTCGATGGAAATATTCAGCAGGTAAGGCAATAACCATGTGGAGAGAGAAAGTTAATTTTTCAAGTCATTCTTGCTGCATTTTTGTAACAAAAATATTCTTTTTATTGATTTGATACCAATCTAAGATGTCACCCTGCCATTTGTGCTCATCATGGACCTTACTGAAAATTGTCTTCAAAGCAGTTTTTTTTTGTGGCACAGCAGTCTTTTCCGATGGTAACTGTACATTAGTCGAAATTGGATCCCTGTTACTCAGCTATTATTATCTGAGCAGCCAGTCTCATTAAGGAATGCTTAACTTTGTAACATAATATAGACATTGTGAAATTCATTTTATTTTACAATATTTATCTGTACCTAAAAAGCATAATTTTAGAAATTATCTTCGTAAAGCAGAATTACTGAGCAGATTTGGAGTCAAAACTGCCTAGTCCCATCGACCTGCCCTTCGTACTCCTGCACAGGAATCCTTCAGTTTTATAGTAAATAATGCTACAGTATAATGACCAGTGGATTTCACTAAATTTACTAACTTAAACCACCTTAAATCCAGCGAGTCCTGAATGCCAGTATTTGATTCATAATTGCATACTATTTATGATGGCTTAAGTAGAGGTTTGAATGTCGTGTCTTACTATTACTATTGCAAATTTGAACATAAATAGAAGCAGGACTCTTTAACAATCAGATCAAGTCTGCAAAGATTGTGGCTGATCTGTTAGTTCAGTGTGATTTTCCCTGCCTAGTATGGGAACTGTACTTCCCTCAATCTGCAGAGAGTGGTGTGGACAGCCCAACAAATCTGTAGATGTGAACTTCCCACTACTCAGGACATTTACAGAGACGGGTATGTGAAAAGGGCCCGAAGGATCACTGGGGACCCAGGTCACCCCAACCACAAACTGTTCCAGCTGCTACCATCCGGGAAACAGTACCGCAGCATAAAAGCCACAGGCTCCGGGATAGCTTCTTCCACCAGGCCATCAGACAGATTAATTTACGCTGATACAATTGTATTTCTATGCTATACTGACTGTCTTGTTGTACATACTATTTATTACAAATGACTATAAATTGCCCATTGCACTCTTAGACAGACGTAACATAAAGATTTCTACTCCATTTATGTGAAGGATGTAAGTAAGAAAGTCAATTCAATTCAATTCACAATCTCTAAGGCCTTGCACAAAAAGGGTAAAGGGTAATTATGGAAGTGTGGCTTAACTAAAAGCATATCTTTGCCCATAAAGACTTTGCAAAGACTAAATTGGAAGATACTGTAAAGATGTGGTAGAAAGTCTTGTGGTCAGATGAGACTAAAGTGGAACGTTTTGGCCTTGACACATACGTGTGGCGTAAATCTGCTCATCAGGCAGGTAACACGATCCCCACTGGAGGATGGAGAAGGCAGCTATGGGGATGCTTTTCTGCACCAGGGACAGGAAATCTGGTCAGGATTGATGGGAAGATGAATGGTCTCACAGAGATCCTGGATAAAAACTTGCTAGCCTCAGTCAGAAAGCCTAAACTGGAGGAGGCTCACCTTTCAGCAGGACAGCAATCCAAAGCACACTGCCAGAGCAACCGTGGACTGGCTTCTAATGAAGAAAATTGATGTCCTTGAGTGGCCCAGTCAAAGTCTTGATCTTAACCTAATCGAATATTTCTGGCAAGACCTCAGGATTGCTGTCCACAGTCCTGTTGCAGCTTAAGCAATTTTGCAAGGAGGAATAGGCAAATCTTGCTCCATCACACTGTGCAAAACTAATAGAGACTTAGTCAAAAAGACCACTGGCTGTAATAGCTGTGAGAAGTCGTTCAACTAAGTACTGAGAAAATGGGGGTGAATACTTTTGAACTGCTGACATTTCAGGTTTTGAATTTTCAGCTTTTCATGCTTTACAATTCTCCATGTGTTTTGGGCTCTATTGTGAAAAAAGAAACGTGATTCACAAAAATTCTCAGTTAAATTGATCAAAATCCCCAGTTGTAATATAGTAATTGTCTAGCCTATCTCTTTAACTTCAAAGCATCTCTGGCTCTTCACAACCAGATTTCTGATAATTATTGGAATTGAGTTATTTTCAATGTATAATATACACAGTGCCGGTCATCGTCACATACCAAATCTTGTAAAATAGTTGTATAATTCTGCACTGAAAGGCAATTTCTATTTTCTCATTGCATCATAATACATCACAGATTAATGAGCTTTGTGCTTTTGAATTTGTGCCAAGTATGATTAAACTAAGTTTTCACCAATTGTCATTGTAATATATCTGTAGATTACAATGGTTGGAGACCTGAAGCATGGACGAACCGTACATTCTCTTGCCTACCTTCTCACATTATATCGAGTGAATCTCCGATATGTTACTCCCAAAAATCTTCGGATGCCCCATAATATCGTTCATTTTCTTGAATCCAGAGGAATTAAGCAGGTGAGCACAAGTAATCTGCACTTGAAGCTGAAACGTTACAAAACCTGCAAATTCATAATATAAGCATGTTTGAGGAAATGGGAGTTATGCTGTTTGCTTACAGATGTAGAATACTGTGGTACTCTTATATTCTTGGACAGATCAGCAGTTTTTGTTTTCTAATGTCTTTTTGTATATAACACCTGTTTGTATTTACAGGAGGAATTTGACAGTTTGGAAGAGGCCCTACTAGACACTGATGTATTGTACATGACTAGGATTCAGAAAGAAAGATTTGCCTCTGAAGAAGAATATGAAGCGGTAATGAAAAATGTATACTAAATGAAATCAGGAATCTTTCCAGCAATGCACCTTTGTTTAAAAATTAAGTTAACCATTACATTTCGGCTTATTTGAATCAATTTTAAGTATTTTGGAATTAAGATATATGTCTCAATTAACTTTTGTTAACTTTCCCATTGCAGTATTCCTTGATATGTTTGTGACTTTATTTTGATTTGCTCACTGTTCTATGTAATTCTATTGATTTTTTTTTGCTGTGTATTCTTTTTTTTTGTTTTTAGTTGCAAGGTGCAGTGCCTTATTACTGAGGAACTAATTTCAGTAATCACAGCTGAATGAGTACACATTAGAACCTGAAGTCATTTTGTGATTGTCCCAAAAAACCTGTAGAACATTTCTGGCTAGGGATGGAAAACTAGGCAGTAAGCCATTTGCCTTCCAGGCCTGAAAACAATTTTCAATAATGATTTCAAATATGCTTTCCCCAGAGGTGGGCAAAGGGCCCCAGTGAGTTTAAGAGGTCACAAGAAAGAGGCCCCAAGGAGTTTTAAAGAAGCATGGAAAACAGCACCTGATGCGCCAGGCACACAATTCTGCACAGTAGGAGAGCAGAAATTGGTTGAAAAAACAGTTTCCTGCACTGTTAGTTAAAACATTGTCTCTTTGTAAGATTTGATTAATTGTCCAGAGAAATCAGTGATCCTTAAATAACAGATTACTTGCCAATTCTGTTGGCAACCTTCCGATTTAAAGAAGGTGCTTCAGCCAAACCTGAGCCTAAACTCACCCAGGGACCTCATTTGCTGCATTTAAGGAAAGACACTTAAATTGGTTAAGCATTGTGTTTTTTTTTCATCCATATCAACTAGCACTCCAAGCTAGAGTCAATAATATTGTTCCTTGTATCACCTGGTGAGGGTATTAAAGTAACACGGTAATTATTTAAATGCTTGATATTCTGCAATTTAGAATCTTACTTCTAATACTTCAAACATGAGGAATTCTGCAGATGCTGGAAATTCAAGCAACGCGCATCAAAATTGCTGGTGAATGCAGCAGGCCAGGCAACATCTCTAGGAAGAGATTTCAGGCGGAGACCCTTGGTCAGGACTAACTGAAGGAAGAGCTAGTAAGAGATTTAAGATAAGAGAAACTATACCCCTTGCCCATCCTCTGGGTTCTCCTCCCCCTCCCTTCCCTTCTCCCTGGGCCTCCTGTCCCATGATCCTCTCATATCCCTTTTGCCAATCACCTGTCCAGCTCTTGGCTCCATCCTTCCCCGTCCTGTCTTCTCCTATCATTTTGGAAACCCCCCTCCCCCTCCCACTTTCAAATCTCTTACTAACTCTTCCTTCAGTTAGTCCCGATGAAAGGTCTCGGCCCGAAACGTCGACTGTACTTCTTCCTAGAGATGCTGCCTGGCCTGCTGCGTTCACCAGCAACTTTGATGTGTGTTGTTTTAATACTTCATAAGGGTTATTTTTTATATTATACAGAATCAGATTTCTTTTTTTTCTAATGATTTAAATTTTATTGAATTCTTTTACAAATTTTTCCCCGAACCCTTGAGTCAGTGTTGAAATTATGTAGCATAGCTTATGAAACATAAAGTTATCCATTCAATGAAAAACAAACATGGTAGGAATAAATATCAGTATAATAACCATGTGTGTCTATTTAGATCGCTAATAACGTAAAAGACTGCCATTCAGCAATACGTTTCACCACACATTCACCACTATTTCCCCCCAGGAAACCTAAATATTTGCCCCCATTTTTGTGTATAGATGTCCAGTCTATCAAACTGTTTGTAAGACATGTGTTCAAAGGCTGCCACTTTGGCTATTTCTGTGGCCCACTCCTGAAATGATGGTCCCCCCAAGTTCTGCCAGCCTCTAAGTATAATTTGTCTTCCTACCATTATACTTGTCTGGATCCAATTTTGAGAGTGTTTATCCCCAAGTAACCCAAGTGTGTCTCCCAAGACAAAAAGTCTGGGGCAGAAAGGGAGTTGAATACCCGAAACTTCACCAATATACTTATGTATCACAATCCAAAATTCTTGAATTCTGGGACAGGACCAGAGAGCATGTACTGAGTCCCCTTTATCTGCCTCACAGCGCCAGCATTCAGGGGTGTTTTCAACCCTAATCTATGTAACCTTGCTGGAGTCCAATAGAGACAGTGTAGGATCTTAAACTGAATAAGGCACACTCTCAGGTCTCTTGACATTGTTTTGACATTTTTGCAAATTTTGTCCCACTCCCTTGTCTCAAAAGTCACACTCAGGTCTTTTTCCCATGCTCTTTTAAGACCCAACAGAAATTTGTCCCCGGAGATTTGTGTTAAAGCTGAATAATAAGTTGAGGCTTCGTGACCTTTACCATATGCAGCCAGTACAGTAGACAGTATCGTAGCAACTTGTGGGGGTTGCTGTGTAGAACCAAAAGTTGTATGTAGCAAATGACGCAGTTGAAGATATCTCCAAAATTGTGACCTAGAAATATCGTACTGTTGGGTTAATTGATTAAAAGATTTTAAACTATCATCATTATAAAGGTCTCCCAATTTAATTATACCTTTCCCTCCAGAGGAAAGGGGACTTATCAATACACAAGTTTGGATTCATCGAGATACTCGAGGCTTCATTCAAATATGGATTAAATTTAAATAATCTGGCTAGCTAATTCCAAAACAAATGCATATGCGATATAATTGGGTGAGACCTGGCCTCGGGAGGTAACTTGATAGACAAACACTGTAATGGAGGGATGGGAGGAAGAGCAGAGCACTCAATACGATGCCAAGGAGGTGCTCTCTCCGGAGGGAGAGACCAATGTGCTAAATGCTTATTAAGGATAAAGGCATAGTAATATTATATTAACTTTGGCAAACCTAAGCCCCCCCTTTCAACTGGCAGTTGTAATTTGTTAAAGTTTAAGCGTGGGCATTTCCCATTCCAAATAAAAGCCTTAATTATTTTATCAAATTGCTTAAAATATGTTAATGGGATTTGAACTGGTAACGATTGGAACAGATAATTAACCTTTGGAATGCTATTCATCTTCAAGGCATTTACTTTTCCCGACATTGACAAATACAATGATGACCATCTGTCTACATCACATGAAATTCTCTGCAATAATGGATCAACATTTACCTTTACTAAATCCTTCAGCTGAGGGGGAAGATTAATACCTAAATATCGTATACCCTTCTTTGGCCTGTGAAATTGGCCTGGGTAAAAAGCAGATGCAGGGCAATATGCAGTCAACGGTAGTGCTTCTGATTTTGTCCAATTAACCTTATAACCTGATAATCTAGAGTAAGCCTTTATAATGTTAAAAAGATATGGCGCCGATCGACTAGGGTCCAACACAAATAATAAAATATCATCCGCATAACGCATCAGTTTATGAGCCTGTCCTCCTACAGATATCCCTATAAAGTTCTCATTCTCTCTGACAGCTGCTGCCAGGGGCTCCAGAGCTAGAGAGAACAACATTGGAGAAAGTGGGGAACCCTGGTGGGTACCCCTTCTGAGAGAGAAGTAAGGTGAAATGTAACCACTAGTTTGAACTGCTGCTTTAGGGTTATTATATAACAGTCTAATCCATTTTAAAAAGATGGGTCCAAATCCCAAAAATTGAAGAATCTTAAACCGATAGCCCCATTCCACTCGATCAAATGCTTTTTCAGCATCGAGTGAGATAGCTGCTATAGCTATCGGCCACCGACCACATAATATTCACCAGACACCTGATGTTATCAGGTGTGCTGCGGCCCCTGATAAATCCCACCTGATCACTATGTATCAACCATGTCATTACTGTGTCTATAAACGGTTTGCAAGGATCTTTGATAAAATTTTCACATCTGTTGGGATTAGGGAAATTGGTCTATGATTCTTACATTTACACGGGTCTTTACCCTCTTTCAGAATCAATGTAACTAGCGCTTGTGATAAAGTAGAGGGTAAATTAGACTCATTGTACATATTCAGCAGTAGAGGAGCTAGCTCCTCCGTATAGCATTTAAAAAATTCCACTGTAAATCCGTCTGGGCCAGGAGCTTTCCCAGTGGGTAAGGTCTTACTCACTCATATAATTTCTTCCAATGTTATAGCGAAATCAAGGTATTGTTGTTCTTTCATCAACTTAGGTAACCTTAATGGCCTTAGAAAGCTATCAATTTCTTCCTCACTAGAGTTGGGGGTTGATGTATATAGGTCCTTATAAAACTCTTGGAATGCATCATTAATATCTTTAGGTGTCATCAAAGTATCACCTGTTGCTGATCTGATAGCTGGGATGATAGCTATTGATTCTCTCTGTTTTATACACCTTGCCAGCTTTCTCCTCTGATTCAAATTGCCTTTTTCTTGCCCTGAAAAGCCAAAATTCTACTTTCTGGGATAATATTGGATTGTATTGATATTTCAGCCGTATTAGTTCTCTCAAATCTTTGGATGACATCCGCTGCTTCACTTCTGTCTCAATCTCTTTGATTTTATTTTCTAGGTTTATAATTTTCTAATTCTGTTTTTTTATATAAGAGGTATGTTGAATAGTATATCCCCTCAAAACTGCCTTCAGGGCTTCCCAGTTAGTCCCTGCCGAGGAGGCCGGAGGTATATTTATCTCTAAATACTCCTTGATTTGTTGTTTCATAGCTTGCCTAAGTATTGAATCTTGTAACAAGGATGAATTAAATCTCCATCTTTGTGACTGCATTCTCCTGTACTGAGGTGTTGTCTCTAGACAAACCCAAGCATGATCTGATATTATAATTTTACTACTTGCACATTGAGACACAGACTGAATAAGGAAGAGATCAATCCTGTGTATATTTTATGAACTGCAGAAAAAGATGTGTAATCCCTCCTATTGGAATACATAAGGCGCCAAACATCCACAAGCCCGAGGGCTTTACACATTTTTTGCACTGTCACAGTGAGTTTTCAGGTTCTATATGACAACATCTTACTATGGTCGATGATTGGATCCATTACCAAATTAAAATCTCCCCCAAGTATGATATCATAAGCTCCAATAGAATGTAACTTTCAAGATCAACAAAAAATCCTGCATCTTCTATATTAGGTGCATATATGTTTGGTAAAATAATATGTTGCTTCTGTACTTCTGCCAAGATAATAAGAATTCTCCCTGCTTCATCTTTGATCTGTTTCTCACATCTAAACTGCAGCCGCCTATTGATAAGTATTATAACGCCCCGCTCTTAGTTGACCCTGCACTGTAAAAAACATGATCTGTAAAACCCCCCAGTAGCTTTACTGATTCCTCTGCTGATAAATGTTTCCTGTAGAAATACCACATCCCATTTTTGTCTCTTATTCATTACTTTTCTCCTTTTTATAGGATTCCCCAGACCGTTAACATTCCATGTGGTGAAACATATTTTATGTGAATTAGGAGAAGTCATTATTCGGACAAACAAACAAATACACTACAATATCTTGACACTCGTAAACCCCCGTTTAAACTGAAAAGTAACAAAATGGCGCGTAAAACTCTCCCGCACACAACAGTGGCCACAGAACACGGCCAAACCTCCCTTCCACAAAGGATTATGGTCCATGAAACGCCCAGACCAGTTTTATCTGCTCAGAAACAATGCCGGTGCAATTTCACAGTCAACACAGCACACTAACAGTATGCCAGCCCTAGTGAGATTAAGGTAGCTTCAGTACAATGCAATCTGGCAAGATTTTAAAAAATAACAAACACAACCCGACTCACATCTTGCTCAATTTAACTAGCATAGTTAAACTCCCCCATCTCCTCAATAAATTTTCTTGGTTTACGTGGGCACACAAAAAACTTGAAACCGTCCTTTGTCTCTATTCTTAGCTTGGCTGGTTAAAGCAGCGCAAAGCTCACATTCCACCCCTGAAGCATCTTTACATTCTTTAAACTTTCCTTGTTTTACTTGCGTGGGTCTGGAGAAGTCCAGGAAGATCATAACATGATTGTTGTCCCAGGAAAACTTGACCTTGACCCTCACCGCTCGCAGCACAAAATCTCGATCCTTTGACCTGAGGAACCTTGCGAGGATAGGCCGAGGCCTATCTCCGGTATTGGGTCTAGGGCCCAGCGCTCTGTGTGCATGTTCTATTTCAACCTTTTCCTCTTGACCGCCAACAGGCTCCGAGACTACTTTATCCATGAACGCGGTGATATCCTGCCCCTCTTTTCCCTCTGGAATGCCGATGAATCGGAGATTGTTAAGCAGATTACGGTTCTCTATGTCCTCCAGTTTATCTGCTAGCTGGTCAATATCCGCTTTGGAAGCTAATGGGTTGACTTCTTGTTCCCTATCTGTCACTTCTGGGTAGTCAACCCGCTTCTCAACACCTGTAAACCTGGTTATCAGCGATAACAGCTTTGATTCCACTAACTCTATAGATCGGCGTATAACCTCAAGGCCTACCAGGTCGTCTGAGATTTCTTCGCAAAGCCGCATATATGTCAGCCAAGCCATGACTCACCTCATGTTGGCCTCCCTCCGGCGATGGTCCTCCAACATTCTGATCAGAGCACTGTGACCTCAAATACCTCGTAATATCTCCGGAAGCCTTCGTTTCAAGTTGTTTTGGCAACTTACACGAACAGTAACACTTTAGAGCTGCAACAGTGATAAAATAGACTGTGAAAGCGAATTTTAAAAGAATAATTATATACCACTGGCGCGGAGTACTGTTCTAAGCAGCCATTTCTGTCACTGCATCACGTGACCCATCCAGAATCAGATTTCTTTAGCATTTATTTTAAAAATCACTTTCAGTTGAAGTGTTTTTCTCTAGTATTAAATTGCTATCACTATCTACAGCAATCTTAAGACTTCGTAAAATTAAATATACTCAGATTCTTTTACCTCTAAATGATTATAGTTATTTGTAAATTAACTTCTTTTCTAGTGCTTTGGACAATTTATTCTCACTCCTCACATTATGACCAGAGCCAAGAAAAAGATGGTAGTTATGCATCCTCTACCGCGAGTGAATGAAATTAGGTAAGAACTTGCAATCATTTGTTTATTTGTGTGTTTATGTGTGGTTATATTGACTTATTTTGGCCATCTGCTCTCAAATCAAAATTATAATGTAATGTTTGGTAACACTGAGTCACATTGGAATTTGTCAGTATTTACATGGTAAAATAATTGCATAATCTATTGTATGTTCTTAATTTAACTGATGCATGTTATCATAGCATAGGGTACCCTACAGAGCCACTCAGGAGCTATCCTTTCTAACTTCTCCCCCGCACTACTTTTCTACCTACATCTTCTGATATAGTCAGAAGCCGAAGATATGCTTAAAACATCCATCTGAACATACTTCATTATTTGGAAATTTGATTGGTTGCCGAGCTTGGTAAAAATTTTGTGAATGCTCAGGCTCCGATTGAGAAGCCATCAGTGTGCAGTTGAGGGTGTTGTCTCCTCTGAATGCTGACTTGTGGTCTCCTCCCGGGTCCAAATGGATATCAACACCCTCAATTGCGCACTGATGATGGCTTCTGGATTGGAGCTGAAATATCTGCAGACGTTTTGTCAAGCTCGGCAACCAACCAAACTTCCAATAGCCAACCCAAGCTACCAATATTCCGCAATATTTCAAATATTTCGTTGTTTCTCTCCACTCATTATTATCGAGCATCTTAAACAAGAGCAGGATTGGATGGCGGAAATATTGGGCTATTAAAAAGGCAAGGCTCTGCTACATATGTGGAAGCTGATATCACATTAGATATTGTGTTGAGACTCTACATTCAGTGAAGGAATGATGCATTTTGAGGAGAAGAATCTCTCCTTTGCTGCCCCCCCCCAATAAAATTGGACCAAATTTAATTTAATGGAAGAACGTGTATATTTGTCATAAAACAAAAGTAAAATAGATTACTGTGTCAAAGTAGTGAATATCGTACTACTTGCACTGCTGAAGCAAAGCACGGTATGTGAAAGAACAGTCTAAGGTGAACTTAGTCCCTGAATGACATGCCTTCATCTCCTGCCCCATGATACATTTTAGTTACCTTGAGACAGACAAGTTATTCCATCTGTCCATAATTTTACCACAGGTGGGATTTATTCTGTCCGTATTGGGGCATGAATGAAAAAGGCATTTGAGGAAGATGATGTGATGGGCCAGTTGGTACAGGAAATGAGTGTAGTCCGCTATCATCAGATTTGTTTGTTTTTGTCCTGTACAAAGCCAAAAACCTGATTGGGATGTACCCATTGAGTATGGACATGGATTTGAAAAATGCATTTTGAGTCATTTGGAGAGAAGGGTTGTGACAGGGCATGAAAAATGAGACAGAATGAGGTCAAACATGACTTTTATGAAGGACTGGGGGAACAGAGGGGCACAGCTATTATGGAAATTAGATCAAGGAAACTGGAGGTTGGAAATCAACTAGAGAAAATCATAGGTTCCTGATTAAGTGTGGATGTAGAGACTAAGCACACTGGGTAAGTGGAACAGAGAAATAACAGAAAATTGAAGGACTGACTGAAGCAGAGGGAGAAGTGTGTGTGCTCTGGGAACTAATTGACTGTGAAGACAAAAGTAGCAAAGGAAATTTGTTTCAGAAGCCCCAGGGTAGTTGGAACAAAGATGAACTTGTTCCTGGGACTATACCTGGAACTAAACCAGTTTTGTGATGGGACGAGTGGTTAGACAAACTGAACACCCTGCTGGTAATTTAAATTCATAAGCTTTCCAGCTCAAGAGATGCAAGAGGTTTTCTACCTAATAATTACTGAGAATAGCTAACAAATTGCTTAGTATTTATTGTCTTGAAGAAGCAAAAATAAAACTTGGCTTGGTAGCTCAATCTTTCTCAGATTTACTCTGTCCTATCAATCCCTCTTTACAGTTTCCTCATCACTTTTCATTTGTTTTCTTGTTTCCAGTTCTGAAGTACCTTTGACCTGAAACATTGAATTTGCTTTTCTTTCTAAACTTTGTCTGATTTGCTGAGTATTTTCAGCATTTTGTTTTTTTGTTTCAAATTTCCATGATCTGTAGTTTTTAATTTCATTTAATATATTAACATATACAAATGCTCTAAAGAGCATTTTTTGCATCCACATTTCAGTGTAGTTTTTTTTTTCTTTCTAGACCATTTCTGTTAGAAAAACAATTGCATTTGATAAGGGTAGATATTGGAGTACGGTATTGTACATTGCAAATACCGGCTATCTAAGTTTAATCCACTTAATTGTTTCCATTTCTTTTTTTTAAATATTAAAAGATAGCACTAGTTGATATTGTTAGGAATTTCTCCTCTGCCCTTTGTTACTCCCTCTTGATCAGATTGACTCAGACATGAGAAGAGTTGGATTTAAACTTGTTCTTTCCCTTTAAAACACAATAAATAAATGTGCATATATTCATAATTTTTGTTAATGTCGCTGTGTTTCTTTCAGTGTGGAAGTTGATTCTGATCCACGGGCAGCTTACTTCCGCCAGGCTGAAAATGGCATGTATGTAAGGATGGCTCTACTTGCAACAGTTCTTGGCAAATTTTGAAACCATAGACCAACTGAGACAGCAAGAAAAAGATTGTATATAAGAGAAAATCCAAAAGCGTATTGATTATAAGATGTGATGTTTCCTGGGTGACCATAGGTCAATTTTGAGCTCTGGGCTATCGACTTGAAATGTCCAAATGTACAAGACGAATTTCAAACCATGGATTTGCTGCCTTAAATTATCTCAGCATTTTTGCCTATGTTCCTGAAAGAAAAACAGTCCAATTATTTCTTCACCAAGACAATTTTGTACGGTTTCAGATTTTCTGTTTTACTGCTGCTATCGTTTAGTGGGCTAGAGTAATTTTCACTTCTCCAAAAATATAAAGTTTTGTTACTTGCAGAGGCACAAGTGCTATAGTCCCTAAGGTAGTGGATACTTTGGATCTTTGTTTTGTTTTGTGTGTGTTTTTTATAGAGCATTCTCCATATTTCAAAGCAACTTGCTTTTAACATTACTCATGTCCTTGAAATTGCAGCTGTTTAAAATTAAAACAAAACTGTTTGACAGTAAAGCTAATAGAGTGAACTTGCTATTTATGACTGTAAATATTCAAGACTGTAAACTTGTATGGTTTTTCTGTTACTTTATTGGAGTAATGTACCTGGTTGTACTTGGTGAAAGATAAAACAAATTGGAATATGGTATATACACCAAGTGTTGCACTGTACTTTTAAAGTTGCTGAGTTTAAAGCTGTCAAACCAAGAAAAGTATCCTTTATGAAGATCTCCCTTTTTATTCAAAATGAGACCACTTCTGGAGATTACTTAATTGTCAACCTGTAAAAATGCCTATACTCACAATATGGTTACAAAGCACAATTATTTTACCTTGTGAAGCTTGAAACTTCAGATTTGCTTTTGAGTTTTAATGTACTGCAAAGTGACCCTTATTACTATTATATAACTACATAACTATTTCTCAATCTATTAATATGCTGGGAAATGTGTAAATCCATTTACTGCTCCCCTGTATTAACTGGAAAGGGGATGGTTTGGCAGCTGACTGCATCTTCTGATAAACTTTTAAGTGTAGCATCTTACTGTAATAATGTGGCTGCCAGACCAATAACAAGATTTTTGTTTCAGGTAAATCAGTCAATTACAAACCTACAGATTCATGGCTTTTAAAAAAAAAACATTAATCTTCTACCAGTAGATTTACAACTGACTGATTTACCTGAGACAAATTCATGGTTTTATTGACACATTATCTGAAAAGATCATCTGGACGTACAAAATACGAACCTGCTGAAACATTATGTAGCAAATTGTTATTGATTGCAGGACTTGCTTTTAAAAGAAAACATTTTCTGTAGGATTAACTTTTTTTTTTGCTATCTGTTGTGAATGTTTTATTCGCAGAAAACATTCTGATAATTGTTAACAGCTTATTTTTTTAACTGAATAGTCTCCAATAAAGTTTATTGTACTAAATCTAGTGTCCAGTTTGATTTGTTTTCTGGAAATCTCTTCAAACTAAAGGCTTTCTTTCTTCAAAGTAGTTTTTCCCACCTTCAGAAAACTGGGACTTAAACCTAAGGAATAAAGGGAGAATGAGGGGGAAACAGTAACAATTAAAAGGGAAATCTGAGTCACCCACTGTTAATGTGGATCTACTACGACTTTTGCATCTATATCAAACAAGTCTGACCAGTAGTCAGTTCGTTTTGTTTAAAATTTATTGAGTAATTCTGCACCATTTGAGGATTGATGTTTTCAATCTTTTTTAGGATGAAGCTACGTACTCTGGCTTTTAGGATGTTTCACACTCTGGAATCTGGTTTACTCTGGATTTCCAACACCTGCAGAATCCCTTGTGTTTATAATCTGGTTTAGTGTGTTTTGTAGTTTTTTTAAAAAAGCTACAAACATTTTGTAGTACGAGCAGAATCTGGTTTAAAATGCTCGGCATCTTCTTGGCAAAAAACAAAACGACTAAACACTTTATTAATAATGATCAATGCTAACTGGAGAGGCAAGCAGAGGTGCAGGCAAGAAATGGCTGAGGCAGGGTTGAAGCAGAGTGAAGACAGAGTCGCATCATCCCTGAGAGTGAGGAAAGTCCCGATCAGCTTGAGCTCTGGGCTGAATTGGAAAGGCTGGGTATGGACTGAATCGTGGTGGTAGGGATCAGTCCCCATTGCGGTCTGAGAACTCTGAATGACCCAGTGTCTGGACAATTCTAGTGCCAGGCCAGAAGGAAAAGGTCAGGGTGTTAGGACCAAGGGTGAGGGCCAGTTCTGCTTGCTGCTCCCAAATGTTTACTCAGCTCCACGCTGAACTGGGGCTGGGGCCTTCTCCAGCTGCAGTGATGCCTGGCTCCATGTCTTTCGTAAAACTTCAATTCCGAGGCTACTTGCTTACTTTTTATTGTTTGCACAATTTAGACTTTTTTGCCCTCTGCGCTTTGGGCGTTTGACAGTTTTTTAAATGAGTAGTTTTGGGTTTCTTTGTGGCTGCCTGTAAGGAGACAAATCTCAAGGTTGTATAATGTATACATACTTTGATAATGAGAATCTGAAAAGAAAGGAAATTCTAATGTACAAGTGTTTGCTGCTGACTTGAATTCTTATTGTGCCCCCCCCCCACCGTCCTGTGGCCCCCACCAAAGTTTGGCTCTAAAGACATTTAGTAAGGCACAGAATGAGTGTCATTTATTTATCACATGCACATCAAAACAATGAAATGCAGTGCTTGCATTAACAGCCAACACAACCCAAAGATAAACTGGGCACAGCCCGCAAGGTTTCTAATTGAGTTCCCTTGGAAATGGCAAGGTGCTGAGGAAGCGGCAATGGGAAGCTGAAAGAAAATTGCTTTTTTTAAAGTATTCGAGAAATTATTGGGTTGTTCACTACTTTGAGTCCCACAAAGTGGTATTTACCTATCAGTAGCCACGTTGCTTTTGTTCATTTTGAGGATCATAAGGTTCCAACCCTCATCAGCTTTGACCCAAATGTTGATCAGAGGTGAGCAGAGTGTGATTATATTTGATATTAAGGGCAACACTTGTTTGAATGTGACTTTTGTTTGAGGTGCTCCACTTTGAGTTGTACTGGCATAAAGAATGGTTGTGCTTGTCAGAAAGCTGTCATCTGAGCCCAGGACATCACAGGAGATCCTGTGGCTCCACCACTTTCAGCTCTTTAATCAATAACCTTCCTTCCTCTGTAAGTTCAGCAGAGGTGTTGTGTGCTGATATGTAAAATTTGTCTAGCACCAGTCTTATCGCGTGTGACTCGTTGCCGCACTCTTTGAGAAAATCAAATTACACTAAGTGCTGGTAGGCTATCAGAAGATTCTAGGTGTCAGAAGGAGGCAGTGAATAGAAACCACACACTTCTGAAAATAAGGTTTGCTTATAAGAAAAAAAAACAATGTACAAAATATTTGAGTGAGCAAGAACAATTCAAAATTCCAACATTCTGTTTAGGCTCCACATCTTAGATATCAAAGCACAACAAATTCCTTTTTAATTAGAATCAGTGAGATTCATTTATTACTCTACTCTCTTAAGTAATTAGATCTAGAATTATTCCCTATTTAAAAGTTTACAGACTAAACTTTCCTTTTTACTTATCCCTAGTTAGATAGAAAACCAAATTCTTAAGTATTATAGTTAACTTCATTTTCAGTTCCAGGCAGTACATCTACAAGTTTAAATTCAAAAATTGTATCCACACAATTTAACTCCGTTCACAATTCTCCAACATCAAAACTTTTAAAGTAAATCTCATTAAGAAACTTATCAAAGTCATTGCAAAAATAATCAGTTCTTGCCAAAAATCAAATTCTGATTCTTCAAATGAAAATAAACTTGTACATACAACCATATTAATTCCTCTGCTTCATTACATTGAATTTGAATAGCTTGCCATTTTGTTTCTTGGTTCATTGGATTGAAATAGTTTATCATCTATAGCAAGTCAATTCAGACTTGTACAAAAAAACTTGAGCAAATGCTTTGGTATGATTTTACAGAACTGACTCCTGATTAAACAGTAGGGATTTTGGACACTGGTCTCTGCCAATACTGTCTCATTATAGCTGCTGTATGTTTATAGCCATAGCTTCAATAAAACCGATCGCTGTTGTCTCCCCTCTAGGGGTTTAACCTTGAGGTTTTCAAGTTAGTAGGGTAAAGATATTCACTAATTCCATTCTTAACAGTTCATGTCTTCAGCTTCTAATCGTTACTGTGTTTCTCTCCTTGTCCACCCTGCATCAGCCACACCTCGTTCTTGCATAGTTTTTTTTTCCAAATTGTCTTCTTCATCCCTTCACAGGTGGAGCTTTCTAACATTACATTTTTGGGTTTAGTTCACCTGGGTTACGTGATGGTTACCTGATGTTTAGTTATCAGCAAATGAAACAGTCCATACCTGGGTGCAGCAAGACTGGGACAATGTTCTTTTGTGGGCTGATGAAGTGGCATTCATGGTATGAGTGCCAAATAATCATAATCTCCACCTCCTCTGAGCTCCACCAGCAATAGCTTGGTGGGGTGATAATGGCCAAAAACTCAGCTGCAGAGATGTGATAATTTCAGCTCAAGATCAAATCTGGGATTGTCTATCCTATGTCAACCTATGCACTTAGTATCCAAAGGCTAGTCCATCATATACAAAGCACAAATCAGAGTGCAAAGGAATAGTCTACCTGCTAAGATGACCATAGCTCCAACATCTAAGGTCTCAACACCATACAGCACCTTAAAACCAGTTGCTTTGGGCAGATGGGGCTTGTCAGCCATGGTTGGCAGGTCATCTAGGAGAATGAAAACTCTGATCTCCAACCTCCATTGGCCTGCAGCTATATCCACTCATGGGGAATTTTTCCAAAGGAAAAATTCAGAGCTGGAGTCCCTAAGGCAGTCCTACACTGAGTTCAATGCTGACTGACAACTCCTGTGATGCTGTTGTTCCTTCAGATGCATGGGGGGTGTGGGGGGAGGCTTGCTCTCCATATCATACAACCCAGGCTTGCATATTTCGACAGCTAGGACGAAATACATGGTCAACTCTGACTGGCAGAGACCCCCACCTCACTCACATCACAGGACAAGACAACAGCTTTGATTTTCCCCAGTCTGTATATTCATTCCTTCCAGTTCCATCATTGACTGCAGGGTGTGCCATTTCTAAAACGCCTTCCAAACATATGAACTCTACTACTTAGAAGATTATGTTGATCTTTTTGCAGAAGGATTCAGTAAAATAAATCTGAAATTACAAATTTTCTCTTGTTCGTATAGATAGGTAATTGATGGTGGTGAAACAAATCTGAAATAATAAAAGAACTCTACCAAGCCTGACTGCAAAAGGATTGGGCACGAGGCTAGCAAACCCATCCCATAAAAACCCAGAGCTACAGAAATGCCCACGGAAGCTCCAAAGACTTCATCCCCGGGAGAGGAAGGGCCTTCACCTAGATGATGTATGAAGTTGTATGGTGAAAGTGGAAGCCACTGGGCCTATCAACCTTCAGCCCAGGATAGAGGGCTCTGGCAAGCTGCTGTTGGTGCCCTATAAACCCAGCAGGGGCGATGGTTTATAGAAGTAATAAAGGGCCTTCTAATATCAGACCTGGAAATACTGTATTTGATTTCTGCTTCTAAGGAAGGATATACTTGGAAAGGGAGGAGAGGTGCATCAGATTGATTCCTGGGATGAGAATAAGGCAGAAATCATGGTTCCAGAAAATCTACAACACAGGAAGCCATTAGTTTATTGTCTGCCAATTAAAAACCACCACCAGCTTATTCCCACTTTCGTTGCTATGGCCATAGCTTTGCAGGCTTTGGCTCTTTAAATATACATCCAAGCATTCCTTAAATGTGATGAGGTATTTGCTTCTATTATCCTTTCAGGGATTGAGTATCTTTGGGGAAAGAAAGTTTTTCCTCATTTCTTGTCTAATCCCTTCAACATTCTCTTTAAATCCATGCCTTGTGGTTTTTGACCAGCATTGTCCCCACTCCTCCCTATACCCCTGCCAAAGTAAAATAGATGCAGTTAAGTCCTGATGAAGGGACTCACTCCAAAACAGCGGCCTTTACTCTTCTCCATATGTGCTGCCTGGCCTGCTGAGTTCCTCCTGTATTTTGTGTGTTTTTTTTCTATTATTCCCGTTTATTCTATCTTTGCCACTCATCATTTCTATAAATCCAGAGTCCTTGATGCTCCCAAGAAAATCTTAGATGAGAAGAGAAGCAGGACTTTCTCTTTCGGCTCATGTCTTCAATTTTCTAGCCTTGACGATATATTTCTAATTTTCCTCAGGTTCTTCTCCAGTGCAGCCATATCATTCCTTAAATATAATTGACCAGAACAGGAGAAATTAAACAGACTGGTCCCATAATCTTTTGAGTTTAGAAAAATCACTGATGATCTTATTGAAACATACAAAATTCTAATCAGGCTTGTTAAAGAAGATGCAGGGATGATATGTTGCTTGGCTAAGTGTCAAGAAGAAGAGGTAATAGTTTAGGCAGGATTAAGAAGAGAACAAATTTATTTATATAGAGGAAGTAAACATTTAAAATTTTCCACTGAAGAGAATGATGGAAGCTGAAGTTGTTATATACATTCATGGCCAAGATCAATCAATTTGGTCATGAATATATTCAGAAATTAATCAAAGGCATGGACTTGGCTTAGGAAAGTGGGGCTGAGGCAAAAAAGATCAGAATAATCAAAGTCAGAACACAGGAACTTTGTTGCACCACCGGGTCGAGACAACAGAGACTTATGGAGAAGAGGAGTTCGGTGAGTAACAAAATGGACGAGTTCATGGCGCTAGCCAGCATCAGAGAACATTTCGGGAGTGTAGTGTTATGTGTTTCACTGGAACGGGGGCTGCACGAGGACATACCCGATCAAAACTTCTCCATGGACAGCTTCCAGACGGTTCGGGCTGACCAGAAGTGCACTGAGAGCGGTAAGCGTAAAGGATTTGGGTGCTTACTGTTCTGGTTAACAACAGATGGTGCAATCCAGGTCATATTACGATTGAGGAACGTGTTTGTAGCCCGGATATTGAACTTTTTACTGTTGGACTTCGGCCATATTCCACCGAGATACAAGACTGGTTTACTGTTGGACTTCGGCCATATTCCACCGAGATACAACACTGGGCGGCACTGGAGGTTGTTCCTGCCTGTGGCCATCAAACTTGCAGCTCCTCCCATGGAGGGTCAGGCACCCTGAGCCAATAGACTGGATCTGCACTTATTTTCCAGCATTTTGTTGTTTGATTGTTTGTGGTTTTTGTATTGCTATATTTATGCTCTATGCTTGGTTGGTGCAGCTGTAACAAAACCCAATTTCCCTTGGGATCAATAAAGTATATCTATCTATCTATCAATTACCTTTCTATACAAACAAGAGAAAATCTGCAGATGCAAGAAATCCAAGCAACACACACAAAATGCTGGAGGAACTCAGCAGGTCAGGCAGCATCTATGGAAGAGAGTAAACAGTCCTTTTAGCTGAGCCCCTTCAGCAGGATTGGAGAAAAAAAGGAGGAAAAAGGTGTTGAAAGGTTGGGGGGGGGGGGAGAGGGAGAAACACAAGGTAGTAAGTGATAGATTCCTATTCCAGTATGTCTATCCAGGGCCTCCTCCACAGTCACAATGAGGCCACACTCAGGAGCAGCAACACCTTGTATTCCATCTGGGAAGCCTCCAACCTGAAGGCATGAACGTTGATTTCTCGAACTTCCAGTCATGCCCTCCACCACCCCTTCACCATTCCCCATCCCCTTTTCCCTCTCTCATCTTATCTCCTGGCCTGCCCATCACCTCCCTCTGATGCTCCTCCCCACCTTCTCTTTTTTCCATGGCCTTCTGTCCTCTTCTATTAGATTCCCCCTTCTCCAGCCCTGTATCCCTTTGACCGATCGACTTCCCAGCTCTTTACTTCACCCCTCCCCCTCCTGCTTTCACCTATCACCTTGTGTTTTTCCCTCCCCTCACCTTTTAACTCTACTTGTCTTTTTTTTCTCCAGTCTTGCTGAAGAGTCTTGGCCTGAAACATCAACTGTGCTCTTTTCCATAGATGCTGAGGCCTGCTGAGGTCCTCCAGCATTGTGTGTGTTGCTTGGATTTCCAGCATCTGCAGATTTCCTCTTTAGGTGATCGGTGAAACCGGGAGGGGTAAAGTGAAGAGCTAGGAAGTTGATGGGTGAAAGGGAAACAGGGCTGGAGAAGGGGGAAATCTAATAGGAGACGACAGAAGGCCATGGAAGGGGGGGGGCAGGAGCACCAGAGGGAGGTGATGGGCAGACCAGGAGATAAGGTGAGAGAGGGAAAAGGGGACAGAGGAATGGTGAAGGGGGGGGCATTCTATCTATTTAAATCCCACTTACTAGCATTTGATGTGTAGCCTTCTATGCTCTGGTGATTCAAGTGCTTGTCTGGATACTCAAGCAGTTTCACCCTCCATCACCACACAAGCAGTACATTTCAGACCCCAGCCACCCTTAGGGTACAAAAGTCCCTTGTCAGATTTTCTCTAAACCTTTTATGCCATAGATCAATACCCTCCAGATTAAGGTACCTCTGCTCTGTAAATATTTGCATAAGTAGTCCTCTCAGCCTCTATGTTAAACAAAGTCTTTCTCATCTCTCTTCATAATTGAAAAGCTTCATCCCAGTGAATCTCTACTGCGTCCTCGGCAGTGCATCACTTCATAGGTATCACAGCATGGAAACAGGCCATTTGGCCCAGTGTGTCTGTGCTGCGTCACCTGGAGAGATAATCCCATAACTCTCTAAACCTCTTTGATCTATGTACTTATCTAAATAGTTTTAAAATTGTGCCCCTTTCAATCAATCCAAACCTGCCAATTTGGAATAGGCAGCCTATCCAAATACACATCACCCTTTGTGCGGACAAGTTGCCCTGGTCTTAAACCTATGCCCTCTCGTTTTAGCACCGTCTCCCTGGGGAAGAAAGACTGCTTTCATCCTTTCTATACTCTTCATGACCTTACATAGCTCTATCATATCACCCTCAATCTCTTATGTTCCAGGGCACCATTTAGCATATCTACAAGAAAGCATCATCCATCATCAAGGGCCTCCAGCTTCCAGACCAGATGCCCTCTTTTCACTGCTGCCATCAGGAAAGAGGTCCAGGTTACTCTTCAACCATTATGCTCCAGAGTCAGCACAGATAATTTCACTCACCTCAAAACTGAACTGTGGCCTTATAACTCATGCTCTCAGTGCTTTTTTTTTGTATTTGTATAAGTTTGTCTTTTGCGCATTGGTTGTTTGTCAGTCTCTGTATGTAGTTTTTCACTGATTTGATTGTATTGCTCAGTTCTATTGTAAATGCAAGAAAATGAATCTCAGAAGCATAGTGACATTTACGTATTTAGATAATAAATTTAATTTGAACTTAATACCCTAGTCTATGCAACTTCTTTTATAATTCAGCCCCCCACCCAAGTTCAGGCAAAATACTGGTAAATCTTTTTTGCACTCTTTCTAGTTTAGTAAGATCTCTTTCCTACTATATGGTGATCAGAATTATACACAGTACTCCAATTGTGGCCTTGTCAATGTTTCATAAAGTTGTTTCACAACTTTGCTCTCACACTCTAACGAAGACAAGTATCTCCCATGTCGTCTTCTTCTCGTCTTATCCATCTGTGCTGCCACCTTCAGGTATTACTGGACAGAGTTGCACATTCATTGTATATATTCTATTCTTAAAAGTCCTCTCTAAATGAATTTATCAGGATAAATTCCACCTGCCATTTTACGAATGATTAAGCTGCTGCGAGGAACCAAATGGTGTATTCCCGTTTCCAGTTCTGATGTTACTATGACTTGGTTATCTGGAGGCACAGGCAGCCACAAGCACCATCACCAGAAGGCACTATTGACCATAAAAATAATTCAGATTTACCACAACGCAAGAATTTACAGGGATTGTCTGAATCCTTTACTCTAGGCTCTAAACTTAGTTCAAAGCCATCTATTCTTTCGCTAAAGCAACCGAGAACCAGCCTTACTCTTGCCGACCGCAAATGCTCCGCCAGTCTCCCAGTGCTGCGCTTCCGATAGCTCTAACCAAACTGCGGAGAGCTGAGCTCAAACATAGGACTAGCATCAGAAAGACGATTATCTTATTGCAGAGCATTAGCCCGAGAATCTGTATGGCAGCAAAGATCGTACTTCCAACTCAAGGTCCAGCACTCTGCAGGTAAAACCGTCAAACCTCGCTCAGCCACTTTTTCAATGAGCCCTGCGCCGGCCCTATCGACTCAGGCATTGATTTCCAGATTCACACCACTCCATCAATAAAATCTTTAGTTTATACAGTTTTATTTCGTCTCCGGATGAGTAGAAACTTCCCAACGTTGTCCGACTACCGTCCCACAATAACTCAGGTCGCGGCGCTGTCCATGTGACTTCAGAGCCCTGTTCCGGCGCGTCACGTCCTGTCGGCCCGCGCTTGCGCTCTGGGGACGGCGTCGTGACTGGAGGGAGCGGTGGAAGCGAGGAACCGAGCGGTGCTGCTCGTCACCGCCAGTCCGACCGGAGGTAAGCGTCGTGCGCGGAGCTGCGAGGCGGCTGCCCGAGTGGATATCCGGCTGCGTCGGGAAGACGGTCCCCAAGCGGGGAGGCCGCCAACTTGAAAAGCGTGCAGGAGCCCGGGCTGTGGCCCTCGGGAAAGCAAACGTCACCTGTAGCACCTCAGTCCGTGTCGGCGGCGGCTTGAGTGATGTTGGAGTCTGGTGGATGGCTGTGCGGGGCAACTTTCTGTGGATGAGGGGCGTTGTTGAAGCACCTCTGTGGGAGAAGGAGGGAGTGGGGAGTTGGACAGCGGCACTTCGGGAGAAGGGGTAGGTTGGAAAGATGAAGAGAGTTTGTGGGACGGGGAGGGGAGAGAAACAGCGGAGCAGCTTTCTGGGAGATGGGATGAGTTGGGGTGGGAGGCAGTAGAGTAGTTTCCCGGGGAAAGGGCTTCTTTGGCGGGGTGCGTTGGAGGCGGTGGAGTGGCTTCCGCGGAGGAGGGGCTGAGTGGTGGAGTAAAATGCGATTTGCTGTCATCTGTCAAAGAGTTTTGAAAAGCTCATTTATCTTCTCGCTGTTTCTGTCTTCTGACTTTCAGTGTCCTTGTCCTACCAGTTCTGACGCTATTTCCCCACAGTAACAGTTTTCAGATGTCTTCCTCTTTCCTTTGCACCACAGTTGCTACGGCACCACATGCATCTGTTCCATTTTTCATACTTTTGGTCGTGCTTCTTCTCCCACTCAGAGTAAGGTTGCACCCTATCCATCTGCCACTTTCAGTGTGATTTTGATATCAGGTACATGCCCCAGCATCACGAAGGGGCAGCTTCCTCAGCAATTGCTTGGTTCACTCTTCTGTTTCTCCCAACATCCACCCTCCTTTGCATGTCACCTGCACCTGCAATAACAGGAAATGTAATGCTATCTTTTACTTCCTCAATTCCCATCACCCAGGAACTTCCGCACTTGGTCCAGATAAGGCAGCTGTAGTTGTGCTGTAGCGATGCTCTTAATAGACAATAGATGCAGGAGTAGGCCATTCGGCCCTTTGAGCCAGCACCACCATTCACTGTGATCATGGCTGATCATCCACAATCAGTATCCAGTTCCTGCCTTATCCCCATAACCTATGATTCCGCTATCTTTAAGAGCTCTATCCATCTCTTTCTTGAAAGCATCCAAAGACTTGGCCTCCACTGCCTTCTGGGGCAGAGCATTCCACATATCCACCACTCTCTGGGTGAAAAAGTTTTTCCTCAACTCCGTTCTAAATGGCCTACCCCTTATTCTTAAACTGTGGCCTCTGGTTCTGGACTCACCCATCAGCGGGAACATGCTTCCTGCCTCCAGCGTGTCCAATCCCTTAATAATCTTATTTGTTTCAATCAGATCCCCTCTGATCCTTCTAAATTCCAGTCTATACAAGCCCAGTTACTCCAATCTTTCAACATATGACAGTCTCGCCATCCCGGGATTTAACCTTCTCTTATCACTGGAACAACTAAATACAGTTTTGGTGTCCGTTTTGCGGAATATTTGGAAGAATTATACTATTGCCTGTCATGTTAAATTCTCCACCCAACTTGCCCTGTTAGCTGGTATTTCACACTGTTCCAATCAAGGCCCCTCGTAGGTGTCTGGACACCATCTTATCCTTCAGCTGCCATGTTGTAGCCCTTGGTATTTAATTGTATAATTTCAGATAACCAGCCTAAAGTAAGGTCATCAATGTTAACTGCTTAAGTCCCTCCACAGTTCCTGCCTGGATTTCCAAATGTAGTGTTCTGTTTGCTGTAATTTAGCATTGCTTTTGTTCCCCTCCTCTCCTGTATCCATTGGACAAACTCTTGCTCTGATCTGCTACCCTTTTATCACTTTTCTAACCTTTTATTACTCTGTGTATCCACTCCATCACAGACACATCTTTTGTTCTCTTCATTTCCTCTTAACTTTTTCAAGTTAATGTCAACAGAAATATTAAGTGTTCTGTCTGCAAATGCTGTGTGACTTGGTGCATATTTCCAGCAATTTCTCTTCTACTGAGCTTGTAACCACTTATAGTGTTTCAGTGCAACTTTGGTGTAATGTTAGGTGTACATTTCCAATTGGTGTATGTATAACAAAAGCTGTCTAATACAATTGTACTCCTGTTTAGATCATCTGGTTAATCGTCACTAATCTTCTTGCCAATTTAGCTAACGTAAACAAAATGAATTAACTATGGTCAAACAAAAATTTGTTAGTTTAATGGAAGACAGGAAGGAATGGATGAAAGAAGAAAGATGGTACACTTGAATTTGGTAGCTTTATACTGGAGTACAATGTAATTAATGTTGCAAATGGTGTTTATTTGGTAGCTTTCATGACTTCTCAATACCCTAATGTCCTTTACAGCCAAAGAATCAGTCACTGTTGTAATGAAGGTAATATGACTGTGGTATGCAACAAAGTACCATAAACAATAGTATGATGACTGATTAGGCCACTTTGGCAATGTGAGTTGAGATAAAGTACGTGGGGCTGGAAGTGCATGGTGAGAGTGGATGTTTTGAGTTGGTTCTGATGCTTAGACATGGTGTTTTCAGAGAATGCAGAATGGCCATGGGTTAGCAATTCCCAACAGTTGGTGGGAGTATTGCATTTTTTAAAAATTTAGTGATATAGTTTGGAGTAGGCCCCTCCAACCCTTTGAATTACACTGCCGCACAAACCTAATTTAATGATGGGATAATTGACAAGGATTACTACCTAAGAGGAAACTGGAGCACCCGGGGGGAAACCCACGCAGGATATTCAGAGATTTCTTAAAGAGTGGCCCCAGGATTGAATTCCAAACTCCGGAATGCCTTGAGCTTTAATTTTGCTATGCTACCACTCAACTACCATGAAACCCAATTTTGAAAAGAGCCTTTGAGAGTATCCTTGACTCTTCTTCAGTCTGCCTGGCTATTTGTTATTATGAGAGTTTTGATTATTGTGGCTCATTTTGGTGTTTCCTGTTAAGGCATGTGACTAATGAGGCCTGCCCATTGTACTGCTTTCTTTGGAGACAAACTTGGTGTCTCTCCAGTGTTTTGAAGTGCAGGAGTCCTTGAAGATGCCATTATGTTTGTAGGAGAATAAATTTGGACAATTGAATTATATCAGAAACACATTTTGTGATGTCTAAAGAAAAAAATGAGTGACAAAGCACGTTGGAAGTAAAAGGTCTGCAAATTCTCCAAGTCTGGTATTATCAGTGGGGAGTCAAAGTGCATAAACAGTAACATTTTGGATGTTTGACCAAATGTTTTCCGAAGGGGATAATTTCCTTTTTTAAACTTTTACCATTTGCATGGATAGCTGATGATCAGTAAAATAAGAAAGCAGTGTTCAGAATTGACTGTTAGAGTAAGTAATAAAAAGTATTTCCGTTGGCAGACAGCCAGAGGCACAGAATATGATTGTTGGTGGAGCCAGAGGGAAGAGAAAAGAATATTTTGACTTGCATAGCAAGTTGACAAGAACTGTCATGTCAATTAATTGTGAACTGGAATGTAATGTAGATAGCACTTGGAGAGGGGGAGAGAACTTGTAATTGTATGGGAATGAGACTAATTAACCCTGTTAAAGAGCAGCACCAGTGAAAACTGTTAAACCTTAATTGCATTCAACTTTGATGTATGTAATAAGATGCAGAGTCAAACCTCTTAAGTATCTCGAACTTGGTCAGTATTTAGGAAGTAATTTTTTTAGAGGCTGAATGAGTGACATTGTGGGAACTGAGTTTCAAAACTTACACGAAATTGTTTTTGTACATTGGAGCAATTATTATTGGTTTTGTATATTTCAGTAATAATTGTGGAGGTAATTGGAGAAATCAATTTAAATTTGGAGTTCTGAAGAATAGTTCATTTTGTATGTAGCACTACCCCAAAACTTCTATAGCTCAGCAAGTCCTTCATAGTATGATCAGATGAATTGCCTGAAATGCTGATGTTTGCACATCATTGTATGGTTGCTCCATTAAAAAAGTCCAAAGGCTTCATGTGCTAGGGTGATATGTTAGGCGCTGGGTGACATGTTAGGTGTGGTTGTTAGAACTGATTTTTTTTTTCAAGCACAGTTATACACAGCAGTCCATTTTGATACAATCCAACAAATATAATCCATTGTTCAGCTGTATAGACTGAAATTCTTCTGTTGAAGATTCTGATCCTACAAATTTTTGACCCTGATTTCTAATGCACAGTACAATCTGGAAAGCATTGCAATTTTAAAGGACGAACATAAGGTAATATCTTTTTTGGGTCATTGTGTCTTTTCAAAACTAATACTGACCCAATTTCAACATTGCTTTCTTTTCCAGTCTTTAAATCTTGCAGCTGCTTATGTTTCTGCAGTTACCTTTTAAATTCTCTTACCAGGTAAACAACCCTGTCAAGATACCAGACTAATCATAAATGCTGTCTTTAATGAAACTCCTTCAAATTCTTATAATCAATGACATGGTCAACCAAACTTCCTCTCCTTTATCTGTTGGCTACCATTTTTTAATTTTACAAATTGTCCCTTGGTGAATAACACCTCTCTTGCACATTTTGATTTTCATTCAATGATTTTCTCCTGTTCCATATACTGCCAAATTTGATTCTGAAGAAATCCAGTTTGAATAATTCTAATCATTATGAATTAAGCAAGAACCATGGCAACGTTTTGCTGGCTACATACGTCTTTTGAACTACTCTCACTGCAATCTGCAGCATGTAATTTTTTTAAGCAATGTACTTTTAAATCAACTTAATGAACTACAGATTTCTCAGTTTCCTAATGGGCTTGGCGTACTTAACTCTTAAGCAGGTACGGCATCTTTCAACAGATGAAGGTTCTTTGCTATAGGTGGAAGTAAGGAAGGGAGTAGGAGGAGACTCCAAGCCAGGCTGAATCAGGGGAATGGGACACCCTCTACCTGGCATCTCGTTCGCAAATGAGCAGTCGCTGGAAAACAAAATTGAGGACCTGTATCAGAGGGAAATGTGAGATTGTTGTATTCTATGTGCAACTGGGACATTGCTTACTCCCAGCATACCAGATAGAGCAATCAGACTCGAAGGCTTCTTGAGTCACAGGATGGACCAAAATGCTGATTCAACAAAGACAAGAGATGAAGATGTGTTTCATATAAACTCTCTTTGGTGCTCTGATGTGGTGGTTTTGTCGAAGTCATTCCCACAACCTTGAACACCTAATAATCAAATGCTATCCATTCTATTTATCTTGGAAGTTCTCCATTATCCTGATCATACGTTACATACAACCAGCGGCTGACTATAATGAAGCGCCTGAGACACTGCATGATGCCATCTCCAAACAAGAAAGTTCATTCTGACGCATTTCAAATCATAGTCGGGGACCTTAACCAGGCTTTTTTGAAGAAGTCTATGCCCAATTACCATCAGCACATAATGTATAGAGCCAGAGGTCCCAACACACTAGTGACTCGATCATTGTTATACTAAGATGAGGAATGGCTACTGTTCCATGCCCAGACCATATTTTTGGTAAATCTGATCACTTGGCTGTCCTCCTTACCTGCATGCACAAGAAAGTCCATAATGAGGAAGGCTAATTTTGATGGCATTAGACAGGACCTTGAAAAAAGAGTAGGAGAGGGTATTAATAAAATGATGTGTGGCAAATGGGAGTCCTTCAACAGTGAGATAGTTGTGGATCAAGTGTTTCTGTTCAAATGAAGGGCAAGGCTGGCACGATTAGCGAACGATGTTTCATGGAGGATATCACAATTCCCCGAACAGCCCCGAAGTCCAGCGCTGATGCCACTATGCCACCAGCCGGCATAAGGGAAGTAGGAGGACAAGAAGGGGAAATAACGTCTTGGCAGAGTAGGTAATGGAGAATCAGAAATTCTGCAAGAATATCAAGGATTAGAAGGTAACTTGGGAGAAAATGGGCATCCTTTAAGTATGTGGAACAACGTGAGGTGGGTCAAGTCTTGCATGAATACCTCTGTATTTACTGAGGTGCAGGTCATGGAAGCTGAGAAGAGAAATGATTTCCTGAAACATATCCACATTACAAGAGGAAATGATAATAGTCTTAAACCACAAAGTTGCCAAGCCTTGGTGCCTGACCAAATGTATCCTAAGAATAGTGAAGAAATCTGGGAAGAAATTGCTGGGACCCTGGTAGAAATATTTGAATTGCCATTAGCCGCAAGAGAGGTACTAGAAAGCTGGAGGTTGGCTAATGTTCAAAGTAAATTTATTATCAAACTACATATACAGTGGTGCTAGAAAATTTGTGAACCCTTTAGAACTTTCTTTTTCTGCATAAATATGACCTAAAATGTGATCAGATCTTCATGCAAGTCCTAAAACTAGATAAAGACAACCCATGTAAATGGAGAAGATGGCAGCACGCCTGCGTGTGCGTAGCCCTCCGGTGAAAAATGATGTTGTATCTGTTAAATAGGGGCCATGGACAATTCTGATTTGATGGAGAATGGACTTGAAAGCACAGAGGAACATCTGGAGAAATTTCTGAAACGCCCATTCGCTGCTGTCGTTACTGTGTGGTCTGGAATCTTTCGGAGGGTAGGCCTCAAAATCCCCCCGGCCTTGCCTGCTTTTGGCGACCGAGAAGGAGGTCGAATCGTTCGGACAGAGATGGCGCTCAGTACTCGGTGTCGGACAGCTGATCAGAGCTCGAAGTTTTCAGATGACTCAGAGTCGGATTGTGGTTGGCACGGCAGGGAGAGTTTTTCTTCCTTCACTCGTTTGCGTGAGATGTGGTACATTTGAGAAACTTTGAACTTTACTGTGCTCATGGACTTCTTCATCAAGTTATGGTATTGTTACACTGTTTGTAAGTATATGTTATAATTATGTGGTTTTGTCAGTTTTTTCAGTCTTGGTCTGTCCTGTGTTTTGTGATATCACACCGGAGGAAATAATGTATCATTTCTTAATGCATGCAGTACTAAATGACAATAAAAGAGGACTATGTGTCTTCATAATCTAATCTAATTAAAAAAAACACAAACATTATACTTGTTCATTTATTTATTGGAAAAAAAGGGTCCAATATTACATGTATTTGTTGGAAAAAGTATGTAAACCTTTGCTTTCAGTAACTGGTGTGACCCTCCTTGTACAACAGTAACTTCAACCAAATATTTCCAGTCCTGCATATCGGCTTGGAGGAATTTAAGGCCATTCCACCTTACAAAACTGCTTCAACTCTGGGATGTTGGTGGACTTCCTTGCTAAGTTAACAAATTTCACGATACATGCCGGTGATAATAAACCTGATTCTGAACTGCTTGTTTCAGGTCCTTCCACAACATTTCTAATGTCAGGACTTTGTTTCAGCCAATCCAAAATATGAAATTTCTTCTTCTTTAACCATTCTTTGGTAAAGTGACTTGTGCGTTTAGGGTCGTTGTCTTGGTGCATGACCCACTTTCTCATGAGCTTCATTTCACGGACGGATACCCTGACATTTTCCTGGACAATTTGCTGGTACAGGGAAAATGGGTGGTTTTAAAGAGGGGTTATAGAAGCCATTTTTGTCAAACTAGAAAATCCATCCCTGAACAGAAGGGGATAAAGTACGACACCACCCTTCAGCTACTTGTAATGTAGTCCTAACATCTGTACCCCGGTGTCTCTACAACAGTTCATACCTCCATTGATGTAAAGATCAGACTAATAAACCTCTCATCACTTTTACGACTCTGAATGACACTCATGCAATTGCTGTACCTTTAAATAACTCAGACTTCATAAGCTGGGAAACTACCCACCATGGATCAGAACGGATGAAGCCTCTCAGATGAGTGATGAAACACCTTCTGGACAACACAGCAAGTCCACTTGTCTTGATTTACTACTGCTCGATATGCAATGACCTGGATGACTGAGAACTTCAGACATTTAAATGAAGAAGTCAAATTGAGTGACGTTATCCCCTTTGGTTCAAGAGCCTGGTGGTTAAGAGGTGGCAATGTTGGGCTTTTAAGAGGAGCTACGTAGACAAGCCAGGGAGCTAAAGCTGATGAGCCTAACACCAGTAATGAGAAAGTAACCAGAGGAGACTGAGGAACCAGAATCCTTGCAATTGAAAAGATGAGGGTTGATTTGTCAGCATGACTTTGTGAATGGGAAATTCTCACAAAGTTGTTTTTATTTTAGAGAAGTGACCAAGAGGATTGGTGAGGACAGGGTGTTAGGTTGCAGGTAATGTTCTGCATGGTAGCCAGTTCTGAATAGTTAGATCAGATATGAGCTAACCAGTTGAATGCAGAATTGGCTTGATGGTTGTTTGTCATCCATGTTAATTTGGATGAGAATGTAGCTGATGTGGTTGGTAAATTTCTGCATGACACAAATTGATGATACGGTGAACAGTGGAGATGGTTACCTGAGAACTGGGAAAGTGGGCCTATGAATGGCAGATAGAATTTAACTTAAAGTGTCACATCTTGGAAAGGTAAACCTCAGCTGGACATGCATATTAAATGGCAGGGTTCTGGTGATAGGAGAGGGGGGTATAATTACACAATTCCCTAAACGTGTGGCATAATGTAGGCAGACGGTGGTGAAAGAGTCTAGACAGCTTAAATTGTAAGGAGAGGCTGAAAAGGCTGGGGCTATTTTCTCTGGAGTGTAGGAGGCCAAAGGGTGACATTACAGAGATATGAGGGGCATAGATGGTCCCCCCCACCCCCCAGCCCCAGGATAATAGAGGGCATGGACTTAGGGTGGGAGGGGAAAGATTTAAAGGAGACTTGACGGCAAGCTTTTCACACAGAGTGGTGGGTATGTGAAACAAGCTGCCAAAAAAAAGTAAACAATTTTACAATGTTTATGGGATATTTAGACAGGTGGCTGGATAGGAAAGATTTAGAGTGATATGGAATAATTGTAGCAAAATGGGACTGGCTCAGGGAGGTGCCTTTGGCAGGCCTGCTTGTATGTATACATGTTTTCTATGCTGTATAAATAATTTTTCCTCTAGCTTTCAAAAAATGCATATTGTGGGGAGTGGGTGAAGAGAACCAGTCCATTTTAAGCAAGCAAGTTTATTTGTATAGCATTTTTCAAGCTCAGGGCAGTTCAAAGTGCTTTACACAGAAATCGAATATCAAATTTCAAACAATATATAAGAATAAAATCACAAATAGATATGATAAATTGAAGTTGCAGTGCAGGAGCTTCTAATTAAAAGCTACAGCAAAAAGGAAAGTACTAAGCCTTGATTTAAGAGCTTAAAGTTGAGGCAGACTTCAGATCCTCTGGAAGGTTTTCAGATACGTGGAGCATAGTAACTACATTTAGTTTTGACCTTGGGGACTGTAGCAGACCTGCCTCAGATGACCTGAGAACTTGGGAAGGTTCGTAATGCAGCAAGAGATCAGAGATGTATTTTGACCCTAGACCGTTTAAATTTTATAAACCAGTAGCATTATTTTAAAGTCAGTTCTCTGGACAGGAAGCCAGTGTAGTGATCTGAGAACTGGACTGATAGGTTCTACTTTCTTTATCTTAGTGAGGACTCTAGGAGGAGCGTTCTGAATGAGCTGCGGCTGTCTGAGGGATTTTTTTTTACACAGATCAGTGAAAATGCCCTTACATTAGATTTAAAAACCTGTTCATTTCTTACAGCTACCTGCCAACATGTCTGCACCACGACTTCAGCGGTCGATGTCTCGAACAGGTGAAAGTTTGTATAAGGCATTGGGATTAGAGAAAGGAGCTACACCAGAGGAGATCAAAAAGGCATATAGGTATGAAATATTGTTAAATCTAATTTGAAATCTATTCATTCTTAATGTTCCAATAATTATGTAAAATTATTCCCTTGGAATAGTTCAGAATATTATCATTCAGAATTTTAAAAATATGAGCATGCTTTATGGCAGCTTCTAAAATGCCACCACTGATTCCAACCGCTCCCTTTCACATTTTTCTATGAAACCAATGGAGATGTGACACTTGTTCTTCTATCTATTCCCTTTCTAGCAATCCAAACAGCCCTCCTACTTTCTCCAATCTTGTGTGCTACTTTTGCAGCTCAACAAGTGATTTCCATTAAAGAAATCAAATGCTAATTGGGTGACTGCATTGCAGTTCATATACATTCATTCCACACAGCTACAGTGTTTCTGTGCATTCTTCAAACTGCCCTTAATTCATAACTTTTCGTTTTTCCTCTCCAACTGCCCCCATCAACTGATCAATTTGGAGAAGGAAGTCTGAGAATTGGAGCGGGAGTGCGGCGGGAGCCATTTTGATTTTTGCTTCTCATCGGAGTTAAGAGAGGCGGGACTGCGCAGGCGTGTGACATCGGGCAGTGAAACGCGGAAGATTTAAAAGGTCAGAAATCCTGATTCGGGTTTAATTTGGAGAAGAAAGTCTGAGAATCGGAGCGGGAGTGAGGCAGGAGCCATTTTGATTTTTTCTTCTTCTCATCGGAGTTAAGAGTGGTGGGACTGCGCAGGCGTATGATGTTGGGCAGTGAAGCGCGGAAGATTTAAAAGGTCAGAAATCCTGATTCGGGTTTAATTTGGAGAAGGAAGTCTGAGAATTGGAGTGGGAGTGTGGCGGGAGCCATTTTGATTTTTTCTTTTCATCGGAGGTGAGAGGTGGGACCACGCAGGCATGTGACGGGCAGTGAAGCGCAGAAGATTTAAAAGGAACATAGCCTTATACAGCGGGCAGCGCTGGTTTGCGGGTAGCAAAGTGAGCCGGGAACAGAGTGAAGGCTTAAGGGCTTTGGCTGAAGCGGGCGAGGCAAAGTAGGTTTGGTTTTCAATTTTTCCTGTTATTTGAGGAAAGGGGGAAGTATGAGGGTGAGGGCAGCTTGTTGTTCTTGGTGTTGGATGTGGGAGGTCCTGGAGTCTCCTAGCCTCCTGAACGTCCACATCTGCGCTAGGTGCGCTGAGCTGCAGCTCCTAAGCGACCATATTGGGGAACTGGAGCTGCAGCTCGATGACCTTCATCTGGTCAGGGAGAGTGAGGAGTTAGTAGAGAGGAGTTACAGGCAGGTGGTCACACTGGGGCCACGGGAGGCAGACAAGTGGGTCACGGTTAGGAGGGGGAAGGGGAAGTGTCAGGTATTAGAGAGTACCCCGGTGGCTGTGCCCCTTGACAATAAGTACTCCTGTTTGAGTACTGTTGGGGGGGGGGGGTGGTGGAGACAGCTTACCTGGGGGAAGCAACAGAGTCCAGCGCTGTAGCTCAGAAGGGTAGGGAAAGGAAGAGGAGGGCAGTAGTCATAGGGGTCTTGATAGTTAGGGGGTCAGATAGGCGATTCTGTGGACTCAGTCAAGAGACCCGGATGGTAGTTTGCCTCCCTGGTGCCAGGGTCCGAGATGTTTCTGATCGCGTCCAAGATATCCAGAAGTGGGAGGGTGAGGAGCCAGATAGGTAGCCAGATGGTACATATAGGTACCAATGACATGGGTAGGAAAAGGGAAGAGGTTCTGAAAGGAGAATATAGGGAGTCAGGAAGGGAGTTGAGAAGAAGAACCGCAAAGGTAGTAATCTCGGGATTACTGCCTGTTCCACGCGACATTGAGAGTAGGAATGGAATGAGATGGAGGATAAATGTATGGCTGAGGGATTGGAGCAGGGGGCAGGGATTCAAGTTTCTGGATCATTGGGACCTCTTTTGGGGCAGGTGTGACCTGTACAAAAAGGACGGGTTGCACTTGAATCCTAGGGGGACTAATATCCTGGCAGGAAGATTTGCGAAGGCTGCTGGGGAGACTTTAAACTAGAATGGTTGGGGGGCTGGGAATCAAATTGAAGAGACTAAGAGGGAGGAGGTTAGTTCACAAACAGAAAAAGCTAGTAGACAGTGTGTGAGGGAGGATTGGCCAGTGACAGAGAAGGGGAGCGCTCAGCCCGAAGATGTAGGGGAGAAGGAAGAAAAAGATAATAAATTGTTTGCACCTTTAGGGATAAACAGAGTAAGAGGTGGAGAGTTTCTTAAATACATTTATTTTAATACTAGGAGCATTGTAAGAAAGGTGGATGAGCTTAGAGCATGGATTGATACCTGGAAATATGATGTTGTAGCTATTAGTGAAACATGGTTGCAGGAGGGGTGTCATTGGCAACTAATATTCCTGGATATCGTTGCTTCAGGTGTGATAGAATTGGGGCAAGAGGGGGAGGTGTTGCATTGCTTGTCAGAGAAAATATTACAGCGGTGCTTTGACAGGATAGATTAGAGGGCTCGTCTAGGGAGGCTATTTGGGTGGAATTGAGGAATGGGAAAGGTGCAGTAATGCTTATTGGGGTGTATTATAGACCACCTAATGGGGAGCGAGAATTGGAGGAGCAAATTTATAAGGAGATAGCAATATTTGTAGTAAGCACAAGGTTGTGATTGTGGGAGATTTTAATTTTCCACACATAGACTGGGAAGCACATTCTGTAAAAGGGCTGGATGGTTTGGAGTTTGTAAAATGTGTGCAGGATAGTTTTTAGCAGCAATACATAGAGGTACCAACTAGAGAAGGGGCAGTGTTGGATCTCCTGTTAGGGAATGAGATAAGTCAGGTGACGGAGTTATGTGTTGGAGAGCACTTCGGGTCCAGTGATCACAATGCCATTAGTTTCAATATAATTATGGAGAAGAATAGGACTGGACCCAGGGTTGAGATTTTTGATTGGAGAAAGGCTAACTTTGAGGAGATGTGAAAGGATTTAGAAGGAGTGGATTGGGACAATTTGTTTTATGGTAAGGATGTAATAGAGAAGTGGAGGTCATTTAAAGGTGAAATTTTGAGGGTACAGAATCTTTATGTTC
Source organism: Mobula hypostoma (assembly GCF_963921235.1). Lineage (NCBI taxonomy): Eukaryota > Metazoa > Chordata > Chondrichthyes > Myliobatiformes > Myliobatidae > Mobula > Mobula hypostoma. The sequence goes on from NC_086098.1 coordinate 38,461,594, forward strand.
CTGTTAGGTTGAAAGGAAAGGTTAAAAGTTTGAGAGAGCCATGGTTTGCAAGGGATATTGGAAACTTGGTTCAGAAAAAGAGAGAGATCTACAATAAATACAGGCAGCTTGGAGTAAATGAGGTGCTAGAGGAATATAAAGAATGTAAAAAGAATCTTAAGAAAGAAATTAGAAAAGCTAAAAGAAGATATGAGGTAGCTTTGGCAAGTAAGGTGAAAATAAATCCCAAGGGTTTCTACAGTTATTAATAGCAAAAGGATAGTGAGGGATAAAGTTGGTCCCTTAGAGAATTAGAGTGGACAGCTATGTGCGGAGCCAAAAGAGATGGGGGAGATGTTGAACAATTTCTTCTCTTCAGTATTCACTAAGGAGAAGGATATTGAATTGTGTAAGGTAAAGGAAACAAGAAGGGTAGTTATGGAAAATATGACGATTAAAGAAGAGGAAGTACTGGCACTTTTAAGGAATATAAAAGTGGATAGGTCTCCGGGTCCTGACAGGATATTCCCTAGGATCTTGAGGGAAGTTAGTGTAGAAATAGCAGGGGCTCTGACAGAAATATTTCAAATGTCATTAGAAGCAGGGATGGTGCAGGAGGATTGGCGTACTGCTCATGTTGTTCCATTGTTTAAAAAGGGTTCTAAAAGTAAACCTAGCAATTATCGGCCTGTAAGTTTGACGTCAGTGGTGGGTAAATTAATGGAAAGTATTCTTAGAGGTGGTATATATAATTATCTGGATAGACAGGGTGTGATTAGGAACAGTCAACATGGATTTGTGCATGGAAGGTCATGTTTGACAAATCTTATTGAATTTTTTGAAGAGATTACTAGGACAATTGATGAGGGTAAAGGGGTGGATGTTGTCTATATGGATTTCAGTAAGGCCTTTGACAAGGTTCCACATGGAAGGTTAGTTAGGAAGGTTCAATCATTAGGTATTAATATTGAAGTAGTAAAATGGATTCAACAGTGGCTGGATGGGAGATGCCAGAGAGTAGTGGTGGATAACTGTGTGTCAGGTTGGAGACCGGTGACTAGTGGTGTGCCGCAGGGATCTGTACTGGGTCCAGTGTTGCTTGTCATATACATTAATGATCTGGATGATGGAGTGGTAAATTGGATTAGTAAGTATGCAGATGATACTAAGATAGGTGGTGTTGTGGAAAATGAAGTAGGTTTTCAAAGCTTGCAGAGGGATTTGGGCCAGTTAGAAGAATGGGCTGAAAGATGGGAGATGGAGTTTAATGCTGTTAAGTGTGAAGAGCTACATTTTGGGCCATTCAGGACTAATCAAAATGGAACATGCATGGTAAATGGTAGGGCACTGAGGAATGCAGTATAACAGAGTGATCTAGGAGTAATGGTGCATAGTTCCCTGAAGGTGGAATCTCATATGGATAGAGTGGTGAAGAAAGCTTTTGGTATGCTGGCCTTTAAGACGGAGTTAGGTATGGCCCTTATGGCTGAAAGGATCAGGGGGTATGGAGAGAAAGCAGGTACAGGGTTCTAAGTTGGATGATTAGCCATGATCATACTGAATGGCGGTGCAGGCTCGAAGGGCCGAATGGCCTATTCCTGCACTTATTTTCTATGTTTCTATAAATCAGAGCATTGAGTACAGGAGTTGGGATATAATGTTAAAATTGTAGAAGACATTGGTGAGGCCAAATTTGGAGTATTGTGTACAGTTCTGGTCACCAAATTATAGGAAAGATGTCAACAAAATAGAGAGTACAGAGAAGATTTACTAGAATGTTACCTGGGTTTCAGCACCTAAGTTATAGAGAAAGGTTGAACAAGTTAGGTCTTTATTCTTTGGAGCGTAGAAGGTTGAGGGGGGACTTAATAGAGGTATTTAGAATTAGGGGGATAGATAGAGTTGACGTGGATAGGCTTTTTCCATTGAGAGTAGGGGAGATTCAAACAAGAGGACATGAGTTGAGAGTTAGGGGGCAAAAGTTTAGGGGTAACACGAGGGGGATCTTCTTTACTCAGAGAGTGGTAGCTTTGTGGAACAAGCTTCCAGTAGAAGTGGTAGAGGCAGGTTCTACTGTCATTTTGTCATTTAAAAAAAATTGGATAGATATATGGACAGGAAAGGAATGGAGAGTTGTGGGCTGAGTGCAGGTAGATCAGACTAGGTGAGAGTAAGCATTCAGCACGGACTAGAAGGGCCGAGATGGCCTGTTTCCGTGCTGTAATTGTTATATGGTTTATATGGTTATATGGGGTGAGCTTTACAACTTATCCCAAAGACAATCCTGGCCTTGCCATAAAAGAAAGGTTCCTCTTGTTTCTGTTCATTGTTCTTCCATATTCTTTCAGTTTAAAAATAACTAGTTTTCTTTCTTGGGTTTGATATATTGGAGGTGGTTCAAAGGAGGTTCACGAAAATGATTCTGGGATTGAAAGCCTTGTCATATAAGGAGCGTTGGATGTCTTCTGGTCTCTACTCACTGGAACTCAGAAGAATGAAGAAACCTATTGAATGTTGAAAGGCCTCTATAGAGTGGATGTGGAATGGATGTTTCCAGTGGTGGGGGAGTCTAAGACCAGAGGACACAGCCTTAAGATAGAGGGGCGTCCTTTTAGCCAGAGAGTGGTGAATCTGTGGAATTTATTGCCACAGACACCTGTGGAAACCAAATCTGTATGTATATTTAAGGCGGAGGTTAATAGATTGTTGATTGGTCAGGGCATGGATATAGGGGGGAAGGCAGGAGGTTGGGGCTGATAAGGAAAATGGATCAGCTGTGATGAAATGGTAGAGCAGACTCAATGAGCCAAATGGCCTAAGTCTGCTCCAATATCTTATGGTTTTCATTCCACAAAAGCTGTCTGTCTGCTGAGTGTTTCAAGCAATTCCTTTTTTTAGATTTCCAGCTTCTACAGTTTATGTTCAGATTTCACAACCCAATTGATCTCCTGGCTACCTTGTAAGCTGGTTTTACATACAGATTGCAGTCAAAGCAAGTGCACCAAACACTCTTCCTTCTATCCCCATATGTTTCTCTTTTACTCACATGCTTTCTTCCATTTTGGATATTTCTTTCACTGACTCTTCACTTTCACTTCATCCTTTGCTGAACGTATCCTGTACTTGTGTGGTATCCCCTTTTGTTTGCACATGTTATAGCTGTCTGTGGTGTTACTGAGCTCTTCAATGTGCCAGCTTCTATTCTTATCCCTCAAGCTCTGTCTCATTCCCAGATCCTTGTGTATCTGACTCTTCTGCTCTCATTTTGTCTGGTCTTGTCCTAGACTGACTATTGTTGGCACACTGGGGATTTGTGCAATTTTCACAAGTACTGCAATGTTGTGTTTAGAAACCCAGGTTTAATAGTTTCAGTCACTGGCAGGTATAGGACAGTCGTTGCATCATTGCTTCTGTGACTGAACTGAGCTAGCTATTGCACGACAGGTTAAGAATCAAACGTCACATTCCAGCTATTGCCATCTTGACATATTTACTGCTGTCTTACAAATGTAGAGAGATTGTCAGTACTACATGAGATCTTTCAATGGATCAATGGAGGTGAAACCAGATTTCATGAAACAACAGGTACATGCTGCATGGTTGCTGCCTGTGCACTCAGCATCTGAAATATTTCTGTATCAGGCTGTGTAGAGCACCCAGTTCTGCAGTGATGGAGTCCAGCAGTGTTTAACGTTGCACGTAAAGCATGCTGCTACAGGAGTTTAGGCTGGGCATGCTAAATGAACTGCAGGTCACCTTGGTGTGCATTTTGCTTAAATCTACTTATAAGGATATTTGTGCTGGCTGAGCACTGACATTGTGACGAGCAATATTTTTTAAGCTTCATTGAAACACCTGTGGAAAGGGCCAATAATTCACTCAATAGTAGAATAACTGGTTTTGCAATTGCTGCAGTTAAATTTGCACACATTTGGGTAACTAATGAGATGTTTTTTAAGGTTTGCAGCATATGACAAAAGTTGAAATGGAAATCCAGAAACCACCTGTATTTTCTTGAAATCTTGTCTCTTCCTACTATGATAAAAACATTGTTTAAAAATTAGCACTGGTGTTCCTGGTAATAGTTTAATTTGATTGAAGGAGATTAATTTAATTTTAAATTTTTAATTAGCTCTAGATACAGCATTATTTGTACCCAGATTGTAGTTCTGAAGTTTGTTACTTTTGTTTTCCAATTAGAAAGCTTGCACTCAAGTATCATCCAGACAAAAATCCAGACAACCCTGATGCATCGGAAAAGTTTAAAGAAATAAACAATGCAAATGCAATTCTGAATGATGAAAATAAGAAACGCATCTACGATGAGTATGGCTCAATGGGACTGTATGTGGCTGAACAGTTTGGAGAAGAGAGTGTCAAATACTACTTTCTGATGAACAAGTGTTGGTTTAAGGTAGGTAATGTTTAGTGGAAACTTAATCTATAGTGCTTATGGATTTTATTTCTCTTTACTTGAAGTCACCCAGTTTTTTTTCTTCCATCATTCCTTCCACTTCCTGACCCTCTGCCATGTTTCTAACTCTGATTTGGAAAGTTTCCACCCAATTTTAAGGGTATTCACTAGTTTTATACACCGATGGACGCCTGTCCTTTGTGGTTTAGTGTCAGGCCTAGCTCAAGCTGATTTGCCTCTGCCTCTTAATGTGGATGGTGGTATAGTTATTACTGGCCTTTTTAATTATTGTCATTAGCTTTGAATTTACTGATTCCCATCTTCTTTGCCATTTTCATCTTTCTCCATTGCTACACTTGCATTGCTCTTCCCCCCTCCTTTGACTTCAGGCTTTTACTTTTTCTGAAAATTAATAGTAGTTGGAGCAGTAAGAGTGCAGGGAAAATAAAAGAAGAGCACTTTGGGAAGGGGCCAGAAGAGGGAGGAATAAGAATGGATTGAAGATGATATCTGACCTCCATTATCCATGACTCTTGACAAAATAGTAAATCCCCATCTTCCCAAGGGTAGTCATTGATCAACTTTGTTTCCAAAATCATTGCCTTCTAGATTATTACTGCTGAGTAAAATGTATTTACTCACATACTCCTCACATATTTTGTCCACCATTTTTGTCCACCTGCAGTCCTGGGTCTTTTAGGAACAGCTCTCCTCAATTTTATCACTGTAATCTATCAAATCTCCTCTCAGCATTGCTTCAAAGAGAACAACCCCAGCCTTTCCAGGCTAACCTAATAACTATGATCCCTCATTCCTGCAAATTCCATTAAGAGAGACCTGGAATTTGCAGAGTGAAACTCCTCTCATCCCCTCTCAGACAGTCACAAATATAGTGAGCTGAACTGAGTACAGCTCTTAAGTTGTGGTCTAACAAGTGATGTATGCTGAATCATGGAATGTAAGTGATAGGACCACCACTACTCTCGTTGTGCTCTCAGTCTATATGATGTACGTTGTATTTTCTAAGAATGTTTTGTTTTGAAGAATGTAATGGGAATTGCGTGTTCTCAACTGTCTTGCCTACAGTTTCTACAATAATACCAAAAAGTTTAAGAAAATGTACAGTAGGATAGGTGTTAGCTAAAGATATTAGAGTTGATTAGAGTATAGAAAATGTGAAACAGGGATTGAGCTGAGTAGAGAAAATAGTCATCTTTTCAACATTCTAACAACATATTAATCTATAATAAAGTATCATTTATCAACATGTATATATATGTCTTTGGAAAAAGCAATCTGAACTTAAACTGCAGATACTGAAAATTTAAAACAAAAAGGAGGAAATGCTGCATTTAATCAGCAGATCAGCTCACATCTGTGACCTAAAAGATTGACTCAGCTTTACTCAGCAATGCACCCTAACCTGAGTACTTCCAGCTTTTTCTGCCTTGTGTATCAACTTTTTATAGAACATACCTTAAAACATTTTAACTGTGAGTCTGTAAACAATGGCAAAAGTTTCTTTCTGGCTTGGATTTTCAAATGCTGTTAATACTATGAATTCTGGGTGCTGACAATTTGTTTTTTTTTGAAAGTTCAGTTTAAACATTCTATTTTCATACAAGCAATTTCATTTTGGTTATTTTTAGAAAAAATTGGAATGCTTCAATTAGCGTTCAACTTTAAACTTTACCACCTTAATTCAAATATGACCACCTTATGTGAATTTTAACTACATCTTGATATCTAATGACATGGCATGGACGATATTTGGTCTGAGAAGCTCACTGATTGCAGAAGATTTTGTGGGTTTAAAATAAGACTCTAGTAGTAATTTTTAAAGGCTGCTCTGTGCATATTCTTGCTTAATGAGTATAGAAAACTATTCCCTTGCATATTAATCTTCTTTTACGTTGCAGGCTCTAGTTGTATTCTGTGGAGTCATCACTGGGTGCTGCTGTTGTTGTTGTTGCTGCTTTTGTTGTGGAAAATGCAAACCATCAGGAGAAATGGAAGATTATGATATTATAAATCCTGATGACTTGGAGGCACAGATTAAAGCAGAACACACTAGTGAAGATGGTAAGTCAATACAAATGGAATCTGTTTCAATTACCAGCCAAAATGTGTAAGCTTTAATTTCACTAGTTGTGATTTATAGGATTTATAGTGGAAAATACACTTTTGAAATTGAGTAAAAGGCATTATTCAGAAGATTTTCCATCCTGTATAACTAAATTCTGAAATTGTCATTTAAGATACTAAAATAGTTGCAGTTGTGCAGCTTTAGTGTTTGGAATGCTCCAACAATGTGTTCTGCTTTGTTAATTGTGAACTGATTTTATTCTGAAGCTTGATGGAAGATTCAGTTTATTCATTTTGCATTTTCATGTGCTGGTGTGAAAAGTTGAAATGGTCAAGTTGTGTTTGACACTGCCATAAGTGAGCTGTAATTCATTTTATCCATATTTTATGACAAAGTGGAAAAAGATGTTGCAAAAATAGTTTGTTAAATTCTGCTCTTTGGTGTTGTATCGAATCATTATGTGGAATCATCACTGCCTGTTGCTGCTTTTGCTGTGGAAAATGAAACTATCAGGAGAAATGGAAGATTGTTATTATAAATCCTGACTTGGAGGCACAGACTAAAGCAGAACACTCTAGTGTTGATAAGTCAATACAATTGGAATCTGTTTCAATTACCAGCCAACATTTGTAATGTACAAATTTAAACTAAATAGTACAGGAGCAAGGAGCGATATTGTCTTAAAATTGTTAAACTTCAATATAATTGGGAATTAACTAGGAAGGAAATATTGGATTCAGGTTCTTTATCATTTGCCACCATTTGCTACATATTATTGAAGACCAACTTTGGGAAGACAAGGAATAAATTAATGCTTCTTTGACACTGGATACTTTTAGAACAATGGAAAATGATTAATCAAATGAACTTTACAATTCTAGTTTGAAAGCCCCCAGCGGAAGAAATGCTTGGTCACCAGTACAAAGCAAAATGGGTACATAAGTGCATGTAGTGAGTACGTAATGAGGAAAAATAGTTTTTGGTGTAAGTTTTTGATTGCACTTGAATTGACTTGTTATGGACCCAAGTTTGGGTTCCAATTTTTATCATAATATTGAACCATTTTGACTTCAAGTGTTTATTGGTTGTTTAAAATGCAAACTATGCCTAATGTGTTCTATTGAGTTATAAGGAAATAACATTTGTACACCTCACTGTATCCAAAAACCTGAATTTTTGACCATTATTGAATATCTAAAGCATTAAAAGTCATTTAACCAAGTAATGGCTCTTTGATTACTACAATTGTGTCATTACGAAGGATTCAAGTAGAATTGTATAATTTAAGGAGGAATGTTATCCCTTGAGGTTTTACCCTTCTGAAAGTATTTGTTACTCATGTCTACAGTGCATTCTCACCTACACGACTATTTTGCACACTTAGCTAAAGAAATTAAAGGCTTCCTGCAATAGATTCCATGTGACATTGCAAAATACAAACTTTGATAATGAATTGTGTTAAAGTGTAAGTATTTCTCAATGCTTTGACACCATTTGAGATATTGAGAATATCCATCTCACAAGTAGGACTGTAGTCTACACTTCATTCTTCATGTGGTGATCAAACAAAATGAAGATTGTGTGATAACCAGTCTTACAGACATTGTAGCTCCATTCCACTATTATTAGTGATATTTTCAGTTCTAGTCACATAATAAGAATGATGAGGCTTTGGAGAGGGTGTAGAGGAGGTTTACTATGATGATGCCTCGATTAGAGGGCATGGGCTAAAAGGTGAGGCTGGACAAACAGGTTGTTTTCTTTGAGATAGTGGAGGCTGAGGGGAGACCTGAAAGGGTTATAAGATTGAGAGGCCTGTTTCAGCACTGTACTGATGTATGGTTTACACTTGGTGACTACTTTAAAGATACACTCAGTGGCCACTTTATTAGTTTCAGGAGGTATGCTTGTGATCTTCTGTAGTCCATCCACTCCAAAGTTTAGTGTGTTGTGCATTCAGAGATGCTTTTCTGCATGCCACAACTGTAACGTGGTCATGTGAGTTACTGTCACTTTCCTGTCGGCTTGAACCAGGTCTGGCCGTTCTCCCTGACCTCTCATTAATAAGGCATTTTTACACACAGAACTGTGCATTGCTTTTTTTTTTGGCACCATTCTCAAAATCCCAGATCTGCAGAGCTACTCAAACCACCTGGTCTAGCACAACAAGCATTCTACAGTTTAAGTCAATCACATTTTTTTCTCCATTCTGGTGAACAACAGCTAACTCTTCTGGACCATGTCTGCATTCTTTTGTGCATTGAGTTGCTACCACACGACTGGCTGATTAGATATTTGCATTAATGAGTAGATGTACCTAATAAAGTGGCCACTGAGTATATATTGTTTTCAGACTTTTATTGTAGAAATGCTAAGCTAATCAGTTTATTGAAAAGATTTTTTTAAGTGTTATAACTTTTAAATACTTTGTGGCTTGGCTCTTTTCCAAAGCTGCCAACTCTGAATCTAGAACAATATGAACAGGTTTGCATCATCACTGCCACCATAATACTCCCCAGACAATAGTCCAATCTGAAATGGAGGTGTGTTGCAATCCTACATTTTTTGATGTGCTCAGACTGGAGTTGAGTAACTTCAAAATAAGGCAACAAAACCTATCCTGTGACACACATCAAAGTTGCTGGTGAACGCAGCAGGCCAGGCAGCATAGGGCAGAAGGGTCTCGGCCTGAAACGTCGACTGTACCTCTTCCATGCTGCCTGGCCTCCTGCGTTCACCAGCAATTTTGATGTGTGTTGCTTGAATTTCCAGCATCTGCAGAATTCCTGTTGTTTGCTATCCTATGACAACTGAGTTACATGAATAGTCAGTTGAAAAATTTACATTTTATGCACAAACTAAATTTCATTATATTCCTTTCCTTGGCACTTGAAAAATGTCACATTTAGTTGGTAGTCGGGTCCATACATCGGCATGTGCGGAGTGTCTCAAAGATGTTCGGCCTCTTGAGAAGATGTTTTGCTTTGTATCTCAAGCCCCAGATGGTTTAGTAATTGTTGAACTGGTCAGAGACCAGGACAGTATACAGTATTTAAAAAAGGCAATTCCATAAATGGGCATTGCATGTGTTACAGGACTCTGAATGCAATCCAGGGTGCACAACTTGTCTGCTTAATTTTCTATTCATTCATTTAGACATTTGGAAAATTGCCCAATGCATGCTTGCAGTTTCCTGACAGGTGATCTGCAGGAATAATAAATGCAGTTACATTCCCAGTTTGTGTAGAATTGTTAAATAATTTAAATGTGGATTAGTGCATGTATAAAGTTAGGATGGTGTTTCATTAAGACCTCTTTAGTATGAGAAAACATTTTAAAACCAACCCGTAAAATATGATCAATATTAAATACTTAATGTTCTCTGAATAACTCAATTGAGATTTGTTGGTTCAGGAAATAAAATGCAGTGGATTTGGTTAATTGGTGCAGCCACTTATTTGGGACAACTCTTAAAGGACAAATTGAGAAAATAGCCAGGATTCCCTTTATTTATTTGGGACACTGACACTTAATTTGGGCAAGATGCTGTGGCAAAACAGTTTTTAAATTAGCGTCAGTCATGTGTACTTGTGTGGCTATTAGACACTACAGCATGCTTAGAGCAAACAGCTTTAAAATGCCATCAGTTACATGTGTTCATGTTCAAATAGCAGTGATTTTTTGCTCCCTGCAGTTTCAAGCATTCAGGCTTGGCAATATGAGAAATGGTGGGAGTGAAAATGAAATAATTTCATGACTTCAAGTTAGGAACTATGAATAATTTGAAAGTATCAACAATCATGAATATTATAATGAAAATGAAGATTCTTGGGATGCAATTGTCAAAGTATTTTACAAAAGCAGTTCATTGTCTGCACTAGGTGTTCGTGCTAATTTAGTCAATCAAAAGAACACAACAGCATGCACTGAATGAATTCCTCATAATTAGGAACTAATAGTTATACATAACTAGATTTGTAGTGTGCTAATTTGTTCTGTATTTCATTTAAATATATAATTTGTATACAGTTAGAATTAATTTGTATATATCTTTTTAACTATTTCCATGAAACTTCAGTTTATTGGGCAGCTGGTTAGGGTCAAAATTGGATCAAAATGCATTGGTCTTGATGTGTCCCTATTAACCGGAATCCATTGTAATTGATATAATTGATCAACTCTGACAGCTCATTTATTGGCCCATTAAGTTAATTTAGATGGCAGAAGCATACCAAAACCTTTGCTAAAACATCAAGTAATAAAATACAATTGAGAATATACTTTACATGAATTTCTAAATATTTAACTTTATTGAATTTGGTGAAGTATTAAAAGTAGAAAGATGACCTGAAAGGTAAGTGTTTCTACTTGGGGTGGAAGTTGGATGGCTGCCAGAGGAAATGGTAGGAGCAGGTGCAATTACAATGTTAAAGGACAGTTGGAAACTTAGGATAATTATACATGTGAGAGTCTAGCATAAATGCAACATAATATCAGGAAATGTGAAAGTTAGCTGAAAGGTGGCTGCATATAGAATTTAACATAATCTTTTATGAACAGTGGTGAACACCATTGGTTTTTTTTAATTACTTTGCATTAATGCCATAAATCTTTCTTTGAAGTTTGAAATGCTATCAAGTGGCAGACCATACCTTAGAGTTGTGGAGTTATACAGCATGAAAAGAGACCCAGTTCATCTATGCTCACCTAATTCATGGAATATTTATTATCAAGATATGTGTACATAATGCAACCATGATGGTTGCCTCCTTACAGGCAGCCACGAAACAAAGAAACCCAAAATAACACAGAAAAAATGACAAATAATCTGTGCAGAGAGGGATTAACGAATCGTGCAAACAATAAAAGTAAGCAAATAACATTTAGACGAAAGTGAGTCCTCAGACACTAACCTTGGAGCGAACCTCAACCTCAGTTCAGTATAGAGCGGAGTAAATGTTGTAGAGCCTGCAGACACGAAGCCCAGAACAGACCTCAGTTCAGAGTAGAGCAGAGTAAATGTCGTAGAGCCCGCAGACACGAAGCCCAGAGCAGACCTCAGTTCAGAGTAGAGCAGAGTAAATGTCGTAGAGCCCGCAGACACGAAGCCCAGAGCAGACCTCAGTTCCTCAGTTTAGCCTAGAGCGGAGTAAATGTTGTAGAGCCCGCAGACACGAAGCCCAGAGCATGGATATTTGGCTCCGGTGTCCTCCTGAGTTAGTCTGATGTAACTCAAAATCATCTAGACCTTTGCTATCAATATTTTTTTTCCCCAAAATGTCCTTAAGTGTTGCAATTGTACATGCCTCTCCCTGTACCTCGGGCAGCTCATTCCATATATCCACGATCACCTGTGTGCTGTATGCATTACTGCATATGCATGCGCTTTTCACCTTAAATTTATGGCTTCTTGTTTTGGACCCTACCAGGCTGGGTAAAAGACCGACCAGCCTTCTGTAACAATTGTCTCACTTTATCAGGTCACACCACCCATCTTCCCCCTTCCACTTCCAGCAGCCGCCTTGCTTCAAGAAAAATGGTCCCAGCCTATTCAGACTCTTGTAACTGAAGCTCTCGAGTCCTAGCAACACCATTACAAATCTTTTCCGCACCCCTTTCTCCCAACACCCTGCCCCAATTTAATCAAATCCTTATAGTATGGCAACTGGAACCACACACAATATTCCAGGTACCACCTCGTCAGTCTTGTACACTGTAGCATTATGTTCTAACTCTTGTACCCTATGTAGGCAGGTGTGCATCTACTGCCCTGGTTTAACTCAACAAGCATCACTTTGTACTTCAGCTGATGAAACAACTCTTCCTTTATCTATTTTCTCAGCTATTGTAACCTTATACTACCACTTTTACTGTCCTTTGCACCAGTTTTGGTATCAGTCTTGCTAATCATGCCATTTATTTTCATTCAAATTGTTGATAGGAAGAACTTCAAAATGTTTCAGCAGGATGGAAAAGTTGCATTAAATTTAATGTAGCTGTGTATGAGATGTGCTTTGAGTTAATTCTTAAAGGAAATGCATTAAATAGTATGGAGTATAATGAGGTTTTTTTTTCAAATTCATTAATAAAACAGTTGATAAGTCCATGAAGATTTTCAACTTTGGTGTTTATTTTTCAGAATAAAAAAAGAACAGCGAAGTCTGAATGTAGATTTATGATCTCTAAAAGGGTTCTGGTGCACTGGAAATATGTGCAATAAATGCTTACCTGGATGCTGAGAAAGTTGAGAAAGATTATTGTCAGCAGGGATTGATCTAACTGGGCCTCAGAATCAGGTTTAATATCATTGGCATATGTTGTGAAATTTGTTGTCTTTGCAGAAGCTGTACAATGCAAAGACAACAAATAGAGGAAAAAAGAGTGAATTACAGTAATGTGTAAAATAAAGAAAAGTAGTGTCATGGGTTCAATGTCCATTCAGAAATTGGATGGCAGAGGGGAAGAAGCTGTACCTGAATCATTGAGTAGGTGCCTACAGGCTTCTTTACCTCCTCTCTGGTAACAAAGAGAAGAGGGCGTATCTTGGTGGTATCTGGAGGATGGAATGGGGGAAAAGAACTTCAATTGTTGTGGGGCCAGAAATGGGAGGTATAATTTGATAAGAGTTTGAATTGTTTTCTGTGCCTTATGGAATGTGGTCCTTGGAACCATGTAGAATAGTTGTGGTGCTATTAAACATTATATTACTGTTAATACATTTAAGGGCAGTGCTAATGCAGTTTGCTATTGAAAGCAGTTAAGTGGATGTGAAAGGCAGGAAGAAGTAATTATCTGATATTTCTAAAAGAACATCCGTTTGGGTGGCCTGTTTTTGTGGTGTTGGTTCTATATAAATTTTGTTGAACCTTAAGCTGCATATCAATAGCTGATCCATTAGGAAACAAACCGTTGTAGATTGAGATCATTGGCATTCAATATTTGTTCTGAGAAATGTAGTGTAGAACAAGTATATTAGATTTTATGTGCAAATAAAAAGTTGGTGTCCAGGTACTACTAATACTGGATGTGGAACACCTTTTAATGTGCATACTTTGGTTTAAGGCAATATGTAGGTCTGGTCGTAAGTGGAATACTTGTCTATTTAATCAACATAAAATGGAAGATGAAGAGTGACAAATTAATTTGTATCTGATTTGTCCTTCTTGAATATATTTTATATGATTGCTAATTTGGGAACCTGAGGCGGATTGTCATGCCTAGTTTGGTATTGGTCAGTATACTGTTCATTCTCGTAAAGGTGTCTTTTGCCATCCCTATTCTTCTTTTGATGCCCATGTCACACCTGTCATCTGATGTCACCCAGCTTCCTAACTAGCAAAAGTTCTGTACTTGTTTTATGTCTTCCCTGTTTATTCTCAGCATGCAGATAGGACTCTCCTTTTTAGATATCACCATATATTCTGACATTCTGTCCTCAGATGAACATTTAGGAAGAGAAATGGCGATTTCTTTAGTTCGCCCAATGGTAGGCAATAGCAAACCACCGTTGCTAGATACTAGGTTTCCTAGAATCTATTTCTAAGAAAACCATTGTCAAACTCACAAAATATATCACACAACAACAGCGTCAAGGGAGCTTCAAGACAATTCTGAAGATGCTTTGCTTGGTACAGTTGATTCTGGTCAGCAGGGGATCCCTGACCGTTATCAAGCTACTGCTCATGAAATTAATGATTGATTTTGATCACTGATCATCATAGTTGCTCTAAATTGGCTTTGGACTGTGACATTAACTAAACAAATTCATGGGTAGATTGCAGAAAATTTTGCAATGTGTTATTTCAATATCCATTCTTTTTCAACACCATGAAGTTGTAAATCTGTTTTTATGTTTTTAAAAAGTGGTAGACTCAGTAACAGAAGATCAGTCAGCCTAACTGTGGTGATGGGCAAATTTTTGGGGATTATAATTTAATTTTTTTGGCATTTGGAGTAGGTTAGTAAATGAAAGTCAGCACTGATTTGTTCTGATTGTTAATTGTGGTTCACAATGGAGTAAAAAAATGTCCCAGTGCATTGAGATCAATGTACATCTGGCTTTTGAAAAAATATTTCCAAATAGCAGGTATTAGCAAAATGAAACCTCCATAGATAAAAGGATGGTAATTGGACAAGAATAAATTAGTAACGTAGAAGAATAACAAGAAGCTTGGGGCTAGTAGTAATTTTAGTAAACATAGTACATAGAAAATTGTAGCACAGGAGTAAGCCTACTGGCCCACTACATTTAGATATTGCCAGTAAATTAAACTAATCCCATCATTTTGTGCATGGTACTTCAATTCCTCTGTTCTGTCTATTTCTGTATATATCTTAAACATCGCTATTCCATCAGCCACAACCTCACCTAACAGCATGAAGTTGCAGCTAATTGGTGCAACCTCGCTTAAAACCATGTCCTCTAGACTTTGACATTTCCACTTTGGAGACGAGTGATTACTCTGGAAAACAAAGATATATGCTTCCTGTATACTTTTGTATGTATGTTATTGATTTTAGGCTGCCGATCATGAAAATCAGCACGTCGCTATCACATACTGTACCATTTTTTTGAAGTCCCCTATCTTTGTTATTTCAATGAATAATTCAAGTCATTTAAAATGTTGCCCAAATGTAAGCTGAAAAGTTTCCTATCTTGTCCAGGTATGCCTGAGCATACTTAGGTAGGGTGAATGCTGCATGGCAGAACAGGTTTTAGAAAGGCTATAAAAGATCATGAAGAAATGATGATTTCTTTGGCGAAGTAGCATCAGTGCCATACTTCGGAGTGAAGGCTCCTGAGTTCGAATCCAGCTGGCTCCCTTGCACACTTTCCATCCGTGCTGGGTTGAGCGTCGAGCTAGCAACTCGGCTTCGTAAAAATCAGAAAGCCTGCTAAAAAAACGCCGTCATGACGGCGTCCTGATGACGCCACTCGGAGTTGAGGGCTTTCTTCTTCTTCATAAAATATCATGCACACACCGTTCTGTACATTGCATTTACATGTAGAGTATATCAGTTTGTGGTCAAGTTGATGTACATGCTGTACATGCATAGTATATTGCGTGTACTCATTATAATAAAGTAATTGCGTTTTCGGAGTTATTTGTGATAGACAAATGTCTTGCCAATGTTGCAACAGTCACGAAACTTTCTGTTATATTTGTGGTGCGTATACGCTTAAATCTCAAAGTTGGAGCATGACTCCTCTTACTAAGAATGAGTGTGAACTCTACTTGGGGGTAAAATACCCTCTTCTCATTATTACCGTTAGGAAGGAGGTACTTAAGTCTGAAGGCACACATTCAACAATTCAGGAACAGCTTCTTCCCTACTGGCTTCCAATTTCTAAATGGACATTGAACCTATGAACACTGCCTCACTTTTTTTTATTTTGATCTTTACACTACTTATTTTAACTGTAATTTAGTTTTTTCCTATATTTTTCATATATTGCATTATACTGTTGCTGCATAGTTAACGATTTCATGACATATGCTGGTGATATTAAACCTGATTCTGATTCTGAAATTGGCGACCAAGATAAAGCCTGAGGTCCTCACGTTTGTTGCACAATATGTGCTGTTGATCTTAGAGCTTGGCTCAGAGGTACTCGGAACTCAATGCAGTTTGCTGTCCCGATAATATGGGGAGAGCAGAAGGATCATGTGACAGACTGCTACTTCTGTCTGACCAGTGTGTCTGGTTTCTGCGTTTAAAAAAAAAAAATTTAAAAAAAAAGATCGAATACCCTAATCTCCCTTCAGCCATGACAATAGTCTTCCAGTATCAAAGCCACTAGAGACATGGAGTCTAGAGTATGCAGATGAAGATGCCGTGATGCACGAGCCAGGAATGGGAAACGACATTGATAATGATATAGATTTTGAACTCTTCATGTTGAATGGGCCTCATCTGATAACTCAATCTGAGTTAAATGACCTGATCGGAGATTTGGGTTTGTCAAAGGCAAAAGCAGAATTACTGGGTTCAAGACTACAAGGATGGAATCTGCTGTCACCAGACACGAAAATATCTGTCTTTCACAGCTGACAAGAAGATTTGACACAATTCTCTGGTCAGGTTGATGATCTGTGTTTCTGCATTGACATAATGGGCTTTTGATTGCTTTGGGTTGGCAGCATGACCCACGAGAATGGTTTAAGCCTGAAAGCTGAGCTGCTACACAACAGCAATGTCTGCCTTTCAATGCCAATCGACTGTGCAGTACAGATGAAAGAAAACTACTGAAAGTTGGAAGTCTTGTAGAAATGCATACAGTACAGCAACTACAATTGGAACATCTGTGGTGATCTGAAAGTAGAAGTGCTACTACTAGGAACACTCACAGCACGCTGGAGGAACTCAGCAGGTCGGGCAGCATTCATGGAAAAGATCAGTTGACGTTTCAGGCCGGAACCCTTTGTCAGGACCGAAACGTGGACCTATCTTTTCCATGGATGCTGCCTGACCTGCTGAGTTCCTCCAGCGTGTTGTGAGTGTTGCTTTGACCCCAGCATCTGCAGATTATTTTGTGTTTACGATTCGCTACTACTAGGAATACAGCTCAGATACACCATGTGCTGATTGATTCATTTGCAGGTTGGACAGCCATGCTAAAGAATCTCATTAAATTAAAAACAATTGACCACTCCATAAGCAGTTGGTTCCAGGGCAGAAAAATGTAGCACATAAGCCACTTATAAAACCAAAGATATTTTTGCTTCCTCTTAACATAAAACTGAGGCTTATGAAATTTCTTGTGAAAGAGATGGACAAGGAAGATGAAGGATTTCGATATTTGAGACAGATATTTCCTACAATAACTGATACCAAGTTTGAGGAAGACATTTTTGTTGATCCACAAATCAAACAGGTCATCAATGACAGGCAATTCAATGAACTTCTAGTGAGACTGGAGAAAGTCACAAGGAAGGCATTCAAAGATGCTACTGAAAATTTTCTTGGCAACTACAGAGCACCAAGCTCTGTGCAGCTGGTTGACAACATGCTTCAAGCATACAAAACTATGAAGTGCAACATGTCTCTGAAGATTCACTTTCTGCATTCCCATTGAGACTACTTCCCTGCAAATCTTGGCGCTGCCAATGACGAGCATGGTGAAAGGTCTCACCTGGATGTTGTATTCATGGGCAACTGGAATCCATCAATGCTGCCTGATTATTGTTGGACACTTATGCGAGAAGCCTCAGACACTTGAGTCCAAATGAAAGTCATCAACAAAATATATTTAGCTTAGTTGAACTTTTGCAAAGCATCAGTACCATTATGCAATTAAACACATTATATTCAATAAAAGTTTATTTGTTTTTCCAAATTCCTGCGTGATACAAGTAATCTGAAATTGTGTTCAGCTTCAAGCCGTTTATCATAACCACAGAAAATTACCTGTCTTATCTATTCTTAAGTTTACACATTTCTAGTAGGTTGTCTCTCAGCCTTTGCTTGAAAGGGAGCAATTTGTCCAAACCCTCCTTTTATTTAATCCATTTCAATTCACGCAACCTCTTCACATTCTCCAAAGTGACTACATCCTTTTCGTCGTGTCAGTGAAACTCAGAATGTGGCTAACCAACATTTTAAACAACTGCAACTGCAACATGACTTCCCAACATGTATACTTAGTGCTCTGACTGATGAAGGCAAGCATGCTGTGCAAGTTTTCTACCCCCCCCCCCCCCCCGGCCTGCTTGATGTTTTGGGCCTGTACGCACTGGAGTTGAGAAGAATTGGGGGATGGGGGGGTGATCTCATTGAAACCTATAGAATATTGAAAGGCCTAGATAGAGTGGATGTGGCAAGGATGTTACTGATGGTGAAGTGGTCGAGTACCAGAGGACAGAGCCTCAGAATAGAAAGACTTCCATAAATTCATTGCCCTTTTGCTAAAGGAATTCCTCCTCATCTCTGTTACTAAAGGGAATTCAAACCAAGGATGACTAAAGAGGCCAAGTCATTTGGGTATATTTAAAATAAAGTTTGATACATTCTTGTTTAGTAAGGGTGTAAATATTGATGGGGAGAAGACAGGAAAATGGGTTTGAGAAGGATAATAAATCAGCCATAATGGAATGAGCAGACTTGATGGACTGAATAGACGAATTCTGTTCCTATGTCTTATGGTCTTATGATACATGCACTATTTTGGAATGCCAAAACTACTTTAGATCTCACCTGATATCTCAAGTACTCCAGGGATGTGCAGTGTCTCATTTTAAATACTTAAACACAGTACATCTACTGATCATTGTGGATGAATGTTTTAAAAAGGTGGATTATATGAAACTAGTGCCATACTTTGTCAATAAGTTATCTATAGCATAGTTGATCTTTTTTTTTAAATGGTGGTGTTAAACAGAATAGTTTGCTACTTGCGGTCTTACACACGGAACTGCTTAAAAACTAACATGTGGAAACGTATGCCTATAATTCCCATTTCCAATTGTCTAAAATCTCTGAAATTTATTTTTCCTGAATGTTCATCTCCAGTGGCTCACGGGATTAAAGGATACACTTGTGGCTTACTGGTTAAATGTCAAATGCAAAGCTGTTTTATCAATAGTAAAGACCTTCAGTGTATTGATTAATAGAATTTGGAACATTTTTCTGAGATTGTCTTTTCTTTTGTTCATTAGGGGAAAAGATCATTATCACTCAACCAACATCTAATTCGGCCTCTGTAAAGGCAGATGAACGACATGAGGCATCAGAGAATTAAGGTTCATCATTTCTTTTCATTATGAATGTCTGACTTAGGGCTAATGAATGCTGTAGATTATACCAATGCTTTAAAAGTTGAATAAATTGTTTCCATTTTAATGATTTTGTGATTAAACTGATATCTCTAGCACATTAATTAACAGCCTACCCATTTATTATTACAAAAATCTCAGTAGATTGTAAATGTTATTTAACAAGAATACATCATATTCTTAAGATCAGACCAGAAATTGAGCAAATTTATATTGATTTCACACTAGACTTGTATATTTTGTTACTATTCCCTTGTAACTAAATCAAAATGGTTAAGCAGGTGGATTTACAATGATGCCTTAAAAGCGGCAATTCTTTAACTTATTAAAATTTTGTCTCTTGTGTCCGCTTAAGTCATGCTTTAAGTGTTTGAACTCTTTTACTAGTAATCAATCTCATTTTGAATTTAAATACTTGTGTATTAAATTCAAATCTATTTCTCAAAGTAAATAGTTTATGGTATGCCAATCAATTCTCTGTGACAGATTTTCACATTTGAGTTACATGTGGAGACTTTTGTATTTCTGGTCTGGCTTTTAAATTATGTTTCATGCCTGGAAGACTTTTCAGCTTGTATTCTGTCCTTAGAACTTAAAATACATTCTTGATTTTCCTCCTGGATCATGCTAGAACAAGCTGTGGTGGTCTGTTTTTATTCCAGTGTAATTCATTGGATACCTTCCCAAACTTTATCTGGGGCCATCCTCAAATTTCTGCTAAGTGTGGAATTCTGGATCCAGTTGTGCTCCAAAATGTCCACCATGCTTGCATTGAAAATGCACAGCAATATTATCATCTCTAAAACATACTCTCATAGGTTTCCTCAATATTTTAGTTGTTTCCCATCCTTCTTTGTCAATCTTCAGCCTACTCATTCATCAGCAGCTGCTGAATGTATTTTTACCTGTATTTTATATTGCATAGAATATTGCATTGGAGTAGTTACTCATTTTGATTTGTTTACCTCTTTAGGTGTAAATGTCTCCAGCGTTCAGCCACAGTCTGAATCATTGGAATCTTGATTAACCCAGCTGTTATCAGACAAAAAATATGGCTGCAGAAGTGATAACTAGAAAAGGAGGATCCAGAATTTATTTCAGCCAAACATTTAATTTTAAATATGTATGTAACCAAGATATGGCAGTTTCCTGAGGGATCTCTCTCTCACAACCAATGCATTGAAAATTTTTGTAAACTCTACTTTTATGTTGATAAATTCATCTGCAAATCAACTGAATCATTCTTATAGGAAATAACTTGTTTTAAACAAAGGACTCATTGTGCTTAGTTTTTTTTTAAATAGTTGAACTGAAATCATAACTTTATACTTCATTCCACTGAATTTATAACCGAGTAGAAATGGTAAGGAATTTCAACTTGCACTGATTTTAGGCTTCAAAATGAGAAGCTGCTTGTAAAGCACAGCTCAGTGTAAGTTATAAAATGCAGTTTTGGCTGTTGTATACTTTTGCTGTGTTTATCACCAAAGCTTGTCTTGTTCAAGGTGTATAATCAGAATCAGGTTTCTTATCACTGACATATGTCGTGAAATTTGTTTTGCGGCAGCAGTACAGTGCAATACATAGTATGCTATCAATTATAAGAAACATATAAAAAAAAGTAGTGCAAAAAAGAGCAGAAAAGTTGTGAGTTACTGTTCATGGGTTTATTGTCCATTCAGAAATCTGATGGTGGAGGGAAAATGCTGTTCCTAAAATGGTCTTCAGGCTCCTGTACCACCTCTCTGATGGTAACAATGACAGGGGGTCTATAGTAATGGATGCTGCCTTCTTGAGGCATCACCTTTTGAAGGTATCCTGATGGTGGGGAGGCTAGTGCCTGTGATGGAGCTGGCTGAGTTTACAACCCTCTGCAGTCTTTTCTGATCCTGTGTAGTAGCCCCTCCGTTCATCAGTTAGAATACTCTCCATGATATATATGTAAAACTTTGTTGGAGTCTTTGGTGACATACCAAATCTTCTCAAATTCCCAATGAAATATCGTTGCTGGTGTGCCCTCGTCATAATTACATCAATATGTTGGTCCTAGGATAGATCATCTTAGATGTTGTCAACCAGGAGCTTGAAACTGCTCATCTTCTCCACTGCTGACCTTTCAATAAGGACTGGTGTGTGTTTCCTCGACTTCCCCTTCCTGAAGTCCACAATCAATTCCTTAATCTTACTGATGTTGAGTGCAAGGTTGTTGCAACATGACTCAATGAGTCATTCTATCTCACTCCTGTATGTTTCCTCAGCACCATCTGAGACGATGCCTGCAACAGTTGTGTTATTGGCGAATTTATAGATGTTGTTTGTGTTGTGCTTAGCCACATAGTCGTAGGTGTAGGGAGAGTAGTGCAGTGAGCTTAGCACCCAACTTGAGGTGTGCCATTAGGGAGATTTATTTCTGATCTGCACTTACTGTGGTCTCCTGATGAGGAAGTCAAGGATCCAGTTGCAGAGGGAAGTATAGAGGCCCAGTTTTTTTAAAGCTTATTGATTAGTACCGGGGTGTGATTGTGTTGAATGCTGAGCTGTAGCCAATAAGCAGCATCCTGACACACACATTGCTGTTGTCAAGACCAAGTGGAGAGCCAGTCAAAGTGCATCCGCTGTTTATATAGCAGTATAAACACCACTAGTTGGTAGTTATATCAAATTTTGTTTGGGAATAAAAGTATGTCTTTAATATTTCTGATTTAGAATTTAAAAATAAGTTAATTTAATGTGCAAGAATATTTAAGCCTGCAAGTTTGGAAATATGAAAAATGTGCAGCAGCTTTTGATTGACCATGTAGATGTTTTTATTTGAATGACACAAATTATTAGAATTAATGTTTTAACAAAATTATTTTTTTTACATTTGATGGGTTGGTGTCTCTGTCAAGCTGTGTTCATCTTAAAAGCATCTGTTTGGCCTAATAGGCCTGTTCAGCACAGCACTTTTATTACTGATTGAAATCTGTGCCAAATAGTTAATAGACTGGAAATGTTTGTGAAAAGATTGATTTTGTAAAATATCTAAAATCTCTGTACACTTTTATCAGCTATATTGAAAATGTAAAGTTGCCATTTGACTCCTCTTGATAAGGTAGTCTGACCAAAAAATTCTGTCACTTAAGTGTAGAAGATGAATGTTAGTTGTGAATTCAGTGCTGCTATCTATTGTCAGGATTTTAATTTTCTGTAAGTCATTATTTCCCTCCCTTTACTATTTCTCCAAATAAATGTTGTAGTGGGACAACATGGATTCATTTTTAATTGGCAGATCAATCATAGAGTTGCAAATACCACAGGAAATAAAACTTGTTAGTTATATATTAGGATTCTTTAACTCTTAGATGCTGATGTGTACTGCAAAACTATTTCATTGTGTCCCTTGTAACCTATTGAAAAGTCAACCATTGTTTGCGTTTGCTTGGAGTGACCAGCTGAGTTGCTTTATAAAATCTTTTTATTTTTAATCTGATTCTTAGCAATTGAAAGCGAGTTTCTATAATATATTAAGTTAGCAACTGAGTGAGAAAATGCAATTTGATGGACCACTAACTCTGTGATCCTTTGACCTGGACTTCGTGCACAGTTAACTAACTTTTATAGCTAGATCAGATTTTACAAATGCCATTTATGTAAATATAACTGCACATTTATCTGGATTGTTTAAATTTTCTACAGTGGTCATTTAAAAGAAAATAAAGCACTGGAATTTATGGTGATTTTATAAAACAAATAGCTTCAATGTGTTCACTTTTGTTTAATCGGAATTACCAACTGCTCTTTGTATGGAATTGGGCTATTTTATTGCCTGAAACTGATATTTTCCTCCCATTTCTGGTCATAAACAACCAAGTCTTCACGCTGCTTGTGGACTTTGATCATAGTTTTTAAGTTCAGCAATTTAGCCTTGTTAAGCAAGTTTTGATCTGCCACTAAGTATAATAAAATTGTCATACCAACTAAAGTATTTTTACAAGAATTGTAAAATATTAATCAATGCAAACAAAATACTGTATTTGAAAAAAAAACTTTAGAACTGGTTATTTTTTGTCAGAGTAATAGTAAAAAATGGAATGTATGCTTCATTTATAATGAATTTATAAACAGTTCATTTTGCTATGTATGAAGTTATTGTGTATAAAGGGTATGTGCATATTTTAATGTATATGTTTACAGCTGACAAACCTAAACAATAGAAGTTATGTTGACCTACTGGTAGAACAAGTCTCAGAAGAAGCTGCAGTGTGTTACTGTGTCAATGCTGCAGTTGCTAAAGAAAAAATTTAATTGTTTGAAATAATATCACTGAGTTATCCAAGTTTCTAGTATCCCATATAGTATAAAATGTAAACTTGAACAATAGATTTAGCCAGTTTAAGTAAAATCTCTAAATATCTTATCATTCCTGTTCCTGTCCAGATACTGGAACGTGAGGGTCATTCAAACATACAATATTATTTTTGTCCATAACAGTTGCATTGTCCTTGTAAGGACCACACTGAGAGTTTGATGGTCCAACAAATAATGTCTGGACATCTCTTCACTTAACCTTATTTTGGGCATTAATCACTTCAAGGTTGTATACTGTAGTGAAAGAGAATAGCTGAAATGTAAATAGGTTTTGTAAAATGCATGGTATTTAACTGGAAATTAATCAAAATATCTTGGCTAACATTTCTTATTCGTTAGTTTTCTATTATGTTTGTAGCTTTAATGTTTGCCATTCTTTAATACAGTGGTTTGAATTTCTAACACTCAAGCTTATAATCCGAGGTATTGTTAAAATAGGGTTACATTTGACGCCCATATTTTGTCAGATAATGAACACAACTGATTTTTCAGTACAATCTAAGGACAGAGGGTGCTGTTTAGTATCTTGAGTCTTTTCAGTGATCATCTGTGATCTGGCTCCACATATTTGTTCCATCTTCCCTAGGATTGTAATGTTTTAAATCAGGAATAATTTATTCTTTGACAAGGTTCATGCCTTCTGCACATTTTTTTTCCACCATGGGTAAAATCTTCTGTGGTTAATGTATTTAATGAGTTAATTTGATAATGAGGTTCTTGTCCTCTGCTCTGCATAACTTTGGATAATCCCAACTTGTGTTTAAATGAGAAGGTATCAAACCACAGTTCTTTGTATTTGATTTTTGTTGAAGATCGAATTGCTGTAGCAAAGTGGAGTTTTGAACTTGGTGCTATTTTATTGCTCATAGAAAATGTACAGACTACTTCGCTTACTTACGACAAACACAGTCTTAACACACTTTGCAATCAGTATTTTTGCTGTAACCTTGAACGTTTAGAAGGTGCATCATATCTTATCAGTAGATTCAAAGCAAATTAAATTGATAAAGGTCTTGAGCAATTATAATTTAAAAAATGCATTCAGTACTAGCCAAGCTAAATCCAAACAAAACAACTTTGGTTTGTTTAGTATGAGAAAGCACGTAGAATGAAGAACAAAATTTTACAAACAAAATCAATTAACTCCCTTCAAACTATTTGCTTCAAAAAATCTATATTTCCTGTTGACAATTTATTTTCAATTCATGGATTCTTTGAAATTACGAAGGTCAATCCGAAAATGCATGCCTTTTTTCGTTGTCTCCAACTATAACACGAGAGGAATACAGGTTCCCTCATCTGTGTAATAATTATTAGTCCATCCATCAGAACATTTATAAGTATGATTTTCTAGGAAACTTGCTATTTTTACATGTGATTTTTAAAAATATCAAATATACAAATTATATAAATTGCACTGCAATTAAACTTTAGTTTGTAATTTTAGTTTTATAAAATTAAATTTAATTTCTGTTTTTGCACTGTTTTCAGCTTCAGGAATGGTTTCTGCTTTGCTTGTGCAAATTAGCAGCAGGGGAAAAATTGTTATTTAGAAATTGAGGTTATAGCATATTGGATAAGTCAATTCTTAAGAAAAATGCCTCCTTGTTTTAAATGCCCACGTCACACGTGGGAGATGGTGGTCATATATCCTTGTGTACTCACAGCATTAAAGACTTTTCATTTAACATGTTCTTGTACTTTAGCGCATTTTCAAGAATGAACTGTGTTATGTGTCTGTTACAACAACAACCTGATGTTGTCTCAGGACACAAGCATATTCCGAAGAATGATCTAGCTTTTGCTTACTAAAATGATCAGACTAGAGATTCATCAATTCCAGATATGTATCCTCACCACTGACACCCCCCCCCCCCCCAAATCCCACAGCTGGCAGGTATAATATCAAGCGGAGAAGGCACAAGCTCGGGGCTAAATTCAAACATAACTCTAATAGTGTTTTTTTTAGTTCTGGGGTCCTTTACAATCAGCATTTTAAAAACCTAACACTTAGAATCACAACTGCATGTAACTGAATACCTGGTACATGGGCATTGAACTTTTTCTTGGTCATGAGAAATGGAGTGTGAAAACAAACAGCATGCCTTTACTGTCCTATAGCCACAGTAGAACTCCAGAATTTGTAAAAAGAAATTTGCTGGTTATGTAGATTGTGACACAAAGTAAGCTTCTCCAAAAAAAAGCCTATTGCCTTTGACGTTTTATGCAACTGTGATAATGATCAGTTGATTTTGGTCTTAGCACCTTTTGAAAGATAACCAACAAAAAGGATGAAAGTGACCTGAATTATAGTACAAATAAAACTCCTCCGAGGAATTTAAGAAGTCAAAAATGTTGTTATTCCTTAGGCCCAGCAGCATTAGGAGAAACAGCTGGGTGTTTCATGTCAACTCCCTTGCATTGGAAGTGGATAAAGTTAGAAGTAAGTTGTACCATGATGCAGAAAGAAATTGATCTGCAGTGGGTTAGAAGGTGGGACTCATTAAGTGACCAATGGATTGATGATGCAAAGCGAAAGGGCCAGTGTTCAGTAACTGAAACATACAATGGATTGACTGAATATGTTGAATCATCATCTGAAATTGTTGGGACATAACATTTTGAGTTATAAACATGTATTTTGTTTCTTCAGAAGATGAAGTACTGTATGTCATTCCAGTGATGTTCAGCATTGGTTAGTAGGTTAATTGGTCATTATAAATTGTCCTGTGATTAGGCTAGGGTTAAATAGGTGGGTTGCTGGGCAGCGCAGGTGGTTGGGTTGGGAAGGCTTGTTCTGCACTACATCTCTAATTTTTAATCTTCATTGAGAAGATTGAGGAAGAATGAAGAGAAGTGACTGGGAGCTTGGGCACACGTTTTGGATCTGGAATATTTGATCCATTTCTATTATATAATGATGACTCTTTAAGTTTCTGGTTAGTCACCTGTCACTAATTTTCCATTCCTCTTCCATTTTGATTTCAGTCCACTACATTGCTTCAAAGGGAATATGTAAACTCAGAACAAACTCATCTTTTGACTCACCTTTTGGACTTCTGAACCCAACATCCAGTTATCAATTTCAGAATAGTTCCATTTTCATTCTCAGCAGCTCTAGATCAATCCTTAGTTTCATTATTTGTCCTGTTCCCTTAAGGGTTTTTGCCTTTCATCATCCCCACCTTTGTCATTTCACCACTTCTCCTTTATACCCTGTTACAGATCTATTGTTTATTCTGCTCCTAAAATTTGATTATCTGTAACTTTTTCCAGTTCTGGTGAAAGCTAATTGACTTGAAATGTCAACTGTTTCTCTGTTCATAGATGCTGTTTGTATTGAATATTTACAACAATTTGTGTTTTCAAGTCTAACGTGAAATTATTCATCTAGGGAGCAATTACCTGGGGCCTTGCATTCTGGACAGTAAGTGAGGAATAGATGCATGAACGTAGATAGAAATTTGTCTTTTAAATTACTGCCTACAATCTTACCATCTGAATTACTTCAGACAAATTGAATATAAGCATAGCATTTCTGGGACTTTACTCTGAATAATTCACGAAAAGATGACTATTTAATAAACTTGTATATGCAATTTTGAAACTTGTTTTTTAAAGAAATGAATTTAATTGTTTTGAATTACAAATATAACACTATGCAATATTACTTTGATCTTCAATCTTAATGTAACTGAGCATGTGCCACGTTATTGGAAAAATTATAGATTTTATTTGTGATTTTATGTCCTTCAAATTGTAGATTTGAAATATAACTAGTAATGGTACATATTTGGGAATCAAGTTTTTGCATTTATCTATAATATTTCTGCCAGACATTAATGCCAACTGAAGACTGTTTGGAGCTATACACACAAAATGCTGGAGGAACTCAGCAGGCCAGGCAGCATCTATGGAAAAGAGTACAATCAACGTTTCGAAATGTCGACTATACTCTTTTCCATAGATGCTGCCTGACCTGCTGAGTTCCTCCAGCATTTTGTGTGAGTTGTTCGGGTTTCCAGCATCTGCAGATTTTCTCTTGTTTGTGAAGATTGTTACGAGCTTGTTTACCTGCTGCCGAACATGTAGATTGACACTCATAAATTGGCATAATATTAGTGAAGCTTTTTCCTAGTTAGAAATCTTTGAAACTAAACTTTACAAAACAAAATTCAAATGAGTTGGCATTAATAACAAAAATATTATGTCTGCATACTGTTTTTGAAACAGCATATTTCAAAAGTTATTATGAAAATATGGGACTGTTCTGGTAACAGGAGATATATAATGAAGCTTTTGTTATGAAGCTTATTTCCACTCTGCTTTCATAATTATGTATCCTTTTCCTATCTCGAGCTTACTTAGCTTCTAACTTTTAATATGTCTGTGTCGTAATGAAAAAGATGCATTGTCATGAAGTCTGGGTATATTTAATAAATCGGGGCATTGTTTTTTAAAATTTACTACATAAAGGTACATTTTATAAGGGGCTGTGTGACCTTGTAATATTAATCTCGACTAGGCTGTATATGTAGTTAATGTGATGAAATTATATTTTGTACAATTTTGCTTCTTGAACTACATGACAATAAATGTGAATTGAAAAGACACAGGCTGGAATGTTGCGTTTATGGTGTGAAATGTTTCAAGTTCAAATAGATGATAAAATTAACTTTAGTCATCAAAATAGGAATTTTTACAGCAACCTCCAAAACATTTATCCAAAACCATAACATCCAATGTTAAACAATTTCAGGATGTTATCTGTAATCTTCTGTGATGTCTGTTCCATCTCTTTTGGTGAAAACAAAAGCAATTTATAGGAGAGAGTTGGTTTGAATCACATAGAATTTAGGAGCATATAAATGTTTAATCATGAGATTGCTAAAAGGATGTGTGCTGTACTTTGATCTGTTGAACATTTAGGATTACATTTTTTCTCAATGCCCCTGAGCTAGAGATGATTGTCAGGGTCAGTTAACTTCCTAACATGTAGGGAGGAAATATTCCAGCAGGTAGTGAATGTAAAGATTGTGAAGTGCAAAAGGAAGTTGATGCCCACAAACACAAAGAAGGGTTATGACTAAGAGACCAAATAATGTGGAACAGAGGGTGCATGGTCATTTTTGAGGTAATTATAAAGCACTAGTATGGTATGAAACCGGGGGTGCAGCTGGCTGGGGATCTTATGCAAGGATGTATCGCATACAGATCAGTGATATAGAAAAGGTAGGATGGAAGCTTGAGATGGGTTTGAGACCAACTTTAAAGATGGCAATTATGCCTGGGATTATGGATGAGTAAGAGAAAAGCAAATGTGTCAATGCATGATAAAAGAGCAGTTGTGAATGGGAAGGATTCAGCCTTCTAAAACTTGGTGGTTTGGGAGCACATAGATACTATACAGATAGGTTTGAATTTGTTCCTGATGTGTGATGTGTTCATCTGGAGTCAGTTTTACCAAATGAACAGAAATGGACCTGTTATTTTAGGCCCAAAATATATATATATCTGTATGGTGAAACCTCAAATGTTATGCAGGTCTAGACTAAGAAAATGTATTACTTTGACATAATATCTACCTGAGATTCTTCTCCCTTGGTTCACCTTTCATATATTTCCCTCCTCTCCTAGCTGGTTCCATCTGACCATCATCTCTTTCTTCTCTGCACATACATCTTCCCAGCCTCTGACTCTGCTCTCCCTCTCCCTTCCCCAGCTGATTCCAGTGCTCACTTTTGGCCACTGCAGTCACATTTGGCTTCAACATGTTAGGCTAACTCATTGCTTTTTCAAAAATTAAAGATTTTGTCAAGAGATCCTGCGGAAGAATGAACATCAAAATTTTAAGCATTTTTGAAAGCTTGATCGTTTTTGTTTATCCTTCCAATAATTTGTCCTTTGTAATCTGATCCATGGGTTAGTCCTTATTCATGTGTATACTGAAGATGTGATGGTGTTGTATTTGCAATTGTGCATCAAACCAGAATGGAGTGCAAAGATTAACTCAATGTCACTTGCAAGGCCCTAGTACAACTGGAGAAAGAGAGAGAGTGGAGCACATTGGTTAAAGTAAATGAGCCTCTCTCTCCTAATGTGAAAAATCCATTGGGGAGAAATGCATCTATGTTTGCCTGAGAATGGAGGTTTCAGTGATACTATTGCTCTGCAACAATTTACCGGATAAGTACAGCCAAATACAGAGAAAGTATATATACTTGAGTGGTTGGCAAAAGGTTGTATACTTTCAAAGATAAAATTCACAATAGCATATTAAGAAATCTTAGTTGTATGTGCACGCATTTTCATGGAATTGCAAGAAGACATTGAGGCAGAAAATGTAATATGGAATCCCATGTAGTTTTATTTTTGTATTTTACAGATACCACAACTATAATCTTCAGCTTGGCAGGAATTGATAACTTTTCGTAATTAGTAGGCTTCAGTTTAGTATTATTGAAGAATTTTGCTAGGCCTTTAATTAGGTAATTGCTATTTACTGGCATGATCTGTGATGTATTAAATAGATAAATTTTGGTGAATTGATTCATTATTGTCACGTACTGAGGTACTCTTCTTTCATACCATTCATACAGATATTGAGTGCCTTGAGTTAGTTCAAGATAAAACAGTAATAGAGAAGAGTGTTACAGAGAAAGTTTAATGCAGGTAGACAATATGGTGCAAGACCATAACAAGGTAGACTGTGAAATCATGAGTCCTTTTTACTGTACTAGAGATCCATTCAATCACCTTAGAACTGGGAAACAGAAACTGGTGATGCGTGGTTTTAGCTTTTGTATAGTCTGTCCAATTAGAGATGGGAGAAGAGAGTACGCCCGGTGTGAGTGCGGTTCTTGACTTTACCAAGACAGTATGAAGAGTACAAAAAAGACAAGAGTTTCTGCAGGTGCTGGAAATTAGTGTAACTCGTACACAATGCTGGAGAAATTTACAGGTCAGGCAGCATCTCTGGAGAGAAACAAACAATAGATGATTCTGACCAAGGCCCTTCTTCAGGACTAGTTTTGGTGATGTTTCTCTGCAGTTTCCTGTCATCATGGTCAGAGTACTTCACATGCCAATCCTTGATGTGTCCGGATAGGATATTTTCTATGGTGCATCGATAAGAATTGGTGAGGGTCAAAGGAGACATGCCTCCTGAGGAAGTAGAGGTGCTGGTAAACTTTCTTGACTTATGTTATCATAGTAGGGCAGGCTTTTGGTGACTGCTAGGAACTTGAAGCTCTCAACCCTATGAACTCTGTACCATTGGTGTAAGCAGGAACATGTGTACCACCTCCCTTCCTGAAGTGTTTTGTTTTACATTGTGTATATTTTAACTGATGTTTATGCATGTCCAAACTTTCTTTTCTAATGTATTTTTAACGGTCAAAACTAAAGGCTGATTTATACTTGTGCATATGGGCTACGACGTATCCTACACCTGATTTATACTTTTGCGTAGCCCTATGCCGTAACGAGCATGCGTAGTTGTGTCTGTGTTGCTCTGCAATTCACCGCCAAGATGCTAGTTGGCGGTGGGGTTTCTATGCCACTGTGTTGAGTTTCTTCGTGAGAGACATGGACGAGGAAATGCATTTCAAATATTTTCGGACGTAGGTAGGTAGATTTGACGATTTGGTTCGTTGTCTCTGACCATTTATTTCAAATCAGTGTACAGACATAGCGGAGAAAAGCAACTGGAAATGCGTATGAGGAAATGCGATGCTACCAAGCGGACCAATCACAGTTGTTACGGTCTGCGTCGCCGCGACACATGAGTTACATTTTTGGGGAGGTGCACATCACCCTACGGCGTAGGGTACGCAGTACCTACGGCGTACATTTGACGCACAAGTATAAATCAGCCTTAATGTTACAGTATTTTGGAATCAAAGCCATATTATGTCGTAGCAAGTTTGTTGAACATTTCCATTCAGTCTTCAAACTTCTGATCACTTGCCACACTGATTCTTTATCACTTTGACTTTAATCCACCACATAACGTACTATTCCAAAGAAGCCTCCTTCCTGTTGTGGGACCAGGGCCTTGTGACTCTAAAAATCACACTTAACATCATTGTTTACATACTTCAGGTAACGATTGTGCTCTTCCTATTGAAGGCCGATTGTCTTTTGTTTCCTTATTTACCCATTACCAAGCATGGCCCACCCCTATCAACTTTTGTTTTGACTATCTCTTTTGAAATTCCACCACTTCTCCTTTCTCCCCTTTTGGTTCACATTTGTCTGCATTTTAATACATGTTTGTCTGAGATCAGCACTGGACATAAGTGAATCGTTAACCCTAGTCATAATAATGTTATGTATCAATGTAAACCATTAACTGTTTTGTACTTGGGTAGATAGATTTTTTTCAAATGTGTTGAGATGCAACGAGATTTAGCATTCAGAATGTAAAGCAACCTTGAACACTGGGATCTTAATGGCTTGTCTTTTAATTGTTGTTAAATATGGTAATTCATGTTATTTGTAAAAGCTTAGTCATATTAAAAAAAACTCTAAAGGGGAGAATTCTCCAGGCAGATTGAAGAATGATTTGCAGAAATCACCATGTTTACAGCTAGGGATGTAATTATAATTTACATAAATCATTGCTAAGTTATATGTTCATGAATTTAATCCACAAGCTTTAATATTGAGTTTTCATGACTACATAAGTAATCCCTTTGGACTGGGGATGACTTGCTTCCACTCTGGTGTTGAGCATTCTGGCTTAACAAGGCCAGCATTGCAAATGCAAACTCTGCAGTCAGAATGAGTTCTAATATCTCTAGCTTTTATTGTCTTGCAGCAGCAGTAGGCTGCAAAAACAAAACTTATTATTAATTACAAAAATGAATAGTTCAAAAATATATGTGTTGCTTATGAACGCAGCAGGCCAAGCAGCATCTATAGGAAGAGGCGCAGTCGACGTTTCAGGCCGAGACCCTTCGTCAGGACTAACTGAAGGAAGAGTGAGTAAGAGATTTGAAAGTTGGAGGGGGAGGGGGAGATGCAAAATGATAGGAGAAGACAGGAGGGGGAGGGATAGAGCCGAGAGCTGGACAGGTGATAGGCAAAAGGGGATACGAGAGGATCATGGGACAGGAGGTCCGGGAAGAAAGACGGGGGGGGGGTGACCCAGAGGATGGGCAAGAGATATATTCAGAGGGACAGAGGGAGAAAAAGGAGAGTGAGAGAAAGAATGTGTGCATAAAAATGAGTAACAGATGGGGTACGAGGGGGAGGTGGGGCCTAGCGGAAGTTAGAGAAGTCGATGTTCATGTCATCAGGTTGGAGGCTACCCAGACGGAATATAAGGTGTTGTTCCTCCAACCTGAGTGTGGCTTCATCTTTACAGTAGAGGAGGCCGTGGATAGACATGTCAGAATGGGAATGGGATGTGGAATTAAAATGTGTGGCCACTGGGAGATCCTGCTTTCTCTGGCGGACAGAGCGTAGATGTTCAGCGAAGCGGTCTCCCAGTCTGCGTCGGGTCTCACCAATATATAAAAGGCCACATCGGGAGCACCGGACGCAGTATATCACCCCAGTCGACTCACAGGTGAAGTGATGCCTCACCTGGAAGGACTGTTTGGGGCCCTGAATGGTGGTAAGGGAGGAAGTGTAAAGGCATGTGTAGCACTTGTTCCGCTTACACGGATAAGTGCCAGGAGGGAGATCAGTGGGGAGGGATGGGGGGGACGAATGGACAAGGGAGTCGCGTAGGGAGTGATCCCTGCGGAAAGCAGAGAGAGGTGGGGAGGGAAAGATGTGCTTAGTGGTGGGATCCCGCTGGAGGTGGCGGAAGTTACGGAGAATAATATATTGGACCCGGGATCCCACCACTAAAGTGCAGTCGACATTTGAGGCTGAAACCCTTCGGCAGAACTGGAGGAAAAAGCTGAGGAGCAGATTTACTCCTACTCCTACTCCTACTCCTACTCCCCAACCCCCAACCCCTAACCCCAACCCTACCCCTCAGCTTTTTTCCTCCAGTTCTGCCGAAGAGTTTCGACCTGAAACGTCGACTGTACTCTTTTCCATAGATGCTGCCTGGCCTGCTGAGTTCCTCCAGCATTTGTGTGTGTGTATTGCTTGGATTTCCAGCATCTGCAGATTTTCTCTTGTCTGTGATTTAATCATCATTTAAACCATACATTGATACAGTTAAACGAGACAGCGTCCCTCTGGGGCCAAGGTGCATAACCGTACACACGCATTCAAGATAACAAAAAAGAGAAAAAGAACTTAGTCACACAAGGACACACATTTTTAATCCAAGACCCTGAGCAACAAGTCCCACAAATTGATGGTTGTGAATAGTCCGGTCTGTAATTCCACCAATCCAACAAAGGAGGGCAGCACTGGCAGGCGAGACCACCCACAACTGGGCACAGAAGCCACACTACATTTCACTACCAAACAAGGAAAACAGGCCGTGGCAATCAATATCCAACAGGGTCTTGCGATCGCAAAAGGAATGTCCACGACAGACAGTCACTCACTATTTCACTGCATGCCACCTTTGCACACCAACTCTGGTGCCTTCGAATGACAGGCAGCAGTAAGGTCTGCACTCACGTCGGCTCCTCCAATCCGCCTCCTTGCGCGGCCTGACGGCGCGTCCAATGGCCTCTCCTCTGAACCGCCGGCCAGCTGCTACAACAATGAAGGAAATGCTGAGGAGCCAGAGAGTGCCAGTAGATGGTTGCCTCTCTGACTGGAGGCCTGTGACTCTGGGTGTGTTGTAGACTGGTGCTGGTCCATTGTTATTTGTCATGTTTATTAATGATTTGAATGATAATGCAGTAAACTAACTCAGCAAGTTTGCAGATGAAACAAAGATTGGGGGTGTAGTGGACAAAGAGGAAGGCTATCAAACTTGCAGTGGGATCTGAACCAGCTGGAAAAATGGGCTGAGAAATGGCAGATGGAGTTTAATGCAGACGGGACATGGTGAATGGTTGGGCACTGAGGTGTGTGGTAGAACAAAGGGATTTGGGAAAACAGACCCATAATTCCTTGAAAGCGGTGTCACATGCAGATAGGGTGGTAAAGAGAGCTTTTGGCACATTGGTTTCTGTAAATCAGAGTACTGAGTATAGGAATCGGATGGAATGTTGAAGTTGTATAAGATGTTGGTGAAGCCAAATTTGGACTATTGTGTGCAGTTCTGGTCATCTACCTCAGTAAGTTTGAAGGAGTTCGGAGAAAATGTACAAGGATGTGCCCGGAGTTGAGTGAGAGGGGAAAAGCTGAATAGTTAGGACTTTATTCCCTGGAGTGTAGGAAAATAAGGGTAGAGTTGATAGAGGTATACAAAATTCTGGATATAGATAGGGAAAATGTAAGCAGATTGTTTTCTGCTGAAGTTGGGTGAGACTCGAACGAGAGGTGATAGTTTAAAGATGAATGGTGAAATATTTAAAGGGAACCTGAGGGAGAACTTCTTCACTCAGTCAGTGGTGCATGTCTGGAACAAGCTGCCAGCTGAAGTAGTGGATGCAAATTAAATTAGAACTGTTACGAGAAGATTAGATAAGTACATGGTTGGGAGGGTTATGGAGGGCTATGCTCCAGACACAATTGATAGGACTAGGTCAAACAACATTTTGGCATGGACTAGATGGGCTGAAGAGCCTATTTTTGTGCTGTAGTATTCTATGGTTCTAATTAAGGCACACTGCATCATTGTGTGGGATGTGGCAATTAATTATATTGGATTGTTCGCACATTGATTGTTATCAAGTAAAGTTAGAAGTATTGATTTAATGATGACAAATTGTTGTGGAGAATGACACGTGCAATAGACAGTATCTATTTGAAATGCCTGTTAGGTGTTAGGAACAATTAGCTTTTTTTCCTCTATGGATTTAATTTCATGATTTAAGATTCGATTTAAATTTAAGGCATTGATTCAAAAGCATATGGAATGAACTCAGTTTGAAGAGTTTATATTTAATCTGTAGCATACTTCATGAGTAATGGTCAGTTGACAGTGAAACGAACTGCTGAACAAATGGCTCTTCCACATCCCAGTCTCTCATTTCATGAGATAAATATGGAGCGTGGAATGCCGAGCACTTAACCGTTGGGCCATGTGACTTGTTGCAATCCTCTGACAAGCTGTTCTAAATTTAACTGTTTGTCCATCAGTTAGCCTGTGAGTTAAGAGAGAAAGGAAGAAGAAAAGAGAGCTCTGAAAAGAGGAAGAAATTTAATTATTACTTTACCGATAAGTCTTTTCGGGGATGAACCTCGCAGTGGGCTTCAAGCCGATGCTCGGAGATGCACAGACAATGGACAGTTTGGAGAAACAACTTATTTGTCCTATCTGTCTGGAAATGTTCACAAAGCCAGTAGTAATTTTACCATGCCAGCATAATTTATGCAGAAAATGTGCCAATGATATTTTCCAGGTATGTGTTTCATTGATTGTTATTAATTGGATGTGGTGTAATTGTTAATTTATTTTGAACAGATGAACGTTAACAGCATTTATACTTTCAGTAAGATGAGTGAACTTTTTGATCAAACAAGACATGTTTGCACTGCACTTCAATATCTGAAAAGACAGCTTTACTGACATTTTCGATTTGAGCTTTAAGGAAACAAAACTGCATAATGAGGAAAAGAAAATAACAAAGGAAATACACTCAGGACACTAACATGGCCAGAGAAGTGGAAGAAATAACAATCAAATATAGATCAGCTGTTTAAAAATAGAAACATTCTTGTGTAAGATATTACTACCATTGAAGTGGATGTTTGTGAAATGGAAGAAAGTTATCAAAACAGAAATCTTGAGAAAGGATATGTGTTCTGAGAACAATAGCTGAATCATTTAGTGAACTGATTATTGGGGTTAATTGACATAACCATATGATATCTCGTTCCTAGGCATCCAACCCCTTCTGGCAGTCGAGGGGTTCCACAACAGTACCTTCAGGAGGCCGCTTTCGCTGCCCTTCCTGCCGGCATGAGGTCGTGTTGGATCGCCATGGGGTTTACGGCCTGCAGAGAAACCTCCTGGTGGAAAATATCATTGACATCTACAAACAAGAATCATCCAGGTTGCACAACGTACTTTATTTATAGAGGCAGTCGGGCAAACAGAGTCAAAATACTTCAGTGAATGTTTTGAAAATATATTTATATGAAACATGGTTTTGTTTGAGTTTGCCTTTTGTTTTCTCATTTGCCCTCTCATGAACTGTACCATCATCTTAAAGCCATAGTCTTGCCAGCAGAGCTGGGGGGAGGTGGGAGGAAAGATTAACATAAAAAGGTATTTTTCCAGCAGTGCCATTCCATGATTCAATAATTAGTGGGAAAGGGGAAATAGCACTGACCCTTGTGAATGGGAAATCAGAAGTAAAATATTCTGCAATATGGGAATCCAAATAAGAATGGTTAAAAATGTAGAAAGCAACAAGATTGAAAGTCATGAAGGAGGTGAAGTGAGTTGAGCATCAATTCAAGTTTATTGTCATTCAACTATATACACATATGTAACGTATCAAACCATATAGAAACGAGATGACGTTTCTCCGAACCAGGGTGTAAAGCACAGTAGTACACATAACAGACAATAACTTATGAAGATAAGGATAAAAATCTACAGATGAATAACAAACCGTAAGGTATGGGGCAGATTAACCAGTGACACTTCAAATACAATGCAGCTGGGAGTTCAGAAGCCCAGTG
Organism: Mobula hypostoma; assembly: GCF_963921235.1. NCBI lineage: Eukaryota > Metazoa > Chordata > Chondrichthyes > Myliobatiformes > Myliobatidae > Mobula > Mobula hypostoma. The sequence goes on from NC_086098.1 coordinate 38,498,915, forward strand.
GCCTGGGGGAAGAGGTTGTTTTCATCCTGATTGTTCTTGTCTTTATGCATCATAGTCTCCTGCCTGATGGTAGAAAGTCAAAGAGAATGCTGGATGGATGGATGAATCAAGCCTGGGATATTAAAATTGTTTAACCATTATTTCACTTAAAGCTCTGAGGCCTCCGTCGGTCAGAGTTGACTATTGATATTGCATCCCAGCTGTCTAGATACACCAGCCTGGGCAGTACGATATGGAGAGCAAGCTGTTGCCCATGTAGCAAGCTCAATGTAGGACTGCCTTAGGGAGTCCAGTTGGGGAAGGCTTTGGGAGTAAATCCCGAGGGAAAAATCCGGAGCTGGAGTCCCTAAGGCAGTCCCACCATTGAGCTCAATGCTGACTGGCAACTCTTGCGATGCTGCTGGTACCAAACCGTATGGGTGTCTGCCGGCCCTTTGAGTTCATCGGATGCATGGAGAGGGTGAGCTTGCTACATGGGCAACAGCTTGCTATCCTTATCGTACTGCCCAGGCTTGTGTATCTAGACAGCTGGGATGCAACATCCATGGTTGACTCTGACCGACGGAGGCCTCAGAGAAAAGGTGGGGTTCTTTTGCCCGCTACTATCACTTGATTTGAGTTAATTAAGATGGTTTCCTTCTGATTCTTGTTTAAATGAATTTGAGTTGGTGGATTGATGTTTTTCTTTTATGGAAGCTTGTATGGCGTATAGCTCTGGGGTTGTCCTCCCAATGGTTTTTTTTGTTTTTTTTTGTTAGCAGGGACGTTTTTTTTGTTTTAGTTAGTAGGGGTTCTTTTTTTCCTAAAAAAAATTCTTAACACTTTATTTTTTCTTCTTATTATTGATGTATTGTTTAGCTTTGTTAATCGGTTATTTGGTAATTTAATTCCTCATTGTACAAATTGACATGTTGACTTGATTACTTTAATGTTTTTTGTTGATCTTCAATAATAATTAATAAAAAATTTAAAAATGGAAATGAAAGAAGGCCATGGAACCCATTCAGAGAAAAGCATCAACTCCCCCCCCCCACTGCTCCACCCCTGCTCCCCGTACCCCACTTCATGCGCAGAAAACAAATCCTGCACAGCGACAAAAAAGAATGGGCAAATACACAGAATATAAAGCACAAAAACTAAAGAGTCCATATTAAGTTCAGCTCAGTATTCATTATCTGCAGGCCGCCCTGATTCAAAGTTGCTCAAAGATAGCAACAGAAAAGGGGAACGACGGGAAACCAGAAGACACAACATAATGTGAACTACAGTCCAATCTACAACCGCATTGATTGTACCTTGCTCTGGGACCATCCTCCGACAGCATCGGGAGAGAGAGACCATTTGAATGCAGGGACCTTCCTTTGGGAGCAGTGAGAGAGACCGTCGCATGAAGACATCTTCTCTGGCAGCAGCGAGCGAGAGGTTGGACACCCATTCATCTTCTGCATTCGCCTCAGAGTTTTCAATTTTCCTCGATGCTTTAATTGGCGAGATCGGTGAGAAATGGGGTCGATCATGGGCTCGTGCCCAGTCTCCAAACCTTTAGGCCTCGAGGAGGCCGCTTACCTCCCAGAACACTCTCAAAGACAGCAAACCACCAAATGACTCAATTGGCCTGAAAGTACACCATCAAACTGTAGATCACAGGCTCCAACATTGCAGAACTATATTTGAAAGAAAAGGAAGTGAAAGAAGTAGTTTTGCGGGCCAACTTGAGGATGTTGCTCGTGATAGCATTGTTCCCCGCGCCATCTTCTTCCATCAAGGAGCCCCATCATCCAGGGCATGATTTCTTCTTGCTACTACGATCAAGCGGGAGGTACAAGAGCCCTAAGTCCTACTCCACCAGGTTTAGGGACAGTTATTACCTTCAATCATCAGGCTCCTGAACCAGTGTGAATATCTTCATTCATCTCAAATCTGAACTGATTCCACAAACTACTGACTCACTTTCAAGGTCTCCACCACTCATGTTCTCAGTATTACTCATTTCTTTATTTGTATAACTTGTCTTTTGCACATTGATTATCAGTCTTTGTTTACGTATAGTTTCTCAAAAATTATATTGAATTTCTTTATTTTCCTATAAATGCCTGCAAGAAATTGGATCTCAAGTTAGTATATCGTTATACATACTTTAATTTGACTTTCACTATGGCTTAATTCCTTGAGGTTTATTGTTAATATCAATTCTAACTCTATTTCTTCCTCCTCACTCTAGGGATCTTTTTGCTTCTCCCAACTCAAAACAGCGGAACTATATGAATCACTCGCTGCTGCATCTTGACAACATGCTTTCTATACTTCCTCCATTTTTTAAATTCTTCCTCCTTATCTGAGAGATGAGCCTAAAAGAAAGATCATGAAGGAGGCTAAATAATCAAATTTCCTTCCTAGGTGACCAAGAGTTAGCACAGGAAATTGCAATGGCCTTGGCAATTCATTGCATTGAGCACCTCCCAATAAAGGTTCTGGTGTTAGGTGTGTGGGGCTGGGGTGATGGAGAGGCAGTGGATGTCAGAGGGGACGGCCGAGGATAAGTGGGTGAGGTGATGTGGGAGGAGGAGTATCTGTTCATGGAGGTGAGAAGACATTACCTAAAGGTGGGGGAGGCAATCATCTCAAGAGAAATGAAATGACTCGTTCTTTTAGTTCCCAATATTTCCCATTGTGGCACTTTGCACTTTTCACTAATAATTTTCTTCAGGCCTCTGCACACCAAGCCAGACCAGCAGTTAATGTGTGAAGAGCATGAAGATGAAAAGATTAATATCTACTGCCTAACCTGCGAGGTTCCAACCTGCTCAATGTGCAAAGTCTTTGGTGCTCATAAAGATTGTGAAGTGGCACCTCTGCAAAATGTCTACAAACGTCAAAAGGTATGTTGGAGTTCTTTAACAAAAATCGGTATCCCTAGCTAGTGTTTTGCTATTGTATCTTTTAAAAAAAATGCCACTAACTTATCTTAAAGGAGTTGTTAAGATGTCAGAGAAAATGTTCAAGCCATGGACAAACATGTCACTGCTGCTGCCTGGAATGGTCTGACAATTATTCCTATTCTTCACAGACTGAGCTCAGTGATGGAATTGCAATGCTTGTGGCCGGAAATGACAGAATCCAGGCAATTATTACCCAGCTGGAAGAAATCTGTAAAACCATTGAGGTAAGCAACTGCATGTCAAAAATATCTGTTACTTAGCTCACGGAATAACTACTCTTTGTCTTGTAGTGTATTATCTGTTCAACTGATCAAACGTTCCATGTTTACAATAGTTCTTCATCACACTGATTGTTCCTGTGTCTGCCAGTGTGCATTCACTTCCACTCAGACAAAAGCCCAGGTTAAAAGCCTTTCTCGTTTTCATTTCCTGGACTTGCCTCTGCATTTGCATTCTGCTCCAGCTCTGAAGTTCTTCTCCACTCTGACTTTAATGAGCAACTCATTCCCTCAGATGTGACCATATCTTCAGCTACCAAGGTCCTTAGGTCTGTAATTTTCTTCTTCAATCTCTCCATCTTTCCTATCATTAGACATTCCTTTGATCCAGCTCTTGCTTGTTTATCCTAATATCTGATTGGCTGTCAGATCTGGTCTTGGGAAGCATTTGTTTTGCATGTTAAAGACTCTTCTGGAATACACGTTGCTGTTGCTGTATAAGAACATCAAATGAGGAACTATAGGAAATTTTTAGCCTGTCTTCAGCTACCAGAAATTTGACAACAAAAATGCCGAAAATAGCAATGAGAGCAAGTAGCTGGTGAGCTGTGCCTTTTCGACAATGACAACTCCTTACAGTGTGTGGCAGATCTGCAGCAAAGTAGCATGAAGTTTCTTGTCATTAAAGGATGTAGATTAATATATTTTTCCTCTGTGAACATGTGTTATTTTGTGTCATAGTATCTGGCAAAAATGTGTTTAAAGAAAGACCTTTAGTAAATACCAATCTCTCATATCATATTATAAAATTGCTTTGCTAACATCTCCAAGTTGCAAGGTGATAGAGAGGATTTTCTAAACTGAATCCTTGACCCTTATCATTCCTGCTTTAAACATTAAATTTTGTCCCCCGCCCCCCAATGTTCTTAAGACACTGTTCACACGGTGAAGAGGAGAGTGTGTGTGGGGAGGAAGGAAAAAGAATAAGAAAAGAAAATCTGACTGGAAAGAAAATGCTTTAGTGGAAATTAAATAAATCTGACTTCGGGGTATTGCCTAAGTAACTGTTCTTTGAACTCATGGGCTGAATGGTAGAATATGTTCGTTAAAAAATGCAATAATGTCTGTTTCTCGTTAACTGTGATTTTTTTCAAAAGCTGTGCAGCTATGATCTGAGAATGAGTTTGTTAAAATTATGTTTGACCTCTGGATAATAACCTAGAGGTAATAGGGAATTTGTTGCCAACAATCCTTTAATACTCAGTTTGTCATTATTGATTTGTTGTTCCACACAAACAATTAGCCACCTTATAAAAAAGTACAATTATAACAAAACTAATTATTTAATTCTTGAATATTGAGAGCTACCAGTGCAATTAACCTGTGTAAGAACAAATTGGGTGACTGACAGACAAGGATGGTTATTGTATATTACAATAACAGACATGTTAAGGCGATAATTGTGTGGCTGTTCATGTGAAGAGGAAAATAGTCACTTTCTGGTATACGGTGTATGTTTTGAAGAATCGGTGAATTATAGCAGCAGTGGAACCTGTCTGAATGGGGAGATTAACCAGTGGGAAGTTTGAATGATTGTGCAAGGGGAGGTGTGCACCAAGAGAACTGGAAGACATGTTGGTTTCTAGAGAATGAGGATTTAAGAATCTTTCACTTGGTTAAGTAGGTCAAATTATGTTGGCATTAGCATGCAAATAGCGAAAGTATTCCCTTCAATTTTTAAACGAAATACACATCCTTCACTCCAAATTCTACATACAATTAAAACAAAAACAGAAAATGCTGTATGTATAGAGTAGATCAAGTTCTATCTGTGGGTAGACTGATAGAGTTAACACTTCCTGTTGGAAACTCTTCCCCCACCGTCACGTGATTTTGAATATATAATTAAGTTTGTTCTGGCTACTGTTTTAAAATTGTGCTGTTAAGAGAAGGACATCTTTATAAATTCTTATTCCTTATGAACCAAAATATTTCTATCTCATTCTGTTGTTTTGACTCATGGTCCCATGTGTGTTCTTAGCTGAAATTCCTCAAGGATTTGTCACGCTTGCTGGACTGTGACACTGAAAATTATTTTGGGAATACTTTCCCCTGGAGATTGCTGTCATTACCAGCCTCTTTCTATCCCAGTGCAGGGCACCCACTCCCTCAACTCCTGCACCCTCTGCAAAGGATATCAAAGTGTATCAAATGATATATTTTGTATCAAAAGGTTGAGCAGGAAGGCATAGGTGGAGGTGTGGCTCTGTTGGTAAAAGATGGGATTACATCTATAGAAAGAGGTGACATAGGGTCAGAGGATGTTGAATCTTTGTGGGTGGAGTTAAGAAACTACAAGGGTTAAAAAACCGTGATGAGAATCATATATAAGCCTCCAAATAGTAGCCAAAATGTGGGATTGAGATTGCAAAGGGAGCTGGAAAAGGCATGTAATAAGGATAATGGCACAATTGTAATGGGGGACTTCAATTATGCAAGGGGATTGGGAAAATCAGGTTGCGGTCTGATCATAAAAGAGGGAATTTGTGGAATGCTTCTGAGATGGCTCTTTAGAGCAGCTTGTGCTTGAGCCTACTCAGGGAAAGACTATCTTAGATTAGGGAGCTTAATGTAAAGAAGCTTATTAAGGATGAAGTTTCGGGGTACTTGGAGACTAATGGTAAAATAAGTCAAAGTTAGCATGATTTCTGCAATGGGAAATCTTGCTTGACAAATTTGATAGAATTGTTCAATATCCTGAAAAGGGAGGGTGAGCAGCCGGAAGCCATGGTACATAGTGGTACCAATGACCTAGACAGAAAAAGGGAGGAAGGTCTGAAAAAAAGAATACAGGGAGTTAGGAAGGAAGCTGAGAAGCAGGACCTCAAAGGTAGTAATCTCAGGATTGCTGCCCGTGCCACCCAACAGTGAAGATAGGAATAGAATGAGGTGGCAGATAAATGTGTGGCTGGAGAAATGGAACAAGAGGCAGGAATTCAGATTTCTGGATAATTGAGACCTCTTCTGCAGCAGGTGGGACCTGTACAAAAGGGACAGGTTGCACTTGAATCCGAGCGGGACCAATACTCTTGTGGGCAGGTTTACTAGTGCTGTTGCAATGGCTTTAAACTCATATGGCAGGGGGATGGGAACCAGTATGATAGAGCCAAGGATGAGTCAGCAGGTTTACAAGTAGATGATGGGGTAACATGAATGTAAGGAAGGACAAGCCAATGATTGGGTACAAATGCAGAAAGGGCAATGAGTTAAATCGTACCACAGAGGCAAAATTCAAAAGACGAAAGAATGCAGGACTGAAGGTGCTGTGTTTAAATGCTTGTGGCATTTGGAATTAGGTGGATGAACTCTTGGCAATTGGAGATTGGTCAGTATAATATTGTGGGCATCACTGAGTTGTGGCTGAAAGAAGGACATAGTTGGGAGCTCAACATCAAAAGACACTTTGCATCCAAAGCAGAGGCAGGAAGGCATAGGTGCTGGTGTGGCTTTGTTGGTAAGAGATAGAATCACATCTTTAGAAAGAGGTGACATAGGGTCAGAGAATTTTGAATCTCTGTGGGTGGAATTAAGAAACTGTAAGGGTAAAAAAGAACATTATGGTGATCAAATATAGGCCTCCAAATTGTAGCCAAGATGTGGGGTTGAGATTGCAAAGGGAGCTGGAAAAGGGCATGTAATAAGGGTAATGTCACAATAGTAATGGGGGACTTCAATATGCAAGAGAATTGGGAAAATCAGGTTGGTGTCAGATCACAAGAGAGGGAGTTTGTTAAAACCTATGGGATAGCTTCATAGAGCAGGTTGTGCTTGAGCTGTCTCGAGGAAAGGCTCTCCTACATTGGGAGTTGAGTAATAACCAAGAAGGAGCTTAATGTAAAGGAACCCTTAGGAGACAGCGATCATAGTATGATTGGATTCATACTGCAATTTGAGAGGGAGAAGCATAACTCAAATGGGTTAGTACTGCAATGGAATAAAGGCAAATACAGAAGAACGAGAGAGGAGCTTGCCCAGGTGGATTGGAGGATGATACTGCTGAGAATGACAGCTGAACAGAGATGGCCGAAGTTTCTGGGAATAGTTCACAAGGCGCAGGATAGATGTGTCCCACAGAGGAAGATGTTCTCAAATGGCAGGGCTAGACGACTGTGGCTGACAAAGAAAGGGAAGGACTGCATAAAACCAAGGAAAGGACATGTAAGGTAGCAAAAGTGAGTGGGGAAAGTTGGATGATTGGAAAGTTTTTAAAATGGATTTGGCCTGTCCCCTAAAACCCTCACTAATTTTTATAGATGCACCGTAGAAAGCATTCTTCTAGGGTGCATCACAACCTGGTATGGAAGTTGTCCTGTCCAAGACCGGAAGAAGCTGCAGAAGATCGTGAACACAGCCCAGCACATCACACAAACCAATCTTCCGTCCTTGGACTCACTTTACACTGCACGCTGTCAAAGCAGTGCTGCCAGGATAATCAAGGACACAACCCACCCAGCCAACACACTTTTCGTCCCTCTTCCCTCCGGGAGAAGGCTCAGGAGCTTGAAAATTCGTAAGGCCAGATTTGGGAACAGCTTCTTTCCAACTGTGATAAGACTGCTGAACTGATTCTGACCTGGATCTAGGTCGTACCCTCCAAATATCCAGACCTGCCTCTCGGTTTTTTTTACACTACCTTACTTTCCATTTTCTATTTTCTATTTATGATTTATAATTTAAATTTTTAATATTTACTATCGATTTGTACTCCAGGGAGCGGGAAGCACAGAAACAAATATCGCTGTGACGATTGTATGTTCTAGTATCAATTGTTTGGTGACTATAAAGTATAAGTATAAAATCATCAAAATAAGACTAAAAAAGCTATAAGAAGGGAAAAGATGAAATATGAGGGCAGACTAGCTGATAATATAAAGCAAGATACCAGAAGTTTTTTCAGTTATATAAAGAATAAAAGGGAGGTGGAAGTTGATATTGGATCACTGGAAAATGATGCTGGTGATATAGTAATGGGGAACCTAGAAATGGCAGATGAACTTAATAAGTACTTTGCTTCAGTATTTACAGTGGAAGACACTAGCAATGTGCCAGAAGTCCATGATTGTCAGGGAGCAGGAGAGAGCACCATTTCTATTACAAAGGAAAAAGGTCTTAAGGTGGATCAGTCACCTGGACCAGATGGACTACATCCCAGAATCCTGAGAGAGGTTGCTGAAGAGATAACGGATGCATTGGTAATGATCTTTCAGGAATCACTTGGTTCAGGCATGGTCCCGGAGGACTGAAAGATTGCAAATGTCACTCCACTCTTTCAGAAGGGAGGAGGGCAAAAGAAATGAAATTATAGACCAGTTAGCCTAACCTCAGTGGTTGAGAAAGTGTTGAAGTCAATTACTAAGGATGAGGTTTTGGGGTACTTGGAGACTAATGATAAAATAAGTCAAAGTCAACATGGTTTCTATCAAGGGAAATCTTGACAGACATATCTGTTAGAGTGCTTTTAAGGAAGTAACAAGCGGAGTGGACAGAGGAGAGGCAATGGATGCCATTTACTTGAATTTTCAGAAGTGCCACACATGAGGCTGCTTAACTAGTTAAAATCCTATGGATAGAGGAATGGCTGACAGCCAGGAAGCAGCGAGTGGGAATGAAAGTGGCTTTTTCTGGTTGGTTGCTGGTGACCAGTGGTATTCCTCTGGGATCAGTATTGGGACTGCTATTTTTCACATCGTTTGTCAATGATTTGGATAATGGAGCTGTTGGCTTTGTGGCAAAGTTTGTAGATAATACCAAGATAGGTGGAGGGGTAGGTAGGGCTGAGGAAGCAATGCGATTGCAGCAGGATTTAGACAAATTGGAAGAATGGGCAAAAAAGTGGCAGATGGAATACAGTTTTGGAAAATGTACAATACAATATTTTGGTAAAAGGGACAGTAGTGCAGACTATTATCTAAATGGGGAGAAGGTTCAAACATCAGAGGTGCAGAGGGACTTAGGAGTTCAAGTGCAAGGCTCCCGGAAGGGTAGTTTACAAGTTAAGTAAATGCAGCAAATGCAATGTTGGCATTGTTGGCACTTATTTCAAGGGGAATAGAATATTCAACAGTTTTGTGCCCCATATCTCAGAAAGGATGTGTTGTCATTGGAGAGAGTCCAGAGGAGGTTCACGAGGATGATTTTGGGAATGAAGGGGTTAACAGATGAGGAGCATTTGGTAGCTTTAGGCCTGTAACTCACTGGAATTTAGAAGAATGCAGGGGGATCTCATTGAAACCTACTGAATGTTGAAAGGACTAGATAGGGTGGATATGGAGAGGATGTTTCCTGTGGTGGGGGTATCCAGAACTAGAGGGCATAGACTCAAAATTGAGGGACGACCTTTTAGAATGGAGACGAGGAGAAATTTTTGTTAGTCAGAGAGTAGTGAATCTGTGGACTGCCACAGACTGTGGTGTAGGCCAAATCCATGGGTATATTTAAGGTGGAAGTTGATCAGTCAGGGTATCAAGGGATATGGCTAGAAGACAGCTGTATGGGAATGAGTGGGATGCGGGATCAGCCATGATGAAATGGTGAGTGGACTCGATGGGCTGAATGGCCTCACTCTGCTCCTATATCTTATGGTCTTATGGTCTTAAGTGCAGTCGTGGAATAGAAACTCTCAGCCATACTTCTCTAGCTCAGCGAACAACAGGCAATACCTCTGACTGTGGCTAAGTAAGTCAAATAAAGCCTCTTGGAATTCAAAAAGAAATGGCAGACTGTATCTCACTTTTATTTATATCTGCCTATTGGTCAATTAGTTCAAGTCATCCCATTACAGGAAAGATGTGGAGGCTATGAAGTTGGTGTAGAAGAGATTTACTAGCATGCTGCCTGGACTAGAGGACCTGTGCTTTAATGAGAAGTGCGACAGAATTATTATTTTTTTCTCTGGAGCAACAGAAGCTGAGAGGAGATCTGACAGAATTTTATAAAATTATGAGAGGCCAGTATCGCAGATGAGCGGACAGCCAGCATCTCTATCCCAGGGTCAAAACGTCTAATAGCAGAGAGTGTGCATTTACAGTGGGGTGGAGAGGGAGATGGATTTTTACCCAGAATGTTGGGTGCCTGGAATGTGCTGCCAGAGGTGGTTGTGGAGGCAGGCACATCTGAGGTGTTTGAGGCTCTGCGGCACGTGATCATACAGCGAATAGAGGGATATGGATTGTGCGCAGGCAGGAGGGATTAGCTGTGATTAGCTTAAACAGTTCAGCACAACATCGAGGACTGAAGGCTTCTTCCTGTGCTTTACTCCTCTGTGCACTGATTTTTTTCTGGTTTTGTATAGTTTTACACTTCCTTAATATCTTCATTTATTCAATTATTTATACAGTATGTATTGCTATATTTTTGTTTAATGTGTTTAGAATGCCCTTAATGTTAAGACCCTCCATGTAGTTTTAATTCCTTAAGTTTAATTAATTGCTCCACTTACTTTTGAATTCAGTTGCCCCTTTTCGTTGGAGGGACGATTCGCCTCCTTCCTTCTCTGCATTGCGGGGTTCTGCCACTTGCAGCTGTTTCTGTTGCCAATTGTCTAACACCCAGCCCCACCTGCAAAGCTGTAGCCTCTGGGTTACAAAATTCTGGCATCAAATCCCACTGGAGACCAGGCCACAGAAAACCAGGCTGCGGCTGCTGCTCCGTGCAGAGCCGGGGGAGCACTGCAACACAGGAGGTGCGGCCTTTTGTGTGAAATGTTAAACCAAGCCTCCACCTGCCCATTCGAACACAATTACACCTTTCACAAAAGAATTGTTGAACTGGCTCTTCTCTCACATTTACCTCACAATCAGCATTACTAAAACAAATTATTGTATTTTTTTGTTTGTATAAGTTTGCTGCTTGAAGAAGGGTTACGCTCTCAGAGAGATATGAAAGGCCCCACCTATATTCAAATTCTTTCATTTCTTTTTAAACAGTGTATACAAAACAGGTCTAAGGTTAAAAGTGGGTGAGGCATTTAGTTCCTCCGTCCATCTCAGATCTTTCAATAGTGGTAGGAGAAATCCAATCTAATTTTGTCTACTTAAAGAGGTTCCTAAATATACTTCTAAGATTCTGTTGTGTTTATATTGCCACTTGGAGACGCTTGAGAAGAATTTGTTGCTACTCGGGACTGGGTGCGTGGGTAAATGAGTCATCAGATATCTTGTTTGCCAACACTGCAAATAGTAGGAGGCACAGTGTGAACACAGCCCAGATACATGCTTGAGATATCACACCATAAGCCTGAGAATATCAGTTCGGTATCAAGCTTACAGGGCCCACGCTACTCCAAGATCCTCCATTGTCTTCAGTGGAACACCTCTAGACCTCACAGACAGATGATATGGCAAAAGCTATCTTGCCTTAAGGCCTCTGTGAAGCAACAAAGTTAATAAGTTTAAAAGGCAAGGAAATCTCAGGTAAATGCGTCACTGTCAAGGAATAAAGATAAGTACATTTTGATTACAGTGTGTAATTTTGGATCACATGGATTATTTCAGACAATTCATTCATGACTTTAACATCCCTGGAGTTTCACAGTGTAATCTTATCATAGAATCAGCACATTACAGGCCCTTCAGCCCACAATGCTGTGCTGACTATGTAACCTACTCTAGAAACTGCCTAGAATTACCCTACCATGTAACCCTCTATTTTTCTAAGCTATCTAAGTATTTAAGAGCTACTTTTTCTAAGTATCTAAGAGCCACTTAAAAGACCCTATTGTATCCACCTCTATCACTGTTGCTAGCAGTGCATTCCACACAGCCACCTCCTTCTGTGTAAAAAAAACTTACCTCTGACATTCCCCTTGTACCTAATTCCAGGCACTTTAAAACTATGCCCCCTCGTGTTAGCCATTTCAGCCCTGGGAAAAAGCCTCTGGCTATCCACACAATCAATGCCTCTCATCATTTTATACACCTCTATCAGGTCACCTCTCATCCTCCGTCGCTCCAAGGAGAAAAGGCCAAGTTCACTCAACCTATTCTCATAAGGCATGCTCCCCAATCCAGGCAACATCCTTGTAAACCTCCTCTGCACTCTCTCTATAGTATCCACATCCTTTCTGTAATGAGGTGACCAGAACTGAACACAGTATTCCAAGTGGAGTCTAACTAAGGACTTACATAGCTTTGATATTACTCATGGCTCTTAAACTCAATCCCATGGTTGATGAAGGCCAATACACCGTATGCCTTCTTAACCACAGAGTCAACCTGAACAGCAGCTTTGAGTGTTCTATGGATTTGGATCCCAAGATCTCTCAGATCCTCCACACTGCCAAGAGTTCTACCATTAATACTATATTCTGTCTTCAAATTTGACCTACCAAAATGAACCACTTCACACTCATCTGGGTTGAACTCCATCTGCCACTTCTCAGCACAGTTCTGCATCCTATCGAGGTCCCACTGAACCTCTGACAACCTCCAGATTATCCACAACACCCCCAACTTTTGTGTCATCATCAAACTTATTAACCCACCCTTCTACTTCCTCATCCAGGTCATTTATAAAAATCACAAAGAGAAGGGATCCCAGGACAGATCCTTGCAGAACACCCCTGGTCACTGTCCTCGATACAGACTATGAACCATCTACAACCATGCTTTGCCTTCTGTGGGTAAACCAATTTTGGTCCACAAAGCAAGATCTTCTTGGATCCCATGCCTCCTTACTTTCTGAAAGAGCCTTGCATGGGGAACCTTATCAAGTGCCTTACTGAAATCCATATACACTACATCCACTGCTCTACCTTCATGTAATCTTAATGTAATAAGGTACATAAAAACATATTGCTGCATTTCAGTTGACACAATGAGATACACGGGACCTAAACTGGGTTTTTATATGTCTCTAGCTTGCAAGCACACTTGCATGGTCTCCATGTACTTTCTTTATCTCTTAGTTTGCACAGTTTAAAAAATATGATGGAGCTTGTAATGAATTTTACCTAAAAAAATAAGCTACCTGCAGATTGCACTTATAATCTGTAAATCTGATGAATATTTCTTATTCTTTCAGAAACATGCTTTTTTTTTTGCTAGAAACTAGAAGTGTTGCTTTAGGTAAAATTCATTACATACTGTAGTCTATCACAATAGAGTGGAGACAGTCGCATTGATGCAAACTCTGTTACAGTAATGTTCTGTTGAAGTGATTAATGGAGTTTATGCTATCTATTTTTCCCCAGAATGTATGCTGTTTGAAAATAATGGATGACATGGGATAGTCTATAAATAAGTTTGGTGTACCTTTCATTAATATGAAATGTCAGTCCACACTGAGGTTCCAGCCAAGAGAATGACATCATTACTTTAACAACCTGGTTATAGGCTAATAGCATTTAAGCAGTGTAGTTCCTTGAATCCAGAAATGGAGCTCGTGTTTTTGTTTACATTTTTCTTTTACTAGTTAGTACTTTAACCTCTCTAAAGAACGAGTTATGATAATCCAGCATTGCAACAGATCAATGTGTCTCATTTTTTATTGATTGCCAATGAACATGGCACCTACCAACACCTGAGTTTCTATTTCACTAATATTTTCTCGAGGTCAGATAGGTCTTATTTGGACGATGTGCGACAAATAAATTTAAATGTTGTATAATCCGCATAGAACAACACATGATTATAACTGTCTCAGTAAAGCACAGGCTACAGTATATACTTCAGCAAGAAAAAAACTGTGTCAAACAGCCATCCTGGCTTTTTTTTATACTACTCTTTCCTTGGATTGCTGGTGTAGGTTCTGAAAAGTGATCCAGTAATTTCAGAAATCCATTTTTAAACCACTCCTGAAAGCAAAGGATAGCCTTGTTTAATGTTATTGCGTCAGTGTCAGCTGCTCACTAGTAGGTTTCGTGATACCGCCAGCTGTAAGTGATCAGAGGATCAGGGTTCATTTCCTGCTGCTGTCTGTAAGGAGTTTGTACGTTTTCCCTCTGACTATGTGGGCTTCCTCCGGGTGTTCTGGCGTTCCCCCACCATTCCAGAGATGTATAGGTTAGGATTAGTAAGTTCTGGGCATGCTATGTTAGCTCCAGAAGCACAGCGACACTTGTGCGCTACCCCGACACATCCTCGGATAGTGTTGGTCATTGACGCGGATGTTGCATTTCACTGTATGTTCCAATGTACTTGAGACTAATAAAGTTAATGTCAACTTGAGAACGTGTTTGACTTCGTTCAGAGGCTATATTTCACCTCTGAAAATCTTAAATGTGCTTTTAGGTTGGAAGTTTTCTAAATGAAACACGAAGCATGGATGGAGTTGAAATGTTCTGGCTTTTATATGGTTCACTTCAGGAGGACTTCATGCTTCAACAAAACTGGGTATCTTCAGTTGCTTAAGGAAATAAAGTTTAATAGTTCAATTTAATATCAGAAAATGTATACAGTATACAAACTGAAATTCTTACTCTTTGCAGACATCCACAAAGCAGAAAAGAAATCCCAAAGAATGAATGACAGGAAACTTTTGAACCCCAAAATTTGTGCATTAGCCTCTGATTTCTGCAAAAACATAATTAAACCAAATTGCTAATAATAATTATTACACAATAATTCAGCTTTACTTTAATTATTTCTTCAACAAAGTATTTTGTTTTCCACTATGAAATTCCAACATGAAATTGGACATTGTTAGACAAAATTAAATTGGACAGCTATATGGACAGGAAAGGAATGGAGGGTTATGGGCTGAGTGCAGGTCGGTGGGACTAGGTGAGAGTAAGAGTTTGGCAGGGACTAGAAAGGCCGAGATGGCCTGTTTCCGTGCTGTAATTGCTATATGGTTATATGAAACTCAAAATAATGCCATACATCTAATGCAGCCAAAATACTTCATTGTGTGAAGAAGGCGCAACTTATATTTTAATTGAGTATTCTATGTGAGTTTCTACCACTATCATTGTATAGGTTCCATATGGTAGGGAGCAATGGAAAGTTGGATCACACAGAATCCAAGGAGAGGTAGTCAACTGGAAAAAGAATTGTCTTAGGAAGGTTGTTTTTCAGATTGGAGGACAGTGACTATTGTTGTTCACCAGGGTTTAGTGCTAGGCCCATTACTGCTTGCCATCTATATCAGTGATTTAAATAAGAATAATAAGGGTTTGATTATCAGGATTTACAGAGCGAACATGATCAGCTGGGTAAATGGACCAAGGATTGGCCTTTTTCTCCAGTCCTGCGGAGGGGTCTCAGCTCAAGGTGTTGACTGTGCTGTTTTCTCAGGATGCTGGCTGACTTGCTGGGTTCCTCCAGCATTTTGTCTGTGTTGCTTGGATTTCCAGCATCTACAGGCGTTTCTGCAAGGATTGGCAGAATTTTAATTTCAGTAAGTGTGAGGTGTTACATTTCGGGAAGACAAATGAGCTGAGGACTTTCACAGTAAACAGTAGGGCTCTGGGGAGTGTTGTAGCCTACAGGGAACAAGTATATATTTTCCTGAAAGAGGCATCACAGGAAGACAGGGTGATGAAGGAAGCTTTTGTCATGGTCCACACCTTCAGACAGGGCATTGAGTGTAGAACTTGCAATGTTATGCTGCAGTTGAACAGGATGTCGCATTGGCAATATTGTGTTCAGTTCTGGTCACTTTGCTGTAGGAAAGATGCAATTAAGCTGGAAAGAGTGCTCAAGAGATTTAAGAGAATGTTGTGACTCGTGGGACTGAGTTATGGAAAGAGACTGAGCAGGTTGGGACTTTTTACATTTTAGCATAGGAAAACTGGACTATATTCCAGTGTCCTGAGATAGGTTACTGAAGAGATAACGGATGCATTGGTCATGATCTTTCAAGAATCACTTGATTCTGGCATGGTCCTGGAGGACTGGAAGATTGCAAACGTCACTCCGCTCTTTAAGAAGGGAGGAAGGCAAAAGAAAGGAAATCGTAGGCCAGTTAGCTTAACCTCAGTGGTTGGGAAAATGTTGGGAGTCTATTAGTAAGGATGAGGTTTCGGGGTACTTGGAGACTAATGATAAAATAAGTCAAGGTCAACATGGCTTCTGTAAAGGGAAATCTTGCATGCCAAATCTGTTAAAGAGTTCTTAAAGGAAGTAACAAGTAGGGTGGACAAAGGAGGGACAGTGGATGCAATTTATTTGGATTTTCAGAGGGCATTTGTTAGGGTGTTTAACAAGCTAGCATCCTATGGTGTTACAGTAAAGATACTGGCATGGATGGAGGAATGGCCTACAGCCAGGAGGTAGCAAGTATAAATAAAAGAGGCCTTTTCTGGTTGGCTGCCAGTGACTAGTGGTGTTCCTCAGGGTCAGTATTGGGACAACTACTTTTCACAATGTTTGTCAATGATTTGGATAGTGGAATTGATGGCTTTGTGGCAAAGTTTGAGGATGATGTAAAGATAGGTGGAGGGGTAGGTAGTGCTGAGGAAGCAATGCAATTGCAGCAGGACTTAGATAGATTGGAAGAATGGGCAAAAAAAGTGGCAGGTGGAATACAGTGTTGAGAAATGTATGATAATGCATTTTGGAAAAAAGGAAGATAAGTGTGGAATATTATCTAAATGGGGAGAAGGTTCAAACAGAGGTGTGAAGGGACTTAGGAGTCTTCGTGCAAGACTTCCAGAAGGTTAATTTACTGGTTGAGTCTGTGGTAAAGAAGGAAAATGCAATGTTGGAATTTATTTCAAGAGGAATAAAGTATAAAAGCAAGGAGATAGTGCTGAGGCTTTATATGACACTAGTCAGGCTGCATTTGGAGTACTGTCAACAGTTTTGGGCCCCGTATCTCAGAAAGGAGATGTCAAGTTCCTTGGGGTGCAGATCTCGGACAATCTCACCTGGTCCAGAACACCACTGGTATTGTGAAAAGGGCCCAGCAGAGATTGCACTTTTTGAGGAAGCTTAAACAAGCATCACTCCCTACTAACATCTTAACTACATTCTACAGAGACGTGGTTGAGAGTGTGCTGACCTTTTGCATCATAACCTGGTACTCCAGCTGCAATGCTGTCGACAAAAAAGCCTTGCAGAGGTTAGGGGAGCAGAGAAGGTTATTGGGGTCTCCCTACCTTCTGTCCAAGACCTCTTTCAGAGTCGATGCCTCCAGAAGACACGATACATCATTAAAGACCCCTCACACCCTCTCCATGAACTGTTTGTTCTTCTGCCATCAGGCAAACGTT
Organism: Mobula hypostoma; assembly: GCF_963921235.1. Lineage (NCBI taxonomy): Eukaryota > Metazoa > Chordata > Chondrichthyes > Myliobatiformes > Myliobatidae > Mobula > Mobula hypostoma. The sequence goes on from NC_086098.1 coordinate 38,516,284, forward strand.
ACAGGAGCATCAAAACTAAAACCACAAGACTACTAAACAGCTTCCTCCCACAGGCAGTCAGACTGCTAAATAGCTGCTCCACCTGACTCTGTTTTGGACACTTTTAACTTGCACTGGACACTTATAATTTGATTTTAACTGACATGTGGCTGTTGTGTTTTACTATATATTGTTATGTTTATTATTTAGTGTTGTGTTTGTTATGTTATGATTGCACTGCTCCTGGGAAACGCTGTCTCATTCTGCCCTGCAGAGCTGATGTATGGTTAGAATGACAATAAAGTTTTTTGAATCTTGAATCATTGGAGAGAGTCCAGAGGAGGTTCGCAAGGATGATTCCAGGACTGAAGGAGTTAACATATGAAGAACATTTGGCAGCTTTGGGCCTGTACTCACTGGAATTTAGAAGAATGCGTGGAGATCTCATTGAAGTCTACCCATGTTGAAAGAACTAGATAGGGTGCATGTGGACATCCAGATCTAGAGGGAACAGCCTCAAAATTGAGGGGTGACCTTTTAGAACAGGGGTAAGGAGGAGTTTTTTTAGAGAGTGGTGAATCTGTGGAATGCTCTGCCACAGACTGCAATGGAGGCCAAGTCTCTGCATATATTTAAGGTGGAAGCTGATAGTTTCCTAATCAGACAAGGCATCAAAGGATATGGTGTGAAGGCAGGTGTTTGGAGTTGATTGGGATCCGGGATCAGCCATGATGGAATGGCGGAGTAGACTCAATGGGCTGAATGGCCTAATTCTGCTCCCATGTCTTATGGTCTAATTAGGGAAGATGCTAATGAGGTGAGTAAAGTTATGGTAGGCATAGAAGGGTGAATATACACAGTCTTTTCCCCAGGATTGGGGTATCATGAACCAGAGGGCATGGGATTAAGGTAAGAGGGGTAAAATTTAGTAGGAACCTAGGGGGGTAATTTTTTACCCAGAGAGTGACCTGTGTATGAATTGAGATCCCAGAGGAAGTGGTGGAGGCTGGCCTATTAACAGCAGTTAAAAGGTGCTTGGATGGTACATGGATGGGCAAAGTCTAAAGAAATATGGGCCAAACACTAGCAGAGGGGACTAGCTTAGATGGGAATCTTAGTTCGTATGAACCAGCTAGGCCAAACAACCTGCTTCTGCACTGTACATCTGATCACTTGGATGTGGTGTGGCCTGTTTGGTTTTGTTTTTGCCCATTCTCCTACCTTAAACTAGGCTTGTGTTTGATGACTTGAAAAATATCACAAATAAGGTCAAGAATTTAGGGCTGGAGCCTGATTCCTGATCTCCTGCAGACAAATAGATTATATCAGCTTTTCTCCTGCTTGGAGTGGTTTGTTCACTCTTGCACTGAATTCCATAACCAAAAATAAAAGATCAGTTCAGAGACCCAGTGAGCTATCAACTGCCCTTGACAGGAGTGGAGCTGTCTCATGTTTCTCGGTGTCCATGGTAGATGTCATTATTTCCTTACGGGGATTATTAGGAAAACCATTACTTCTACCAGGACTCAAAGTAAGTTCTGTGCCACGGCCATTGAATTCATCCTCATCCTATCAGATTCAGACAATGAAATTTGATCCTGCATGGTTCTTCAAACCCCACATCTTGTCTACCGCTAATTGCTTACCTCCTGCTCTGCAACATATTATGCCTCTATTCTTCATAAATAATTTTAACTATTCATTCTTTTCTCCCTTTCAGAGGGGAAACATCAGTCAAAACTCTCTGTTTATTAGTTGTGTTCCATGGTGCTGTGGTACAGCTAACAGTACTGTTGTCTCACGATGGCTTCAGTCTGCTCACAGACCGTGTTCCAGTGCTGCCTATCTGTATGTTGTGTATTTCCCCCTGTGGACAAGTGGATTTCCCTTGAATGCTTTGGTTTCCCTCCACATCCCAAAGATGTGCAAGTTGATAGATTAAGTGCCCACTGTAAATTGCCCCGATGCTTGGGCGATGGCAGGATATGAGAGCAGTTGAGGAGAATGCGGGCAGAGTAAAATGGAACTCGGACTTTACTTGGGTAATACTCAGTAAATGGGATGCTTAATAGTCAGCCTAGAATTGATGGACCAAATGGCCTGCTGTATAAGTTTGCCTTTGTTCCTCATGCCTCTTTTACCCCATGTCCTATAGCTTGGTCACTGGTCCCCATCTATCATCATTGTGACAGACTCTAGGACTTTAATTTTAACATCAAACGAATGTCATAAATGCCTTTGGTATTCTGCATGCCAATTTGAACCTCGTTGTTGTAGATATTTTCATCAAGACATTTTTGAACTTGACAAACCTTATGTGGTCATCCATGGTACAACATTTCGAGATGGCTTATTCATATTCTCAGGTTTCACAGGATTATGGATTAATGTTATAAAAAGAGAATAAAGGCAAATACAATTGGGGTCATAATAAAAATGTGATTGTTTTCACCATCTTGAAACAGAGCTAATAATTTCAACAAGATTCTGTAAAATGTGAAGTCTTAAAATAAGTCTTTATTCTTTGGAGCGTAGAAGGTTGAGGGCGGACTTGATAGAGGTATTTAAAATTATGAGGGGGATAGATAGAATTGACGTGGATAGGCTTTTTCCATTGAGAATAGGAGAGGTTCAAACAAGAGGACATGAGTTGAGAGCTAAAGGGCAAATGTTAGGGGTAACACGAGGGGGAATTTCTTTATTCAGAGAGTGGTAGCTGTGTGGAACGAGCTTCCAGTAGAAGTGGTAGAGGCAGGTTCGATTTTGTCATTTAAAAAAAATTGGATAGGCATATGGACAGGAAAGGAATGGAGGGTTATGGGCTGAGTGCAGGTAGATGGGACTAGGTGAGAGTAAGCATTCGGCACAGACTAGAAGGGCCGAGATGGCCTGTTTCTGTGCTGTAATTGTTATATGGTTATAAAACCATTAGAGCATAAAACCATAGGACCATAAAAGAAATTTGAGATAGTATTGGAATTCCTGAATTTACTTCAGACTTTACTTGGGTAATAAAAGCAGTCTATTTATAGAATGGTGAGGCTTAGAAGAAACAGGAAACTGATCTCCAAAAATTTCAACCCTGGGTTTAGTGATTTGATAAGAAGGCAGGTTACAACATAGTTAAATGCATCACCTGCTGGATTGGCTGTTATCATCCTACAAAAATGCAAACCAATGGTTAACATTTTGACTAAAACACAAAATAGGAAACAAATAGAAGCTGAACAAATTCATTATAACAGATCTGATATGAATATTATTGGATGTTATTCAATGTTATTGCTACAATGTATGCAGCAAATTTGTCTTGCAATTTTCCCAAGTGGCATTGCTGCATTTGAACTTGTCAATTTCCTCAGTTAAACTGCAACAACTTCTAATTATCGTGAAAAATATATTTATGTTTGATTTTGTACTGAGGAAATTAACATAGTTTCCAACGCTGCCATTATTCTCCCCAATCCAATATACCCTAAATTGAATGTTTGTCCTTCTCTACTGGTTCTGTGTGTTATAATATCAAACTCCCATATGCGTTTAATCAGTGTTGCCATAGCAGGTAACACTGCTGAAATGCATAAGAGTTATGAACAGGGGTTCATAATTGCATAAAATGTATAAAAACAGGGCTCCCAACCATTTTTATGCCGTGGACCCCTAGGTTGGGAACAACTGGCTGCTATTAGCATAAAAGTTTAAAAGCCAAAAGTGACTCTTTGGCCAGTCTAACCTTATACTATGTTTATATAATATTAAATGCTCTGGATTCAACAGATGGGGAGTTGCATCAAGAGGTAAAGGCAATCAGAAGTTCAATGAATTTGCAGCAAACATTTAGGGCAGAAATTGATTGTTTCTTGATCAGTCAAGCCATCAAAGGATCTGACGAGAAGGCAGGTGTCTGGGGTTGAGTGGGATCCGGGATCAGCCATGATGGAATGATGGAGCAGATTCAATGGGCTGAATGGCCTCATTCTGCTCCGATTTCTAATGGTTTTGTGTCCATTATAAACCCACAGACTCTCACAGGTACCTGGACTATACCTCTTCTCACCTTGTTACTTGTTACATAGAACATAGAATAGTACAGCACAGTACAGGCCCTTCGGCCCACATTGTTGTGCCGACCCTCAAACCCTGCCTCCCATATAACCCCCTATCTTAAATTCCTCCATATACCTGTCTAGTAGTCTCTTAAATTTCACTAGTGTACCTGCCTCCACCACTGACTCAGGCAGAGCATTCCACGCACCAACCACTCTCTGAGTAAAAAACCTTCCTCTAATATCCCCCTTGAACTTCCCACCCCTTACCTTAAAGCCATGTCCCCTTGTATTGAGCAGTGGTGCCCTGGGGAAGAGGCGCTGGCTATCCACTCTATCTATTCCTCTTAATATCTTGTACACCTCTATCATGTCTCCTCTCATCCTCCTTCTCTCCAAAGAGTAAAGCCCTAGCTCCCTTAATCTCTGATCATAATGCATACTCTCTAAACCAAGCAGCATCCTGGTAAATCTCCTCTGTACCTTTTCCAGTGCTTCCACAACCTTCCTATAGTGAAGCGACCAGAACTGGGCACAGTACTCCAAGTGTGGCCTAACCAGAGTTTTATAGAGCTGCATCATTACATCGCGACTCTTAAACTCTATCCCTCGACTTATGAAAGTTAACACCCCATAAGCTTTCTTAACTACCCTATCCACCTGTGAGGCAACTTTCAGGGATCTGTAGACATGTACCCCCAGATCCCTCTGCTCCTCCACGCTACAAAGTATCCTGCCATTTACTTTGTACTCTGCCTTTGAGTTTGTCCTTTCAAAGTGTACCTCCTCACACTTCTGGTGTTTGAACTCCATCTGCCACTTCTCAGCCCACTTCTACAACCTATCAATGTCTCTCTGCAATCTTCAACAATCCTCTACACTATCTACGACACCACCTACCTTTGTGTCATCTGCAAACTTGCCAACCCACCCTTCTACACCCACATCCAGGTCGTTAATAGAAATCACTAAAAGTAGAGGTCCCAGAACATATCCTTGTGGGACACCACTAGTCACAACCCTCCAATCCGAAGGTACTCTCTCCACCACGATCCTCTGCCTTCTGCAGGCAAGCCAATTCTGAATCCACCTGGCCAAACTTCCCTGGATCCCATTCCTTCTGACTTTCTGAATAAGCCTAGCGTGTGGAACCTTGTCAAATGCCTTACTAAAATCCATATAGATCACATCCACTGCACTACCCTCATCTATATGCCTGCTCACCTCCTCAAAGAACTCTATCAGGCTTGTTAGACACGATCTGCCCTTCACAAAGCCATGCTGACTGTCCCTGATCAGACCATGATTCTCTAAATGCCCAGAGATCCTATCTCTAACAATCTTTTCCAACAGCTTTCCCACCACAGACATAAGACTCACTGGTCTATAATTACCTGGACTATCTCTACTACCTGTTTTGAACAAGGGGACAACATTCGCCTCCCTCCAATCATCCGGTACCATTCCCGTGGACAACGAGGACATGAAGATCCTAGCCAGAGGCTCAGCAATCTCTTCCCTCACCTCATGGAGCAGCCTGGGGAATATTCTGTCAGGCCCCGCGGACTTATCCGTCCTAATGTATTTTAACAACTCCAACACCTCCTCTCCCTTAATATCAAAATGCTCCAGAACATCAACCTCACTCATATCGTCCTCACCGTCATCAAGTTCCCTCTCATTGGTGAATACTGAAGAGAAGTATTCTTTGAGGATCTCGCTCACTTCCACAGCCTCCAGGCACATATCTTCCCACCTTTATCTCTAATCAGTCCTACCTTCAATCCTGTTATCCTTTTGTTCTTCACATAATTGAAGAATGCCTTGGGGTTTTCCTTTATCCTACTCGCCAAGGCCTTCTCATGCCCCCCTCTTGCTCTTCTCAGCCCCTTCTTAAGCTCCTTTCTTGCTACCCTATATTCCTCAATAGACCCATCTGATCCTTGCTTCCTAAACCTCACGTATGCTGCCTTCTTCCACCTGACTAGATTCTCCACCTCACTTGTCACCCATGGTTCCTTCACCCTACCATTCTTTATCTTCCTCACCAGGACAAATTTATCCCTAACATCCTGCAAGAGATCCCGAAACATCGACCACATGTCCATAGTACATTTCCCCGCAAAAACATCATCCCAATTCACACCCGCAAGTTCTAGCCTTATAGCCTCATAATTTGCCCTTCCCCAATTAAAAATTTTCCTGTCCTCTCTGATTCTATCCTTTTCCATGATAATGCTGAAGGCCAGGGAGTGGTCACTGTCCCCCAGATGCTCACCAACTGAGAGATCTGTGACCTGACCCAGTTCGTTACCTAATACTAGATCTAGTATGGCATTCCCATACTAGTATGGCAGTCGGCCTGTCAATATACTGTGACAGGAATCCATCCTGGACACACTTAACAAACTCTGCCCCATCCAAACCCTTGGAACTAATCAGGTGCCAATCAATATTAGGGAAGTTAAAGTCACCCATGATAACAACCCTATTATTTTTGCACCCTTCCAAAATCTGCCTCCCCATCTGCTCCTCGGTATCTCTGCTGCTACCAGGGGGCCTATAGAATGCTCCCAATAGAGTAACTGCTCCCTTCCTGTTCCTGACTTCCACCCATACTGACTCAAAAGAGGATCCTGCTACATTACCCACCCTTTCTGTAGCTGTAATAGTATCCCTGACCAGTAATGCCACCCCTCCTCCCCTTTTTCCACCCTCTCTATTCCTTTTAAAGCACTGAAATCCAGGAATATTGAGAATCCATTCCTGCCCTGGTGCCAGCCAAGTTTCTGTTATGGCCGCTACATCATAATTTCATGTATGTATCCAAGCTCTCAGTTCATTACCATTCCCTTCTCTTGATTCCTTCATTTCTGCTGCATCTGCTCTCAGGGGAGGCTTTTCATTCCAGAATGAAGGAGATGTCCTTCTTCTTCAAAAAAAGGGGCTTCCCTTCCTTCACCTTCAATGCTGCCCTCAATCGCATCTCTTCCATTTCACACATGTCTGCTCTCACCCCATCCTCCTGCCGCCCAACCAGGGATATGGTTCCTTTTGTCCTCACCTACCACCCCACCAGCCCTTGCGTCCAGCACATAATTCTCCGTAACTTCCGCCATCTCCAACAGGATCCCACGGCCAAGCACATCTTTCCCTCCCCCCCACCCCCCAATTTCTGCTTTCCACAGGGATCGCTCCCCATGTGACTCCTTTGTCCATTCATCCCTCCCCACTGATCTTCCTCCTGCCACTTATCCTTGCAAGCAGAACAAGTGCTACATCGGACCCTCCACCTCCTCCCTCACTACCATTCAGGGTCCCAAACAGTCCTTCCAGGTGAGGTGAAACTTCACCTGTGAGTCTGTTGGGCGTCGTATACTATGTCTGGTGCTCCTGGCATGGCCTCCTGTATACCTGTGAGACCCAACGTAGATTGGGAGACCACTTTGCCGAGTACCTACACTCTTCCCGCCAGAAAAAGCAGGATCTCCCAGTGGCCACCCATTTTAATTCCACTTTCCATTCCAAATCTGATACGTCTATTAATGGCTTCCTCTACTGTCGTGGTGAGACCACACTCAGGTTGGAGGAACCACACCTTATATTCCATCTGGGTAGCCTCCAGCCTGATGGCATGAACATCAATTTCTCAAAATTCCAGTAGTGCCCCCCTTCACCACTCCCCATTCCCCTCTTCCTTCTCTTGCCTTATCGCCTTGCCTGCTGATCACCTCCCTCTCATGCTCCCTCCCCCCTTTTCTTTCTTTCATGGCCTCCTGACCTCTCCTATTAGAATCCTTCTCCAGCCCTGTATCTCTTCAACTTCCCAGCTCTTTACTTCACCCCTCCCCCTCCCCCTCCACCTCCTGGTTTCACCTTTCACCCCGTGTTTCTCCCTCCCCTCCCCCCACCTTTTGACTCTACTCCTCATCTTTTTTTTTCTCCAGTGTTGTGAGAGGTTTCGGCACAAAATGTCAACTGTGCTCTTCTCTATAGACGCTGCCTGTCCTGCTGTGTTCCTCCGACATTTTGTGGGTGTTGCTTGGATTTCTAGCATCTGCAGATTCTCTTTTGCTTGTGAGTGGACGTGTCTACATGGGCTTCAGCAAAGTCTTTGCCAAGTCCCGCATGAGAGGCTGGTCAAGAAGGTTCAGACAGTTGGCATCAGGATGGAGTAGGAAATAGGATTTGACATTGGATTTATGGAAGAGGCCAGAGAGTGGTTGAACATAGTTACCTCTCTGATCGGAAGTCTGTGACTAGTGGAGTGCTGCAGGGATCGGTGCTGGGTCCATTATTGTTTGTCATCTATATCAATGATCTGGAAGATAATGAGAAAAACTGGATCAACAATTTTGTGGATGACGCCAAGATTAGGGGTGTAGTGGACAGCAAGGAAGACTACCAGTGCTTGCAGCAGATCCTGAGCCAGGTGGCAATTGGGCTGAAAAATAGCAAATATAATGCAGACAAGTGTGAGATGTTGCACTGTGGGAGGACAAATCAGGTAGGACTTGCATGGTGAGGGGTAGGACAGTGAGGGGTGCGGCAGAACAGAGTGATCTGGGAATACAGGTCCATAATTCCTTTAAAGTGGTGTCACAGGTAGGTGAGGTCGTAAAGAAAGCATCTGGTTCATTGGCCTTCATAAATCAAAGTTTTAAGTACAGGAGTTGTGATGTTATATTGAAATTGTATAAGACATTGATAAGGCCAAATTTGGAGTATTGTGTGTGCAGTTCTAGTCATCTATCCACAGGAAGTGAGTTTCTAGAAAGTACTTTTTCTGTTAGTACATAGGTAGTGTGCTGAGAATGGGTCTGTGTGTAGTACTATGTTCTTTGTGTGAGATGTGGGAACTTTGGGAGATCTCCAGTCCCCCTGATAATTCCATCTACATGAAAAGCTGCAGCTCCTTGCAGACCCTGTTAAGGAACTGGAGCTGCAGTTCGATGACCTTCAGCTCATACTCACAATGAGGAGGTCGTCACCCCTGTTGCGGGAGGCCACTGTGTGGAGAGGGAAAGGAAATAGGCAGCCAGTGCAGAGTACCCCAGTGGCCGTTCCCATTAGTAGTAACTATATTCACTTTGGATAGTGTTGTGGGGTGAGGTGGGGGAACCTATCAAGGGGAATCTGCAGTGACCACGTCTCCAGCACTGAGTCTGGCTCTGTGTCTCAGAAGGGAAGTGGGGAGAAGGGGAGGTTGGCAGTGATAGGGGATTCTATAAGCAGGAAGCAGATACTGTGAATGTGAAAGAGACACCCAGATGGCACGTTGCCTCTCAGGTGCCAGGGTCAAGGATGTGTCGGATCGGGTACGCGACATCCTAAAGGAGGGGGGTGAATTATGACCTGTACAAAAAGGGCTAGTTATACCTGACCCTGAGGGGAACCATTATCCTTGTGAGTAGGTTTGCCAGAACTGCTGGGGGGTGGGGGTGGGGGTGGGGGGGGGTTTAAATTAATTAGGCAGGGGGATGGGAACCGGAGTGATAGGGCTGAGGATGGGGCAGTTGCTATACAACTAGATGCAGTGTGTGGTGAAACTGTGAGGAAGAGCAGGCAGATGATAGGGCAAAATTACAGTCAGTGTGATGAGTTAAAATATAACAAGGGGCTTAAATCAGAAAGGGTGATGAATGCAGGAATGAAGGTGTTATATTTAAATGTACGCAATATGCAGAACAAGGTAGATGATCTTGTGGTGCAGTTAGAGGTTGGCAGGTATGATGTTGTGGGCACCTCTGAGTCGTGGATGAAAGAAGATCATAGCTGGGAGCTTAACATCCAAGGATACACATTGTATTGAAAGTACAGGCAGGTAGGCAGAGGGGGTGAGGTGGCTCTGCTGGTAAAACTGAAATCAAATCCTTAGAAGGAAGTGACATAAATTTGAAAGATGTAGAATCTTTGTGGATAGAGCTAATAAAACTGCAAGGGTAAAAAAAGATCATGATGGGGGTTAGAAACATAGAAACAGCACAATACAGACCCTTTGGCCCACAATGCCGTGCCGAACATGTATTTATTTTAGAAAATACCTCAGGTTACCCATAGCCCTCTGTATTTCTAAGCTCTATGTACCTATCCAGGAGTCTCTTAAAAGACCCTATCGGTTTCTGCCTCCACCATCGTCGCTGGCAGCCCATTCCACGCACTCACCAGTCTCTCTGTAAAAAAACTTACGCCTGACATCTCCTCTGTACCTACTTCTAAGTACCTTAAAACTGTGCCCTCTCGTGTTAGCCATTTCAGCCCTGGGGAAAAGCCTCTGACTATCCACATGATCAAGTCCTCTCATCATCCTATACACCTCTATCAGGTCGCTCAACCTATTCTCATAAGGCATGCTCCCCAATCCAGACAACATCCTTGTAAATCTCCTCTGCACCCTTTCTATAGTTTCCACATCCTTCCTGTAGTGAGGTGACCAGAACTAAGCACAGTACTCCAGGTGAAGTCTGACCAGGGTCCTATAAATCTGTAACATTACCTCTCGGCTCTTAAACTCAATCCCATGATTGATGAAGGCCAATGCACTGTATGCCTTCTTAACCACAGAGTCAACCTGCGCAGCAGCTTTGAGTGTCCTATGACCTCGGACCCCAAGATCCCTCTGATCCTCCACACTGCCAAGAGTCCATTGTAATTTTCATCCATACATTTAAAGTTGGGCTCTCCTGTGATAACTATTTCCTGGTAAGGGTCTTTTTACCAGCCACCGGCAGTACATTCATTAAAGATTTATCTCTTTTCAACCATTCTTGAGGTATATACCCAAAATATATGGTCTTACTCTCTAAGGGTATTTCACATTTAAAGATGTCTTGTAGGGCATTATGTATCCCACTCCAATAGACTTTGATAACGGGGCATTCCCAGAAAATATGATAATGGTTTGCATTTTGATTTCCACAATTTCCCCAGCAAACAGGGGGTTTACTATTATAATGGGATTCCTGAGAGGGTGTAATAAAATATCTTATCAAGTTTTTCCACCCGAACTCCCTCCCATTTCTGTGAACTGGTACACTTCCATTGATTCCGACATATTATTGTCCATTCTTCCTCAGATATTATTGTCCCTCCTTCCTTCTCCCATTTTGTTTTAATGTATGAAGTCGAATGTGTTTTAAGATTTGACAAACCCTTATACGCACTTGAAATAATTCTACTACCATTGTCTGAATTATATGGTTTGCTAAATAGCTCTATCAAACATGTACTTGCCCTGGTTACATTTTTAACCGTCTTATTAACATACTGTTGTAAATACCGGTAAAAGTCTTGTTTTTCTAATAAGTGTTTCTCTTTGAGCATTTCAAAACTGAACAGTGTTCCTTCTTTCATTCTATTGCAAATAGCTGTTATTCCTTTAGCTGTCCAGTCCTTCAATCTAGCATCTAGTTTATTCGGTGTAAAATCCGTGTCATATGCACACCATTTAAGAATTGCAATGTCTCTCTCTAGTTTATATTCTTCTATAATAGTTTTCCATATTTTAAGAGTCCATTTCACCCACGGGTTGTCAATATTATTTATGTAACTTTGTAGGTTGTTATTAGCCAAAATTGTCTGTATGGGGATGGAAAGTATCCTCTCCTCAATGTTTTTCCATTGAGTGCCATATGATGGGTTGCACCAGCATATCACAGCTCTCAACTGTGCTGAAAAATAATAATCTCTAAGAGAAGGTAGGCCCCATCCCCCCTTTTCCTTGGCTAATTGCAAAGTTTTGAGATGAACCCAAGGTCTTTTACCTTGCCATATATATCTTGATAGCATCTTGTTCCAGTCATTGAATTGATTTTGGTTAATCTCTATTGGTAGGGTCTGAAAGAGATGTAGTAGTCTGGGCAGTATATTCATTTTAATAGATTCAATCCTTGAACTGAGACCAAGAAAAGGAATTAGGTTCCATCTTGTTATATCTTCCTTAATTTTTTATATATAGGCTGATAATTGCATTCTGATAATTTTGCCAAATCTTTTGGCATAATGAGCCCAAATATTTGACGGACTCTGTTTGCCATGCCCGAGGATATCTACTTTCAATTTCTCTTGGTGGGCTATAGTTATATGAAAGTAACACACATCAAAGTTGCTGGTGAACGCAGCAGGCCAGAGAGCATCTCTAGGAAGAGGTACAGTCGACATTTCGGGCCGAGACCCTTCGTCAGGACTAACTGAAGGAAGAGCTCGTAAGAGATTTCAAAAGTGGGAGGGGGAGGGCGAGATCCAAAATGATAGAAGACAGGAGGGGGAGGGATGGAGCCAAGAGCTGGACAGGTGATTGGCAAAGGGGATATGAGAGGATCATGGGACAGGAGGCCCAGGGAGAAGGAAAAGGGGGAGGGGGGGAAAACCCAGAGGATGGGCAAGGGGTATAGTGAGAGGGACAGAGGGAGAAAAAGGAGAGAGAGAAAAAGAATGTGTGTATATAAATAAATAAATAACGGATGGGGTACGAGGGGGAGGTGGGGCATTAGTGGAAGTTAGAGAAGTCAATGTTCATGCCATCAGGTTGGAGGCGACCCAGACGGAATATAAGGTGTTGTTCCTCCAACCTGAGTGTGGCTTCATCTTTACAGTAGAGGGGGCCGTGGATAGACATATCAGAATGGGATGTGGAATTAAAATGTATGACCACTGGGAGATCCTACTTTCTCTGGTGGACAGAGCGCAGGTGTTCAGCAAAACGATCTCCCAGTCTGCGTCGGGTCTCGCCAATATATAGAAGGCCACATTGGGAGCACCGGATGCAGTATATCACCCCAGCCGACTCACAGGTGAAGCATCGCCTCACCTGGAAGGACTGTCTGGGGCCCTGAATGGTGGTAAGGGAGGAAGTGTAAGGGCAAGTGTAGCACTTGTTCTGCTTACAAGGATAAGTGCCAGGAGGGAGGGAGGGAAAGATGTGCTTGTGGTGAGATCCCGTTGGAGGTGGCGGAGGTTACGGAGAATAATATGTTTGACCTGGAGGCTGGTGGGGTGGTAGGTGAGGACCAGGGGAACCCTATTCCTAGTGGGGTGACAGGAAGATGGAGTGAGAGCAGATGTGCGTGAAATGGGGGAGATGCGTTTGAGAGCAGAGTTGATGGCAAAGGAAGGGAAGCCCCTTTCTTTAAAAAAGGAGGACATCTCCCTTGTCCTGGAGTGAAAAGCCTCATCCTGAGAGCAGATGCGGCGGAGACGGAGGAATTGCGAAAAGGGGATGGCATTTTTGCAAGAGACAGGGTGAGAAGAGGAATAGTCCAGATAGCTGTGAGAGTCAGTAGGCTTATAGTAGACATCAGTGGATAAGCTGTTTCCAGAGATAGAGACAGAAGGATCTAGAAAGAGGAGGAAGGTGTCGGAAATGGACCAGGTAAACTTGAGGGCAGGGTGAAAGTTGGAGGCAAAGTTAATGAAGTCAACGAGCTCAGCATGCGTGCAGGAAGCAGCACCAATGCAGTCGTCAATGTAGCGAAGGAAAAGTGGGGGACAGATACCAGAATAGGTTTGGAACATAGATCGTTCCACAAAGCCAACAAAAAGACAGGCATAGCTAGGACCCATACGGGTGCCCATAGCTACACCTTTAGTTTGGAGGAAGTGGGAGGAGCCAAAGGAGAAATTATTAAGAGTAGGGACTAATTCCGCTAGACGGAGCAGAGTGGTGGTAGAGGGGAACTGATTAGGTCTGGAATCCAAAAAGAAGCGGAGAGCTTTGAGACCTTCCTGATGGGGGATGGAAGTATATAGGGTCCGGAGATCCATGGTGAAAATAAAGTGGTGGCGACCAGGGAACTTAAAATCATCGAAAAGTTTAAGAGCGTGAGAAGTGTCACGAACATAGGTAGGAAGGGATTGAACAAGGGGGGATAAAACTGTTTTGAGGTATGCAGAAATGAGTTTGGTGGGGCAGGAGCAAGCTGAGATAATAGGTCTGCCAGGACAGGCAGGTTTGTAGATCTTGGGTAGGAGGTAGAAACGGGAAGTGCGAGGTGTGGGAACTATAAGGTTGGTAGCAGTGGATGGGAGATCCCCTGAGTGGATAAAGTCGGTGATGGTGTGTGAGACAATGGCCTGGTGCTCCTTAGTGGGGTCACAGTCGAGGGGTAAATAAGAGGAGGTATCCGCGAGTTGTTGCTGTGCCTCGGCAAGGTAGGGGTCAGTACGCCAGACTACAATAGCACCCCCTTATCGGCGGGTTTAATAATAAGGTTAGGATTAGTGCGGAGGGAGTAGAGAGCAGAGCGTTCCGAAGGAGTGAGGTTGGAATGGGAACAAGGTGCGGTGAAGTTGAGACGGTCGATGTCCCATCGGCAGTTAGCAATAAAGAGATCCAGAGCAGGCAGAAGACCAGAGAGGGGTGTCCATGAAGAGGAGAAGGGTTGAAGACGGGGGAAGGGGTCATCGGTGGGGGTGGAAGAGTCCTTGCCGAAGAAGTAGGCTCGGAGATGGAGACGGCAGAAGAAGAGTTCTGCATCATGGCGAACGTGGAACTCACTGAGGTGTGGGCGAAAGCAGTTGGGTTTTATCTACGTTGATCTTGTATCCTGATAATTGGCCATATTGTTCAAAGGATTGCATCAATTTAGGTAAAGAGTATGTTAGTTGGCCTAGACAGATCAAAATGTCATCCGCATAACAAGCCAATTTATGCTCTGTCCCTTTAATAGTAATTCCCCTGATATCTTCATTCTGTCTGATGTGTTGAGCTGATGGTTCCAGATATAATGCGAAGAGTAGCAGTAACCATGCACAACCCTGTCTCATGCCCCTTTCTAGGGTAAAACTATTAGATAAATATCCATTGATTTTAATCCTGGCAGTAGGATTGTTGTACAGTGCCTGCATAGTTTTAATAATTGTGTCATGTAGACCAAATCTATGTAAAACTCTGTAAAGAAAATTTCAATTAACCGAATCAAATGCCTTTTCAGTGTCCACGCTTATCACTATTACTTCAATTTCATTTTTTAAATATATGATCCATAATGTGAAGTGTCCTTCGTATATTGTCTTGTGTTTGGCGTTGTTGTATAAAACCTGTCTGATCATTATGTATCAGTGTGGGTAGAAACTCTTCTAATCGTTTGGCCATGATGGAGGTAAATATTCTATAATCCACATTAAGAACAGATATTGGTCTAAACGACCCACATTCCATTTTATCCTTGCCTTCTTTCGGAATAGCTGAGATTATTGCCTCCTTCCAGCTGGGTGGCATTTGCGACTTTCTTAGAGCCCAGTTCAGTGTGGGGAGCAAAACAGGAATTAACTCACTTCTAAACTCTTTATACCACTCTGCAGTATATCCATCTGATCCTGGTGACTTGCTTAATTTAAACCTACTAATTGTAGTTTTGAGTTCAGCTTCAGTTATGTCAGCAGTCATCGTTCTATTTTGTTCTTTGCTTAAAGTGGGTAACTCTAGAGAATTCAGGAAGGTGTCAATTTGGGTTATGCTTCCCCTGGAACTTTGGAAAATAGAGTTTTGTAAAACATTTCAAAAGCTTCTTGAATTTCACTTAGTTTATTTTTTAATCACTTTTGTTCTTGGATCCCTTATTCTATGAATTGTATTTTCTGCTATCTTTTTTTTCAGTTTCCATGCCAGTATTTTCATAAATTTAGATCCACTTTCATAGTGTCTCTGTTTCAGAAACATTAATTTTTTTCTATTTTCTGTGTAGCCAAACTATTAATTTCATTCCTAATTTTTAAAATTTCCTCTTGTGTATCCTGTGCCAAACTCAATTTGTTTTTTTTCTAGTTCCTTCAGCTTATTTTGTAATTCCTCTAATGTTTTATTCCTTATTTTTTTCTTATATGGAGATATCGCTATAATCTTCCCTCTTAAGATAGCCTTCAGAGTATCCCATAGAATGGGAGGTGAAACCTCTCCATTATCATTGAATTCTAAGTAAAGACTAATTTCTTTTTTAATTTGTTCCTTAAAATAGGGATCATTGAGTAGACTTGAATTTAGTTTCCAAATAGTATTCTTTGGTTGTAGGTCAAAATCAACAGATAAATATATGGGTGCATGGTCACTTACATCTATTGTCCCAATTCCACCGGTGATTATTTTATCTCTATCTTTTCCAAATGTTATGAAATAGTCTATTCTTGTATATACGGAATTGGGGGAGGGCAGAATAATGAGTGTAATCCCTTCTGTTGGGGAGAAGGTCCCTCTATATATCACGCGATCTTCCACCTTCTCAATTCGAGTCTCTGCCACTGCTATTTTCTGATTGACGTTGGTGAGCTCTGACTTTATATCATTGAGTTGTTGCTTTATCTCTTTTTGGACTTCCCTTATCTCTTCCAGAATCTTTATCGTATTTGCTGCTTTGCCTGAACGAGGCCCAGCGTCAGCCTCGCCACCACGCACATGTGTAGGAGAGCCGCGCGCTGTATCGTCTCTCTTCCATAAGCTCCGCAGTGATGCTTTTTATCTCCATTCTTTCTCCTCGTTCTTGCCCCCCTTATCAATTCAGATGTTTTTGAAAGATCTTATACTTGATGGATTAACGGGGCAAAATATGCGTTTTTCCAGAGGAGCTGTTGATTTAAGCTGCCATTCTGAACGATGACATCACCAGAACCTGGAGTCTATTATTAAGGATGAGGGTTTGGGGTATTGGAGGCACATGATAAAACAGGCATGGTTTTCTAAAGGAGAATTATTGTTTGACAAATCTTTTGGAATTGTTTGAGGAAGTAACAGGTAAGATAGACAAAGGAGAGTCAGTGGATGTTGTTTATTTGGATTTTCAGAAGGCCTTTGACAAGACAGTGCACATAGAGCCCATGGTATTTCCCGAAAGGTACGAGCACGGATAAAAGATTGGCTGACTGGCAGGAGGAGAATGGGAGTAAAGGGGTCCTATACTGGTCAGCTGCTGGTGACCAGTGGTGTGCCACAGGAGATGGTATTGGCACTGCTTCTTTTCACATTATATGCCAATGATTTGGATGAAGGAATTGATGGCTTTGCGGACAATATGAAGATAGATGGAGGAGCAGGTTGTGGTGAGGAAACAGTGTCTGCAGAAGGATTCAGACAGATTAATGGAATAGGCAAAGAAGTGGCAGATGGAATCTAGTGCAGGGAAGTGCATAGTCACGTCGTTTCCTCGATAAGAGGCCCAAACTGCTCTCAATTAATAAAGGAATGGACTATTCTCTAAATGGGGAGAAAATTTAAAAAATCAGAAGGACAAAGGAATTTGAGAGTCCTTATGCTGGACTCTCTAAAGCTTAACTTGAAGTTGAGTCAGTGGTAAGGAAATGTTAGCATTCATTCCGAGAGGAGTAGAATATAAAAATAAGGATGTAACGCTGAGGCTTTATAAGACATTTGTCAGACCTCACTTGGAGTATTGTGAGCAGTTTTGGGCCTCTCACCTAAGAAGTGATGTGCTGGTATTGGAGAGGGTCCAGAGGAGGTTCATGAGAATGATCTCAGGAAAGAAAGGGTTAACATATAAGGATCGTTTGATGGCTCTGGGCAAGTACTCACTCGAGTTCAGAAGAATGGTGGACGGGGCGGTGTAGTGGGATCTCACTGAAACCTATCAAATATTGAAAAGCCTAGAAAGCGTGGATGTGGAGAGGATGGTTCCTATAGTGGGATAGTGGGGGAACCTAGGACCTGAGGGCACTGCCTCAGAATTGAGGGACATCCATTTAGAATAGAGATGAGGGCTTATTTCGGTGCTGTAGTGTACAATGACCCTAAAGGGTAACTTCATATCCGGTCTTCAGTTGAAACCTTCCCGGCTTTTAAAGAATTGAACCCCTGGTGACAGTCTCCATCTGAAGGCCCCAGCTGTGAGATAGACTGTATGTTAATTCGAAGATGTGGGCACAGCTCCACACACCACTGGCACAAACCCGCAATAGTTCATCATGGACCAGATGGGCCGAAGAGCCTGTTTCTGTGCTGTGGTGTTTAATGACTCTATTGTGTAGTAAAAAGAAAGCAGAATGGAGATATAGTGTTGTAGTTACGGAGAAAGCGAAGTGAGGGTCGACAGATTATGTGCAAGAGCCACAATGAAGTAGAATAGATATTCAAGAGTTTATGTTTTTCGGGAGAAGCTCATTTGGCAGTAAAAATAACAATAAATACAGCGGCAAGCACAAAGTGACAGGCTGATGCAAAATACTACAGAATGATTGAAGCCAGGAGAGAGAAATGTGAAACAAAGTGTACTTTGCTTACTCACATATAGTAAAAAAAATCTGATAGAAGTGAGATTATGGACAGATAGTTGAAGTATTTGTCATGAAAGGAGATATCTTTTGGAACTAGAAACAGAAGCGTACACATAACTCAATTTTTGTAAGAGAGGTTGAAGAAAATACCATAGTCATGTGATCATGAATGTCTTCCATAGTGGGTCCATTGGAAACCGTGGAGAAAGCATCACAAGATTCTACTGAACTGAGTCAGGAAATGGTATCTATCTTGCGTAAAAACAATGACAAACATCAACCTTACAACCTTGAGAAAGGTCTGAGGGAAAATTTTATCTGCAAATGTGTGAATCTCAGTTTCAATAAAAGGGGACAGCAGTGTGATATAGATGGGTAATATTTGTAATGTGTCTGTACATTTGCAGAGTACTTGAAATGATGGAACGGCCCAGATAACTTGTTCTAGCAGTTTTCCATGTCTGTAAGTGATTCTTTATGTTCTTGGCAGTAGTGTAGAATCAGAATTAAGAATCTACCAATAGAGGGAGACCTCACCTTAGATAATACAGTGGATTCCAGTTAATTGGACCATTGGTTCATCAGTGCAGCCTCTTACTTGGGCCAACTCTGAAAGAACAAAAACTTATCGAGAAAATACCCAGGATTTCCTTTGTTTTTTTGGGACATCATGCTGCTTAATTGGGGACATGAGATTGGTGCCAGACAGTTTCTAACTAGTGTCAGACGAGAGCACTTGCGTGACCGTTAGACACTGAAATGAACAGTTTTTAAATAGTACCAGTTGCATGTGTTCAAAAAGCAATGATTTTTGTTGCTGAAGGGTGGTGAGAAATAAGATAATTCAGAACTGTTTTGCTCACTGCTTTTTCAAGCGTCAGACTTGGAGATGCCAGAAATGGCCAGGAGTGAAAATGAAACTATTTCACTACTTAATCAAGTTAAGAACGAAGAAGAATTTGAAGGTATCAACAATCATCTTTGTTATGAACGTGGGTTTTGACCTTTAATTTTACGAAAGAAAAAAAATGGCTGGAGTCACTTAGCACTTTAGCACAAGAGTGTTTATTAGATGCCTTTAAAATCAAACTTGCAAACATTAGTGAAAAATTGCCAATATCTACAAAGAGATATCTACAAGAAACACAATAATCGTTCCATACTTATTCTTGTCCAGTGTGAACTCTCGCAGCCCCTGTCTCTCCCCCATAATGAGCTCCTTTTATGGGCACTGGGATGTGCCATCTTTAATTATCAACAAAGTTAACACGTGAAATAGAATGTGATGCCCTATAAGGTAATTACAATCATATTACAAAATAAACAGTATATAAACCAATACATACATTTACACACCTCCATTACTAAAGAAATGGGATATTCCAGTGCATACGGCAGAAAAGGCCATAAAGCCAGCCCAAGCGAATCGGCTCGGTTTAGGATCCAGCAGATGCTACAGAACTGCCGGGAGGTGACAACATGAAACAGAAGGACTGTTTCATTTACTGTCAATCAAGAGTAATGCGCAGCATACACTGGGTTAATTTTTCTGTTGATAAGTATTAGGAACTTTAAATTTAAACTTTAACTTTAAATTCCTTGGTGTTCTTATTTTGGAGGGCATGTCCAGGGTAAGTGCAGTTATGGAGAAAGCACAGCAGCACTTTCTTGGAGTTTGCAGAGATTCAGCAGGACATCTAAAGCTTTGACAAACTTCCATAGATGTGTGGTGGAGAGTATATTGACCGATTGCATCACAGCCTGGTTTGGAAGCACCAATGTCCCTGAACAAAAAATCCTACAAAAAGTAGTGGATATGGTCCAGTCCATCGCGGATGAAGCCCTCCAACACCACTGAGCACATCTGCATGAAATGTTGTCACAGGAAAACAGCTTCCATCATCACGGACCTCCACCACCCAGGACATGCTCTCTTCTCTCTGTACCATCATGCAGAAGGTACAGGAGCCTCAGGACTCACCCCACCAGGTTCAGAAACAATTACTATCCCTCAACCAGAGGGATAACTTCACTCAACATCACTTGCCACATCATTGAAATGTTTCCACAACCAATAGACTCACTTTCAAGGACTCTGCGTCTCATGTTCTCAATATTTATTGCTTATTTATTTATTATTAGTATTATCTCTTTCTATTTTTATTTGCACAATTTGTTGTCTTCTGCACTCTGGTTGAATGACCAAGTTGGGTGATCTTTCATTGATTCTGTTGTGGTTATTATTCTATGGATGTATTGAGTATTGAAAATGAATCTCAGGGTTGTATATAGTGACATATATGTACTTTGATAATAAAATTACTTTGAACTAATGCATAGTTTTTTGTACTGATGTAGTATTGGTAGTGTTCTAATTTGTTCTGTTTTTCATTTAAATACATAATGTGTTACTCAGCTAAATGGTAGTTTGTCTTTTTCACACCCTTTTAATTATTTCCATAAAACTTTGGCTAATTGAGGCAGTCACTTAACTGAGCCAAAATGGACAGGTACCGATGTGTTCCAGTTAACTGGAATCAGCTATCTCCAATCAACTGGAAGTTTATCTGGTCCAGATAACAAAGTTGATTTTGTGTGAGCTGGCCCTGCAATGGTTAAAGGCACAATGCTGATTTGTGCTACCCCTCAACCAGAGGGATAACTTCACTCAACATCACTTGCCACATCATTGAAATGTTTCCACAACCAATAGACTCACTTTCAAGGACTCTGCGTCTCATGTTCTCAATACTTATTGCTTATTTATTTATTATTAGTATTATCACAAATTCAGATGGTACTCGATTTGTTGTCAGAAGCACAAATTCAGATGGTACTGGACTAACTA
Source organism: Mobula hypostoma (assembly GCF_963921235.1). Classification (NCBI taxonomy): domain Eukaryota; kingdom Metazoa; phylum Chordata; class Chondrichthyes; order Myliobatiformes; family Myliobatidae; genus Mobula; species Mobula hypostoma. Next base: position 38,537,374 of record NC_086098.1, read on the forward strand.
TGCTTCCTCGGAATCAGACCTTGGGAAAAACTTTGAACGCAAAGCAAGCAAAACGTAAGTGAAAACTATGCTGCCAGGAGAAGGCCTGTACAATCAGATGACAAGCAAGTCATTGTGCAGAAAACAAGAACTTAGTGATGCAAGTTGCTCCATTGTACAATCACATCTTGCCCGGAAGATTTACTCAATTATCTCAATGTGGACCATGAACTCAGAGGTGGAGCTTGCCACCTGTCATGATAGTACCTGAAAACCATTAGCATTGTTAGAATTGAGAACAAATAAGGACTAAGTTATTTATCGACTATGAGGTTTTATTTTGCTGTATGATATCAGTGGCAGAAATATCTTCAACAAAATTAACTTTACATCTTGAAGTACACCACTGTGCACATCTACATGGAACGCTGTCTCAGGAAAGCCGCATCCATCATCAGGGACCCCCACCACCCAGACCATGCTCTCTTCTTACTACAGGGGTTTCAGCACCCACACCACCAGGTTCTGGAATATTTACTGCTCTCTTCAACCATCAGGCTCATGAACCAGTGGGGATAACTTCACTTGCCCCATCACCGAACTGTACCCACACCTATCGACTCACTTTCAAGAGCTCTTCATCTCATGTCCTTGATATTATTTATTTAATTTCTTTCTTTTGTGTGTGCATGGCTTGTTGTCTTTTGCACTTTGCTGGGTGTGGTCTTTCAGTGATTCCATTGTGTTTCTTGGATTTACTGGGTATGCCAGGAAATGAAACTCAGGGTTGTATATAAATAGGCATCCGTTAGTCTCTTGAGACCATGGATTTGCGCCTTGGAAGGTTTCCAGGGCGCAGGCCTGGGCAAGGTTGTATGGAAGACCAGCAGTTGCCCATGCTGCAAGTCTCCCCTCTCCATGCCACTGATGTTGTCCAAGGGAAGGGCACTAGGGCCGATACAGCTTGGCACCGGTGTCGTCGCAGAGCAATGTGTGGTTCAGTGCCTTGCTCAAGGACACAACACGTTGCCTCAGCTGAGGCTCGAACTAGTGACCTTCAGGTCACTAGACCGACACCTTAACGTTGGTTAACGAGGGTTGTATATGGTGACATATATATAATTAATTTGCTTTTTACTTTATACTTTGTTCAAATCCACTTGCGTATGAATTGAGTTTTACCAAGCCAAGATTCCCAAAACTACATTATTTAATATAATTCAAATTAAATCAAGTTTAATTATCATTCAAACCATACATAGATATAACCGATCGAGACAGCATTCCTCGGGGCCAAGGTGCAAAAACGTACACATGCATTCAAAATAATGAGAGAGAGAAAAGTAAAGAACATAATCATGCAAGAAAACACATTTTTAGTCCAAGACCTTGTGTGACAGTCCAGCCTGTAATTCCACTGGTCCAGCACTGGAGGGCAGCACCAAGGGGAGAGGCCACCCCCAACTGAGCACAGAGACCAAGCGACACCACCTGAAGCACTACCTCCTCCCCTCACTGCAGCAGCGGGCAAGCCCGCAGTTTGAGGCCTAGTCCTTGCTACAACAGAGCCAATACTACTGCCTCGCCTCCTGTCTCGCCACCGAACAAGGGAAGCAGGCCTGCAGCAAAGAAAGGTCCAAGCCAGTCACTCGCTGTTTCACTGCACGCTGGCTTCGTGCACCAACTCCAGAGCCTGTGAGTGGCAGGCAGCAGCACGGCCTGTGCCCGGGTCAGCCAAACTGAACTCAGTACGGCCTCTCCCATGGCCCAGTGGTCTGGCTCTCCTCCTGCAGCTTGACAGCTGGCCTCTGCTTCTCTGAACTGCCAGCTGGCCCCTATGACACCCCAGCCGGCTACTCTGAACTATGAGCAGCTCACTGATGCGGTAAGCCTGCTGTACTCATAGTTATTGGAGGCCAGCATAGTCTTACATGAAAAAAAAACAAATTTAACAAAGAAAGTAGCACCTTTGGTTGTTTCCCGGGAGGCTGCTGAGACTACACGTGTCATCATCTTACAGGAAGGTGAGTGATCCAATCTATAGATCAAAAGGCCAAAGCAATTTGACTTCTCATACCACTTTTATAGTCCCATTGGAATTGTACGAGATTGTATTTGGCTTGCATAAAAATCATTGACATGAACAAAAAAATGTGGATATTCGTACTATAGAGGAAATACTTATTATTCCTCTGGGTACCGCGGATTTGGCAAGTACCCAAGAACTAGTCAAAGGGAGTTATTGTGACGATCCCCAAGAAAGGAGCACTAAGTGATTGCGACAGCTGGTGTGGCATCACACTTCTGTCCGTGCCCAGCAAGATTCTCACCAGAGTCATTGCCCAGTGGATTATAGATGCTGTCAGTGTGTGCTTGAGGAAAGAGCAAACTGGATTCAAGAGAAAACAGAGGCTGTGTAGATCAGATCTTCAGCCTGTGTAACATCATAGGACAATGCACAGAGTGGCAGAGACAACTGTATGTAAATTTTGTGGACTTTGCAAAGGCTTTTGATAGCATCTACAGGGAGAGTCTCTGGCGAATTCTCAGACCATGTGGGATCCTTTCCAAAATTGTCCAGCTTATCCAGAGTTTCTGTACTAATTTCACCTGCACAGTTGGGGACTGCAATTTGAGCTTTGAAGTCAAGACAAGAGTCAGGCAAGGCTGTGTGATGCTGGCGATATTATTTAACTGGGTTATGAGGCAAACAATGAAAGGTAAGCAGAAAGGCATTAGGTGGACTCTATTCCATGCTTTGGAAGACCTTGACTTTACGGATAACCTCGCATTCCTATCACTTACATGTAAGAGAAAACTCAACATCTCTGTACCTTTGGTGGACAGGTTAGACTCAGAGTCAGCCCGGGAACAACTGAGACCATGACTCTCAGTGTAGGGTCTCCTCCTCCCATCAGGCGTCTACTTACCCAGCACCAGCAGATTCACCTACCTGGGCACCATCATTCAGCAGGATGAGGGAACAAGGACGACATCCAGTGCAGACTCAAAGTTAGAAACCTCTTCAGATCAATGAGCAACATATGGAGATCAACCAAGTACAGTGTCCACACCAGAGTGAAGCTGTACCAGAGCTGCATTCTGTCCACACTCTTTACCGGTCAGAATGCTGGCCTTGCCAAGCTGTCGTTATTCCACACTAAGTTCCTCTACATTTTCTGGCCAAGGAGTATCTCCAGCCACACCCTTCTCATTCAGTGCCACCCAAGAGGACATGGCCACAATCATCATGAAGAAATGTTGGAGACGGATTGGGCACATGATGAGAAGAGAGACCAACTCCATCATCAAGACAGCACTTCATTGGACCCCTGAAGAGCGGAGGACAAAGACTACTTGACGAAGCAGAAATGATGACCATGAACCACGCTTGTGGTACAATAGAGAAGATGGCCAAGGATGGAAAGAGATGGAGGACTTTCATTGCTGGCCTAAGTGCCAGTAGTGCAACAGGCAGTAATTACTAGTCACTACTAATTTTGTAAGGACAGGGAATTGAATTCCTAGTTCTGACTTCTCACTTTGTGTTCTGCAGTTAATGTGTAGCTACCAAGATTCAAATATTGGAAAGGTATTTTTCCCTTTGCATTTGTAAACAATAATGTAAACAATGGATCAGCCCATGATTGAATGGTGGAGCAGACTCGATGGGCTGAATGGCCTACTTCTACTCCTACATCTTATGGTCTTATAATGTTCAAATTTAAAACACTACCTACTTCTGCATTTATCTGTGACACTATGAATTAAAGTTCAAAGTAAATTTATTATCAAAGTACATACAGTATATCTGACCATATACAACCCTGAGATTCATTTTCTTGCATCCATACTCAATAAATCAAATAACCATCATAGAATCAATGAAAGACTGCACCAAGAGGGCATACAACCAGTGTGAAAATGACAACAAACTGTTCAAATACAACAAGAAAGAAGTAATAATAAATAAATAAGCACTAAATATTGAGAACATGAGATGAAGAGTCCTTGAAAGTGATTCAATAGGTTGTGGGAACAGTTCAGCGATGGGCAAGTGAAGTTGAATGAAGTTATCCCTTCTGGTTCAGGAGCCAGTTGTCTGAGGGGTAATAACTGTTCCTGAACCTGATGGTGTGAGTCCTGATGCTCCTGTACCTTCTTCCTGATGACAGCAGCGAGAAGAGAGCATGACCTGGGTGGTGGGGGTCCATGATGATGCATGCTGCTTTCCTGCGACAGTACAGTACTCTGTGTAGATGTGCTCACCGGTGGGGAGGGCTTTATCCGTGCTGTACTGGGACATTCACTACTTTTTGTTGGATTTTCCATTCAAGGACATTGGTACTTCCATACCAGGCTGCAAAGCAACCAGGTATGTGTGATGTACTTTCCTCCACACATCTGTAGAAGTTTGAGACCACAGCCCCTGGTTCTTCACTAATGCAAACAACCCTAATTAGAAACTAAGAATTTTGTTTGTTTAAGTGAGGTTTCTTCCCATCCTTCTGCAATCTATCCAATTTCTCTTTATTTACCATCCCAAGAACCAGTCCGATGAGTTTTCAGCACAATCACTCTATAGCTAGTGTACATGTTTGTTGGACGAGGAGGCCAAAACTGATCACTGTGTTCCAGGTATGGTCTCCCAAAGGCTCTATGCAATTAGAGTGTCTTGTCTCTGCTACTCCATGTAAGTTCGATTGCATTGAAGGCAGGCATACTATTTACCTTCTTAATCTCCTTCTAACCATATTTGTTTACAGTGGCTTGAGTACAACAAAATGCAGATCCTTTTGGACATCATTATTTCCCAGACTCTTGTCATATAAACAAGTCTCAGGGTTTCTAGTGTAGACTTTTCCCACACAGTACTCCATCTGCTATGCTGTTGTCCTCATTCTCAGCTTGTACACATCCCCTTGAAGTCTGTTTGCATTCTCACAACATCTATGCTTGCAGTCTGTTTTAGTTTCATCAGTAGATTGAAAATGTTACTTCCCTCGGCCAAGTTGGCCACATCTTAAAAACACATTTTAATATGAATAATGTTTCTGGTCTCCCTTTTTTGGAATTGATGTTTTATGCAATATTTGCAATGTTGTATTCACAGAATGTGGTTGCTATAGATTAATTAATACTCTAATGTAAACAAGTCAACCACATCCATCAATTTGCTGTGACGGTTATTCTAACATAAGCTCATGAATTTAAAAAAATAGATTTCTCTAAAAAGGTTCTGGCATGTTGATCATGATCAGTACTTAACATGGTTTCTTTATGTTGTGTTTGAATTTTATAATCTTCAGCCAGTGGTTGAAGATATGCCAAACCCCAGAGTCTGTTATTATTATTGGGGGTGGAATGGTGAAAGTTGTTTCTTTTATAGTTCTTTTGCAGCAGGATGTCCAAAACACTTCACAGCAATAAAGTCTTCTGAAGTGTATGCGCTTCTGAAATACGAACAAATTACATTGTAAGCTTGTGATAAATTTCCCTGCCACGCCTGGCATTGAACACAGAAGTCATTGTTCAACATGATAGATGATGAGCTGACCGTGTAGGTAATGATTGAAAGGCACCACTCGTTGCAGGTTGAATGGGTTCCTGATTGCAAATTCATTTTTGCTGAAAATGATTAATTGAAGTGTGTTTGAAGAAAGTGTTCCAGGTAAATCTAGAATACTCGGTGCATAAGCCACGGTAATCTGCCTTGCACGAGCAGTTGATCCTTAGTATCAAGAAGTACCTGTCATAGAAGAAGGGTTAGAGTGGCAAATGATGTTAAGGCACTTTCTACTTATGAAGATGAGAAGCATTATGAAGGGATGATAATAAAACAAAAGCTCCCCAAGCTCTTTGTCCAATTTTTCTGTGAGGGCCAAAGAGGAGAAAGTTGGAACATCATAAGGAAACAAAATCTTGACCTTGTTAGATATTCATGTTGACCCTCCCAGCTAGGTCATTGGTTAGCAGCCGCAAAGACATTATTGCTTTGACAATATTTGGCCAAGGTCGTGGAATTTGAATTAATTTCAATAAATTATTATAACACAATTAGAATAAATCTAAAATGTGCTTTGGAGAGGAATGCAATTTCTCTGCCAGCAAGTTTTTCATTGCACCTGTGCATATGTTTTTGCAAATGATAAACTCAACTTTGGCTTTGAATTGTCAATGTTTCAGATCAAAACACTGCATCAGATATAGCTTTGATATAGTCTTTGTATTAATCTTTTTAACGATTTTCAATTGTAATCCCTTTTCATGTAATTTCCCAATTTACCATATGAACTCATGTCACATAAAATCATAATTAGCTACCAAAAATGCGAGTGGTTATTCTGTATTGTACTTTTGTTGAGGTCATCTGTAACTTCAGAGATTAGCACACTTGCTTCCTTGTCTTGAAAGCCTGAGTCACGCTCTTGTGGCCAAATTAAGTTGTTCAGCTGTTGAGCTACTGCCCAACAACACCAGAGGCCCAGGTTCAATCCTCACTTCAGGTGCTGTCTGTGTCGACTTTGCATCTTCCTCCCTCTGACTGTGGGGTTTGCTCCGTGTGCGCTTCCACATACCCACACCCATATTCAAATTGAAAAACCGAGTTTTGAACAAGTCAAAAGCTGCATCTTTTATTTTAATATTGTCAAATAAAACACTTTAAAGACAGAATAACACACAAAATGCTGAAGGAACTCAGCAGGTCAGCCAGATTTATTTATTCATTTATTTATTTATTATTATTATTTTATTTTTTTCTCTTCTATATTATGTATTGCATTGAACTGCTGCTGCTAAGTTAACACATTTCACGACACCTGGCGGTGATAATGAACCTGATTCTGAGGGACAAACAGTTGACGTTTCACGCAGAGACCCTTCTTCAGGACTTCATGGGATATACACCTGTAAGGCAAAGGTGACATGGAAGCAGATACCACCATTGGTTTAGGGCCCTGCCAGCACTGGAAACTGGACATTCCCTGAGAAATGTCCTTGCGTTAGTAGGATCTGCGTAGTTTCCCTCTCAACCTCTTGTCCAAGGACCTTTACCACTAAGGACGTGCTTTTAAAGTCACTATTGGCAATGTACCATTTGTAAGCTGGTTTGGAGCAGACCAACTACCAGCCTGAGTTACCCTGACCTTCACATGCTCCTCTGTATAGTGTACTATCTATTTACTATTGAAGAGTTAGATTATTGCTTCTATTGATGGCAGATCAATAGACGTTTGAGAAATGAACCTCTCTCTATGTGCACTGAACAGAACAAAAAAAGCTGCCTTTAAGAGCTTCCAATATAGTATCATCTCTGGATGGGTTGGTTGTCATGCTTGGGAAGGGAATGCATTGTAAGCATCAGGAAATTGGGTATCAGTGGTGCAGCTTTTGATTTTCTGTCCATCGTAAAACGCAAGTGTTTGACTCTACTGGTCTATCCCATGCGTGCCACAAACAGATTTTCATACCTTTCGCAGGATAACAGCAGAAGACAAAAACAACTCCTTTGTGAAAAATTTGATGCTCTGTATGCTATTCTAGAAGAGAGGAAAAAGGAAATGCTTCAATCTATAACCCGCGAACAGGAGGAGAAAGTACAGTATGTCAGATCGTTGATGAGGCAGTATGGAGATCACCTGGAAGGAGCCAGCAAGCTGGTAGAAACGGCCTTGCAATCTATGGAGGAACCACAGATGGCAGTGTTCCTGCAGGTTGGTCTATCACTTGGCCAATATGTTTCCCTGCTGTGGATATACAATATTATTGTGGGTTGTTTTTACAGTAATTTGCAGTGCAATTCATTTTAGTGCATTTCTTCTCTTCACAGAATACAAAACAACTGATCAAAAAGTAAGTCAGCTTCTGAAGAATGGTTTCAAAACACCGTTGTTTCTGCTGTAATAATTCTTTGCTAATATTTACGTAAACCAATCTAATCTTTAGGGAGAGTTATGAGTGTGTATTTTCACTTCTGTAACTTTGCCAGACTTTAACCCAACCTCAGGCTTCTGCTGAAACCTGCACGCTGGCTGGTGTTACCTAGGCGTTATTCTCCTTCTGGCAGTCTGCAGCTGACACACATGCAGTGCCTCTGTCTGTCAGTATTTACCTCATAAATCTTGGCTGCTTTCTCTTCCAAGTGAGGGTGAAGAAATAAGTTGCTGATGTCTCAGCACATCAATAACATTTTACAATGTGGAAACAGGCATGGCTCTTCAGTGATGCAGACACAGAATTATTCCCGTGTTCTAATTTCTTTTGCTATTTAATATGGTTTCTGACTGTAGGATAACAGTGGTTATGTCTGAACATTCTTACTAATAAACTGAAGTACATTTTTCATTTAAGTAAACTTTGCTGGTACTACTATAATTTTTTAACATCACTCACAAATTTTTGAAGCATTTGCAGGGATGTGGGGCAAGAAGAGGCACAGTCACTGTCTTGATAATCATATGTTGTGCAGGATACATCCATAATATGCACTTGTTTAAAATAGTGATAAAATTTAACTTCCTGTGCAATCCCTGCTGACTCTGCCTTGATGGAATAAGCACCATTTATGTTAAGTACCGTCAATGTTTGGGTGGTGGGGTTGGAGATGAGTTTCTACTAAAGGAGGTGTAAACCGCTCCTTCCCTCTGCTAACCTGCAGGTAGGTCACCCTCAGGCAAGCTGTAGCACCTGCTTAGCCCTTCAGTCAAGGTCACATGAAGCCGTGGAAGCAGGTGGCAGATGGTCATATGAGCAGCTGGTGCATATGGTCCTGGTTATGTGACCACTGACTCCAGGAAGAGTATTGATAATAGCTGGGGTTGCCCATCTTGTAGAGACACTGCCCAGAAGAAGACAATGGAAAACCACTTCTGTAGAAAAAAGTTGCCAAGAACAATCATGGTCATGGAAAGACCATGAACGCCCATGTCATACAATGTGGCACATAATGAACGAATGAACGAGTCATAAATGTACATATGGAAAAAAAATCTTGCCTCTTTTAGGATGTTAAACTAAAACTGATGACTTTCTGACATAATTGCCATTATCCTACAACGAAAAATGGTATAAGCAAAGGAAATAAGGTATTGCACAGAAATAATGAATCTTAAATTAGTTATCTTCCCCAGTCTGATAAGGTGTTAACTGCTAGTTCTATATTTGAAAATGATGTGAATACTTGAAAAGAAGGGGGTCTATTGAAAGGTACTGCGAAGTTCAGGTGCAATTGCACAGCCAGGGCATTAGACTCATCACACTGCCTATGGCCACCCTATCAGAATGTTGACTCCGCAAACATTTGATCAACAGTATTACCTAACAATAGAAAATACCTTCAGCAGACTGTATAATGTATAATTACATATAATTAAATACTAATCAGCTTTACACTGGGGTAAGATTCTCTTGTTAGAACTGGCTGTTACTGTGACTGGGTTTAAAACAACTAAAGGCTATTTGTATTATAACACAACATTGAGATTGTATATTAAAAACTAAGGTAAAAGAGGGCAGCTTATTTGTCCTGTTGCCAACTCAGTCAGAATCAAATTGGCTATGTATTAATGTAAACAATTAAATGGTAACCATACCACAGCTGAAAATTGCTCTAGGTTTGTAAAAAAAATTCTATTGCAAACATTATCTCAAGCTTTGCTTAATAATATTGCAAGGTGGAAATTTATTAACCTCAACTCCATTTAATAAGAGATATGTGTGTGTGTGTGTGTGTGTAAAGGAACCTACAGAATGTGGATTAATATTCATTCCTTTCTGCATGTGCCAACCTATCTGGAATAATGCTAATGTGCTGACTCTCTTAGGATTATCGATACATCAAAAGCTGCCCAGATGGAGAGAACAGAACCTGGATATGAAAACATGGATCATTTTGTGGTCAACTTTGGAAGGGCGGAACAGATATTGCAAAGGATAAATTTCCAAACAGGTATTAAGGAAACAATATTGGACTTAATGGAAATCAAACCATGCAGGCGCTGGAAATCTGAAACAAAAACAGCAAACTCTGGAAAGACTAACAAAGGGTCTTCGGCATGAAAGATTAATTCTCATCCCCTCTCCATGGATACTGCCTGACCTGCTGAGTCATTCCAGAATTTTCTTTTTTTATTTCCTTTGATTTAGTATCCTGGTATTTTGCTCTTTAAAGGATATTTCTTTTGAATATTTTTACTGAAAATGTAGAGTGGGGAAAAAAGTAAACACAAGAGATACACACGAAATCCTGGAGGATCTCTGTAGATCAGGCAACATTCATGGAAAGGAACAAACAGTTGACATTTTGGGCCAAAAGCTTTCTTCAGGACTGGATAGGAAGGAGGAAGATTCCAGAATAAAAAGTTGGGGGAAAGGGAAGGAGGATGGTCAGAAGGAGACAGGTGAAGCCAGCTGCATAGGAAAGATAAAGGGCTGGAGAGGAAGGAACTTGATAGGAGGGGAGAGTGGACCATAGGAGAAAAGGGAGGAGGAAGGGACCCAGAGGGAGGTGATGGGCAGGTGAGAAAAGATAAGAGGTCAGTGTGGGGAATAGAAGAAGAGGGGAGGGAGAGAGATTTTTTTATTTACCGGAGGGAGAAGTTGATATTCATGCCATCAGGTTGGAGGCTACCCTGAAGGAATATAAGGTGTTGCTCCTCCACCCTGAGGGTGGCCTCATTGGGGCACAAGAGGAGGCCATAGACTGACATGTCAGAATGGGAATTAGCATTAAAATGTTTGACCACCGTGAAGTTCTACTTTTGGGGGATGGAGTGGAAGCACAAGAGATTCTGCACATGTTGGAAAAGCAGTGTAACTTATATAAGATGCTGTAGCATGTCAAGCAACATCTAAGACCCAAGGCGTTGAGCTTCAAAACTAGTCAATAAACTCCAAGAGCTTGACCTCAATACCTCACTGAGCAACTGGATCCTCACTTGTAGGTCCCAGAAAGTTCAGATCAGCAACATCTCCTCCATCATCTCCACCAGCGCAGGTGAACCACAAGGCTGTGTGCTTCGCCCCCTGTTCCACTCCCTTTACACCTATGACTGTGTGGATAAATACAGCTCCAACACCATGTTCGAGTTTGCTGATGACACCACTGTCGTGGGCCGTATCAAGGGTGGTGATAAATCAGCATACAGGAGGGAGATTGAAAATTTGGCTGAGCGGTGTCATAACAACAACTATCACTCAATGTCAGCAAGACCAAGGAACAGATTGTAGACTTCAGGAGAGAGAAACCAGAGGTCCATGAGCCTGTCCTCATTGGAGGAACAGAGGTAGAGAGGGCTAGCAACTTTAAATTCCTGGATGTTACTATTTCAGAGGACCTGTCCTGAACCCAACACATAAGTGCAATTGTGAAGAAAGCTTGGTAGCGTCTCCACTTCCTTAGGAGTCTTCACTTTGCAGATTCAACATGACATCTAAAACTTTACAAACGTCTATAGGTGTGTAGTGGAGGGTGTATTTACTGGCTGCCTCATGGTCTGGTATGGAAACTTTGAATGGAAAATCCTACAGCAGATAGTGGATATGGCCCAGCACATCACAGGTAAAACCCTCCCAACCACCGAGCACATCTACATGAAACACTGTCATAGGAAATTAGCATCCATCATGAGAGATCTCCACCACCTGGACCATGCTCTTTTCTTGCTGCTGCCATCAGGTAGAAGGTACAGGTGCCTCAGGACTCGCATTGCCGAGTTCAAGAACAGTTACCCTTCAACCATCAGGGTCTTGAACAAAGGGGATAACTTCACTCACTTGACCGACAATGAGATCTTCCCACAACCAATGGTCTCACTTTAAGGGCTCTTTATCTTGTTATTTCATGTTCTCATTATTTATTGCCATTTATTTATATTTGCATTTGCACAGATTGTTGTCTTCTGCATTCTGTTTGATCTTTCATTGATCCTGTATAGTTACTCTTCAATAGATTTGCAGAGTACACCTGCAGGAAAATGAATCTCAGGGTAGTATATGGTGACATATATGTACTTTAATAATAAATTTACTTTGATTTTGAAACGTCGATTGGTTATTCCTTTCCAGAGATGCTGCCTGACCTGCAGAGTTCATCCAGCATTTTCTGTGTGTTACTCTGGGGGGGGAAAATAGTGGTATCAAATGATTAGATAACATGAACAAGCCGTTTATCACTGCTCTGAAAATATTCGTAATCTATACGGTAATGAATCTTGATGAAAAGTGAGTGAACAAGTTTACAAGTTGAATCTTATTTGTGAAGTTATTAATGATTAACTTGTCTATTTTACTCCAGTTTCTTTGTGGGATGGTGGGGTTTGGGGGGTGGGGAGCAGGAAAGGTCAGTATTATTACAGAAGTCAACAGCTACAGTTTGTCTGGCAAGCAGCAAGCATTTAGCAGCCAGTGGAAAGGATATCACAGATGGAGCAACAGAAAGAAAAAATGTTTGACAGCACAAACACATATGTGTTTTTGTTTCTCTGTTACCACCTGTAGGTAGAGACAATCTGCAGGGCACATCTGAGCAGCACAATTAGATTATAGACTGGAGAACCATCACTGAATACTCAGTGAGAGGTTGCTTTCTATCAGGGCAGCACAGTAGCACAGTCCTTACTGCTGTCACTCCATGGTTCCAGCAACCAGATTTGATCCTTATCTTCCCTTGCAGTCTGGGTGGATTTTGCATATTCTCCTGGAAACCATGAGCGTTTTCCACCATTTCCAAAGACGTGCAGGTAATTACTGTAAGCTGTCCCACAGGAAGGTGAGAGGTAGCAGAATCAGCAGGCAGTCGGTAGCTCAAGTGTGTGCTAGAGAGAATAAGGTACGTGGGTTCTAGAACCAGAATGCAAACCCCTAACACCACATTAGACTATATCTTTTTTCTCTAGAACATTAGAAAGTTTTTGACAAGAACAGGCAATTCAGCCCAACAAAGCTTGCCAAATTCCTATTCACATGGTGTGTTGAAATAACTATTGAGTTTAGATTTCAGAGTCTCTACAGTACTCCTCTCAACTACACAACTAGGTAGTGTGTTCCATGTGTCCATGAGTCGCTGTGTAAAGAAGGTGCTGAGGAAGAGGATTTCTTGGAATGTATGCGGGATGGTTTTTTGAACCAACATGTCAAGGAACCGACTAGAGAGCAGGCTATTCTGGACTGGGTTTTGAGCAATGAGGAAGGGTTAATTAGCGATCTTGTCGTGAGAGGCCCCTTGGGTAAGAGTGACCATAATATGGTGGAATTCTTCATTAACATGGAGAGTGACGTAGTTAATTCAGAAACAAAGGTTCTGAACTTAAAGAGGGGTAACTTTGAAGGTATGAGACGTGAATTAGCTAAGATAGACTGGCAAATGACACTTCAAGGATTGACGGTGGATATGCAATGGCAGGCATTTAAAGGTTGCATGGATGAACTACAACAATTGTTCATCCCAGTTTGGCAAAAGAATAAATCAAGGAAGGTAGTGCACCCGTGGCTGACAAGAGAAATTAGGGATAGTATCAATTCCAAAGAAGTAGCATACAAATTAGCCAGAGAAAGTGGCTCACCTGAGGACTGGGAGAAATTCAGAGTTCAGCAGAGGAGGACAAAGGGCTTAATTAGGAAGGGGAAAAAAGATTATGAGAGAAAACTGGCAGAGAACATAAAAACGGACTGTAAAAGCTTTTATAGATATGTAAAAAGGAAAAGACTGATAAAGACAAATGTAGGTCCCCTGCAAACAGAAACAGGTGAATTGATTATGGGGAGCAAGGACATGGCAGACCAATTGAATAATTACTTTGGTTCTGTCTTCACTAAGGAGGACATAAATAATCTTCCAGAAATAGTAAGGGACAGAGGGTCCAGTGAGATGGAGGAACTGAGCGAAATACATGTTAGTAGGGAAGTGGTGTTAGGTAAATTGAAGGGATTGAAGGCAGATAAATCCCCAGGGCCAGATGGTCTGCATCCCAGAGTGCTTAAGGAAGTGGCCCAAGAAATAGTGGATGCATTAGTGATAATTTTTCAAAACTCGTTAGATTCTGGACTAGTTCCTGAGGATTGGAGGGTGGCTAATGTAACCCCACTTTTTAAAAAAGGAGGGAGAGAGAAACCGGGGAATTATAGGCCAGTTAGCCTAACGTCGGTGGTGGGGAAACTGCTGGAGTCAGTTATCAAGGATGTGATAACAGCACATTTGGAAAGCGGTGAAATGATCGGACAAAGTCAGCATGGATTTGTGAAAGGAAAATCATGTCTGACGAATCTCATAGAATTTTTTGAGGATGTAACTAGTAGAGTGGATAGGGGAGAACCAGTGGATGTGGTATATTTGGATTTTCAAAAGGCTTTTGACAAGGTCCCACACAGGAGATTAGTGTGCAAACTTAAAGCACACGGTATTGGGGGTAAGGTATTGGTGTGGGTGGAGAATTGGTTAGCAGACAGGAAGCAAAGAGTGGGAATAAACGGGACCTTTTCAGAATGGCAGGCGGTGACTAGTGGGGTACCGCAAGGCTCAGTGCTGGGACCCCAGTTGTTTACAATATATATTAATGACTTGGATGAGGGAATTAAATGCAGCATCTCCAAGTTTGCGGATGACACGAAGCTGGGTGGCAGTGTTAGCAGTGAGGAGGATGCTAAGAGGATGCAGGGTGACTTGGATAGGTTGGGTGAGTGGGCAAACTCATGGCAGATGCAATTTAATGTGGATAAATGTGAAGTTATCCACTTTGGTGGCAAAAATAGGAAAACAGATTATTATCTGAATGGTGTCCGATTAGGAAAAGGGGAGGTGCAACGAGACCTGGGTGTCATTATACACCAGTCATTGAAAGTGGGCATGCAGGTACAGCAGGCGGTGAAAAAGGCGAACGGTATGCTGGCATTTATAGCGAGAGGATTCGAGTACAGGAGCAGGGAGGTACTACTGCAGTTGTACAAGGCCTTGGTGAGACCACACCTGGAGTATTGTGTGCAGTTTTGGTCCCCTAATCTGAGGAAAGACATCTTTGCCATAGAGGGAGTACAAAGAAGGTTCACCAGATTGATTCCTGGGATGGCAGGTCTTTCATATGAAGAAAGACTGGATGAACTGGGCTTGTACTCGTTGGAATTTAGAAGATTGAGGGGGGATCTGATTGAAACGTATAAGATCCTAAAGGGATTGGACAGGCTAGATGCGGGAAGATTGTTCCCGATGTTGGGGAGGTCTAGAACGAGGGGTCACAGTTTGAGGATAGAGGGGAAGCCTTTTAGGACCGAGGTTAGGAAAAACTTCTTCACACAGAGAGTGGTGAATCTGTGGAATTCTCTGCCACAGCAAACTGTTGAGGCCAGTTCATTAGCTATGTTTAAAAGGAAGTTAGATATGGCCCTTGTGGCTACAGGGGTCAGGGGGTATGGAGGGAAGGCTGGGTTCTGAGTTGGATGATCAGCCATGATCATAATAAATGGCGGTGCAGGCTCGAAGGGCCGAATGGCCTACTCCTGCACCTATTTTCTATGTTTCTATGTTTCTATGCTTCCTGATGTTAGTCTGAAATCTCCCTTTAACTAGTCTCCATCTGTGGCCCCGTGTCCTAGTTGCTGGCACCCTCCTTACTTATACCTTTAATGATTTTGAACACTTCTATCATGTCTCCTCTCATTCTATATCTACTTAGGCTAAAAAGATTTAATTCTTTCAATCTTTCTTCATAGCTACAGTTTGTTTGGCAAGCAACAAGGGTTTAGCAGCCAGTGCAAAGAATATCACAGATGGAGCAACAGGAAGGCCAGGAACGAGTCTAGTTGCCCTTCTTTGAACTCTCTCCACGCCTTCACATCCCTCACACAATATGGAGACCAAAATTGTACAGTACTTAAGCTGTCCCTCACAAGCACATTAAGCTTAAGGAGAATGCCTCCAGACTTGAACTCCACTGAGCGCATTATATAGCCCAACATTCTCTTAGCCTTCCTGATTGCTTCTGTGCATTGTCTAGATGTTGATAGTGATGAGTCTACCAGGATGCCCAAATCCTTCTCACACAATACACTTTCTAACTCAAAACTCCCCATTGTATATTTATATCTAGTATTTCTACTTCCTATGTGTAATATTTTACATTCACTTACATTAAATTTCATCTGCCCACATCTGGATTTTGTTTTGATCTACCTGTATTGATTCTACTGCCCGAATGTTATCAGCCCGTCCCCTTAATTTTGTGTCATCAGCAAACTTTACTAGTTTATTTATTATGTGCTTATCCAAATCATTAATATAAATTAGAAGCAGCAGTGGCCTCAAAACTCAACCCTGCAGAACCCCACTTTTAACATCATCTAGGTGTGAAAATGATCCTCTCATCACAACTCATTGTTTTCTGTTTTTGAGCCAATTCTGCACCCATTCGCACACCTTACCCTGCATGCCTACCTCTTGTAATTTGATTATTAACCTCTTATGGGATACCTTGTCAAAAGCCTTCTGAAAGACCAAGTAAATGATATCAACTACTCTATTGCTATCATAAATTTTGGTTGCCTCTTCATAGAACTTCAGCATATTACTAAAACATGATTTTGCCTTTCTGAACCTATGCTGGCTTTCAGCTAACATGCCTGTTCTTATTAGCTGCTTTATCATCTCATCCTTTATTAATGTTTCCATTATCTTACCTATGATTCACGTTAAGCTTGCTTATAGTTACCAGGATTAGTTGTTACCTTTCTTATATACCGGGACAACATTAGCCAGTCCTTAGAGATTTCACCAGTCTTCACTGACTTTTGAAAAATATGTGTTAGGGATTGGTATATATAATCACAAACCTCTTTAAGTACCCTTGGATAAACGTATGTTGTCTGACCCTGGAGATTTATCTGATCTTGCACTCATGTCAATAAGTTTATTTTTCATGTAATTTACATTAATGTATATTTATGTTAATTTGTATTTGTCCTGTTTATGATGTATTGTGCTGCAGCTGCAAAAAAAGTTGATTTTCATGGCATTGATGCTCTTTGTATGTATGCCTATGGCAATGAACTTAAACATGATGGGATTAGTGGAATTTTAATCCTCTCTGATGGTAGCAATGAGAAGAGGGCGTGTCCAGGGTGTCAGGCACCTTTCTGAAACACCGCTCCTTGAAGATGTCATGGATACTATGGAGGCTAGTACCCAAGATGGAACTAATTTTACAGATTTCTATACCACATTTCGGTCCCCCCCCATACCAGACAGTGATGCAGCCTGTCAGAATGCTCTCCACAGTACATCTATAGAGGTTTTCGAGTGTTTTAGGTGACAGACCAAAACTCCTCAAACTCTTAATGAAATTTAGCTGCTGTTTTGCCTTCTTTATAACTGCATCAATATGTTGGGACCAGGTTAGATCCTCAGAGATCTTGACAGCCAGGAACTTGAAGCTGCTCACTCTCTTCACTTCTGATCCCTCTATGAGGATTGGTATGTGTTCCTTCGTCTTACCCTTCCTGAAGCCCACAATCATCTCTTTGGTCTTACTGACGTTGAGTGCCAGGTTGTTGCTGCGATGGTCAAGATTCCAAGTCTAGTCATGATTTGTCCTTTCAGTAAGAACTGAAGGATATATTTCAGAAAACAAAAATACATGTTAATCAACTGTGAATCTGAAAGTGTAATATAATTTCACATTAATAGTATTACAATTTCTGTTGGTGTTTATCACTCATCTATAGTTGGTTCTTGGAGGTGGTGGGAGTGGGTTTTCTTCCTGGACAGCTGATGAATTAGCTTATGCCCTGAACTAGTCAACAGATTAATGTCTGAGGAGCGTAGGATGGTAGAGGTGGTGTGGTGGTACAGACTGTTGGAGAGTTCATGGGTTTATGCTGCCCACAGGAGAGCTTCTGCGTCTTGATCTCAAAAATATAAAAATTTAAAAACACTTGTCCCTCGGCCATGCGCACCATTGCACTTTTGGAATTTAAACCGCAATCAAGATGTTGCCCCAGTGTACAAGTTGGATTGAATACTTAAGGAGGTTAGAGGCATAGAGTTACACAGCACAGAAACAGACCCTTGCATCTAACTTGTCCATGTCAACCAAGTTGTCCAGTCCTTAATACAAACATGAGGAATTCTGTAGATGCTGGAAATTCAAGCAACACACATCAAAGTTGCTGGTGAATGCAGCAGGCCAGGCAGCATCTCTAGGAAGAGGTACAGTCGACGTTTCGGGCCAAGACCCTTCATCAGGACTAACTGAAGGAAGAGTTAGTAAGAGATTTGAAAGTGGAGGGGGAGGGGGAGATCCAAAATGATAGGAGAAGACCGGAAGGGGAGGAATGGAGCCAAGAGGTGGACAGTTGATTGGCAAAAGGGATATGAGAGGGTCATGGGACAGGAGGCCCAGGGAGAAAGAAAGGGGGGGGGAACCCAGAGGATGGGCAAGGGGTATAGTCAGAGGGACAGAGGGAGAAAAAGGAGAGAGAGAGAAAGAATGTGTGTATATAAATAAATAAGGGATGGGGTAAGAACGGGAGGAGGGGCATTAACGGAAGTTAGAGAAGTCAATGTTCATGCCATCAGGTTGGAGGCTACCCAGACGGAATATAAGGTGTTGTTCCTCCAACCTGAGTGTGGCTTCATCTTTACAGTAGAGGAGGCCATGGATCGACATATCAGAATGGGAATGGGACGTGGAATTAAAATGTGCGGCTACTGGGAGATCCTGCTTTCTTTGGCGGACAGAGCATAGGTGTTCAGAGAAATGATCTCCCAGTCTGTGTCCGGTCTCACCAATGTATAGAAGGCCACATCGGGAGCACCAGACGCAGTATATCACCCCAGCCGACTCACAGGTGAAGCGTCACCTCACCTGGAAGGACTGTCTGGGGCCCTGAATGGTGGTAAGGGAGGAAGTGTAAGGGCATGTGTAGCACTTGTTCCGCTTACAAGGATAAGTGCCAGGAGGGAGATCGGTGGGGAGGGATGGGGGGGACGAATGGACAAAGGAGTCACGTAGGGAGCGACCTCTGCGGAATGCAGAGGGGGGGGGAGGGGAAGATGTGCTTAGTGGTGGGATCCCGTTGGAGGTGGTGGAAGTTACAGAGAATATTATGTTGGACCCGGAGGCTGGTGGGGTGGTAGGTAAGGACAAGGGGAACCCTATTCCTAGTGGGGTGATGGGAGGATGGAGTGAGAGCAGATGTACGTGAAATGGGGGAGTTGCGTTTGAGAGCAGAGTTGATGGTGGAGGAAGGGAAGCCCCTTTCTTTAAAAAAGGAGGACATCTCCCTCGTCCTGGAATGAAAAGCCTCATCTTGAGAGCAGATGTGGTGGAGACGGAGGAATTGCGAGAAGGGGATGGCATTTTTGCAAGAGACAGGGTGAGAAGAGGAATAGTCCAGATAGCTGTGTGCTTGAATTTCCAGCATCTGCAGAATTCCTCGTGGTAACGAACAAACTTGACTGAGCTTTTTTGAGGAGTTGAAAATTATTGATTTTCATTGGAGAAGTTGGGGAGTGGATGGTGTGTATATGAACTTTCATAAAGCTTTTGGCGAGGTCCTTGGTGGTAGGCTGATGCAAAAGATTAAAGCAAAAAAGATCTATTTACAGTAACTTTGTAGTTTTGAATCAAAACTGGCTTGCTCATTGAAGACAGTGTAGTAGTGGAAGGATGTTCTTCTGACTGGACCAGAAACCAGTGGTATTCTGCAGGGATCAATGTTGGGACCTCTGTTTTTTGTGATATATTTAAATGATTTGGATGAAATTATTGGGCTGATTAGTAATATTTGCAAACTTGGTGGAGCTATGAGTACTGTGGAAGGTTGTCAAAGGATATAGCAGGAAACATGCTGGTTGGAAATTTGGATGGAGATACAGCAGATGGAGTTTAATCTGGACAAGTGTGAATTAAACTCCATCTGCCATTTTTCTGCTCAACTTTTGGAGCAAATTTTTAAAAGAAAATACATATTCAATACCAGGACTATTAGATGCAATGGTGTATAAGAGTGGCTTCACAAGTAAAGAAGGCCAATGGATCAGGCTCAGGAAGGGGACTTGCAGCTGTATAGTTTGGCCACACTTGGAATACTGTGTGCAATTCTGGCCACTTCACTACAGGAAGGATTTGGAGGCTTTGGAGAAGATGCAGTGGAAAGTCATCTGGATTAGAGGGTATTAGCTATACGAAAAGGTCAAATGCAATTGGATTGTTTCCCCTGGAGTGTCAGAGGATGAGGAGCAGCCTGTAGGAGTAAATAAAGTTACTAGATAGAAGGCATAGCTGTGAGATGAGAGTGTGGAAGATTAAAGGAGATTTACAAGGCTAGTTTATTTTCATAGCAGGCATTGAGTTTGAATGTTAGTAATTGCAGGAAATTTAAGTTCCCTGCCAAATTTTCTAAGACCCGTAGCAAGGTTGGACTAATAGAGAAGAAAACATTCAAGTATATTTCAAAATGCTCCTGGATTTTCCAACACATCTATCTGGTGATGTTCAGACCCTTGACAACTGCTAGTGATTTATGACTCTAGATAACTGATAATTTTGCTGAGTATCTATCTGATCAGGAAGTTGGTACCAAGCATATGTATGAATCTTGTCTACAGTTTCTAATGATTTCTCCTCCTCATAGAGTACCAAGGAGAAGAAGAAGAAGAGGTAGAAGAAGAAGAAATAGAAGAAGGTGCTGCGATTGAAGAGGAAGGGGAAATTGTAGATGGTGAGCAATCAAAACTAAGATCTGCTGAAGGTTTTTTGTTTTTTTCATCATTATTTTCATTTTACAAAACTCATTTTTCTTAATATCATAATAAAAACACTAATTTCTCAGAATTTTCTGCACCCTCTTTTTGTCCCTCAAGTCTGCTTACAATATATCTGTCAATGTGGCTGCTCCCATCCTGACAAAAACTCTTAGAATGTTTAGTCCAGTTTGGTGTAGTCTTCTAATTGGACAGAAGATAATGTAGTGTCCATGCAATGTTCCCTCTAAGTTGTAATGACCAGTGTGCGCAAAAATCTTGTGCTGTGCAATTCTTTGCCCAGTGACAACAACAAGTGCACACTGAAGTTTTGAGTGGAAATAAACTTGAAGCTATTCTAAGGATAATAGACTAGCATGTCCAGTCTGTTGTTCATTGTTTAAAAGAAATAAAATTGCATCAGAAACTGGAAAAGGATATGTGATTGTGTACGATCGTGAAATATACCTAACATAACAACGAGTTAGAGGATGACACCTTGTGTGCGCAGTTTAAATTCCTTTGTGCGCACACACACCTTAGAGAGAACGTTGTGTCTACGTACTGTCTACTTTTTAGAGAAGTTGCTCTTCTTGCCTCAGTGGAAGTGTGTTGAGCATACATTATATTTTTCCAACAAAATGCAAGGAAAGACTGATTTTTATTCCCCAGCAGGTCTCAGAAGCACCTTAACTTGTTTTGCAAATAATTGCTTTGAAATGAAGTGACTATTTTGAACAAGGACCTGCTTCTTCAGGCACCTGCTTGAAGTGTAATGGTGGGTTCCTGCTGCTTCAGCTGCGACAACGCATATGTGTGTGTATTGACTCATAGTTGAACTAGCACAATTTCTTTTTCTAATCTTGTTTACTTCCCTGTTCCTCATGATATAGAAGAAAGCATCTGTTCATATCTATGTAAGATTTGGATATTATCCAGTGAAATTAAAAATGAGTGACAGCATGAGATTTAAATTCAGGCTCACAGCTTTGAAGAATCCTTTTTATTTCTGGAGCAGTATTTAAAAGAAATTTGAATCCTTAGGAATTGCTGAAATCCATAATTCTATCTTTTTACCTAGTTCTTTGTCACCATTCTCAATCAAATTAAGTTGTTAAGACCATAAGATAGGTGCAAAATTAGGCCCGTTGGCCCATTGAATCTGCTCCACCATTTCATCATGGCTGATCCAATTTTCCTCTCAGCACCAATCTCCTACCTTCTGCCTGTATCCCTTCATGCCCTGACCAATCAAGAATCTATCAACATCTGCCTTAAATATACATAAAGGCTTGGCCCCCACAGCTGCCTGGGTCAACAAATTCCACAGATTCACTAGTCTCTGGCTAAATAAATTCCTCCTCATCTCCATTCTAAAAGGAGGCCCCTCTGTTCTGATGCTCTGTCCTCTGGCCATAGACTCTCCCACCACATGAATCATCCTCTCCACATCCACTCTATCAAAGCCTTTCACTACTCGATAGGTTTCAATGAGGTCATCCCTCATTTCTGGTGAATACAGGCCCAAAGCCATCAAACACTCTTCACATGACAAGCCATTCAATCCTGGGATCATTTTCGTGAACCTCCTTTGAACCCTCTCTAGTTTCAGCACATCCTCTCTAAGACAAGGGGCACAAAGCTCCTCAAAATATTGCAAGTGAGGCCTCACCAGTGCTTTACAAAGTCTCAACATTACATCTCTGCTTTTATATTCTAGTCCTCTTGAAATGAATGCTAACGTAATTTTAGCTAATATTTTAATATCACTACATGCCAGCCCATTGCAGATAATGGGAGACTGAAATTGAACTCAATGGCTATTCCTATTGCCAAGTCAATTGTCAGTACAACCAGGATTTTTAAAATTAATTGCAGAAGTAGAGATCATTATTTTGTGCATATTTTGTCATCTTCAATCACTTCATACTGTGTGGCTTTGTTATGATTCCACAGATTCTCACAATCAGAGTCAGGTATATTTTTACTGGCATATACTGTGCAATTTGTTGATTTGTGACAGGAGTGCTGTGCAAGATGTTAAAAAATCACTAAGTTACAGTGAAATAAATATATCGTGGAAAAGAGGAATAGTGAGGTAGTGTACCCATGTGGGTCATTCAGTATTCTGATTGCAGAGGGGAAAGAAGCTGTTCCTAAAGCACTGAGTGTGGGACTTCAGACTCCTATACCTTCTCCCTGATGGAGATGGGAATGAGAAGAGGACATATCCCAGACAGAGAGGGTCCTTAATGATGGATGCAGTCTTCTTAAAACTATACCTTTTGAAGGTCTCCTCGATGGTGGGGAGGGTTGAGCCCATGATTGAGATGGCTGGGTCTGCAACCCTCTATCCCCTTTCAATCCTGTGCCTGTAGACAGTACGTGGAGAGAACATAGTAATCCGAGTCATTAGGAAGAAGGCCACACCAAACTGATTGAAACATTCTGGGAGTTTTTATCAGGGTGGAACAGCTAGGCGACAATGAAACTAGTTAGAATGCTCTCCACAGTACACCTGTAGAAATTTGATGACATCTTAGGTGACATACCAGATTTCCTCAAACTCCTAGTCAAGTACAGCCTCTGGGGTAACTCTGACGTGTTGATACCCAGTCACTTGAAGATGCTCACCCTTTTCACCACTGGCCCCTCAATGAAGACGTGCCCTTTCTGAAGTCCACAATTAATTCCTTCATCTTGCTGTCGTTGAATACAAAGTTGTGATGCCACTCAAGACACCAATCTACCTGACTCCAGTATACCACCTTGTCGCCATCTGAGATACTGCCAACAACAGTATTTATAAATAGCGTTTGAGCTGTGTTTAGCTACCCAGTCGTGAGTGAACAGGGGGTATAGTGGGCTAAGCACACATCCTTGAGGTACTGCTGTGTTGATTGTCAGCGAAGGAGAGATGTTATTACCTCTGAATCTGTGGTCGCCCGATGAGGAAGTCAGGAATCCAGTGGCACAGTGAGGTATGGAGGCCCAGGATTTGAAGCTTGTTGCTCACCACAGACAGGATGATGACGTTGAGTGCTGAGTTATCATCCATAAACAGCAGCCTGACACAGGTATTGTTTTTGTTCAGGTAGTCCAAGGCCGAATGGGGAGCCACTGAAATGGCACCTGCTGTAGAATTGTTGTGGCAGTAGGAAAATTGCAGCAAGTCTGTGTCCTTCCTCGGGCAGGAGTTAATTCTAGCCATGACTAACCTCTCAAAGCACTTCATCTCAGTAGATATGAGTGCTACCAGGTGGTAGTCATTGAGGAAGCTCTTACTGGGAAGTGAAGCATCACAGTTGATTCTGCTGTTAGATTTTGCCTTATAGGAAGTAAAGGTATGTAATCCCTGCCACTGCTGTTGTGCATCCCGTTGTGTCTCTAACTTCACACGGAGCTGTCTTTTCGCTATTGTGATGGCCTTCCATGGGTCCTACCCAAACTTCTTGTAGGGTTCTAGATTGCTGATCTTCAACCATTTTCCTTGTGTATGTAACCTGAGTGAGCGCGTAGATATTTGATTGCAGAGGGAGTTGCTTGAGCTTAAATATTTTTAACTTTGTCCAAATAATACTTTAATCAAAAAGGAGTACTCTAGGTAATTTATTTTTCGCTTCCTACCCCAATTTTGGGGCAAATTGCAGATAAATTAATTTTGCACAAATTTGGAACTGAATCTGGACCTCTGATCCTTATGACTAGGTGGTATCTCCATTCTGATTACCCAATTATTAGGTATCAGGAACATCAACAAACATTGGTTGTCAAGGCTGTTTTAGGTTACAGTGAAAGAGAAATGGAAAAAAGGGAATTTTGTCTACTTATCTTGTCATACATATTTTCCTTAAATCAAAAGTGGATGTTGATCTCTTCCTTCTGCAATGGGGAAGATGATGTCAGTGTGGGAGGTACAACAACTACTTTTTTTTAACTCATTGTTTCATGAGAAGTGGGCATCTCTGGAGATTTAGTGATTGTTGTCCATCCCTACTTTTCCTCAACTGAGAGGCCTGGTAGGCCGTTTCATTTGAGAATGTCATGCAGGAGATGTAGGATAGTTGTGTGACACTTTGTTCTCTGAAAGGTATGCGTATATCAGATGGATTTACAATAATAAATCTTTGCCATCATGGTGTGGTTCGGTCCTGAAGTGGGCCACATTGTCAGTTTCTATCCCAGCACTGCCTTGAATGAGAACCAAAAAATTCATTCCATTATAACCATGTTCTTTCAAGGCCTACACTTAGGTGAAGTAAAACCCTGTCCTAATCCCTAACTGGTGATAACCTTGTGAGATTCTTCATCCACTGACACATCTGGGAAACAAATTAAATCCGACCATTCACAGACTTTGATTGTCAACTTGTCTCATCGCTCTTTGTAAATGTCATTGTTCACAAGATATTTAATTGTGTATAAGATTCAAAATGACTTCTGACCCTTGTGTTGTTGACAGAAATTGGAAGGTAATCACTCTCAGATAAGTCCAACTGTTTCATTCATCATTGGAATCAGAACATAGAACACTACAGCCCAGTACAGGCCCTTCAGCCACGATTTTGTGCTGACCTTTTAGCCTACTCTAAGATCTATCTAACCCTTGCCTCCAACATAGCCCTCCAATTTTCTGTTATCCATGTGCCTATCTAAGAATTTCTTAAATGTTCCTAATGTATCTGCCTCTACCACCACCCCTGGTAGGGCGTTCCACACACACATACACCACTCTCTATGTCAATAACTTGCCTCTGACATTCCCCCTTCAATCACCTTAAAATTATGCCCTCTTGAATTAGCCATTTCCGCTCTGGGAAGAAGACTCTGGCTATCTTTACCTCTTATCATCTTGTACATCTCTATCAAATCACCTGTCATCCTCCCTCACTCCAAAGAGTTGATTGCCTTCAGCTCATCACAGTCATACAACTTGAAGCTGTGTGTTTTAATGAACGATGTGAACTAACTCCTGCACTCATCTTTATTTTAGATTGTTAGTTGAAGGTTTTAGGAATGCAAGATGTTTGAGTGTCATTTGATGTGGCCAAATCTAGCTTTTTTGAGCTTAACTGGTCTTGTTTATTTTATACTGTCCTTTTTATTTCTCTAAAGTAAGTAAATTTGAAACAGTTGAAACCTCATGTTTGATTTGATCCTGGTCTACGTTGCAGGCCTGGCAGTGAACTTCTCTTACAAATACTGAAATTGGAAAGTATTTCATAAGATTCGAATAGCATTCTTCTCTGGTCATTAAATAAGGGAACAAAAATCGTAGTTGCTTTGTTTCCCATTTAGATTCCTATATAAATAAATAGGTCAATTATTTCAACTGTGTATAATTATGCATGATATTTTTTCAACAGTGCACTAAAGACTACATCTGTATTACAGTGAGCTTTTTCCATATGGTTTTAATATTGAAATATATGTTAATAGATGTCAAACCTACAGCATAGGTTCATGATCTATCAAAACATCTCCTAAATTTATTAACTTTAAGGGAAAGTCTCCAATTTGCTTGACATTCAAGATGGATTTGACATTTGCTTTGTGGAAGAAGACAGAGTAGATTGTAGATAGTTGTCTTTCTAACTGGAGATCTGTGACTAGTGGAGTGCTTCAGGGATCGATGCTGGGTCCATTAACGTTAGTCATTTATATCAACGATCAGCAAATTTGCATGTGACACCGAGATTGGTGGTGTAGTGGACAGTGAGTAAAACTATCAAAGCTTGCAGCGGGATTTGAACCAGCTGGAGAAATGGGCTGAAAAATGGTGGATGGACTTTAATGGAGGTATTGCACTTTGGGAGGACCAACCAGAGTAGGTCTTACAAAGAGAATGGTAGGACACTGAGGAGTGTGGTAGAACAAAGGGATCTGGGAATACAGGTCTATTATTCCTTGAAAGTGTGCTACAGGTAGTTAGGGTCATTAAGGAAAGTTTTTTGCACATTGGCCTTCATAAATAAAAGTTTTGAGTACAGGAGTTGGAATGTTTCGATGAAGTTGTATAAGACATTGTTGAGGCCTAATTTGGAGTATTGTTTGCAGTTTTGGTCACCTACCTACAGAGAGATGTCAATATGATGGAGAGTGCATAGAAAACTTACAAGGATTTTGCCAGGACTTGAGGACCAGTTATACTGAAAACTTAAATAGGTTTGGACATTATTCCCTAGACAATAAAAGAATGAGGGAGACCTGAAAGAGGTATACAAAATTATGAGGGTTATAGATAGGGTAAATGCAAGCCCATTTTTCCACTGAGGCTGGGTGAGACTAGAACTAGAGGTCATGGGTTAAGGTGAAAGGTGAAAAGTTTAATTGGAACATGAGGGGGAACTTTTTCACTCAGAGGGTGGTGAGATTGTGCCAGTGGAAGTGGTGGATTTGGGTTCTAGTTCTACATTTATGAGAAGTTTGACTAGGTACACGGATGGGAGGTTTATGGAGGTCTATGGTCCAGGTGCAGGCAGATTAATACTCTGACCTGGACTAGATGGGCCGAAGAGCCTGCTTCTGTGCCGTAGTGTTCTATGACTCTATGATTCTGGATTCTTATTCAGAACCACAGATAACTATGTAATAACTCGATTGTTCCCCTCAGGTCAACACTGAAGTCACGTGAAGAGAATGAGGACTGAACCCATGAAGTAGTCTGCTGATTTGCATTGGGACTAAGGTTCACACACATTGTAGTACTGAATGACTGTTGATGATTAGACAAGCTTGCAAAATGATTTCTTTAGCTCACCAATCACAGCGATGTGAATAATTAATACAGCACTGTGATTTCTCAATTAGACCAAATAATTAAAACACTAAAAATGTTAAACACTCCAATAAACATTAGGGTAATATTAACTTTGCAATATTGAATCTCCCTTTTTAAAAAAAGCAACACTTGGATACTTCTGCATTTTGTTCGTTTAGAATTTTCAAGCAATTGTATTTCTAGATGAAGTAAATTTAGAAAGGAGGTCCATATAATCTGCTATTTTACCAATTTCCACAGATTTTTAGTTTAACAATCTTGTGTGTAAATCTGAAATGAAAATATAAGCCATGTGCTGGAAGTAATCAATGCATCAGTTAAGGTCTGAAAGACATACAGTAATTCTTCAATGTAAGCATCTTTGCTATAATGCCCTTGGCTTTTGGGGGCACAAGTCTTTGATTGCTGTATTGAACTATCCATTAAATATATCGTCCAGTTTTTAATTTACAAAATTCTGTTCAATGAATTGTTTTCCAAGAATGCATATCTAAGTAACTGTATTATCTATGGGTTATATTCAATATTCTTGTATTTGTAACCCATTCATTTTTTCAGCCATGCATCTTGGTAGTCACCGGAAATGTGTTTGCATCATAATTTATTTGTTTCACCCAAACTGTCTCATCCTTGTGGGTTCTCTTTGTCATAAGAGACTTTGGAGGAACTGAAGTCTTGGTCTACAAAAATCAAATGTCAAACTATTTACTAAAGAAAGGGACTGAGTGGTAGGAGTTAATGAAGAGAGAATTGAGACCAGGCCTCGTGAAAAGGAAATGTGTAAGAGACCTTAATATCCTGAGACATTATTTTGAAACGAAACTAATGAATCTTGTCAGCTAGTTGGTTAAAAGGCAAGTAGGGAAGTATTCACAGAGACGTGACTGGGTTTGTAAATTTCTGATGGATGTATATACAGGTAATGGCAAGGAACAGAATGAAATTGGATTAGGTAATATATGAGAGCATCTGTACAAAGCGCAATTGGCATTTTCATTTCCTGCAGATTGCTCAGCAGGCTTATTGCGTTAATCATCCAGCTTAGCCACTTAGTTTACATCTCTTTTTGAAGTTAGCCAATTCTCTTTAATAGATACTTTGCAAAATTATGCTAAGAACATAAGAATAAATCATTCGGACTGTTACCCAGTAAGATCATGTTTGTATTGGATATGGAATGTGGATGCTTTATTTCAAAAATTCTATCTCTATATTAATTTCTAAGACATCCAAAGTGTTCTTCATTTGATGAAGACTAACAAGCGATGACAATTGACTGACAATATCTCTTTGAATCCATGATGCAACTGATTGAATAATACTATTTTTAATATTGATTAAATTTCTACAAGATATGATTTTCTAACTTGCAATTTTTTTTCTCTATTGCATACATCCAAATTCAAGTACTAATTAGCTCATCTGTGATCATCTATTATGAAATATGTTTCAATTCATGAATCAGTCCCAGACTACTGCTGTTTTCTGTCCAACCATCCCCTCTGAATAATGTGTTAGTCAAAATGATGCTTTTATAAAATGACAACTATTTGATGCTGCACAATTTCATGAATATTTATTTATTTGATAAATTTTTGAATAGAATATCTTTTGGAATTACACAAGTTCAAAAGACAGATTTGGTTAGCAGTTTCATTAATAACTTTGGATCCATATGATAAATATTTGGGAAAAAATTAAACCTCTAATTTGATAAGTTACACTGCTACAAGTTACATCATTTGCCAATGGCATCCATAATTTTCCGATTTTTCTCTGCCTGTATCAATTGATTCTTATTCTTTCCCATCTTAATCATTTCCTTCAAAAGGTGAAATGTGAGATCCAGGGAGTTGACTGGGTCAGCAGATCTCTTTGAGCGTTCAGAAAAAGCTGGCACCATGTCAAGTTCTGCTTCTTGAGTGGACACTGGTGTTTCCGTGTTTGGGAAAAGTTCATGCAGGAGGTGACTGGCTTCAAGGATCTCACTCAGAATCTGATCCAAGGATGACTGAGAGTGAATCTTCAAGTAGTTTGGATTCTGCTCCAAAAGTTGGAGTAACTTTTCCCTCAGAATGTAGGCAAGAACTTGATCATTATCTTCACCACTGGCTATGCTGACATTGGAAGCCAGCCTGTTGAAAATACTCAGATCTGCAGCGCGACACACAGCAGGGGAGATATGGCTGACAAGTAGCAAACAGGTTGCAATGAAAATCAGTGGTGTTGTTGTCATGCTGACTGGAGATCTGAAAGCAAAGACAAGAGTCACAGTAAAATCCAACCTCACCAGGTATGGCCCACAAATGATTTGCAATGAGATGCCACTCCTTTTAATGAAATTATACAAATTCGAGCAGAATTCTGTTTGCTAATTTTTGGCATTGAACGTACAGCTTCTTGAACTGTGTGTCATTTTAAAAGCCAAAATCAAACCTCATTCACTGTGGAAAAGGGAATTTCAATTCACAACTTGTGTCTTACATTCTCCCTTAATTGGTTTCTGCAAACTTGTGAGATTATTTTAAGGCTGGTATTTAAATTGCACCTTATATTAGAATTCAAAACAGTTTTACGTAACAATTACTACCAATGGCTGCACTAACTTGCACATCAGTTTGGCCACATCTTCCTCGTCCACCATCCAGTCTAGAGCACAGAATGATCTTGTTTTCCCTCTGCATCTGGATGACAGGCGGCCAGTCTCTGTTACTCGTTAGCCTCAGACAGATTACTGATGAACTCCTGTCCCCAAAAGAAGCCAAGGCCAGCAGCAGGCATTGGAATTGAAGACCCATACATTTATTTTTGACCAATAACCTCCCCATCCTTTAACATAGAACAAGATAGTCATAGCATCTGTTTACAAAGCAGCTGCTCACATTCTCAGACTGGAAATGTGAATTTACCTGCTGAATGCAATTTAGATAATTCCAAATACACTTTAACATTAAGTTTTCAATTTTCTTAATTATTCTTGTGCTGACAGGTTTCTCACATCATAAATGACGAACACCCATACAACTAGCAAGTTTTTTTAAAAAAAGGAATATTTCAGAGAGTTACAGAATATTTCTAGCAATAATGAGCTGCAGTCCAAATTAAGCAGTTGTTATGAAAGATGGAAAATCTAATGTGAGGAACATTTGAGAAAAGTTATCCTTGTTTTAACTTTTCATATTTTAAAATTAGGAACAGATCTGAACTGTGCTCAGTGACAGACAAACCTTTCAGGGTAAATAGCACCGATGTCATACATCCTACTTGCTGTACATGCACTATATCAAATCTAATAGCAAATTAGCACTGACAAAGGGATAGATTTGTGAAAACCTGTGCTAAATCTCAACTCTTTCCATATCTACATATCCTGAATAAATGTTTTACACTGCAGATCAAGGACAACCTATGGTCAAAATTCAATGCCGTTAAATTGTGTAATGTAGCATTTAATGTATTGGCACTATGGGTACCTTCGCCTGTTTCCTAGATTGGAATTTAACTATTTGACACACTTGAGATTGCACAGCTCACTGGATGTTTACAAAAGTTTTTGCTGCGCTCAGGGACTAAGTCACAACGTTAGTAGTAAAGATGTACTTGTTCTCTCATGGCATTGAAGACAGGTCATGGGGGCCTATTCATTAATAAGAAGATAAAACAGAAGTTGTACAAGAAAGACCAGAATCCTTCCTTCAGCTCAATTATACCAATCTAGATAAATTTTCAGATATTGAACATCATCACTCTCCTTACCAGATTTAAGTTAAAGAAAATAACTAGGACTCCACAGAGAAATTACATTACATATCTTTAAATGTGGTAAATGCTTCCTCTAAAGTCAAATGCAATTTACTACATCTGCAAAGATGAAATCAATGTCAATTATACATTTTGTTTATGCTATGAATTGGGAAGGGGATCTGTACAATTATGGATAAATGGATTGTTAAGTTCTCTGGTCAAGTTTCGCTGATTCGTTTCTATGTTATCGACGCAGGAAATATTCCAGCCATAGGAGTTGCTCGAAGAATTAAGAATGCAAGGAGAGACAAACCAAGAACAGTAGTCAAATGGTGCGTGAAGCCTAGAGACCGAACTCATCGAAGTTATACATTTGAACTCACTACATCAAGTGAGCCATCACAATAAAACCATTCATGAAAAGCTTTACATTCTCATCAAATGTAGGGCCAGTTCATGAAGGTATTGCAAGACAGAGAACCTGTGACCTCTAAAGTAATTAATCTGCTGGCATTCTGGAAATCCTGGCCAATCAGTACTGTGGAATCATTATCCCCATGAGGACTGAGGTGCTGAAACACAATGTCAACACCATAAGACACAGGGGCAGAATTAGACCATTCAGCCCATCGAGTCTGCTCCACCATTCCAGTATGGCTAATCCCAGATCTCACTCAACCCCATACACCTGTCTTCTCGCCATATCCTTTGATGCCATGACTGAACAGGAAACGAACAACTTCTGCCTTAAATATACTCACGGACTTTGCCTCCATTGCAGTCTGTGGCAGAGCATTCCACAGATTCACTGCTCTCTGGCTAAAAAAAAAAATCCTCCTTTAAGGGTTCTGAAGTTAAAAAGTTCTAAAGGGTTGCTCCTCAATTTTGAGGCTGCACCCTCCAGTCCTGGATACCCCACCAGAGGAAACATCCTCTCCATATCCAGCCATCTAGTCCTATCAATGATATCCCCCTGCATTCTTCTAAATTCCAGTGAGTATCGGTCTAAAGCTGCCAAATGCTCCTCATATGTTAACCCCTTTGTTCCTGGAATCATCCTTCTGAACCTCCTCTGGACTCTCTCCAATGACGCACACCCTTTCTGAGATATGGGGCCCAAAACTGTAGACAATACTCTCAGTGCAGTCTGACCAGTGTCTTATAAAGCCTCAGCATTATCTCCTTGCTTTTATATTCTATTCCCCTTGAAATAAATGGCTACTTCGCATTTGCCTTCTTTACCGCAGACTCAACCTGTAAATTAACCTTCTGGGAGTCTTGCACAAGGACTCCTAAGTCCCTCTGCACCTCTGATGTTTGAATCTTCCCCCCATTTAGATAATAGCCTGCACTATTGTTCCTTTTACCAAAATGCATTATCATACATTTCCCAACACTGTATTCCATCTACCACTTTTTTGTCCACTCTTCCAGTTTGTCTAATTCCTGCTGCAATCGCAGTACCTACCCCTCCACCTATGTTTGTATCCTCCGCAAAATTTGCCACAAAGCCCTCAATTCCATTATCTAAATCATTGACAAACGATGTGTAAAGTAGCGGTCCCATCACTAACCCCTGAGGAACACCACCAGTCACTGGCAGCCAGCCAGAAAAGGCCCCTTTTACTCCCACTTGCTGCCTCTTGCCTGTCAGCCATTCCTCTGTCCATGCCAGTATATCTCTGTAATGCCATAAGATTTTAATCTTGTTAAGCAACCTCGTGTATGGCACCTTATCAAAAGCCTTCTGAAATGCCACCCACAAGAGACTGGCAATAAAAACAGCTTCACCATTATTGCAATATCTCAACTACAAATGAATTGGCCACAATGGGACATTTCAGCCCGGAAAGCTGGAGGATAGAAGGATTATGAGCTCAGAACATGGATTAACACATGGAATTATGACATTGTCGTGAGACTTGGCTGCAGGAGGGGCAGGACTGGCAGCTCAATATTCCGGGGTGCCGCTGTTTGAGATGCAACAGAGTGGGAGGTGTTAAAGGGGGAGGGGTGGCATTACTCATCAGGGAAAATGGTATGGCAGTATTCCATCGGGACAGACGGAAGAACTCGTCTAGTGAGGCTTTATGGGTGGAACTGAATGGAGGAATAAGAAAGGAATGACCACGTTAATGGGGGGCTATATTATAGACCACTCAACAATCCATGGGACATAGAGGAACAAAGCTGTAGCGATATCACAGATTATTGCAAGAAACATAAGGTTGTGGAAGTAGGTGATTTTAACTTTCCACACATTGACCGGCACTCCCACACTGTAAAAGGACAAGATGGATGGAGTTTGTCAAATGTATTGAGAAAAGTTTCCTTCATCAGTACATACAAGTCCCAACGAGACAGCCTGCGATACTGGATCTGCTATTAGGGAATGGACAGGCCAGGTGACAGAGGTCTGTGCAGGGGGAACACTGTATCTAGTGGACACAATCCTATTAGTTTCAAAGTAAATATGGAAAGAGATAGATCTGATCCATGGTTTGAGATTCTAGATTGGAGAAAGGCTAATTTTGATGGTATCAGAAATAATCTGGCGTGTGTGGATTGGGACAGCTATTTTCTGGCAAAGGTGTACTTGTTAAGTGAAACTTTGAGAGTACAGAATTTGTATGTTCCTGTCAGAATAAAAGGCAAGGATAACAGGATTAGGGAATCTTGATTTTCAAGAAATATTGAGGCCCTGGTTACAAAAAAGGAGGTTCATAGCGGGTTTGGCAGGCAGGGTCAACCGAGGTACTTAAGGAGAATAAGAAATATAAGAGAACACTTACGAAAGAAATCAGGAGAGCTAAAGGAAGACAGTAGGTTGTTTTAGCAGACAAGCTGTAGGAGAATCCCAAGGGATTCTACAGATATTTTAAGAGCAGAAGGATTTCAAGGGACAACATCGGAGATCAGAATAGTAATCTATGTGTGTGTGGTAGAAGTAGTTAAATCTAATGTCTGATAGGATACTTGACCATTCTGGAACAGCTGGGCTTAAGACTGCTGATGCGTGTCGAGAATAACCTTGGATAATAAAGCTGAGAGAATAATTGACATCTCTTTTTAGCGATTGATCATGTACTGACCGTGGGATACCAAACAAAGTTATGTGAAGTTGTTTGTCTTGCTGTATAAATATGAGCTCTGTATAACTTAGAATTCAGAGTTCTGGTGGTGGTGGAGACTGCTGCGGACTCTCATGATATCATGTCAATAAACTCTTAAAACGAAACTCGAAGTCACTCTGGGTGTCCTTAGTTAGTGTTTCCACCACAGCGTGGAGCCAAAAGAGACAGGGGAGATATTGAATGGATTTCTTGCATCTGTATTTACTTGGTAGACAGACACAGAGGCTATAGAAGTGAGGCAAAACAACTGTGAGGTCCTGGACCCTACACAGGTTATGGAGGTGTTTGCTGTCTTGAAGCAAATTAGTGTGGATAAATCCCCTGGTTCTGACAAGGTGTTCCCTTGGACCCTGTGGGAGGCAAGTGCAGAAACTGCAGGGGCCCAAGTGAGGTGCTGAAGGTTTGGAGTATAGTTAATGTTGCTCCATTGTTTAAGAAAGGCTCTAAATATAAACCAGGATATTATAGGCCAGCGAGTCTGACATCAGTAGTGGGAAAGTTATTGGAATGTATTCTAAGGAACCGGATATATGAGTATTTGGATAGACATGGACTGATTAAGGATAGTCAGCATGGCTTTGTGCATGATAGGTCATATCTAACCAATCTTTTAGAGTTTTTTGAAAGTTATCAGGAAAGTGGATGAAGGCAATGCAGTGGATGTTGTCTATATGGAATTTAGCAAGACATTTGACAAGGTCCCACATGGGAGATTCAGTTGCTCAGCATTCAGGATGAGGTAGCAAATTGGATGAGACACTGGCTTTGAGGGAGAAGCCAGAGACTGTAGTAGATGGTTGCCTCTCTGATGCATAGCCTGTGACTAGTGGAGGGCCGTAGGGATCGATGCTGGTCTGGTCCTTTGTTGTTTGTCATCTATACCAATGATCTGGATAATAATGTGGTTCACTGGATCAGCAAATGTGTGGATGACACCAAGTTTGGTGGGGTAGTGGACAGCAAGGAAGACTATCAGAGCTTGCAGCTGGAAAAATGGGCTGAAAAATGGCAGATGGAATTTAATGCAGACAATTGTGAGCTGTTGCACTTCGTTAGGACCAACCAGTGCGTGAATTACACATTAGGGCGCTGAAGACTGCAATAGAACAAAGCGATGAGAATACAGGTCCATAATTCATTGGAAGTGCCATCATAGGTAGATAGGATCATAAAGACAGATTTTGGTACATTGGCCTTTATAAATCAAAGTACTGATTACAGGAGGTGGGATGTTATGTTGAAATTATACAAGACACTGGTGAGGCCTAATTTGGAGTATTGTTTGCAGCTTTAGCCACCTACCTACAGGAAAGATGTAAATAAGGTTAAAAGATTACAGAGAAAATTTACAAGGATGTGGCCGGGTCTGGAGGAACTGAGTTATAGGGAAAGATTGGATAGGTTAGGACTTTATTCCTTAGAATGCAAAAGACTGAGGGGAAATTTGATAGAGGTAAACAAGATTATGAGGGGTATAGATAAGGTAAATACAAGCAGGCTTTTTCCACTGAGGCTGGGTGGAACTACAACTAGAGGTCATGGGTTAAGGGCAAAAGGTGAAAAGTTTAACAGGAACATGACAGGAAATGTCTTCACTCAGAGGGTCGTGAGGGTGTAGGCTGAGCTGCCAGCACACGTGGCGCATGCAAACTCGATTTCAACACCGAAGGGAAGGTTGGATCGGAACATGGATGTCAGGGGGATGGAGGGCTGTGGTCTCACTGCCGGTCGATGTGAGTAGGCGGTTTAAATGGCTTGGCAGGGCCTAGATGGGCCAAAGGGTCTGTTTCTGTTCTGTATTTTTCCATGACTGATTGTTCAGAATTGAAGTTCCATGTAATTAGTTACAAAGGTCCTCACTTCTCATCCTTTTAGAAATGCATTGGAAAGTAGCACACATGGCACATTGAAGAACATATGGAGCAAGGGATATATGCAAATGTCACCTGTTGTTTGTAGGGAAATGACAGATTTGACAGTGAACCGTCAGCAATTCACGGAGGACTGGTCACATCTAATGCATTTACAGGAGTTTCATTAAGAAGCCTCTCATTCTCCCGAACCCATATCATTACATAGCACTACATTCACCATTAGTCTGCCTTTTAAAAAGCAATTATGCACTTCTGTGGATTAATTATTGAAGTAGCGAGGAACTACCAAACTGTGCCAATGCAAGGCTGTAAAGTAAAAGGTAATCTCTTTCTGATATTATTGGTTGGAGCCAAGTGTCAATATGATTGCAGAAGAAACTTTTAACTGCTGATCAGTTTTGGATGCTACCTTTTGCATTCTCGAGAGGTGTACTTAGGCAAGGCCTTGTTTTAAGGTCATATTCCAGAGGACACTTTTGCAGGCACGACTTTTAAAAGTAATTTTGCTTTAATGTTTTAACTGTATTCTTATTAATTAAAAATGTTTCATATTTTAACATTGGTATTTCAAATTTTAAACGTCTCTAACCACCAGATGCATTTAAAGTTTGAAATCGCTGGCGGCCTTTCACGGCGGCAAAGCTGGGTGTGAGTCGACATCAAGTTTGTAGTGGCAGTCGTTGTTTCACTGCTCCAACAGTGTCAATGAACACTCAGATACAGAGAGTTGCTGGTTGGCTCTTAGAAGGCCACCTAATATGGTGCTGTGAGACCAAGGACATTGATTCCATGCAAACTCAGGATAACTAGACTCAGAATACTGGTCATAATTAAGCTGCTCCAATTCATTGTAGAGTATGGGAGGAAAAGTGCTCAGATTAATTGTCACCTCAAAGACTCCTCTGACTGCTTTTATTCACTAAAATAACTTATTTTAATTACCTGTCTACTGTGCTGCGTTAATGACTAACAGCTCTTTTCAGTATTAAATCTCATTAGTTTACTGTCTTTAGGTTTTCCAAATTAACAAAAGATTGAACTTGAGGTCTTTAATACTACTGTAATAATGGCAAGGTTGTCTTGCTTCTACTGCTGGGAAAACTGACAGCACACTGCAGAATAGGTAAATGCGTAATCAAAAGGCTGCCGTCAGTAATACTCTTTAATTGGAATGA
Source organism: Mobula hypostoma (assembly GCF_963921235.1). NCBI lineage: Eukaryota > Metazoa > Chordata > Chondrichthyes > Myliobatiformes > Myliobatidae > Mobula > Mobula hypostoma. The sequence continues at coordinate 38,574,792 of NC_086098.1, forward strand.
TCATAGAAATTGCCTCTTTGGGATTATGAGAAAGTTCAAGTCCTTTTACAAGCAAGAGTCACTTTTTTTTTAAAGTAATAACTGAGCAGTACTTTTCAAAATGTGGAGCCACTTTCTCCCTCAGAAAAATGCTAGATTAAAAAATTCTAAAGCTTTTACTTTCTATTTAAAATTCTCCTCTAATCCCGTGCATCTGATCTAGTCTTTGCTGTCGTACAATGAGAATGTAATTTTAGAACATTGTAATGGGGGGGGGGGGGAAACGGCCAGATTGCCTGATCATTGTTGTTGAAAAAGACTCCTCAGATCCCATATAGAATGCATAAAATTCAAACTGATATTGTGAAAGAAAGCCTGACGTCCTGTTTGAAGCTGGAAACCACGTACTGTTTGTTCACTGCTGAAGCAAACTCTGAGCGATTAATCAGACTGCTGTCTACAGAAAACCTGCTGAAACGAGAGGTTGGCAAACGGATACCTACCCCCCGTTGCTCTGTCTCTCTTTATAAATCTAAATATAACTTCAAATATACTTTACATTTAAATAATGCATTTGCACACTTAGATCTTCCACTTCCTACACAGCCTTCAGCACATTTCCAATGATTTTGCCCAAAATACACCACATACTTCTCCACATAAAATTGCATCTGTCACTTACCTACCTAGGCAGATGGTGATTGTACACTCTAGGAGCAGTTCACCATCAATGCATTAATACAATTAAGGGTGCTAAATAAATGCTGGCCTTACCAGTGATGCTCAATTCCTAGAAAAGTTATTTTTAAGTGATGCATTTTCATCGCCTTTGAGTGGTTTAACTTAACTTTACTCTGATAGTTGAATCCATGGAATATAAAAGACAATTTAAAAAAACTTTTTTGATTACTTGCTATAAACCCTTTAATTTGGGTACTTTTGGATTATGGTTTCTCATTCTTTAAAATGTACTTTTACATACATTTTATATCCATGGGTGACTAGTGAGGTGGAAAATCTAGTCAGGTGGAAGAAGGCAGCATACATGAGGTTTAGGAAGCAAGGATCAGATGGGTCTATTGAGGAATATAGGGTAGCAAGAAAGGAGCTTAAGGGGCTGAGAAGAGCAAGAAGGGGGCATGAGAAGGCCTTGGCGAGTAGGGTAAAGGAAAACCCCAAGGCATTCTTCAATTATGTGAAGAACAAAATGATAGCAAGAGTGAAGGTAGGACCAATTAGAAATAAAGGTGGGAAGATGTGCCTGGAGGCTGTGGAAGTGAGCGAGGTCCTCAATGAATATTTCTCTTCGGTATTCACCAGTGAGAGGGAACTTGATGAAGCTGAGGACAATATGAGTGAGATTGATGTTCCGGAGCATGTTGGTATTAAGAGAGAGGAGGTGTTGGAGTTGTTAAAATACATTAGGACAGATAAGTCCTCGGGGCCTGCCGGAATATTCCCCAGGCTGTTCCACAAGGCGAGGGAAGAGATTACTGAGCCTCTGGCTAGGATCTTCATGTCCTCCTTGTCCACGGGAATGGTACCGGAGGATTGGAGGGAGGCAAATATTGCCCCATTGTTCAAAAAAGGTAGTAGGGATAGTCCGGGTAATTATAGACCAGTGAGCCTTACGTCTGTGGTGGGAAAGCTGTTGGAAAAGATTCTTAGAGATAGGATCTCTGGGCATTTAGAGAATTATGGTCTGATCAGGGACAGTCAGCATGGCTTTGTGAAGGGCAGATCGTGTCTAACAAGCCTGATAGTGTTCTTTGAGGAGGTGACCAGGCATATAGATGAGGGTAGTGCAGTGGATGTGATCTACATGGATTTTTAACAAGGTTCCACACGGTAGGCTTATTCAGAAAGTCAGAAGGCATGCGATCCAGGGAAGTTTGGCCAGGTGGATTCAGAATTGTCTCACTTGCAGAAAGCAGAGGGTGGTGGTGGAGGGAGTACATTCAGATTGGAGGATTGTGACTAGTGGTGTCCCACAAGGATCTGTTCTGGGACCTCTACTTTTTGTGATTTTTATTAACGACCTGGATGTGGGGGTAGAGGGGTGGGTTGGCAAGTTTGCAGACAACACAAAGGTTGGTGGTGTTGTGGATAGTGTAGAGGATTGTCAAAGATTGCAGAGAGACATTGATGGGATGCAGAAGTTGGCTGAGAAGAGGCAGATGGAGAAGTGTGAGGTGGTACACTTTGGAAGGACAAACTCCAAGGCAGAGTACAAGGTAAATGGCAGGATACTTGGCAGTGTGGAGGAGCAGAGGGATCTGGGGGTACATGTCCACAGATCCCTGAAAGTTGCCTCACAGGTAGATAGGGTAGTTAAGAAAGCTTATGGGGTGTTAGCTTTCATAAGTCGAGGGATAAAGTTTAAGAGTTGCGATGTAATGATGCAGCTCTATAAAACTCTGGTCAGGCCACACTTGGGGTACTGCGTCCAGTTCTGGTCACCTCACTATGGGAAGGATGTGGAAGCATTAGAAAGAGTACAGAGGAGATTTACCAGGATGCTGCCTGGTTTAGAAAGTATGCATTATGATCAGAGATTAAGGGAGTTAGAACTTTACTCTTTGGAAAGGAGGATGAGATGAGACATGATAGAGGTATACAAGATATTAAGAGGAATAGATAGAGTGGACAGCTAGTGCCTCTTCCCGAGGGCACCACTGCTCAATACAAGAGGACATGGCTTTAAGGTAAGGGGTGCAAAGTTCAAGGGGGATATTAGAGGAAGGTTTTTTACTCAGAGAGTGGTTGGTGCGTGGAATGCACTGCCCGAGTCAGTGGTGGAAGCAGCTACTCTAGTGAAATTTAAGAGATTACCAGACAGGTAGATGGAGGAATTTAAGGTGGGGGGTTATATGGGAGGCAGGGTTTAAGGGTCGGCACAATATTGTGGATCAGAGGGCCTGTACTGTGCTGTAGTATTCTATGTTCTATACAAAGTGACCAACTTGGCTTTTTCACTGACAATTCAGATTAAGCAGAGAGATGACACTAAATAATATTGATATTGTACTCTCTAGCACTTCTATACTATTTTCTGAACTGATCCAAAGTCTATTTTTCATGAAAACATTTCCAAACAGAATCATTTATGTTTATAAAGAAACTGTGTATACTAATATAGAGATTTTCAGGTGAACAGAAAGTATTTAAACACTTAGTATAATAGATGACACCGTTTGCAAAGCAAATGATGCAAATGATCTAAAACTGAAGGAAGTCTTAATGATAATGTTGATACATTTCCATTAAAGTTAGAACTCTGGTTGCACCAAAGCAGACTTTGGAAATTTTAGCTCAGGACTTTTAATTTGGAAATCAGGGTCCTTTTGAGGCTGTTGTTAAGTTAAGTATTGCTCTTATGAAACTGCATATATGCTGCAGTTTAGGAAACTGCATATATGCTATAGTTCATGAAACTGCATATATGCTGTAGTTCATGAGAAAGCCAGAAATCAATTGAGTTTTCTCAAATACTTAAAATCTTTCCACTAATAATCTTTCTCTGTATCCAATGTCATATCAGGAAAATAATCTAGGAGTTCATCATTTTGATACATTAGCATGTATTATTTTACTTCCCAAAATACATATTTTTTCTTAAATATCATAAATATCTGCAGTTTTAAAATCAGTCACGTAATATCTATTCAAATTTTGCAAAGTACTAAGCTATGCTACCTGAAGTAAATGTTTTTTGAATATTGTAAAATTTAACAATAACAAAAGAATCAAAAGCATTGATACAAAATGTCTTGAGTTAATCTGACAAAGCTATTATTTTTAATCACTAATAGAAACATGGAAAACATACAGCACAATACAGGCTCTTCAGCCCACAAAGCTGTGCCAAACATGTCCTTACCTTAGAACTACCAAGGCTTTACTCATAGCTCTCTATTTTTCTAAGCTCCATGTAGCCATCCAGGAGTCTTTTAAAAGACCCTATCGTTTCCGCCTCCACCACAGCTGCCGGCAGCCCATTCCACACACTCACCACTCTCTGCGTAAAAAACTTACCCCTCACATCTCCTCTGTCCAAGCACTAATATTAAAGGTTTAGAGTTTCTTTAAAATCACGAATGTAGTTGTAATTTGAACACTTAAAAATCCTACTATTTAATTAATTTTCCAATGGAAAATGAAACAGAAATGGAATGAATTAGCCCAGTGAGTCTGCTCCAACTATCAAGCACCCAGTGTAGAATTAATATAGAATTAGCTAATAGAATGATTAGCCAATTTCTATGCTAATGTTCTCCCCCCCATATTCCCATCAAATTCGCCAGCAAACCACCACTGCACAATAGGACCAACTTTTAGAGCCCAATTAATCCTACAACCTGCACCTCTTTGAAATATGGGAGGAGCCAGAGCATCTAGACCACAGAGAAAATGTGCAAATTTCATGCAGACAGCACTGGAGAATGAAACCAAGTCACCGGAACTGAAAGGCAACAGTTCCATCAGTCTCTTCGTCACCCTCATCCGATCGAGTCATGTACCTGATCACTACTATTTATGTTTAGATTGAAGGATTTAGAAATCTGGTTATAAAAGAATATTGGGGTAAGCCTTTTACCAGATCATTACCCTCCAAAGACATTTGTACTTATTAGAGACCTAATTCCATGTACCAACAGTATCTTTTCTTCCAAGCTCTATTCCTGAGTCACACTAACAATTGACCTAGTTTTAATTGCCATTTGCAGGAGAGTTGCCGATTAACTAAAAAATGAGCTAATTTCCGTTAAAAGGTTAGTACCCAAGGTGGAATTAACCTCATTGCTTTTAGAAAGAACTGGCAAAGACTCCACCAGTTGCAGAGGTGCTCACTCTGTCCTGCGCTTTACCATTTTGGATCCTGCAGATTTATAGTTGTAAGTTGGAGCAAAATAAAATTTGAGACAATTAAGTCAAATATTGAAGCAGTTTTTGTAATTCAACTGTCCATTAGTGTAATGTTATCAAAATAGCTACAATTTTTACAAATCATTTCTGCTCAAATCAGTTTCTACTGACTAAATTTCCTGTCCAGATTATTTTTGCAACTTAAAATTCAATAGAAATATAAGCAACGTGCTCAGACCAGTTTATCCTCTCTGCCTCTATAACAGAGAACAGTTTTAAGTACACCATGGCTAAATTACCTTTTATTTTTAAATCAATGTCACCCGTTTGGATTGACGGATGGTGAGGGTGTACCTTTGATCGAAATCCCCATGCCTAGCGTCTTTCCCAGTGTTATCTAATTCATCCAAAGTGCAGGAGCGGAGTCGATGTTAGCCCACTTGTCTGCTCCTTTCGGACGATTGTGAACGCACTCGAGCACCGAACTGCTTCAGGTACGAACCTACTTCTGCCGGATCAGAATAGGTACAGCGGCTGTTCTCAGTGTAGGAGTGGAGAGAAATGCTTGCCTACTCACCTGCCTGTCCTGGCGCTGTAGGTATAAAACGTCTAGAGTTGCAGGGGATGGATCACTGGCTGCGGGGGTTGGTTGGCACTTCAGTTCCATGGGATCTCTCCCAGCTTTATATCACATCTAAGGAGTCGAGTTGACGTCAATGTATCTGCTTGTAAATGCACGAAAGATGTTCCACAAAACATCAGTGGTCGGTCAGCTGCTGCAGTAAAATATACAGTGAATGACAACACTTCTAAAGCACGTCTAATAAAACTTAACGGGACAAGTCCTGACGGGTCGGTTTAAGCGAAACATCAATAATTCACCTGTTTTACGTGATGTACTTTGTGTACTTTGAACAAATGGGCAAATGAGATCTTCAACCCAATTTCTTTATCTTTTCATGTTATATTTCACGTGTAGAACAGAGACGAGATCTAGATGGTTCTAGATAGTTTTACAGGTTGTTTACTTCCGTGGCTGAGGCTAGTAAACTCATTGCAGGTGCGGTGGAGGTGGAACGGCGTCAGGCCGATGGTATGGGCGGCGTGATCGACAGGATAGGAGATTCGTGTGAGGCGGTGCATGGGGTGGGGCAATTATGTGGGATGGTGAGTGTTAATGGGTGTGTTGTTTGGAATGGGATGTGAGGCAATGAGCAGGTTGGATGGGATCAAACAAGGTATCTCCTTCAGCACAGACGCACCCCAAGACTGTGTGCTTAGCCCCCTGCTCTACTCGCTTTAGACTTACGACTAGGTGGCTAAGCACAGCTCCAATGCCATTTCTAAGTTTGCTGGCGACACCATTGGCGTTGGCCGAATCAAAGCTGGTGACGAATCGGCATATAGGCGGGAGATTGAAAATCGGGCTGAGCGGTGCCGCAATTACAATCTCTTACTTTAACGGCAGCAAAACCAAGGACCTGACAATTGACTTTTGGAGAAGGAGGAAGTGTTCGTTGGGGGATCAGAGACGGAGAGGGTCAGCACTTTTAGATATCATTGTGTTATCATTTTCAGAGGACCTATCCTGGACCCACCTAGGAAGTGCAATTACGAAGAAAACATGACAGCACCACTATTTCCTTAAAAGTTTGCGAAGATCCGGCATGACATAATAAAACTTTGACAAACTTCTCCACGAGTAGTGGAGAGTATATTGATTTGGCTGCATCACAGCTTGGTAAGGAAACACAAATGCCCTTGAACGGCAAATCCTACAAAGCGTGGATATGGCCCAGTCCGTCACGGGTAAAGCCCTCCCCAGCATTTAACATCTACACGAGGCGTTGTTGCAGGGAAGCAACATCCACCATCAGAGACCCTCATGATCTCTTCTCACCGCTGTCATCGGGAAAAATGTCCAGGAGCCTCTGAACTCACACCACCAGGTCCAGGAACAGTTATTATCCCTCAATCAGCAGTTCTGAATCAAAAGGGATAAATTCGCTTACTTCACTTATCATTGAAATGTTCCCACAACTTATGGACTCTTCATCTCATGTTCTCGATATTTATTGTTTGTTTATTTTTATATGTGCACAGTTTGTTGACTTTTGAACACTGGTTGAACATCTAAGTTGATGTGTATTTCATTGATTCCAATATGATTATTGTTCTATATGGATTTATTGAGTATGCCCACAAGGAAATGAATCTCGGTTGTATATGGTGACATATACATGATAATGAATTTCAATTGAACTTTGAGAGCAGGGTTTAAATGACAGCTATAAAATGTTAGCCTAGTGACTGAACACGTCATACATACAAATAAATTTATAAACATATGTAAAGAAGTTACATCTTTGAAAGTATCCAAAAATAACTCTTCAATTGGTAGAGTTGGTCATTGAGTTTGACCCTATTTTTATCAGTACGGAAGTCTTTGTAAGTTGTTTACACTCTTCCTGTATCTGTACCTTGTTATGCTACAAATCACCTAAAATGCTAAGAGCTATTTCAACTGGTTTTTCCAGTATTTGAAATTTAGCAGAATTAAATAAAATGGTAACAATGCAAATGTTTTAAATAGGTTTAGGTGGGGTAGAGTTTGTTAGATGTGTTCAGGAAGGTTTCTTGACATATGTAGATAAGCCTACAAGAGGAGAGGCTGTACTTGATCTAGTACTGGGAAATGAACCTGGTCAGCTGTCAGATCTCTCAATGGGAGAGAATTTTGGAGATAGTGATCACAATTCGATCTCCTTTACCATAACATTGGAGAGGGATAGGAACAGACAATTCAGGGAAATGTTTAATTGGAGTAAGGGGAATTATGAGGCTCTCAGGCAGGAACTTGGAAACATAAATTGGAAACAGATGTTCTCAGGGAAATGTACAGAAGAAATGTGGCAAATGTTCAGGGGATATTTGTGTGGGGTTCTGAGTAGGTACGTTCCAATGAGACATGGAAAAAAATGGTAGGGTACAAGATCTGTGGTGTACAAAGGCTGTTGTAAATCTAGTCAAGACAAAAAGAAGAGCTTATGAAAGGTTCAAAAAACTAGGTAATGATAGGAATCTAGAAGATTATAAGGCTAGCAGGAAGGAGCTTAAGAATGAAATTAGAAGAGCCAGAAGGGCCATGAGAAAGCCTTGGTGGACAGGGTTAAGGAAAACCCCAAGGCATTTTACAAGTATGTGAAGAGCAAGAGGATAAGACGTGAGAGAATAGAACCAATCAAGTGTGACTGTGGAAAAGTGTGTATGGAACTGGAGGAAATAGCAGGAGTACTTAATGAATACTTTGCTTCAGTATTCACTACAGAAAAGGATCTTGGCGATTGTAGGGATGACTTGCAGGGGACTGAAACACTTCAGCATGTAGATATTAAGCAAGAGGATGTGATGGAGCTTTTGGAAAGCATCAAGTTGGGTAAGTCACCGGGACCAGTCGGGATGTACCCCAGGCTACTGTGGGAAGTGAGGGAGGAGATTGCTGAGCCTCTGGCAGTGATCTTTGTATCACCAATGAGAACAGGAAAGGTTCCAGAGGATTGGAGGGTTGCAGATGTTATTCCCTTATTCAAGAAAGGGAGTAGGGATAGCCCAGGAAATTATAGACCAGTGAGTCTTACTTCAGTGGTTGGTAAGTTGATGGAGAAGATTCTGAGAGGCAGGATTTATGAACATTTGGAGAGGCACAATATGATTAGGAACAATCAGCATGGCTTTGTCAAAGGCAGGTCGTGCCTTACGGGCCTGATTGAATTTTTTGAGGATGTGACTAAACACATTGATGAAGGTAGAGCTGTTGATGTAGTGTATATGGATTTTAGCAAGGCATTTGATAAGGTACCCCATGCAAGGCTTATTGAGAAAGTAAGGAGGCACGGGATCCAAGGGGACATTGCTTTGTGGATCCAAAACTGGCTTGTCCGCAGAAGGCAAATGTAGATGGGTCATATTCTTCAAGGAGGTCAGTGACCAGTGGTGTGCCTCAGGGATCTGTTCTGGGACTCCTACTCTTTGTGGAGGGATGGGTTAGTAAATTTGCTGATGACACAAAGGTTGGGGGTGTTGTGGATAGTGTGGAGGGCTGTCAGATGTTACAACAGGACATTGATAGGATGCAAAACTGGGCTGAGAAGTGGCAGATGGAGTTTAACCCAAGTGTGAGGTGGTTCAGTTTGGTTGGTCAAATATGACGGCAGAATATAGCATTAATGGAAAAACTCTTGGCAGTGTGGAGAATCAGAGGGATCTTGGGGTCCGAGTCCATAGGACACTCAAAACTGCTACACAGGTTGACTCTGTGGTTAAGCAGTAATGCGGTTCATTGGCATTCATCAATCATGGGACTGAGTTTAAGAGCCGAGAGGTAATGTTGCAGCTATATAGGACCTGGTCAGTCCTCACTTGGAGTACTGTGCTCAATTCTGGTCACCTTACTACAGAAAGGACATGGAAACCATAGAAAGGGTGCAGAGGAGATTTACAAGGATGTTGCCTGGATTGGGGAGCATGCCTTATGAGAATAGGTTGAGCGAACTCGCCCTTTTCTCCTTGGAGTGACGGAGGATGAGAGGTGACCTGATAGAGGTGTTCAAGATAATGAGAGGCATTGATCATGTGGATAGTCAGCGGCTTTTCCCCAGGGTTGAAATGGCTAGCACGAGAGGGTGTAGTTTTAAGGTGCTTGGAAGTAGGTACAGAGGAGATGTAAGGAGGTAAGTTTTTTTTAAAATGCAGAGAGTGGTGAGTGCGTGGAATGGGCTGCTGGTGATGGTAGTGGAGGCGGAAATGATAGGGTCTTTTAAGAGACTCCTGTATGGCTACATGGAGCTTAGAAAAATAGAGGGCTATGGATAAAGCCTAGGTAGTTCTAAGTTAGGGATATGTTTGGCACAGCTTTGTGGGCCGAAAGGCCTGTATTGTGCTGTAGGGTTTTTCTTTTCTATGTTTCTAAACTTCAACCATCTTGGCTTTGACTGTATACAGGATCTAAGGGGCCCTCTTCTCTTGTTCCATCTCTTGCTAAAACCAATATTTACCATGTACAGTCACAACAATAATTGGGACATGGTAATTTCCTGATCTTAGATTTTTAAAAAAGTATAGCAGTCTCACTCTGCAATAAATTCAACTAAATTGGAATGTTCTTACGTGTTTTCCAAAGTTGTACAAGTACCCAGAGTTCAGTTATGCATAATCTGGATAAGTGATTCTGTGGTGCTGGAAGTATCAGAAAAGACTACAGTAATCAATAAGTGGAAATAAATTTCATTGAGAACTGTGAATTAAATCCAAAAAGAGAAATGAACCAATAGATTTAAACTGACCTGCTATTAATATGCTTTTTAATGTTGTAAGAATCAGGGAATTAAAAATGTAAAACAAATGTCTAAACGCATGTACTATCAAGATCAAGGACAACTTCTATCCCCACTGCCATCGGTGTCTTGAATGGACGTCCTGTACAATGGGATGGACTTGTGACCCCTTGTTCTGGACTTCCCCAACATCGGGAACAATCTTCCCGCATCTAGCCTGTCCAATCCCTTTAGGATCTTATATGTTTCAATCAGATCCCCCCTCAATCTTCTAAATTCCAACGAGTACAAGCCCAATTCATCCAGTCTTTCTTCATATGAAAGTCCTGCCATCCCAGGAATCAATCTGGTGAACCTTCTTTGTACTCCCTCTATGGCAAAGATGTCTTTCCTCAGATTAGGGGACCAAAACTGCACACAATACTCCAGGTGTGGTCTCACCAAGGCCTTGTACAACTGCAGTAGTACCTCCCTGCTCCTGTACTCGAATCCTCTCACTTTAAATGCCAGCATACCATTCGCCTTTTTCACCGCCTGCTGTACCTGCATGCCCACTTTCAATGACTGGTGTATAATGACACTCAGGTCTCGTTGCACCTCCCCTTTTCCTAATCAGCCACCATTCAGATAATAATCTGTTTTCCTATTTTTGCCACCAAAGTGGATAACTTCACATTTATCCACATTAAATTGCATCTGCCATGAATTTGCCCACTCACCCAACCTATCCAAGTCACCCTGCATCCTCTTAGCATCCTCCTCACTGCTAACACTGCCACCCAGCTTCGTGTCATCCGCAAACTTGGAGATGCTGCATTTAATTCCCTCATCCAAGTCATTAATATATATTGTAAACAACTGGGGTCCCAGCACTGAGCCTTGCGGTACCCCACTAGTCACCGCCTGCCATTCTGAAAAGAGTAAAAGAGAGGTGAAATGAGATATCAGACTGTTGGAAAATTATGAGGGGGAGGTAGTAATAGGGGATAAGGAAATGGTGGATGAATGAATAAGTATTTTGAATCAGCCTTCACTATGGAAGACACTAGCTGTATGTCAGATGGTCAAGAGTGTCAGGGCAGAAGTGAGTGCAGTTGCTATTACTAGGGAGAAAGTGCTTGGGAAGCTGAAAGGTCTGAAGGTAGATAAGTCACCTGCACCAGCTGGACTACACCTGAGGGTTCTGAAAGAGGTAGCTAAAGAAATTGAGGAGGCATTAATAATGATCTTTCAAGAATCAGTAGATTCAAGTATGCTTCTGGAAGACTGGAAAATTGCAAATGCTGCTCCACTCTTCAAATGGAGAGAGAGTCAGAAGAAGGAAATTATAGGCTAGTTAGCCTGACCTCAGTGGTTGGGAAGATGTTGGAGGTGATTGTTAAGGATGAGGTTTCAGGGTACTTGGAAGCACATGATAAAATGTAGATCAAAGTCAGCATGGTTTCCTTGAGAGGAAATTTTGCCTGCCAAATCTATCGGAATTCCATGAGTAAGTAACAAGTAGGATAGACAAAGAAGAATCAGTGGATGTTGTGTACTTTGATTTTAAGGCCTTTAACAATGTGCCAAACATGAGGCAGCTTAGCAAGATTAGAACCAATGATATTACAGTAAAGTAAAGTTACCCGCATGGATAGAACATTAATTGATTGGCAGGAAGCAAAGAATGGAAATAAAGGGAGCCTTTTCTGATTGGCTGCTGGTACTACTTGTTTTCTGCAGGCATTGGTGTTGGAACTGCTTCTTTTCACTTTGTATGTCAATGATTTGCATGACAGAATTAATGGCATTATGGCTAAATTTGCAGATGGTACAAAGATTGGTGGAGGGGTAGATAGTGTTGAGGATGCAAGGAGGTTAGAGAAGGACTTAGACAGATTATGAAAATTGTCAAAGATGGAATACAGTGTTGGAAGTGTATGGTCATGCACTTTCACAGAAGGAATAAAAGTGTAGACTATTTTATTAAACAGGGAAAAAACTCAAAAATCTGAGGTGCGAAGGAATTTCAGAGTCCTTGTGCAGGATTCCCTAAAGGTTAACTTGCAGGTTGAGTCGGTGGTGAGGAAGGCAAACACAATTTTAGCATTCATTTCCAGAGGACTAGAATATAAAAACGAGGATGTGATGCGAAGCTTTATGAGGCACTGGTGAGGCCTCACTTGGGAGTATTGTGAGCTGCTTTCAGCCCTTTATCCAAGAAATGATGTGCTGACATTTGAGAGGGTCAAAGGAAGTTTACAAAATTGATTCTGGCTTATCATATGAAGAGTATTTGATGGCTCTGGGCCTGTGCTCACTGACAGTTAGGTGGTCTCATTGAAATCTATTGAATGTTGAAAGGCCTAGATAGAGTGAATGTGGAAAGGATGTTTCCTGTGGTGGGGGAGTCTAGAACCAAAGGGCATGACCGCAGAATAAAGGGACATCCATTTAGAACAGAGATGAGACGAGGATAAATTTCTTTAGCCAGAGTGGTGAATCTGTGGAATTCATTGCCACAGGTGGCTGTGGATGTTAGGTCATTGAGTGTATTTAAAGTGGAGGTAGATAGATTCTTGATAAGTCAGGGCATGTAAGGTTATGGGGAGGTGACAGGAGGATGGGGTTGAAAGGGAATGGATCAGTTGTGGTCAGATGGAAGAGCAGACTTAATGGGCCAAATGGCCTAATTCTGTTTCAATATCTTTTGGTCTTCTATAGGCAAGCCAGTTCTGAATCCTAACTTGTAATTCACCCTAGATCCCATGCTTCTTCATTGTCCGAATTAACTTACCATGAGGGACCTTATCAAATACCTTACTACAGTCCATGTAGGTAATGTCCACTACTTTAATTTCATCAAGCTGCTTTGTCAGCTTCTCAAAAAGCTCAAGCAAGTTCATAAGACATGACCTGCCCCGCACAAAGCCATGCTGACTATCCCTAAGCAGGCCACAGCTTTGCAAATGTGCATAAATCATATCCCTTATTATCCTCTCTCCAATAGTTTCCCTCCCACTGAAGTAAGGTTCACTTGTTTGGATTATCCTTATTTCCCTTCTTGGGCATATTTGCTACTCTCCAGTCCTCTGGGACCTTCTCTGTTGCTAGGGAGACACAAAGTTTTTTGTCAAAGCCCCAGCAACCTCCTTGCTTGCTTCTTTCAATATTCGGGGATATGAGCCATCTGACCCTGCACACAGTTAATGCTTTTCAAAAGACCCACCACTACCTTCTCCTTAATCTCAAAATGTCCTAGCACATTAGCATGGCCTGATCTGTTTCCACCAAATTCTTCCCGAAATACTCATTTAGCATTTAATTGGAATCTGAACACAGGTCCTTGAATGGGCCTACCCTCTCTTTAGTTAGCCTCTTTTTCTTAATGCAAATATGAAGTGCCTGTTTTGCCACCTCTCAAAGGCTATTGGGGTACCATCAGCATAATTGCATTAATCTTATTTCTGAGCTCTGCCAAATTGCCTCCATGGATGAGTTTGTCCTCTTTGAGTACAGCTCTGTAATAACATTGTTTTATGGAATAACCAACAGATTTCAGTTTTAACTAAGGTTTTAATCTTAACTGTTCGCATTGTACATTATCAATTCTTATCAACATAATACCTGACAGACTTATTTCCTGTAAGTTTATTGCTATTTTTATTATCTGAATATCCAAACCTGTAAAATTGGCACTGGATATATAAATCAAAATTATTACTTCATAGTTCAATGACTGTTAATACAAATATCAATGAGTAAGAAACATGAACTTCGCTTTCCAATTGATAAATTGAACAGACCAAAAATTCCTTTGGCTAGACACATACCTTGCACAGACAGAGATGGTCTATCATGTTTAGCTGCTTCTTCAATGACTTTCCTTCCATTAAAAGACCAGCAGAGTGGATGTGCCCTGATGACTGAGCAACGTTCAGTTCTGTTCACAACTCTTCATGCTTGTATGTAGCATAACACGGCAATGCTTAAGGAAGGGTTATCAAATGCGCCCATCATTGAGCACAATTACAAGGAGCACTGCCACAGGGAAGTAGCATTCATCATCAAGGAGCCCCATCATCCAGGCCATGCTCTCCTCTCCTACCACCAGGTTCAGTAAGTTATTACTCTACAATCATCAGTATCCTGAACCAGCATGGATAACTTCACTCATTTCAATGCTGAACTGACCCCATAACCATTAAACTCACTTTCAAGGACTCTACTACTCAGTATTATTTATTTACTTTAAAACTTCCACAATTTGTCTTCAATTGGACATTGGTTGTTTGTCAGTCTTTCTTTATGTATAGTTTTTCATAAGTTCTGTCGCATTTACTTTCCTGTAAGTGCCTGGAAGAAAATTGATCTCAAGGTAGTATATGTACGTACTTTGATAATAAATTGGCCGGTAACGTTTATGCAACTTTTGTAATGTGAATGGACTGGGGAAACAGGGGTTTTGAGGGGAATTTCATAGACTTAAATTCAACATGGATCTAGGCAGAGTAGGTAGAAACTGTTTCCAGTCGCAAAAGGCTCAAGGACCAGAGATCAAACAATGATGGTGATTAGCAAAAGAACTCATGAGAAAAACTAAACTTGTTTGTCCGTTTGAACGTTTGTCCGCTCTTGGACTGTATTCCTTGGAGTTTAGAAGAATGATGGGAGACCTCATAGAAACATTTCGAATGTTAAAAGGCATGGACAGAGTGGATGTGGCAAAGTTGTTTCCCATGATGGGGGAGTCTAGTACGAGAAGGCATGACTTAAGGATTGAAGGGTGCCCTGTCAGAACAGAAATGTGAAGAAATTTTTTTAGTCAGAGGGCGATGAATCTATGGAATTTGTTGCCACGGGCAGCAGTGGAGGCCAAGTCATTGGGTGTATTTAAGGCAGAGATTGATAGGTATCTGAGTAGCCAGGGCATCAAAGGTTATGGTGAAAAGGCAGGGGAGTGGGACAAAATAGGATAAAATGGATCAGCTCATGATAAAATGGCAGAGCAGACTTGATGGGCCGAATGGCCTACTTCTGCTCCTTTGTCTTATGGTCTTATTTTACATAGCAAGTTGTCAGGATCTGGACTGCACTGCAGGTTTATTGTAAAATGAAGTTGCAGCTAGTTCTTAAATATTTTTTTCATTTCTCAGTTCTGAGTTTTTCTTTCCACAAATGCTGCCTGACTGACCAGTTGAGTGTCATTTTTATTTCTAGAGCTTCTTGAAGTGGCTTGGGTTCCATGCTGTTAAGAATTATAGAAAGTTCTTCCAAAATATCAACATATTTTACTCTCATTGGGTTATATAATCTACCATTTAAACTCACAAAAAACTAACCCTTGCTTTCCAATGAATACAACTGTACTGCATAAATTAAATCAGCATTTCTATATGGTGCCTAGTTAACTACTAAAATGGGAACAAAACCAACACTGTCGTTGATCTTTATTCTGTGAAAATAGCAGTGACTTTCTGAAGTACACATACACATTTAAACATGAAAATCCCAAAAGTTGCTGTCAACCAATTCCAGATCTTTAGAGAGGATCATTGCTCAAAGCAGCGCTAAAAAGCCATCTCAGCAAAGACTATAAAATGACCAGAAGTATTTACATGTTGGTACATAAGGTGTAAATAGACTGTTAATAACATTGAGCAGCTTGGCATTCTTTCTGGCCCAAGAAATAAATATTATGCACGTGAATTGTGCTTCCCTATATGTCAAATTAATTGTTAAATTAAATAAACCAAAGAGCTGATTATTGATCACAGGAGGAAGAAGCCAGAGGTCCATGATTCATCCTCATTAGAGGAATGGAGATGGTGAAGTTAGTTGCTTTAAATTTCTTGACATTAACATATTGCATTATCTTTTCTGGAATCAGCACTAGGAAGTCACAACAGTGCTTCTATGTTCTTATAAGTTTGCATACATTCACCAAAAACTTTGACAAACTTCAAAAGATGCACAGTGGAGAGTATTCTAATTGGTGGCATCACAGTATAGTATGGAAATACCAATGCCCAGTAATGGAAAAGACCACAGAAATTGGTGGATACAGCCCAGTGCAATACAGGTAAAGTCCTCCTCACCATTGAGTACATTTACATGGACCACTGGCACAAGAAAGCTGCATCCATCATTAAAAACTCCTACCATCCAGACCAAGCACTCTTCTCGCTACTACCATCAGGTGGCAGGTGCCACACAACCAGATTCAGGAATACTTATACCCTACTATCAGCCAGTTCCTGAGCCTGCATTGTTAACTTCAATTACCACTAGTCTGAACTGTTTTTACAAACCACAGACTCACTTTCAAGGACATTTTACAACTCATGTTTACAGTATTATTTTTATTTACATATCTTCTTTCCTTTTGCACATTGGCCGGTTGTCGGTCTTTGTTCAGGCGAAGTTTTTTTAAATATGTAAATGCTTGTAAGAAAATGAATCTTAATATATGGTATGGTAACATATGTACTTTAATAATAACGCAAACAACAGGAATTCTGCAGATGCTGGAAATTCAAGCAACACACATCAAAGTTTCTGGTGAACGCAGCAGGCCAGGCAGCATCTCTAGGAAGAGGTACAGTTGACTGTACCTCTTCCTAGAGATGCTGCCTGGCCTGCTGCGTTCACCAGCAACTTTGATGTGTGTTACTTTAATAATAAATTTACTTAGAACTTTGACTTGACATTTCACCCTAATTGTGTACATGTTCTAATGTAAATTTCACAAACTATTAAATACTTAAAATATTACTTAAATTGTGCTCTTTTGCTTAGTTTGGAAAGGAGGCTCCTTTCTTTGAAGAAGGAGGACATCTCAATTTTCTGGAATGAAAAGACTTACCCTAAGAGACGTGGCAAAGAATTGAGAACAGGGAATGGCATTTTTACAAATAATAGGGTGGGAAGAGGTATAGTCAAGATAGCTGTGAGCCAGTGGCATCTGTAGATAGACTATCTCCAGAGAAGGAGGCAGAGAGATCGGAAAAGGGGAGGGAGGTGTCAGAAATGAATCAACTGAATTTGAGGGCAGGGTGGAATTTGGAGGCAAAGTTGATGAAATTGACAAGCTCAGCATGGGTGCAGGAAGTTGCGTCAATGCCAAATATATATTAAAGTAAATCCAAATATCAGTAACATTCTGTACTTAAAGCAGGACACGTTTACTTTCAAGTACAAATATTGTCATCTGGTTCAAAGGAACAATTTCACTGTAAAAGTTCATTTACAGTTTACAATGACATCTTAAATTGTAACTATATTGCCCTGAAAGTATTTTCTGCTCATCACAATTCCAAACTGGAATGACAATTTTCAGAATAAAACAAATTCAATTTTGCTTCCCAAACCGTAATCATTAAAACTAATAATGATTTGTAATAAATTGTCTCAATTTCAGACTGATTTCTAAAGAGTTGAATATCAAACTAACAATACAGAAGGTACAATAGGTATCAGAGGCAGTATAAGGAAATGTGAAACAGGACAGTGAATGCTTCTGAGCAGTATATATACACAGCTTATTATACTAAACAACAATAAAAATAATTATCTATAAATTAACTACTCATTCCTCCATCTTTAAAGTAGCTTTTTAAAATAAACAGAATATCCCTTTAATTTTTTTTGCATTTTCCACTTCCAGTCATTGGTAATTTACAGAAACTTACTGGGATTCCACAAACATTGGGGGGGCGGGGGGGGGGGCTTCTTCACACAGAGAGTGGTGGGAGTGTGGAATGAGCTGCCAGATGAAGTGGTAAATTCGGGCTCACTTTTAACATTTAAGAAAAACTTGGACAGGTACATGGATGAGAGGGGTATGGAGGGATATGGTCCAGGTGCAGGTCAGTGGGACTTGGCAGAAGAATGGTTTGGCACAGCCAAGAAGGGCCAAAAGGCCTGTTTCTGTGCTGTAATGTTCTATGGTTCTATGATCAATCTTCTAATACGCCCAGCCCGAGACTCATATGGAAAGAATGATAAAGAATAAATGAAAGGCTCAGAACAAACAGGTGGTGTTTATTTTTGTGATGCACAAACTTGCATACAGTGGTGATTTAGCACTGTGCTGGCCTTTTGACCTAGTGTAGATAAAGCAGGTACCTTTAAATCTTGATGAATTACAATCCACAAGTTAACATTTCTTCATGCTCAGATTTTCTTATTTATCTTCGCAGTAAGTTAATTTATACAGTTGTACTAATACTTAAGAATAAAAACTAAATTTAAATAGACTAGCAACATAAATTAGTTTTACAATATTTGGGAAATGTTTGATTCTAATTTAAAAGAAAAAAATCCATTAGAACACCACCACATTAAAATTCTAAACAAATACATTCAGAAATAAAGGTAAAAAATTAGTAAAATTCTAACTTTAGGAATAATCAAAATTTAGCTGTAATATTTGCCTTACACTTCAATAAAATGAGATCCACCAGATTTTGACCAGTTGAAAATAGCCTTTGTGGCATAATGTTAGGTCAGTAAGGAGGAATGATAATGGTGTGGCTGAATGACCAAATACATCAAAGACGATTGTGTAATGGTAGCATAGAGTTCAGCATATATTAAGGCTTCATTTTAAAAAGAGGAAACATTTTATAAACACCAGTGTTTTGTTTTATCCTATTTTTCCAACATTATCCATTGTGTATTTCTATTATAGTCTTCATGTAGTCAGGTTACAATGTTATCAGTGTGCCTAGTAAACCTCTATAACCTAATTGTTTTTTTTTGCTCAGTTTTGCTACTTGGGCCTCAAAAGGCAAACATGTAGCTCACCTTCTCCAAGAATGGCATTTTCAATATAAAGGTTTGTTTCTGATGTTACAACGAGTTATTAATTGGGCGTAAACAGTACAGAAAGAACACTCAGATTACAAAAACGTATAAGGACATTTTTACAACTTCTAACAACTGTTGAGCACAAATGACTAACATGCATTTTTCTTAAAATGCAAATATTTTATTCACACTTTCACTTTATCAGAAGTTAAAATTTATTTTAATTAATATTATGCAATTTTCTTTATTCTCCAGTTTGTTCAGTTGCTATTCTTCTCATTGACACTTAGGGTAATTTCATCTATGTGCATTACTGTACTTTAGTTTTACAACCCCCCCCCCCATAGTGAATTTGTTACAATGCACAAATTCTCAGTGCAACAATTATCAGAATTTGATGATCAGTTAAATTTAATCCAATGCTATCTACTTCTCACGAATAGGAGTTAATTGAGAGTACTACACAAGATAATGTAGTGTTCCAAAAGACACCTAGACATGTGAAACATATAATTTATCCTAAAAATGAACTGAAATCTAGTATTACAAAATAACTTTATACATGTTTAGTACAATAAACAGTTGCTCAAGTTTTTTTCAGGAAGTTCAGTAACAGTACTGCTGGTCACCTTTTCCTCTTCCAACTTCATTTACTTTAGGAACTAATGTCCTCATAACTGAGATGGAAAGAGGACATACTGTTTCAACCTGGGACAAAGGAGATCTAACACAAACAAATACAGTGAAATATTTACCTCCCAACACGTGTTCAACAAATATAACAGTTTAACTCTACAACGTTAACTTATGGTAAAAGATCATGTCAAATGGTTAAGAAAATTCAGTGTTTTGCTACAGGACTGAGAGAATTTATAGATAATTCAAATATATCATTCACGTTTTGTTTGCCATCCAGGAGAGGTAAGTATTCCACATCAGGGCGACAAGCTGGACAACTGCCAACCTGTGGTAAAGAAATAGCAACTGAGATTAAAAGTTTTATTTTTTGATTTTTCAACTTAAAACAAAAACTCTGTTTAGAAAAGATTAAAAAATTGCTTGGGAGATTAACTTGTTACTTAATAAAAATCTGGAGCATAATAGTTGCTTGATTTCCACGCGGATATTGAGTTGAAAGCAAGGGACATATCTGGTGAAGATAAACTTGCTGAGAAGTATTTTTTTTCAATTCGAGAGGCGTGGGCTGTGGAAAGTTACTGTCTGTTTTCAAAACTAAGCTGAGTATAATTTGGTGTACTAAGGGAACCAGTGAAAATGGAGTTAAGGGTACGAATGTGCTCATGTAGATAATATTCAGTCATATTGAATGGCAGAGCAGGGTCGATGGACCAAATTTTCTTTTTTATATCAAAGTAAATAATATGCACAATTTCCTGTGCTTCTTCCTCATAATGCATCTCCATCTAAAATAAATTTCATTTACTGATGGATAAAGTATCAGCAGGCAATAGTTTTCACACTATTTTCACAGGATGAATTTTACTTATTGACTCCACTTACTTTTTCAGTTGATAGAACTTGGCAATGGTCACTCCCAAGGAAATGTCTACTATTTCTTATGTGGGATGGCATGGTGTTCAATAGGAAAGAGAGGAACACAGAATAGGCAGTGTCGATAATGAAGGACCTCCAGCACCCAGGGCATGCCCTTTTCTCACTGTTACCATCAGGTAGGAGATACAGAAGCCTGAAGGCACACACTCAGTGATTCAGGAACAGATTCTTCCTCTCTGCCATCTGATTCCTAAATTGACATTGAAGCTTTGGACACTACCTCACTTTTTAAAATTATGCAGTATTTCTGTTTTTGCACATTTAAAAAATCTATTCAATATATGTAATTGATTTACTTGTTTAATTATTATGTTTTATTTTATTTATTATTTTTTCTCTCTCTGCTAGATTATGTATTGCATTGAACTGCTGCTGCTAAGTTAACAAATTTGACGTCACATGCTGGTGATAATAAACCTGATTCTGATTCTGAATATGAAGACAACTTCAGAGGCAGATGAGCTACAACTCCAACATACAGGCAGATTATTTCCAAAGTGGATTTACAACAATATACAAAATCTTATCAGTAATCCTGTGGCCAGACACCCTTCATGGAACACCGTGACAAAGTACATAAAAGACATTTTTCGGATGAATAAACTCAGTGAATATTTTTGTTTTTACCTGTGTTCCAGTGGTATAAAGTAGAAATTCAGCAATTGTGCAGCTGGCCAGATCTTTAAAAGAGAGAGTAGTTCTTAGGACAATTACAAAAAATATATTGAATAAATGAAAAAAATAATGCTGATTGTAGTTAGGCCCACAAAAATATATGTTGAATTTTGCCTTTCACATTTCACATCAGAGTATTTGAAATGAACTTAGCAGAAGAAATTCAAATAGAAACAACAGAACCTTACACTGAATTTCACAGGAAAACAATCTCCTTCCTTACATGTTCCAAGCAATATTGGAATTCCAGATTTATGCTAGAAAGAGTAGTAACCAAGTCTGGCATGGTTGCAAATTTCAACCCAGCTCCAATGAGGTGGCACTAAAGCTACTTAAATGCTTCACGAATTATTAGTAAAGGGATCCTTTACTTACTGCGTAGTTTGATATCAAAGTACTTTTATAATCCTGAAAAAAAGGGCATCAAGCAAGGTTTGTCATTGATAAAAAAGATTGAATTCAAGTTACTCTAACTCAGTTATCAAGTTGTACAAATGTATGCAGCTACAAAAGGGAAAAATAAACATACAAATACATGTGTAAAATCAAGGCAAAAAAATTAAAATTTCATATCTATTTAGTATCTCTGTAATAAGTAGAATATAAGTTGCTGTCAGAAAACTGGTTCAACATATATGTTGCAATAATCACTCTTTTCCCAAACTGCATTTTGCAGAGCAACTATAATAATTTAAATTAAAAATGTACTCTGATATTAAGAAACTTAGACAGGCACTCAAATAGACAAGGTGCAGAAGGATATGGACCTAATTGGGCAAAAGGGAATGGCCATAGTGGACTGAAGAACCCACCTCTGTGCTGCACAACTACAGACCATAAGACCACAACATATAGGAGCAGAATTAGGCCATTTCATCATGGCTGATCCGATTTTCCTCTCAGCCCCAATCTCCTACCTTCTCCCCATATCTCTTCATGCCCTGACATATCAAGAATCTATCAACCTCTGCTTAAATATACGTAAAGACTTGGCCTCCACAGCTGTCTGTGGCAACGAATTCCACAGATTCACCACTCTATGGCTAAAGAATTTCCTCATCTTCATTCTAAAAAAGACACCCCTCTTTTCTGAGACTGTGGTGTTAGACTCTTCCACCATAAGAAACATCCTCTCAAAATCCACTGTATCGACAGGTTTCAAATAGGTCACTCCTCATTCTTCTGAATTTTAATGAATACAGGCCTAGAGCAGGGGTCCCCAACCTTTTTTGCACTGCGGACTGGTTTAATATTGACAATATTCTTGTGGACCGGGGGGGGGGGTAGGGTTGCCAACGGCCAAGAGTAGCAGTCAAATACGTTGTGTTTACCCAGAGAAAGACTACAATGACCATGAAGCCTTGCGCGGGCACCATTGCGCATGCGTGTACCTGCCAATTTTTTTCTGCAAATGCGGTATTAATTACAACCAGAATATCGGTGATAAGTGGCTAACACACTCAATTTCGTTTCTAAAAGGGTTTATCTAACAAATTTAATATTAAACACACAGCGCATATTTTCCTCGCATGAATATAGTGATAAGTCAATTATCAGGGGAGGACGGGGAGCTTGAAGTGTTGAACGAACTTCCAGTAGAAGTGGCAGAAGCAGGTTCGATATTATCATTTAAAGAAAAATTCGATAGGTATATGGACAGGAAAGGAATGGAGGGTTGTGGGCTGAGTGCAGGTCGGTGGGACTAGGTGACAGTAGCGTTCGGCACAGTCTAGAAGGGCAGAGATGGCCTGTTTCCGTGCTGTAATTGTTACATGGTTATATTATAAGTCAATAGCATCATAACATTTTAAGTAATGTTTGGATATTAAACACACAGCACATATTTTCCCCGTTATGAACATACAAAATCATTGCAACACACCAATTTCGCTGAATCAGTGGGAGCCCTGGGCTTGTTTTCCTGCAACAAGACGGTCCTATCGAGGGGTGACGGGAGACAGTGATACTTGAAGGGGGTTCCTTATGTCCAGTCTATTCCGCATTTAGTTTTCGTTGCATTCATTGCAGAAAACTCCACTTCGCAGAGATATGATGTTGGAAATGGAAGCAACGTTTTCAGTGCTTTCGTGGCTATCTCAGGATATTCAGCCTTGCCTTTGATCCAGAATGCCGGCAGAGATATTATGTCAAACATACTTTTCAGCCCTCCGTCAATTGAAAGCTTAAGGAGTTGATCTCCTTCCCGTGCTGACATGGATGACGTGCAGGTAATGACCTCGCATGCGTACTAGCTCAACAGAGCGTCACAGGGAATGAGAAAAGGTCCAGCTGACTCATATCGCCAAATCATATCGTTTCCTCGCGGCCCAGTAGCACATGTTTTACGGCCTGGTACCGGTCCGCGGCCTGGTGGTTGAGGACTGCTGGCCTACAGCCACCAAATGCTTTTCATATGACAAGTTGTTCAATCCTAAAATCATTTTTGTGAACCTCCTTTGAACCCTCTCCAGTATCAACAAATCCTTTCTGAGGTAGGGGCCAAAACTGCTCACAATACTCCAGTGAGGTCTCACCAGTGCTTTATAAAGTCTCAACATTGCATTCTTACTTTACTATTCTAGTCCTCTTGTAATGAATGCTAACTTCGCCTTTGCCTTCCTCACCACCAACTCAACTTGCAAATTAACCTTCAGGGAATAAGATGGCACCAGTAACTGGCGACTTTGTGCGTGCTCTCCCGAGCAAACTGCCCTCTCCACTATCCTATACCCGAGAAACCCTTCTAAACCTCCACTCTGCTACATCTAGCAAGATCAACAGCACCCTGGAGAAGCTACTGACCCAGCTGGAGACCACCGCGTCAGAATTGCTTCTTAAACTCCGGATCGCACCCGGACCCGACCAGCGAGGCCCACCATATTCACGGAGACCTGTGGTCTGCTACCATGCCGAAGCGCTTGGAGACACGGCCCATTCCGACCAGCACCTCTCCAGAGCAGACGACCACAAAAAAGTGACAGTGGAGACCTCAAGGTGCCCCAGAGCGATCACCGTAAAGCCCTGTTGGTGGCCATCCACAGCTGCTGGAAGTGAGGCCTCCACCACCGACCTCGGAAATCGAGCCCAAGGCTCGGCTGGAGCAGAGGCCTCCGCAACCGTGACTCGGTTTACGGACTTGTTTCAGCCAGGAGCCCGGCCATCCAGGATTAAGTGTTGGCTTCGGGGCCTGACCCAATCGACAGCCCGGGCCCCTGGCAGCTGGAAGTGGCAGCAGAGCCTCCCCTGTCACTTGGCCCCACCCGGAGCACCCGACGACACGACCTGCCGATCGATCCCCATGGGATGCATCCACCAACCTCAAAGAGCTGACAACACACTGCATCGATGGAAACTTGGAAAGATGCACTATTTACCGAGGAAGCATGGGAAAAGAGCTGGGCTGCTGGTCAGATTGAAGCTGAGGGGCTTCAGGGTCCCTATGCCCACCATCCTACCAGCTAATGTGCAAACCATACAGAACAAGGTGGATGATCTTAAAGGGAGACTCACCTACTGCAGGGAGATGCAAAACTGCTGTGTATTCTGTTTCACCGAGACCTGGCTCTAACCTGCCACCCCCGACTGTGCCATCCGACCGGAGGGATTTTCGATCCATCGGATGGACCGTACGGCCTCTTCGGGCAAGACAAGGGGAGGTGGTGTCTGCCTACTGATCAACACTGTGTGGTGCTCAGACACAGTGGCACTGACAAGCTCCTGCAACACCTGGACCTGGAACACCTGTCGGTGAAGTGTCGTCTCTACTAGCTGCCACGGGAATTCACCTTGGTCATACTGACAGCAGTCTACATTCCCCCCCAGGCGGACGTGGAGTGTGCTCTGAACATACTGCATGCCAACATCAGTGAACTTGAGACCAGGTATCCGGAGGCTTTGCTCATTACAGCCGGGGACTTTAACCAGGCCAACCTCAGAACGGCGCTGCCAAAGTTATACCAACATGTCTCCTGCCCCACTAGAGGTCTGAATATACTTGACCACTGCTACACAGCAGTCAAGGATGCCTACCGTTCCGTCCCACGACCTCAGTTAGGAAAATCGGACCATCGGGCCGTACTCCTCCTCCCGGCTTACAAACAGAAACTGAAGCAGGAGGTCACGGTGTCAAAAGTAGTGTCGCGTTGGACAGAGGAAACGGATGAGGTCCTCCGTGACTACTTTGAATCGGTGGACTGGTTAGTATTCAAGGACTCAGCAGCTAACCTTGATGAGTATGCCTCAGCTGTCACGGACTTTATTTGGAAATGCACGGAGGACTGTGTGTCTCGCAAGACGATCCGGGTATAAACTAACCGGAAACCTTGGATGAATTATGAGATCAAGTCCCTTTTAAAGGCTAGAGCTGCGGTTTTTAAGTCCGGGGATACCAGTCGCTACACGGAATCCAGGCATGAACTCCGGAAAGCCATTAAGGGCACCAAGAGGCAATATCGAGTCAAGTTGGAAGCCCAGGCTAACCAGAGGGATGCCAGTAGACCATGGCAGGGTCTAAATGAGATCACTGGGCACAAAGAAAAGGCTGGGAATATCAATAACTGTGGCACTTCTCTTCCTGACGAACTTAACGTATTCTATGCAAGATTCGAACAGAAGAGGAGCATCCCATTCCCTCCGGATGAACCGGACCTGGTGGCATCGAGATTCATCGTCACCGAGGAGGACGTTAGAAGGGCCTTCCTGAAGATAAGTCCAAGGAAGGCGACAGGCCCAGATGATGTCCCGGGACGGGTTCTCCGGGCCTGTGCAAGCGAGCTAGCTGGAGTGTTTGCTGATATCGTCTGCTGCTCCTTGCTTCAGTCCCCTCGTGTTTTAAGAAGGCAACGATAATCCCAGTGCCGAAGAAGAGCAAGGTGGCATGCCTGAATGACTATCAACCTGTGGCTCTGACATCAATTGCTATGAAGTGCTTCGAGAGATTGGTTATGGCACACATCAACCACAGCCTACCGGTCAACCTCAGCGCTTTGCAATTCGCCTACCGGAGCAACAGGTCAACGGTAGATGCCACCTCTCTGGCCCTACATTCCTCCTTAGAACACCTGGAGAATAAAGACGCATACGTAAGGTTCCTTTTCATTGACTACAGCTCTGCCTTTAATACCATCATTCCAAATAAACTGATTCCTAAGCTCTGGTACCGGGGCCTTAGCACTCAGATCTGCAGCTGGATCTTCAATTTCCTTACACCCAGGCTGTAAAAATAGGGGACATGCTCTCCTCTACAATCACTCTGAGCACCAGTGCCCCACAAGGCTGTGTACTCAGCCCCCTGCTGTATTCACTGTACACCCGTGATTGTGTAGCCAAGTTTCCATCAAACTCAATATATAAGTTTGATGACACAACAATTGTAGGCCATATCTCGGGTAATGATGAGTTTGAGTAAGAACCTGGTGGCATGGTGCAAAGACAATAACCTATCCCTCAACGTCAGCAAGACGAAGGAATTGGTTGTTGACTTCAGAAGGAGTAGCGGACCGCATGACCCAATTTACATAGGTGGTGCGCAAGTGGAACAGGTCCAGAGCTTTAAGTTCCTCAGGGTCAATATCACAAATGACCTGAGTTGGTCCAACCAAGCAGAGTTCACTGCCAAGAAGGCCCACCAGTGCCTTTACTTCCTGAGGAAACTAAAGAAATTTGGCCTGTCCCCTAAAACCCTCACTAATTTTTATAGATGCACCGTAGAAAGCATTCTTCTGGGGTGCATCACAACCTGGTATGGAAGTTGTCCTGTCCAAGACCAAAAGAAGCTGCAGAAGATCGTGAACACAGCGCAGCACATCACACAAACCAATCTCCTGTCCTTGGACTCACTTTACACCGCACACTGTCGGAGCAGTGCTGCCAGGATAATCAAGGACACGACCCACCCAGCCAACAGACTTCTCGTCCCTCTTCCCTCTGGGAGAAGGCTCAAGAGCTTGAAACCGTATGGCCAGATTTGGGAACAGCTTCTTTCCAACTGTGATAAGACTGCTGAACGGATCCCGACCCGGATCTGGGCTGTACCCTCCAAATATCCAGACCTGCCTCTCGGTTTTTTTGCACTACCTTACTTTCCATTTTTCTATTTATGATTTATAATTTAAATTTTTAATATTTACTAATTTTTACTATTTTTAATATTTAATATTTGTAATCCAGGGAGCCGAAAGTGCAGAAACAAATATCGCTGTGGTGATTGTACATTCTAGTATCAATTGTTTGGCGACAATAAAGTATAAAGTATAAATGGAATCCTGCACAAGAGTCACAACTTTATCACAATAGAAACACAGTAAGGGAGATCTACTAATCCTATAGAAACATAGATTTTTCCCAAGATGGTACATCGTGTTCAGTTCTGAACATGCTGAGAAAGAAAGGAGATGGAGATTATGGGGGTTGTAGACAGAAATTTATAACACTGATAAAAAAATTTAAAATACTGATGAGAACTGATGGAGTGGGGTAGAATGGGGTACAGTCTAGGTAAACAACAGGAATTCTGCAGATGCTGGAAATTCAAGCAACACACATCAAAGTTGCTGGTGAACGCAGCAGGCCAGGCAGCATCTCTAGGAAGAGGTACAGTTGACGTTTCAGGCCGAGACCCTTCGTCAGGACTAACTGAAGGAAGAGTTAGTAAGAGATTTGAAAGTGGGAGGGGGAGGGGGAGATCCAGTCTAGGTAACCTAGATTTAGAGGACAGGGTTCACAAATTAGAACGGGATTTTCAGGAGTGAAGCTATAAAATACTTCTACAGTCAGGAGATGGTGCAAGTTTCAAGCTCCCTTCCATGAATGGCAATTGATGCAAGGACAATTGCCAACTTTAAATCTGAAGTTTGTGCTTTTTAATTAAAAGTACATTAATGGGAATAGGATATGAAGTGAGATCACAGATCAGCCATCATCTGAATGAAGGAGAAACAGTTCCGTTATTAAAGAAACTAAACTTTTAACAATTTTGCATGTGGAGTGGAGTTTGTGGGTATTATGATGCCTTCTTAAAAAAATCATTAGTTAAAAAACAAACAAAATCATGAAACACAGTAGATCACTCAGCATTTGTCTCATGAGTCATTCTTCTTCACAATTTTCTCCCTAGTACTTGATGGTGCTAGTGCAGCCAGACTATCAGAAAGGGCAGGCAGGTGATGGGACTTAGTTGCTGCCAACAGGCTGAGATCAAAACATTAGGGATGCAGAATCAGGAAGGATAGCAAATACGATACTCAAGGTGTTGTATCTTAATGCGCATAGTTTAAGAAATAAGGTGGATGATCTTGTGCACTATTACAGATTGCCAGGCATGATGCTGTGGCCATCACCGAATCGTGGCTGAAGGATGGTTGTAGTTGGGAGCTGAATGTCCAAGGTTACACGTTAAATATCGAAGGGATAGGAAGGTGGGCGAAGGGGG
Source organism: Mobula hypostoma (assembly GCF_963921235.1). NCBI lineage: Eukaryota > Metazoa > Chordata > Chondrichthyes > Myliobatiformes > Myliobatidae > Mobula > Mobula hypostoma. The sequence continues at coordinate 38,603,439 of NC_086098.1, forward strand.
TGGTGTGGTTCTACTGGTAAAGAATGGCATCAAATCAGAAGAAAGATGTGACATAGGATCGAAAGATGTTGGATCCTTTTGGGTTCAGAAGCAAGGGCAAAAGGACGTTGATGGCAGTTAGATACAGGCCTCCCAACAGTGTCTGGGAGGTGGACCACAGATTACAACAGGAAATAGATAAGGCGAGTTAAAAGGGCAATGGTAGTCATGTGAGATTTTAACATGCAGGTTGATTGGGAAAATCAGGTTGGTAATGGATCTCAAGAGAGTGAGTTTGCTGAATGCCTAAGAAATAGCTTTTTAGAGCAGTTTGTTGTTGAGCCTACTAGGGGATCAGCTATGCTGGATTGGGTGTTATGTAACGAACCGGAGGTGATTAGGGAGCTTAAAGTAAAAGAACCCTTAGGGACCAGTGATCACAATATGACTGAGTTCAACTTGAAATCTGATAGGGAGAAAGTAAAGTTTGATGTAGCAGTATTTCAGTGGAGTAAGGGAAATTACAGTGGTATGAGAGAGGAGTTGGCCAAAGTAAATTGGCAGGAGCTGCTGGCAGGGATGTTAGCAGAGCAGCAATGGCATGCATTTCTGGGGAAAATGAGGAAGGTACAGGACCTATGTATTCTAAAAATGAATAAATTCTCAAACGGTAAAATAGTACAACCATGGCTGACAAGGGAAGCCAAAGCTATTGTAAAAGAGTAAGAAAGGGTATACAACAAAGCAAAAATTAGTGGGAAGGTTTTCAAAACCTACAGAGAGCAACTAAAAAAATCATTAGAAGGGAAAAGATGAAATATGTAAGCAAGAAAGCAAATAATATCAAAGTGGATAGTAAAAGATTTTTCAAGTATGTTAAAAATAAAAGAGAAATAAGAGTGGACATAGAACCGCTAGAAGATGAGACAGGAGAAATAATAATGGGGGACAATGAGATGGCTGATGAACTAATGAGTATTTTGCATCAGTCTTCACTGTGGAAGACACTATCAGTATGCCTGATGTTGTAGTGTGTGAAGGAAGAGAAGTGTGTGCAGTTACTATTACAAGAGAGAAAAAGCTAAAAGCAAAAAGCTAAAAGACCTAAATGTACCTAAGTCACCCAGATCAGATGAATTGCACCCTAGGGTTCTAAAAGAGGTAGCGTTAAGACATAGCATCGTGGCATTAGAAATGATCTTTCAAAAATCATTGGACTCCAGCATAGTGCCAGAGGACTGGAAAATTGCAAATGTCACTCCACTCTTTAAGAAAGGAGGAAGGCAGCAGAAAGAAAGTTACAGACCAGTTAGCCTGACCTCAGTGGTTGGGAAGATGTGAAGAGTCAATTGTTGAGGATGAGATGATGGAGTACTTGGTGACACAGGACAAAATCAGCATGGTCTTCTTAAGGGAAAATCCTGCCTGATGAATCTGTTGGAATGCTTTAAAGAGATTAGAGATAGAATAGATAAAGGGGATGCAGTGGATGTCGTATATTTGGACTTTCAGAAGGCGTTTGACAAGGTGCCACACATAAGGCTGCTTACCAAGTTAAGAGTTCATGGTATTACAGGAAAGTTATTAACATGGTTAGAGCACTGGTTGATTGGTAGGAGGCAGCAAGTGGGAATAAAAGGATCCCTTCCTGGTTGGCTGCCAGTGACTAATGGTGTTTCGCAGGGGTCGGTGTTGGGATTATTTCTTTTAATGCTGTACTTAAATGATTTAGTTGATGGAATAGGTGGCTTTGTTGCCAAGTTTGCAGATGACATGAAGATTGGTGGAGGGGCAGGTAGTGTTGAGGAAACAGGTAGGATGCAAAAGGACTTAGATTAGGAGAATGGGCAAGAAAGTGGCAAATGAAATACAATGTTGGAAAATGCACAGTCATGTACTTTGGTAGTAGAAATAAATGTGTGGACTATTTTCTAAACAGGGAGAAAATCCAAAGATCTGGGACGCAAAGGAACTTGGGAGTCCTTGTGCAGAACACCCTGAAGGTTATCTTGCAGGTCGAGTCGCTGGTGAGGAAGGCAAATGCCATGTTAGCATTCATTTCAAGAGGTCTAGAATACAAGAGCAAGGATGTGATGATGAGGCTTTATAAGGCACTGGTGAGGCCTCACCTTGAGTATTGTGAACAGTTTTGGGCCCCTCATCTAAGAAAAGATGTGCTGGCATTGGAGAGGGTCCAGAGGAGGTTCACAAGGATAATTCCAGGAATGAAAAGGTTATCATTATGAGAAACATTTGATGGCTCTGGATCTGTACTCGCTAGAATTCAGAAGGATGGGGGGGGGGAGGATATCTCATTGAAACCTTTCAAATGTTGAAAGGCTTAGACAGAGTAGATGTGGAAAGGATGTTTTCCATGGTGGAAGAGTCTAGGGCAAGAGAGAACAGTTTCAGGATAGAGGGGCGCCCTTTCAAAACAGAGATGCTTGAATGGCGGAGTAGACACGATAGGCCAGATGGCCTAATATTGCTATGTCTTATATGCTGGAATCTAGAACAAAAACAGAACCCGCGAAGTACTTGGTGGATCAAGCAGGGTCTACAGAGGCAAAAAGGTGCAAGTCAACTTTCTGGTTGAGACCTTGCAACAGGACTGAGAAGGAACAAGAAAGATGATTGGTATGTAGCAGTAGATAGGAAGGAGAGATACGTTGAACCATATTATTTTAGCTTGGTACGTCAAATGAAAAGAGAAAGTACAAGATGAGCTAAGGGATCTTAGCTCTCTGAAAGCGGCTACACAGGGTGGTTAAGGCGGCACATGATATGTGTGCCTTTATTAGTCGAGGTATTGAGTTCAAAAGTCAGGACAGTATGTGGCAGCTTTATGAAACTCTAGTTAGGCTGTATCTGGAGTATTGCATACAGCTCTGGTCGACCCATTATAGAAATCGAGGTTTTGAAGAGGACGCCAAAGAGGTTTACCAAGATACTGCCTGAACTGGAGGAATGCACTGCCAGGGTTGGTGGTAGAGGCAGATACATTAGGGACTTATAAGAGACGTTTAGATAGGTAGTTGAATGTGATGGAAATGGATGGATATGGATATTGTGCAGGCAGAAGGGATTAGTTTAGTTGGCCATTTGATTATTCATTTAATTGGTGGGGCACAACATTGTGGGCTGAAGGGCCTGTTCCTGTGCTGTACAATTCTATGTTCCAGAAGGGCAGGGGATGATGGACAAATGAAACCAACTGGGGAGGGGACAGGAGAGAGGAACTAAGGGAGAAGAAAACAAGGTACGTGTGCGCATGCACAAAATTCAATTTTCATACTTTTTAAAACTTTTTAAGGGCAAAAGAGATGTGTACATCTTGGATAACTTATACTCCAATGCTGTGATTGATATATTCATCCCTCACATTCCCACTCCTCTCAAATCTGGTTCTAATTGCGTATTATCTCTTCCCTTCTTATCTGAATCCTCCTTTCACTTACAAGCCTCTGTCCCGCCCACCCAGTCCCCAATCTGGTTCCACCTATCACCTAACCAACTTCTGTTCTTCTCCAGCTCCCTCTTATTGCTGTACACTTGCAACCTTTCCTGTTTCCTCTCAGTACTAATGCAGGGTGTCGACATGAAAGGTAGACTTGTATCATTCTTGCCTCCACAAATGCTGCTGCAGTATACAGATTTTGTTCTTAATAACAACACACATCAAAGTTGCTGGTGAACACAGCAGGCCAGGCAGCATCTCTAGGAAGAGGTACAGTCGACGTTTTGGGCCGAGACCCTTCGTCAGGACTAACTGAAGGAAGAGCTAGTAAGAGATTTGAAAGTGGGAGTGGGAGGGGGAGATCCAAAATGATAGGAGAAGACAGGAGGGGGAGGGATGGAGCCAAGAGCTGGACAGGTGACTGGCAAAAGGGAGTCTGGCATACTGACCTCTACCTTGCCGAGGCACAGCGACAACTCGCGGATACCTCTTTTTATTTACCCCTCAACCGTGACCCCACTAAGGAGCACCAGGCCATTATCTCCCACACCATCATCGACTTTATCCGCTCAGGGGATCTCCCATCCACTGCTATCAACCTTCTAGTTCCCACACCCTGCACTTCCCGTTTCTACCTCCTACCCAAGATCCACAAACCTGCCTGTCCTGGCCGACCTATTGTCTCAGCTTGCTCCTGCCCCACTGAACTCGTTTCTGCATACCTCGACACGGTTTTGTCCCCCCTTGTTCAATCCCTTCCTACCGATGTTTGTGACACTTCTCACGCTCTTAAACTTTTCGATGATTTTAAGTTCCCTGGCCCCCACCGCTTTATTTTCACCATGGATGTCCAGTCCCTATATACTTCCATCCCCCATCAGGAAGGTCACAAAGCTCTCCGCTACTTTTTGGATTCCAGAGCTAATCAGTTCCCCTCTACCACCACTCTGCTCCGTCTAGCGGAATTAGTCCTTACTCTTAATAATTTCTCCTTTGGCTCCTCCCACTTCCTCCAAACTGAAGGTGTAGCTATGGGCACCCGTATGGGTCCTAGCTATGCCTGTCTTCTTGTTGGCTTACTGGAACAACCTATTCTGGTATCTGTCCCCCACTTTTCCTTCGCTACATCGACAACTGCATTGGCGCTGCTTCCTGCACGCATGCTGAGCTCGTTGACTTCATTAACTTTGTCTCCAACTTTCACCCGGCCCTCAAGTTTACCTGGTCCATTTCCGACACCTCCCTCCCCTTTCTAGATCTTTCTGTCTCTATCTCTGGAGACAGCTTATCTACTGATGTCTACTATAAGCCTACTGACTCTCACAGCTATCTGGACTATTCCTCTTTTCACCCTGTCTCTTGCAAAAATGCCATCCCCTTCTCGCAATTCCTCCGTCTCCGCCGCATCTGCTCTCAGGATGAGGCTTTTCATTCCAGGACGAGGGAGATGTCCTCCTTTTTTAAAGAAAGGGGCTTCCCTTCCTCCACCATCAACTCTGCTCTCAAACGCATCTCCCCCATTTCACGCACATCTGCTCTCACTCCATCCTCCCGTCACCCCACTAGGAATAGGGTTCCCCTGGTCCTCACCTACCACCCCACCAGCCTCCGGGTCCAACATATTATTCTCCATAACTTCCGCCACCTCCAACGCGATCCCACCACTAAGCACGTCTTTCCCTCCCCCCCCTCTGCTTTCCACAGGATCGCTCCCTACGCGACTCCCTTGTCCATTCGTCCCCGCCATCCCCCATGTCCGCCAGAGAAAGCAAGATCTCCCAGTGGCCACACATTTTAATTCCACATCCCATTCCCATTCTGATATGTCTATCCACGGTCTCCTCTACTGTAAAGATGAAGCCATACTCAGGTTGGAAGAACACCACCTTATATTCCGCCTGGGTAGCCTCCAACCTGATGGCATGAACATTGACTTCTCTAACTTCCGCTAGTGCCCCACCTCTCCCTCGTACCCCATCCGTTATTTATTTATTTACACACATTCTCTCTCTCTCTCTCTCTCCTTTTTCTCCCTCTGTCCCTCTGACTATACCCCTTGCCCATCCTCTGGGTCTTCCCCCCCACTCCCCCTTTTCCTTCTCCCTGGGCCTCCTGTCCCATGATCCTCTCATTTCCCTTGTGCCAATCACCTGTCCAGCTCTTGGCTCCATCCCTCCCCCTCCTGTCTTCTCCTATCATTTTGGATCTCCCCCTTCCCCTCCCACTTTCAAATCTCTTACTAGCTCTTCCTTCAATTAGTCCTGACGAAGGGTCTCGGCCTGAAACGTCGACTGTACCTCTTCCTAGAGATGCCGCCCAGCCTGCTGTGTTCACCAGCAACTTTGATGTGTGTTGCTTGAATTTCCAGCATCTGCAGAATTCCTCATGTTTTTGTTCTTAATATGCTGGTTTTTGTTGATTAACATAGTTCCAAATCAGTATTTAAAAGTTAATTCAACATTTTAAAAATAAAGTTAATATTACTCACCTTCTGAAATTTCAACCATATTTTTTCCCGAGAAAGTCCGCCAAGGAACCCAGTTACTGCAATGAAACCAGCCAAGAAACAAGGAGCAACAGCAAGCTGGGGGAAAAAAAATCTTAGAAACTTTTCTACAGTCTTCTGCAGTACTGTGAGAAGTACAAAGGATATTACAACAAAAACTTGCATGGTTCAGTTGAGAAACTGCGTTGAACAGAGTAGATTCTGTAGCCCAGGAAGTATAAGAAAATCTATGCTTGCTATGGCAAACCTTTGTTTTCACAAAGATAGGTTGGAAAGTAAGCTGTGAAGAGGACAGAAGTATGGCTGCAAATAAATATAGACAGGCTAAGTGATTATGCAAAGTTTTGTCAAAAAGAGTGTATGTGGGCAAATGAGTTGTCCACCATGGTAAGGAAATTTTAAAAAACATCATCAAAATTGTTAGAGACCGCAAAGTTCTAAGAAAAGGGGGATCCAAAGTCTGGATAAGGCTCAACTAAAAAACTAATATGCAGGTACAATAAGTAATTCAGAAAGCTCACAAAATGTTACCTGTTTATTCCTAAGGGAATTGAATACAAAAATAGGGGAGTCTGTTTCAGCTGCATAGGGCATTGGTGAGCCCATACTGGAGTGGTATTCACTGCTGGCTTTCATAAGACCATAAGATATAGGAAAAGAATTAAGACTATTTGGTTCATCGGTCTGCTCAGCCATTTCGTCATGGCTGACCCATTTCCTTCCCGTATTCTTTCACACCCTGAATGGTCCAGAATCTATCAACCTCTGCCTTAAGTATACCCAATGCCTTGATCTCCACAGCCACAGCATTGGCCTTCCATAGATACACCATTCTCTGGCTAAAGAAATTCCTCCTCATCTCTGTTCTAAATGGAGGTCCCTCTATTCAGAGGCAGTGTCCTCTGGTCTCAGGTTCTCCCACCATAGGAAACACCCACACTCAGCCACTCCTTTGAACATTAGATAGGCTTTAATGAGATTCCCCCTCATTCTTCTGAATTCCAGTGAGTACAGGCACCAAACACTCCTTCTATGATAAGCCTTTCAATAACAGAATCATATTAAGATTGTAAAAACATTGGAAGAAATTCAGAGAAGGTTTATTGTTTTCTGCAAAAAGTAGGATAGGCCAGGCTGAAGCCTGAAAGATTGAGAGGTGACTTGATTGAAAAATACAATAGTATGAAGGTGAATGCAGTGAGAATGCTTCATCATGTGAGAGAATCAAGAAGTCGTCTCCGTTAAAAAAATGTTGCTCATTTCAGACACGAAGTGGAATACTTTCTCAAAGGTCTGAGGGATTGGAATTTTCTTCTTCCAAGGGTAAAGCAAGCAGAGTGTGAACATTTTAAGTCAGAGGTAGACAGATAATTGATAAGCAAATTGATGACTGGGGTAGACACATATGTGATCAGCCACAAACTTATTGAATGATGAAGCAAGTTTGAGGGGATAAAGTGGCATTTTTCTGCTTCAAAATGATATACAATTTGAAATATTAAAGCTAGCACACACAATTTGTGGTTCTCTAAATAAGACAATAAGACATAGGGGCAGAATTAGGCCATTCAGTCTATCAAGTCTGATCTGCCTTTGATCCATCATGGCTGATTTATTATCCCTCTCAACCCCATTCTCCTGTAACCTTTGATGCCCTGACTAAAAAGAATCTATCAGCCTCTGCTTTAAATATATTCAATGACCTGAAATCTCATTCTGTAAGTTCAACCAGAAGTTTACATGTTATATTTTCTTTTGCTTCTGAATCCTTTTCTCTAAAACTGGGGGCTACACATCTCTAATGTCACCATTACACCAGCATTTGGCAGATCAGGCTGTAATCTCAGTGATTCCTGTGCTAAACTGTTCCCAAATTCCACTTTTGTCACTAGGTCTTGGAGCAATGCACTACATTCTTCCTAAAAAGCACTTTAAGGTACTTTCCACTTTAATTTTCCCCAACTGACCTGATCAAATAACATTTTCTTAAAAGCTGCAGTTTTGCTTTGTCCAACTACCAGTCGATCAAGCAACCTGTACCATACACCAAGAACAGGACCCTATAGGAAAGGATTACAACAAGCAAATGTTACAAACAATGCAATTTCCATGTCACTATCTACTACAGTTAATTGTTCTTAAAAAAAAAATCAGTAAGTACAAATCCCTACTTACAGTTCCTAATATTTGTTTTAACTGCTTAGACATACTATGCTTATTTAGGGTTCAAGTGATCTAACAGAATTGTGGCCATTTAGAAGGTTGTTATCTCAGTCAGCTCTATCACCAAGGAACCTCAGCATCTGGGACATGCCCTCTTCTCATTACTATAATTGGAAAGGAAGTACTGGAGCCTACACACAGTGATTCAAGAATAGCTTCTTATTCTCCACCATCAGGTTGATGAAACCATCAACTATTACTTTTTGTAAGTTAGAGTAATTTTTTGTGCCTTTGGACTGTTGTGGATGTCTATTGTGTCCACTGATGACAGGAACCTGGGCAGAAGAGTTTTTAAAGTGGAAAAGCCATCGCACTGGGGCAGTTCTACTCTCTCAACCTCAGAAGTCTGGGTCCAGTGGTACGACCAAGCATCACAAACTGGGGTCTTCCTTGGTTGCAGTGGATGCCTTGTCATGCCTTTCACTCTACATGGAGTGTTGCAGTACTGCCTTCCTAGTTGTTGGATCTCATTGTAAATCTCATCTGCCCAGTCAGCTGGAGTTGACTTCACATACCATGACCCTGTCTCACCGGGGTATGAGGCTGCCAACTACCGTCACCTGGTTTATCCCACCTGTTGAACCGGTGTACTGCTGGCGCAAAACAATAGCGTTTACCCTAAATAGTCAATGATAATACATCTGATTCTGATTCACAATCTATTATGTTTCTTTGCATTTCTGTGCTCATTTACACCATAAGCCCTGCCACTAAACTTAGCACGATCAGCAAGCTTGTATATGGCTCTGTATTGGTCAGCCAGTCCTTAACTATTACAAGCTCACAATATAGATCCTTGTGAGAGTCAAAAATCACTTTACCCTAATTAAAGTATCCACAAAACTATCATCCCTTCCTTATCTTCTGCAATCAAATTACTCTCTAAAAAAAAATCAGGAATTTGACAAAAGCAAAACACTGCAGATAAAGTTCAAAATGCTAAAAATATTTATTTAGCTGATTAGATAAAACTATGCAGAGAGGAAGGAGGGTTAATGTTTCCCTGTTGATGATACCCTATTAATAATTTACCAGTTCTATGGGCCTAATTTTTATCTTAGGCTTGTGCAAAACCTTACCAAATGACTTCTGAAAGTTTACACAAACTGTATCACAGACATAGCCCTATCTAGTATATTACTTGTTCTTAAAGAAACAAGTTTGTTTGACACTACAATTTCATATTGATCTTCCTAATCAACTCAAATTTTAATCTTATTTTAATTGCTCAATTACCTTACCCTTAGTTTAGGATTTGAGTCATTTAAACCATAGAAAAACTACAGCACAGAAACAGGCCTTTTGGCCCTTCTTGGCTATGCCAAACCATTTTCTGTCTAGTCCCACTGACCTGCACACGGACCATATCCCTCCATACACCTCCCATCCATGTATCTGTCCAATTTATTCTTAAATGTTAAAAAAGAATCTGCATTTACCATCTCGTCTGGCAGCTCATTCCATACTCCCACCACTCTGTGTGAAGAAGCCCCCCCTAATGTTCCCTTTAAACTTTTCCCCCCTCACCCTTAACCCATGTCCTCTGGTTTTTTTCTCCCCTTGCCTCAGTGGAAAAAGCCTGCTTGCATTCACTCTATCTACACCCATCATAATTTTATATACCTCTATCAAATCTCCCCTCATTCTTCTACGCTCCAGGGAATGAAGTCCTAACCTATTCAACCTTCCTCTGTAACTGAGTTTCTCAAGTCCCGGCAACATCCTTGTAAACCTTCTCTGCACTCTTTCAACCTTATTTATATCCTTCCTGTAATTTGGTGACCAAAACTGAACACAATACTCCAGATTCAGCCTCACCAATGCCTTATACAACCTCATCATAAGATTCCAGCTCATACTCAATACTTTAATTAATAAAGGCCAATGTACTAAAAGCTCTCTTAACGACCCTATCTACCTGTGACGCCACTTTTAGGGAATTTTGTATCTGTATTCCCAGATCCCTCTGTTCATCTGCACTCCTCAGTGCCTTACCATTAACCCTGTATGTTCTACCTTGGTTTGTCCTTCCAACGTGCAATACCTCACACTTGTCAGTATTAAACTCCATCTGCCATTTTTCAGCCCATTTTTCCAGCTGGTCCAAGTCCCTCTGCAGGCTCTGAAAACCTTCCTCACTGTCTACTACACCTCCAATCTTTGTATCATCAGCAAACTTGCCGATCCAATTTACCACATTATCATCCAGATCATTGATATAGATGACAAATAACAATGGACCCAGCACTGATCCCTGTGGCACACCACTAGTCAAAGGCCTCCACTCACAGAAGCAATTCTCTACTACCACTCTTTGGCTTCTTCCATTGAGCCAATGTCTAATCCAATTTACCACCTCTCCATGTATACCTAGCAACTGAATTTTCCTAACTAACCTCCCATGCGAGACCTTGTCAAAGGCCTTACTGAAGTCCATGTAGACAATATCCACTGCCTTCCCTTCATCCACTTCCCTGGTAACCTCCTCGAAAAACTCCAATAGATTGGTCAAACATGACCTACCACGCACAAAGCCATGTTGGCTCTCCCTAATAAGTCCCTGTCTATCCAAATGCTTGTAGATTCTGTCTCTTAGTACTCCCTCCAATAACTTACCTACTACTGAAGTTAAACTTACCGGCCTATAATTTCCCGGATTACTTTTCCATCCTTTTTTAAACAACGGAACAACATGAGCCACTCTCCAATCCTCCGGCACCTCACCTGCAGACAGCAATATTTTAAATATTTCTGCCAGGGCCCCTGCAATTTCAACACTAGTCTCCTTCAAGGTCCGAGGGAACACCCTGTCAGGTCCCGGGGATTTATCCACTTTAATTTTCCTCAAGACAGCAAGCACCTCCTCCTTTTCAATCTGTACAGTTTCCATGATTTCACTACTTGTTTCCCTTAATTCCATAGACCATGCCAATTTCCTTAGTAAATACAGACGCAAAAAACCTATTTAAGATCTCCCCCATTTCCTTTGGTTCCGCACATAGCTGACCACTCTGATCTTCAAGAGGACCAGTTTTATCCCTTACAATCCTTTTGCTCTTAATATACCTGTAAAAGCTCTTTGGATTATCCTTCACTTTGACTGCCAATGCAACCTCATGTCTTCTTTTAGCCCTCCTGATTTCTTTCTTAAATATTTTCTTGCACTTCTTATACTCCTCAAGCACCTTATTTACTCCCTGTTTCCTATACATTTCATACAACTCCCTCTTCTTCTTTATCAGAGTTGCAGTATCCCTTGATATTATTGATATTGTTAGCTGTTAGCTTTTTCCTTCTGTGCCACTATGTCAGAAATAACATGCTTCCTGCACTCTCTAATTCAATATTTACCTCATAACTTGCAGACTCACCACATAAATTAACCCAACAGTCGCCATCTTTGCTGTCCTCTTTAAATTGTGATTAGTTAAACCTCTGCGTTCAACCAGTTGTTGCGAAACGATGTCACTTAAGCCAACCAATCCACCTACAAAATTGAAGTGCATCAATATATTTTAGTTTAAAAACTGATTCAACTGCTAATAGCAAAATTCGATAAGTTTGGCTAATTCAATTATGTAATTATTTAATACCTATGTATACCAGAAGTGGACTATTATTTTCCAAAAAACGATTCACAAATACCTTACGTTATAAGAAACCAGTTGATACCCAACTCTATATAGTCTACTTATTAGAGAATAAGGTTGAAAGATTGGTCACCATCTTACTGAAAGATAGCTTAGCTTTCAATACTATATCACCTCTTCTTGTTCCACTTCTATAAACTCAGTGCCAATTGTGGTGTGCTATGACCAACCATATGCTGAGATATGAAGTTAAAGGACAGAAGATGTATTTGGTATTGATATTGATAACTGCCACATGTATCAAGATATAGTGAAAAGTTTGTCTGCATACTGTTTATATAGGTAAAATCATTAGAGTACAGTAAAACAATAAAGTGCAAGATCATAACCAGGTAGATTGTGAGGGCAAGAGTCCATCTTATCGTAAAGAGGTCCAGAAGCTGGGTTAGAAGCTGTCCTTGAGCCTGGCAGCATGTGCATTTCAGGCTTTTGGAAATTTTCTACCCAATGGGGGAAGAGGAGAAAAGAATATGTTCAGAGTGGGTAAGATTTCTGATAATGCCGGTTGCTTTACTGAGGCAGCAAGAAATATAGACAGAGTCGATAGAGCGTAGAGTGGTTCCTGTGATGTGCTGAGCTATATTCACAACTCTCTGCAGTTCTTAATGTAAATGGAAAGCAGTAATCAGTTTGCAGTTAAAGTACTTTGCAATTAAGTACTGTCTATAGAGAAGACCTGCTGGCCCCACAGCACCTGAGCTTTTTGCTCAAGAGGTGCAGTGCAAGACAATGGGGTTATGTTAATTGGGCTTGTTTCAAACTAGACAATGCTGGCTAAATTGTAAAGTTCAAGGAAGCTTGCAGACCAGATTGATAATATCACTTAGCATACTAAACAGCTGATCTGCTAATGGTTGGAAGGTTTGTATACTCAAGACAGTCAGCTTCACAGCATTAATTGTGGGTATCCGGGAACACTGTCTCCAGAAGTTTTTAGACCATTTGTGTTAGAAATTATCTGAAAAGAAAATCACATGTGTGTGAAGTCACCCAAGTGGCAAAGAAACAGTATATATGTAGAAAGTAGTCAAGGAGGCATTTTAGGAATGGTCCAGGAACATCAAGAAGAATGACAGAATCATGGGGTGAACTAGAATCCATATCTCCACCTTCAACTCCTGTGACAGATGACTAGTTCATCTGCAGTTTGTTGGTATGTCTTTTTTTTAGCTTATAGGAATTCTAACTGTGTCTCAGAAATCCTGTGTGTTTTAGAAATGGTTTGTAATTTCTAAGTCTTATATAAGATAGAAATCCTCTGTGAGTTTTAAAAGTGTTTTAAGAATGTTTGAATTTAAACATGTATCACTGAAAATAAATTAACTGTGTTTAAATTACTGCTGGGGACCCACCACTCAAATAGTGGGTATTGGCAACTAAACTCACCATAGAGGGTAAATAGTCTTTAAAGAGTTGGTAGTTACACTATAATCTCCCCTTATGGAGGGTATCCACAGCTATCTATATTGGATGGAGATTAAGGTCTTTGCTAGAGTTTCAAACATTACAGTCAGCAAACCCACTATCATCACAGATCATAGTGGTCTTCTTGAAGCAGTAGAAGCAGGGAATGGTTAAAAATGTCTGCAAATATCCCTGCTAATTGACCCACAGAGAATCTAAGGATATGGGCAGGGACGCCATCTGGGCACGATGCTATCCGCGGGTTCACACTCTGGAAGACCAAACTTTTGTCCATGACTGTAAATTCAGATGCACTGGAGACTGTCAAGGTGTGTGGTGACATACCCATTCCCTACTATTCAAAACCTACATAGAATGTGTTCGGCTCATCAGAAAGATATATGCTGCTTTTGGTGATGCTGTCTGACTTTGTTTTGTAATCTATTATAGTATGTAAGTCCTGCCACAGATGATAGCTGAACTGAGACTCGTATTGTTCAAATTAATTTTATATACTGTACTTCCCATTAGCATAGGTTAAATTTGAGCCAAACCCCAGAAATAAAAAGGGTGATCTGCTTGTTAATCAATTCTAGACCAAATCTTTTCAGAAGTCTAATATTTATAGATTCATTACTTTTAATAGATTTCTGTTAGGCAGCTGAAAGCACAGAATCTCAACAATGAAATCCACATAGATTGTCAGCACCAACTTTAAGCAATTGAATGAATGCACTTACGTAAGTGTACTGAAGGAAACAGCCATTTTATACATCGACAAATTACCTGAAATTCTGTGCAGAAACTGCAAAAAGTAAAAAGAGCTGACAGGTCAGCCTAGCATGGATTGAACTGATTGAGGGAATTATAGCAAACTTGTTTTTTGTAATTAAGTATCAGACTAATCATACTGTTCACTCAATTCTGAAAACTACTACAAAGACACTACAGGAAACATGCACTTAATATACACTGCAACAACAAATAATGTGACACAATATACAACACAATGCAAGTGTTTTATATTATTTAAAAATTCAATACAACTGCTCCATATTCACTATATACAGTGGCATGCAAAAGTTTGGGCACCCTGGTCAAAATTTCTGTTACTGTGAATAGTTAAGTGAATAGAAGATGAACTGATCTCCAAAAGTCATAAAGTTAAAGATGAAACATTCTTTTCAACATTTTAAGCAAGATTAGTGTATTATTTTTGTTTTGTACAGTTTTAGAGTGAAGAAAAGGAAAGCAGCACCATGCAGAAGTTTGGGCACCCCAAGAGATTTGAGCTCTCAGGTACAGTGACATGCAAAAGTTTGGGCACCCCTGGTCAAAATTTCTGTTACTGTGAATAGCTAAGTGAGTAAAAGATAAACTGATTTCCAAAAGGCATGAAGTTAAAGATGACACATTTCTTCAATATTTTAAAGCAAGAAAACTTCTTTATTTCCATCTTTTATAGTTTCAAAATAACAAAAAAGGAAAAGGGCCCCAAGCAAAAGTTTGGGCACCCTGCATGGCAGTACTTAGTAACACCCCCTTTGGCAAGTATCATAGCTTGTAAACACTTTTTGTAGCCAGTTAAGAGTCTTTCACTATCTTGTTTGGGGGATTTTCGCCCATTCTTCCTTGCAAAAGGCTTCGAGTTCTGTGAGATTCTTGGGCCGTCTTGCATGCACTGCTCTTTTGAGGTCTATCCACAGATTCTCAATGATGTTTAGGTCAGGGGACTATGAGGGCCATGGCAAAACCTTCAGTTTGCACCTCTTGAGGTAGTCCATTGTGGATTTTGAGTTGTGTTTAGGATCATTATCCTGCTGTAGAAGCCATCCTCTTTTCATCTTCGGCTTTTTTTGTTACAGACAGTGTGATGTTTGCTTCCAGAATTTGCTGATATTTAATTGAATTCATTCTTCCCTCTACCAGTAAATGTTCCCTGTGCCACTGGCTGCAACACAAGCCCAAAGCACGATCTATCCACCCCCATGCTTAACAGTTGGAGAGGTGTTCTTCTCATGAAATTCTGCACCATTTTTTTCTCCAAACATACCTTTGCTCATTGCGGCCAAAAAGTTTTATTTTAACTTCATCAGGCCACAGGACTTGTTTCCAAAATGTTTAAATGTTCCTTTGCAAACTTCTGACGCTGAATTTGGGCCTTTTGCAAGGAAGAATGGGCAAAAAGCCCCCAAACAAGAATTGAAAGACTCTTAGCTGGCTACAGGAAGTGTCTACAAGCTGTGATACTTGCCAAAGGGGGCGTTACTAAGTATTGGCCATGCAGGGTGTCCAAACTTTTGCTTCAGGCTCTTTTCCTTTTTTGTTATTTTGAAACTGTAAACAATGGAAATAAAAAAGTAATCTTACTTAAAATATTAAAGAATTGTGTCATCTTTAACTTTATGCCTTTTAGAAATCAGGTGATCTTTTACTCGCTTAGCTACTCACAGTAACAGAGATTTTGACCAGGGGTGCCCAAACTTTTGCATGCCATTGTAATCATTTGGACAAGTCGTTCTGACATGCTCATAAACAATAACATGCAAGGTGTATGTCCAGGTCAAGTAATTATCTAAAGGAGGGAAGGTCATTGTCAATCTTAATATTCAATGTGTAGTTGTCAGAATCGTCTAACTATATCATGGACATCTACTAAAAATGTATGCTACAAGCAACTGGCCCTGCCAATTATCAGTGCAATTTAGGAGTGTACTATTCATCAGTGTTTGATGAGTCCAATGGCACGCTTGACAAGAAAGACTTGTAACTATCAGAGCAAATAACATTTATCAATCAAAACTGTTGTAATGTAAATTTTAAATGTAAATTTAATGGAAATTACAACAGCTAACCATTCAGCTTTTCTGGCAACAAGGAAGGGCCTTATCTTCAGACAAAATGTAGCTCCTTGAACATCTACCTAAGTACAGCAACACTGTAATTGGGGGTGGGTGGCAGATAATCTGCATGTATTATGTATAAATTGCTGAAACTTTATAACACAAGGAACAGATTTTAAAAGCAATTGTTTTATGATAACATTATAGTGTGCTAGGTACTGATAAAACAGGCCCAACATAATGATGAAAAAACAGAAACAACATTAATTAATTTTGAAATCTCTTTCATTTTACAAGTTATTAAATGATTTAGATGAATGAAGACAGTGTTCACTTGGCTGATGACAATTAGGTTGGTTGGAAGGTAATTATGAAAAGGACCTAAGGAATCTACAAAGGTACATAGATAGCTGTTATTGCTTATTGTTAGGACAATGGAATGTAAAAGTAGGGAGGTTACACCTCAGTTATATTGGTGAGACGACATCTGGGAACAGCAGTGGTCTCCCTATTTAAGAAAAGATGTGTAGAAGCAGTTTGGAGAATGTTTACAAGACTGAAACTTGAATAGGGTAAATTACTAAGAAGACATTGAGCAGGCTGGGCTTAGGAGGACATGAATGGACCAAATTTCCTGAAGGATTTTGACAGGATAGGTGTAGAATGTATGTTTCCTCTTGTGGGAGAATTTAGAAGCAGGGATCACTCCTTAAAAATAAGGGTCTCCCATGCAAGAAGTTCTCAGAGGCTTGAGAGTCTTTGGAACTTCTTCTTCAAAAGGCAGTGAAGTTAGTGTTTAAATATTTTTAATGTTTAGCATTTTAATGACTTAATATTTTTAATGCAGATAAAATTCTTGATAGGAAAGCAGGGATGAAAGGTCATCAAGAGTATGCATAAAAGCCAAGGTTACAGCCTGATCAACCTGATTTTATTAAATGCACAGTAGGCTTAAAGGTCTAAATGGCTCACAACCGCTCTTAATCTGAATGCTGTATCCCACCACACAAACCATGATGCCAACAAGAAAATATTAAATATTATCCAAGATTTGGAATTTCTTCTTTTCTCGATGCCATTGAATTTACTTCCATAGAATACTTTAACATGACCATCAATATACTTCAGTCTCAGTTGGAGGGAACAGCATAACATCGAGAAATCAAATTTCTTTCAGCATAAGAAACAGAGACATTGAAGATTATCAGTGATGAAACCAATTTTATTCTGTATAGAGAGTTGAATCAAGGGGCTATGACTGGCCTACAGCTGCTCTCAGATAAATCAGTCTTAGACTGTAATCTTATGTCAAGCTAAATTAACCAGATCTGGAATAGGAACAGTGACCCACTCATTTCAATGGAGATTCTTTATCTGCTGGACTTTGCTCTACTCTAACTAATTTTATTATTTCTTTTTACATACTTAGTTATTATTTTTCTGCATTTAATTATATGAATTATCTAAATTAATTTTTCCAAACACTTAAATTATCTGAATATCAGACTGTCACAGGTTCTGACAAAAGATACCTCTAGTCTTGGTTCTTACATGCCACACTTTTCCATGTTGGTGGGAAAAACGGAAAAGTGATGTTCTATTTAAATCGTGTAGACTAGAATGTTTTGATGTACGATGAAATGTGAGTGTCATTCTACACCAGTTACTGAAGCAAATGTACAGGGGCAGCAATAAAACTAGAAAATGTTGGAAAAAATCAGCAAGTCAGCTAACATGTGTGGACAGAGAAAGAATTAATGCTTCAGGTCCAAGGGACTTTCCAATAGATACCTGCAGATCTGCGGAGCGTTTCCAGCATTTTCTGGTTTTATGTTATATTTCCAGCATTTAGGTTTATTATTTTCATGCAGGTGCAGATTGAAGTTAAGAAGGCCAATGGCATGGGAGCTTTCATAAGGCTAGGGCATACATCACATACAGTAGGACCCTAGGCAATAATGAGGAACGGGAAAACAGAGTACACCAGTCTATAAATCCTTACAGGTGGCAGCAAGAGAAAGGTGGTGAAGGCAGCATCCAGGTACTCATAAGGATGTAATACTGAGGCTTTATGAAGCATTGGTCAGGCCTCACTTGGGTATCGTGAACGGTTTTGGGCACCTTATCTAAGGAAAGATGTGCTGATGTTGCAGAAGGTACTAAGGTGGTTCATGAGAATGACTCCAGAAACGACAGCGTTATTATATGTTTGATGGTTCTGGGCCTGTACTTGCTAGAATTTAGAAGAATGGGGGGAGGGGTAGAGGGGGGGGGAGAAGAGAGAGATCGAATGTTGAAAGGCCTAGATAGAGAAGATGTTTTCTATAGTGGGGAGTCTAGAACCAGAGGGCACAGTCTCAGAATAAAGGGACGTCCATTTAGAACGGAGATGAGAAGCAATTTCATTCACCAGAGGGTGGTGAATCTGTGGAATTCGTTGCCACAGGTGGTTGTGGAGGCCAGGTCATTAGGCGTACTTAAGACAGAGATTGATAGACTCTTGATTAGTCAGGGCGTGCAAGATTATGGGGAGAAGGCAGAATGAAATTGAGAGGGAAAATGTCATTTCATCATGGCTGATCCAGAGTCAACTTGATGGGCCAAATGGCTTAATTCTGCTCCTATCTCTTATGATCTTATTTGCCAGGGCCTACAACGGAAGAGCATGAAACAATTTTATAAATCTTTCGAGAACTGAATGCAGTTCCATTCACCAACTACATGAAAGGCACTAGAAGGGGTATAGATATTTTCCTGAGATGGAACATTTTAATCGTGATGCGACTGGGTACGTTTTACCTGGATCAGGGGAGTAGAGGGGACTCCTGAAAGGGGGTATACACAGTTATGAGAGGCATGGATAGGGAAGTTTAGGAGAAACTTTTCCCCATAAAGCATCCTTAGGTTTAAGGTAAAGTATATGATGTTAAAGGGGTTCTGAGGAAAGTTAATTTCCCCCAAAGGTAATTGAAATCTGCAACACATTGCTTGGGGTGGTGAAGACAGGCATTCTTATATGTAACAAATATGTTGATGAGCATTTGAATTGTCAAGGCTCAGACCAACTGCTGATACATGGAATTACTTTACAGTAGATGAGAACATGCTGGTCAGCATGGATGCGGTGGTCTGAAGAGCCTATTTCTATGCTCTATGACTATCTTGGTCTTCAAAGAAAGAGCATTTGAGCACAAGTGTCTTGTTACAATTACATAGGGAAAAGACCACACCTAGAATACTGCATGCAATTTTGACTTTCTTACCATACGAAGTAATATACATGCCCCCGAGGAAGAGAATGATGAGATGAAACCATGTAGGAGAAGGGAATGGCACGGATGAAAAGGGTTAAAGACACTAGGTGGATAGGTGTGTGCATATGTGTGGGCAGGTAGCATGGGGGTGTGGGTCACCTCAAACTAGGAAATACAATGTTCATACCACTGGGCTGTAAGCGATCCAAGTAGAGTGTTGTTCAACTAATTTGTTTTTAGTCTCTCTATGGTCATGGAGAAGGCAGAGGATGGGCAAGTTGTGGGAGTGGGAAATAGAATGACATGCACCAAGCTTGAGATGGTCATTGTAGACAGAGTGTAGGTATTCTGCAAAATCTAGTTTATACTTGATTTCACTTATTAGAGAAGCGCACAATGTGAGCACCAAATGAGTTGACCAGGTTGGAGGAGGAGCCAGTAAATCTCTGCAAGAGCTGCTTAGGCCACAGGATGGTGGAGAACAGGGAGGTGAGGGGACAAATCTTACTACTACAGTTACAGAGGAAAGTATAGTGGGACAGAGAGGGGTGGGTGGAAAGGAATGAGCGGACCAGTTAGTTCCCAGGAGAGTGGTCCCTACAGAGAGCGAGGAAGGTGATCAGTGAAGGAGTTGGGACTGGCAGAAATGGTGAAGGATGATGTATTGGATGCAATAGTTGGTGGGGTGAAAGGTGAGGAACAAGGGAACTCTACTGCTGTTCTGCCTGGTGACAGGGCAAGGCAGGGGTCGGACCAGACATGCAGCAACTAGAGGAAATATGCGTGAGGGCTCATAAGTCCTCATTTGGTGGACAGATGTGGCAGAGACAGAGAGATTGAGAAAAAGGGGTGGCATCCTTACAGAAGACAGGGTGGAGAAGGTACAGTCAAGGTAGCTGTGGGAGTCAGTGGATTTATAGAAGATGTCAGTGGTAAGTCTATCTCCTGAGATAAAGACAGAGAGATCTAAAGAAAAAAGTGTCTGAGGTAATCCAGGTGAAATTGAGGGCAGGGTGGAAGTCCATAGAACCATAGAAACTACAGCACAGAAACAGGCCCTTTGGCCCTTCTTGGCTGTGCCAAACCATTTTCTGCCCAGTCACACTGACCTGCACATGGACCATATCCCTCCATACACCTCCCATCCATGTATCTGTCCAATTTATTCTTAAATGTTAAAAAAGAACCCGCATTTACCACCTCGTCTGGCAGCTCATTCCATACTCCCACCACCCTCTGTATGAAGAAGCTCCCCCTAATGTTCCCTTTAAACTTTTCCCCCCTCACTAGAACCCATGTCCTCTGGTTTTTTTCTCCCCTTGCCTCAGTGGAAAAAGCCTGCTTGCATTCACTCTATCTATACCCATCATAATTTTATATACCTCTATCAAATCTCCCCTCATTCTTCTACGCTCCAGGGAATAAAGTCCTAACCTATTCAACCTTTCTCTGTAACTGAGCTTCTCAAGTCCCGGCAACATCCTTGTAAACCTTCTCTGCACTCTTTCAACCTTATTTATATCCTTCCTGTAATTTGGTGACCAAAACTGAACACAATACTCCAGATTCAGCCTTATACAACCTCATCATAACATTCCAGCTCTTATATTCAATACTTTGATTAATAAAGGCCAATGTACCAAAAGCTCTCTTAATGACCCTATCTACCTGTGATGACACTTTTAGGGAATTTTGTATCTGTATTCCCAGATCCCTCTGTTTCACTGCACTCCTCAGTGCCTTACCATTAACCCTGTATGTTCTACGTTGGTTTGTCCTTCCAACGAGCAATACCTCACACTTGTCAGCATTAAACTCCATCTGCCATTTTTCAGCCCATTTTTCCAGCTGGTCCAAGTCCTTCTGCAGGCTCTGAAAACCTTCCTCACTGTCTACTACACCTCCAATCTTTGTATCATCAGCAAACTTGCCGATCCAATTTACCACATTGTCATCCAGATCATTGATATAGATGACAAATAACAATGGACCCAGCACTGATCCCTGTGGCACACGGCAAGTCACAGGCCTCCACTCAGAGAAGCAATTCTCTACCACCACTCTTTGGCTTCTTCCATTGAGCCAATGCCTAATCCAATTTACCACCTCTCCATGTATACCTAGCGACTGAATTTTCCTAACTAACCTCCCATGCGGGACCTTGTCAAAGGCCTTACTGAAGTCCATGTAGACAATATCCACTGCCTTCCCTTCATCCACTTTCCTGGTAACCTCCTCGAAAAACTCCAACAGATTGGTCAAACATGACCTACCACGCATAAAGCCATGTTGACTCTCCCTAATAAGCCCCTGTCTATCCAAGTGCTTGTAGATTCTGTCTCTTAGTACTCCCTCCAATAACTTACCTACTACTGACGTTAAACTCACCGGCCTATAATTTCCCGGATTACTTTTCGATCCTGTTTTAAACAACGGAACAACATGAGCCACTCTCCAATCCTCCGGCACTTCACCCGTAGACAGCGACATTTTAAATATTTCTGCCAGGGCCCCCGCAATTTCAACACTAGTCTCCTTCAAGGTCCGAGGGAACACCCTGTCAGGTCCCAGGGATTTATCCACTTTAATTTTCCTCAAGACAGCAAACACCTCCTCCTTTTCAATCTGTACAGTTTCCATGGTCTCACTACTTGATTCCCTCAATTCCATAGATTTCATGCCAGCTTCCTTAGTAAATACAGACGCAAAAAACCTATTTAAGATCTCCCCCATTTCCTTTGGTTCCGCACAAAGCCGACCACTCTGATCTTCAAGAGGACCAATTTTATCCCTTACAATCCTTTTGCTCTTAATATACTTGTAAAAGCTCTTTGGATTATCCTTCACTTTGACTGCCAAGGCAACCTCATGTCTTCTTTTTGCCCCCCTGATTTCTTTCTTAAGTATTTTCTTGCACTTCTTATACTCCTCAAGCACCTGATTTACCCCCTGTTTCCTATACATTTCATACAACTCCCTCTTCTTCTTTATCAGAGTTGCAATATCCCTTGAGAACCAAGGTTCCTTTTTCCTATTAAATTTGCCTTTAATCCTGACAGGAATATACAAACTCTGCACTCTCAAAATTTCCCCTTTGAAGGTTTCCCACCTACCAATCACATCTTTGCCAGAGAACAACCTGTCCCAATCCACGCTTTTTAGATCCTTTCTCATTTCTTCAAATTTGGCTTTCTTCCAGTTCAGAACCTCAACCCTAGGACCAGATCTATCCTTGCCCATGATCAAATTGAAACTAATGGCGTTATGATCCTGTCACTGGAGAAAGTGATAAAATTGATGACTTGTGCACGAGAGCAGGAGGCAGCAAGAGACAGTGGTCAAAGTAGAGGGAAAATTATTGCTGGGTTTCAGGGGATAGTGGGAAGGCAGTCTTGGAATAGGTCTGTGTAGGGACTGTTTCACATAGGCAAGAAAGTGGCCATGGCTACACCCTTGATCTGTAGAATGTGGGAGGAAATGGGGCTAAGGACAAGTTCTGCCATGTGGATGAGAGTGTAAGTGGATGGGAAGGGATTTAAAAGTTATCAGAAGTTAAAAATTCAGCTGAACTGATAACCTTTTATGTAATGGGATAGGATGAAATGACGGACACTGGCTATGGAAGAGAAATGCATTTTATCAGCTCCATACAACTAAAAGTGGATATTCCAGCAAATGAGTAACATTAGCAAAAGGAACCACTGCATGTTGAAGAAAGGAAGTTGTAAAATGCTACTGGATTGCTGCCAAGAGTTCCTTAGTGTGACTCTACGGTGATGGTTCTACATATACATCTAGGTATAAAAGAGGTTATAGAAAGAGCAAATATATTAATGAGTTTTCATTTTTAAGACTTATGTTTACATGTTTAAAGTTAAGACCAGAGCTGAAAGAGGATATTTACATATACTTAATATAATTCTCCTTCTTGTACAAAATCTAAATATCAGAAAGTTAGCTTATGAAAGTTCCCTATATTTCAGAGGCCACAGTAATACCACAAAACTAAATCCCTAAACAGTTTGCTTGAATACAAGACTTGTACTTTTTAAAAAGTTACAATGGAAAAACTTCTGCATAAGGTTTGAAACTATTGCTATATTTTCTCCTCAAGGTTTTCTGAACTAATTTACCTTTGCTGTTCTGAATAAAAAATACTTTCCACATTTCCTTTTCTTATGATCAAATACTGTAAACAATACATTAACAGGTTTTCCATTCTGTAAACTTATAAAATATCCTGGCAAATATTTTGAGTAATAGTTAATTTATTTGGAATTTAAGTACTTTTATTTCTGACACGATTTATGATTTGAAGCCCCACAACCTCTGTTTTAAACCTGCTTGTATCTGTATTTTCTAGAGATTTAGACCTAGTACCTGACATTTGGACTTACCCTATTTATAAAAATTATATAATTTATCTTGACTTTAGTCACTACAGGATGTCACATTTCAAAAATTTTACAGCCAGATCTGACACACAAGAGTTTGATTGGAAAGTCTAATAGTTATAAATAACAGCATAATGGAAGAAAATGTCATAAGCTGTTTATAGCTTAAAGCTTTTTGTAAGTGGTGAGCTGTCGCCAACACCTGTTGCTTGTTTAGAGATGGGTGGATCTACAAAGAATTTTTTGTATAATTAATTGCAAGTCTGAATCCAAATTATTTCATTTCCAGGCTAAATAACAGTGAGGTAAGAAGTATTCAAAGAACCAAAAATCTCCAAAATAGGATATTCTACACAAAATGCATATACAAAAAATAAGAATATGCAAAGTAAAGTTCAGGTGCTAGAAGGCATTGGTTCTCATTTTATGGTTCATGCCAGTACTAAGAGAAATCTTATTTGTCCACCTCTTGTACTCCCCCTTTCCTGTACTCTGCAACTTATTGTCACTCATACACGACCATCAATTCACCTTTGATGAACACAAGATTTTGCACATGGTGGAATCCTTCAACAATACAAAGTGCTGGGGTAACTCAGAAAGTCAGGAATCATCTAAGGAGGAGATTAAACAGTTGATGTTTCAGGCTGAGACCCTTCCAACTTAAATGGATATGGGCCAGGCATTCCTAAGAGGGAATCAGCCCAAAACATCGACCATCTGTTCCCCTCCACAGATGCTGCCTGATTTGCTGTGTTCCTGCAGCACTTTGTTTGAGTTGTTCAAAAAATTCCCTTTTATTCTTTTGCCTTTACCCTACACCAAAAGGTTATTTAAAAAAGTCAGTTAATCTACTACTACCAACAGGAGGAAACCCATTTAGTCACGGTGAGAACATGCGAACTTCATGCACACAGCAACCATGGTCTGGATCAAACCCAAGTCAAATGCACTAGCTGTTCCACCACTGCACCACCTCCAAGAATGAGACTGAATAGCAAATTAAAAGATGCAGTAGCACTTGAAGGTCGTAGAGTCTCAGTCAGCAAGTTCATTTAAGACAGGGATCGACAGATTGTTTTCCTAGATCACAGGATACGGGGCTAGTGCAGGAAAGTGATGGCAAGATTAAAAAAAATAAGCTGCAATCTTACTGTATGGTGGAACAGGTATAATGAATGGAATGGCTTCTATCAGGTGGGCCAACTATTGTATGCTGCTAAATTAATACAAGATCAAAATGTCATATTAAGAAAGTAAATGGTGAATGAAAATTACATCCCGAATACAACAAATTGCTCAAAAGTAAATTTAGAACTGGCAGGAAACTATCTATTAAAGGAATGATCAAAATATAGAAGATCCTTCGGTAAACTCAGGCTCAAGTTGCAACTTATTAGTGACATAGTGCTGATATTTTATAAATGAACATTAATCATTCAGTGACTCTGGATTTTATTTGGGTTTTTAGCGCTGGAAATAGTTACATTCGAACACGTCTCATTAGCGAGGCAGCAGTATGGTCGCATTGTTTATTCCAGGGACCAGCTGATTGCGCTTATGCCGGCCAGTTTAGCGAACAGAGCGGCGGACACCCCTGCTGAAATCTGGAGGAAAACACACAGAGGATGCAGAGAGGGATCAAAAAGGCGAGGAAAGAGGACCGGGTCCAGATAACAGAGAATTATGGAGAAGAGGAGTTCTCCACTTGGACTGCACGTGGTCATACCCGACCAAAACTTTTCCATGGAGGGCTTCCAGACTGTTCGGGCTGACCGGAAGTGCACTGAGAGCGGTAAGGGTAAAGGAGTTGGGGGCTTGCTGTTCTGGTTAACAACAGATGGTGCAATCCTGGTCATATTACAATCGAGGAACATGTTTGTAGACCGGATATTGAACTTTTTGCTGTTGGACTCCAGCCATATTCCACCGAGATACAACACTGGGCGTCATGGGAGGTTGTTCCTGCCTGTGGCCATCGAACTTTGCAGCTCCTCCCGTGGAGGGTCAGAAACTCTGAGCCAATAGGCTGGTCCTGGACTTATTTCCATCTGGCATAGTTTGCATATTGTTGTTTGATTGTTTGTGGTTTTTGTATTTCTATATTTATGCTCTATTCTTGGTTGGTGCAGCTGTAACGAAACTCAATTTCCCTTGGGATCAATAAAGTATGTCTATGTCTAATCTCTTCAACCAAATGTATCAGTCTGCACCGTCAATAAAACTGCAAATATATTAGCAATATTAAACATGGTCATCAAAAGATAGTTTTTTGACAAATTAACTTAATGTACTTAATTGAATAAAACAAACTATGAGCACAATTAATTTTATTTCAAATTACCAAGCCCAAAATAAATATCACTAAAAACACTCAGCAAACAAAATCCTCCCGACATACCCTGATGGCTTCTAAGAAAATATACTATACCCAATGTGACTAAATAATGCAAAATGAGAAAATAAATTGGGATAGTTTACAATTCCTACCTTGTGCAAACCTTATCTAAACCATCAAGGAGGGAGACTATAATAACAATTATTACATATGCTGTGTGAATAGAGAGTGGAATAAAGGACATCTGGTAAATGAATGTGTGTGTGATCTGTTAAACAACGAGCATTTTCAAAAGGACTGATGAAAGGAATGGCATCTCCAAGGGAGCTACGCTAAGTTCTATTTCCTTTTATTCTATTTGTGCACAGTGGTAAAATAGTTTCAGCAACTTATGTTCCTCCTGTAGTTAAGGTTACATTCAGCTTCACTTGCACTAAAACAGCCTTGTAAAAGTTGGAATCTCTTTTTCTGGCATCTCAGAACCCAAGCATTCAAAGAGGAGGGAACATTAAATCTACTTCCATTTGTTCCATTAAGTAATTTGGCAACCCAATGCATTGTGTTGTAATACACTGCAAACTTAACTGCTCCATAAATGATTTTTAACCCTCTGCTAAATAATTTAACAGATATAAAAATGAAAATAAAGAAGCAATGGCAATAGCTGAATACGCCAGTAAAAAGTACTTTATGGCAAGTTTATAAAAATTATGTATCTCCTTGTGGAAATGAAATACTAACCTTTGGTCAGAAGTGCCTTTTAACTACATTCAAGTTAAAAATGGCAATAGCTTTCTTATCAGCAGACAATATTTAATAAAAAAAAACGCTACAAATAGAGCAAATTAACTTGAGGTCTGTAAGATGCATCAACAGCAAAGAATGACTATCACACAGGAAAATTATGTTCATAAAGCAATTGCTGACAAAGTGCCACATAAAAGACGGATGCATAAGGTAAGAGAAAATGTAGTAAAAGATGTGTGTTTGCATGGTTGTTAGATGGATCTTGATTACTTCGTAGGTACATAGCCCATTGCACAATAAAATAAAAGATAACAAGCTAATAATCAATAACATGAGCTGAATGAACTAAATAGAAACCGGTGTAGAAGGAATCAAAGTGGGCAAAGGACAGCCAAACTTAAAGGCGAGGATGTGGCAGATAGAAAAACATAGAAAACCTACAGCACAATACAGGCCCTTCAGCCTACAAAGTTGTGCCGAACCTTAGAAATTCCTAGACTTCCCCATAGCCCTCTATTTTTCTTAGCTCCATATACCTATCCAAAAGTCTTTTAAAAGACCCTGTTGTATCTGCCTCCACCACCATTGCTGGCAGCCCATTCCACACACTCACCACTCTGAGTAAAAAAAACTTACCCCTGACATCACCAACATGACAGTTTAACCTTCAAATCATCAATTCTTACACCACAGTAAGAGAGAGCTTAGCAACAAGACACAAGGAGGTCATTCTGCATTAGCAAAGTCTCTCCAAAGTAGAAAGGGTGCTGGATTTTTGTGGCTCTGGAGACGGGCTGATTCAGGGTAGGTGCCCCTGACTGAGGCGTTGTGGGAGAACACAGAACATCAGGTTAGCTGCCATAGGCTGTGTGTCCAGAGACCTGCGCCTTTCTGGGGCCGACTCTCTGGGCACACAGCTCGGAAAAAGCCACACAACAGACTTTTAATATCGTAAATCAGCGAGTTGTTTGTCATGTCTCCCCTCTCGCTATGAAATGGGGACACCTCTTTTTCCCTTATAGGGAGAGCGAGCCTGTGGTAAGTTGAATTGTTGAATTACCAGGTGAACGAGTAGCTAGTAGCAAGTTTCTGTCATTATCGATGCTTTGCTGCACGCTTGAGTGCTCGGTGGGGGGTGCTGATGCTTTTTTGCTGGTGGGGGAAGGGGGGTCGTTGCCTTGCTGCTGCTTGTGCATGGGTGGGGGGCTTTGCTGTTCTAACATTTAACTGTCATTCCTTCTTTGGGGCATTCCCCCGCTTTTGTGGATGTTTGCGAAGAAAAAGAATTTCAGTCTGAATATTATATACATTAAATGTACCTATTGAAACTTCACGTTCATACCAGGAGTTTCAAGATGTGCTGTCCAAGCTTTTCTGAAGAAGCATAAAGAAATGGGCAAGATTGAGGACCAGAAATGCAGTGGTCAGCCATGGAAATGGAATGCAGCAGACAAGGGATATATCAAACTGTCATCTCTTCTAAATCAGAAGTCATCCAGCACTGCTATCAGCTCTGAACTCACAGAAGGCACTGGAACCCAAGTACATCCCCTTACAATCTGGAGAGGTCTTGTGGTCTTCATGGAAGAATTGCTGCCAAAAAGCCATTCCTCCAAAGTAGAAACAAAGCCAAGAGCCCCACCTACACACCAAAACTCAAGGACTGGTTTGCTGAACAATGGCAGCAAGTGTTCTGGACTGGCAAGTCAAAATTTGAATTTTTTGGCTCAAACAGGAGGTGGTTTGTCTGTAGAAGAGCTGGACAGCTCTACATGGATGAACATCTGCAGCCAACAGTGAAGCACGGTGAAGGTTCTCTGCAGGTTTGGGGCTGCATTGCTGCAAATGTATTTGGTGATCTGGTCAGAATTAATGGAATCCTCAATACAGATTCTCATCCATCATGCAATACCAACAGGGAAGCTTTTGATTGTTCCCAACTTCATTCTGCTGCAGGACAATGACCCCAAGCACAAGATCAACGTCATAAAGAACTATCTCCAGTGAAAAGAAGATCAAGGAGTTCTGCAACAGATGGTATGGCCTCCAAAGAGCCCTGATCTCAACATCGTCAAACTGTCTGGGATTACCTTGAAAGACAGAAGCAAGTGAGGCAGAAGAATTGTGGCAAGTTCAGGATGCTTGGAACCTGCTGATTTTCTTATAACACGACACAAAAAGATTATGCATGGGGGAGGGGCATATGAAATGGAGGTATTAACACTCTACAACTATCTGTAACTGTATATACAGTAGATAGGTTGAGTGTTGTACTTAATTCAGAAGAATATAAAGGCTGACTTTTCTAAATGGAGAAAGACTTTGGATGAGTGAAGTACCAAAGGACGTAGGTGTTCTTATGCATGATCTGCAAAAGGTAAGCACATGAGTAGTTAGGAAGGCAAATGGCAAATTGACTTTTATTGCAAAAGAGATGGAATTCAGAAATACGGATTTTTTTAATTGCGCAAGGTACAGTTAAGGAAATGGCTGGGATGCGATGCACATGTTTAAATACTGACATAGGAGGAAGTAGAAAAGAAATTCACAAGATGCAGCAAACTTGCTACAGCATTTTGTTGCACTCCAGCATAGTCTTAGGCCATGGAAACAGGCCTTTTAACCCAACTGGTCAATGAGGAACAAAATTTCCACCCAAGCTATTTGCCTGTTCTTAAGAACAGGCCTTCCTATCCATCTCTTTGTCCAAGTATTTGTTAAGGTACCTGTCTCAACCACATCCTCAGCAGCAAGCTCAAACCATGTATAGACCATTATCTGGAGTGAAAAGGATGCCACTCAGGCTCCTTTTGAATATCTTCCTCTTACCTTTAAACTATGCCCTTTTATTCTTGATTCCCTAATTCTGGGAAAAAGACCATGCACATTCAACCTAAATATGCTCCTTATGATTTTATACCTATCTACACGATGGTCCCTCATTCTCTGACACTCCAATGAATAAAGTTCTAACCTGCTCAACCTCTCTCCAAAACTCAACCTTTCCCGGCCTGGCAATATCCTTGTAAACGTCATCTGCATTCTTTCCAGCTTAATGCCATCTTTCAAAACCAAACACAACATTCCAAATTTGGCCTCACCAATGTCTTGTACAACTGCTACACTCAGCGCTCTGATTAGTGAAGGCCAGCATGCCAATAGCCTTCATCATCACCCTGTATACCTGCAACACCATTTTAAGGAAAGCATGTACTTGTTCCTCTGCTCTACAACACTCCTATTTACCGTATGTTCTACCCAATCTGTCTTCCTAAAATTGTCTCTTTGCACTTAAGCTCCATTTACTTATCCATCTGAGCAAGATCCTTCTGTAAATCGTGATGACCATCTATTTTAGGGTTGTCTACAAACTTACTAACCATACCTTGCACATTCTCGTCCGAGTTATTTATATAGATTTCTTCTCTAGCTTCCCAAAATGTTCAGACTTTAGAGTTTAATAATGAAAGTTTTACAACTTTTTACGACAGTTGCAAGAAAAAGTTTGTGAACCCTTTGCAATTATCTGCTTTTCCGCATTAATTACTCATAAAACATGGTCTTATCTTCATCTAAGTCACAATAATAGACAAACAAAATCTGCCTAAACTAATTACACACAAACATTTGTACTTTTTATGTCTTTATTGAACATATTATTTAATTATTCACAGTCCAGGCTGGTAGCAGTACATGAACCCATGTATTTAATAACTGGTAGAACCTCCTTTAGCAGCAATAACCTCCACCAAACATTTCCTGTAGCTGTTGATCAGACTTGCACAATGGCGAAGAGGAATTTTAAACCATTCCTCCATACAAAACTGTTTGTTTATCAATATTTCTGAGATACCTTGCATGAACAAGGTCATGCCACAGCACCTTGACTGGGTTAAGGTCTGGACTCTGACATGGCCATTCCAAAACACAAATTTTCTTCTTTTTAAACTCTGTTGTTGATTTACTCGTGTTTCAGATCATTGTCTTGTTGCATTATCCAACTTCTATTAAGCTTCAGGTGACAGACCACTACCCTGACATTGTCCTGTAAAATCTCTTGACATAATTTTGAATTCAATGTTCCCTCAATGATTGCAGGCTATCCAGACCCTGAGGCAGCAAAGCAGCCCAAAACATGATGCCTCTTCCATCATGCTTCACAATTGGGACGAGATTATGGTGTTAGTGTGCAGTGCCCTTTCTTCCTCCAAACACTTCTGCCAAAAAGTTTAACTTTCGTCTCATCTGTCCATAGAACATTCTCCCAAAAGTGTCGTGGAACATCCATGTGGTCTTCTGCAAACTTGAGACGTGCAGCAATGTTTTTTTGGCGAGCAGTGGTTTCCTCCGTGGTGTCCTTCTTGTTCAGTGCTTTTCTTTATAGTGAATACGTGAGCAGAGACTTTAGCAAGTTCTAGAGATTTCTGCAGGACTCTTGCTGTTAACCTTGGGTTTTATTTCACCTCAACTTTTATGTTCAACTTTGCACATCGCGCTCTTGATGCGATCTTTCCAGGATGCCCACTCCTAGGGAGACAACAATACTGAGTTTGTCGATAAT
Source organism: Mobula hypostoma (assembly GCF_963921235.1). NCBI lineage: Eukaryota > Metazoa > Chordata > Chondrichthyes > Myliobatiformes > Myliobatidae > Mobula > Mobula hypostoma. Next base: position 38,634,795 of record NC_086098.1, read on the forward strand.
TTCTCTTACTGTGGACTCCATTTGTTGAAAATTTCTCTTATGATGGACTGATGAACTCTCAGGTCTTTAGAAATGCTTTTGCAGCCTTTTCCAGCTTCATGCATCTCCACAATTCTTCTTTTAAGGTCTTCTGAAAGTTGTTTTGATTGAGGCATGATACACAAACAGATCTTTCTTGAGAAGAGCAGGCTTTGTCAGTAACACAACTTTGTGTGTCTTTTTATAGGGCAGGGCACGTCTACAACCCACACCTCTAACCTCATCTCATTGACTGGAACACCTGACTTGAATAGCTTTTGTAGAAGGCTCACATACTTTTTTGAACCTAGATTGTGATTGTTTAAGTGGTGTACTCAGTATTGATGAGAGGTAGTACAATTGTTTGTGTATTATTAGCTTAGGCAGATTGTGTTTGTCTATTATTGTGACTGAAATGAAGATCAGACCACATTTTATGAGAAATTAATGCAGAAAACCAGGTAATTGCAAAGGGTTCACAAATGTTTTCTTGCAACTGTATATATTTTAAAAAAAGAAAACAGTCATGTCAGTAAGCTGGTAATGCTCCATAGCTGTTAGCCCAGAATCTGTGGTTGATGATCAGTTGCTTGTGCCTGCTGTTGACTACTGAATAAATTATCCGATGAAGTTCCCTTATAGTAATCTGTAGAATTCAGTATGCTTATAGTAACTCTGGATCTTGTGGACCAAAAGGGTTTTCTGCAAGTTTAAAGGCTCACATTGTAGGCCTACACAACTCCTGGCACAAAAGAGGTGCAAAAATGAGAGCTAGTTAAACTATTTAGTATAAAGTATTGCCTTGGGAAAACAGAAGGCTTCTGATTGATTCTAAAACTTTAAAAAAAATCAAAAGTTCAACATAATCAGACCTTAGCTTGCTAACAACCATACCTCTCTGTAATAAAGGGTGGGGTCAAATTATACCTCTACAAATAATAAGCACAGAGTATTTCCAGTTCTCAACTGAATACCTGTTCAACTGCCCTCCAGTGTAAACAAATTAAGTAGTTTCAGTTCACTCCTGATTTTCTCAATGATTCAGGCTGTTTAAGCATGGTAACCCCTGAATGGCGACTAATGAAGAAAAAATGAAAACTGATCATGATTTTTTAATCATGCACAAAACAGGATGCTAATATAACTTCCAAAATTGCCAAACTCAAACTAAAAGCATGCCTAATGAAAAAACAATCAAATATAACAATTATTGATATAATAGTTATCTTAACAAATACGTTAGGACAGGGGTTCCCAACCTGGTGTCCATGGACCACATGGTTAATGGCAAGGGTTCATGGCATAAAAAAAGTTGTGAACCCCTGCCTTAGAAGGATGCAGCACAAATAAATATTTCACAAAGCCCTCAGAAAGATTATATCACAAGAGACCCATTAGTCCAATATGTTAAGAGTCTACCTTTGGCCGTGCCATACAATTCATTGACCATCTGTTAACTTTTCCTGTAGGTCTGTACCTAACCTTCCAAGTATATATCCAATTTCCTTAAAAACATGTAAGGTAACAACTTTTACTAACTTTTCAGGCAGTAAATTCTACCAAGTGTGCAAAAAGGTTTCAATATTATATTGATAACATAGCATTTGTGAAGAAAGAAAATCAGCAAACATCTGTCAGCTTAATGACTTTCCATCAGTGATATTAATTTATTGATGTGAGAATTTAACTCTATTTTTCTCAATCCACAGATGTTGCCCAACCTGTTGAACGTCTCCAAAAGCAGAAGCACAGGCAAATAGGGTGGTGAAGAAGGAACATGCAGATGTTTGCCTTCATTAGCTACAACATCCTGTTACAACTTAATAAAACATGGTTTAGACCACAAAGAGTATTGTGCACACTTTTGGTTATTACGTTGCATGAAGAACGCGATTACACCGGCGAGGGTGCAGAGGAAATTCGCACAAGCATTTCAGTTATAAAGACAGATTGGAAAGGCTGAGCAGTGATCTGAGAGAGGTATAGAAAATTAAAGAGGGGAAACACACTGGCAAGAAGCTTTTTTCTCATTGAAGGGATATCTATCACAAGAAAGACAACATGAATTTGAGAGATTTCATCAGAGAATGTTTAAATTATGGAAACACTGCCTGAGGTACTCTCAAAACACTTAATCAGTATCTGGATAAACATTTGAAACACGGAGGCATAGGCGGCCATGAAACAAATGTGGTTAAATGGGACCAATATATAGTGGCATGCAGAAGTTTGGGCATCCCTGGTCAAAATTTCTGTTACTGTGAATAGCTAAGCGAGTAAATGATGAACTGATTTCCAAAAGGCATAAAGTTAAAGATGACACATTTCTTTAATATTTTAAGCAAGAAAACTTTTTTTATGTCCATCTTTTACAGTTTCAAAATAACAAAAAAGGAAAAGGGCCCGAAGCAAAAGTTTGGGCACCCTGCATGGCAGTACTTAGTAACACCCCCTTTGGCAAGTATCACAGCTTGTAAACGCTTTTTGTAGCCAGCTAAGAGTCTTTCAATTCTTGTTTGGAGGATTTTCACCCATTCTTCTTGCAAAAGGCTTCTACTTCTGTGAGATTCTTGGGCCATCTTGCATACACTGCTCTTTTGAGGTCTATCCACTGATTTTCAATGATGTTTAGGTCGGGGGACTGTGAGGGCCATGGCAAAACCTTCAGCTTGCGCCTCTTGAGGTAGTCCATTGTGGATTTTGAGGTGTGTCTAGGTTCATTATCCCGTTGTAGAAGCCATCTTCTTCTCATCTTCGGCTTTTTTACAGATGGTGTGATGTTTGCTTCCAGAATTTGCTGGTATTTGATCGAATTCATTCTTCCCTCTACCAGTAAATGTTCCCCATGCCACTGGCTGCAACACAAGCCCAAAGCATGATCGATCCAACCCCGTGCTTAACAGAGAGGGGTTCTTTTCATGAAATTCTGCACCCTTTTTTCTCCAAACATACCTTTGCTCATTGCAGCCAAAAAAATTCTATTCAAAAGGTTCAAACATCTAAACAAGCCTGATGCATTTTGGAAACAAGTCCTGTGGACTGATGAAGTTAAAATAGAACTTTTTCAGCCGCAATGAGCAAAGGTATGCTTGGCGAAAAAAGGGTTTATGAGCTGTGATACTTGCCAAAGGGGGTGTTACTAAATACTGTCATGCAGGGTGCCCAAACTTTTGCTCTGGGCCCTTTTCCTTTTTTGTTATTTTGAAACTGTAAAAGATGGAAATAAACAAGTTTTCTTGCTTAAAATATTAAAGAAATGTGTCATCTTTAACTTTATGCCTTTTGGAAATCAGCTCATCTTTTACTTGCTTAGCTATTCACAGTAACAGAAATTTTCACCAGGTGTGCCCAAAGTTTTGCATGCCACTACAGAACTCAGTGGCCACGTTATTAGATATACCAGTACACTTCTTGTTAATGCAAATATCTAATCAGCCATCCTGGCAGCAACTCAATATCATGCAGACATGATCAAGACATTGCTGTTGTTCAGATACAACATCAGAATAGGGAAGAAATGTGATCTAAATGCTTTGACCTTAGAATGATTGCTGATGCCAGATGGAGTGCATTGAGTATTGCAGAAACTGCTGATTTCCTGGGATTTTCACACACAAGTCTAGAATTTTCAGAGCATGTTGTGTAAAACAAAAAAAAAATCTAGTGCGTGGCAGTTCTGTGGGCGAAAATGCATTGTTAATGAGAGAGGTCAGAGGAGAATGGTTCAAGCTGACAGGAAAAGACTAACTCAAATAACCACATATTACAATGGTGGCGTGCAGAAGAACATCTCTGAACACACATGTCGAACCTTGAAATGGATGTATTACCACAGCAGGAGATCACATTGTTCCTAATAAAGCGGCCACTGAGTGTAGGTAAGAATTACGGTTAGCACAGATATAATGGCCTGAAGGGTATGTTTCTGTGCCATATGACTATGAAATCTTGTATTATTCTACTGAAACTGAAATTAGCCCAGCATCAACAACAATAATTCATTACCGGAAGTCAGAATTTGGAGCTTCCATGGATGTTTAATCATCAACATCTGATAGGTTCTCCATGCGAATTTTACTCTTTCAAACCTGTGCAGAATAATAAGAGACATATCAATATTATATACAGTATAACAAACATTTTTTTTCTAAACCGTGCACATACCACACAGACTTGCACAGTTTCCATATTTTCTGCCATTCAATTCAGAGTCAGCTTTGCACAGGTAGTTAAAAAAAAGCATTTTTAATGGAACCTCTAAATACAGGGCAGCATTAATAATTCTAAAATAATATCTCTCCAGTCAATATTGATATGAAACTACACAAGTTTTATTTTCTACAATTTTGAATATTTCCAATTATGTCTAAGCAAGATGAAGAGAGTGACTTAAACACCACTGAATCCTCTACTTCAAAATAAAAAGCAAAACACTGAAGGTATTAAAAACGAGGGGAAAAAACCTAGAAAGAGGATTTGCAAATGACTTTTAAGATAGTGACTTTTTCCACATCTTACTGTAATTCTGAATTTGTAAATAAGTAGGATTAATTATCTATACAGGAAGCAATATAGTATTCTACACAAACCCCTTATTAAGCTTGGTAAATGGGATGTAGAAAAAATTATGCTTAAGCGTGTATTTTATTATGATAAAGAGTTCAAGCTGTATTCCACTTTCATTGTTTTTGATAAACTTTTATGCAGTTGTTAAAATATTTCAGGTAGCTCTATTGTAGTTAATTTGAGATGCATTTCTCAAACAGGGATATACATTTTTGTAGCTTCTCCGAAGATGCAACAGATTTTACATGTAACAAGATTTCCAGACAACATCAACTGATAAACTGACATCAACAGACAACATCAAAGCAATTCCGGGTTTGTCAATTTCACTAAAAAGCAAAAGCAAAAACAAAAACTGCAAGTGATGGAGCCTGAAATAAAATCAGAAAATGGTAAGGATATTGTGGTCTGGCAAGCGTACGGACAGAAAAAAAAACTTTTCGGGTCGATGAACCATTAGGAACGTTTTTTCGGATTTTCATCAAAGACCATCACCCTGAAATTTTAACTCTGTTCCTTCTTGTCAAGGTCCTTACATGTTACTCAAAACTTTATTGGAAACCCTATCTAAGGTACCTGCTTTTAAAAAGTCATTGCGAAAAACGTTTATGCCACATTCCTAATGTAAATGAAAGCAATAAAAACAAAATTTCCCCTTCTAGAAAAAAAACTATTATGGACGAAGTTACATTCAACTTTTACATAATCTAAGATAGACACCGATTCATTGTAAAATATAGGTAACTCCCTTTAAAACCAGCGCTATAATATTACTACTTTCCATATCAAAGTGGCGTTTGAAAAATACAACTGACTGGGCTAAATGTTCGCTTCAGCCTCGGATAATCTACTTATTTTTCTTCAGACAATTAAACCTCACATTGTTCCCACTTTATGGCTGAGAGGTGAAGGGGGAAGCTAAGAGTAAACGTTCCTTCGGGATGGTTCTCGGCCACACCACCACTCGCATTCAGATTTTTAAAGATAGACAAAGCCACGCCACGCCACGCGTGTCCAGTGATGCTCGGGGTAGTTTCCACACCAATTCAGCTGCGGTTACGTTCACGGCTCCGGCACCAACAGCAGCCCCGGAGCACGCGCAGCGCGCTTGACAGCTCACAATTTCCTGTTCCGCGCGTCACTTCCGCCGGCACTCTGCTCAGAATGCTGTCGGAGGTACAGGTAATACTGCTAGAGGTAGGCTGGCTGGAAACCAGCTCGTCCATATCACCACCACTAGATTCCTCAAGTTTTCATGCCATTAGTAGTCTGAGGTTGTTTTAATTATTAATTCAACTTGGTCCTCAAAGCTTTGTCTGAAATCAAAGCACAGCAGGGGAATAAAAGTTCATGAGTCATAGTCATACTTTACTGATCCCGGGGGAAATTGGTTTTCGTTACAGTTGCACCATAAATAATAAATAGTAATAGAAGGCAGATAGGTAGAGCTGCTGAGGCCAGGGTCACGTCAGCCATAATCTTAATGAATGGAGGAGCAGGCTCAACCGTTCAGATAGTCTACCTACTCCAATTCCTTATGTTCGAAGTGGAGCAGTTTCCTCCTCCTACCCACCCCCAAGCCTAACAACCAGTTAACTTCAGGTGTACATTTTATTGCTTTTTAATTAATACGGTGTTTGCTTCCACGGATTCACAAGCTCCTCTTATGCAAAAGAAACTTTTCTTAGAAACATACACCCACTTACATGAAAACTACACTAATCACATTATATCCTCTTTCCCATCAACTCTCGCCACTCTACCACTCACACACCGGGAAACTTTGTAGTTCACAATTAGAATAACAAACTGTACTTTGGGATGTGGAAGGAAACGAGAATACCCAGGGGGCGAAGAGGATGTGAAAATTTCTCACATACCACGGTAGAAATCAGAATTAAAAATCAGGCATCAGTAACGCTACTACCGCCACTCTATAAAGCTATAGCACAACTTGAACTTTTTTGCAGAAAGACACAGCTGCAGCTGACAAACAATTGTTGGTCAAATGTGAGATTTCCTGTCATTAAGTGATTTTGTAAATTGATTGATACAAAACACAATATTGAATTTATTCTGTTGGGATTCATTTCACACAGACCAAAAACAGATACATGGGTAGCCTTTGCATCATAACAAAATATAAATATAACAAGGATCACAGAAAAACAATGTCAGTGAGGGTTAGGGAAATTAAAATACAGATAATTGCTTGATGGAAAAACAAGGTCTTTAAAAAGGGAAGCATCTTTGAAATTTATCCAACTAAACTCACAGTTGTAACACAGAATACAAAATAATACAACATGAAAACACCATAAAGGTCATTTCAAAAAAAATTGTAAAATGGGTTTTTAAAAAAATTTTTTAGAGTGCACTTTAGTTCTATGGAATTTAAGAGTCTGCACCTCAGTAAAATTTACTACTTCAAAATTATTTAATAAATGTCAAAAATCAAATCCTTGTAATATTTGCTATACATCAATAAACTATTATAAAAATTTTCAACCAAGTACATTATGTTACAGGTTCTGGTACAGTTAAGCACCATAAAATGCTTCATTCAGATTTCCATCTAGATCTTATTCTGTGTGCTCATCCATCTGTGTTGTGCAAGTCACCTTACTGGAATGAGAATGAATTATATCTATCATTCATTTAATGCACTGCACATGTACTATGAACTTTATGATACAGAAGTAGTGTAGAGTTATAATACAGGCACATATTTATGCATATCACGCACACAAAACTTTTGACATTTGAACATTTTCATATTTAAGGTATCTTAAGACATCATAAACAATCTAGGAGTTCTGCACATTAATAACTTTATCATACAATCTCCCTCCTTTACCGCACATCCTCCTCTAACCGAACACAGTCTAAGACTAGGTGCTGTTGCCTTTCAGATGAATATATTAACAGCAGCATCCTTGGACTTTAAAAACATCAACTCCAAACTGCTAAACAATTAATTTCAAATAACCTATGGACAAAATTGATTATGTTTTTATCAATAAATCTTTATCAGTACATATCAACATCCAGTTAAGCAATAATTCATAGTGCACAATACTTTGGGTCCATCGTTTTCAAGTAAAGTTCAGTCCTGACAGATTCACACCTATTTCCTAAGGAATACGATTAAATTTATTTGAACAAACTGAATTAGTTAAAACAGATTACAAGTTCAACATTATTAAGTATCTAATGGTCCAATGGATACAAAATAAAGTATCAGGAATATTTTATTGGCATGTCTTGAGGACATGAAAGAACATTGAGCTGAAATTCACCTGCTCTCTTTTCACCTGTTGAGAACTTCCAGCATTTTTATTTAATATTTTCAGGATCTGCAGTGTTTTTGAACACTTTTTCTTACAGTACCAGAACACAGGCATAATTCTGAGGCTTTGAACTACTGAAGTATCCTATATGATCTGTATTACTTGCAAATAACCTTATCTCCGTCTATTAAAATGAACTTGTTTGTATCTTAGCATAATCAAATCAAAATAAATTCAAGCAACACACATCAAAGTTGCTGGTGAACGTAGCAGGCCAGGCAGCATCTGTAGGAAGAGGTGCAGTCGACGTTTCAGGCCGAGACCCTTCGTCAGGACTAACGAAGGGTCTCGGCCTGAAACGTCGACTGCACCTCTTCCTACAGATGCTGCCTGGCCTGCTGCGTTCACCAGCAACTTTGATGTGTGTTGCTTGAATTTCCAGCATCTGCAGAATTCCTGTTGTTTGAAAATAAATTTATTCTGTTTATCCTATCTAGTCTCTAACTGGAAACTGGTGAAAGTTTTGTACATTTTTTTCTAGCCAACTCCTGAGATCTGAAACATCATTAAAATAAGCAGTAATTGTGCACTTAAGTGTTCTATTAGAGTACTGATAACTACTTAGGAAATGATTTATGTAATTAACAAAAATTTCCAATTTCATGCAGCATCTCAAAAATGGTAGTGAATTATTTTTGTTTTTTAAGCACAACATTAGTATCTTCATTTAATCTGGGGAATATGCCACATCATTTGCTGAATTTGATCCCAAGTAAAATCTTTAAGTCAAAAATTTACCCAAAAAGAAATTTATTGGTTGAATAAATGCCATGATAAAGACAGCCAGGAAATTACAATTTACAACTCCCTGAATATTTAGTTTATTCTTTGATATCTACAGGCCTGCTTTCAAAAAGGTTCAAACTTACATTTTCAAATTGAGGCTATCCACTAATTCCCCACGTCACCGATAAGCAGTCAGGATTATTAGATTATGTAGAATCAGACAAAGTTTACTTGAGAAATGCAAATTCTGGATGCAAAAACCTTAACCTTAAAATACACAGTAGTTTTTGGTTTAGAGTAGGATCAATCAATGATAAACCAAAACATCTAAACTGAAAGCATCTGAATTGTTCAACTTGTTCTGGTACTTGTTCTAAGATGTTCTTTCTTCTTTCTTTTTTCTTCGCAGTTGCAAACTATTCACAGCCTCACTGCCTTCCCAAGTCCCTTGGAATCCCAGATGAGAAATCAGTAGTCCATGCCCTCATCACTCTCATACCAATCAGACGGTGCATCAGTGCCAAAGTATCGATCTCCAAAGTTACCTGAAATTAATGTTTTTTTTGAATTTTCATTAAAAGACCAACATTAAAATTTCAATATTTTATTGCCAATGCTTTCAGTGCACATTTTAGTTCATACAAAGAAGTTAGCTGCAGGCTTTACACTCCTTTCCTTAACTTTCATTTAGTTTATTAATATAGATAAAAATTGTGAATAAAGATGCAAAAACAGACCATAAATGACAACAGTCAGATATACTAAAAATGAATCACAAAATAAATGTCAAACATTTTCTCAGCTTAAAAGTACTGACAGGACTTCTAAAATTTGTAAATACATTTCTAACGTTCATATGTGCTCTGCTTTGTCACATACCTTTAGGGTAACAATTATTCTTCCATGCTTCACATAAATAGCTCATGAGATCTTCCAAACTGGAAATATTGGGTACCAATTTATGTTCTGAATAATGAATGTCTTATAAAATTCCTCTTTAAATCTAATTTCCTGAGGTGAAAGTTCTTTAATTAGTTTGGTCATTTTCTCCCCTCATTCTTTCATTGGCTTAACCTTAACATGTATGCATTTCAAAATAAACTTGGAAAAATAAAACTTCTCTCACTATCATATCTCATAAGCACTAACAATTACAAGCAAATAAATCTTTTAATGTTTGCTTCAGAAGAATTATAATTTAAAAATAGACATGCATAAAAGCAGAAAAAAAATGCCAACTGAGTTGACATCTAACATCATTTACCAGTAAGTGATCACTACAAGTGAACACATACTCTGTTGATTGGTGTGATGCTGTTGGTGGTGAGCACTAACCCCTCTTGCATGCCAATGATATTACTTCCTTTGTTTCAAAGGTGATTTGTAATGGAAATCCTTGACTATATCCCTGTGGATGGGAACCTTTCTCCACCATTAGGAACATAACATCTATATCAGCTTTATTGCAAAAGGATTTGATTAGAAGTATTAAGGGATCTTGCTTCAAATGTATTCAACTAAGACCATATTTGGAATTGTGTACATATTTGGCCTTTCTTCCAAGTAAGGATAGTCGCCATAGAAGGACAGCAGTGAAGATTCATCAGATTATGCTGTGAAGATTCACTAGATTATATGGGTCTCCATTCTCCTCAAACCCTGTTTAATGAGAATTTAAAAAATATAGACCTATACAATCAAGCTTAAAAGAGTTGAGAGATTATGACACTAAAATGTGTATATTTCTTACATGGCTAAATGGGATGTTTTCCATGGCTGGGATGTCTAGAACCAGAAGTCAAGAGTGCCAAAGGTGATGATAATTCAGGTCAGTGATAAGAACATAACAAAAAGGAACATGGGTAGGCTTTTTAGCTCTTTGAGTTTAATCAAGTTTCTCTAAAATGTTCTCTAATTCTTATAAACTGTAAAGGAGAGGCCCAGTCTACTCAACATCTTCTTACATAACAGACACAGGAACCCAAGACCAATATGTTGAATCTTCCTTTCTCTGCACTTAACTCTATTTAAAAAAAAATTAAGATAACCATTTAAAAAAAAAAAATTTTGCTGGCTTGCCAAGGCCCGATAGAGCAATTTTACTTCATTTGCCTTCCTATTTGCCTCCTACACTTGTACGGGGATAACCTAATATTTCCCACATTGTTCCCACCCTGAGAGTGGTGAATTTATGGACTTTTGTCCACAAGAGGGCCGTAGAGGTTCAGTCATTGAATATATTGAGAACATTTTTTTGTAACCGAGGTGGAAGCTATTCTCCCCACCAATTCAATGCAATCTCTCAGATCAATCCTATTATTACATTCATCCAAGATTGTCCTGAAACCTTTTCTGTTACATATGACTGACTTCCCCCATTACCCACCTGAATAGGGTATAATTTACAGTAGCCAGTCAATTCAACAACCAGAATGTCTTTCGTACTTGGGAGGAAACTAGAGCATGAAAGGAAACCCATGTGATTATTGGGGAAACATGCAATGTCTACATAGACTGTGCCAGTCATTGGAGCTACCAGATAGCTATCCTACCTGCAGCACAACTGTGCAAAGGCAACAACAGATAACTTTTAGGTGCTGAGAGAATCAAGGATTATGTCAGCACTGGAAAATGGCACTGCAGTAAAACATCAACTATGATCATTTTGAAGCACAAAGCAGGCAAAAAGAGCCAGGTAATCAATTCCTGCTTTTATTTCTCAGGTTCCTGTACTTCTTTATTTGGTTGTTTTGACAACTGTCTTATACAAGTGTACAGGTAGCATCCATGGAAAACAGTACAGTTGACGTTTTGGGCTGAGACCCTTCATACAGACACTCCATAGATGCTGCCTGGCCTGCTGAGTTCCTCCAGCATTTTGTGTGTGTTGCTTGGATTTCCAGCATCTGCACATTTTCGCTTGTTTGTGATCATACCAGTGTCCTCTAGGTAATTAGCACCAAAAATAATTTGTTTTTACTGTCACTCATTATATTGAATACTTGAATAAAATTTCCACATTCTTTTCAGGTCTTGAGAATAATCCTTCACATAACTGAAGCTCCCCACTAACATTATGCTAAATCTCATCTTCTTCCTTCCAAGGCCTGACATATTCTGAGCTTTCTCCCATAGTACGGTGTCCAGAACTGGACACAACTCCAACGGATGACTAATGAGCATCCTGTAAATCTTTAGTATATTCCTTGCAAGTCCATGGATCCTATATTTTGTTTTAAACAGCCTCCAAACTTGTCCCATGTCTTCAAAAAAATGTGTAGATTCACTCATCCATTCTGCTACTGCACCCTTTAAAAATTCTAACAATTCATATTGCCTCTCTTCAATCTTACAACTGTAGTGTAAAACTTAGTAAACTTTGTGTCCCACAAGGCTTCATTCTCAGCTCCCTAGACACTCATAACCGTATGGCCAAAGAAATTTGCAGATGATACCACCTTAATAGGGTGCATCTCAAATAACAAAGAAAATTGGAGTATATGGTGTCTATAAAAAGTATTCACCCCCCCCAGAAGTTGTCATGTTTTATTGTTTTACAACATTAACAGTGGATTTAATTTGACTTTTTGCCAATGATCAAGAGAAAAAGACGCTTACGTGTCAAAGTGAAAACAGGAAAGCAGATCTCTACAAAGTGATCTAAATTAATTACAATTATAAAACACAAACAGTTGATTGCTTAAGTATTCACCTCCTTTAATATGACACACCAAATTATCACTGGTGCAGTCAAGCTGTTTCAATTGACTGTAGTAAAAATACACCTGTATCTGGAAGGTCCAACAGGTGGCAAGTCAGTATCCTGGCAAAAACTACACCATAAAGGCAAAAAAAAACAGTTCAAACAACTCCTCAAAAAGGTTATTGATAAACACAAGTCAGGAGATTGATACTAGAAAATTTCCAAGTCACTGAATCTCTTTTGGAGTACAGATAAGTCAATCATCAAGAAAGGGAAAGAATATGGCACAGCTGTAAATCTGTCTAGAGCAGGTCATCCTCAAAAACTGACTGACGGAGCAAGAACGGGACTAGTGAGGGAGGCCATCAAGAGATCTATGACAACACTGGAGGAGTTACAAGCTTCAGTGGCTGAGATAGGAGAGGCTGCACATAAAACAACTGTTGCCCAGGTGCTTCACTAGTCGCAGCTTTATGGGAGAGCGGCAAAGAGAAAGTGACTGTTGAAAAAAACTGACATGAAATCTTGGCTACAGATTGCCAGAAGGCACGTGGGAGGCTCGGAAGTCAGCTGGGAGAAGGTCCTAATGTCTGATGAAACTCAAACAGAGCTTTTTGGCCACCAGACTAAACACTATGTTTGACACGAGCCAAACAATGCACATCAAAAACACACCATCTCTACCGTGAAGCATGGTGGTGACTGCATTAAGCTGAGGGGATGCTTCTCAGCAGCAAGCCTGGTAAAGAGGGTAAAATGAATGCTGCAAAATACAGAGAAATCCTGGAGGAAAACCTGAAGCAGTTTTGCAAGGGAACTGCAACTTGGGAGAAGATTTGTTTTCTAGTGAGACAATGACCACAAATATAAAACCAAAGCTCCACGGGAATGATTTAAGAACAACAAAATTAATGTCCTGGAGTGGCCAAGTCAGAGTCCAGACCTCAATCCAATTGAGAATTTTGCGGCTGGATGTGAAAGGGGCTGTTTACTCATGATCCCCATGCAATCTGACAGAGCTTGAGCAGTTTTGTAAAGAAGAATGGGAAAAATTGCAGTGTCCAGATATGCAAAGCACAAGTCCACAAAGACTCAAGGCAGTAATTGCTGCCAAATGTGCATCGACTAAATACTGCCTTGAAGGGGGTGAGTAATTATGCAATCAATTATTTTGTGTTTAATAATGGTAATAAATTTAGACCAATCTGTAGAAGTTTATTTTCATTTTGACACAAGTGTCTCCTGTTGAGCAGTGTCAAGAAAAAAAGCAAAATTAAATCCAACTTGATTCAATGTTGCAAAACAATAAAACATTAAAACTTTTGGGGGGGGGTGAATACTTTTTATAGACACTCTAGGAAGGAGATAGAGAGTCTAGTGACATGGTGCCATGAAAGCAACCTTTCCCTCAGTGTCACTGACTTAAGGAATTGGGATGGTGCACATGCTTGATTATATCAATTGGAGCTGAGGTTGCAAGCTTCAAGATCCTAGGAATGACCTGTCCTGGTCCAATCACATTGATACTATGGCCAAGAATGTTCACCAGTGCTTTCTTCGGAGGCTAAAGAAATTTGGCATGTCCCTTTGACCCTCACTAATTTTTAAATCGATGCAGCATAGAAAACATCCTATCTGGATGCATCATGGCTTGGTATACCAACTATTCCATCTGTGGAGACAAAAAAAAACTGCCCAATAGTGGACACAGCTCAGCTTATCACAGAAACCTGTACCCTGTCTACACTTCTTGCTCTCTCAGCTAAGCACGATCAAAGGTTCCATGCACTCTGGTTATTCTCTCTTCTTCCCCTCCCTTCAGGCAGTAGATAGAAAATAGAAAAGGCTGAAAGCACATACCAACAGGTTCAATGACAGTTTCTATCCTGCTGTTAAGACTATCGAATGGTTCCCTAGATGCACCCTTGACTTCAGTGTACCTCACTATATTGCACCCAATTGTCTCCTTGCAGTGCACTTTCTCTGTGCAACCTTAACATTTGTTTTCTTTTTCCTCAATTCATTCCTGTTGTAATGATTTGATCTGTATTAACTGTACGCAAGATGAGTTTCTCACTATACCATGGTACATGTACACCAATTCACAACTTACATGAAATTTTAACAAGAGGATGGCCTACGTCACCAGACAACTTCTAATCTCCTGCTGTGCTCCCATTTTCCTCACTGTTTACAGTATTCCTGAGCTTCATCTGCTTTGCAAATGTCAATGTTACGTTTGGTCCATGTTATCTTTTATGCAAGAAAAGGTAACTAATAACTATCAAGGAATGCCAATGTACAAAAAATTCTAGAAAGTCAACCTCTCACACCTTGCAAATGCATACGTACCACAGCCAGTCTCCTGTTAAGTTTTTAAGTCTTTATCAAATCCTTCACATGGTACTTGATCAAGCAACTTCTGTAAACTTTTTTTCAAATATATGAACAACTCAAAATCTGAGTGGTTACAAATACATTAAATGGTAAGGGAGTGGGGTGGGGGCAGAAGAATACCATTTGGTTACATTTGAATTGATATATAACCTTACCTATTCCAGGAATAATGTGGAATTCATCATTTACTTTCTTGTCTACTGCCGTGGTTATGATGTTAACCTTGGGAAAGGCATAAGCCACTGAATGCACTCCCATTTCAGCCATCAATAATGAGAGTAGAAAAATTTTATCTTCCTGCACATCATGATCCTAAAATAAGTCAGAGTAATTTTATGCAGTGTGCATTTTAAATGCTATAACACCAAATATGTTGCCAGGTACAAATTGACAAAGCAAACTTTTCTGCAAACTAAAGTTACTTTTCAAAATTTTCAGAGACCATTCAAATTTTCAGAGAATAGATAACAATTTTAAGATAGCTGGAAGTCAACTTCATACAGTAAATCAGAAATAGGTCATTTACAATATTTTCAGATAACCATTTGGCTCTATGAGAATCTAAACTACAAATGACTATACATTATATTACACCCAATGTACCAAAAGCCTGTCTGCCTTATTAACCAATGCGATTTAATTCTGGGCCCTGAGCTTTGGGTGAGGCAAGGAAATAAATTCAGATACCTCAATTACTGTCACATTACATCAAATATTGAGAAAGGAGAAAAGGTGATTACAAAAATAATTCTTTAAAAAATACTATTGTTTAATATGCATATTATGACAAGACCAAGTTTACCTAAAAGGGATAAGCTTAGTCTTATCAAAACATTCTGAATATCAAAATTTTCACTGATTGATATACAACTCTAATATCTTAAAAATAAATCTCCAATTCACTGTGTAGGCAATTAACACTTCAAACTGATTTATGGCCAAACCCAATAGTTGTCACATGCAGACTCAGTCTCACTAAACTGAAACGTGCCAACTGAGATATACCAATTGAATTGAAAACCACTGACTAATGATCACATTTTATCTTACTATTTTAAATTAGATAGGATATGACAAAATTAGTGAATTCTGTTAAGAAAGTTTTAGCATATTCACTGATGACTACTATGCATTTCTTTAACATTTTCATATAAAGATTTATGCATATCCCAAAGCACTTTAAGTATATTAGAACACAACAGAACAGGAACAGGCCTTTCGGCTTATGATATTGTACCAAACTAATTAAATGCCTTATCTAAACTAATCCTTTCTGCCCACACAATGTCCATATCCCTCCATTCTCTACCCATTTATGTAACTATGTAAGAGCCTCTGAAAATCTCTCTCTCATCTTTGCCTCTACTACAACCCCCAGCAAAGTATTCTAAGCACTCACCACTGTGTAAAAAAAAGCTTGCCTCACCCATCTCTTTTGAGCTTATCCCCTCCACCTTAAATGTATGTACGCCAGTATTAAACATTTTGACCATGGGAAAGAGATACCACCTGTCTACCCTACCTAGGCCTCTCAATCTTATAAACCTCTCTCAGGTTTGCTGCTCCAAAGAAAACAAAGTTTGTACAATTTATTAAGAAATACCTGCCCAACTCCACATAGACATGCCCTCTAATGCAGCATCCTCCTTTCCTATAGTGGGGTGACCAGAACTAAATGCAATACTCCAGATGTGGCCTAACCAGTCTCTGCAACTTAAATTTGTTTCATTTTAACATTTTGCCATTCTGATGAAACGTCACCAACTAGAAACAATTGCTTCCCTCTCTGAGATTGCTGTCTGATCTGTTGAACATTTCCAGAATCAGCATTTATCGCTTTTAGATTGTGTTCCACTCCCCCAAATCTGCCTCAAGAACTTCAGAAACTACTGAGCCCTTTCACGAGAAAACAGGTATGCTAATAGAGACCTGATTTACGGTACTCACAGAAATTCATAGAGGTGTGAAATACCCTATATTGTTAACCCTTGTCAACACATTAAACCTATTTCTTTCTTCGAATTGTATGATTCAAAATAGGTCATTTACCAAAGAAGTTTTTTCCAAACTGGTTGTTCAATGAATCATAAACTACTGCTTGCACTTTATGATTTATTGAACAACCAGTTTGCACAAAACTTGTTAAGACTTGCACTTGTCTTCCACAATCAAAACTTCGAAGTTACAAGTTCCAAATTATTAACGAATGTAAAGAAATATTACTGCAGATGACAACTCCTGGTATTTTATACCAAAATTTTACTCCATAACTATTTCAAACAATAAAGAAACTTAAATTTACCAAGGCCATGTAAAAAAATTAACAAGCAAAATATTTTAATGTATAGTAGAATTAGATGTTCCCTTCTTAAAACGTAACTTACACTTAAACATTAATTTACCAGAGACTGCAATTCACATCAGTGCATAAATTCTACAGCAGTCTATACCTAACTAACTAAATGGATACTCACCAAAAGGACTCGAACTGCCATCATAGCAGCAGCACCTGTTGACACTGTACTGTCCATCAAAATTACATAATCTTCACTGATATCCTTAGGTAATCGAAGATAATGTAGCTACACAAAAGCAAGAAATTAATCAATTCACAGCCATTAAAAGACAGCTTTCATCTTGTAGGGAATGCAGTTACATCAACTGACAACTATCAAAGAATTAGAAATCAATTATGGTCTTACAGAAAAGTAAAGCCATCAGGGATATTGCTACTTATATTGGGGCAATGAATAATCAGATAATGTATTCCATGTCTAGAAATGTTTTTATTTTGTAACCAGTGCCTTAACAGCTGATCTATCAGAGGTTAAAGATTAATTAGAAGAACTTGCATGGTTAGAAGAGTATATAGTCTAGTATGTTAACCATGCTTGCTTCATCTACAATTTGAAATGTTAAATCATATTATATCATAATCAAGGCATGGCAATTATTCCAAGATTCCCTAAGAAAAACGTTCTAGAATTGACCAGCAGTCGGTACCTCAGGCTCTCCTGTGTCATGATTTGTCTGAATAAGAATCTTTCCTAATCTGATATCCTTGCACACTGCTGTTAGTGCCTGCTCCATTGTTTCACCAGCACGGAGAATGGAAACTCCTGTTATCTGAAGAACAAGGAATAGTTTATAGTTACAGCTTAGTCATATACAGGAACGTTCACAAGTCAGGTGTTTGTAACTCAGGGACAGCCTGTAGTAAGCTGTCCTTTTTTATTATTTCTGCTCTCTCCAATTCAATCTCTAATCACACATTTTCA
This sequence comes from Mobula hypostoma, assembly GCF_963921235.1. Taxonomy (NCBI): domain Eukaryota; kingdom Metazoa; phylum Chordata; class Chondrichthyes; order Myliobatiformes; family Myliobatidae; genus Mobula; species Mobula hypostoma. The sequence goes on from NC_086098.1 coordinate 38,652,833, forward strand.
TTTAAACATTACCAAGTCATCTTCAGTAACTGCTCATAATTCATTATAACATCCAATCACACCTAACAGTTATATAGTAGTAACAGGTACAGTCTGTATATGCAAGAGAGTATTAGGCTATTTGGTTTAGGTTTATGATAGAAACTTATTTGCATTTTAAGGATCAAATGAGATTTAAAGGAACCAACAAGCCAAATCCCTCCTGCAGTTTTGCAGAGGAATATTGGTCATTTTCCAATCATTATTCTGTATGTCTCCAATCAACAAGTCTGATACTGCAATATGTAAGTCAGAAATGAACTGAAGTCAGACGTCTTATCACAGATGTCTGGTTAAGAACAAGTGCGACACCTCCTCCCTCATGACCATTCAGGGCCTCAAACAGTCCTTCCAGGTGAGGCTACACTTCACCTATGAGTCTGTTGGGGTCATCTACTGTATCTAATGCTCCCACTGTGGTCTCCTGTATATTGGTGAGACCAGACGTAGATTGGGAGACTGCTTTGCTGAGCACCTATACTCCATCTGCCAGAAAAAGTGGGATCTCCCAGTGGCCACCATTTTAATTCCACTTCTCATTCAAATTCCGATATATCAATCCATGGCCTCCTCTATTGTCACAATGAGGCCACACTCAGTCGGAAGGGGAACGCTCTCTATTCCGTCTGGGTAGCCTTCAACCTGATGGCATGTACATGGATATCTCAAACTTTCAGTAGCTGCCCATCACTCCATCTTTTCTTTCTTCCATGGCCTTCTGTCCTCTCCTATCAGATTCCCCCTTCTCCAGCCCTGCATCTCTTTCACCAGTAAGCTTCCCAGCTCGTCCCTTCCCACCTCCGCCCCCCCACCCCGCCTTGGGTTTCACCTATCACCTACTACCTTGTGTTTCTTTCTCTCCTCATACCATCTTCTTATCCTGACTCCTCATTTTTTTTTCTCCAGTCACGATAAAGGGTCTCGGTTTGAAATATCGACTGTACTCTTTTCCAGATATGCTGCCTGGCCTGCTGAGTTCCTCCAGCATTTTGTGGGCATTACCCATTTATATTAATGTTTTTAATTATCTTATTTTATGATATAACCTATTCCATAACTTTTTTTGTTGTTCCTTTCCATGCATCAGGTGGCAACCCTGCCATTTCTTTAGCATTTTCATCTGTTTTTTTTCCCACAAGGCCGAGTTGCCAGCTTGACATGGATGGAAAGCGTACAGGGAGCCGGCTGGATTTGAACCTGGAACCACACGCCTCAAAGTCTGGTGCAGATGCCACTACATCATCAGCTGGCTAGTAACTGTTCTATGGATAAAATAAAATCCTTTTAACGTTCTTCCTTATTTAGAAATTAATCCTGGAGCTGAAACAGAAAACCCACATCCTCCGTTATTTAAGCCTGTCCATAGTACACAATTTGTCTGGATTTATTCCTTCCATTATCTTTACAATCTTGTAATTAGGTAATTAAATATGTCAAAATTCTATTTGTCTAAGTAACTTGCCCCATAAATTCCTGATCATGTTTTACTTAAAAAATATAAGTATTTTCATCCTATAAATACCTAATACAAAATATTAAGCAATGCTGAACTAAAACCTTATTAGAAAAGCATTAAACCTCACATAATTTGTAGAATTCCTCAACTAAAGTAATATTGTATTTCAGGAACACTTAATGCAAACTAAACATTAGGCTTTTTCTTAAAAAAAAGTGCCGTAATTCACAGATCTAGCCAAATGTGATTTACAGATTCTTATTAACAGATTCTTGTTCTGCAGTGAAATTTTACTCTGGTAATTTGAAATGAACATTAGGAATCAGTAAATTATGAAAACATTGTAGACAATAATGGCATGATACTCACCCTTTTTCCATCAAATCGTTTTCCTTCGTACAGTTCTCCTTGAGGCGTTTCCACTGTAACAGGCTGTGAAAATTCATTCCAGAAGGAAATCAGAAAACATTTAAAGAACATTTTTGCTTTATTATTTTGACTGTAAATACTAATTTATACATTAATGGACTACTAGCCTAAAACAGGCTTCCTATTTTACCACTGACATGCACACTCAGTAAACTCACCTTGAGTGGCAGAAAGGAAAGGGCATGCTCAATCAGTAACCTCATTAACCTTTTTGAATAGAAGATGAACTCATCTCGACTTGTTTCTTTATTTCTGTGCAATGAAAGAAATTATTAAAATTAGCTTAAGTTCCTTCTATTGCATGTCAGATTTAATCAAATGATATTATTTTTAAAAGTATCCTGTAAACCAGCCCTTCTCAACCTTTTGTCATGGAGGAACCCTTAAAGATTATTATATTTACAACTTATGGTATGTTACTGTAATCAGTAAGTTGTAGATAAAATAATCGTCAATGCTCTTTTAAGTAGAGAATTAATTTTTAGGCAACCTTACTTTAAAAAAAAGGTAGTTAAACTTAGCTTATCTTTCTTTCCCTTTCATAAATTTTAAAAACTCATGAGGCAAACATAATAAATTTCTGTTAAATAACTGGCTTAAGCCAAAATGGGACTTAATTTTTCTTAAGGTAGACTCAGTAGATTTAATTTTCTGCCATACCGGTAGGGTTTGTTTGCTCCCACAAGTCAGTCAGAGGTGCCCAAGGGGAAGTTGAGGGAAGTAATTTGGGAGGGAGAGGCTGACGTCACAGCTCAAGTTGGGAGAGTCCATTTAATGCTCTGAAAACGCACAAAGCTCATCAGCCTACTACCCTCCCCTCAGTGCAATACTGCACTCACCATCAGCCTGCCACCCTCCCCTCCTTGCAATACAGCACCCACCAATTATCAGCTTACCACCCTCTCCACCGTGGAATACAGCGCACACCAGTTATCAATGGCCTCCCCTATTTTGCGTCAAAAACTAAGAATGGACACAACCAAATAAGCACGGTCCTGCTGCCCACCACTGTGAGTGTTAGCATCGTATCTTGCGCCAAGTTCAAAAAAAAAAATTTTTTTTTAAATCATGATCTCTTGTGGAGCCGCTAGCGACCTCTCAATCCCTCGAGAAACCCTGTTGTAAACATTAATTGAAAACTATGTAACATATATTAAGATTCTTATTAAAACAAGTATGCTCATGTGTCCACTATAAGAAAAACACTGAACAAGAATGGTGTTCATGGAAGGACACCAGTGCTCTCAAAATAAAATCACCATTGCATGTCAAGTTTGCAAAAGACCACCTGATGTTACAAAACATTTCTGGGACAATGGCCTGTGGACAGATGAGACAAAAGTTGAACTTTTTGTCAGAAATGTCCACCGCTATGTTTGGAGGAAAAAGGGTACTGCACACCAACATCAAAACCTCATCCCAACTGTGAAGCATGGTGGAAGGAGCATCACGGTTTGGGGCTGCTTTGCTGCCTCAGGGCCTGGACAGTTTGCGATTGTTGAAGGAACAATGAATTCAAAACTGTATCAAGACATTTTACAGGAGAATGTCAGGGTAGTGGTCTGACACCTGAAGCTTAATACAAGTTGGACAATGCAACATTACAAAGATCTGATACACGAGTAGATCAACAACAGAATGGCTTAAAAGTAAGAAAATTTGTGTCTTAGAATGGGCATGTCAGAGTCCAGACCTTAACCCAATTGAGATGCTGTGGGATGACCTAAAGAGGGCTGTTGATGAAAGGTAGCGCAGAAATATTGATGAACAGAAACCGTTTTGTATGGAGGAATGGTCTAAAATTCCTCCTCACCATTGTGCAAGTCTGATCAGCAGCAATAGGAATTTGGTGGAAGCTACTGCTGCTAAAAGAGGTTCACATACTTTCTCCAGTCTGGACTGTGAATAATTAAACAACGTGTTCTACAAGGACATAAAAAAGTACAATTGTTTGTGTATTATTAGTTTATGCAGATTGTGTTTGTCTATTGTGACTTAGATGAAGATCAGACCACATTTTATGAGTAATTAATGCAGAAAACCAGGTTATTGCAAAGGGCTCACAAACATTTTATTGCAACTGTAGTTGGGAGTGATCAATGGAAAAGATCAAGGAATATCATAGGAGAGAATGTGGACCATGGGAGAAAGAAAAGGAAAGAGGAGAGGCATTAGGGGAAGGTGAAGAGTAGTTGGGGGGTGGGGGAAGGGAGATGAAAGATAAAATTACCGGAAGTTGGAGAAATAGATGTTCATGCCATCAGGTTGGAGGCTACTGAGGGAGAACATAAAGGTTGTGTTCCTCCAACCTGGGAGTGGCCTCATTGTGGCAGAAGAGGAGGCCGTGGACCAACATGTTGGAATGGGAATGTAGATTGGAATGGGAATTGTTGGCCACTGGGAAACGCTACTTTTTGCAGATGGAGTGAAGGTGCTCAACAAAGCGTTCCCCCAGTCTATATCAGGTCTCACTAATGTAGAGGAGGCTGCATCAAGAGAATCAGATATAGTAGATGACCTCAACAGATTCACAGGAGAAATGTTGCCTCACCTGGAAAGACAACTTGAGCTCCTGAATGCAGGTGAGGGAAGAGGTGAATGGGCAGCTTTAGCACACTTGCTGCTTGCAGGGATAAGTGTCAGGAGGGAGATTAGTGGGGAAGGATGAATGGAGAAGGGAATCACAGAGGGAGTAATCCCTGCAGAAAGCAGAGAGCAGCAAGAAGATAAACATCTGTTTGGTAGTAGGATCCCATCAAAGGCGGCAAGGTAGGGTGGTGGTCAGCACAACGCTTTACAGTACAGGTGATCTGGGTTCAATTCCCAGTGCTGCCTGTGAGGAGCTTGCAGGTTCTCCGTGACTATGGATTTCCTCCAGGTGCTCCGGTCTCTTCCCACAGTCCAAAGGCTTACTGGTTGGGAGGTTAATTGATCATTGTAAATTTTCCCATGATTTGGCAAGGATTAAATCGGGGGATTGCCAAATGATGTGGCTCAAACGGGCAGAAAGGCCTATTCTATACTGTATCTCAACAAATAAATAAATAAAAGATGGCGAAGTTGTAGAAGCTCATGGCGTGGTAGGTAAGGACAAGAGAAAGAGAGTTGGGATTACAATTCCCAATAAGAACAACAATGTTCTTATTAAACAGCACTGAAGGCTTAAAGGGCCTGGTTAACTATACCGTTTGCAAATTATACACACATGAACAAATTTACAGGAAACGAGATCAGGGACAATATACCGATATAGACTGAGAAATGGTTACAGGACAGGAAACAGAGACTGGGAATGAACAGTTAATTTTCAGATTGGAAGGCCATGGCCACTGGAAAGCTACAAGGATTGAATAACATTCACAAGACATGACTGCAAAACAACCAGTGAACACGAGTTCACGGCAGTGCGAGTTGTGAGGAGGTTTCAAGGAGATGTAGACTGATTAATTGAACATTTGAGGATGAGGAATGGTGAAACATTATATGGAAAAATGTAAGGTCATCCACTTTGAAAACACCTACCAATTTCTCTGAAACTTGAAACCTCATGTTTCTATTTTTTTTTAAGGGTTTTTCAGGTTTCTATTTTATTTTTAAATCCAGAGTGATCTTGTACACTAATCATTTAAAGTTAACACATGAAATAGAACAACCGATTAGGAAGGCAATCAGTATGTTAGCTTGATGCTATATCAGCTCAGGGTGTTCTGGAGCTCAGAGTTCGATTCCAGTGCCGTTCTGTAAGGAGTCTCTGTATGTTCACCCCATGGAATGCATGCGTTATCTCTGGGTCCTCTGGTTTCCTCCCACAGTCCAAAGACGTACTGGTTAGGTGAATTGGTCATTCTAAATTGTCCCGTGATTAGGTTAGGGTAAATCGCATTTGTCAGAGTTGCTGGGGCGGCGTGGCACGAAGGGCCAGAAGGGCCTACTCCACGCGGTATTGCTAAATAAATAAAAGTACAGCTCAGAGCGTCAGGGTTCGGAGTTCAATTCTGGTATCCTTTGTTAGGAGTCCCCGAGGAATGTATGGATTTTCTCTGGGTGCTCTAGTTTCCTCTCACAGTCCAAAAGGCGTACTGGGTAGGTTAACTGGTCATTGTAAATTGTTCCGTGAATAGGCTGGGGTTAATTGGGGTTTGTGGGAAGGCGTGGCTCAAAGGGCCTATTCCGTGATGTATCTCTAAACAAAATATATAAACTGAAAGTGCAGCAAAGATTCACAGATATATCCCTGGAAAGGGGAAAAAACCCTCCCATTCAGTTTAGTAGAATGAGTGATGATCTCACTTAAACATACATCAACTCTTGTGGACCTCAGGAGGAAACGCGCAAGTATGATTCTTCCTTTAGGACATCTTGAAACCTAAGTTCCCTTGGCAGTGAACTGTGGAAATCTGATCTCCTCATGAGAAATGAAGACTAGTACAACACACAATAACTAAGCAAAAGTTTCCCTATCAAAGTGAATAAAAACATTCCACTGAAGAGAGGCTCCATCAGTTCAGAAGGCAAATTTTAAGAGTGTTTATTTATGTCTCTTCTAGTCAATTATAGCAGTCGGCAATTATAATCCAGGACAGTGCATTCCTGATCTCAAATTTCCCAACAAATACACCTTAAACTTTATAAATATGAGCAACATTACTTTTCAGCACAATGGTACCAATAATGTGTAAAATTCAGATATCCAGACTTTATTCTATATACCAGGTCCCCTGTCCATGACATACAGCTACAGGATAAGTTGATTCTTTTATGAACCTTAGCCTCATGAGTTCAAAAGAAAGAGAAAGTGATTTCATGCTACAGGGGCTAGAAACATGACATCCGTTTACCTTCATTTCTTTAAATTCTGATTTATATCTTTTAAACCTTCAAGGTCTTAAATAGTAGTTTATTGTGCCCCAGCCTTGGTAATAACATACCAGACTTTTCTCTCCTTTATTGTGTCCTCATTCCCTGCATGGAAGGAACACTACAATTCTTCCCCTTCTTGGTAAGAATCTCTACTCTTGTAATTATACACTTAATAAAATAAAAACTTTAAAGCAAGATCTATAATTACCTGATAATTGTATGCATTCCTCTAACTTGTGGAGTGCTTTCAAGGACACTTAACTTATCTGGCAGTGGTTGACCTTGGTGGGCAGATGCAAGGGCTGCTCTGTGAGGGATTAAAGATAACACCAAGTGAAAATTGTTACCTGCAAATAAACCCTGAAGCAAGTATAATAATCTAATTTTCTCTCTGTTGGCAATATTTTGGATAATATAGCAAGATTCATCATCCATTTGAAGTAGGTACTGTAGCCTTCAAATAATATATAGCAAAACTATGAGATAATTTATTTTGTTGGCATTCTAAACTTATTATCTTTCATTATGATAATCTAATTTGAATTATCTAAAAAAAAGTTCGCAAGTTTGCTGTTTTTAATTTCAAATACTGTGATGAGTCAACTAAAGACCATGGTTAGCAGATAACACATTGGCAAGAACTGAACACAAGCTAGCCAACAGGAAACAGAGGGTACGCATAAATGTGTCTTCAGATTGGCAAGGAGCAGATACTGATGTGCCTCAGGGGGTTGGTGCTAGAACCTCAACTTCATATGATTTATATAAATAATTTCAAAGTAAGCAAAGCCAGATTGACAAGTATGTTGTGAAGCAGAGATAAGGATTCACAAATATGTATGGATAGGTTCAATGAACAGGCACTGATATATTAAATGAAATATAATATGGAAAAATACAAAACTGTCCATATCAGCAGGAAAAAAAACAATCAAAATGGGGAGAGACTATAGATGCCTGTGACACAGACTTAATAAGTATATGAATTACAAATAGCTAGTATTATAGTTAATTAGAAAAGCTATCAGAATGCTATCATTTACTATTATAAGGGGAAATAAGTATGCATGGGTAAAAAACAAGCTGTTTAGTCTCATTTAAGCGAGAATGTTTGTCTTGGAAACAGCTCAAAGGTTTACTGGATTAATATCAGGAATAGGCAAGTTTCGTCATGAGAGAATTTGATCAGGCTAAGTGTGCATCTACTGGAATTCAGAAAAGTGAAAGTGGCCTTGATTGAAATTTGAGGGGTCTTGACAGGGTAGATGTGAAGGGGATGATGCTCTTTCGTGTGGGAAGAGTCCAGAACTAAAGACCAGTACATAAAAATAAGGCTCATCTATTTAAAGAGTTGAGATGCAACATATTCTCTCAAAGTGTTACAAGTCAAGTCAAAGTGTCAGAGGTAACGAACCGGGTCAGGTCAAAGGTCTCTCAGTGGGTGAGCATGTGGGGGACAGTGACCACTGCTCCCAGGCCTTCAGCATTATCATGGAAAAGGACAGAATCAGAGAGGACAGGAAAATTTTTATTTGGGGAAGGGGAAGGGCAAATTATGAGGCTACAAGGCTAGAACTTGTGGGTGTGAATTGGGATGATGTTTTTGCAGGGAAATGTACTATAGACATGTGGTCGATGTTTAGCGATCCCTTGCAGGATGTTAGGGATAAATTTGTCCCAGTGAGGAAGATAAAGAATGGTAGGGTGAAGGAACCATGGGTGACAAGTGAGGTGGAAAATCTAGCATACATGAGGATTAGGGAGCAAGGATCAGATGGGTCTATTGAGGAATATAGGGTAGCAAGAAAGGAGCTTAAGAAGGGGCTGAGAAGAGCAAGAAGGGGGCATGATGGTAAAGGTGCTGAGGAAGAGGATTTCTTGGAATGTATGCGGGATGGTTTTTTGAACCAACATGTCGAGGAACCAACTAGAGAGCAGGCTATTCTGGACAGGGTTTTGAGCAATGAGGAAGGGTTAATTAGCCATCTTGTCGTGAGAGGCCCCTTGGGTAAGAGTGACCATAATATGGTGGATTTCTTCATTGAGATGGAGAGTGACATAGTTAATTCAGAAACAAAGGTTCTGAACTTAAAGAGGGGTAACTTTGAAGGTATGAGACGTGAATTAGCTAAGATAGACTGGCAAATGACACTTAAAGGATTGACAGTGGATATGCAATGGCAAGCATTTAAAGGTTGCATGGATGAACTACAACAATTGTTCATCCCAGTATGGCAAAAGAATAAATCAAGGAAGGTAGTGCACCCGTGGCTGACAAGGGAAATTAGGGATAGTATCAATTCCAAAGAAGAAGCATACAAATTAGCCAGAAAAAGTGGCTCACCTGAGGACTGGGAGAAATTCAGAGTTCAGCAGAGGAGGACAAAGGGCTTAATTAGGAAGGGGAAAAAAGATTATGAGAGAAAACTGACAGGGAACGTAAAAACTGACTGTAAAAGCTTTTATAGATATGTAAAAAGGAAAAGACTGGGAAAGACAAATGTAGGTCCCCTACAGACAGAAACAGGTGAATTGATTATGGGGAACAAGGACATGGCAGACCAATTGAATAATTACTTTGGTTCTGTCTTCACTAAGGAGAACATAAGTAATCTTCCAGAAATAGTAGGGGACAGAGGGTCCAGTGAGCTGGAGGAACTGAGCGAAATACATGTTAGTAGGGAAGTGGTGTTAGGTAAATTGAAGGGATTGAAGGCAGATAAATCCCCAGGGCCAGATGGTCTGCATCCCAGAGTGCTTAAGGAAGTAGCCCAAGAAATAGTGGATGCATTAGTGATAATTTTTCAAAACTCGTTAGATTCTGGACTAGTTCCTGAGGATTGGAGGGTGGCTAATGTAACCCCACTTTTTAAAAAAGGAGGGAGAGAGAAACTGGGGAATTATAGACCGGTTAGCTTAACGTCGGTGGTGGGGAAACTGCTGGAGTCAGTTATCAAAGATGTGATAACAGCACATTTGGAAAGCGGTGAAATCATCGGACAAAGTCAGCATGGATTTGTGAAAGGAAAATCATGTCTGACGAATCTCATAGAATTTTTTGAGGATGTAACTAGTAGAGTGGATGGGGAGAACCAGTGGATGTGGTATATTTGGATTTTCAAAAGGCTTTTGACAAGGTCCCACACAGGAGATTAGTGTGCAAACTTAAAGCACACGGTATTGGGGGTAAGGTATTGATGTGGATAGAGAATTGGTTAGCAGACAGGAAGCAAAGAGTGGGAATAAACGGGACCTTTTCAGAATGGCAGGCGGTGACTAGTGGGGTACCGCAAGGCTCAGTGCTGGGACCCCAGTTGTTTACAATATATATTAATGACTTGGATGAGGGAATTAAATGCAGCATCTCCAAGTTTGTGGATGACACGAAGCTGGGTGGCAGTGTTAGCTGTGAGGAGGATGCTAAGAGGATGCAGAGTAACTTGGATAGGTTGGGTGAGTGGGCAAATTCATGGCAGATGCAATTCAATGTGGATAAATGTGAAGTTATCCACTTTGGTGGCAAAAATAGGAAAACAGATTATTATCTGAATGGTGGCAGATTAGGAAAAGGGGAGGTGCAACGAGACCTGGGTGTCATTATACACCAGTCATTGAAAGTGGGCATGCAGGTACAGCAGGTGGTGAAAAAGGCGAATGGTATGCTGGCATTTATAGCAAGAGGATTTGAGTACAGGAGCAGGGAGGTACTACTGCAGTTGTACAAGGCCTTGGTGAGACCACACCTGGAGTATTGTGTGCAGTTTTGGTCCCCTAATCTGAGGAAAGACATCCTTGCCATAGAGGGAGTACAAAGAAGGTTCACCAGATTGATTCCTGGGATGGCAGGACTTTCATATGAAGAAAGACTGGATGAACTGGGCTTGTACTCGTTGGAATTTAGAAGATTGAGGGGGGATCTGATTGAAACGTATAAAATCCTAAAGGGATTGGACAGGCTAGATGCAGGAAGATTGTTCCCGATGTTGGGGGAAGTCCAGAACGAGGGGTCACAGTTTGAGGATAAAGGGGAAGCCTTTTAGGACCGATATTAGGAAAAACTTCTTCACACAGAGAGTGGTGAATCTGTGGAATTCTCTGCCACAGGAAACAGTTGAGGCCAGTTCATTGGCTATATTTAAGAGGGAGTTAGATATGGCCCTTGTGGCTACGGGGATCAGGGGGTATGGAGGGAAGGCTGGGGCAGGGTTCTGAGTTGGATGATCAGCCATGATCATAATAAATGGCGGTGCAGGCTCGAAGGGCCGAATGGCCTACTCCTGCACCTATTTTCTATGTTTCTATGAGAAGGCCTTGGTGAGTAGGGTAAAGGAAAACCCCAAGGCATTCTTCAATTATGTGAAGAACAAAAGGATGACAGGAGTGAAGGTAGGACTGATTAGAGAGAAAGGTGGGAAGATGTGCCTGGAGGCTGTGGAAGTGAGCGAGGTCCTCAATGAATACCTCTCTTCAGTATTCACCAATGAGAGGGAACTTGATGACGGTAAGGACAATGTGAGTGAGGTTGATGTTCTGGGGCATGTTGATATTACAGGAGAGGAGGTGTTGGAGTTGTTAAAATACGTTAGGATGGAAAAGTCCACGGGTCCTGACGGAATATTCCCCAGGTTGCTCCACGAGGCGAGGGAAGAGATTGGCGAGCCTCTGGTTAGGATCTTTATGTCCTCGTTGTCTACGGGAATGGTACTGGAGGATTGAAGGGAAGCAAATGTTGTCCCCTTGTTCAAAAAAAGGTAGTAGGGATAGTCCAGGTAATCATAGACCAGTGAGCCTTACACCTGTGGTGGGAAAGCTATTGGAAAAGATTCTTAGAGATAGGATCTATGGGCATTTAGAGAATCATGGTCTGATCAGGGACAGTCAGCATGGCTTTGTGAAGGGCAGATCATGTCTAACAAGCCTGATAGAGTTCTTTGAGGATGTGACCAGGCACATAGATGAGGGTAGTGCAGTGGATGTGATCTATATGGATTTTAGTAAGGCATTTGACAAGGTTCCACACTGTAGGCTTATTCAGAAAGTCAGAAGGCATGGGATCCAGGGAAGTTTGGCCAGGTGGATTCAGAATTGGCTTGCCTGCAGAAGGCAGAGGGTCATGGTGGAGGGAGTACATTCGGATTGGAGGGTTGTGACTAGTGGTGTCCCACAAGGATCGGTTCTGGGACCTCTACTTTTCATGGTTTTTATTAACGACCTGGATGTGGGGGGTAGAAGGGTTGGCAAGTTTGCAGACAACACAAAGGTTGGTGGTGTTGTAGATAGTGCAGAGGATTGTCGAAGATTGCAGAGAGACATTGATAGGATGCAGAAGTGGGCTGAAAAGTGGCAGATGGGGTTCAGCCCGGAGAAGTGTGAGGTGGTACACTTTGGAAGGACAAACTCCAAGGCAGAGTACAAAGTAAATGGCAGGATACTTGGTAGTGTGGAGGAGCAGAGAGATCTGGGGGTACATGTCCACAGATCCCTGAAAGTTGCCTCACAGGTAGATGGGGTAGTTAAGAAAGCTTATGGGGTGTTAAGCTTTCATAAGTCGAGGGATAGAGTTTAAGAGTCACAAGGTAATGATGCAGCTCTATAAAACTCTGGTTAGGCCACACTTGGAGTACTGTGCCCAGTTCTGGTTGCCCCACTATAGGAAGGATGTGGAAGCATTGGAAAGGGTACAGAGGAGATTTACCAGGATGCTGACTGGTTTAGAGAGTATGCATTATGATCAGAGATTAAGGGAGCTAGGGCTTTACTCTTTGGAGAAAAGCAGGATGAGAGGAGACACGATAGAGGTATACAAGATATTAAGAGGAATAGATAAAGTGGATAGCCAGCACCTCTTCCCCAGGGCACCACTGTTCAATACAAGAGGATATGGCTTTAAGGTAAGGGGTGGGAAGTTCAAGAGGGATATTAAAGGAAGGTTTTTTTTACTCAGAGAGTGGTTGGTGCATGGAATGCACTGCCTGAGTCAGTGGTGGAGGCAGATACACTAGTGAAATTTAAGAGACTACTAGACAGGTATATCGAGGAATTTAAGGTGGGGGTTATATGGGAGGCAGGATTTGAGGGTCAGCACAACATTGTGGGCTGAAGAGCCTGTACTGTACTGTGCTGTACTATTCTATGTTTTAAGTCCTTGGAACTCTGGGGGTGTGGCAAAAGTAATATTTTTAAGGCAGACATTCATAATTAGTTGAGCAGGCAGGAAGGTAAAAGTTACCACACGTGGAAGGATTATGAAGTTGAAGTGATTAACTGTAACCATATTAAATGGCGGAGCAAGTTTAAGAGACCTACTCCTACACCCAATTCACGTGTGAAATTTTGCATGTTTTTTCCAAATAGATTAAGCTTGACAAGTCTTTTTGTAAATCTAATCGCCACTGTATTAATAAAATGAATTGCAGGTGTTAAAGACCAATCAAGTCCATAACAGTCCTAAATCTGAAGTGTTAACCAATCTGTGATGTGACAGAGGTCCTGAAATTTGTCTGGAATTCATCTTACCATTCTTAGGCAAGAAAAGGAGGAAAAAGCTGAAAGTACTTCATCAAAGTACTCACAAACTGATATCAAGAGACCAAATTGGGTTCTGGCAATGTATGTATATGGTTCACCTGCCTCTTAATCTCCAACTTTACCTTATGAACTCAATGTCACTCAATTATGAGTTGGTTTAAGTTTACATATGAAAATATAAAGTCCTCTGGTTTTAGCCTGGAACCAAGAACTTCATCAAAACCCAAGTTCTCCAAGACTGTTTTTTCTCCCTTGGGACAGATGAACTACCTGACACTTACAAAAATAAAGTTACTGAAAGCAGAGTGATTCAAGGAGTTACATCTTGGCTTTAGAAGGCACTGGAGCGCTGTGCAATAGTGGGTGGAGTGGACATGCACTGTGAGCTGGGACCATATTTTGGATATCTTTTTAAGATTAATACATTTTGACAATGTACTGAACTGAACAACACAGGTTCTTATTCTCATATTGGCCAGATCAGATTTTAATTTTATACTTGAGCGGACCACTACTACACACATTGTAGACAGTTCAACAAAGAAAAAACAGGATAGCAGTGTGTGTGGTTAAAAAAAAACATTTTTGCTGGGACTTGTAATCCTTTTGGGAACAGAATGGAAACATATAACATTAAATTTTGGTGTGCAGGAGCTACACAATTACCCAAAATTATTGTTTAATTTTTTTTCAGGTTACGTTTTCATGATACAGAACAGATTTGTTGGTAGCAGTCAGCAGAGGGCACTATACACTTGGACCTACTGGCAATCCATTAATTTGAATCGTCTTTTAAATGAAAATAATTTATCTTCTATTGTACATTCCTAATATAATTACAGTGATTTAAATATTGTAATGGTTTTCTTATGATTGTGGGATTAATCAAGCAAAATCAATCATTATGAAGTAAAGCATTAATGATTTTAGATCTGAGTAACTTTTGTGTATTTTATTTCCAATAAATTAGGCTTGGCCAAATTCAAACTCCAAAGGAAATACTGCAGGTTTCACTATAGCAAACACGAGGAGTTCTGCAGATGCTGGAAATTCAAGCAACGCACTATAGGCTGCTTTCCTCAGTGTCTAATCACTTGCACATCCTAATCTTAAACGTTTTAACTTTTTTGAAATCTTTGCACATGACAGGATAGTATCCTGTTGACTGCAGAACAACAAATGTGACCCCCTTGCAAAACAGGGTAGTAGGGCAATTATAAATCCATGCGCCCAATATTAGTAGCAGGGAAGTTACTAGAGAATATACAAAGGGGCAAGAGTAACAATCGCTTGGAATTAGTGTCTTGTCAGAGAGCCAAGATAGCTTTGTTAAGGGCAGATCCAATCTGACAAATCTGACTGAAATTTTCTTCAAGAAGTAACAAATTCTATTCATGAGGGCAGTGCAGTAGATGTGTTTCACATGGAATTCAGTAAAGCCTTTGGCAAGGTACCACATGGGAAACTGGTTTAAAAAATTATGGCCTATAGGATCCAGGGCAAATTGTGTCAAACACCACGATTGTGACGATATCCTGAGTTATTCATTATGGACTGTGCTTTTAAAAAGAGAGAGAGAGCGTGCAGCTGTACAGCACAAACAATTTGTTACAGAAAGAGAGAGGGGCGAAGACTGCTCACAGTTTGTTTGGGATTTCTGCAAGGACACTGCCAGCTTCTGAGTTCCTACAGAGAGAGAAAGGAGGAGCTACTTGGACAGCTGGTGCTCAGCACAACAGTATTTAAACCAGCATAGTTGCTTGTTTCATAGGACACGCAGACACACTAAGGTGTGGCGAAGTTACCACTATCCTGTTCAGGTGCCCACAAGTGATTATGAGTGCATGAAAGAGCGACCCTGTGGCATCTACCAGTGTCTATCCTTTGCCTGGGTTGGCAGACTATCACTTGAAGACGGTGCTCTTATGTTGGTCAAGTTTGGCTAACTTGGAAGTCTTGGAGGACAACGGGAAGATTGGTGGCATCAGCTCAACTGAAGAACTAGGCACCTCTCTCTCTCTTCATCACTACTCAACTCAATACTAAGAACTGAACTGATTTCATTTACCCATCACTGTAAGACTGTACCCATTTACCCCTAAGCTTGAAGAAGCTTGGTTTTAATATATTTCCACACTTATATATGCATGAATGTTGCTAACCTGTTTGATATATCTGAATTTATATTACTGTATTGCGTGGTTACTAATAAACGAGCATTAGTTAACAGCAATACCAGACTCCAAGGTGTTTTCCACTTCTGCTGGTTTTTTAACCCATTACGGGGTATGTAACACAATCTAAAGTTGACAGACAGAATACATCACACTCCACATCCACCCTCTTCTCCCTCTTAATGCTCCTCTTGCAGGATGTGGGAAGGCAGGAAGATGTCCGGGGTCCCTGACAATTACAACAGTGAGAAGTGCATCTAGCTGCAGCTTCTAACAATCCACATTGTTGTTGGAGTTGGAACTGTATGAACTCTGCATCATTTGGGAGGATGAGGGGGTGATAGACAGGCCATATAGGGAGGTAGTTATACCCAAGGTGCAGGACATAGGAAACTGGGTGACAGTCAAGAAGGGGAAAGGGATTAAGGAGTCAGTGAAGATACCCCCGTGGCCATCCCCCTCAACAACAGTTACGTCACTTTGGGTACTGTTGGGGGTGGGGAGTGGGGGTTGACCCAATAGAGGAAAGTCACAGTGGTCAGGTCTCTGGCACTGAGTCTGCCTCTATGACGCAGAAGGGAAAGGGGGAGATGAGGCACGCTACTGTGATAGGGGATTCGTCGGTTAGGTGAATGGACAGGAAGTTCTGTGGGGCAAGAACGAGATTCCTGGATGGTACGTTGACTCCCAGGTGGCAGGGCCGAGGATATCTCGGATCGAGTCCTCAGCATTCTTAAGCAGGAGGGTGAACAGCCAGAAGTCACGGTCTATGTAGGTACCAATGACATGGGTAGGACAAGTGACGAGGCTCTGCATAGGGAGTTTAGGGGGTGCTAATTAAATGGCAGGACCCCCAGGGTTGTGACCTCAGAATTGCTATCCGTGCCACTTGCTAGTGAAGCCACAAATAGGAAGATTATACAGTTTAATATGTGGCTAAAGAGTTGGTAAAGGAGGGAGAGCACAAGATTTTTGGGTCATTGGGCTCTCTTCCAGGGATAGTGGGACATGTACAGTAAAAACGGTTTGCACCTGAAATGGAGGAAGACTAATATTCCAGCAGGAAGACTTGTTAATGCGGCACAGTGGGGTTTAAACATGAGTTGCAGGGGGATGGAAACCAGAGTGTCAGAACAGTTAGTGAAGTGGTTGTGGAGGCAGATGTTGGTAAAACCTCAGACAAAGTTAGGGATTGAAAGGTTGAGCACGGTGCAACTAGTGTCCTGAGCTGTGTATATTTCAAGGCAAGAAGTATCGTAGGAAAGGTGGATGATAGTGCTTAAGATGAGCTAGCTGGTTTATAAACAGAGGCAATGTGTAGTGAAGAAAGGCTGTTGATAGGATGAGTTGCAGCGTAACAGGCGGACAAAATTGTAAAGGATGAATACAGGACTGATGGTGTTATATTTGAATGCGCGCAGTATATGGAATAAGGTAAATGAACTTGCTAGACAGTTGCAGATTGGCTGGTATGTTGTTGTAGGCATCACTGCAGCATGGCTGAAAGAAAATTATAGCTGGGAGCTTAATGTCCTGGGACACACAGAGTCAGAAGATGTTGAATCATTGTGGATAGAGCTAAGAAACTGCAAGCATAAAATGACCCTGTTGGGAGTTGTATACAGATACCCAAACAGTAGTATGGATGTGGTCTACAAATTACAACAGGAGATAGAAAATGCATGCCAAAAGGGCAATGTTACAATTGTCACAGGAAATTTCAATATGCAGGCAGACTGGGAAAATCAGGTTGGTGCTGGACTCCAGGAGGGGGAATTTCTAGAATGCCTAAAAGATGGCTTTTTAGGGCAGCTCGAGGTTGAGCCCACTAGGGGATCTGCTATTCTGGATTGGGTGTTGAGTAATGAACCAGAATTGATTAAAGCCCTTCATGTAAAAGAACCCTAAGGGGTAAGTGATCATAATATAATCAAATTCACCCTGAAATTGGAGATGGAGAAGCTACAGTCAGATGCATCACTATTATAATGGAGTAAAGAAAATTAGAGGCACACGAGAGAAGTTGGTCAGAATTGACTGGAAAAGAACATTGGCTGGGATTACGGCAGAGGAGCAATGACTGGAATTTATGGAAGCAATTTGGAAGGCACAGGATATATACATCCCAAAGATTAAGAAGCATTCTAAAGGAAAGATGACACAACTGCGGCTAACAAGAGAAGTCAAAGCCAACATAAAAACCAAAGAGAAGGTATATAATAAGCCAAAATTAGGGGGAAGATAAAGACGGAATACGAAAGTAAGCTAGTCTATAATATTAAAGAGGATACCAAAAATTTTCTTCAACTACATAAAGTGTAAGAGAGTCGAGAGTGGATATCCAACCACTGGAAAAAGATGCTGGAGAGGTAGTGATGGGGGACAAGGAAATGGCAGATGGACTGAATAAGTATTTTGCATCAGTCTTCCCTGTGGAAGAACGCTAGCAATATGGTGGACGTTCCAGGTGGTGTACACCCCAGGGTTCTGAAGGAGATGACTGAAGAAATTGTGGAGGCATCTTTTATGAATCACTAAATTCTGGAATGGTTTTGGAAGACTGGAACATTTCAAATGTCACTCTACACTTCAAGAAGGGAGAGAAGCATAAGAAAGGAAACTAAAGGCCAGTTAGTCTGACCTCAGGGTTGGGAAGATGTCGGAGTTGATTATTAAGGATGGAGTCTCAGGGTACTTGGAGCCACATGATAAAATAGGCCGTGGTCAGCATTGTTTCCTCAAGGGAAAATCTTGCTGAACAAATCTGTTGGAATTCTTTTAAGAAACAACAAGCAGGTTAGACAAAGGAGAAATCGGTTGATGTTGTGTACTTGGATTTTCAGAAGGCCTTTGACAAGGTGCCACACAAGGCTGCTCAACAAACTACGAGACCATGGTATTACAGGAAAGATTCTAGCATGGATAAAGCAGTGGCTGATTGGCAGAAGGCAAAGAATGGGAATAAAGGGAGTCTTTTCTGGCTGGCTGCCAGTAACCAGTGGTGTTCCACAGGAGTCTTAGTTGGGACCAATTCTTTTTACGTTATATGCCAATGATTTGGACGATAGAATTGATGGTTTGCAGATAATAATTCTGAAATGCCCCCTTCGCTGCCGCTGCTACTGTGTGATAACCGGAAGCTTATGGCCCTGAAATCCTCGGCTTTGCGTGTTTCAGCGGCCGGGGAGAGGTCGAAGGCGCTCGGCAGAGGATGGTGCTCAGGAGGCTGTATTGGAGAGGCTGGTCGGAAGCTCGGAGTTTTCGGACGGATGGACTCAGTGTCGGCTGTGGTCGGCTGCTTCCAAGGCATCGGCAAGTTGACGGTGCCTGGAGGTTTATGGCAGGGAGTTTCTCCCTTTTGCCGCCTGCTATCGGGGACTCGGGAGTCGATCCACTCGGGACTTTGAGACTTTTTTTTTTTACTGTGCCCATGGTCTGTTCTTCATCAAATTATGGTATTGCTTTGCACTGCTGTAACTATATGTTATAATTATGTGGTTCTGTCAGTGTTAGTCTTTGGTCTGTCCTGTTTTCTGTGATATAACTCTGGAGAAACATTGTATCATTTCTTAATGCATGTATGAATTTCTAAATGACAATAAAAGAGGACTGAGTGTTCTCAATCTAAATCTAATATGAAGATAGGTGAAGCGGCAGGTAGTTTTGAGGAAATAGAGAGGTTACAGATGGAAAACAGTGTCAGGAAGTATATGGTCACGCACTTTGGTAGAGGAAATGAAAAAGTTGACTAGTTTCTAAATGGAGGGAAAATACAAAAAACAGAGGTGCAAAAGGACTTGGGAGTCCTTGTGCAAGATTCCCTAAAGGTTACTTTGCAGGTCGAGCCTGTGGTAAGGAAGGCAAATACAATGTTAGCACTCATTTCAAGAGGACTAGAATACAAAGGCAAGGATGTAGTGTTGAGACTTCATAAAGCACCAGTGAGGCCTCACTTGGACTATTGTGAGCAGTTGTGGGCCATTTATCTGAGAAGCGATGTATGGAAACTGGAGAGGGCTCAAAGGAGATTCTTGAAAATGATTCCAGTATTGAATGGCTTGTTATATGAAGAGCGTTTGATGTTTCTGGGCCTGTATTGACTAGAATTCAGAAGAATGAGGGGTGATCTCCTAAAGTTAAAATTCTGATATTCTTTTTGATTTGCAAGCATTGCCTAAACCATCTCAATCTCTAATTTTCTTTAGTCCTACAAACACATTTTCTATAATTTCCAGATTCCTTTACCCTGCCTCATGCACTTCCTGTGTCTTCTCTGCCAATGCTTGAGCACATTGACAGATGCGCCTCACTAAACAACACCTACATTCACCTTCATCTTTAATGTTGGCTAGTCATGAAGTTACTCCAATAGCACCAGAGGCCTGAATTCCATTATGGAGTTCAAATCCCACCAAGGCAACTGGGGAATTTATATTCAAGTAACTTAATAAATCTAGAATAAAAAAAGCCAGAATCAGTAAAGGTAACAATGTACCCACCGGACTGACCTAACTAGCCATCTGATTCTCTTATATTCTTCAGAAGGAACTCTGCTATTTTTATGTGATCTAACCTATGAATAAATCTCAAAAATAACCCCAGTTCAGGCAATATTAAGGACAGACTCTAAATCTTTGCATCATCACCACTGAAGTCCATGTCGCATAAATAAACAAATGGCAGAATGACTATGACTACGATCAAGCCCCTGGTCATCTCCAGTACTTTTGGCTTTGTTTTCCCCTTCTTAGACATTTGAAACTTAAGGTGCTACACCCAATTGCAATTTGTCATGCAGCTTTCTTGCATGTAGCTTCTGGGTGATGAATGCTGACTAATGGATACCTGTATATGGACAAACTCACGATATTATCAAATTCAGAAATCTGATGCATTTTCATATGTTCTTTACTATAAACAGAACAAGTCCCCCCCCCCCCATACTTCCAGTAATTGTTCTTTCTTATCAGTCCTATTTGCTTCTAATACTATTCACTATAATACTGTGGAGCTATGGTTACCATATCCAGTGAATTTTCTGACTTACAGACAAAATCAATTATGGATCATTACATAGGAACAGCCTGCACATATATAATTGTACAAAACAATATTTTCTTCAATATGTATTAACTAGTCAGATTCTTCTCATAAAAATAATTTTAAAAGGTATTATTAATTGCTTGGATATTCAAGGAGACAGGGTGGGTGGGAGAGAAGGGATGAAGAGAACAGTTTGAGTTAAAAGCATGCAGCAAAAATGAAAAGAATCACTTGTGGAAGAAGAAAAATAAGGTGCCATATGCCCATAATGGGCCAAACATTGGAACATATTCTTTAACAACAAAGCTTTGGTGGGTTGAGTAACCATTCGGATTGACTATGCTTGATAGGAGACTAGCTCTTAATACCACCAAAATTGGAGCAGCAACCCTTTGTGACTGTCATCGTCATAGGGTAGCACAGCATGGAAACAGGCCTTTTGACCCAATTTGTCCAAGCCGAGCAAAGTGCCCATCCATTTAGATCCATTTGGCTGCACTTGGCTCATATTCCTCAAAACCACTTCTATCTATTCAATTCCCTAGCTCTGACTGCTCATTTTCACCATGGACCTCCAGTCCCTATGCACTAAAAAGAAAGCCTTAAAGCTCTCTGCTTCTTTCTCTACAACAGACCCAACCAGCATCCCTCCACCACCAGCCTCCTCCATCTGGCACTGGTCCTCACTTCAACAATTTCTCCTTCGGCTCCTCCTGCTTTCTCCAAACTCCAAAGGGTAGCCATGGGTACTCGCGTGGGCCCCAGCTATGCCTGCATTGGTTGGTCATGTGGAACAGTCCCTGTTCCAAGTCTTCTCCTCTGAATGCTCCCCAACTCTTCCTGTGCTACATTCACAAATGCATTGGTGCTGCTTCATGCACACATGCCGAACTTGTCAATTTCATCAACTTTGCCTTCAACTTCCGCCCTGCCCTTAAATTCACTTGGTCCATTTCTAACACCTCTCTCCCCTTTCTTGTTTCCTCTGTCTCCATCTCCAGAGACACACCGTCTGCTGACATCTTTTATAAACCTACCAATTTCCACAGCTTAACTTGACTATAGCCCTTCCCACCCTGTCTCCTGTAGAAATGCTAACCCTTTTCTCAGTTTATCATTTATATATTTAGCAATACAGCGCAGAGTAGGCCCTTCCGACCCTTTGAGCCTGTCGCCACAGCAACCACACAATCCCGATTAACCCTAACCTAGTCATGGGACAATTTACAATGATCAGTTCACGTGGAGGATGGACAGAGACTCCTTGCGGAGTTGTGCTGGAATTAAGCTCTGAACTCCAGAACGCCCTGGGCCATAATAGAGTCACGCTAACTGCTACGCTACCATAGTGTTTCTTCGTCTCTGCCGTGTGTTCCAAGGATGAGGATTTCCTTTCCAGGATATCAGTGATGTCCTCCTTCTTCAAAGAGCAGGGTTTCCCTTCCTCCACCATGGATGCTGCACTCACCCGGATCTCTTCCATTTCCCAGACATCTGTCCTCACCCTATCTTTCCACTGCCTTAACAGGGATAGAGTTCCTCTTATACCACCCCATAAGCTTCTACATGCAACACATCAGTCTCCACAACTTCTGGCACCTTAAATGGGATCGTACCACTAAACACATCTTTACCTACCCCCCACCACTCTCCATTGATCACTCCCTCCATGATTCCCCATCCATTCATCCCTCTGCACTATCCTCCCTCCCAACAAATATCCTTTAAGTGACAGAAATGCTACACATGTCCATTCACTTTTTCCCTTACTTCCACTGAGTCCTTCCGGGTGAGGCAACACTTCATCTGCGAATCTGTTAGGGTTGTCTACTCTACCTGGTGCTCCTGATGAAGCCTCCTCCACACTACTGAGACCCAATGTAAATTGGGAGTGGGGGTCACTTTGTTGAGCATCCCACTCCATCTGCCAAAAACGCAGTTTCTTGATAACCAAATATTTTAATTCCTATTCCCATTCCAATGCTTCTTCTTTTGACATGATGAGGCCTCTCTCAGGGTGGAGGAGCAACACCGTATATTCTGTTAAGGTAGCCTCCAACCTGATGGCATGAACATCGATTTCTCCTTTTAGTAATTTTTTTCTTTGTCCCTTTTTCTATTTCCCACTCTGGCTTATTACATCTTCTCCTCACCCGCCTATCACCTCCCCCCCAAGTGTCCCTCCTTCTTCCCTTTCCTCCACGGCCCAGTCTCCTTAAATCAGATTCCTTCTTCTCCAGCCCTTTACCTTTCCTACCCACACTGGTTTCACCTATCACCATCTAGCCTGTACTCCTTCCCCTACCCCCACCTTCTTAGTCTGACTTCTTCCCCCGTCCTTTCCAGTCCTGAAAGATCTCTGCCTGAAACACTGACTGTTTCATAGGTGCTACCTGACCTACTGAGTTCCTCCAGCATTTTTCTGTGTGTCACTCCTATGTGCTTATCCTAATGTTTTTAAATGCTGTTTCTATACCAGCTCAACCACTTTCTTTGGCAACACTTCACTATGTGCTTACTCTTTACCTATCCCCCGCATGATTTTATCTAAGGTCACCTTATTTGCAAACAATAAAGTCCTAACCTGACCAACCTCTCCCTATAACATAAGCCCTTGAATGCTGGCAGCATCCTCATTAATCTACTCTACACTCTCTCAAGATTCAAGATTATTTAATGACTTTCCCAGTACACAGGTGTAAAGGAGAGCAATACAATTCAAATTAAATGACGCCTTTCCTATAACACGGTTACCAAACCTGTACACGGTACTCCAAGTGTAACCTCAGTAACGTCTTTTACAACTGTGACATGATATCCCAATTCCTATATTCAAAATTCTCGACTGATGAAAATCGGCATGTCAAACGTCTTCTTCACAACCCTGTTTACCTTTGGTGCTACTTTCAGCGAACTATGTAGCTGTAATCTTTTGTCCCTGTTCCAAGTCTTTCTAGGGCAATTTACCAGTCAAATCCTGTGCCAAATGCATGAAACAAATAGTTTTGGGAGTTTTGCAGTCATTGATGCAGTAGACCATCGCCATCCACACTGTAGCTTTCTCCAACAAAATCAAAGGTAATCATCAGAACTGCCACAAACTTCAAAGTTTTATGAACTATGTGCTGTTGTAAAATATTCTGAAAATTGTAGATATTACAAAATACAAGTTCTTAGTGATGTTTTAATAGCACAATTTGCCATAATTGTTCACTTAGCAAACTAGCCAATTCCAAACCTAGTTTATCCTCTGCATTTTATAGTCAGAGTAATTTTGTAATCGCTTTATATAAATCTTTAAAATAAGGATTTTAAAAGGGGAAAAAAACATTTTAATATGTTCTTATTATAGCTGCAAATCTAATCACTTGTAGATCCCAATCACTATGATTAAAAAATTTTGACATCCTTGCTGATGACAAGGAAGGCACCCGTTGACTGCAGAACAACTCATGTGGTCTTCCTTCACAAGCGAGACAGTAGGGAATAGCTTGGTAGTTATAAACCGGTGAACCCAGTATTAGTAGCAGGAAAGTTAATGGGGAAAATACTGAGGGACAAGATTAATGATCATTTGCAATGACAAGTCTAGTCAGAGATAGAGAAGAGTCTACACACACAACATGCTGGAGAAACTCAGCAGGTCGGGCAGCATCTGTGGGAACGAACAGTCAACAATTCTGGCTGAGACCGTTTGTCAGAACCTCAGGTCTCGGCCCAAACGTTGACTGTTCGTTTCCACGGATGCTGCCTAACTTGCTGAATTCCTCCAGCGTGTTGTGCGTGTTGCTTTGACCTCAGCATCTGCAGAATATTTTGTGCAGACAAGAGTCTAGTCAGAGATAGCCAAGATAGCTTTAAGGGCAGATCCCCACAAATCTGACTGAATTTTCTTGATAAAGTAACACATTTTATTCATGAAGGCAGAGCAGTAGATATGGTTTACATGGACTTCAGTAAAACCTTTGGCAAAGTGGATCCAAACCTGGCTTGGCAATTAGAGACGGGGTGGTGGTGAGGGGTTGTTTTGCAACTGCATGCTTACAAGGATCGATGCCGAGCCCCTTGCTGTTTGTAATATACATGAGTGACTTGGATGTGAAAGTGGGAGGCATGATCAGCAAGTTCCAAATGACACAATGAATATGCAGAGTAGCCTTAAACTACAGAATGATAATCAACATGTTTGTGAAATAGGCTGACAAATGGCAAGCCTGATAAATGTGAGGTGAGGTGAGGTGAGGTAATGCATTTTGGGAGAATGACTGAGGCTACGACATATACCACGAATGATAGGATTTTTAGGGAGCATGAACTACAATTTCAGAGATCATTGAAGGTGGCAGATAGTGGCCTTCAGTATTTGGTCATTGAATACAAAAGCAGATATGTTGTGATCCAACCTTAGAAAACTTTCGTTAGGTCTGAAATGTGCATGGTTCAGAGTGTCACAATATAGGAAGGAAGTGATAATGCTGAAAAGAGTGCAGAGGAAATTCATTAGGACATTTCAGTCAGGATGGATTGTTTCAGTTATGAAGAGAGTTTTACAGGTATGTTCTCCCTAGAAGGATTTTTTCTTGAGAGGACACAACTTAGGTATGTAAATTTTTTTGGGTATAGATAGAAAACCTTTTCCCATATCGGACATGGACAGATAGATTGAGGAAAGGGGGAAGTGATCCAGAGAGAATATGAGGGGGTTCTTTTTCACCTTGAGGGAGGCGAGTACCTAGAATGTGCTAAGTGAATGGTTGAAGCATTGTCACTGACAAAATTTACGTTTCTAGATGACCACTTGAATTGTTTAGGCATAAAACAGTATGGGTGCCCACTAGTCAATATTGATGTGGTGGACCAAACGGACTGTTCCCATGATGTACGTTTCTATGACTATGACCATGCTCAGTCATTTTTAGAAGGCAAAATAGTAAATTAATACTGGATTTTAAAGTAAAAAAATACAATACCAATCTCTATGTACGTTTTAAAAACACAAATCAATATAAAAAAAATCCAAATTTAGTATACATAAAATTTGTACACTGAACTTTTGAAATTAAAGAGTCGAGTAAACAAAGGCCAACATGAGGTGCAAGTGAATATGTGAAAAGCCAAAAAAGAAAAATAAAGTTAACTGCAATATCATGTTAAAAGTTGAAATCCAAGCTCAAAATACACAAGTTGTCCTCACATATCCCAGCGTAGTTTCCTCTGTTCAGTTCAGAATTATTCAATGCGAGACAATTGAAGAAATAGTCATAGACAGAAAGAGAAGACATCTATATTAGGCACAAGCACAAAGGAAAGCAGATGTGTACTGAGAAAGCATTAGGGTGCAGTCCAAAATTCATTAATGAAGCTGTTTTGCTGGAAGGAGTAAGAACATAATTTCTTGACAATAGCTCATATAATTTTGTGATTTTTTTACAAAATTTAGTCACTTTACATCTCTTCCCTCACCCATCCAATCAGATTAAAGGAAATCACAAAATCTTTCAAGGGCTGAACCCTGATGCAAAATATTTTATATACATTTAGTTTCACTCAAACTCAATAGTTGGAAACTACTATACGGAGCCAGTTATAAATGAATAATGTTATTTTACGAGTTATAAAAACATCTACTTCACAATAGTTTTCTTTTTAAAAACAATACAACATTTCCCTAAATGATTTTTGGACTTGCCCAAGTTGTAGTTATTAAGATGGTATTTGTCATAACACGGACAGGCTGTATTAGTCTTTGTATCCAAATTAAATAGTATTTGATATTTGAAGACTGGTATTTCTGTACCAGTCAATAGTATAATTCCATTCTATTTTATTTGGTGAATACAAGGTTTAAATACTCGGTAAAATCTTAGCTTGAAACATTCAATTTATTCACTAAATATTCAATTAAACAATTATTTGAAAACAGTACCAATTTTATTCAAAAGAGCAGATTTAACACAATTTTTAGTCAACTAGGGAGAGTAT
This sequence comes from Mobula hypostoma, assembly GCF_963921235.1. NCBI lineage: Eukaryota > Metazoa > Chordata > Chondrichthyes > Myliobatiformes > Myliobatidae > Mobula > Mobula hypostoma. The sequence goes on from NC_086098.1 coordinate 38,679,344, forward strand.
GGCTTTAAGATTATATAGCCAATTGATTAAATTTGAGATGAAATTTGTCATAAAAAAAATACCATTGAAATAACCAGCATCTGTGTCTGGCTCAATATACTTAAACATTGTAACACGTTATTAAAAAGGAACCAGGAGATATGTGAAACATAGACAGACTGAGGCTCAGAGACCCTTGAGGCAGATTAAATTTTGATCCTTCTGAAAGGCCATCAGTGGTGCCATAGCTTCATCATGTTCCCTTTTCCTTTTTGCAGGCAAAAGACATTACTCTTTGTGTCATACCTTACAGTGATTTCACGCTGTGGTGATTACAGTAAATTCGTTCAGGATTTATCAAGTATTTCATTACCACATATGGGAGGAAAGAAATAAAAATGAAAGTCATTCTCATTAGTGGGATCATTCGATATCAAGCTGCAACTGTTCAAGTACAAAAAAAGCATTCCCTCACATTTTGCCATGAATAAAAGCCCATTAACACTTTAATGTTTTATGATGGTAAAAGGCCTTTTGTCCCCAAATTATTGCATGTTTGAATGGATCCTGAATATGTGTCTCAAATAAAAGCCTTCTCCTGGAACACAAACTATAATGTATCCTAAAATTATTTAATTTCCCCACAATTCTACTTTATTAGTGTTAACATTTACACTTATGCTAATAATGGTGAAAAATGCATATAGCATAGATCAAACATTTCAAATAAGCATTCCAAAAGGCATGCTGATCATTCATTGTCATAAGAAACCAAAAAAGAAAAATCAGGATTAAAGGAAAGTAAAGCTGAGTGACGTGTGGTTCTGCAAGTTAAAAAAAAATTAACAATCTCATTTAAATAGTGATAATTGGCAAAGCATCTGGTGCAAATGTGCCTTCAAAAATAGCAAGATTATCTCTGATGACAGGATTCTCAGAAAAAAAGACATCCTCCACAAAATGAAAGATAATGTATTGCACCTGGGATTTTAAAAGTCATTGGAGAAAAAAAAACTTTGATTCATGACACTACAAGCAGCGCTCTTCATCTGTACAACATGTGTAGTTTCACAACAGCTGGGCTAGTTCATTATTTTACAATTGCACCTAGGAAAAACGCATCAAAAAAGATCTCTATACAAAGCCCAAGGGACCAAATAACAACTTTTAATTCCACACGTTGAGATGGAGAAATGAGGTCATCAATAAAAAGTGACTAGCAAAAACTGCGGTTCAGTTTCAACAGCAGCTATGGAATGAAGCAAAGTCAGAACAGAGCCCTCCTATAGGTGTGAATAAACATTTTTGGAAATTGAAAAGACAGAAGGCTGAAACCCAGCCAATTTTTAACTTTGCTTGCTACTGGGTACCACCTCTACAGTTGAGGCAGTGAGACGAAGGAGCCACAGTATGGAATTATGGGAAAAATATTGATATTGTGAAGCACATTCAGGTTTAGCAACACAAGTTACACTGGATTAAAGAAGCAAGAGTACTATTCCGCATTTGGAAAGTGTGCTAGCAGGCGATGGCTCCATGGGATGACACACAGACAAGTTACGAAGTTGCTGTCAACTTGTGGAGGCAAGAGTAGAGACAAGTTACTGATCATGTCGTTGAGCTAAATAAGATTAAGTTATTTTAGCACAGTACTTGAGTGGAGGTGTTGGGAAGCAACTTTCAAACACATGATGAGAAGCGCAAGAGGAAAAGAGAGAGAAACTCCAGAATATCTTTAGGTTTGGAAGAGGAAAGCTGCAGCAATCAGAACTTAAGGAAGGGACAGACTGTATGAGCTGCAGCCTGGCCTCAAAATTGCTTTGCAGATTTTAATGTTCTTTACTACCTTGTGGATATTTAAGAGGATATCTGCTCTAAGGGAATCAAGTCATGCTGTGTGTAAGATCTAAACAAAATAACTTCAGTAACAAAATTTACTGCTCAATTGTTCCCAGAGCTTTGCTTTATTTGAAAATTTAATATGCCCAAGTACTTCAGCCTATCAGTGCAGGGACACAAAAGATCTATTCCTGTATCTTTTGGATAATTAACATTTCAGTCGTTTACTTTGAGAGGTGAAATGCATCTTATTTGTAATCGCAGATCAGATAGTCAAATGCAAGTATTGCATAAGAATGTTAGGTGTCTCTCCTGCACCCGCCCCCCAACCTCCGTGCTGGGCAAGCTTGGAATAGTGAAAGAGCACATACTCATGGCAAATATATGAATGGCTACGATACAATTTAAAACAAATAATAATGAAAAATGTAATGCACTTTTCAAAATAAAAACATGCAAGAAAATTTTTATTAAGTATATACACATAAGGAAGGTAAACAAAATTAATACAAATACATTGTAATATAATCCTGACTCTTGCCTACCTTTTCCAGTTGACTATGAACATGTTGGACAATCAGATCAAGAGCAACAAAGTTCTCTCCACCTAATAAGTATACAGAGATTCAAATGTTAAACTTTTACAAAGACTCAGTGATATATCAGATCTCTGATCTCATATGTTGGAAGGATTGAGACTGTAAATCTTACTGTAACCTTTTGAAACTGAAACATAGTAGGCACAGCCTCAGGATAGGAAGGTGTCCATTTAAAACAAAGATACGGAGAAATTTCTTTAGCCAAACAGTGGTGAATTTGTGGAATTTGTTACCATAGGCAGCTGTGGAGGCCAGGTCATTGAGTGTATTTAAGGCAGAGATTGATAGGTTCTTGAACAGACACAACATCAAAGGTTATGGGGAGCAGGCCATGGAATGGGGTTGAAGAGGGGAAAATAGGATCATCCATGATTGAATGGTGGAGCAGACTTGACAGGCTGAATGGCCTAATTCTGCTCACAAAGAAGAGAAAATCTGCAGATACTGGAGATCCAAGCTACACATACAAAATTCTGGAGGAACTCAGTAGGCCAGGTAGCATCTATGGAAAAAAGTACAGTTGACATTTTGGGACGAGACCCACTGCCGAAGGGTTTCATCCTGAAATGTCAACTATACTTTTTTCCCCCCATTGATACTGCCTAGATCTGCTGAGTTCCTCCCGTATTTTGAGTGTGTGGCCCAATTCTGCTCTCGCATCTTATGGTAAACACCCAACCTAGTTGCAACATACTGTCAGGCTGCATTACCATCTGATACATGGTGGGCTACTGCACAAGATTGAAGTAAGTTGCAGGAAGTTGTAAAATTAATCAGCTTCCTTAGTGTCCTTAGTATCCAAAACATCTTCAAGAGGTGGTGCCCCATGAAGGAGGCATCCATCACCAAGGACACCCATCACCCGAGACATGCAACCTTTTCATTGTTACCATTGGGAAGGAGGTACAGAAGCCTAAAGGCACACACTCAGTGATTCAGAAACAGTGTCTTCCCTTCCGCCATCCGATTCTTAAATGGACATTGAACCCATAAACACCACCTTACTACCTTTTTAAAAATTTATTTTTTACACTTTATTTTAATTTAATTATTTAATATACGTATTTATTTACTGTAATTTAGTTCCTCTCCCCCCACCCCGCTATATTTATCATCTATTTCATTGTACTGTTGCCAAAGGTTAACAAATGTCATGACATATGCTGGTGATACTGAACCTGATTCTGAAATATGTTGTAATATGGTGACAATAAATATCCATGAATCTGATCTTTCAGCAGGTAAATCTAGTTCAAATGAAGTTTCTGTTAAAAACAAAGTGCCCTATTAATTTAAAAGTTGCTGGTGAATGCAGCAGGCCAGGCAGCATCTATTGGAAGAGGTACAGTCAACGTTTCGGGCCGAGACCCTTCGTCAGGACTAACTGAAAGCAGAGCTAGTAAGAGATTTGAAAGTGGGAAGGGGAGGGGGAGATCCAAAATGATAGAAGACAGGAGGGGGAGGGATGGAGCCAAGAGCTGGACAGTTGGTTGGCACAAGGGAAATGACAGGATCATGGGACTGGAGGCCTAGGGAGAAAGAAAAGGGGGAGGGGGGAGCCCAGAGGCTGGGCAAGGGGTATAGTGAGAGGGACAGAGGGAGAAAAAGGAGAGAGAGAAAAAGAATGTGTGTATATAAACAAATAACGGACAGGGCATGAGGGAGAGTTGGGGCATTAGCAGAAGTTTGAGAAGTCAATGTTCATGCCATCAGGTTGGAGGCTACCCAGACAGAATATAAGGTGTTGTTCCTCCAACCTGAGTGTGGCTTCATCTTTACAGTAGAGGAGGCCATGGATAGACATATCAGAATGGGAATGGGACGTGGAATTAAAATATGTGGCCACTGGGAGATCCTGCTTTCTCTGGCGGACAGAGCATAGGTGTTCAGTGATCCTCATGATCCTCTCATTTCCCTTGTGCCAATCAACTGTCCAGCTCTTGGCTCCATCCCTCCCCCTCCTGTCTTGTCCTATCATTTCAGATCTCCCCCCTCCCCTCCCACTTACAAATCTCTTACCAGCTCTTCTTTCAGTTAGTCCTGACAAAGGGTCTCGGCCCAAAACGTTGACTGTACCTCTTCCAATAGATGCTGCTTGGCCTGCTGCATTCACCAGCAACTTTTATGTGTGTTGCTTGAAATTCCAGCGTCTGCAGACTTCCTCATGTTTGTTCTATCAATTTATCCTCCACACAAGCAAGAAGTACTGTCTACCTTAATAAGTATGATATAACCAATGTGATGCTACAAAGAAAAATATTGTCAGGGCACTGCATATAAGCTATGTGGATATTGATTCTATAAACCTGTAAAAAAAATCCTTCACTTTACAATTCATTTTCAGACAAATTCTGTGCTTCTCCAATTTGGCAGCTGATCCTCACATCTTCTAATTTCCCTGATATCTAATAAATTACCAACCTCGGTTTTTAAAATATTATTACTGAACATTCATAATTCTGGAGATAGAGAATTCCAAAATTTACCTTAAGCTTAAAGAAGTTGGGATTGATGGGAAGGCACGAGCTATGCCACATAGGTTGAAAGGAAGGGCAGGTTACAGAACACAATGAGAAAGATGGAGTGAAATGTGTTTATTTCAATACAAGGCAGATGAAACTAGGAGAGGGAGCCTGGATAGTTTCACTCAAATTTACTTGTCCCATCAGTTAACTATTCCCTCAACCTATGGATTCACTTACAAGGAGCCTTCATCTCATGTTCTCAATATTTACTGCTTGCTTGCTTATTTATTTATTTATTTATTTATTTATTTACTGGCTATTATGTTTTTTTTCTTATTTTCTTTATATTTACTGAGAATGCCCACAAAAAAATTAATCTCAGGGTTGTATATGGTACTATGATAATCATATGTACTATGATAATAAATTTACTTTGAACCTGAAATGTCAGCTCTGTTTTTTTTTCCCCCACAGACATACTAATAGAACCATAGAACATTACAGCTAAGTATTTTCAGCATTTTCCGTTTTTAAATTTAGAGTTCCGCACCACATCTTCCTTGAGATAGAAACTAAACACTCGTTTGCTGATGATATCCACACCCCTATTTATAAAAATATAATAATACGAATGCTTAATTATTCATGAACCATTATACTAACATTACTAGTTTATTGTTTAAAAATTATTTTTCTTCATATTATTGTAGGAAATGTAGTTCACATTGTTCTGTATTTGCCACTTTGTTCAAGACTCCCTCACACTTTTAGACAGCTCATTTTCCCCAATTAGTTTATTTTTACTATTAGCAACCCTAAATATGCTACATTTTGCTTTTTACTATAAATTTATAGTCATTACCATAAATTGTGATTAGCTTCAGAACCCCACAGGTCAATAGCAAAATATACTGGAGTTTAAACACTGCTTGGAGAGTATTTGCATTATAATTATTTAAATGAGAATCTCAATTGGATAAAGAACTGGACTGACAGAGTGAAGCAGGTTCAGGCTGAAATTGCGCCTTCATTTCAAAAGGTCACTCTCATAATTTCAGCAATCTGCAATACCTGAAAGCACTCACGTAAATTCAGAATGGGTAAATAGGTACTGTAAGTACAGTGATTGTTTTAAACTAAAAGGAAATCTTCATGCTCACTAAGTATTGCAGCCACACAATCTTTTTGTTTGACTGCGCCCACTGCCTATTTCTATGTAGTTGTGTTGGCATACCTGCACCAGACATTTTAAAGGAGGGGAGAGGACTGAGTTCCAGATAGTGTTCATAATTTTAAAATAATTTAATTGTTAATAAATATATTTAATTGCATTGTTTTCTGGCATTTTAAGTTTTAAAATTTTATAGTTAAAATTTAAGTGTGTTGTTTTTAAATAGACTTCATATCTTTCAATTTCAGGACAAGTTTTCTAAATTTTGACATTCAGTAATCCTGAAGGCATGGTTTTACTGACTATCAAGGAAATTCCAGTGGAAGGGATGGGCTTTCCGTATGCAATTTGAAGGCCTACACTCTAATGGGCCTCTTTGATCAAGAACTTAGATAGGTGAATGGTGAGCTTGGGTGGTTAAATGTTGACTAAGGTGATTCAATTCCCTGTGTTGTGCAACATAAAATTAATAACAAATACATAATCACTTCCTCTTATATTGTGGGAATTTTTTCCTCAAGTAATTTGGAGATCACATTCCAGAACTTTAGCCATGCAGAGCTAACTTACTGGTACAAAATGAGTGGCATTGCCACAAACCAAAAAAAAAATTAATAGTTGAGAAAACAATTGTATGAAGTTAGAGCAGTGGATGTAGCATCTATGGTTTTTAGTTAGGTACTTGACAAGGTTCCCCATTGCAGACTCACCCAGAAATTCATGAGGCATGAGATTCATGAAAGGTTGGCTGGGTGGATTCAGAACTGGTATGCCTACAGAAGCCAGAGGGTAGTACTAGATGGAGCATTCTCTACCTGGAGGTCAATGACTGGTGGTATTCCGCAGGGATTAGTTCTGGAACCCGTGGTCATCGTGAGTTTTATAAATAACTTGGATGAAGAAGTAAAGGGGTGAGTTAGCAAGTTTGCAGATGACACAAAGATTGGAGGCGCCGTGGATAGTGTAGAAGGCTGTTGTACTTTACAACGATATAAAGACAGGATACAGTTGGGTGGAAAATGGTAGAGGGGAGTCCAATCTAGAAATATGCGGAATGATACATTTTGGAAGATTGAACTTGAAGGCAGAGTACATAGTTAATGGCAAGATTGTTAGTAGCATGGAGCAACAAAAGGATCTTGGGGTCCAAGTCCCAAGTTGCCGTGCAACTTGACAGGGTGGTTAAGAAAGCATATGGTGTGTTGGCCTTCGTTAGTTGGGATATTGAGTTCAGTGGCCACAAGGTAATACTGTGCTCCATAAAATTCTTGTTAGGTCACACTTAAAATAGTGTTCAGTTTTGGTTTCATCATTTAGGAAGGAGTGGATGCGGAGGAGATTTACCAGAAATTTACCAGATTTTCCAGCATCTGCAGATTTTCTCTTGGTTGTGATTTGTTTTACCAGAATGCTTTCTAGATTGGAGAAATATTTAATGAGGAATGATTGAGCAAGCTAGGGTATTTGTCATTGGAGGATCTGATAAAGGTGTACAAGATTATAAGAGGCATTGGTAGAGTGGATAGCCAGCACCTTTTTTCCAGAGTGGCAATGGCCTATACCAGACAACATGTGTTTAAGATGCATAGAAGAAAGTGGAGGAAAGATGTAAGTGTTTGTTTTTTTTATATATATTATCTACTCTGAGAGTGGTCGATGATTGAAGTACACTGCCGGGGTGGTGGAAGAGGCGGAGCCAGATCAGATGGTTGAGTGGTGTTACAACAACAACCTCGCACTCAATGTCAGTAAGACCAGGGAATTAATTATGGACTTCAGGAAAGGGAGGACCACAACCTTGTCATGGTTTGGAAGCTTGCATGGCTCAGTGACCCAGAGAGATATGTTGGCTGGGAGTCAGGGCTTTATATGCTTTGGCACTTGGTACGGTCACCCATGCCAAACAGGTCAAATGGCAGAGGACAGACTAAGAGTGGTCCACCAGTCTTCCAGGTAAGGGTATTCAGCTCAGGGCTAACAACCCTGACAGGTACAACAAGATTGTTATGGAAAGAGCAATGAAGAATCGTTTTACATACAAGTGAAATGCTATTCCTGTGTCTCCACTTGGGACTTGCATGACTAATAAAATCTGAGAGAAAGTTACTGACAACAAAAGCAGCTCTGAACATTGCCTGAAATGGAGGACTCCATTGCTACTCTAAAGACGAGTGGTGTAATGGATAGTAATAATTCGGAAGGGGAAGTCAAAGGAACACACACCAGTCCTCATTGATGGAACAGCACTGCACAGGATTGGATTAAGCTGCAAAAAGTTGCCAACTTAGCCAGCTCCATCATGGACAGTAGCCTTCCCAGCATCACACATACACATAAACATGCATACACACACAAAGAAGAAAAACTAATCAATAGCCGCGATTCTCATCGTTTACTTGGACAGCTGCTTAATTGGGACAGCAGACTGTTCCTGAACAGTTTTAACTAGTATCAGTTGCATGTACTTCTGTTATGTTATTCATTTGGGCCTTTTTAAAAAAATATGTACTGCTGCTGCAAAACAAGTCACGGCATACACCACTGGCATTAAACCTGATTCTGATACAACAGGGACACTTAAGCTAGGCACATGGATGTAAAATAAATGGAGGGTTATGGGCTTTGAGGGAAGGAAGGGTTAGGTTTATCATTGAGTTGGTTGGCTTAACATTTTGTGCTGGACTGCTCCATGTTCTAAATTGAGTCATTATAGAGAAACTATTCCAACAGAATTTCCTATTACAGATATTGCAGTACTTCTGAAGTTAAATTTCACCCATTACAAATGTCATCGTACATTTAATTTTAGTTCATATATACCATGGTTGAAATTCCACTCTTTTCTTGAGCCCTAATTATAACCTGCAGATCAGTACTATAATAATCTCAAAAGTATTAACATTAATAATGGAAACTACATTTTTCAAAATTTTTGCAGTTTTGTATTTAGCCATTGTGCCTATTTAAACACAGATAGATGTTTAAAGAATTCTTACCTCGAGGGACCACAATATCTGAAAGCTGTACTGTTGGCTCTATGTACTGCTCAAACGCAGGCTTGACAAACTTGTTGTACTGCTTGATGACACCAACAATGTCACGACCTCTCTCAGATATATCTCTTTTTAAACGTCGAACAAGTCTGATATCAGAGTCAGTGTCCACAAAAACCTTCATATCTAGAAGCTAAAAAACATAGAATTCCATTATTTTGAATGTATGAATTAAAGCATTTTTATTTCATATTATCATGAAATGGTTTCTACTGACTGTAAATGTCAGTAGAAACCATCTTATGGTAATGTAAAATATCATCATGATAGTGTAAATTTCTGTTCATCCATAACATGCTGAACAGCCTGATAATTTAGAAATAATTGCAGCAACAAAACAAGAGGGGAACCTGAAAGCTATCAGGATAGCTCAAGGGCTAAATAAACCGATAGGGTGTCTTTCCCCTTCCTTTCCAGTCCTTAAGGGGGGTCTTGGCCCGAAATGTTGACTGTTTATTCATTTCCATGGATGCTTCCTAGCCTGCTGAGTTTCTCCAACCATTATATGTATTGCTCTTGATTTCCAGCATCTGCAGAATCCCTTATATTTATGATGTGCTAACTGATGCCTGGTTATTGGATGATTTTCCAGAAGTTTGTCTTGTGGAAAAGACTTAAACCCTAAATTCACTTCTTTCTAGTTCCTCTCCCACATTCTTCAAAATAATTTCGATGAGATTATCCCTTGTCTCTATTCCCACTAAACATGATTATCCAGCTTTCCTTTATAGGTTAAGGGAGATTGACATTTCACACGGCTCTCTCCAAGCATAGCCTCTTCATAGCTGATGAATCTGCTCAATCTGAAGCACCAGTTTCCACACACGGCTTCTGTCAAAACAACCCTGTCACACATTACTTTTCTTGTGACTACTGCCATTGCCACTCCCTGATCCTCAACTTCTATGAGATTTTTTTTTGTTTCTAACAATAACCCTGTTTCTAATGCCTCTCCACTACTCAGTTCTCTAGGATTTTTCTAACCTGTAGTAGCTCCACCACTTACCAAAACAGCAATCATCTTCCATTATTATCAATGTCAGCTGCAACCATAAGTATCAAATTTAGTTCCTCCTCTCTACGATGGCTCTCAGACCTTCTCTGCTCTGTGCTCTCAAATTGTTTTACAACCACCCCCATGAAACCATTGGGAATACTAAAGCTATCATCTACTCCCACCACATACTCTGCTTAAACACCTCGTTTCTTTCCTCGTGTTTGCCATCATCTTGAAGGCATATCAAAAAGCAAGATATTAGATTCCAAGTCAACTTCATGACTTCATATTCAATGTAAAACAAACTAATTTTGGCTGAATAGCTTTGGTTTCTAGTTCCTCAACATCAGTTTCTTCCTTTTGGCCTTGAAATGTATCCTCACACTCAAACACTTTCCTATCAAATTGGTGCCAGCCTTTGAGCACCACTCATAAATCTTGTCAATCAATTCCTCTCAGCTGCGGGAAACACCTACTTGTTTTTTTTTGGGCAGAAAATTTCCATCCTTGCAACCTTCCAGTTCCTGTTTAATATCAGGGACAATGAATTTAAAGGAACTGATTAGCGAATGTCCTCAGAAAGGTGCCCATTGCAATACAAAGTAATAACCATCACACGTTCAAATTAACAATACAGTACATTTCCCCCATATTCAGGAAATAATGATGAGGGAGCCTACAGAGAAGAAGTCATCTCACTGACATAGTGGTGTCAAGAAAACAACCTCTCCCTCAATGTCGCAAAAACAAAGGAGCTGGTTGTGGACTACAGAAGGAATGGAGACAGGCTAGCCCCTATTGACGTTAATGGATCTGGGGTTGAGAGGGTGAATAGCTTCAAGCTCCTTGGCATCCACATCACCAAGGATCTCACTTGGTCTGTACATAGCGGCTGTATGGTGAAAAAGGCACAACAACGCCTCTTTCATCTCAGACTGTTGAAGAAGTTTGGTATCTGCCCCCAGTTCATAAGAACTTTCTACAGGGGCACAATTGAGAGCATAGTGACTGGCTGCATCACTACCTGTTATGGGAAATGTACTTTCCTCATTCACAGGTCTCTGCAGAGTTGTGTGGACAGCCCAGCGCATCTGTAGATGTGAACTTCCTACTATTCAGGACACTTATAAAGACAGGTGTGTAAAAAGGGCCAGGAGGATCATTCGGGACCCGAGTCACCCCAACCACAAACTGTTCCAGCTGCTACCACCCAGGAAATGGTACCACAGCATAAAAGCCAGGATCAACAGGCTCTGGGACAGCTTCATCCACCAGGCCATCAGACTGCTTAATTCATGCTGGCACGACTGTATTTCTATGTTATATTGACTATTTGGCTGTACATATTTATTATAAATTACTATAAATTGCAAATTATGTAACGTAAAAGATTTTTACTCCTTGTATATGAAGGATGTAAGTAATAAAGTCAATTCAATTCAAAATATAGTACTGTACAGAAAACACAGATTTTGATACAAGTCTAATTTCCTCTGTTAATTCACTTAGGTTTTGGTATCTTCTCCAAATCAGAATGCATTATATCTATACATTATTTTTTAAAGACCCCTTTACAGCTGCCATCTCCCTCCATCTCTCTTTTCTCCCGTTTTGTACTCTTTCTATTGCTGATCACACCACCAGGCACCATTTCCTTCTCCAGCCACTTAGTTCTAACACTTCCAGTTCCAGGTTCTTGATGATCCCAACCCATACCAAACTCTGCACCAACTGGTATCTTCCTTCTTCAGATTTCATCAAAGCCCAGTTTCTTCTGAATGCTTCAAAATTCTCGAAAAGGACTCATCTAGCTACCTGTTTCTTTAGTTTCATGATCAACAACCCAACTCTTCCTCCATCCTCTCTTGCTAAGTGTTTGCGTAGTGTCTACTGGCAACTAACCTCACCAAGCCAACAATCATCCAACTCAAATAATGAACTCTTATTTCTTTGACTCAGCCAAAAAGCAATCTTTCTAACCACTTCAAAATGTCCAATTTTCCATTCATACATCTTTTAATCATCTTACACTTTGCCAATGATTGAGTGAAATATTAGCCTGGACCTGATTAAAATTCGTTCCACGGATGCAGAACCATTCTTTATCGCTTCAAGTACCTACTAATCTAATCTTTGTCATTATGCACACCTAAAAACACTTTGGGGCACAATCAGTTACCTAATATTTTTTTCACTTCTCCAATATGTCCTCCTTTATTATTCTAACTTATTCCAATCCTTAGGCTATAATGCAGCCCATACAAATGTTCATCAAATACATATACCGAGAACAATACGAGTATTCAATAACACTCATTATATACATTTACGCTGCATTACTCATTATCATTTATTCAACAGAGCAGAATGACTGAGTGACTAAGGGATATATTGGTATCAATAGATTTTAAAATTGAGATCTTTTAAAGATTAAGTGATTTAAGTTTTAAGACCTAATGATTTTTGCAATATGAAAAATTGAAATGCTTTCAATAACTTGAATGCAAGAACAAGCTAAACTTTTCAGAACTTTCATATTTGACTAAACTGAGTTCCAGTTGTAATACCCTGTTTAAGATTTTTACTGCTATGCTGTAGGTATTTTATTTTAGCAGTTCTGCAAAAGCTTTTAGGAAGTTTTGGTTTCAGCTTCAAGATAGGGGGCTATGATATTCAACTTGGGAATGTAGTGTCAGCCAATCTGGATGGTGGAATTGGCAGAAAGTTCGAGAGAGTGGGGCAGAGAGAGATTTGTGACGGACAGTGTGGTTGGAGGGTGTTTTTTTTTGTTTTGGCGGGAGCTGCAAAGAGGACAGGAGAGAAGATGGCCAAGGATGCCGTGGAAAAGAGTGTCCCCGTTGCACAAGGTGCTTTGTGCAGATGAATGGCTCCAAGGAGGAAGAGCCCATTGGTTTGAGATGGATTTCTTTCTTTTTCAATCTTTTTATTAGTTTCATAATGATAAACATAACATAGAATTAATACAAAGTTATTGGGATTACATCATTGTAATTAACATATTTAAATATAAACCCAGTTGGCACACGGGTATTAAACCTCCCAATCATACAAGATACAAATATACAAAAAAAAAAGAAAGGTTCAAAAAAAACCCAAAAGAAAAACTAATCTAAAGAATGCTAACCAACTAAACTAAAGAAAGAAAAAGACCTGGGCTGTTGTGTAACGTCAAAGAAAAAGAACCATTAGTGTCGTTGACTCCACTCCTCTTGACATATATTAATAAGAAATACAATAGGTTTGGAAAAGGTCAAATTACATCATATAGAAATGTTGAATAAATGGCCTCCAAGTCTTTTCCAATTTAATCGAGGGATCATAAATAACACTTCTAGTTTTTTCTAAGTTTAAACACAACATGTTTGAGAAAACCAATGAAATGTGGTGGGAGGATTGATCTCTTTCCAATTCAGCAAAAAGGATCTTCTAGACATTAATGTAAGAAACGCAATCATCCGACAAGCTGAAGAGGTTAAATGATTTAGTTCTATCATTGGTAACCTAAAAATTGTGGTAATAGGGTGAGGTTGTAAACTCAGAACAGTTGAAATAATATCAAAGATATCTTTCCAGTATTTTTTTCAAAAAAGGACATGACCAAAACATACGAGTTAAAGAAGCTATCTCAGAGTGACATCTATCACATACAGGTTTAATACGAGAGTAATAACGAGCTAATTTATCCTTAGACATATGGGCCCTATGCACTACTTTAAACTGTATCAATGCACGTTTAGCACATATAGAGGATGAGTTAACTAATTGAAGAATTTTTCCCCATTTTTCAATAAGTAAAGTAATCTTAAGTTCCCTTTCCCTTTCAACATTAAAATGTGTGGCTACTGGGAGATCCTGCTTTCTCTGGTGGACAGAGCATAGGTGGAATTTTAATTCCACGTCCCATTCCCATTCTGATATGTCTATCCACGGCCTCCTCTACTGTAAAGATGAAGCCACACTCAGGTTGGAGGAACAACACCTTATATTCTGTCTGGGTAGCCTCCAACCTGACGGCATGAACATTGACTTCTCTAACTTCCGTTAATGCCCCACTTCCTCCTCATGGCCCATCCGTTACTTACATAATTATAAAACATGTGTTTTCTTTTTCTCCCTCTGTCTGTCTCACTATACTCCTTGCCCATCCTCTGGGCTTACCCCCTCCCACTTTCTTTCTCCCTAGGCCTCCCGTCCCACGTTCCTCTCATATCCCTTTTGCCAATTAATTGTCCAGTTCTTGGCTCCATCCCTTCCCCCTCCTGTCTTCTCCTATCATTTTGGATCTCCCCCTCCCCCTCTCAAATCTCTTACTAGCTCTTCTTTCAGTTAGTCCTGAAGAAGGGTCTCGGCCTGAAATGTCAACTGTACCTCTTCCTAGAGACGCTGCCTGGCCTGCAGTGTTCACCAGCAACTTTTATATGTGTTGCTTGAAATTCCAGAATCTGCAGATTTCCTCGTGTTTGCGTTCAAGATGAGCTCCAACATTTAGATTGGTTTAACTGTAATGGGCTGTTTTTTCCCCCCCCTTTTTTTCTTTTTCCTACTAAGTCCATTCTTTAAGAAGGAGGAAGGCAAAAGAAAGGAAATTATAGGCCAGTTAGCCTAACCTCGATGGTTGGGAAAGTACTGGAGTCTATTGTTAAGGATGAGGTTTCAGAGTACTTCGAAACTAATGATAAAACAAGTCAAAATCAGCGTGGTTTCTGTAAAGGGAGATTTTGCCTGATAAATCTGTTAAAGTTCTTCAAGGAAGTAACAAGCAGTGGACAAAGGAGAGGCAGTGGAGGTCATTTACTTGGATTTTCAGAAGGCACTTGATAAGGTGCCACATGAGGCTGCTTAACAAGATAAAATCCTATGGCGTTACAGGAAAGATACTGGTATGGATAGAGGAATGGCTCACAGGCAGGAGAAAGCGAATGGGAATAAAATTTTCTGGTTTGCTGCCACTGACTAGTGGTGTTCTTCAGGGGTTAGTACTGGAACCGCTACTTTTCGCGTTGTTTGTCAGCGATTTGGATAATGGGATTGATGGCTTTGTGGCAAAGTTTGCCGATGATACCAAGATAGGTGGAGGGGTAAGTAGTGCTGAGGAAGCAATACAATCACGGCAGGACTTGGAAAAATTGGAAGAATGAGCAAAAAAGTGGCAGATAGAATGTTGAGAAATGTATGATAATGCATTTTGGTAAAAGGAACAATAGTGCAGAATATTATCTAAACGTGAGGTGATGTTACAACTATACAAGACCTTGGTCTGACCCCACGGAGTACTGTGTTCAGTTCTGGTCACCTCACTACAGGAAGGATATGGATACTACAGAGAGTGCAGAGGAGATTCACAGGGATGTTGCCTGGATTGGAGGGCATACCTTATGAGAATACGTTTAGTGTACTTGGCCTTTTCTCCTTGGAGTGTTGGAGGATGTGAGGTGACCTGATAAGGGTATAAGATGATGAGGGGCATTGATCATGTATATAGGCAGAGGCTTTTTCCCAGGGCTGAAATGGCTAACATGAGGGGGCATTAGTTTTAAGGTGCTTGGAAATAGGTACCAAGGGGATGTCGGGGGTAAGTTTTTCCACACAGAGAGTGGTGGGTGCTTGTAATGCACTGCCAGTGGTGATGGTGGAAGCGGATACCATAGGGTCTTTTATGAGCCTCTTAGGTAGGTACCTGGAGCTTAGAAAAATAGAGGGCTACATGCTAGGGAAATTCTAGGCAGTTTTTAGAGTAGGTTACATGGTCAGCACAACATTGTGGGCCAAAGGGCCTGTAATGTGCTGTAGATTTCTATGATCTACCTCATGCCATATTCCCAGAAGGTTAATTTACATGTTGAGTCTGTGGTAAAGAAGGCAACTGCAATGTTGGCATTTATTTCAAGGGGAATAGAATATAAAAACAAAGAGATAATGCCGAGTCTTTATAAGACACTAGTCCGGCTGCACTTAGAATATTGTCAACAGTTGTGGGTCCCTTATCTCAGTAAGGGCCTGTTGTCATTGGAGAGTCCAGAGGAGGTTCACAAGGATGATTCTGGGAATGAAGGGGTTAATGTATGAGGAGCATTTGGCAGCTTTGGGCCTTTACTCACCGGAATTTAGAAGGATGTGGGGGGGATCTCATTGAAATCTACCAATTGTTGAAAGGACTAGCTAAGGTGGATGTGGAGAGGATGTTTCCTATGATGGGGGTATCCAGAACTAGAGGGGTGATCTTTTAGGTAAGGAGGAATTTTTCTAGCCAGACAGTAGTGAATCCGTGGAATGCTTTCCCACAGACTGCAGTGGAGGATAAGTCCTTGGGTAAATTTAAGGCAGAAGTTCATCGTTTCCTGATTGGTCAGGACATCGAAGGATATGGCGAGAAGGCAAGTGTATAGGGTTGAGTGGGATCAGGGATCAGCCATGATGGAATGGTGGATCAGACTCAATGGGCTGAATGGCCTAATCCTGCTCCTATGTCTTATGGTCTAACTGTTCGATAAAGCTGAAATTTGTAAATACACACTTTCTTTATAATTTTATGCAGCGTATGATTTGTTATTTCTTGCTGACCAACAATTGTGTATGAGCAGTATGTATGCAGCATTTGCTCAAATCGACACTTCTTTAACTGGAGTATCACGATGGTCCTATTTCGTTGAACCCCAAATCATATTGACCCAAGACACCTATTGTTTATGGAAGTTGGCCTGCTCATCGCAGAATCCCTGGCTTTTAGCCAATTCTCCATATGAGCCCGGTGAGGGGGCTTCATAGTGAAAAATTTTTTTTCAACAATTTTACATCAAGGCTTGCTGCAAATCTACCAGTGTTAGTATAGAGATGAACTGACTGCTGTGTGGGGCTTTAGTGCAGCCAATCTATTTGGCATGAAACACACCATAGATGGTACTGAGCACAATTCTTTTGTAGATCACATTATTAAATGCATCATGTTACCACTAGAATTTGGAAAAATAATTTTGTAACAATTAATGATGTTTCACAAGTTTTTGTTCAAGCACCGTAGCAAAAAGAAAATCCACTGCACCTTTAGAAGCTCCTTGTTGGCAAATGCAAGAATTCCTTCAAAGATGACAACATTTGCTCCATACACAGTTTTCTGTAAAAATAAATTTAAAAATATTGCAGTTACTAACTAGTTTCAATGCTCAAGAAAAATTACCTCTGAGGTACCCAATTCAGATTTAAAACCAAATCAGCACCATCTGTGATGGACAGAGACAGATTGGAAAATCAACTTTCCAATTTAATTATACCTAATGGAAATGGACAGACAAGACAACACTTGGATTATTGATTAAAACATGAACTGCAAATGCACAGCTACTTTTCTTAGTTTCCAGTCCCCTAAACGTGAATACACAATGCAGGACTTCAACATTTATGGGATAGCTTGAGAAGCAAATCAAATTCTGAATTTCTGTCACATGTACTATTCATAAATGTAAATGCTATTATCACTCATAGTAATGTTTTCAGTAATGTCTTCTCATAAGTTACATGCCATCATTTTTAGAAATACTTCCTTGGAGCCTAAAACCCATAATAATCTGTCAGTTTTTGATTGAATATACAAAATTCACAAGTAGGTACTCAAGTTAAAATTTAATTACAAGACTAACTTTCTGTAAATAAAATCGCGGAAGTACAAAACTGTGCAATGAACTCCAGAGCTGATATTAACACTGTGATCAATATAAATTTAACATTATTTGGGGGGTGGGGGTGGAAATTAGCATTGAATTAATTAAAATTAGTAAAGCCATTTTGGATCATAAAAATTAAATAAAATTGCCAAAAATATCCTATTAATTAACATTCAGCTTACAGAGGAAAAATTACAGCCTGCAAAAATGTATGTACAATAGCAGTTTACTATTTAGTACTTATATTTAATCATTTCACCTATTCAACCCTATTTTAGGAATTAATTTGTTAGATGCAATGTAGTAATTAGTGGGTGGGTATTCCTTCATTTAAAAAAGTAATTGTTTGGGTATTAGCAACATAAGAAAACATGTTATTAAGCTGCACGGTTTTTTGAATCAACTAATTTTGATTTTCAAAAAAAATGGGATTCAGAGGTATACAGGTATATAGTTTCCTGAAAGTGGTGGCACAGGTAGAGAGGATGGCGAAGGTGAGTGTTTGGCACACTTATCTTCATTGGACAAGGCACTGAATACAAGAGTTGAGATATTATGGTACAATTGTATAAATAGTTGACAAGGCCACACTTGGACCATTCAGGATGCCCAGCTATAGGAAGGATGCCATTAGGCAGGACAGATTCACGAGTTTATGAGGAATGGAAGACTTGAGTAACAAGAGGCTGGATAGGCTGGGACTTTTTTCCCCTGAAGCACAGGATGTTAAGCGGCAACTTTATAGAGGTTTATAAAATCACGAGGGGCATAGTTAAAGTGAATGGTCTTTTATTCCTGGATAGGGGAGTCTAAATCTAGAGGGAATAGAATTAAGCTGAGAGGGGAATGATATAAAAAGGGACTTGAGGGACATAGTTTCCCCACCACACAATGGACGTGGATATGTGGAACAAGCTGTCAGAGGAAGCTGTAGAGGCAGGTACAATTACACTGCTCAATGTAATTTTGGGCAGATAAATGGATAGAAAGGATCCAGAGGGTTATAGGCTAAATACAGGCAAATAGGATAAATTCACATATCTTGGGTGACATGGATGAACCGGGTCAAAAGCCCTTTTCCATGTTGTACAACTCTTTGATAACAAAATTGAAAACTATGATCCTCACTATAACTATGAATCTTCCAACTCCAGAGATTTGTCCTAAACAGCAGTATGAACTATTCTGCAGAACCACCTGAATTCATTTCATTGGAATTTGTCCCTATTGTTGTGTGTGTGAATTAGATTTGAAACAAAGTTTAATATATTGCTAATTGGAAAGAAATATTCTGTGAGAATGGTGGTTCTTTCACATTTCAGAGTTTTCGTACATGAATATGCACAGAGCTTGACAGATCAGCTTTTCATTTCATGGTGTACACTGAGCTCACTGTCCTTTAGGAAGTACAGCTGTACTATCATTTCATAGGAACTGCAGGGTTCAATTTTTTCTGTTAGCTATCATCTTGTTCCTTTCTCTGTTAACAAATGATTCTGTTCCTCTTCCCCTCAGAGATTGTAGCCATTATCATCGCCAAGGCAAAATTATTGCCCAGCGCAATTAGCCTCTTAAACAGAATGGCTTGTTAGGCTGCTACAGAAGCTTAATTCAAGTTCAAGTTTAATTATCATTCAACCGTACATGAATATAGTGATAACTAAACAGCATTCCTCCAGGGCCAGGGTGAAAAACCCATTACCGCAGCACACAACACATGTGGTTATAATACAAAGAAAAAGCCCTAGTCCCTGAGGAGCATGGCCTATAGATTGATGGTGCATGGGACTTTGTCTTGGTCCAGCTTTTTCTTCCACTGAGTAAACACCAGAGAGCAGCATTGCCCCAACCCTGTACAGACTGGTGTGCCCAAAGAGGCCTCTGCTTTCTCCCGCACTGCCTCCAGCATCTCCTCCCCTGGGCAGCTGCAACAGGCAATCTTGTGGCATGAGGGCCTAGTCTGCGCCACCACTAAGGCAAGTAGCCCTATGCCATGGGTCTCAACAATGAATCAGAGAACCCGACGTCAAAATTCCACATAACCAATGCCCAACAGGGCATGCGACCACAATAAAAACGTCCAAGACAATCACTCGCACCATTTGTTGGATTGCTTGCTGCCTCGGCACAACGAATGCATGCAAAAAGCCGGGTGACTAAATAACAACAGTACACAATTCCAGCTCCAAAGCTATCGAGCAACTCACTAATGGGTTAGATCTGCAGTACTTGATGTTCTTAAAATCCAGAGTCCCGCAATTGTATGAAATATTTAAAAGACAAACAATTACACCTTTGATTGAAGCCAGGGAGGCCACTGTGTCCAAGCACGCCGCCGCCTTACCAGATTCAGCAAGGAATAAAAGATTAATTTTACAAGTCAAAAATTAAATCTCATTTTGAAATACCAGAACTGGAATAAATTTGTTAGAATTTATTTATTATTTAGAGATACAGTGTGGAACAGACCCTTTGAGCTATGCCACCCAGCAAACCACCGATTTAATCCTCACCTAATCACAGAACAATTTACAATGTCCAATTAACCTACTAACTGGTAATCTTGGAATGTAGGAGGAAACCTGAACACAGAGGAAACCCTTTACAATAAACTGGAATTCATTTGCTGGGATATTGTCAATAACACTCAGAAAAGAATTTCCAACTCAGGATCAATAAAGTATTATTATTATTATAATAAATGTTCTGCCTTCACTCTTGGGACTTTTGTTGGGAAACAGCACCAAAATCTTTTTTAGTATTATATGCGGTTAACTTGCCATTAGGCTTTTAAATAGCTTTTCAGTTCTGCAGAGTGTGAAATTCAGTCATTAGATTATTAGAATCTCACATAATTCATGGAATAGGGAACATTATTGTCTCAACCAAAAGGCAGCAGGAAAAGATTGCTGCATACAGGGACCAAGGTAATCTCAATTTTTAAAAATATAGTGCATCGGGACTCATTTATTCAGTGAATGTGTTCTTGTGTGTGTGTGACTGTTGGTAATGTGTTTTAGCGTCTTGACCCCATAGTAATGCAGTCTCATTTGGCTGTATTCATGAGTATTTATGTATGGTTGAATAACAATTAAACTTGAATTGAATGATAAAATAAGAATTAATCATACTCAGTTGTAAGATGAAGCCATCGGGAACAGGTAAACACAAACAAGCAAGCATTCAGAATACAACTGTCACCTATTAAAAAATTAGGCCATTTATGCTAGCACATACTGTGAATGAATGAATTACTATACAATGAAACAGAATTTGATTTATTCAGTATCTCCAGATCAAAATTCTGAAATTTCAAACAAAGCTACAAACTAACATTTTAATTTGACTGCATCTGGCAATGTCATAGTTATGCTGTTTAAACTTAGATAGACAATACTGAACGCAAGAAAGAAAAATCACCGCAAGGTTTTTTTTTATATATTATGCCTTGAAGGCTTACCACTGCCCTCTCAGCCCCTGTTGCAGTCCTTACTAACAAAAAAATTCAAGCAATAGCAAATTTCAGTCACGAGTCCCTATCCAATAAAATCTGTGATTTGGTTGTGGAGCATTAAATTTAAATGCAAAACTATAAAAAGAGGGAAACCACTTAATTGTATGCAGGGAGAAATAGCCAGAAGCTAAAAATGATGGTGGTATCTGCTTGAATTGTTGGTAATGTTAATTGTAAGTCTTTAGTTTTATTGTGTTTCTGCAGCCAGGTGAGAAATGCCATCAATTTAGGACTATTACAATGTCATCAAAAAGCAGGCATCAATGATTAACTAATTAAAATAGCCTTTTGCAAACTGTTTTAGGCATTACATTTATGAACTTTCCTAATAATTAAAATTTCACACAATTCATGGACTAGAGAACAATATTGTCTAAACTAAAAGAAGGCAGGAAAACATTGTTGCATACAGGGACCCAGAAAATCTCCATTTAAAAAAAAAGATGCAGTGCGTTTATACGAAGAATCTTAATCAAACTGCCACAAAACAACTATTTTCATGACATAAACACTCGTACATCAGTGATAATACACCCAATTCTAAATTCTGGGCTATAGATAAATCGGGCCTCAAACACAAAGTATACACGTTGTGAAGCCAATGAATTTTACATACACTATAACAGAGCACAAGTCCAGCACACCAACAGTGAAGTGCAAATTCATTTTAGCATTTAATTCCACTTGATTGTAAATTCACCCATCTTCCATAACAACATTGAAAGATTCAGCTACATGATCTCAAAAAAAAAGCCCATTCAAACACCAGACTGGTCCTTGGTCACTTGATCTTCAGCGTAGATTTCAAAATCCTCACCATTTATAACCAATTCTCGTAAGCACTTTTCTTCATTTCTTTAGTAACTCCTTTTAATGGTTTTGATTCTGAATTCCTCTTCCAAACATTACCATATACTGGTATACATAGAACACAGAAATTTACAGCACATTGCAGGCCCTTCAGCCCACAATATTGAGCCAACCAAGTAACCTACTCTTGAGACTGCCTAATTTTCCCTAGGAATAGTCCTCTATGTCAGCTTCAAAAATATCATTACTTGGTGGTGTGTTTTATCCACCATTCCTCCAAGTCATTCAATAATTTCTCCAACAACGGACCATGTCAAATATAAAGGTTAAGTCATACAATTGGCTGATGCACAGTGACCAAAAGTGTTTAAGACTTCTACATTTAGAAATTAATTAAGAAAGAAGCAGCAGTACCATATACCAAATCATAACAAAGATAATCAACATGGTTTCATGAAAGAAAAAACATTCTTGACATACTATGGTGGGAGAGTCTAAGACCAAAGGGCACAGCCTCAGAATGGGGGGGGGGGTCCCTTTAGAACAGAGATGAGGAGGAATCTCTTTAGCTAAAGAGTGGTGAATCTGTGGAATTCTTTGCCACAGGTAGCTGTGGAGGCCAAATCTTTATCTGTACTTAAGTCAGAGGTTGATTGATTACTGATTTGTCAGAGCATGAAGGAATATGGGGAGAAGGCAGGAGATCAGAGCTGAGAGGAAAAATGGATCAGCCATGATGAAACAGCATAGCAGACCTGATGGGGCAAATGGTCTAATTCTGCTCCTATATCCTATGGTCTTAGAATTGAGAAAAAAGTAATGAACAGAATTTAGTTGCAAGCTGCAATTACTGAGGTAAATGATTAGCCTACTTGTAGTGAAAAACAAAAGTACACTAGGTGCGAGAAGAGATTAGAAGACAAGATAGAAGTAGATTCACTCCCCCCTCCCACCCAATAAATGATAACATCCATTACAAAGAGGGTGGAATAAAATGTAAAGAAGACTTGCCACAACCAAATAGGATAATGGTAACACCGCACCTGGACTATTGTGCACTGTTCTGTTCTTCAATGTAAGGAGATACACCTGCGTTGTCACAGATCAAGGTTATTTCATTACTTTGAATCCAGAGATTAAAGGATATTACAAGGAAAAATCGAGTATTTTGGGACTATACTGAATGGATGAATATGAGTTGATCTTATTGAAGATACAAAGGGAGTTTAACAGGTACTGAGAGGATACTTCATTATGTGAGGAGTCTAGAATTAGAGAGTTAGGTACAAAATGAGAGATCACTTTATTAAAAAAAGTTGAGAAGGAATTTCTTCTTAAAAATTGTGAATCTTTTGAATTCTTCTCCCAAAGAGCTGTGAAGGCTGAATCACTGAACACCTTCATAAGTGATAATACTACTTTTGGACTACAAGGGAGTCATAGCACTGTGGACAAAGACCAGTGAGAATGACAGCTGGTACCCCCCCACCCCCAACAGGGTCCCAGGATCGAAGTTCTGATCGGGCAGGAAGCACGAGGGCTGGTGACTCCCTAGGCCTGGATTTCAGGTTGCAATCATTGGTGAGGCACCGTGTCTGCAAATTGAGAGTCCTCTGGGAAAGTCAGATGCCCAATGTCTGTGAGTGCACACAAGGCTAGACGGCTGGAGGCAGCCTGTATTGGGTTTGTGTGTACGTGTGTTTGAGAGAGAGGGGAAGCAGGCTTGTTTGGCTGCTATGTTCTTGCTTGTGTTGTTCTGCTGAACATTGTGGGTATGCTACTTTGGCTTTAGAAGCGAGTTCGTAAATCTGACAGGAGCAAAGGATATGGTGTGGGTGGAGCGCTGCAGGAGGGGTGTGGGACAGGTGGCAGAGAAGGAGTGCCACAGGTAGGGGTGAGGAAGGAGGAAGGAGCGGGTGCAGACACACCCAGTCCTGAATCATCAGGCAAGGTCATTTAATTTCAAACAATTGGTTTATGGATTATTACAGAATGTCTCTCTGGTGCTTCCTGCTCCCTCACCTCCCCCTTCCCCTTTTCGCAACCATGATTCTCCTCTCCCTGCCCCCTTCCCATTCTCAGTCCACAATAGAGACCCAAAACAGAGTCAGATTTACAGTACTGAATCATGTACAGTAACAGAATAATGAAATTTGTTTTTTTTTGCAGTACAGTGCAATAAAATTACTACAGTACAGCGCAAAAGTCTTAGGCACCCTAGCTATATACATGTGCCTAAGAATTTGTACATGTACATATGATAAATAAATAAATGAACTTGAATAGGTTGGGAAATGGAACTGTGGCTAAGATCAGATCAGCCCAGCTGTTATCTTATTCAATGGTGTACAGCTATTCCTGCTCTCAATTCATATGTCTTTTCAAACAAAAAGCATCAAAATTCTTAAGCCTACCCAATCCTTTCTTCGACTGTGTGTGGTGAAATCATAAACTGGAACTTTCACACTTTTCCCTTTCTTCAGCTTCCTCAATGTATGTATGATTAGGTCAAAATCAAAGGCATCAGGATGGTCAAAATTGTATTCACTTTTGGCAGCTAGTTCTTGTTCCTCCTTGTTTAAGACCTGTCAATGGGAAGAAAATAATTAATCTAATTCCATACAAATTTTAAGATTACAGCTTTAGCCTTTATTCACAGAACAACAAGCCATAGACAATATGGAACATTGCAAGGAAGTTATTTTTTTCAAATTATTTAAAGCCATTATTGCTCCAAGAGTTTCAGAGAAACAACAAATGTCAGAAACACAGATACTGATATGAAGATAATAGCTGGACAAATAACAACAATAAAGTGCCAAAAATTACAGCAACATAATGCAAGTGCTAGTAATTAATTCAGCAACAAAGATCTTGGAATCTGGTAATTGCAAATCATACAAATTAAACATGGGTATTAGAGTGCAGATAATGGAGCAAGTGAAAGTAAGCTGATTCAGAAGTGCTATAGCTTTACAGTGAAAAAATTGAGCTAACGTAAAGCGGAACTGCAGCAGTCCAAACACGAGTCCAGAAGAGGGCTTTTAGGAAAAAAAATCATGTAAATGATCAGCTTACTTGTTGTGAAAATAAAAGCACACTGGTGCGAGATTGGATTAGAAAACAAATAGAAAATAGGCTACCAATAATAAAATGTTCTTAAGATATTGAGTGTACAGCATGCTTGGTCACCACACCACTAAGAACAATCTAATTGGTAGCTGATCACAGATCTTAATCAAAATTAATGTAAGATTAGGAAGGATATTTAGTTATAGAAAACTTTAATGTCATCTTACAGAAGAATACAAGAGTGTAAGTAGTAGAAGCCCCGAACTTCTTGGCCTCCGATAACATTCAATATAACCATGGTGGATCCAAACTTCGATTCAGTACTATTTCCCTGTAGCTCTCCATAATTTTTAACATGCCTACAAAATTTATCTGTATCACACTCCACGGCTTTCTATGGTTATGAGTACGCTTATAAATTCTTTCATATACGGGCAACCCGACATAATTAGCTTCAAAACTTTAAATCCTCTGAATTGTTTATTTTGATGACAAGTTCAAAAAATTTTTGAAGGTGAACAAACAGGGAATTCAGATTCATACTTCAAGTGGATTAATCTGCTATGTAAAGCAAGAAGAATAAAAAGTTTTGGAGAAAAACATACAGTGGAAGAAACAGAAATGCATGTGGAGACAGCCCAATTTGAAATCAATGTAAAATGACATTTGCTCGATAACAATCCATTTCTTATCTTGTTAAAACCTTCTTGTAACTATGCAATAATGAAATGAAGCAGCATTAAATAGCAATACACAAATGGAACAGCTTCAACTAATCATTAACAGTTCCATAGAATACCTACAAATTTTCATACTAATATACCACACAATACCCTTAAAATAACCCACTACAAATAAAACCATTTTACCTTATAAAAGGAATCCATAGAAAGCAGAACCACCCAAGGAACATCCAAAGCCTCAATGATCTTGTTAGCCACAGTAGTTTTGCCAGAAGAACTTCCTCCACACAAACCTACAAAAATAAAAGCACATTTTGGAGTTTAATGGTGGATGGGAAGGATGCAATACCCATCCTTAACAGCAAATTCATAAATTAATTACAATGGTGCTCATTTAGAAATTGTCCCAAAATATTTTTATACAGGTGTCACCCGCTTTTCAAACGTTCGCTTTACGAAATCTCACTGTTATGAAAGACCTACATTAGTTCCGTTTTAGCTAACAGAAGGTGTTTTCACTGTTACGAAAAAAGGCAGCACGTGAAAAAAAGCAGCGTGCACCCCGAGCAGCCGCTCCTCCTCCGGATTCGGAACTGCATTCTAGCTGGCATTGCTTAAACACGTGCCTGTGAGCATCCGTTAGCAAGATGAGTTCTAAGGTATCGGAAAAGCCTAAAAGAGCTCGTAAGGGTGTAAGGGGAATTGGGGAGGGAAGGAGCAATTGTCGATGTTTCAGCAGGGTTCTGACCATCCACCACCACCCCCCCAACCCCACAGACGCTGTTTGACCTGCTGAGTTCATTCAGCAGTGTTTATTGCAAGCTCTGCAATCTCTTGAGTCTCCGAACCTTAAAAAACTTATTAGCCATTTTTTTTCAGTTCTTTCAGGTTCTTGCTTTGTGCCTGCCTGTAAACAGACAAATCTCAAGGTTGTATAATGTATACAAACTTTTATAATAAGTGTACTTTGAACGTTCTTTGTTTAAGGAGAAAGATGTCTACAAAATAATGGTGATGCTCCTATTTTACTGATGTAATGGTGGGAGAAAGTAGAAGATTCATTTCTGTCTGCTTTTTTTCTCTTTCTCTCTTCTTCCTCCTCCCCTCCCCTTTGTGTTTCTCTTTACCTCCCAGAGTTTGTTGCTCTTTGCTTTCCCCAATTTTCCCCTTCAAAAGCCTTGGGGTGTTCAGGTGACATGTACGGATCTTGTGGCTATCATTGTATTGAACGGTACAGAAGGGATAATTTCTCCAGATAGCAGAAAGGTTGGCCAGCATTGGCTAAAGCATCTTGGTTTCAAGCTCAACTGCCAGGGTTCTGTGCTTGATCAAGCTGCGAAGACAATGATCAATGATCACCAAAGCCAACAGCAGCACTCTCTGGTGATACCATACCTACCTGGCAAAAAGCCAGTTCAAAAAACTACAGTACCCACCTGCAGTGACCTGAAATTATACTGGAGGCACTATTTTTATATTAGCTGTTACAAAAGACTGGAATTGGGACTATTTGGGGAGTGCCAAACTTCCTTACTCAGAGAGTGGTAGCTGTGTGAAACGAGCTTCCAGCAGAAGTGGTAGAGACAAGTTCGATATTGTCATTTAAAATAAAATTGGATAGCTATATGGACAGGAAAGGAATGGAGGGTTATGGGCTGAGTGCAGGTCGGTGGGACTAGGTGAGAGTAAGCGTTCGGCATGGACTAGAAGGGCCGAGGTGGCCTGTTTCCGTGCTGTAATTGTTATATGGTTACACTTAGCATAAAACTAGACATAATTAAGTGTTTCAATCATGGTGAATGAAGCAAGGACAAAGTGAGCTTGGCTTGTGGAAGCTGACGAAGATGATGTTGAAAAGGTTTTGGCATCCCATGACCAAGAACTGATAGATGAAGAGCTGATGCAATTGGAAGAGGAAAGGGTAACAATCGAAACCGAATGCAGTAGCGAACGGACCGAAAGTGAAGTCGTCCAGGAACTGAACGTGAAGCAACTGCGTGAGATTTTCGCTGCAATGATTGCAGAAAAGTACGAGTTTAATTTTGAAAGGGTACGTCGGTTTAGGGCATATTTGCAAGATGGTTTGACTGCTTACAAAGAACTGTATGATAGAAAAATGTGTGAGGCTAGCAGTCAAGCAAACCTTCCAATCAGCCATAGCAGATGACGAACGTCGACCTTCGACATCGAGGCAGGCAAACATAGAAGATGACCTGCCTGCCCTGATCGACGATGAGATGACACCCCAGTGTCCCACCACCCCAAACCCCGGGCCGTGAACCGATACATCGCCGCAGAGAATGCAGCGGTAGCCAGGACACACCCAGCACATCTTTAAGAAAAAAAGCCGAAATAAACAAGCTAATTAATTAGGTGCCGCCCGGCACCTAATTAATTAGCTTGTTTATTTCGGGTTTTTTCTTAAAGATGTGCTGGGTGCCTCCCGGCCACCGCTGTACCCCTGCATTCTTCGCGGATCGGTATCGGTCGGCAGCCTGGAGGGTGGGGGCCACTACACCACTCCAGCCTCCGAGGACTCAGCCAAACACACCATCATCAGTGTGCTCGGCAAGCTGTCTTCTCAATTCCTGTAAGTGATTCTACACTGTACATACATTATTTCTACTTTATATCGGCTGTGTATTTTTATGCGTTACTTGGTATGATTTGGCAGTTTCATAGCTTAAAGGTTACTGGAGAGCGCTTACGTCGTGTTTTTGCCGAGAGCACTTGCGTGAGATTTTCGCTACGGAGAACAGTGCAGGCAAGTATTTCTACTTTATATAGGCTGTGTATTTATCATATCATTCCTGCTTTTACTATATGTTACTGTTATTTTAGGTTTTATGTGTTATTTGGCATGATTTGGTAGGTTATTTTTGGGTCTGTGAACGCTCACAAATTTTTCCCATATAAATAAATGGTAATTGCTTCTTCGCTTTACGACCTTCCAGCCTACAAACCGTTTCATAGGAACGCTCTACCTTCAGATGGCGGGGGAAACTTGTATTGTTTTTCAAATTCAAATTTTAAAAATCTTAAATCAGGTCAAAAGAATGCAAAATTTATTTTGCACAGCCTGAAGCAATCAATTTTGTTTTGTCATTCTTACAACCCTGAAAGTAGGAATCATTTGGGGGATTCGTTTTTGGAACTTTCACATTTATAGGAAAGGCTTTACTTAATTCAATCTTCAAAAAGAATCATCCTCTTCTGTTAAAGAGAATAAAAAAAACTATCCATTATTCTGATTTAGTAGTTATAATTCAAAAAAAGAATAAAGATTAGATTAGTTTTATTTGTCACATGTACATCAAAAAAAGCAGTGAAAAGAGTTGTTCGCGTCAAATCAGTGAGGATTATGCCGGGCTGCTGGCACCAAAATAGCATGCCCACAACTCACTAACCCCGACTGTTTTTGAAATGTAGGCGAAAACAGATCGCCCAGAAAAGATGCTGTGCAAGAGAAGCACTCAGGATAAAATTATAAGTCAAGTTCAAAAGGAGTAACTAATTAATTGTGTAAAATCCAAGTAATAGAACTGACACTGAATTATGCAATTTATTTCTTGGCTTCAGATATGCAAATAGGCTGGAAATAATAACGGCACTGACCCAATTAGCAAAGTAAACGGAGATTAAGTTTCATATAGAGATTTGAGCCCATTGAATTTAGACCTAAAAGAGAGCGACTATTTTCTAACTGGCAAGAACCAGAACTGTGAAAAAGCACAATTTAAATTTCCCTGTACAGAAATGACTAAAGGTTAATGGGAAGGTACAAATATAATTTAAGAGTCTAATGGAATGTCAGCCTCCACTTTGAAGAAATACAAAGGAGTGGTACTTAAACTGAAATTGAGTAGTCAGGCTAACCACATTTGGTTTACTAGACATTGCTTCACAAAAGGGATACATTGGTCCTGGAAAGTGCATAGCAGATTTACCCAAATAACAATTAAAGGTGGAGACAAATTGATTTTCTCCGAAGAGGGAAGTTCAGAACTAAGGGGTGTAACTTTTTAAACAAAACGGAGTCAGACCATTTAAAGGTGATGCCAGGAAGCAGTTCCTCATATATACTAGTAGAAAATTAGAACTCCGTTCCTTTACTCAATTTCAGTATAAGTAACACTCCTTTCTACTTTAAAGTTAAAGCTGACATTCCATTAGATCCTTAAATTATATTTGTACCTTGGAAAATTTCTAACATGAAATCAATTAGAATACAGAACAAAGTGGACTAATAGATATAATTAACCATGCAAAGCAGTCTATCCTTATGTTCTCCAGTACTGTAGGAGATGACTGCAGGTTTTAATAAGCATTACTGTTATTAGGAAAGTCGTTAAAAAAAAGTATCATTCACCAATGACAAAGGCTTCTTTAAAAGGAGTTCCTGATTCCGTGTACCAGGGAGGTCGTCCTGCAGTGTAGATGGTTCGCTTGCTAGTCCTCAGAAGTGGTGGTTCGGACTTGCTTTGACTAGTTGTTCGCTTCCGTGGAGAAAGAGATGGAGTTAACGGTAGTCGGGAGAACAAACCATCCAAGGAATCCTCACCGCTGCCACTAGGATAGAATACATACACTAAGGCACACGCTTTCTCCTTAAAATATTTACTATCCCCATTTATTTTTTGTGTTCATATGAGTGATGTAAGCCAAACAGCCTTTCACGCCTGCCCGGCATTCAATAAGATCATGACTGATCTTTTACCTCACTCCCACTTTACTAAATTATCTAATTATTCCAAGATATTCAAATTACAGTAGCAAAGATAATATCAAAGTTAAAAGTAAACAAAAGAGACTGCAGACTCTGGCAACCTCAAAGAAAAACAAGTAGTACTAGGGACATCCAGTGGGTCGGGCATCATCTGTGGAGAGAGAAGCAATTAATGTTTCAGGTCAATAATCCTACTGAATAATCATGAAATTAATGTCAAATTCTGCTTATGCTAAATATTATGATAAAAAAAATCAAGCCTTTGGCACTCTTTCCTCATTGAAATTTGATAGGAAATATTACTGAGTCCCATCTCTGGCTTTTAAATAGCAGAAGTAGATCTAGACGTTTCTAAATTCTGAAAGACAATTTGCCACAAAGGTACCCAAAATATCCTGGATTATACGAAAACAAATCTGGATAGAACTCTCTGAAGCTGCACTTTCTCCAAGGCAGTTCTACTATTCCAAATTCAAAGTAAGAGTGCCAAGTTGCAGCAGATTCTAAAAAACTGACTTCTATTCAGTCATCTCTTTTCCCAACATCGACCTTTGACCTGTATTACAGATTATGCTTGTCTATGCAAATTTTTAAATGTATCCCGAAGTGCTCCCCAACACAAACCTCCGTCACCTGACCTATCTCATTCCCTAACAAGAGATCTAACACTGCCCCTTCTCTAGTTGGCACCTCTATGTATTGCTGCAAAAAACTATCCGGCACACATTTTACAAACTCTAAACCATCCAGCCCTTTTACAGTATGGGCTTCTCAGTCTATGTGTGGAAAATAAGAATCTCCCACAATCACAACCTTGGGCTTACTACAAATATCTGCTATCTCCTTATAAATTTGCTATTTCAATTCTCACTCCCCATTTGGTGGTCTATAGTACACCCCTATAAGTGTTACTGCACCTTTCCCATTCCTCAATTCCACCCAAATAGCCTCCCTAGATGAGCCCTCTAATCTATCTTGCCAGAGTACCGCTGTAATATTTTCTCTGACAAGCAACGCCTCCCCCTCTTGTCCCTCCGATTCTATCATACCTGAAGCAATGAAATCCAGGAATATTTAGTTGCCAATCACACCCCTCCTGTAACCATGTTTCACTAATAGCTACCACATCATACTTCCAGGTACCAATCCATGCTTTAAACTCATCCACTTTTCTTATAATGCTCCTAGCATTAAAATAGATGCATTTAAGAAATTTTCCCCCTCTTACTCTCTGTTTATCACTAATGGTGCAAACAACCTTACTATTTTCTTTTTCTTCCTTCTCCCCTACATCTGTTCCTACACTCTGGTTCCTCTCCCCCCTTGTATCTAATTTAAATTCACTGGAGCCTCTCTCATGCCAAAAGGCAAACTCTTGATCTCCCAATCTACCACATCAAAGCTCTACAACTTACTTTGTAACTGTAATACTATATTTTGCATTCTGTTTTCCTTCTTTCTACCTTAATGTACTTATGTATGGCATGATCTGTCTGGATGGCACACAATATTTTCACTGTATTTCAGATCATGTGATGATAATAAACCAATTCAGATTTTTTCTGATAACATTTCATGTGCTATCTAGAACCATTGTTGCATAGAACTTTAAATCAAAGAGTACAAACCTTAATATGCAAAACTATTGACAGAAATGTCATTGCCCTAAAAGTTACATGTATAATATATTCCAATTTGGAAAATGAAATCTCATTTGGATCCAAGAACTGTACTGCAATATAACATTTACAAGAATTAAGTTAGACTCATCATTTTTATAACTATTAACTTAATATTCAGTAATGACATAAAAATGTTATTGCAATACAACAAATTAAAGCTTCTGCATTCATTGAGATATAGGAGCTTTCACGCGGCTCTAAATAAATTAAGCTATCCAACTACTCTGGTGATGTTTCCACAGAAAATTATTTCGACAAGCTTATATAAATAGCATACAAATACAAAATTACCTTGCAAGTTTAAATCAAGTTGATGGACATTAGAACAAAATCCACCAGCAGCTGATTTAGTCATGGCAAATTCATCTCTTCCCACCAACAGATTGTTTTATCCGCCACAAAGAATCAAGGAAGCACTAAATCTCTGTCTGCAAGTTTGCCATTGCAACTGCTAACAAAGATAGAAATCTAGGTCAATTATTAGCATTGACAAGAAAATCCTGAAAGTGGGATCACTGACTAAAGATCCCAAGCAGAAATAGGATGCTACCAGAGAGCAAGTGTTGGGAAGGTAGAGCTAGCAAGCAGGCTTGAGATTTACCATTAACATTGCATCCAGAGCTTTGTGGCCAACCGTCAATTCATGTTCCAATGCAATTCACCAAGTACATTTTAGATAAATACGCTTTTAACAGAAATGAAACTACTAGAAAATCAGCACTGAAGTTTCTCTTAAATGGAATGGAAATGGGATAGTGAATGCTGCCCTCACTCGTAAGTCTGCCATTTTCCACACATCTGCCTTTGCCCTTACCCACTACTGTCCTATCAGGGTTAGGGTTCCCCTTGTTCTCACCCACCACTCCA
Organism: Mobula hypostoma; assembly: GCF_963921235.1. Classification (NCBI taxonomy): domain Eukaryota; kingdom Metazoa; phylum Chordata; class Chondrichthyes; order Myliobatiformes; family Myliobatidae; genus Mobula; species Mobula hypostoma. Next base: position 38,712,480 of record NC_086098.1, read on the forward strand.
AGAGCCTCCGTATCCAGCACATCATTCTCTGTAACTTCCATCATCTCCAACGGGATCCTACCACGAGGCACATCTTCCTTCCCTACCCTGGTTTTCATAGGGATCACTCTCTACATGACTCCATTGTCTACTCATCCTTCCTCCTGGATCTCCCTCCTGGCACTTATCCCTGTAAGCATGACAAGTGCTACACCTCCTCCCTCGCCACCATTCAGGGTCCCAAACAGGCGATGCTTCACCTGCAAGTCTGTTGGGGTAATCTACTGTATGTGCTGCACCCTGGTGTGGCCTTCTCTATATTACTGAAATCCAGTGCAGATGCAGAGACTGCTTTGTTGAGCACTTATGCTCCATCCACTGCAACTGCCAAGATCTCCTGGTGCTACCCACTTCAATTCAACTTCCCATTCCCATACAGAAATGTTTGATCCACTGTCATAATGAAGCCAAATTCAGGTTGGAGGAACAATACTTCATATTGTCTGGATAACCTCCAACCTGGTAGCATAAGCATTGACTTCTCCAACCTCCAGTAATCAATCCCCTCTAGTTTCCCCGTACCTTCTCCATATTTCCATCCCAATTCTGATTATCCTCTCACCCCTTCTCTTCTCCTCCCTTGCCACATACATATCACTTGCTTCTAGTTTCCTTTCTCCCATTGTCCACTACCCTCTCCTATTAGATTCTTCCTTCTTCAGCCCCTTACCTCTTCCAACTATCCCTCAGCTTCTCACCTAGTCTCACCTGTCACCTGCCTACTCCTCCCCACACCCCCACTTTCTTATTCTGGCTTCTGCCCTCTTCCTTCCAGTCCTGAAGGGTATTGGCCCAAAACACTAACTGCTCACTTGCTTCCACTGATGCTGCCTGACCTGCTGAGTTCCTCCAGTATTTCATGTGTGTTGTTAAAAATCGGCAGCCTGTAATTATTCTTGCTCATGGATGGAAAATGGATGTGGTTACTGTAGTTTCATACATGTCTTCAGCATGGCACCCTTAGGCCAAATAATAATTTACTGTATGTTTCAGAAGAGAGAATGTAGCTTGTGGATGTAATTTTTAGCTCCATTTCCAGCTCTTCAGATAACAGAACAAGTTCTGGACAACTATCAAACCAATGGGACTTCAACTTCCACACTTGGAAAAAAAATGAATAAGCTAGAGCAGATCCCAAATTTGGTTGACAACAGTAAGATTTATAAACAAGGCCCCAAGTTCATTATCAGCAGATAATATGTAGCCAGCATTAACAGACCTACCTGTTGAGTACAAGTGACATTTAGAGTGATGCAAATTGGATTAGATACCAACAGGGACAAGATTCCATCTCAGATTGATCAATAAGTACTAACTATATATTGGTATGTTTATCAATAATATGCTCTGCTATGATATATGACCTTATAAGTCTATACTACTTTCCTGCGATGGCGCTCCATGGAAATGTGCTCAATGGTGGGGAGGGCTTTACCCGTAATGGACTGGGTCACATCCACTACTTTTTGTAGGATTTTCTGTTCAAGGACATTGGTCCTTTCCAGGCGGTGATGCAACCAGTCACCCTGCCTCGGCCACTGGTATGATTGTCACCATTTTGAAGCAGGTGGTGATAAAGTTTAAGGGAATGGGGGGATTCTCAGATCCCTGTAAACAATGGATTCAGTACTGACCATGTCTGTGACTGCAGTGTGTTTGAATAATGTCTCACAGCTGCCTTCTTTGGAGCAAGATAATTAAAGTTTGCCCAGATCCACACCAGATGTCTCTGGGCTTTTCACACCTTTTGATTTTGACAAAAAGCAGTACCTGATGGAAATTAGACAGAACATTCCTTTCTTAATTAAAGCCTAAATGTGACGGATGTTCTTATCTTTGTAATTAAGTTGTGGCTCCAGCAAACCAGGTAGGACATTCCTTTCTTTAATTAAGGTGGCTGGAGTGTCTAACAAATTGATTGTACTTTTGTATCAGTAGTCCATTGACTTGGCCGGAATAGTTATCAAACTGATTGTTCTTTTGTATCGGTGGCCTTATAACTTCTGACAATTCTGATATCGGGCAGTGAACTTGTAGAACCGCCGGGGAGATGAGAAAGGTTCTTTCCCTGATGACGGGTCCAAGTTCACTCGCCGGCTGAGCTTGAAGAAATAAACTGGTAAAAAGATAAGTAACGATCTTTATGTGCTGTCGTTATTTGATCCAGCAAAGTTAAGTTTACAGTGGGAACCTCCGACTGCAGCAGTGAGAGATGGAAGATGTCCTTGAATACTCCAGCCAGCTGACTGGCAAAGGTTTTCAGTGGCCTACCAGGTGCACCATCAACACCTGATGCCTTACAAGGGTTCACCTTCATGAAAGATGTTACATTGGCTGAGACAGAGATCACAGGATCACCAGACACTGAAGGGATTTGCTCAGGTGTAGCTTCACTCTCCCCTTCAGAGCAAACATAAAAAGGTGTTCAGCTCATCTGGGAGTAAAACATCACAGCCATTCATATTAGGTTTCACCTTGTAGGACGTAATGCCTGCAATGCTTTAATGCTAGAGAGAAAAGTAGAAACTGGGGCATTTACAGGAATTCAGAAGAGGGACTGCAGTTCAAAGGATTGGTTTTTGATTGAAAGGCTCAAAATTCCAACAAATAAATTGGATTCCTGGAGCAAAAGCATCCCTTTGGAAGCTCATGGTACAACAATTTGGTCATTCACATGTTTGAATTTGATGGAAAGAAACTTGAGGCTTAAATATTTATTTCCACAACAGAATTTTGTATGCTGTTTCACCTATTCAACTCAAAATTGCTAAAGATCAATTTTTCCATACCTCCCAAATTCTAATATTAACAATTTACAGGGAAAACATAAGGGAAGGACTATTTCAATTAAGAGCAGAATTAAGTAAAATGTTTTCAAGGAATCAGCTGTTGATTTCAAATGCGCTGTGGGAGGGAATAGGGATCAAATATGAATCATTTAGACCAAGAGAACAGCAACAGGTATTCAGCAGAAATTTGGACTTTTTGGAAGCTTTAAATTGGCCAAGTGGTTAAGGCGTTGGTCTAGTGATCTGAAGGTTGCTAGTTCGAGCCTCAGCTGAGGCAGCGTGTTGTGTCCTTGAGCGAGGCACTTAACCACACATTGCTCTGCGACGCCACCGGTGCCAAGCTGTATCTGCCCCAGTGCCCTTCCCTTGGATAACATCGGTGGCGTGGAGAGGGGAGACTTGCAACATGGGCAACTGCCGGTCTTCCATACAACCTTGCCCAGGCCTGTGCCCTGGAAACATTCCAAGGCAGAAATCCATGGTCTCGTGAGTCTAATGGATGCCTATTAAAAAAAATCGAGAGGCCAACAAGAAGGAAATATAAAAAATTTTAAGGAAGTAAAAACATGGATAAGAGTATTGGCAGTAAAAGGCCAATCTTTCCCCATAGCCTGTAAATTTCTCCATGCACTTTCAAATACCTGAAACAATTCTTTTTCATTCCTGCTACTGAATCTACAGAACAAACATATCAATTAAAAAGTCAACTGCATCTTTTTCACAAAACACCTTAAATCCAAATATTCTGGTTACTGATTCTCCATGGATGGAAGCATTAACGCCATACAAATGCCAGATAACAATCACCACCAATAGAACAAAACTAACAAACCTCTCTTTATATTCAGTGGCTTTATTATTTTGTAGACTCTATCCATGAGGAACTCAATTGGACCAACCAGATAAATGCTACAAGAACAGGGAACCTGTCAAACTGGGCATCCAGTAACAAATGATGCACCTCCTGACACACCTTCCATCATCTACCAGGCAACAGTCAGGTGCATAGTAGAATACTCTCCACTTTCCTGGACAAAAACATCTCCAACAATACTCAAGAAGCCTAACATCATCCAGGACAGATCAGCTTGCATGACTGGCAGTCATTCACCATCAGAAACATTCATCCCTTCCATTTCAATGACTGCATTGTCTACCATCTGCAAAATGCAGAGTGTGCATACTCCAATACAACACTCTAAAACAAAGAATAAATGCAGCAGGCATTCTCCCTTTCTTTACCCAAATCCAGGCCACCCCAACCAAGCCCCTCCACTTATGTTGGTGTTACTTCATCGTCACTAAACCTAAATCCTATCACCTCCTATTTGACACACTGTGGAATTCCCCACGTCTGAAGCATTTCAGCTATTCAAAAAGGCAGTCCCCCAGCAATTATGGATGGACATAACTGCTGGCTTTGCCACTGATTTCCAAATCTTGAAAAATAAATACTATAGCATGACCATATGGAAACTGACTGGAGATTTTTTTTTGAAAAAATGTGGTTCTAACATTTGGAATCCACCAGCCCTCCAACAAGGTGTAGCATCAATCAATCTGTCAACTGGAAGGATTCAAGGAATATCAGAATAGTTGCCCGTTTATGTAGAGAATATTTTAAATTTAGTTAATTTAGTACCGATTCGCAGTAACAAATTCAATCTTCTTTCTTTCCGTTTAAAACATCGTGTGGCTATTTCCGGCAACGCGGCTTCATGGCAAATTCGTATTTTTTTAAAAAAAGTTTCCAATATTTTACTGCGATAATTGGATCTTTCATATGCTCCTGGCTGATTTAATTATGATAAATAATGCAACTCCTTGTAACTCACACTTACGTCTGCAATGACGGACTTGATTTTAGGTTATTTGAAATATTGTTTAGCCTGTCACAGGCTCGGAGAGTGAAGTAAATGTGAAGTGAGTTAGGCAACATGTGGAAGGGCCTACGATGATGCTCAGCTCACTCACTAATACGCCGGTACTTCACAGCAGCACGCGTGGTCCCTCACGCACACCGTACCGGGGAGGACGAGGCCTCGTTGCCGGGCTGCCCCATGGCAACCGGGCAGCCAGCCCATGTTCAGTGCCCCAGGCCTGCTCCTTTCCGCTACGCGCCACGCTCCCAGCCCCAGGCGAACCAGTGAATTTCCAGCACCGACCACTCCAGCAAGTCCCCGTCTCCTCGCAACGGCCACCGTGTCGTTTTGCTTGTACCTGTCTGACCTGGAGATGACCCGCTCCTGGTCCTCTCCCACCGGGGCGATCTGATCCACGGTCCCAGCCATTGCTCCGCTCCTTCAGCGCTTACTGAGAGCGCGCCGCCGTGTGTGGATGACGCGAGGACGCACGTCATTTCGGCGCGAACGCGAAGTGGAGTTGTAGTTCTTGGTTTCTGCCCCGGGATGGACTGTGGTGGTAATCTCTGAATCGCAGTGTTTAATTATTCGGCTCAGGGATGGACTGTGTTGGTAATATTTGAATCACATAAAGGGTTTAACACAATAGACAATAGGTGCAGGAATACGCCATTCACTGTGATCATGGCTGATCATCCACAATCAGTATCCAGTTCCTGCCTTATCCCCATAACCTTTGATTCCGCTGTCTTTAAGAGCTCTATCCATCTCTTTCTTGAAAGCATCCACTGCCTTCTGGAGCAGAGCATTCCACATATCCACCACTCTCTGGGTGAAAAAGTTTTTCCTCAACTCCGTTCTAAATGGCCTACGCCTTATTCTTAAACTGTGGCCTCTGGTTCTGGACTCACCCATCAGCGGGAACATGCTTCCTGCCTCCAGCGTGTCCAATCCCTTAATAACCTTATATGTTTCAATAAGATCCCCTCTTATCCTTCTCAATTCCAGTGTATACAAGCCCAGTCGCTCCAATCTCTCAACATATGACAGTCCCGCCATCCTGGGAATTAACCTTGTGAACTTACGCTGCACTCCCTCGATAGCAAGACTGGCCTTCCTCAAATTTGGAGACCAAAACTGCACACAATACTCCAGGTGTGCACTCACCAGGGCCCTGTACAACTGCAGAAGGACCTCTTTGCTCCTATACTCAATTATACTTTATTGTTGCCAAACAATTGATACTGGAATGTACAATCATCACAGCGATATTTGATTCTGTACTTCCCGCTCCCTGGATTACAAATATTAAATATTAAAATAGTAAATATTAAAAATTTAAATTATAAATCATAAATAGAAAATAGAAAAATGGAAAGTAAGGTAGTGCAAAAAAAACCAAGAGGCAAGTCTAGATATTTGGAGGGTACGGCCCAGATCCGGGTCAGGATCTGTTCAGCAGTCTTATCACAGTTGGAAAGAAGCTGTTCCCAAATCTGACCCTTGTTATGGAGGCCAGCATGCCATTAGCTTTCTTCACCGAAGAGTTATTCGGCCTATAAAGTCATTGTCAAGTCCCTGCAAGATCTGTCTAGTTAGGCTCCCTCCCCATAACCCATGCAATATTTTATGCTATTTTTTTCAATTGGATTTTGGATATTCTTCTCTGGCATTATGAAATTAGATACCAATACTACTTTAGTTTTTTTGCCAATCATTTGGTTTCCTCTGTTTTCGACCCTTTTGACAGGGGCCACCGTTTTCCTTTATCTAGTTCTGGAACCTTTATAATTAAAAGCACCTTTCCCAGATCCCCTTTTAATCTCCTGTGCTGTAAATTGAGTAACCCATTCTTTCCAAACATTCTAGGAAATCTTGGGCAGCTTCCCTTAAGGCCTTTGCTTCACTGTCTTTGATCTTACATTTCATTATTTTTTTAAAGATAGGCAAGTATTTAGCTATGTTGAAACATTTTCCCAGGAATAAAATATTTGAGGTCAGCATTCCTGCACGAATATTACCTGACAACTTTGGTCGTGATTCTGTGGCCACAATGACGTTTCAGTGGTACATAGCCAGAGCCACTATGAAACACACTTTACTCTTTTAGTTCCCCTAAAAGACCAGCCATTCTCTGTTCAATTTACCTCCACAGCTACTCCGTGACACCAGGCACTACTTCTTTCCCACTTCATAGACTCTGCATATGAAATACAGATGTAATTTTTCAATTTAATACTCTCCTTTTATTATCCACAAAACAGTCACTTCAGTATTGAGGAGACCAATCACAGTGTGTGACCATTTTGCCATTATTAGCTTTCATGGTGTTGATTCTGGCTTTGTTTCTCTGAAGTAGATATGATGTACTGGTGTACCTCACAGGGTAACTCTAGAAGACAAGTATGTATTAGTCATGCAAAGACTGTATAGCTGGCAGTATTCATGTTGTTAAGTGTCAGATTGTAGTGCAGTTTCATAAAAACCTATAAAATGTTTCTTACCATAATTTCTCTTTTGGCATGAGCACTTTGGATAATTTTCTGAATAAATATCTTAAAGAGGAGCTAATGAGGTGTTAGCAAAACAGTTTTGCATCTGGAATAGCCACTGATGTTGGCACGATGTAGAAATGTAAACTATTCAAGAATAGAGAAAGGCAGGATTGTCATGGATACAGACACTACAGGTATTCAGAGACTGGAGAGTTGTCGTGTCAAAGGAAGAGGACATAACAGTCATTGAAGAGGATATCCTTGGGGGATCATCCAGTGAGTCTGTATGGGTTTATGGGTCTTATTTCAAGGGGAATAGAATATAAAGGCAAGGAGATAATGCTAAGTCTAAGTCCTGGTCAGGCTGCCCTTGGAGTATTGTCAACAGTTTTGGGCCCCATATTTCAGAAAGGATGTGTTGTCATTGGAGAGAGTCTAGAGGAAGTTCACAAGGATGATTCCGGAAATGAGGGGGTTAAGCTATGAGGAGTGTTTGGCAGCTTTGGGCCTGTACTTACTGGAATTTGTAAGAATGCAGGGGGATCTCATTGAAACCTACCGATTGTTGAAAGGACTGGATAGGATGGATGGGGATAAGATGTTTCCTATGACGGGGGTATCAAGAACTAGAGGGCACAACCTCAAAATTGAGGGGCGACCCTTTAGAATAGAGGTAAGGAGGCATTTTTTTTTTAGCCAGAGCATAGTAAATCTGTGGAATGCTCTGCCACAGACTGCGGTGAAGGCCAAGTCCATGGGTATATTTAAGGTGGAAGTTGATCATTTCCTGATTGATCAGGCATCAAAGAATATGGCGAGAAAGCAAGTGTATGGGGTTGAATGGGATCAGGGATCAGCCAAGATGGAATGGCAGAGCAGACTTGATGGGCTTATGGTCTTATGGGTAGAACTAAGAAACAAGAAGGGGATGGTTAATCTGATGGGATGAGCAGATGTGAAGGGAGACTGCAGCTTGTAAACATATTAGGGTGGCACTAAAGGGAGACTTTAACTTCCCTAATATTCACTGAGGCAACCATTGTGTGAAAGACTTGGATGGGAGTGTGAAACGGGGACACCTCTTTTTCCCTTAATAGGGGGAGAGAGAGAGAGCCAGTGGTATGCTGAATTACCGGGTGAGCGAGTAATCTTTGGGGTACTGCAAGTCTGTGTCTTCATTGATGCTTGAGTGCTCGGTGGGGGTTGCCTGTGCTTCTTGCCGGTGGGGGGGGTCATTGCTTTCCTGCTGCTTATGCATGGGAGGGGTGAGTGGGGGGGGGATTTGGCGTTCTAACATTTAACTGTCATTTATACTTTAGGGCACTCCTCTGTTTTCCTGGATGTTTACGAAGAAAAAGAATTTCGGGATGTAAATTGCATACGTTTCTCTGACATTAAATGTACCTATTGAATTGTGAAATGAGCCAAAGAAAGCAACCTTTATCAATATCAGTAAGTATTAGAGAGGCTGCAACACTGGGCTTTCTCCTGGTAACTGAGGTTGGAGAAATAACGAAAGTGTCTGCCAGAGAGCACATTGGGTCCAATGCCTATGATATTGCTGTTTTAAAACAGTCATGGAGAATGATATACAGTAACTGGTTCACAGGTTAAGGTTCTTGAAGTGTGGCACAGAAAATTTTGGAACCATTAGGTGGGATCTTTCAGGGGGTGTTGGGTAAGATTGTTTGCAGGTGTAGAAACATCTGCCAAGCAGGACACCTTTAGCGTTCAGGGCCTGCATGTCCCTGCTACGTTGGCAGGTTTTGGAAAACCGGGTTGATAACAGATATGGAAGCTCTGGTTAAGAGAACGAAGGATGCATACACCTCACAAAAGTGATTGGGAATTAGTGAAATGACTACAAGTGTAAGGCTGCACTTTAAAGAGAAGTTAGAAGGACAAAAAGAGGGTATGAGAAGGTTCAGGTAGGCAAGGTGAGGCAAAATACCAAGAGATTCTATCAGTATATTAAGAGTAAAAGAGTGGCCGGGGGAGAATAGGACTTCTTAAAGATCAGCATGGCCATCTGTATATCAAACCAAAGGAAATGGGAGATATTTTTAATGAACTTTTTCCTAACACAAAGGATTCTGCAGATGCTGGAAATCCAGAGTAACACACACAAAATGTTGGAGGAACGCAGCAGGTCAGGCAGCATCCACGGAAAGGAATAAAGAGTCGTCATTTTGGGTGGAGACCCTTCGTCAGGACTTTTCCCTTCAGTTTTTACTGAAATGGGGAGAACAAGTGATATAGCCTTGGATCACATACCAATTAGCAGGGATTGAAGAAGTCTCTGACAAGCTACCACCAACAGGTCACCTGCAGAACCAGAGAAGCAGGAAAGATACCCTCCTGCTTCAAAAAGGCATCAATCGCTTATACAGCACCATCAGGAAAACTTACCGTGCTATTCCTTGCCTGCACTTTGGCCGGTCCGATCACCTGCTTTATTTCCACTTCTGGCACAGAGGCAGAGAATGAGGACCACAGCACCAGTGGTAAGGATTGCAAAGGTGTCCTCAAGGAAGACAGAAGAGCGTTTACAAGACTGCTTTGAATCAGCGGACTGGACCATATTCAGAGATTCATCTTTGGATGTGACTGAATATGCCATGACCTTCACCGACTTCATCAAGGCCTATGTGCCTTCAATAACATAATGAGTCTTCCCAAGCTGGAAGCCCTGGATGAACCAAGACATTTGTCGTCTGCTGAGAGCTAGACCTCTGCCATTCAAGACTGGCGAGCCAGGACCCTACACAAAGTCTAGGTATGGCCTAAGAATGCCATTGTGCGAGCATAAAAATAATTCTGTGTGAAGCTAGAGACACTGTAGGAGGCACAACAGCTGCGGTAGAGTTTGCATACCATTTCTTCCTGTACGATGAAACTTAACAGCATAAATCGCAGTGAAGCTTCATACCCTCTGCATTCCCCTCCCACCAATGAACTCAATGCCTTTTATGTGTGCTTTAAAAGAAAGAATAACACTAGACCTACGCAAATCCCCATTGCATCTGATCTCTGTTTCTGAAGTCGACGTAAGAACATCCTTAAAGAGGATGAACCCTCACAAGGCGTCGATCCTTGATGTGTAGCTCACAATGTACTGAAAGCCAACCAGCTGACTGGAGTGTTCAAGGACATCTTCAACCTCTCACTGCTGCGATTTGAGATACCCTCCTGCTTCAGAAAGGCATCAATCATACCAGTGCCCGAGGTGCTTCAATGACTACCCCTTGACAATACTTACACCTCCTGTGATGAGCGGCTTTGAGAGGTTAGTCATGCTAGAATTAACTCGTGGACCTGCTGCAATTTGCCCATCGACAGAAACGGTTTACCACAGCCACAATCTCACTGGTTCGTCACTCGGCTTTGAAAACCTAGACAACGGAAAACATATGTCAGGCTGCGGCTTATCAATTACAGCTCTGCATTCAACACCATCGTCCTCTCACTATCAATCAACAAGCTTCAAAACCTGGTCCTCTGTACCTCTGCCTGCAACTGGATCCGTGACTTTCTCATTGGGAGACCACAATCCGTGCAGACCAGTATAACATTTCCTCCTTACATCGGTGAACCTCAGGGAGGCATGCTTAGCCCACTTCTCTATTCTCTCTACAATCTTGGCTGTCAAGTCAAGTCAAGTCAAGTTTATTGCCATTTCGACCATAAGCTGCTGGTACAGTACACAGTAAAAACGAAACAATGTTCCTCCAGGACCCCGGTGCTACATGAAACAGCACAAAACTACACTAGACTATGTGAGACAGCACAAGGCTACACTAGACTATGTAAAACAACATAAAAACTGCACTAGACTACGGACCTGCACAGGACTAAACAGTGCAGAGCAGGGCAGTACAATAATTAATAAACAAGACAATGGGCACAGTAGAGGACAAATTACAATATAATAATAAATGAAGTAGATGTCAGTCTAGACGCTGAGTATTCAGGAGTCTGATGGCTTGGGGGAAGAAACTGTTGCACAGTCTGGCAGTGGGAGCGCAAATGCTTTGGTACCTTTTGCCAGATGGCAGGAGGGAGAAAAGTTTGTATGAGGGGTGCATGGGGTCCTTCACAATACTGTTAGCTTTGCGGGTGCAGCGTGTGGTGTAAATGGCTATAATAGCGGGAAGAGAGACCCCGATGATCTTCTCAGCTGACCTCACTATCCGCTGCAGGGTCTTGCGATTCGAGATGGTGCAATTCCCGAACCAGGCAGTGATGCAGTTGCTCAGGATGCTCTCGATACATCCTTTGTTGAATGTGGTGAGGATGGGGGTGGGAGATGGACTTTTCTCAGCCTTCGCAGAAAGTAGAGATGCTGCTGGGCTTTCTTTGCTATGCAGCTGGTGTTCAGGTGAGATTCTCCGTCAGGTGAACACCAAGAAATTTGGTGCTCTTAATGATCTCAACGGAGGAGCCATCAATGTCCAGCGGAGAGTGGTCGCTCCGGGCTCTTCTGAAGTCAACAACCATCTCTTTTGTTTTGTTCACATTTAGAGACAGGTTGTTGGCTCTGCACCAGTTTGTTAGCCACTGCACCTCCTCTCTGTATGCTGACTCATCGTTCTTGCTGATCAGACCCTCCACGGTCGTGTCATCGGTGAACTTGATGATGTGGTTTGAGCTGTGTATTGCAGTGCAGTCCTGGGTCAGTAGAGTGAACAGTAGTGGACTGAGCACACAGCCCTGGGGGGCCTCCATGCTCAGTGTGATGGTTTTGGAGATGCTGCTCATGATCCGGACTGACTGAGGTCTCCCAGTCAGGAAGTCTAGGATCCAGTTGCAGAGGGAGGTGTTCAGGTCCAGCAGTTTCAGCTTTCCAATCAGGTGCTGAGGAATGATTGTGTTGAATGCTGAACTGAAGTCTATGAACAGCATTCGAACGTATGTGTCTTTTTTTCCAAGTGGATGAGGGCCAGGTGGAGGTTGGTGGCGATGACATCGTCTGTTGAGTGGTTGGGTCGATATGTGAACTACAGGGGGTCCAGTGAGGGGGGCAGCAGGGTCTTTATGTACTTCATGACGAGCCTCTCGAAACATTTCATGTGTGGTTAGGCACAGCTCAAATACCATCTATGAACAGGTACATATGTACCATTGATGTAAAAATATCATGTGCATTATACCATCTCCCTTCCTGAAGTCAATGGCCAACTCCTTTGTTTTGTTGAGATTGAGCAAAAGATAGTTTCCATGAAACCATGTCACCAGGCTCTCTCCTTCCAATTGCTCCGATTCATAATTTTTTGAGATTCAGCCATCTACGGTGATATCATCTGCAGACCTGTAGACAGAGTTAGAACAGAAACCAGACACTCAGTTGTGAGTACGTGAGGAGTAGCGTAGGAGGGTGAGGACACAGCCTTGTGGGGAACCAGTGTTCGTGGAGGTGTTGTTGCCTGTCCTTGCAGTCTGTTAGTCAGGAAGTCAAGGATCCTGTTGCAAGGGGAGGTGTTGAGTCCCAAGAGAAAGTAATTGGCAAAGAGTTTGCTTAAATTTATAGTATTTAAGGTGGAGCAGTAGTCAATAAATAACAGTATAATGTAGGTGTCTTTAACATCCAGATGCTCCTGAGATGAATGTATGTCACGAGAGATGGTGTGTTCCATAAACCTGCTGGGATGGCTTGAGAAAGGCAGTGGGTCAAGGTGGTTTGGAAGGCTGGAGTGTGCCATGACCAGTTTCTCGAAGCACTTCATAATAGTGGATATCAGAGCCACCAGGCAGTAGTCATTAAGGCATGTGACCTTGTTTTTCTTGGGTATCAGAATGATAGTGGTCTTCTTAAAGCAAGCAGGTACCTCAGATTGAAGCAGGGAGAGGTTAAAAATTCTGCAAATACTCCCACCATTTGATCTGCTCAAGGTTCTAAGGACATGGACAGGGACATCATTTGGGCCAAATGTTTTCCATGAGTTCACTCTCTGGTGTCTGCAGCAGTGACTGTGGGTTCAGGCACCTTGGAGGCTGTCGAGCTGGGTGATGACATACCATTTAACTTCTGTTCAAAACGTGGATAAAATGTGCAAGATCATCAGGAAAACATATACTGTTGTTGGTGATACTGCCTGACTTCGTTTTGTAGTCTGCTATAGCATCACAATCAGAATCAGAGTCTTGTCTGGGACTTTATTTTCGATTAATATTGTGTCTTAACATCACTGAAAGTTTTATGGAAATGGTGTCTTGATTTCTTGCATGGTTCAGGGTCACCTGATCTGTACACCAGACCCTGGAGGGAATTTAGTCAGGAGTGGATCTCCTGGTTCAGCCATCGTTTTCAGTTTGTGAAAACCTGGATTGACATATTTACTACACAGTCCTCTACACACTTAATAAAGTCCACAACTTTGGTAATGTACTCATCTAAACTAGGTTAGTTTGCATGGAATCCAGGGTAGATAGTGGATTGGATTCATAGTTGGCTCAGTGGTAGGAAGCAGAGGCTGATGGTCATGACTTGATTTTCAGACTAGAAGCCTGTGTCCAGAGGAGTGCCACAGGGCTTGGTGCTGGGACCTGTGATGATGGTAGTAAACAGTATAAATAAATTGGATGTGAATGTACAAGACATACTTAGTCAATTTGCAGGTGAGACTAAAATAGGTGTTGCTGATAGTGTAGAAGGTTATGCAAAATTACAGAGGGATCTTGATCAGCGAGACATGTGGGCTCGGAATTATAAAAAGTGGCGTTCGCGTTCAATCCAGCTAAATGTGAGATATTGCAGTTTGTGAGATCCAACCAGGGTCGGACTTACACAATGAATGGTCGTACCCGGGGAGTGTTCTGGCATTAGATGATCTGAGTAATGGGATCAACATGCACGAAACAGTGCACCCTAACACCTTCACCATCGTTTTGGGAGATTTTAACCAGGTCAGTCTGAAAAAAATCACTAAGCAATTACCATCAACAGATCACTTGCAATACCAGAGGAAACAACACACTGGACCATTGCTACTGCACCATCAAGAATGCTTACTGTGCTATTCCACGCCCTCACTTCGGGAAGTCTGATCACCTGGCTGTACTTCTACTCCCCGAGTATAGGCAGAGACTGAAGTCTGCAGCACCAGTAGTAAGGACCAAGAAAGTATGGACAAGGGAAGCACAAGAGTGCCTACAGGACTGCTTTGGATCAGTGGACTGGACTGTATTCAGGGATTCATCTTCGAACCTGGATGAGTATGCTGCAGTTGTTACCAACTTCAGTAAAACCTGTGTGGATGAGTGTGTGCCCACAAAGACTTACTGTACATTCCCAAACCAAAAGCCGTGGATAAACCAGGAGGTATGTCGTCTGCTGAAGGCTAGATCTGTGGCATTCAAGTCTGGCAACCCAGGCCTGTACCAGAAAACCAGGTATGATTTGCGGAGGGCTATTTCAAGGGTGAAGAGACTATTTTGAACGAGGTTGGAGGTGACATCGGATGCACAGCAACTCTGGCAGGGTCTGCAAGGTATTACTTCCTACAAAGCAAAACCCAACAGCATGAATGGCAGCGATGTTTCACTACCAGATGAACTCAATGCCTTCTATGCCCGCTTTGAAGGGGAGAACACAACTACAGCTGTGAAGATCCCTGCTGCACCTGATGACCCTGTGATCTCCATCTCTGAGGCCGATGTTAGGCTGTCTTTAAAGAGAGTGAACCCTTGCATGGCGGATGGGGGTACCTGATAAAGCTCTGAAAACCTGTGCCAGCCAACTAGTGGGAGTATTCAGGGACATTTTCAACCTCTCACTGCTACGGGTGGAAGGTCCCACTTGCTTCAAAAAGGCAACAGTTATACCAGTGCCAAAGAAGAATAACGTGGTCTGCCTTAATGACTATTGCCTGGTAGCACTCACATCGACAGTGATGAAATGCTTTGAGAGCTTGGTCATGACCAGACTGAACTCCTGCCTCAGCAAGGACCTGGACCCATGGCAATTTGCCTTTTGCCACAATAGTCAATGGCAGACACAATCTCAATGGCTCTCCACACGGCTTTGGACCACCTGGACAACACAAACACCTACGTTAGGATGCTGTTCGTCGACTATAGCTCAGTATTTAATGCCATCATTCCCACAATCCTGACTAAGAAGTTGCAGAACCTGGGCCTCTGTACCTCCCTTTGTAACCAGAAGACCACAATCTGTGCGGATTGGTAATAACATCTGCTCGCTGATGATCAACACAGGCACACCTCAGGGGTGTGTGTGCTTAGCCAACTGCTCTACTCTCTATATACTCATGACTATGTGGCTAGGCATAGCTCAAATACCATTTATAAATTTGCTAATGATACAACCATTGTTGGTAGAATCTCAGGTGGTGACGAGAGGGCGTACAGGAGTGAGATTTGCGAACTAGTGGAGTGGTGCCGCAGCAACAACCTGGCACTCAACGTCTGTAAGACGAAGGAGCTGATTGTGGACTTCAAGAAGGGTAAGACGAAGGAACACATACCAATCCTCATAGAGGGATCAGAAGTGGAGAGAGTGAGTGTTATGTACCCCTAGGGTTCATTTTTTCTGTGGACTGTCACTTTAAAACACCGAGAGAATGAGACTGACTTTTGGGACACTGTTGGATTTCTACTGACTGCAAAATTGCTTGGTTACTATGGTGAGAGAGGTGGAGTTGTTTGATGGACAATAAATGTTTATGATTTCTCGCAGCTTGTTTTGAATAAGCAAGGTCAGCTGATCCTCTTACAGACACACACAGTTCAGAGTCAAGATGGTTTCAATCATGGAAAGATACAAGTGAGTGGGGTCGCTGGTTTAAGCTTTCAGTAGCCCAAAAAGGGTGAGTTGAGATAGATCCAGAGTATTGATAAACGACTCTCACAAGTGCTGCAAATAGAAGAAGTTTGCAGAGGGGAAGGGAGAGAAAGGTTTGAAACAGAAGAAACCTAGTGACAAAAAGGTCACTGTTTGGACTGTGTCCAAGTAGCAGGTAAGGGTGAGTTTGATTCCATTCGAATACCAAAGTGTGATTGTCACATAGTTAATCCACAGGAGTGGGTTCTCTGGTGAGGGGAAGCCTTTGTGAATACCACGTGTGTGTTTACTCTTTGTCTGGGTGTGGTAGTTCACTGGAAGACGGCACCCCTGTGGCAAATCACTGTTGGAGTTATTTCGTATGTTGTAGAACTGGATAAGTGGCTATCTCGTTGTATGTTTGGGGTAACCATGTGGAATCTACCGGAGTGTCTACCCTCGCCTGGGTGGTAGTTTTCCCTGGAAGAGGGTCCTTTTGTGATAAGCTACTGTTGGTGATACTTCATGTGAGGATTCGGAGGACAACAAGAAGATCGATGACACCTGATTATTTGTTTTTCTCCTATTGTGGATTTCGCCTTGGATTACAAATATCTCCCTCATAACAACAATAACAACTCTGTGCATTTGAACTGAACTGAACTTTCTTACATACCATCGTAAGACTGTAACTCTTGCCACCTGAGCTTGAATAAGTTTGGGAACTTTATTTATACACCTATATATGCATAACACTGCTAACTTTTGGATTACCTGGTTAAGTTACTATATGACGTAGTTACTAATAAAATAGTGTTTGTTAACAGGAAAACCAGGCTCCAGGTGTGTTCTATTGCTGCTGATACTTTTAGTGTTGCGTGCATGTAACCGGTACTTTCCCCAGGGTTGTGTGTACATAAAAGTGAGCAGCTTCAAGTTCCTGGGTGTCAATATCTCTGAGGATCTAACCTGGTCCCAACATATTGATGTAGTTATAAAGAAGGCAAGACAGCGTCTATACTTCGTTAGGAGTTTGAAAAGATTTGGTACTTCAACAAATACACTCCAACTTCTATAATTGTACTGTGGAGAGCATTCTGACAGGCTGCATCACTGTCTGGTATGGAGGGGCTATTGCACATGACTGAAAGAAGCTGCAGAAGGTTGTAAATCTAGTCAGCTCCATCTTGGGTACTAGCCTGGAAAGTACCCAGGACAGCCTTAAGGAGCGGTGTCTCAAAAAGGCAGTGTCCATTATTAAGGACCTCCAGCACCCAGGGCATGCCCTTTTCTCACTGTTACCATCAGGAAGGAGGTACAGAAGCCTGAAGGCACACACTCGGCGATTCAGGAACAGCTTCTTCCCCTCTGCCATACGATTCCTAAATGGACATTGAATCTTTGGACACTACCTCACTTTTTAATATACAGTATTTCTGTTTTTGCATGTTTTTTAAATCTATTCAATGTACGTAACTGATTTACTTGTTTATTTATTTTATTTCATTTATTGAGTACTAGGCTGAAAGCAGCTTTGCAGGTAGGTAGGTGGTGAAGAAGGTGTATGGAACATCAGCCTTCATCATTCAGGGCACTGAATGTAAAAGTTGTGAAATTATGTTGCAATTATATAAGATATACATGAGGCCCCCCTTGTAGTATTGTGTGCAGTTTTGATTGCCCTGATATAGAAAAGATGTTACTAATCAAGAAAAGTGAGAGTCATGGGGTCCAAGTTATAAGGAGAGTTCATGTATACTAGGACTTTATTCCTGGAACATAGGAGACTGGAGAATCTCCTAAAATAGAACAGAAAAGATTATATTTGAAAGAGGTATAAAAACATCATGAAGGGCATAGACTTGATGAAAGTATGTAATCACTAAAGCCTCAGCTTCCCACTCTTAACAATGGCTCACTCACACAATGGCCGCTCCCACAGAGATCATTCCGCTTAAACCTAACATTTTGTTTGTATTGGACCTTGCCAAGTGCCTAATTGTACACAATCCAATGTCTCCTCGGGAACTATGGTGCATAGAGTATGCTGACTACCCCCAGTTGCTCATTTTCCACTCTCTCTCCCTCTATGGAATCCAATGTCTCCCGGGTATTGTGGCATGCAAGATGTGCCAACTGCCCCTGTTTGCTTCTTTTAAACCTTCTGTCTCTCCTCTATGTAATGCAATGTCTCCTTGGGAAATGTGGTGTGCAAAATCTGCCGCCTGCCCCCGCTTGCTTCTTTTAAACTATCTCTCCCTCTATGTAATCCAAAGTCTCCTTGGAAACTGCGGTGCGCAGAAATGTTCTTTATGTAAATAGCAAAATTTTTAAATTGTAGCAGATTATATCAGCCATATCTGAGCAATACAGGTATTTTGAGGTAGAATTCATTTATGGTTAAAAGGAAATGTGCATTTATATATAGAAATAGGTCTGTTCACCCAGTAAAATTCAAATCATAGTTTTTAAAATGTGCAGTAAAAATTATTTATTTGGACTATCTTGTGTTCCACTTTTCTCTCTTGTTGAATTTTGGAATTAGTTCAAAACTGCCTTTGATCTGCTTTTTCTTGTTCAGTGCAATCATTTGGCCTCAAGGGTCTCATGTAGTTTATAGTGTAATCAGAAACATTGTTTAAAATTGTGTGGTGATACTTCAAAGGAATAGGTGCAAATATGCATGAGTATTGAAAAATTTCTGTGCCAATTAATCTTACAACAGAATGTAACAGAATTCCGTATTTCCCCATCCAAGAGGGTTCTAATCAAGCCAGAGGTCAATAGGATTTTGGAATCAAAGCATATAGGATTATTGAAAAAGAGCTTTGACCAGCGACCAGTCTGGACATTGGAACTTCTGAGAGGAGGGAATTTCACTCAGGTCCACTGCCTGAGTAGGAAAACTAGCAGCGGGTTACTACAGCGAGAAAGAGCTTTGACCAGCAACCAATCAGTGTTTGTGATTGATTAGCAAGAGCAAATTAAAGGAAGGCAGGGCTATCGTTGTTGGAGTGGACAGAGTCAGAGTGGTGATCTTGAGGCTTTAGCACAGTGGCAGATTGGCAGGTATGATGTTGTAGGCATCACTGAGTCAAGGCTGGAAGATTATAGCTGGGAGCTTAATGCCCAAGGACACACAATGTATCAAAAGGATAGGCAGGAAGGTAGAGGGGCCAGCGTTGCTCTGTTGATAAAAAATCAAATCAAATCATTAAAAAGATGTGACATAGGGCCAGAAGGTGTTAAATCATTGTGGATAGAGCTAAGGAACTGCAAGAGTAAAAAGACCCTGAAGAAAGGTGTAGACTGACCCCAGACAGTAGTAAGGATGGGGTCTGCAAATTACAACGGGAGATCGAAAATGCATACCAAAAGGGTAATATTACAATAGACATGGGGGACTTCAATATGCAGGCAGATTGGTTCTGGATTCCAGGTGGGGGAAATTTCTAGAGTGCCTCTTAAATGGCTTTGTTTGAGCCCACTAGAGGATCAACTATTCTGGGTTAGGTGTTGTGCAATGAACCAGAATTGATTAGAGAGCTTAAGGTAAAAGAACCCTCAGGGGTAAGTGATTCATCCTGACATTTGAGAAGGAGAAGCTAAAGTCAGATGTATCATTATTACAGTGGAGTAAAGGGAATTTGAGAGGCATGAGAGAGGAGTTGGCCAGAATTGATTGGAAGAGAACGCTGGCAAGGATGATGGCAGGGCAGCAATGGCTGGAATTTTTGGAAGCAATATGGAAGGCACAGGATATTTATAATATGGAAGAAGTATTCTAAAGGCAAGATGACATAACTGTGGCTAACGAGAAGTCAAAGCCAACATAAAAGCCAAAGAGGGCATATAATACAACAAAAATAAGTGCAAAATTAGAGGATTCAGAAAGTCTTAAAAACCAATGGAAGGCAACTAAAAAGTCATTAAGGTAAAGATGGAATACAAAAGTTAGCTAACCAGTAATGTTAAAGAGGACACCAAAAGTTCCTTCAGATACATAAAGTGTAAAAGAGAGGCGAGAGTGGATATTGGACCACTAGAAAATGATGCTGGAGAGATAGTAATGGGGGACAAGGAAATGGCTGATGAACTGAGTAAGCATTTTGCATCAGTCTTCATTGTTGACAACACTAGCAATATGGTGGAATTTCCAGGTGTCAGGGAGCATTTCTAGGGAGAAGTTTCTTGGGAAACTGAAAGTTCTGAAGGTAGATAAGTCACCTGGATCAGATGGTGTACACCCCCGGGGTTCTGAAAGAGGTGGCTGAAGAGATCGTGGAGGCATTAGTAATAATCTTTCAATAATCACTAGATTCTGGAATTGTTCTGGCAGAGGATTGGGAGCAAGACAACTACCCACCATCAGAAAAATAAACTCCAGAAATTTTTATTTGTGATTCTAATACAGAATTGGTTGACTAAAAGAATGTAAAGCTTAGAAAGGATGTATTGATGTTGGAGAGAGTTCAGAGAAGATTTACGAGGATGATTCCTGGACTGCAGGGGCTAACATATGAGGGGTGTTTGTCGGCTCTTGGACTGTATTCATTACAGAATAGAAGAATGAGAGGGGATCTCATAGAAACATTTAGAATGTTGAAAGGGTTGGACAGAGTAGATGTGGAAAGGTTGTTTCCCTTGGTGGGTGAGTCCAGGACAAGAGGCCATAGTCTTAGAATCAGAGGGTACCCAGTTAAAACAGAGATGAGGAGAAATTTTTTTAGCCAGAGGGTCGTGGTTTTGTGGAATTCGTTGCCACATACAGCTGTGGAGGCCCGATCATTGAGGGTGTTTAAGGAGGAGATTGACAGGTATCTAATTAGTCAGGGTATCAAGGGATATGGAGAAAAAGCCAGAAATTGGAACTAGATGGGTGAATAGTTTAGCACATGAGGGAGCTGCGGAGCAGACTCGATAGGCCGAATGGCCTACTTCTGCTCCTTTGTCTTGTGATCTTGTGATTTCAGAAGTTTCTCCAGATGTTCATCCGTGCTCTCACATCCGCCTCCATCAAATCAGGATTGTGCATGGCACCCTACTTGACAAATTACAGACATCACCACTGAGTGCCCGCTGCGAGCTGCGTCGTGCCGCCATCTTCTCCTCCCGATCCCATTTGGAGTATCATGAGCAGTTTTGGGCCCCTTGTCTTAGAAAGGATGTGCTTAAACTGGAGAAGGTTCAAAGGAGGTTCACGGAAATTATTCTAGGATTGAATGGCTTGTCATATGAAGATACGAAGATGGGGCCGCCCTTGTGCTCTCTTGCCGGAGGCCAGTTCCCTGTACAGCAGGTCTTTCAGGATGCTCCCGTCTGACATGCGGTGTACGTGGCCCAGCCAGCGGTGACGGCGTTGTTGGAGCAGGGTGAAGAGGCTGGGTATCTGGGTGCGGGCCAGGATCTCATTGTTGGTGACTCGATCAACCCACTTGATGTCCAGGATGCGTCTCAGGCTGCAAAGATGGAAGGCATTGAGACGCCGCTCTTGTCTGGAGTAGAAGCTCCAGGTCTCGCTGCCGTAAAGCAGTGTGCTGAGGATGCAGGCCCTGTAGACTGCAACTTTGGTGTGCGTTGTCAGCTTTCTGTTCTCCCAGACTCTCTTTGTCAGCCTGGCGAACGTTGAGGCTGCTCGTCCGATCTGTCTGTTGATCTAGGGGTCTAGGGAGAGGCTGTCTGTTATAAAGGCGATAAAGGAAAATAATTTATAAAATCACAAGACAATTAAATAGAGCCAACATTTATTTATGAAATGGAAATTAGGTTTGAAAAACATGATAGAGTTCTTTGAGGATATAATAAATAGGGTGAATAAAGGGGTTATTGTAGAAAGAGAAGTTGAGTTGGTTCCTCTATAGTTTTATTGGAATTCCAAGAATGAGAGATGATATTACTTAAACATAAAAGATTCTGAGGTTGATTGACAGGGTAGATGTAGAGAGCATATTTCTCCCAGATGTCTAGTGTAAGGGGTACAGAATGAGGGAAATGAGGAAGAATATTTCTTTCCCATTGGATCTTGAACCTTTGGAAATCGCAACCAATTGATGCCGTGGAGGGGAATTCCTGCAATATATCCAATGCAGTGACTAATAATTTGAACTACAAGCAAGTAGAGGTCATATGAAGAATATTTGATGGCTCTGGGCCTGTATTCACTGGAATTCAGAAGAATGATGGGTGACCTCATTGAAACCTATGATGGGTGAAAGGCCTTGATAGAGTAGATGTAGAGAGGATATTTCCCATAGTGGGAGAGTCTAAGACCAGAGGACACAGCCTCAGAATAGAAGGGTGTCCTTTTAGAACAGAAATGAGGAAGAATTTCTTTAGCCAGAGAGTGGTGAATCTGTGGAATTCTTTGCCACAGGCAGCAGTGGAGGCCAAGGCTTTATGTATATTTAAGGCAGAGGTTGATGTATTCAGAGCAGGAAGGGATTCATGGAGAAGGCAGGAGATTGGGGCTGAGAGGAAAATTGGATCAGCCATGATGAAGTGGTGGAGCAGACTCGATGGGCCAAATGGCCTAATTCTGCTGCTATATCTTATGGCTTATTGCAATAAAATATTGCGATGTAAAGGATCTTACTGAGTGGCTAAGCAGTCATGGAGACCAATTTGCTTCTGATTCTGATGTTTACCATTGGCGTGCCCAGTGAAGTACACACCAAACAATGCAAGGGTACAGTCAAGCTTTCAAACTATAACTTCCACCGCAGGGTATCTACTATCATTGTTAGGACAAGAGAGTCCGCAGATGTTGGACATCCAAAGCAACACACAAAAATTCTGGAGGAACTCAGCAGGTCAGGCTTCTGACTTTTCAGGCCGAGATCCTTCTTCAGGACTGAAACAGAAGGGTGAGGGTACCAGAATAAAAAGGTGGGGTGTAGGGGAACGAGGCCAGTTGGAAGGTGATAGGTGAAGCCAAGTGGGTGGGAAAGGTAAAGGTCTGAAGAAAAGGAATTTTACGAGAGAGGAGTTTGGACTATAGGAGAAAGGGAAGGAAGAGAAGGGAAGTGATCGGCAGATGAAAAGAGGTAAAAGGCCGGAGTGTGGAATTAGAGGAATAGAGAGGGGAGGGAGGTTTTGGTTCTTGTTGATTTCACCATGTGGTTGCTTGAAAGAGAGACATTATCGATTTTGTGCTTAACCAAACTATCTGGGCCCAAACCACAACTTATGGTTCTGTACAATTCCTTGTTGGTCTGTGAGCAACATTGATAGTCCAAAATTTGCATCAAAACAATCCATTTTCTTAATCACCCAATATTTGAGGTAGGTGTAGTCTTAAGCTTAATTCTAAATTTGTGTAGATCTTGTTGTGTACTTGTGACATTGTAACAGGGTGCATTTACTTTAACCCTTCCCGTCTTTGAAATTTCATTATCGTTGCACACAGATTTCTACAGCTTCAATTTCATTTAACATCATCCTTTTGGGAATTGTGTTTATACACACAACATAAAAACTGAGGTTAGGCAACCTTTACTTAATGATTAGTGGAGCAAGTGTTGACTCCAATATGTGTGAAGAAATAACGCTGTGTCAAAACTGAAACAGAATATCACAGTCATCTGAGACTAATTGGAATGTCATCTGCATACACTTGGATTTGAGAATTGTTTTTGATGAAAATGTTCCCAGAATTTTCGGAGGTGTAAAAATTCTTGTAAGAGAATATACTGGCACTTCCTCCATGAGTTGGGCTCTGGTAAAAAGAAGCATGTGTGTATTAGAAACAATAGCAGAAGTAGACCAGATGGCCCTTGAGCCTACTTCTCCATTCAGTAAGATCATGCCTGGTCCGTTCTCCTGTTTTGCTATCTTTCTCGTGCCCTCTACTTCCTTGTAGTTCAAATTATCAGTCACTGCATTGGATATATTGCATGAATTCCCCTCCACGGCATCAATTGGTTGCAATTTCCAAAGGTTCAAGATCCACTGAGAAAGAAATATTCTTCCTCATTTCTGCCTTATCCCCTTTTTCTGTACCCCTTACACTAGACATCTGGGAGAAATATGCTGTCTCCATCTACCCTGTCAATCAACCTCAGAATCTTTTATGTTTAAATATCATCTCTCATTCTTGGAATTCCAATAAAACTATAGATGAACCAACTCAACTTCTCTTTCTACAATAACCCCTTTATTCACCCTATTTATTACATCCTCAAAAAACTCTATCAGGTTTTTCAAACCTAATTTCCATTTCATAAATAAATGTTGACTCTATTTAATTGTCTTGTGATTTTATAAATTATTTGCTTTTATTGCCTTTATAACAAGACAGCCTCTCCATAGACCCCGAGATCAACAGACGGATCGGACGAGCAGCCTCAACATTCGCCAGGCTGACAAAGAGAGTCTGGGAGAACAGAAAGCTGATGACGCACACCAAGGTTGCAGTCTACAGGGCCTGCATCCTCAGCACACTGCTTTATGGCAGAGAGACCTGGAGCCTCTACTCCAGACAAGAGCGGCGTCTCAATACCTTCCACCTTCGCAGCCTGGGACGCATCCTGAACATCAAGTGGATTGACTGAGTCACCAACAATGAGGTCCTGGCCCGCACCCAGATACCCAGCCTCTTCACCCTGCTCCAACAATGCCGTCTCCGCTGGCTGGGCCACGTACACCGCATGTCAGACGGGAGGATCCTGAAAGACCTGCTGTACGGGGAATTGGCCTCCAGCAAGAGAGCACAAGGGCAGCCCCATCTTGGTTTCAAAGATGTCTACAAGAGAGACATGAAGTCACTGAACGTGATCTCTGAGAGGTGGGAGGACATTGCAAGGGATTGCTCTTGCTGGAGGCTGGAACTACGCAGAGGTCTAAAAAGAGGAGAAGGGAAGCTGAGGCTTGCTGCTGAAGAAAAGCGCACTCACCGATAAAACAGCACCAAGACAACACTGGAGGCCAGCGCCATCAAGTGCAGTCGTTGCAGCTGAGACTGTCACTCCCGTGTGGGCCTCCACAGCCACAACAGACGCTGCTGTACCAACCCAGACTGAAGCAAGACTTTCCAGGCACAGATCCATGGTCTCACGAGTCTAACGGATGCCACCTACCTAATGGATGGCAGTTTT
The DNA here is from genome assembly GCF_963921235.1 of Mobula hypostoma. Classification (NCBI taxonomy): domain Eukaryota; kingdom Metazoa; phylum Chordata; class Chondrichthyes; order Myliobatiformes; family Myliobatidae; genus Mobula; species Mobula hypostoma. Next base: position 38,737,536 of record NC_086098.1, read on the forward strand.
CCCAATGACTGATATGAGGCCAACAGGCCGATAGATTCATACTTTCTGTCTCTTTTGCTGAATTCTGGGATTATAATTACAGCTTTTCAACTCTCTGCAAACTCTCCAGAATCCAAGGAGCTCTGGTTTAGAGTCCAGGATGTAGGCCATCGGGTCGGGGGACCTGTCTTCCTTTAGCTCCATAATTTGAATGGTACTTGCAGTCAGTGAAGTGCTTTTAAGTTCCTTCATTCCATTGGCATGTTGATAAACTAATATTGTTGGGATGTGCTTTCAGTACCTTCTATCATGAAGCCAATCCATTGTAGTTACTTAAAATTACTGTCATTTTTCAATTTCCCGTTATCCCCTTATTCCCATTATCTCCAGATTCAGCCTTTGAGTGACATTTACTTTGACTCGCTCTTCTTTTTTTTATATACATGAAGAAGCTCTTATTGCTTATCTTTATATTATTTTCTAGCCTACTGTCATACTCTATTCTTTTTAATATAGTTTTTAATCATCCTTTGCTGGTTTCTAAAAATTTTCCAATCCTCTGGTCTACTGATAATCTTTGCAACACTGTACAGGTGACTTGCACCTTACAGGGGGCGGAGGGTGGGGGAGTTGCTTCCCTAGAAAAAGTTCCATATTGCAATTTACCATAAAGTCACTTCAGCTGAGCACGTGTTAAGAAATGTGAGCTGAAAAAAATTGTGTTTGTTCATTTTGGTTTTTTTTGCATATAAATTCTGTGAGAGAGAATTTTATTCCGTATCTTTGAGTAACGATTTGTGAATTCTGTAAGGTTAAATTTCTGTTTCCTGCATGGTCATAATGTGGGGATTGCCTATATGTCTTTTCTTTCAATTTAATGCCATCCTTAATTTCCATAGTTAATCACAGATAGTACACCTTTCTCATAGGATCTTTCTTTCTCACCGGAATATACCCTTGCTTAGATTTCTGAAATATCTCTTTAAATGTGTGCAACTGCTGATCTTCTTTGAGACACAAGAGATTCTGCAGATGCTTAAACACACTCAAAATGGTGGAGGAATCTTCAAGAAGTGTTCAAGAATCTTAAACACACTCAAAATGGTGGAGGAACTCAGCAAGTCAGGTGGCATCTATGGAGAGAAATAAACAGTTGATGTTTAGAGCCGAAATCTGATGAAATTCCCTGTACACTTCCATTGTCCATTGGGATGGACTTAAGGCTCTCTACTTCTTTTAGGACGACAGATATTACTATATGTTTATACTCACAACACAGTTCCATATGCTACTCTAAGGAAGGAGCCTGTAGGAAAGATTTATAGACATGTTGCGAGAGGTTAAAGAGTTATAGTTCTATGGAGATAGCATCTAGGCTGTGGTCACTTTCTTAAGAGCAAAGGGAATACTTAATTGAAGTGTATATAATCATGAGAGACCTAGACAGGGTAAGTAGCAGGACTGTGCTTCCTTTAGCAAAGAGGTTAGTTGCTACGAGCCATGATTTTGAATTCGTTGGTGGATGGATTAGAGTGCAGTTGATCAAAAATTGGAAGTTATTGCCAGAAATAATTAAACTCTTTCTTAATCGTACCTGGATTAGCAATTAAAAGCCAAATGTGAAGGGACATGGATAAAGAGCTAGAAATGGGGTTAACCTAAAGTTTATTAATATGAATATCTGAAAGATATCCTTCTCTCTGGCAAATTGCTTTGACTCCTTGCTAACCAATGATTAGTTTTATGATTGAAAAGAGAATCAGAAAAGGAAGTAATTTCTCATTCAGGGAAGAAGGCTGGTAAAGATTCTGCAGTCAATGCTTAGCATCTCTAGAATCAACAAAAACCCAAGTTTGAATTCACATTACAGAAACGGTCAAAGTTGCAGAATATAAATCAACATCAAAAGATTGTGACCTGTAAACAAAATTCAGTGAATATAGATTTCACGTTTTACCCATTCCTTGATGTAGAAATTTCTTGCTATGAAGCATATTTTTTCTTCATTGAACATATGCTTATGTAGGTGGTTGATATATTCTTAATTTAATATTTTCCTACCCATGAATTTTTGCCATCTGGACTTAAAACACAAACCATGCAATTCAGCTCTACCACATGTAATCGCTACAACTGCAAGCAACAACACAGAATGGCATTTCCATTAATACTTGTGACACTGTATAAATACTTAAGCTAGCACAGATGATATTATGGAAGAAAGTGATTTTCGATTGGAAGTATCAATGCTTAAATACAGATGGGTCTATTGAGTTGTGGGTGTATATTTAAAGCAACAGCTACAAATATATCTTAATATTTAGTGTTTCCTTATGGCAAGGAAGGAGGCTATTTTAAGCCATTGAGTCTGCTGACTTACAGAATAATGCCATTCCCCACTAATTTCCCTGTAACCTATTCTCCTGTCATTCCCATGAACTCCCCCAAGCTTCTACTGACATCAACACAATAGGAACAATATAGACTAATCAGTAAACCAGTCAAACTCCATGTGAGATGTGGGAGGAAGCCATGTGGCCACAGGGACATGTATAAACTCCACACAGGGAGCACTGGACATCAGGTTTGAACCAAGTCACTGGAGCTGTGAGACAGCTACTAGCTGTGCCATTCTACTGTCCTAATTGCAATTGTCTTCGTCAGCTTCCAGATTTTACAAATCCAGAAACGATGGAGGCTTAGCAATGGGGTTCAGCAGCGGCAGGAATCTTGCAAGATTTCAATTCACTTTTTTATTTTTTTGACGATGGTGATAGAAGTGCTTATTTGTAGTCATGAAGAGAAGAGAAGAAAAGCTTTATCCTGATTGACAGATACTTGTACTCAGAGAGCCACTTAAATGAAGTACGGAAGAACCACTGACATCCATGTATATATACAGTAGTATCCAATATCGATACTGTCTTACTAGCCCTCTGTAAAACTGGCCTTATCATTTATGATTTTTTACGTATTATTTGGCAATTGTTTCTTTGCTCTCTTAACATAGGAGTTCCATCAGCACAGCAAAGAGCTGAGGAGATGTTGCTTTTCACAGTCACTTATCTATTGGATTTATTTGTGGAAGCTTGCCTCTGGAGATTAATTTCCAAGTAACACTGATGATAGGGAGCAATCTTTACCAGGACAGAATCAGGAATTTGTTACTCCAACTCTTCTGGTGAAGATGCTCCAATAATCTATTTGGATTTTTCAGTATCTGGATCTAGATTTTCAGAGAAGCGATCTGAGTATATTTCAAAGTCAGGATGCAACTTCAAGGGAACCTTTAGGTGGTGTTGTCCTAATGCATCTACCACTTGTCCCCTTAGGTGATAAAGATTGTGAGTTTGGGAGGTGCTATGGAAATATCCTGCAATTTGTAAACAGTACACATTATACTTACACTGTGTAGATTATGGGGGTGAATGATTGGCTGATAAATGGTGTACGATCAAGTAGGTTTTATTGTGTACAGTTCTGGTCACCGAATTATAGGAAAGATGTCAATAAAATTGAGAGAGTACAGAGGAGGTTTACTAAAATGTTGCCGGGGTTTCATCTCCTAAGTTCCAGAGAAGGGTTGAACAAGTTAGGTCTTTATTCTTTGGAGCGTAGAAGGTTGAGGGGGGACTTGATAGAGGTGTTTAAAATTATGAGGGGGATTGATAGAGTAGACGTGGTTAGACTTTTTCTATTGAGAGTGGGGAAGATTCAAACAAGAGGACATGACTTGAGAGTTAGAGGACAAAAGTTTAGGGGTAACATGAGGGGGAACTTCTTTACTCAGAGAGTGGTAGCTGTGTGGAACGAGCTTCCAGCAGAGGTGGTTGAGGCAGCTTCTATGTTGTCGTTTAAAGTTAAATTGGATAGATAGATGAACAAGAAAGGAATGGAGGGTTATGGGCTGAGTGCAGGTCGGTGGGACTAGGTGAGAGTAAGAGTTCAGCATGGACTAGAAGGGCCGAGATTACCTGTTTCCGTGCTGTAATTGTTATATGGTTATATAGGTTGTGAATTCAACAGTCAGTGTATACTTTGTCCGAATGTACTAATGTTTGCACTCAATCTGGCAAGTGGAGAATCTTTTATCGCGCTCCTGATTTGTGCCTTGCAGGTGGTGGAAAGATGTTAGGATTTTGCAAGATGAGTCCTGCCTAGCCTTTGATATGCTCTTTTAGTCATACTCATTATGTGCCTGGACTAGCTGAATTTCTGAAAAACGATGATCCCTAGAATGTTGATGGCCGGGGCCTTAGAGATAGAGATGCCATTAAGTGGCCGTTTTGTCATACGTAGCTGATTGGAAACTCTCTTGTTGAAAGTGATCATTGTCCAGCATCTCTGTGGCTCAAATATTACTTGCCACTTACCAGCATGTGCCTGGATATGTACCATCTAAGAGCCTTATGGCAGATTTTGAGGATCATCTGGCGGGACAGATGAAACTAACATCAGTGTACTGGAGGAGGCTGATATGAATAGAATTCCACAACAATAAAGCAACACCAACTCCAATGGATAGGTCATGTCATTCGAATATTCGTGTGTCCCTAAACAGATCCTTTACTCCCAGTTGAAGGCAGGTCAGCAAGCCCTTGGTGGACAAAGGAAATAGTTCAAAGATAATGTCAAAATCAGCCTGAAGAAATAAAGGGGGAGACTGAACAACTGAAAGACCCATCCACTAACCACAGCCCCACCACTTATTTGTGCCCACACCAACAGGTGGATTTTGGATCGGCCTCTACAGCCATTTGTGGGCTCACCAATTGATAGCCCATTTGGAGAGCATCATACTCAACCCAAGTGAATGCACCTCTACTACATGCAGGTGTGAGTTGTTTCACTTGTAACAGAGTTGTGAATGGAATTGAAAATTATGTAATCGTCAATGAATATCTACCTCCAGCACCCAGGACATGCCCTTTTCTCACTGTTACTATCAGGTAAGAGGTACAGAAGCCTGAAGACTCTCTTCTCCTGGCAGATTCCTTCTCCAGCCCTTTACCTTTTCCACCAATCACCTCACAACTTCTTCATCCCCTCTCCCTCACCCCACCCGGCTTCACCTATCTCTTTCTAGCGTGTACTCCTTACCCTCCCCCCACTTTATTTTGGCTTCTTCCCCCTTCCTTTCCAGCCCTGATGAAGTGTTTCAGGCCAAAACATTGACTGTTTATTCATTTCTATAGATGCTGTCTGACCTGCTGATTTCGTCCAGTATTTTGTGTGTGTTTCTTGTGATTGATAAGTAGCCTGTTTCATTATCCTGTTTGCATTTATATAGTTGATATACAGGTAAGCAATATTGAAATTATACCTCACACAAATGATCAACTCGGAAGGAATCTTTCAATCTTCTTGAGAAGCCCTGAGATTGAGGATGACTTGCTTTGCTTCTAAGGTGACTAATGAGAACAACGTGTGAATTACAGACTCTGTCACAAATGAGGCAATAGGTAGCTTCTGAGCTGGTGTGCTTCATCTGCCATATATGCTGGGCCACTGAGTGCTTGTGATGCCTGGCCGGGAATTTGAGCAGTTCTGGCCAGGAATTCATAGAAACTGTAGGACTGTGTTTTCCAAGGTGATCTTAAGCACTTCCTTTGCCTGCCTGGTAATCTCATTCCATTATAGAGCTTGGAAAAGATAACTAGCTCATTCTTGATAGCTAATTTTACCCCGCTAATAAGATGTTTATCTTCTGGTTTGTTCCACCAAAAGAAGATGTATCAATGATCTTGTTCCTTAAACTGGCCTTCTCCTGCCTGTTGTGTGTCACTCGGTGTAGTGGAGGATGTCAAAGTAACTAGTCTGTGAGCTATTTTAGAACTATCCCTTGGGATTGTCAATGAGCATCCTTATTCCGTGTCCCATACTTCATTCTGTGGACTGGAAGTAGCTGGTGAATGGTTTCTTTTAATATGGAGTAGGAGGTACTTGACAGACAGTATGAAGATGCATTTTACAATGCAATAAAACTTAAATTTATTTTCCTGAGGTGATTAAGTTTGCTTATTCACCTCCCTTAATAAAATAAATCAGCTTGGGTTAAAACATTCTTAATGCACATTTCAAAGGTTGTAATACAATTTCTCTTTCCTGTGCTTTTGGTGGTAAGTGGGAAGAGGCAAAAAAAAAGCAATGTGTGGGAAGTGGATGAGAAATAAATGGCAATATGTAGGAAGTGACAGTGACAAATGGCAAAGAGTGGGAAGTGACAATGAAAGAAATTCAGTGGCTTCACTTATTTTATTCTGCCTTTACAATACAGTTGCTGCAGCCAAAGTTTTCTCTTATAGAACATTTAACTTGTAAGATTACAGTAAATTTTGGGTAATGAATCGTAATTGCAACTGTGACAATAAATTGAAAGCTAAGTTTTATGTTAACGTAATGGATAAAAGATTTAGTGGGGACGTAAGTGTACTGTGCTGTATATCTTTTAAAAGAAACAAACACGGAGGGTTGTTTTGTGCAGTTCTTATTGTTGGTTATGTGCCACATAAAAAAGAACAAAAGTGATACCTTTCACATTACTGATTATGCTTTTGTATTATTGTTCATTCAAAAGATGTGGGTTTTTCAGGCTGAGACAGCATTTAATTGCAGTTGATGATCACTTGAGAATGAAAAGAACTATTTACGAACAATTTGGAGTTGTTTCTCTATGTCTGGACTCTGTAGGAATTGTCTATAGTTTCATACATAGCTGGCATTTCCTTAAGTAACTGCTAGGATTTTCTGAACAAATGCAAATCTGTAAGAGGTCAAAAGTGTCTGGCAGTGGTCTCCTGACTACATTACAATGTTGGAGCCTTTTATGGAGTCGATCCGCAGAATGCAAAATTGCAGCAATTCCCCAGTATTTATGGCAGAGAATACAGCTAAACAGCTTGCACCAGATTTATGCTGGAGCAGGGAGTTCTTGCCAGGAAGGAAAGTGTTGGTATAAATAGTTTTTTACTTGTTTTTAGTTAAATGTTTTAAAAGTGTTTTTGTTTTAGATTTTTAATTGATTAAGTAATTATTTAAAACTTGTTACAGTTTTTGGAATGTTTTGAATCTCAAATTTGAAGCCTTGACTGCTTTGACACTTGGTTAAACCAGTGCGTGTTATTTAACTCCTAAAAGAAATTGATACCTGCTTGTGATTGTTCTGCTCTCTTTCTTCAACATCATGGTATTTTTGAAGGAAAGCACCTGCTGCAGCGGAGAATAAGGTTTTGATGCCGGGGAACTTTCCAATTCCGTACAGAAATTCCTCTTTGGGGAAACTGGACAAGGCAAGTGATTTTTTTTTTCAAAATCGTTGGGGATTGTAGACAACACACTGCTGGCCAAAATTCTGAGCCACTAGATTTCATTATCAAATTGGGGTTTTCTCTTTTCTTTTCCATCCAGCAATTGATTTCCTGTGATGTCCCTGGTAAAGAAAATGTGTGTTCTTTCTTCCTGCACCATTTTTTTCTTCCTCAGGTTCTCTTGCTCTCAGATTTTTCTTTCCTTTCTATTTTTTATGCATCCTTCTTTCCACACCATCGACATTCATGTGTCTAACGCTCATTCCCTTTCTTTCTCCTATAGTATATAGCTTCTTATTGTTTCATTATTCTTACTTACGAGCCTTTACTGATGGACACAAGTCTTGTTTTTGTCATATTGTGGAGAATGCATGAGAAGGGAATATTATTGGATTTAGAGATGAATACGAGGGACCTGAGAACTGGTGGAGAGAAAGGGAACTGGATAAGAGAACTCCAGTCACAAACGAGTTGGAGAAATGAAATCTACACCCAACTAGTCTGATTCTTGACAGTGATGGGAGTAGGGATTGTGAGTTAAATCGGTGAAACAAAGAAATTAATCAGGGATAGCACTAGAAGACGAGAAGCACAGCGAATGCTTGAAAAGCATCCAAGTGAGCAATTCAGAAGCTGAAAAGTGGCATAAGGTAGGAAGCTGAGCAACAGAACCAAAGCTGAGAAGTACTGGAGATTAAGTTTACAGAGTTCCAAATATGTGGAAAATGGAGGAATTGCTTGTTTATGTGCTGGAATAGTACATAAATTATCAGATTTGCAGTATTTATTGTGAGCTTATGCCTTTCAAAGAACAGTGCAATTTTAGTGCATTTTAAAATTGAGTATTATCTAAGGTGTGTGGAATATTCAAGCAAAACTGTTTCATGACTGGATCTGAGCGTTGTGGTAAAGAGAAGAATTGTCAAGTGTAGAAAGGATATTGATAAAGCTGAATCAGTTTTGATCAGAATACTTAGAGTTTAGGACAATGCATAAAATGGTTGCTAAAAGATCCAACAGTATAGAGCTGATGGTTTAAATGGGATTGCACAATAATAAATGGAAAGGTGAATCAGTTGGACTTGAAGTTGCAGTGCAAGAGAGAACATTGATGAAGAATGTGACTTCTAGGACAATAAAAGTTGTAGGAATGTTTTTGGAAACCTAAGAATATGTAGTATTGACTATTTGAATGTCCACCAGCAAGAGCTGCACACAAGCTTACCTCACTTCATTCAGCAAGTAATCTGAAAACCGTCAGATAATGCAAGCAAGATTCAAGCCTCTGTTCCCATTCCCACTTCACTCCAGTCCATTGCTCCTTTTAAACTTACCAGGACCTCCATTTCAACATTCTCTCAAAACTCCATGGGTCCTTAGCTCCTGCGCTCCTTTTATAATCACTAGGGCCCAGTTTGCCCTGTTACAAGAATCATCCCTTGTAATAATGATCAGTGAGGTACAGAGAATCTGTATTTACTGACCAGTAACTTTTATTGTTTCAATTAAAAAGCACATGGGTTCTCAAACTATCTCCCTGTGTGCACCCTGCTGGAATTCCCTGACACTCCATGTACAGTCAATGAAGAGAAACAGTATTACCCAGGAAAGTAGCCCACGCCGGCCAGGTGTTCCTTGTGGTGCTGATCTCCAAGTGTCCATGGGGTCCCCTTATCCGCGATGGTTGGTCTCTGGCTGCTGGAGAGTTATTTGGAGCTCCTGAGTCTTATACAGTTCCTCATCAATTGAACTGTTGGATCTCCATCCCATTGGCTCAAGGTCACCTGACCTACCTGGGTCACCTTTTTACTGTCATTGTACAGGGCTACAACTGACATTGTTTCATGGCCCTGCCCACCCCAGCCTTGTGTATTTGTTTCTTTACACCCTGACTGGTCCAAACCAGTTAAATGAGATAACCCAGACAGAGTCTAACAAGGTTACAGGTTGCTTCTTTTGTAGGTTTGGCATTTTACATAACAAGTAGCTACTCCTCTGAGAATACAGTAGTCATTGCAACAGTTCATTGTTCTGATTAGATTGTCCCAGAGTCGAGAATCAGTTCCGAGTCCACACCCTTTACATAACAAGTGGCTACTTGTTTGAGAATGGTCTCAGGTTCAGCAGGTCGTTTCCTGAAACTTCCTCTGTCCACATTCAGTTGCTCTGATTAGATTATCCAAGAGCCAGAATCAGTTCAGAGTCCATAAAATGGGGGGAGGGAGGGTGGGGACAAAGAGAATTGGTTTGTCTGCTTCCCCAGTTCTTGATTAGACTGTAGATTCTTCTGGCCAACAGCACACTCCCTTTATTCACACTAGGATCCATTCGCCACCCTCCACAGAAACTCAGAGGGATTCCAATGCCTATGCTCCCTTAGAATTTGGCAGACTATATTTCCCATGTCCCTTTAATCTCATCAAGTTTAAAGTCTGAAAGCATGTACCACCAAGCTCAAGGATAGATTCTACCCTGCTGTAATAAGACAGTTCACTAGTACGGTAAAATGACTCTTAACTTCACAATCGAGCTCCTAGTTGGTGTGCTGCAAGGAGACACTCTGGCACCCTACATCTTTATAATCGTCCTTGATTACGCTCTGCATCAAGCTACCAAAGATCATGACAAGCTTGGTTTTACCATAAAACCAGGACGAACCAAAAGGGTCAGACCAGTTACACTCACAGATCTCGATTTTGCAGATGACATAGTCCTGCTCTCTGACCAGATGGAGGAAGCACAGCAGCTACTGACAAAAGTGGAAATTGAGTGCAATAAAGTTGGCCTTCACCTAAACGCTAAAAAGACAGAGTACATGGTGTTTAACTGCGACGAAGGTAATCTCAAGACCGTAAAGAATGACACTGTTAAGAAAGTCTTTGACTATAAGAATGATGAGTTCGGAGAAGGACATAAAGATACGGAAGGCGCTAGCATGGAGGGCTATGAACAACATGAAGGAAATCTGGAAGTTGAACCTGACCAGAGGGCTTAAAAAGAGGATTTTCATAGCAGTCATAGAGTCCATTCTCACATATGGATGTGAGACGTGGACACTCACCAAGACTATGTGAAAGTCTCTAGATGGTTGCTACGCATGAATGCTCCGAATGGCTCTTGACATGAGTTGGCAACAGCACATGACCAACGTTGAGCTCTGTAACGACCTACCAATGCTCACCGCTAAAATCGAGATGAGAAGACTGCAACTAGTGGGGCACTGTCTACGCCACCCTGAGCTAACTGCTAGCCTAGTCATCATATGGGAGCCCAAGCATGGGAGGATGAACCCTGGGCGCCCTCCCAAGACTATGGTCAACATGCTCCTAGAAGACAGTGGCGCAGCTGATGTAGATGAAATGAACACACTGATGAGGGAGAGGGAGAAGTGGAGAGTCCGTCATCGTGCCCGACGCCGGCCCCCTAGGCCTGAGTTGATGTAGTAGTACTCACAATCTACCTGATTATGGCCTTGTACCTTATTGTCTACCTGCACTGCACTTTCTTTGTAGCTATTACACTTTATTCTGCATTGTTTTACCTTGTTCAACCTCAATGTGCTGTGTAATGTTTGGATCTGTTTAAACAGAATGCAGGTCAAGCTTTTCACTGTATCATGGTTAATGTGATACGAATAAACCAATTCCAATTTCAACTTCTGGAAAACATCAAACCACCATACAACATCTTAGAGAAGGCAATTGTCCGTTCATAGATTTAAGTGTTTTATCAAGGCTTTCACCACGATGCAGTAGCAAAGGAGTGCTGTTCTACTGTAAAGACAACTTCTTTGGTTACATTATTACCTCAAATGAAAGGTTTAAAAATGCATGCAAAAAATAGGAATTCTGGAATTTCATTATACTGAAACAGATAATTTGTTTTTATTAATCTGAGTCCTTGCTGTCCATTAATTTGCAGGCATATTGCATGTTTCCCTCTGTTACAATAGTGATAGTTTAAAAGCAGTCAAATTGGCTGCAAATGCATTTAGGATGGAAGATATTATATCAATGATACAAGTTCTTTATTTTATGTGCAGAAAATGTACAGGGAGTAGATTAAATAACATGATCTGATTTTGTTAAACTCAAGGAATTGGCACTCAATTTTATGAGCATGAAACACCCAGTGAATATTATGATTGCAGTTACATTGTTGGCACATGGCCAAGTGGTTAAGGCGTCGGTCTAGTGATCTGAAGGTTGTTAGTTCGAGCCTCAGCTGAGACAGCGTGTTGTGTTCTTGAGCAAGGCACTCAACCACACATTGCCCTGCGACGACACCAGTGCCAACCTATATCAGCCCTAGTGCCCTTCCCTTGGACAACATCGGTGGCGTGGAGAGGGGAGACTTGCAGCATGGGCAACTGCCTGTCTTCCATACAACCTTGCCCAGGCCTGCGCCCTGGAAACCTTTCAAGGCGCAAATCCATGGTCTCATGAGACTAACGGATGCCTATTATTATTTTCACTATAAATGAGAAATCATTGTTTACCACCATTGATCTACGTGAGAATGACAAACAGAGCTTTTTATCTCTTGAAACTGCCATTTAGGCACAAATAATCTGCAAGGTATTCACAAGATTTGTATCCTTCATCTGTTTATTGTGCTTAGGTGACACTTTCCAAAGTAATGAGCCCTTCACTGTGAACTCTGTATGTGGCTGCACAACCACTAAAGCAACCTTGTGCTATAATGAGAGGCGAAATCATTACAAAAAATGGTTTCTATTCCCCTGAATGCATTTTCATTGAAAACACAGAGGAATTAGAAATCTGTTGTTTAGCACCAGTGTAGAACTGCTGAATATCCTGAAAGGGACACTAATAGAAAATGTCAAAGCTAAGAGGAAATTAGACACAGAGATAAGATAATGGTGCTTTGGAGAGAATCTGTAGGAGATAGAAAAGGAATCGAGGAGGGACCTACTTTCTCAGATTCAGAACAAAGCCACAGTAGTTTAGTTGGAGATGGCAGAAAGAATTAATGAATGAAGCCTATCCTCAGGAAAAAAAACTAAGCTAAAGGTACTATATAAATGCAACTTTTATGTTGTATTTATTTGATTGAATTTTCCTGTGCTTGGACAAGCAGTTCTTTTGTCATCTTGCTGATCTGTAGGAAATAAGACCATAAGATCTCAAGACATAGGAACAGAATTAGGCTGTTCCAATTTTCCTCTCAGCCCCAAATTCCTGCCTTCTTCCCGTATCCCTTCATGCCCTACCCAATCTATTAACCTTTGCCTTAAATATACATAAAGACTTGGCCTCCACAGCAGGCTGTGGCAAAGAATTCCACAGAATCACCACCTTCTGGCTAAAGAAGTTCCTCCTCATCTCTTTTCTAAAAGGACACCCTTCTATTCTGAGGCTGTGCCCTCTGGCCGTAGATTTTATTGATTGGCCGAATCTCAAATAATAACAGAGAAGAAGTCATCACCCTGACACACTGGTGTCAAGAAAACAATCTGTCCCTCAGTGTTGCAAAAACAAAGGAGCTGGTTGTGGACTACAGGAGGAATGGAGACAGGCCAACCCCTATTGACAGCAATGGATCTGGGGTTGAGAGGATGTACAGATCTCACGTGTGGTGAAGAAAGCACAACAGCGCCTCTATTACCTCAGATGGTTGAGGAAGTTTGGTATGGGTTCCCAAATCCTAAGAACTTTCTATAGGGGCACAATTGAGAACATCCTGACTGGCTGCATCACTGCCTGGTATGGGAACGGTACTTCCCTCAATCGCAGGACTCTGCAGAGAGTGGTGCAAACAGCCCAGTGCATCTGTAGATGTGAACTTCCCACTATTCAGGACATTTATGAACACAGGTGTATAAAAAGGGTCCGAAGGATTGGGGACCCGAGTCACCCCAACCACAAACTGTTTCAGCTGCTACCCTCGGGAAACATTACCACAACATAAAAGCTAGAACCAACAGGTTCTGGACAGCTTCTTCTACCAGGCCATCAGACTGATTAATTCACGTTTGTACAATTGTACTTCTATGTTATACCGGCTGCCCTGTTGTACATATTATTTATTACAAATTACTATAAATTGCACATTGCACATTTAGACGGAGACGTAAGGTAAAGATTTTTTCTCCTCATGTATATGAAGGATGTGAGTAATAAATTTAATTCAATTCAATTCTCCCACCATAGGAAACATCCTCTCCACATCCACTCTATCAAGGACTTTCACCATTTGATAGGATTTAATGAGATCACCCCTCATACTTCTGAATTCCAGTGAATACAGGCCCAGAGCCATTAAATGCTTTTCATACGACCTCTGATGTTGGTTTAGAATTTTTCATATTCTCAGCCAAAGTCTTTTGTACCCTGCTGACTTCCATAGGATAATTCTTTTGTTTTCTATGGCTCTTTATCATAAGAGTTACATCATCTGTTTTGTACAAACTGCCAGTTAACACGGTGCCAAGTGAAGCTGAGTGAAGTTATCCCCACTGATTCAAGAGCCTGATGGTTGAGGGGCAAAACTGTTCCGGAACCTCGTGGCAAGTGTTCTGAGGCTGCTGCGCTTTCTTTTTGATGGCAGCTGAGAGAAGAGAGCATGGCCCGGGTGGTGGAGGGGGTCCCTGATGATGGATTCTGCTTTCCTGTGAAAGCACACCCTATAGATGTGCTCAGTGGTGGGGAGGGCTATACCTGTGATGGACTGGACTGTATCCACTACTTTTTGTAGGCTTTTCTGTACAAGAACATTGGTATTTCCACAACAGGACATGGATGCAACCAGTCTATACACTCTCCAGAGTATATCTGTAGAAATTTGTCAAAAAGTTTTAGATGACATGCCGAACTTTTGCAGACTTTAAGAAAGAAGAGATACTACCAGGCTTTCTTCATAATGGCACTCACGTGCTGGACCCAGGACAGATCCTCTGAAAAGATAACATCAATGAATTTAAGGTTGCTGACACTATCCACCTCTGATTTCTCCAATGAGTGCTGGCTCATGGACCTTTAGTTTCCTCCTCCTGAAGTCAATAATCATTTACTTGGTCTTGCTGACATTGTGTGAGAAGTTGTTGCCATGATACAGTCGGCTAGATTTTCAATCTCCCTCCTATATGCTGATTTGTCACCATGTTTGATTCAGCCAACGACAGTGATGTTGTCAGTTCTAATACAAACTGAAAGAAAGAGCAAATTTGTAAATTTGAAAAGACTATATTGAGTCCTGTAGGCTAAATGTGGCCAGGTGAAAGATGAGGTTTTGTTCTTCAAGCTTGTGTTGGGCCCCTTTATAAAAGAGCAGGAGACTATAGGTATGAATAGATGTGTGAGGATGTATTGAAGGGTCTGGCAACAAGAAGTTCCGGTGCTCTGTAAAACTATCAGCAAGCTGTGTTGGATTTCTCCAATTTAAAAGGGACCACAGTATGAACACTGAATGGGGATTCTAGATTAGAATGAAAGGAAATCAGTCCCACCCAGAAAGATGGGATATTGAATGGCGGGAAGGAAAGAGATGAATGAAGAGAAGTTGCAAATCTTGTGCTTGCATGGAAAAGTGACACAAATTGTCTATTGAAGGCTGTTTTTGTGTTTAAAGTGCATGTAATCCAGTGTGCAACTTTGTTAGACCTGCCCAAGCCTGGTACTACTCCTACGATGACATAATTTGTTCCCTTGGCTTGCTGGTAGTTGAAATGTGAGCAATATGCCAAGACATGGGGTTACAGATTGTGCTGAAATATATTTCGACTGCTGCTACTGATGGCTTAGTATCTGATGAATAAATTCCTTTCTGAATTTATTCAGTATAACACAAAGGTGGAGCTGCAGGACATCATGAGTCCTTGACATGACAGTAGAAGACTATGTAATAACAATGCTATCATAGACAGATACGTTGTTAACAGTAGATTGATGAGAACATGTATGAATTATGTTTATCCTTCCTGTTGGTTTTCTCACCATCTGCCACAGACTCAATCTGGCTGTGCTCTCCTTAAGAGCTTCATCAGTAATGATGCTATTGAGTACCTCTACAATAAACTTTGAATTAAAGCCCCACCCCTTCCCCCCTACATAAACTAGATTCTGTTTTCTTGTTTTTCTATGTGGTTTTCAACATGGAGGAATACTACTTTTTCAGCTGAGGTGGGCGATTCTAGAGTGTGATGAGCTAGAGATTTTCATGCCCTTGTTTAATCAGATGCCATCAGAGTTTATTATCTTAGATAAATGGTCCAAAATTGCTCACAATAGTTCAAGTGTGGTCTGACCAATGCCTTATAAAGCCTCAGCATTATATCCTCTTGAAATGAATGCTACCATTGCATTTGCCTTCCTTACCACAGACTCAACCTACAAGTTAACCTTTAGAGAATCCTGCACAAGTACTCCCAAGTCCCTGTGCACCTCTGATTTTTGAATTTTCTCCCCTTTATTCTTTCTACCAAAGTGCACAACCATACACTTCCCATACCACATTTGCCATTTTTTTGCCTACTCCCCAATTTGTCTAAATCCTTCTGGGCTGAATTGCCTAATTCTGCTCCTATGTTTTATGGTCTACCTTCGCATCGACCACAAACTTGGCCACAAAGCCATCAATTCTTTCATCCAAATCATAGATGTACAATGCGAAAATAAGCTGTCCCAACATCACTGGTTACCAGCAGCCAACCAGAAAAGGTTTCCCTTATTCCCACTCTTTGTCTACTGCCAGTCAGCCAATCCTTTATCTATGTTAGTATCTCTCCTGTCATATCTTGTGAAGCAGCCTCATGTGTGGCACCTTGTCAAAGACCTTCTGAAAATCCAAAAAAACATCACATTTATCATGAGCGTTAAACATTATAATAGAGTTGAAAGTTCAAAGTAAATTTATCAGTAAAGTTCATGTGTATTAGTGTATACTACCTTAAGATTGATTTTCTTGCAGATATTTACAGAAAAAATACAATAGAATCTATGAAAAACTAGATAAATAGACAAAGACTGAGAAACGACTAAGATATAAACAAAGACAAACTGTGCAAATAAAAAGGTAAATGATAAAGAGGCATCTCGGGCATCATCTGAAAGATTGTTACTCTCTGTATGATTGTCAGGTTGTTGCTTGAGTAGCCTAAAGCAACATATGCAAAATGCTGGAGGAATTTTGCAGGTCAGGCAGCAGCTATGGAAAAGAGTAAACAGTCAATGTTTCAGGCCAAGACAATTCATCGGGACTCTTGAAGAGTCTCGGCTTGAAACGTCGACTGTACGCTTTTCCACAGATGCTGCCTGGCCTGCTGAGTTCCTCCAGCAATCTGTGTGTGTTGCTCTGGAATTCCAGCATCTGCAGATCTTGTGCTTGAGATGCCTGCTTGATAGCTTTCCCAGATAAGGTATTTGTGTTGAAATATCATGAGACAGAGTTTATACACTTACTTGGAACTGGTGAGCCTTTGTGATGTGTAACTCTCAAAAGCTCACGGTGTAGTCCATCCAATTTTATTGTTATGTTTGCTGTAGCAGTTGATGCAACTGGGCAGCTTGCAAGACTATTTTGGTGAGAGGCGAAGAATCAAGAAAGTTCTATAATGTGTAGAAGAGAAGAGAGAGGTGACCTAATAGAAGGTTTTAAGACTATGAAAAGGCAATTCCAGGGTAAGTGTCACTTATAAGTGAATGTAAAACTGGGCATTATAGATAAGAATTCAATAGCGAATTCAGGAGGGAAATCATTTTTATTTCAAAAGTTCAGAGCAACTGTATATGACTTGATGTTGGAATAGAACTGTTTATTCCAGTGGAAGACAAAATGTTGCAATATGCTGTTTGGTCACTTAATATAGAGATTCTTATTAATTACCCCCAGATGTAAGACTTTGACTCCTTTCCTTCAACTTCACTGGGATTTTCAAGTAAATTTCACGGGCAAAGATTCTAACCCGAGGCCCACCAAGAAGTACACCAGACAGAAATTACAATGTGGCCTTATAATTCTCACCAGACATGAGGCTTACAAGAAAGACCGAGGAACTAATTGTTGACTTCAGGAGAGGAAAACCAGAGGTCCATGAGCCAGCACTCATCAGAGGATCGGAGATGGAGAGTGTCAATAACTTTAAATTCCTGAGTGTCACTATCTGTCCTGTCGTGGACACATCATATAAATATAATTACAAAGAAGGCAGGCCAGCGCCTTTATTTCCTCAGGACTCTGCAGAGATTCGGCATGTCATCAAAAACCTTGATAAACTTCTATAGATATATGGTGGAAATTGTACTAACTGGCTACACTACGGCCTAGTACGGGAACACCAATACCATGGAGCAGAAATAGATTTGGCCCAGTACATCAAGGGTAAAGCCCTCCAAACCATTCAGCACATCTGCATGAAACGTTGCCGTAGAAAAGCAGTATCCATTATCAAAGATCCTTATCACCCAGGCCATGCTCTTTTCTCACTGCTGCCATCAAGTAGAAGCTACAAGTGCTTGCACCACCAGGTTCAAGAATAGTTGCTTCCCGTCAACCATCAGGCTCTTGAACAAAAGGGTTTAACCACACACATTCTATTTCTGGTGTTCCCACAACCGATGATCTCACTTTAAGGACTCTTTGTCTTGTTATTTCATGCTCTCGTTATTTACGGCTATTAATTTATATTTGCAGTTGCACAGTTTGTTGTTCACTGATCCTGATTACAGTTACTGTTCTAAAGTTTTGCTAAGTGTGCCCACAGGAAAGAGAATTTCAGTGTTTTAGGTGGTGACATGTATGTATTCTGATAATAAATTCTACTTTGAACTTTGAACAGAACTGGGGTGCAGGCATCATTGTACTCTTCCGATTCTCACCAAAGTAAAACAGTACAGTTGTGCGTAGGAGAATTCAGAAAGTTCTGGACTTTGATCCTTGAGTCGCCAACTTTAGAATTGCCTAGGGCTTAATGAAAAATTTAAAGCCTTCAAAGCATCTGGGACTGTAGGAGGATAAGGGATTTTTAAAAAATGTTGGAAGTATGAAAAATTCAATTTGTATTATAATACCTTTTGGAAAACCTTCATTATGCAATTTTAGCACTGCATTAAGCATAAACAAAATAAAAGGATAAAGGTCCAGTTCAAACTCATGACTTGTATTAAAATTACATATAATGCAGGAGTAGGTCATTTGGCTCCTTGTGGGTTCTCCACCATACAATAAGATTGTGGCAGATATTTTTATCTCAGCACTCCTGTAATACAGGATGCAATCAACAGAACAAAGTGATTCTACAACCAATGGATCAGATTGAAACTATACAATCCCAACACATCCAGTTGTGTATACTGGCAAATAAAATGACTAACAGGGGAAGTGAGTGCCAAGAATAACCCCCCCCCCACTTTTCTGAGCCCAGTATGTGAGTGTTTATAAAAAGCCCGAGGCATTCACATCTATGTGCATTCATATTGGTTTCCTCCTGAGATCCCCCTATCACAGTCTCTAGACAATTTGATTCACCACATGATGTCAAGAAACAGCTGAGATCATGAAGGCTATGGGACCAAATGATACCTCAGCTGTAGTGCTGAGGACCTGTGCTCCTGTACACTGGCATTTACTTGACAATATGGAAGATTTTCTGTTTTCCCTGTCCACAAGTGTAGGACAAATCTAGTATAGCTAAATTCCACCCAAACATGCTCCTCTCAATCATCAGTGGATGGATGGAAACTGTTGTTAACAGTACTATCAAATAGCACTTACTCAACCAGAACATACTACTAATGCCCAGTTTGGATTTTTCAAGGACCATTGAGCTCCAGATCTCAATCATAGTCGTGAGCCATTAAGTTGAATTCTAGAGGTGACATTAAGATAGCATTTAAGCAAGTGTCCATCATAGTGCCCTGCAAGAGCTGAAGTCGGTGGGCATCAAATGGAAAACTCTGGTGGTGATAAAGCTATCTCACACAAAGGAAGGTAGTTGTGGCTGTTGGAGATCAAACATCCCAGCCCAGAAGATCACTGAGGCATTTGTCATGGGAACCACCTTCAGTTGCTTTATCAACCATCTCCTTCCATTCTGAGATCAGATGACAGCACGGTGTTTCATTCCATTCTCAATTCTTCAACAATGATACAGCCCCTTCCTGCATGCAGCAAGAACAAATCAATACTCAGACATGGAAGTAACCCTCATACCACCAAATGCCAGGCAATGACTATCTCCAATAGGAGGGAGTCTAAGATGAGGTCAGAGGCTGGGTATGTGTTTGAGTGTTTACTTCCTGAAATCATCAAATCTACTTTTTCATGATAGATGTGCAATGGAATAATATCACATGCTTGGATACGAGTGCAGTGCTAGCTGTTCTCAAGATGCTCAGTCCAATCTGGGCCAACACAACCCACGCAATAAGCACCTTGTCATCCATCCTAAATATCCATTTGCTGCTCCAAAATTCAAAGTGAATTTTATTATCAAAGTACATATTTGTCACCATATACAACCCTGAGCTTCATTTTCTTGTGGGCATACTTAATAAATCTATAGAATAATAATCAATGAAAGGCAGCCCAATTAGGGCGTTCAACCAGGTGCAGAAGACAACAAACTGTGCAAATACAAAAAGAACAAATAATAATATTAAATAAATAAACAATAAATATCGAGAACATGAGATGAAGAGTCCTTGAAAGTGAGTCCATTGGTTGTGGAACATTTCAATGATGGAGCAGGTGAAGTTATCCCATTTGGTTCAAGAGCCTGATAATTGAGGAATAATAACTGTTCATGAACCTGGTGGTGTGAATCCTGAGGCTCTTGTGCCTTCTTCCTGATGGAAGGAGTGAGAAAAGAGTATGTCCTGGGTGGTGAGGGTCCCATATAATGGATGTTTTATGTAGATGTGCTCAATGGTTGGGAGGGCTTTACCCATGATGGACTGGGCTGTACACACTACTTTTTGTAGGATTTCCCATTCATGGGCATTGGTGTTTCCATATCAGGCTGTGATGCAGCCAGTCAACATACTCACCGCTACACATCTACAGAAGGTTGTCAAAGTGTTAGATGTCATGCCAAATGCCGAGTTGAGGAACTGCTGTGCTTTCTCCACCTGCGCACAGTGACTGTAATACATAAGAACATAACGTAAGAAATAGGAGCAGGAGTAGATCATCCAGCCCATCGAGCCTCCCCCGCCATTCGATAAGGTCATGGCTGATCTGTCCGTAAACTCAGCTCCATCTACCTGCCTTTTCCCCATAACCCTTAATTCTCCTACTATGTAAAAATCTATCTAACTGTATCTTAAATATATTTAGTGAAGAAGCCTCAACTGCTTCTCTGGGCAGAGAATTCCACAGATTCACCACGCTCTGGGAAAAACAGTTTCTCCTCATCTCCGTCCTAAGTCTTCTCCCCTGAATGCCCCCTAGTTCTAGACTCACCTACCAATGGAAACAACTTTCCTACCTCTATCTTATCTATCCCTTTCAAACTTTTTTATGTTCATATAAGATCCCCTCTCATTCTTCGGAATGTAATGTGTATTCTCTACAAAACATGCTACAACTATGCAGCCAGGCGACTCCTCCCCAGCCCAAAACCTCTGCTACCCAGAAGGAGAAAGGCAGTGGACATGTGAGACCATCACCACTGGTGAGTTCCACTCAGTCACGTACTGATCTGATTTGAAAATACAAGGCTGCTTCTTCATCTTTGCAGGGTCTAGAACTTCCTGCAATGGAAGACTATCTTTTCCAAAAGGACTACTGCAGTTTAAGAAGATGGCTTGCCACCACTTTCTCAAGGGCAATTAGGCTTGGACTATAAATACTGACCTTGTCAGCCACACTCAGATCTTGAAAATGAGTAAGTAAAATATTTCTTGAGTCCGTTAATAATTAAAAATCTGACTGGTAGATTTCTAATAGCCTTTGCCCTTGAGATTTGGGCATCTGTGGTCACTTAAGGAGGAAAGTGGTCTCGTTGAGTCTGGTAACTTACTGAAGTTATGAGGGCCCGTGCCCCTCTGAAGAAAGTAGTCTTCCTTCTACTTTCACTGTCTTAACCTAATTCGGAGACAAGCATTTTTTTTTCCATTTTTCACCTTTGGAGCCTGGAGCTCATGGTGGGGGAAGTTAAGGGGTGTGGGAGCATGATGCAGAATATCCGTAGTGGATTGGTGTCAAAGAGACTGGAGTGTTTGAGTGACTGGGGCACCACGGTGTATCTATTTGTATATGTCTAGCTATGCTTAGAGATTAACTCTTCACATAAACCATGTGTGAAAATTATCTTCCTTATGACACACTTCCACAATACAATGTATTACTTGGGTGACAGAGCATATTAATTAATTATTCATTGGCAGTAATGATTTTACATCAAAGCAAACAATGTGCTGTCTAAAATTGTGTAATTTATTCAAACAACATGTCTGGGTAATATATTTATCATAGATATTTTTGCCAAAAAGGAATTCATAATTTGTGGAATGATCTGCATATTTCTCATTAAATGATGTATTTCTGTCAGTGGCATATTTAGATTCCTTCTGTATAGACTCATACTTCAGAAAGATTTCAGTCTTGTGATGAATAATCCTAATGAGAATCTTTTCAATTTGAATGTAATGTTAGAAAATAAAATATCAACTCTTCTGAGGGAATAAATAGGATGTACTATTGGAGAAGTGATCGTAGGAACCAATTTTATTGCCACAAATATCACTTAAGAAGCTTTTTTTAAATTTAAAACAGAAGATTACTAATGGCACCTTAGAATCTTCTTCAAGCTCTTTATAACTTCTAACCTAGAAGTGAACATTATTTAGAAAGTTTGCAAGAGAAGTCCTCAAAAGGACTACTAGTAGATACTCCTGATCTTTTAGATACAATTACTCTTTATGGCTCTATAGTATCTATTTCTCTAGAAATAAGGGAAAAAACGTAATTGTACAATGATTAACTCCTAAATTAGGCAAATCTTAAATTTAATGTCTGTGAGTAATCCTGACAAAGTTGTCCATGCACAGAAGGTACTTTCATCCTACCACCTTTCTTTCTCTGAAGCGGAGCTACAAAAGTGAAAGGAGAAAGAAGATATTGAGTCACGACATCCGAGGCACATCAATAACTCAATGTGTGGTAATTTGTGTAGTGAATGAGATGTGTTCTATATATGATGAATCACCAAGCAAGGACTGTAGGTGGACCATGCATAAAAAATAACTTGCAGTACTTGCTAGCTTCCAAGACTGGGCTTGTACAGTACTGTGCAAAGGTCTAAGGCACCCTAGCTATATATATGTGCTGAAGACTTTTGCACAGTACATCAAGAGCAAGATTGTGGAGCTAGGAAGTGGGTAAAACCACTCAAAGATAAAGGAAAGGACATATGTTTGGAGGTGAGGAATATGGGTGAGATCCTAAATGAGTAACTTGCATCAGTATTTACGTAGGAGATGAAGATGGAGGATAGAGGGATCAGCATGGAGCATGATAATTTGCTAGGACATTTCAAGATAAAGAAGAGGTGGTGTTAGATATCTTAAAGAATATTAATATGTACAAGTCCCCATTGATATACCTTAGGTTATTGAGAAAGGCAAGAGATGATATGGCTGGGGCCTTGGCCAATATCCTCATGTCCTCTCCAGCCCCAGGCAAGGTCCCAGAGGACTGGTGGGATTGTAGCTAATTTTGTTCCATTATTCAAGAAGGGATATAAGGATAATCCTGGAAGCTATAGGCTAATGACTGTCACATCAGTGGTAGGGAGTATTCTTATGAGCATTTGGAAAACCATGGCTCAATTAGAGACAGTCAACATGACTTTATGAAGGGAAAATTGTCTTGATTGTTTTTATCAAAGAGGTGAAGGAAGGTGATTAATGAAGGTAGAACTGTAGATGTTGTCAACATGGATTTTAAAAATATGTTAGAAAATGTCCCTCATGGGTGTCAGGCCTACGCAGGCAGGCGTCTCCTTATCTCCACCCAGCTAATAAGGGTCATCTGCCACTTGTTTCCAACTCATCACCGGCAGTCTGTTTAAACCCAGCTCTCATGCATGGTTGTCTGTTCACCCATTGAACCAGCCAACCTCAACTAGTTGCTTCTAGCTTTCAGTTACCTTGTTGCCTTGTCATGTTAAGTATCTGTTCTCTCTTGTTTTGTGGGCCCTCATGGCTTGTTATTTTGCAGTTTATTAGTAAAATATCATTTACTGCTAAATCATCTCCACTGTCCTGCTTTTTGGGCCAATCCTCCTCCACATTTCCTGGCAGGATAGTGAACCAATGAGTGACTCAGCAGGGAATCTGTCGACACAACCACGCGACCCAGAAGCAACAGAAGACCATTGACTATGCGTTCACCGCTCTCAACCAACCCTCCTTTTCCATTTAGCAACCCCGTGCCAGTCAACCTCCTCCCTTGGAGCCCCCGGTTCCGGTGCCTGAATGCTTGGATGGATTCCCAACCCAGTGCCGCAACTTCCTGTCGCAGTGCGTTTCTCATTTCGCATTAGGGTTCAGCCATTTTTGTATCTCTGGACTGAGCCAAGATTGCTTTCATCATCTCTCTCCTGACTGGGCAGCTCTGACCTGGGCCACCACTAACTGGGACAATAAAACCACCATTTGCAGTAAATAAGAGGAATTCACTGCTGAGATGCAGTTTTCAACAATCTGGGAAGTAGAATGGGCAGTGGATCAGATATTTCGCCTGCATCAAGGCTCACGCTTGGTGCTGGATGACACAGTGGAATTCAGGACCCTTGCTGCAGAATTCAGCTGCTGGCCCAGTACCATCATGGCTTCTCGGAGCACTTGACAGACGGGCTGTCTACCTGGGAAATGGCCACTGATCTTGAAGGACTCGTCACTCTGGCCCTCCGAGTTGACCAGTGTCTTATGGAACAACCCTCCAGATCATCAGCCAGAGCCGAAGATTCATTCCCAGAACTATTTCACACTGCAGGATCCTCAACATTAATGGCTCCAGAACCCACACAGTTTGGGAGAGCTCCCTTAACCCCCCTCAAAGAGCATAAGCATCGGTGGAGCATAACTTGTGTGCTAACTGCAGAGCCACCATTCACCCATGCGTCAAATGTCTATCGTTTCTTTTCGAGACTGCATTTTGACAAATTGGACCATTTGGCTGTACTCCTTACCCGCATACAGACAGGGCCTAAAAAGCAAGGCTCTAGCGATCAAGCAATTAAGAGGTGATCACGGGAGGCAGAGGAACGGTTACAGGATTACCTTAAGTCAGTTGACTATGTCGTGCTCAAGCACTCATCTGAAGATCTGAATGACTACCCCAGGGTTGTAACAGACTTTATTAAAACAGATGAGTGAGTCCCAACAGAATCATTCAGGGTTTTTCCCAATCAGAGGCCCTGGATGAACCATGAAATCCAGAATTTGCTGAGAGCCAGATCAGAGGCATTCAAGTCTGAAGATCAAGAATGCTGCAAGAGGTGCAGGTACGATCTCTGGAAAGCCATCTCATTGGCAAAGTGGAGATTCTGGATTAGACTGGAATCAATGAGGGATACTTGATGATTGTTTGAATGCCGTAACCTCCTACGAAGTTAAATCTAGCCACGGGGGGACAGCAGAGCTTTGCTTCCAGATGAGCTCAATGTCTCCTATGCTAAGTTTGACTGCCAGGGAGGAACCATCGCATACCCCCATGTCTCCTGATGATCCTTTTGGCCTCAGTATCTGAAGATGATGCATGGGCTGCCTTCAGGAGAGCGAATCCAAGGAAAGTATGCAGTCCGGATGGAGTGCCTGGCTGAGTACTGAAGACCTGTGCTGACCAACTGGGTGGTGTGTTCACGGACATCTTCAGCCTCTCAGTACGAAAGTGTGCGGTACCCACCTACTTCAAGCAGCCTTCAATCGTACAGGTGCCCAAGAAGAGTGTGGTAATCTGCCTTAATAACTATCACCCAGTGGCATTTACATCCACAGTGATGAAATGTTTCGAGAGGCTGGTATTGAAGCATATCAGCTGCTGTCTATGGCGACTTGGATCCACTCCAATTAACCTACTGAAGCAACAAATCCACAGTAAATGCCATCTTATTGGCTCTTCACACAACCCTGGAACATCTGGACAGCAAAGGTGAATACATCAGGATGCTCTTTATCAATTACAGCTCAGCATTTAATACCATCATCCCCTCAAAACTAATCAGTAAACTCTAAGACCTGGGTCTCAATACCAACTTGTGCAATTGGATTCCGGCATTTCCTCACTTGTAGGCCCTAGTCAGTTTGGATCGGCAGAAGCATCTCCTCCACACTCTCCATCAGCATAAGTGCACCACAGGGATGTGTACTTAGTCCCCTGCTCTATTCACTTTACACCTATGACTGTGTGGCTAATTACAGCTCCAACACCATGTACAAGTTCAAATTCCTCCTTATTGACTCACCAAACACTCCTCTCATCTTGGGTTACCCCTGGCTCTCCACTCATGACCCTCACTTCAGCTGGTCATCCAGTTCACTGTCGAGTTGGGAACACATTTGCTGGATCACCTCCCTGCAATCCAGCTGACTCTACCTGCAAATCCGTGGAGGTAGAGGAAATTCTCGACCACTAAACTCCCACAGGAATATCACGACAGTCATCGCCTTCAGTCAAAAGGAAGCCAGCACCCTGTTGCCTCACAGATCACACTTAAGGGCAACACTCTACCCGAGGTCATCTGGGAACCCAGCATGAGGACTCCCAAGTCCCTCTGCACTTCTGATGTTTGAAACTGTATTCCATCTGCCACTTTTTTGCCCATTCTCCCAATTTGTCTAAGTCCTGCTGCAATCACATTGCTTCCTCAGCATTACCTACCCCTTCAGCTATCTTCATATCATACACAAACTTTGCCACAAAGTCATCAATTCCACTATCTAAATCACTGACAAACAATGTGAAAGGTAGCAGTCCCAATACTGACCTCTGAGGGCAGCCAACCAAAGAAGGCCCCTTTTATTCCCCCTTTTATCCATGCCAGTATATTTCTTGTCATGCCATAGGATATCATCTTGTTAAACAGCCTCATGTATGGCACCTTATCAAATGCCTTCTGAAAATCCAAGTAAATGACATCCACTACTGCTCCTTTGTCCACCCTGCTCGTTACTTCTTGAAGAACTCTTTGTCAGGGAAGATTCCCTTTACAGCAACCATGCTGACTTTGACTTATTTTACCATTGGTCTGCAAGTACCCTGAAATTTCATCCTTAATGACTCTAACACTTTCCCAACCACTGAGGTTAGGCTAACTGGCCTATAATTTCCTTCCTTTTGCCTTCCTCCCTTCCAGCAGAGTAGAGTAACATTTGCAATCTTCCAGTCCGCTGGGACCATGTCAGAATCAAGTGATTCTTGAGAGATCATGATCAATGCATCCACTATCTCTTCAGCAACCTCTCACAGGGATGTAGCCCATCTGGCCCAGGTGACATCCACCTTAAAACCTTTGAGTTTGCCTGGGACTTTTTCCCTTTGTAATTGCAATGGTACTCACTCCTGCTCCCTGACACTCTGGCACACTGCTAAACCTTCCGCAGTGAAGACAGATGCAACGTACACATTAAGTTCATTTACTATTTCTTTGTCCACCATATTACTTCACCAGCATCATTTTCCAGTGGTCCAATATCATCTCTCACCCCCCGCCTTTTACTCTTTATATAACTTCAGAAGCTTTTGGTATTTTGCTTTATATTATTGACTAGTCTGCCCTCATATTTCATCTTTTCCCTTCTTACAGCTCTTTTAGTTGCCTTTGGTTGGATTTTAAAAGCATCCCAATCATCTAACTTCCTACCCACCTTTGCTACCTTATACACCCTTTCCTTGGTTTTATGCAGTCTTTAACTTCCTTTGTCAATCACAGTTTCCTACCCCTTCTATTTGAGAACTTCTTCCTCTGTGGGCTATGTCTGGTTGTACATCCGAGATCTGCCCATGCTCTGATTCCCACAAGCTCCCAACCCTTTAAGATTATCCATCGCATCAGCCCAGTCACTTGACATCTCCAGCTGTCACCATCCCTCAGCATCACACCTACCTTCCACGTGTCCTACCTCAAGCTCTTTGTCCAAGGACCACTCAATCCACCTGAACCTGCACCTCCAGAATCATGGGCCATAGGGGGAGGGGTCCTGTGAAACCTGCACAGGCACCTCCCTGTCTCATAGAACATCGAACAGTACAGCATAGTACAGGCCCTTCGGCCTGCAATGTTGTGCCGACCCTTAAACCCTGCCTCCCATATAACCCCCCACCTTAAATTTCTCCATATACCTGTCTAGTAATCTCTTAAATTACACTAGTGTATCTGCCTCCACCACTGACTCAGGCAGTGCATTCCACACAGCCACCACTCTCTGAGTAAAAAACCTTCCCTTAATATTCCCCTTGAACTTCCCATCCCTTACCTTAAAGTCATGTCCTCTTGTATTGAGCAGTGGTGCCCTGGGGAAGAGGCACTGGCTGTCCACTCTATCTATTCCCCTTAATATCTTGTACACCTCTATCATGTCTCCTCTCATCCTTTTTCTCTCCAGAGAGTAAAGCCCCAGCTCTTTTAATCTCTGATCATAATGCATAACTTCTAAACCAGGCAGCATCCTGGTAAATCTCCTTTGTACCTTTTCCTTTTTTTTTTGGCGTGTGCCTGCGTGCATGCGAGTCTGTGTGTGCGTGCGTGCGTCCGTGATAATGTCTTTTTCATGGCTTTTTACAAGGCGCAGAATGAGAGAGAGAGAGAGAGAGAGAGAGAGAGAGGGACTGTGTGGCGTGCCACTCCCCACACAGACATCTTTGTGATCTCGACACTCAAGCCAGCACGGATAGAAAGCGTACTCGGGAGTGGACCCGACTGGTTTCGAACCCGGGAACCTCCGCTCCTGGTCCAGCATCGATGTCATTGCACCACCAGCCAGCCCCCTGTACCCTTTCCAATGCTTCCAGATCCTTCCTATAGTGAGGCAACCAGAACTGGACACAGTACTCCAAGTGTGGCCTAGCCAGAGTTTTATAGAGCTGCATCATTACCCCATGACTCTTAAACTCTATCCCTCGTCTTATGAAAGCTACCACTCCATAACCTTTCCTATCTACCCTATCTTTTAGCTGGTCTCCACCCAGCTAAAAGGAGTCACCTGCTACTCGTTTCCAGCTCACCAGCTGCAGCCTATTTAAACCCAGGTCACAGCCACAGTCTTTTGTTCACCCATTAAACCAGCCAGCTTCAGTAAGTTTTCCTCTAGTCTTCAGTTACCTTGTTGCTTTGTCATGTTTACTCTTCGTTTGCTTTTGTTTTGTGGCCCCTCAAAGCTTGTTGTTTTGCAGCTTATTACTAAAATAATGTTTCTGCTACTCTGCTTTTGGGTCAAGCCTGTTCTATCTTTCCTGATAATGAGATACTTTTCAGAAAACTAGAATGTATGGGATCCATGGAGAATTGGCTGTTTGGATTCAGAATTGTCTTACCCAGAAAAACGTGGTTGATGGGACTTATTCTGGCTGGAGGTCTGTGACTAATGAAGCTGTGCAGGGATCCACACTGGGATCACTGCTGTTTGAGATATATGCTGTGTGTGTATGTATATATATAATCTGCAATTGATCTGTATTCTGATAAGTGTATATATCATTATATAGAGAAATGGCAGATGTATTTAAACCTGGGCACATTTGAAATGTTGCACTTTGGGAAATCAAGTGTAAATGGACAGTGTGCACTGTTAATGGAAAGACCCTTAGCAGTGTTGATGTGCAGAGAATCTTGGGGTCCAAGTCTATAGCTCTCCAAAAGTGGCTGCGCGGTTTGATAGCATGGTAAAAAGGGCATATGGCATACTTACTTTTATTAGTTGTGGACTTGAGTTCAAGAGTCAGGAAGTTATGTTGTAGCTTTATAAAACTCCAGTTAGGTAGCCTTTGAAGTATTGCACTCAGTTCTTGTGGCTACATTATAGGAAGGATGTGAAGGCTTTAGAGAGTGCAGAAGAGGCTTACCAGGATGCTGCCTGGATTAGAGAGCATGCTTGGGCTGTTCTCTGGTACAGAAGAGGCTGAGGGGAGATCTGATAGAGATTATGAGAGGCACAGGTAAGAGTAGAGGGCTTTTATCTTTTTCCCAGGTTTGAAATGTCTAATACCAGAGGCCACGCATTTAAGCTGAGAGGGGTTATGGTCACAGGGGATGTACAGGTGCAGTTGTTTTACATAGAGAGTGGTGGGTGCCAGGAAGTGTAGTGGAGGCAAATATGACAGAAACATTGAAAAGACTCTCAGATGGGCACAATGTGCAGGAAATGGAAGGATGTGGACAATTTGTTGGTAGAAGAGATGAACTTAGTTGGGCATATGATTACTAATATAGTTAGATCAGCATAACATGGTGGACCAAATAGTCTGTTCCTGTGCTGTATTGCTCTATGTTCTATATTTAACACAATCCTTGTTCTTGCATATCCACAATTTCAACTCCTCGGGTTGAATATAGATTTCAATATATAAAAAGTCATGTGCAAGTTTAGAGTTTGAAATGCTTGTTTGCAAAGTTTGAAATTTCTCCAACAATAACACCTCATAAATAATTTTAAATTTCCAAAGTTTTAAGTATTTTTATTCCCACTTAAAATTCACTCAGCCCTCTCATCTAGTGACATTGAAATGTAGGTTCAGGAAGTTATTCTGAGATGTTACGGATATGGAAAAGTTAATTAATGCCAGCTAGTGCCGACTTCAAAAAACCTGACAGTCTACATAGAATGTGGATCATTGGCAACTATCCATAACAGAGCTCAAAGCACAGAAATGCTACAGACACGAAAGATCACATTGTCATCCCTGTTAGTAAACTGGTCAAGAAGTCAGAATCCTACACAAAATGAATTGACAAGTTGGAGTAATAAACTAAGCAGGTTTGGAAATTATGCTTTTTACAAGATTGGGTTCTTTATAATTAATGCATAACTAGAACTCACACATAATTAACTTTTATGAAACTGAATTTCATAATTCAGCACTTATGAAACTGAAAGATAATTCATTAAAAAAAGTTTTCTGGAGGCCTTGTGGTTTGACGCAAACAACGGATGGGTTTGAAAGAGTTCTTTATGGGAGACAAGACCAACCTACTAACTAAACAATAGACCCTGTCGGTTAATCATTTTTAACAAGCCAAATAATGAATGAAGCACAAAAATATTCAACAGAAAAGATGTTGATGTGAAAAAATAAATACTTATGACTTCCCAAAATAATTGTCAAAATGCATTGTCAATTCCCTTTGCAGACTTTAAGTTAAAATGCTCAGTGTCTGCGATGTCAGTGTTGCTTCTCCCAAATATAGATTTTCTTCTGCTGAGTCCCAGTGTTAATCAGCATTATTATTATTACTCTCTTGTAACCTGTACCATACCGACACTTCTAGCAACACTTATTATGGCATATTGTAAGTACCTCTGTATAACCTGAACTTTTAATTGCCATACTAACATGCAATGCTGTTTTGTAACTATGTTCTTTGATGTAAGTGATATTTCTAATTCTCCTACTGAATTGCATCCACTAGTCATTGGCACAGCGTCCAAATATTTATTTTGTAGCATCCCTTCTCAGTTTGCTGTCACCGCCACATTTCGGTGCTGAATTATGTATTCCTAACCACAGATCTTTACTGTAAATTATGAATAATAATGGTCCAAAATTTCACTCTTGTGGAACATGTGTTCCATCATCAACATGATCTTGTGCAGGAGAAATCTTGTCTCACTAATTAGATTGAAGACCAGAAAGAGTGTGGGTACCACGCGAACTACTCATCTGGCTGCCCTGTCAAGCGCCTGCTGTTCCAGAATCCACAGAACTGTAGCGGAAGCAATTCATCTTTTTGATCCTGAAGAACCATCAAAGGAGGAGAAGCACATTAATTTAATTAATTGACTCCGGGCATAGCTCCAGTTATTGAACCATTCCTAATATCTCTACTGAAGTTAAACCTAAAATATTGTTTTTCATTGAGAAAAATAATATTAAAATATATACCTTGTAACGGATAAAAATACTACTTTTTGGTAGAATTAGTTCCATGGAGTTGGATTTGAGGGGAAATAAAACAATCAATCCAATACCTTAAAGAATACCTAATACATAGGGCACACACTATTGGGCATTTTGAGAGTTATTCATCATAGGAATAGTCCCTTTTGTGCATTGAGTTCATGTCACCCTTGTATTCCAGGGCTGCTTCTTTCTCCTTACTTTCCATCAACCCCAGTCAACTCTCTCTATTCTCATATTCTACCACCCACTCACAAACTACAGTGGTCAATTAACCAATCAACTCCATATCTTTGGATTGTAGGAGAAAACCATGGACCTAAGGGGAAACCTATGTAGCAAGGTCCACACAGACATCAGAAGCCAGGATTGTACACACGTCTCTAGAACTGTCTGGCAGCAGATCTGTTGTGTCTTTAATATTTCAGTAATATTTGAAAAAAATTTAAATATATTGTTTGATTTGGCGGTATTTATTTATTTAAATAATTCATTACGGGTTATACTTAAAAGTATGTCAATATGCCACCACGTCACAAGTGCGTGCCTATTAAAGTAAGAAATGAAGTACACACACATCTCCTGGCTCTGTGTTTTTCTGCTGATTACTTTTATGCTTTGGAGTTATAAAGCATAACAAGACCTACTGCTTTGGCGTCCAAATTTTTTTTCTGTCTAAAGCCATCCATTCACAATACTGGACTAAAAAGATAGAGATGCTCATGTAATCTGCAAAATGCAAACCAAGTTATTTAAAATGTGGTATTTACTAAGGGACTTTATGCCAGGTTTGGGATATAGAATAGCAAGTCTCCAGAAGGTGATGTTAATAAGTTTTATAATGAAATTCCTCCTACGTTGAGGGAGATTTTTGTATCCCATTTTTATAGAACATTGACAGGAAAGGACTTTATTCAGAATGTTTCTTAATTAACAAGCAGACAGAAAAACCTCCAATAATGTTGTTAAATCATTTGTTAGTCATACTTAAAAATATAATTTAGCAGAATCATGCTTTAAAAACAGAGCAGGAAGTGCATATTGGGGATTTTTCTTTCTTTCTCCCATTCCTATTTGCCGTACTTTTGCAAGATTATAAGACCACATGGGCATCATGGTAGTGTAGCAGTTAGTGTGATGCTATTACAGTATGGGGTGTTCGGAGTTTGGAGTTCAATTCTTGCGCATTCTGTAAGGCATTTGTAGGTTCTCCCCGTGACCATGTGGGTTTCCTCCGGGTGCTCCAGTTTCCTCCCACAGTCCAAAAGTTAGTTGGTTAATTAGTCATTGTAAATTGTCCTATGATTAGGCTAGTGTTAAATGGGTGAGTTGCTGGAGAGTGCGGCTCACTGGGTCAGAAGGGCTTGTTCCACACCGTATAAATAAATAAATAAATACATACATACATACATAGGAGCAAAGTTAGGCTGTTTGACTCATCGAGTCTGCTCCACCATTCGATCATGGCTGATTTATTATTTCCTCTTGACCCCATTCTCCTGCCTTATCCCAGTAGCCTGTGATACCCTTACTAATCAGGAATCTTTCAACTTCTGCAACTTACACAATGACTTGGTCTCCATGGTCATCTGTGGCAGTGAATTCCACAAATTTATCACCCTCTGGCTAAAGGAATTCCTTCTTATCTCTGTTCTAAGGCTTTTATTTTAAGGCTGTGTCCTCTGGTCCTAGATTCTCCTGCTACTGTAAACATTGTCATATGTCCACTCAATCCAGGCCTTTCAATATTTGTCAGTTTCAAATGAGATCCCCAGTCAACCTTCTAAACTCCAACGAGTACAGGTCAAGCGTCATGAAACACTTCTCATACTTTTCATCCCTGGGATCATTCTTGTCAAACTCCTTTGGATCTTCCTCAATGCCAGCACATCCATCCTTAAACATGGGGCCCAAACCTACTCACAATATTCCAAATATGGTCTGACCATTGCCTTATAAAGCCTCAGCAATACATCCTTGCTTTTATATTCTAGTTCTCTTGAAATGAATGCTGAAATTATATTTGCCTTCCTTACTAACAATCAATCTGCAAGTTAACCTTTAGGGGATCCTGCATTAGGACTCCCAAGTACACTTACACCTCCCACTTTTGAATTCTCTCCCTGTTTAGAAAATAGTCTATACTTTTATTTCATCTCTCAAAGTGCACAATTGTACAATTCCCTGTGCCATATTCTGTCTGCCCATGACTCCTTTCTTGTTTAGCAGCCTCTCGGGTGGTAACTTGTCAAAGGCCTTCTGAAAATCCAAGTAAACAACATCCATTGATTTTATCTATTCTGCTTGTTTCTTCCTCAAAGATTTCAACAGGCATGTTAGGAAAGACCTCCTCTTTAGCCTCCAAATAGCCTAAATCTGCTCCTACTTAATATGTATGTGGGATGTTGCACCTTGGTAGGGAAAATGCAAGGAGACAGTACACTTTTAAGGGCAAGATCCTTAACAGTGTTGATGAGCAGAGAGATCTTGGGATCCAAGTTCATAGCTCCTTGAAAGTGGCTGATCAGATCAATACATTAAGAAGGCTTATGGAATGCTTGTTTTTATTAGTCGAGGCATTGAGTTCAAAAGTCAGGAGGTTATGTTGCAACTTTATAAAACTCTGGTTAGGCCACATCTGCAGTATTGTCTACAGTTCTGGTTGCCCCTCCTATAGGAAGGATGTTGAGGTTTTGGAGAGGGTGCGGAAGAGGTTCACCAGGATGCTGCCTGGTTTAGAGGGCATGTGCTATCATGAGAGGCTAGGTAAACTTGGGTTGTTTTCTCTGGAGCAGCTGAGGCTGAGGTAAGATCAGATAGAGGTTTATAAGATTATAAAAGGCATAGCTAGAGTGGGCAGAGAGTATCTGTTCACCATTGTTGAAATGTCCAATACCAGAGGGCATGCATTGAGGGTGAGTGGGGTAGGTTCAAGGGTGTGAGGGGTAAGGTTTTTACTCAGACAGTGGTGTATGTCTGGTATGCGCTGCCTGGTATGGTGGTCAAGGCAAATACATTAGAGGCTTTTAAGCAATATTTGAATAGGCACATGGATAGAAGGAAGATGGAGGGATATAGACATGGTAGGGGAGGTGTTTTTGATTTGCTTTCTCGCAAGTTCAGCACAACACTATGGGTCAAATGGCCTGTTCCTGAGCTGTACTGTTCTATGTTCAAGGAAACCATACTGACTTTAGTATATTTTATCTTGTGTTTCCAAGAACCCTGTAACCTCATCTTTAATAATGCACTCTGTAATCTTACTAACCACTGAAGTCAGTCTACCAGCCTATAATTTCCTATCTTTTGCCTGTCTCCCATCTTAAACAGTGGAATGACACTGGTGATTTTCCAGTCCTCTGGAATGGTTTCGGACTGTAGTGATTCTCAGAAGATCACTGCTAATGCTTCCACACTGAGGAATGGGTTTCTAATCCAGGTGACTTATCCACCTTCAGACCTTTGTTTCCCAAACACCTTCTCCTTAGTGATAGTGACTACATTCACTTCGCCCCCCCCCCCGCTCTCTTGAATTTCTGGCATGTTGTTGGTGTCTTCCACAATGAAGACTGATGCAGAATTCAGTTCGGTTGTCATTTCTTTATTCCCTATTACTACTTCTCCAGTGTAATATTCTAGCAGTCCAATATCCACATTTGCCTCTCTTTTACTCTTTATATAGGTATATTTGAAAGCATTTATGGCTCTCTTATATTATGGGCTAGCTTACCTTCATTATTTCATCTCTTCGCTCCTTTTTGCTTTTTTAGTCACCTTACAATCATCTTTGGGCAGCTCATCTCTCATGCCTCTTTAGTTAACTTTACTCAACTGTAATACCGATACATCCAATTTTACCTCTTCCTCTCAAACAGCAGGGGAATTCTATCATTATGATCACTGTTTCCTAGGCATTCTCTTACCTTAAGCTCCCTAACCAAAGCTGGTTCATTGGACAACATCAAATCAAGAATTGCCTTTTTCCTAGTTTTCAAACACAAGCTGTCCAAAAAAGCCATTTCGTCAGCATTCTACAAGTTCCTTCCGTTAGGATTCAGTGCCAACCTGATTTTCCCAGTCTGTCTGCATATTGAAATCCCCCATGACCACTGCAACATTGCCTTTCTTACATGCATTTTCTATCTGTTGTGAGAGTTTGTATCTAACATTTTGTTTACTATGTGGAGGCATGTTTATAAGCCCCATCAGAGTCTTTTTTTCACACTGGCAGTTCCTTAACTTTACCCACAGAGCTTCCATATCTTTTGATCCTATGTCACTTCTTGCTAAGGATTTTATTTTATTGTTTTTCCACAGCGCCACCTCATCCTCTCTGCACACCTCCCCATCCTTTCAATATGATGTGTAACCTTGGATATTAAGCTCCTTGCTTTG
Organism: Mobula hypostoma; assembly: GCF_963921235.1. NCBI lineage: Eukaryota > Metazoa > Chordata > Chondrichthyes > Myliobatiformes > Myliobatidae > Mobula > Mobula hypostoma. The sequence continues at coordinate 38,773,292 of NC_086098.1, forward strand.
ATCTTATTCTATCTAGGACTCAGTGTTGCCACAGCATTGTATCTGCCAATTTCCAACTGTGCTACAAGCTCATCTACCTTTTTTTTAATACCGTGTGTGTTCAAATATAATACCTTAAGGCTTGTATTAACTACCCTTCTTCTCAAATTTATCTCCATGTTGTCTGAAAAATTCTTATCTTTTTCTAAACCTTACTATATATACACCACCCTCAGACTAAACACAAAAGAAAACTAACCCCAAAGCCTTGGTAACCTGAGGCTTATAACTGCTAAGCCCCTCCCCCTAGACCAACCAAAAGCTAATTAACTCAATTATCCAATTCAAGACGGTATCCTCCACCATCAGCACACCTGTGCAGGTTGCTGCTGCCATGAGACAGCTCCATGCAGCAGCTCTGGTTCAGACGCAGTCACTATTACTGCTGGGGATGAGTGTTTTACCGAGTGCGCCATGTGCCATCTGTAGTTAGTGACTGGCCTTCGTCACACTGTTTCATTCTGTTTTTTAATTTAGTCCCTAACAGCTTATATTCCCACAGCAGAATCTCTTTCGTACATTTTTGATACCCACATGGGCAACATCAGCTGATAGTCCTCTCCACCCTTAAATTCCCCCTACAGTTCAGATGAAATGTCCTGGATTTGGGCACCATGCAGGGAACACAGTCTTTGGGGCTCTCGATCCTTGTGACAAAGAATTCCCCTGACTGTACTATCCCCAATTACAACTACATTTCTCTTCTCTCTACTCTCTTGAACGGATCCCCAAATCATGGTGTCGTGGTGAGCTTGCTCGTATATATCCTCAAGGAAATATTAATATTGAAAATTTAGCTTACATTTTTTACACATTTAATATCAATAAAGGATGCTCAAGTATTGTTTTTGATTATGTGAGCTAAACACTAGTTTTTAAGTAGGCATCTGAAAGTGACAGGTCTCATGACACCAGTGGAGGATGGATGTGTTATCATCTTTAACACCCAAGTATTACAGAATGAGTAATCAAAATGCATCAGAAGCAGGAGAATGGAGACAATATACTTACTGCCTGTTATACCACTGGCATTTAGGAGAGCAATGAAGCTCCTTCATCTCTGTGTGTCTTGCCCACCTTCTCTATTGTGCTCAGGTATGGTTCAGGGATCTCATTGCCTATCTGCCATACCGTTGCACATAGTTGTAGAAGAATTCTTCATTGCTGTTTCTGTTAATGATTTTGTTGGGCCAGTCAGGCTTGTTAGCGCTGAGTGGAACCCCCAAATCTGGAGGGCTGGTGGACCACTCTTAATCTGGCCTCAACACTTTGACCTGTTTGGCATAGGTGACCCTACCAAGGACCAAAGCATAAGGCCTTGACTCCAGCTGGCATAGTTCTCCAGGTCACTGAAGCATGCAAGCCTCCAAGACACCATAAGATTGTGGTACTGCTGAAGGAAATGGGGACAATGACCAGATTACCTAAACCACTAACCAATAGCTCCTGAAGTAACTATTCCAGATTACCTGTTTTTTGAATTGGGAGCTGTACACTGTAGCAGAGGTGCTTGCTGATTGCTGACATCTACAACTTTGACAAACTTCTATAGATGTATAGTGTATTGACTGCCTGCTTCACAGCCTAGTATGGAAACACCAATGCCCTTGAATGGAAAATCATACAAAACATAGTGGAAATGGCTCAGTCCATCATGGATAAAGCCCTCCCCACACACTTTTGCACACCATTCATGCACCCCGTTCGTGCAATTTTTAACTTCCTTTATTATGACTATTGGATTTATTGAATATACCCACAAGAAAATGGATCTCAGGGTTGTGTATGGTGATATATTATGTACTTTGATAATAAATTTACTTTGAACTCCCAACCATCCATCCAGTTTAAGGTTCCTCGGTGCACCAGTACACTTTAGACACCCTGAGAACAGCCTTTATACTGATGGATAGCCCCTTCACCACCAGACATCCAGGCAGTGCAGAGATTTTTCATCAATCCCGACACTGAAATGGCTGGAAGCCTCTTGCCACCTGAAACCTCAGGAAGGAATGAGATCTCTGGCTCAGTCTGGGATTGCAGGGGGTGTGGAGTTGGGAGAAGTGATACATTGTTGACTAAATTTCCAGACAGTTTCTTTCTAATCATTCAAGAAACCTGTACTGGTAGTGACCATATTTTACTTCGGGCCTCTAATCTCTAGATCTATTTTCTGTTGCTTTTTATATCTTCCTTTCCTCCCCATTATGGACAGCAACCTTTGGTTTGCACTATGCTTTACTTACTCTGCTGGGGTATTGTACTGAGGGGGGCTTAATAATTTGAGTCATATCCAACCCTTATCCTGCAAAATAAAACAAACCATAAGACATGGGAGCAGAATTAGGCCATTTGGCCCTCGAATCTGCTCCGCCATTCCAACATGGCTGATTTATTATCCCTTTCAACCATATTCTCCTGCCTGCTCCCCAAAACCTCTGACACCCTGACTAACCAAGAACGTATTAACTTCTGCTTTAAATATAGTCAATGACTTGGCCTCCACAGCTGACTGTGGGAAGGAATTCCCCAGATTCACCACCCTCTGGCTAAAGAAATTCCTTCTCATCTCTGTTTTAAGTGGATGTCCCTCTATTTTGAGGCTGTGCCCTCTGGCGCTAGACTCACCCACCATAGGAAACATCCTCTCCACATCCACTCTGTCTAGGCCTTTCAATATTCAATAGGTTTCAATGAGATTCACCCCGTCTCCCCATTCTTCTAAGCTTCAGTGAGTACAAACCCAGAACTGTTAAACACTTGTCGTACCTTAACACTTTCATTCCTGAAATCATTCTCACGAACCCCCTCTGGACCCTCTCCAATGCCAGCACATATTTTCTTCGATGAGGAGCCAAAAACTGCTCATAATACTCCGTGGGGTCTGAGCAATGTCTTACAAAGCTTCTGCATCACAGTTTTGCTCTTATATTCTAGTCCTCTCGAAATGAATGCCAACATTGCATCCTTACCACCAACTCAACCTGCAAGTTAAACTTTAGGGAATCCTGCACAAGAATCCCCCAAGTCTCTTTGCAACTCTGATTTTTGAATTTACTCCCCATTTTGAAAATAGTCTATGCCTTTATTCCTTCGACCAATGTGCATGACTGTACACTTCCCTACACTGTACTCCATCTGCTACTTATTTGCCAATCTTCCCAATCTGTCCATGCCCTTCTGCAGAATCCTGCTTCCTCAGCAGTACCTGCCCCTCCACCTGTCTTTGTATCATCTGCAAACTTGGCCATGGAGCCATCAATTCTATCATCCAAGACATTGACAGATAATGTGAAAAAAAGCGGTTCCAATACCAATGCTTGCAGAACTCTGATTTTCACTGGCAGCCAACCAGAACAGGCCCCTTTTATTCTGACACTTCGCCTCCTGCCAGTCAGTTAGTTTTCTAGCCATGCTAATACCTTTCCTGTAATACCATGGCTCTTATCTTAAGCAATGTCATGTATGCCACCTTTTCAAAGGCCTTCTGAAAATCCGGCTAAATAGCATCAACTGACTCTCCTTTGTTTATCCTGTCTGTTATTTGCTCAAAGAATTGCAGCAGATTTCTCATGCAAGATTTTCCCTAAAGAAAGCCATGCTGACTTTAGCTTACTTTATCATATGCCTCCAAGTACCCTGAAACCTTAATAATGGACACTTCCCTCTTCATAGAATGGAGGAAGGCAGAAGAAAGGAAATTATAGGCCAGTTAGCCTGATCTCAGTGGTTGGGAAGATGCTGGAGTCGATTGTAGAGGATGTGGTTTTGAGGTACTTGGAGGCATATGACAAAATAGGCGAAAGGCAGCATGGTTTCCCTAAGGGAAAACCTTGCTTGACAAATCTGATGGAATTATTTGAAGAAATAACGAACAGGATAGGCAAAGGGAGAATCAGTGGATGTTGTGTACTTGGATTTTCAGAAGGCCTTTGACAAAATGCCGCACAGGAGGCTGCTAAACACGCTAAGAGCCCATGGTATTGCAGGAAAGGTACTAGCATAGATAGAGCATTGGCTAAGTGGCAGGAGACAAAGAGTCAGAATAAAGGGATTCTTTCTGGATTGGCTGCCGATGACTAGAGGTGTTCCACAGGGATCTGTGTTGGGACCACTTCTTATTACGTTGTATGTCAATGATTTGGATGATGAAATTGATGGCTTTGTGGCAAATTTGCAGATGGTACGAAGATAGGTAGAGGGGCAAGTAGTGTGGAGGAAACAGAGGTTGTAGAAGGACCTCGACAGATTAGGAGAACAGGCAAAGAGGTGGTAGATGGAATACGATGTCAGAAAGTATATGGCCATGCACTTTGATAAAGTAGTAAAAGCATGGACTATTTAATAAAGGGGGAGAAAGTTCAAAAATCAGATGTGGAAAGGTATTTGGGAGTCCTAATGCAGGATTCCCTAAGGGTTAATTTGCCGGTTGAATTAATGATGAGGAAGGCAAAGGCAGTGTTAGCATTCATTTCAAGAGGACATGCGAGGGTGTAATGCTAAGGCTGTATAAAGCACTGGTGTGGCCTCACTTGGAGTATTGTGAGCAGTTTTGGGCCCTTATTTAAGAAAGAAATTGCTGACATTGGAGAGGGTTCAGAGGAGGTTCACGAGAATGATTCTGGTAATGAAAGAGTATCATGAGCAGCGATTGGAGGCTCTGGGCCTATACTCGCTGGAGTTTCAAAGAATGAGAGGAGGATCTCATTGAAATCCATTGAATGTTGAAAGGGCCAGAGGGAGTGGATGTGATGAGGATACTTGCTTTGGTGCAGGAGTCTAGGATCAGAGGGCACAGCCTCAAAATAGAGGGATGTCCATTTAGAACAGAGATGAGGAGGAATTTCTCCAGCTAGAGGGTGGTAAATCGATGGAATTTGTTGCCACAAGCAGCTGTGGAGGCCAGGTCACTGAGTGCATTTAAGGTGGAGATTGATAGGCTTTTGATTAGTCAGGCATAAAAAGTTATGGGGAGAAGGCAGGAGAATGGGGTTAAGTGAGAAATGGATCAGTCATGATGAAATGACGACACAAATTTGATGGGCTGAATGGCCTAATTCGCTCCTATGTCTAATGGTCTTATTGTCTTTCGAAACATTCCACAGCACTAGCCGAGCATCTCTCAGTCAGTAGAATATTCCAGATCAGACTTTATCACCTCCATCTCAAACTGCAGGGTGAATTCCATCATAGTATGAACACTGCCTCCGAAGTATTCCTTTACCATAAGATCATTAATTAAACCTGATTCATTACACAGCAATCCTTTCCTGTAGGAATTGCCTTTCCTCTAGTGGGCTCAACCACAAGAAACTCTAAAAAGCCATCTTGTAGGCACTCTACAAATTCCTTCTCTTGGGATCCAGTACCAACCTGATTTTTCCAAATTACCTGCATATTGAAATCCCCCATGACTATTGTAACATTTCCCTTTTCTATTTCACGTTGAAATTTATATCCCACATCCTGGTTACTGTTTGGGGGCCTGTATATAACTCCCATCAGCATCTCTTTATCCTTGCAGCTTCTTAACTCTGCACACAAGGATTCTAATCTTCCGATCTTATGTTACCTCTTTCTAAGGATCTGATTTCATTTTTTACCAACAGAGCCACACCACCCTCTCTGCCTACCTGCCCGTCTTTTTGATAGAATGTGTACCTTTGGATGTTAAGCTCCCAACTATGATCTTCTTTCACCCACGACTCAGTGATGCACATAATGTCACCCCTGTCAATCTCCAACTGCTCTACAAGATCATCTATCTTATTCCGTATACTGTGTGCTTTCAGTCTCGTGTTCATCACCCTTTTCGATTTCTCCCCATGTTACACTTCATCACACTGACTGCAATTTTGCCCTCTGCCTGTCCTTCCTCACAGTCTCACTACACACTGCTTGTATACCAACTGCCCCATCTTTAGCCCTATCACTCTGGTTCCCATCCCCCTGCCAACTTAGTTTAAACCCTCCCCAACAGCTCTAGCAAACCTGCCCACAAGGATGTTGTTCCCCCTTGGGTTCAGGTGTAACCTGCGCCTTTTGTACAGGTCACACTGTTCCCAGAAGTGATACAGAAATCTGAAGCCCTGCTATCTGCACCACTTCCTCAGTCACTTGTTCACCTGTACTATAATCCTATCCCTTCGCTGCCTACTTCATGGTACTGGGAGTAATTAGGATAATTACTACCTGGGAGGTCCTGCTCTTTAACACTTTGTTAACTTCTTGCGTATATCCACTGCGCAGGACCTCTTCCCTATTTCAACGTGCGCCTCTGGCTGTTCACCCCGCCCCCCCCCCCGAGAACCTTTTGCAGCCACTCTTGAGACATCCTGGACCCTAGCACCTGGGAGACAACACACCATCCTGGCTTCTTTTCGTGCTTACAGGATATGCTGTCTGTTCCTCTAATTATCGAGTCTCTTATCACTGCCACTCTGCCTGACTTTCCTCTTCCCTGCAGAGCCTCAGAGCCGGCCACAATGCCACTGGCCTAGCTGCTGCTGATGGGTCACACCCCCAGCAGTCACCAAGCGACCAAAACCGGTCACTTCGTGACAGTCCCCTGTAAGGTGGAGGAATATAGATGAGGGTGAGAAGAACAATTGCATGTCCTGACTTTTGCCTGTGCAAACAATATCCATTTGGTGCGTAATTCCATAATGCGACAGCCTGCCCAATCGCATTGGGAATTTAGTAAGGTTAGTGTGGATGTGTCAAACAATGCACATTACAGGTGGAGGAAAACCTGACAAGCTGCAGATTGTGAGATCTACTACAATGTAATTCAAAGACGTTTTGAAAGTAAGTGGGTTTGACGCTGCAAAGGAACAAGTGCTGCTGCTGGCAGAGTCTCGGCCTCACATCTCCTATGACACTAATATGAGTGTAAGATCAGAGATGGAAACAATACTGGAGAAAAAGTCTGAGGGATAATTGATCACTTGAAAAGGCAGGGATTAATCAAAGGCAGCCAACATGGCTTTTTCAAGGATAGATTCTATCTGCCCAATTTGATCGAATTCTTGTACAAGATAATAAAGTGTACCGATGAAGGCAGGACAACAGATGTCATAAACATGGATTTCAGTAAAGCGTCTGGCAATGTCCCGTGTGGGAGACTGGTTCTAAATATTAAGACCTTTGAAATCCAGTGCAAGTTGTGCAAATTGGTTAGGTTGCAGGAAGTGGTAGCAAAGAGTTGTTTTTTTGGTGATCAGTTGTCTTCCACAAGGTTCAGTGTTGGGATGTTTGCTCTTTGTAATATACGTGAATAACTGGGATGTGGATGAAGATGTAGAACGCAAACACGAGGAATTCTGCAGGTGCTGGAAATTCAAGCAACACACATCAAAGTTGCTGGTGAACGCAGCAGGCCAGGCAGCATCTCTAGGAAGAGGTACAGTCGACGTTTCAGGCCGAGACCCTTCGTCAGGACTAACTGAAGAAAGAGATTTAAAAGTGGGAGGGAGAGGGGGAGGTCCAAAATGATAGGAGAAGACAGGAGGGGGAGGGATGGAGCCAAGAGCTGGACAGGTGATTGGCAAAAGGGGCATGGGAGGATCATGGGACAGGAGGCCCAGGGAGAAGGAAAAGGGGGGGGGGGAGAAACCCAGAGGATGGGCAAGGGGTATAGTGAGAGGGACAGAGGGAGAAAAAGGAGAGAGAGAGAAAGAATATGTGTATATAAATATATAACGGATGGGGTACGAGGGGGAGGTGGGGCATTACTGGAAGTTAGAGAAGTCGATGTTCATGCCATCAGGTTGGAGGCTACCCAGACGGAATATAAGGTGTTGTTCCTCCAACCTGAGTGTGGCTTCATCTTTACAGTAGAGGAGGCCGTGGATAGACATGTCAGAACACATCCCATTCCCATTCTGACATGTCTATCCACGGTCTCCTCTACTGTAAAGATGAAGCCACACTCAGGTTGGAGGAACAACACCTTATATTCCGTCTGGGTAGCCTCTAACCTGATGGCATGAACATTGACTTCTCTAACTTCCGCTAATGCCCCACCTCCCCCTCGTACCCCATCAGTTATTTATTTATATACACACATTCTTTCTCTCTCTCTCCTTTTTCTCCCTCTGTCCCTCTCACTATACCCCTTGCCCATCCTCTGGGTTTCTCCCCCCTTCCCCTTTTCCTTCTCCCTGGGCTTCCTGTCCCATGATCCTCTCATATCCCTTTTGCCAATCACCTGTCCAGCTCTTGGCTCCATCCCTCCCCCTCCTGTCTTCTCCTATCATTTTGGACCTCCCCCTCTCCCTCCCACTTTCAAATCTCTTACTAGCACTTCCTTCAGTTAGTCCTGACAAAGGGTCTCGGCCTGAAACATCAACTGTACCTCTTCCTAGAGATGCTGCCCGGCCTGCTGCATTCACCAGCAACTTTGTGTGTTGCTTGAGGATGTAGAAGCAGTGTTTGGGTTATGATTAGAGATAACAGGTGCTTTGAAATGTAAGCCATCCAATCAGGGGAGCGGGTTTTTCTGTTGTGTGCCTAACACCAGTGTGATCTGGGGTCCTTTGTTTGGTGGGAGATGAAGAGAGAAGACACTGGAGAGAACCGGTTGCAGGATTCGACTTGGTGGGGGACCGTGATTTGATGGAGCAAGGTGCCGGAGTCTACTGAGGATCAGTGAATATGTGTGACTTTTGAAAGAGTTGAGTTCCAAATTGTGCACATTTGACTGTTTAATTTTAATGGGCCCTTTTTGCTTTTTTCTTTCTTTACTAACCCATTAGTTAAGATTCATAAATATAATTCCTTTAATTGTCTGCAGTGTGCTGTCTGTTATTTCTTGACACTGAGTTGTTACAGGGTAGCAAATTACACAGCACCTACACAAACCATGGTTTGGGGTGGGAGAGCTGTCCGAATCTCATGGGTTTGGTGGGACCAGAGTGTGTATTCCCTTGACTTATGCAACCTAGGAAACAGGGGGATTTCACATTAAGATTGGTCTTTCTCCAATTTAGAATCTCAACCAAGGACCAGACCTATCCTTTTCCATAATTGCCTTGAAACTAAATGGCATTATGATTACTAGGTGCAAAGTGTTTTCCTACACAAACTTCTGTCACCTCCTCTGTCTTGTTCCCTAATAGGAGATCTAGTATCACACTCTCTCTAGTTTGGACTTCTATGCACTGATTAAGGAAAGTTTCTAGAACACATTTTACAAACTCTTTCACATCCAGCCCTTTTACCATATGGCAGTCTCTATCAAAACATGGAAAGTTAAAATCACCTGCTATCACAACCTTCTGTTTCTTGCAATAGCCTGTGTCTCTCAACAAATTTGATCCTTTAAATCCTGTGGTCTGTTGGATCGTCTATAATATAGCCCTATTAACGTGATCATACCTTTCTTCTTCATCATTTCTACCCATAAAGTCTCACTAGACGAGCTCTCCAGTCTGTCCTGACTGAGCACGGCTGTGACATTTACCCTGACTAGTATTCTACCCTTCCCCCTTTAATCCCTCCCGCTCTATCATGTCTAAATCATCAGAACTCCAGAACATTGAGCTGCCATTTCAACCCCTCCTGCAAGCATGTCTCACTAACAGTACAATGTCATAATTCCACATGCTGGTCCATGCCCTAACCTTGTCTGCCTTTCCTGCAATACCCTTTGCATTGAAATATGCCCAGCTCAGAACATTAGTCGCACCATGCTCAACCTTTCGATTCCTGACTTTCTATGTCGGCTTAACAACATCTTTCTCCACAATCTCCACTATCTGTTCTGGCTCACTGGTTCCTATCCCCCTATAACTCGAGTTTAAAACCCCCCATGCAGCACTAGCAAATCTCCCTGCAAGGATAGGAGTCCCCTCCAGTTCAGATGCAAACCATCTCTCTGTACAGGTCTCATCATCCCTGGAAGAGAACCTAATGATCCAAAAATCTGAAGCCCTCCCTCTTGCATCACCTCCTTAACGATATATTCCTATTTCAGGCCTCACTAGCATGTGAAATGGGTAGCAATCCTGAGATCCCAACGCTAGAGGTCCTGTCCTTTAACTTAGCGCTCAACTCCCTGAACTCACTTTGCAGGACCTAGCCCCTCCTCCTTACCCATGTCATTGGTACCGACGTGGACTATGACCGCTGGCTGCTCAACTTAAAAATGCTGTGTACTTGATCTGAGATGTCCCTGACCCTGGCACCCGGGAGTCAACACACCATCCAGAAATCTCATTCTCATTGATAGAGCCTCTTTTCTGTTCTCGTAACCAATGAGTCCCCTATCACTACCGTTTGCCTCTTCTCCTCCCTTCCCTTCTGAGCACCAGCGCCAGAGATCTGACCACTGTGGCTTTCCTTTGCTTGGTCATTCTTCCAGCAGTATCCAAAGTGGTATACATATTGTTGAGGGAGATGGCCATATGGGTATTTTGCATTGGCTGCCTATCCCCTTTTCCCCATCCCGAGGGTCACCCAGTTTCCGGTATCTTGCACCTTTGGTGTAACTATCTGTCTATATGTCCTGCCTGTCAACCCCCAGCGTCCCGAATGACTCAGTTCATCCAGTTTTGATCCCTCTCTGAGGACTGATGAGTGTTCCCTCATCTTGCCCTTTCTGAAATCCACAATCTGTTAAGAAATGTTTAGATAAGGACTTGAATTGCTTGTGTGTAGAAGGCTATGGACCAAGTACCAGTTGATAGGATTAATATGGACTGGTACCCACTGGTTGGCATGGATGAGGTGAGCTGAATGGCCTATTTCCAGACTGTCTGATTCTCTGATTTTAATGACTGGTTCAATCCTGACTTTGGGTCCTGTCTGCATGGAGATTGCACTTTCTCAATGTGGCTGCATGGGTTTCATATTGGTGCTCTGGTTTTCTCCCATTTTCCCAGGATGTGCCGAGTGACAGGTTAATTAGCCGCAGGAAATTGCCCCCAGTGCGTAAATGAGTGATAGGATCAGGAGGGTTGATGAGAATATGGGAAGAATGAGAAATGAGATTAACGTGGCATTAGTGTTTATAGATGCTTGGTGGTTGCTATGGACTTGATAAGTCAATTTCCATACTGTGGCTCTCAAGGACTACATACGTGACACCAAAGCTGATACGTTGTTAGATGAGGAGCCAATGGTCTTTGTGTAGGACAGGATACTGGCCAACACTTCAGTAGTTTTAAAGGAAGATTGCTCATGGGGCTACCAATTATCATTGGGATAATCAGACATAGAGAGAATTTATGAATAACTGAGGTTCTTAAAGGTGGATTGAGGCAAGGATGGAGGTGAATAATGTTTCATATACTTTACCTAAACAAAGCAATTATGTTGATAACTCGGATCTAGAAAAAAACAATATGAGATTCTTCTCCAGTCCTGGCAAAGAAGACAAGGTTGACCATGGACAGAGTGACATCATAATGCTTAAAGTAACATGACAGGAAAAGAATTAATCATCATTCAGGTATGCTCAAACCAAAGAATGACAAGTTTAAAATATGGAGATATCAATTGTCAGGCTTCAGTTCAACTGTAGAAGACATAAAATGATGGAGAGAATGATGTATCAGAAGTCAAGTAGGCATTAATAACAAGGATTCTTTTATTCTGTTGATAATGGATGCAACCATGCATCAATCATTCTGTAGCAAGGTGACCTGGTATGAAACATACTGTTTTCTTTGTAGAAACGTTGTTAATATAACACATTTTTGTTTACAGTCATTTTCAAACTGCTGCCAAATGTAAAGTGAGAAAAGCCACAGAGAGAAATAAATATTTGAGCAGAGGAAGAAATGAATCAGCATATAACTTGGTGTGATCTATACTATTTATATATAATATGCCAGTCAGATCATTTGTATGACAATGCAACCATCATAAATAATGAAAACTGAACATCTTTGTTCCTTTGTTAATGAGTACAATAATGAACACAATATGCTGTATCAATGCCCTGGTAACCTTGCTCTGCGTTAGCATAGGTCATACTTCACATTCTGAGCACTGCAAAGGAATTAGATATCAATTTGAAATTAATGTCTGTGTAAACACATAAAATTAGAGACATAGAGTTATACATCACAGAAATGGGCTCTCCTGCTGATTTGTCCATGCAACCAAGATGCCTACCTGAGCTAGACCCATTTGCCTGCATTTGGCCTAAAATGTATTTGGACATTTCTAGGCAACACTCACAACACGCTGGAGGAACTCAGCAGGTCAGGCAGCATCCGTGGCAGCATTCGTCACGAAGGGTTCCGGCCCAAAACGTTGACCGATCTTTTCCACGGATGCTGCCCGACCTGCTGTGTTCCTCCAGCGTGTTGTGAGTGTTGCTTTGACCCCAGCATCTGCAGATTATTTTGTGTTTGGACATTTCTATTCACTTACATGTCCAAATATCTTTCAAATGTTTCAGTTGTACAGCTTCTACCATTTCCACTGGATGCTCACTCCACATACCCACTGCCACTTGAGTGAAAAAAGTTGTCCTCAAGTTCCCTTTGAATATTTCCCCTCTCACCTTAAACCTGTGTCCTCTAGTTTTAGATTCTTCAACCCTGAGAAAAACTGTGATCATCACCCCTCAGCCTCCATACTCCAGGAGAAAAAAATTCCCAAATCTATCCAGTCTCTCCTTATAACTCAAACTCTCCTGATCCTGGATCATACTTGTGAATCTTTTTTGCTCTCTTAGAAGCTTAATGATATCTTTTCTAGAGCTAGTGGGATTGTACTATTGGCTAGTGTGGTCTCACCCACATCAGGTACATTACAGCATGAAATTCCAGCTCTTGTACTCAATGTCCTAATTTGATTAATTCAAGCATGCCAAGTGCCTTTTTTACCATCTTGTCTACAGTGTTGCCACTTTTGCAGAACTATGAAGTTGTATCCCTAGATGTTTCTGTTCTAAAGTACTTTACAGAGCTCTGACATTTACTTTATAAGTCCTACCCAATACTACCTCACTGGAATTTCAGTAGAATATTGTCTAAGCAAGGATGTAATGTTGAGAACACAGTCTGAAAATAGAGGGGCCTCCTTTTAGAGAGGAGATGAAGAGGAATTTCTTTAGAAACGTAGAAACACAGAAAACCTACAGCACAATACAGGCCCTTTGGCCCACAAAGCTGTTCTGAACGTGTCCTTACCTTAGAACTACCTAGGCTTACCCATAGCCCTCTATTTTTCTAAGCTCCATGTATCTATCCAGGAGCATCTTAAAAGACCCTATTGTTTCCGCCTCCACCACCGCCGGTGGCAGCCCATTCCATGCACTCACCACTGTCTGAGTTTTTTAAAAAAAACAACTTACCCCTGACATCTCCTCTGTACCTACTTCCAAGCACCTTAAAACTATGCCCTCTCGTGCTAGCCATTTCAGCCATGGGGAAAAGCCTCTGACTATCCACGTGATCAACGCCTCTCATTATCTTGTACTTGTCTATCAGTTCACCCCTCACCCTCCATCGCTCCAAGGAGAAATGGCTGAGTTCACTCAACCTATTCTCATAAGGCATACTCTCCAATCCAGGCAACGTCCTTGTAAATCTCCTCTGTACCCTTTCCATGGTTTCCACGTCCTTCCTGTAGTGAGGCGACCAGAACTGAGCACAGAACTCCAAGTGGGGTCTGACCCCAGGGTCCTATATAGCTACAACATTACCTCTTGGCTCTTAAACTCAATCCCACGATTGATGAAGGCCAATGCACCGTATCCCTTCTTAACCACACAGCCAACCTGCATAGCAGCTTTGAGTGTCCTATGGATTTGGACCCCAAAATCCCTCTGATCCTCCACAATGCCAAGAGTCTTGCCATTAATGCTATATTCTGCCATCGTATTTGACCTACCAAAATGAACCACCTCACACTTATCTGGGTTGAACTCCATCTGCCACTTCTCAGCCCAGTTTTGCATCCTATCAATGTCCCGCTGTAACCTCTGACAGTCCTCCACACATTCCACAACACCCCCAACCTTTGTGTCATCAGCAAATTTACTAACCCATCCCTCCACTTCCTCATCCAGCTCATTTATAAAAATCACAAAGAGTAGGGGTCCCAGAACAGATCCCTGAGGCACAAAACTGGTGACCGATCTCCATGCAGAATATGACCTATCTACAACCACTCTTTGCCTTCTGTGGGCAAGCCAGTTCTGCATCCACAAAGCAATGTCCCCTTGGCTCCCATACCTCTTTACTTTCTTAATAAGCCTTGCGTGGGGTACCTTATCAAATGCCTTGCTAAAATCCATATACACTACATCTATGGCCCTACCCTCATCAATGTGTTTAGTCACATCCTCAAAAAAATTCAATCAGGCTTGTAAGTTACAACCTGCCCTGATAAAGCTATGCTGACTATCCCTAATCGTATTATGCCTCTCCAAATGTTCATAAATCCTGCCTCTCAGAATCTTCTCCATCAACTTACCAACCACTGAAGTATGGCTCACTGGCCTATAATTTCCTGGGCTATCCCTACTCCCTTTCTCGAATAAGGGAACAACACCTGCAACCCTCAATCCTCTGGAACCTCTCCCGTCCTCATTGATGATGCAAAGATCATCACCAGAGGCTCAGCAATCTCCTCCCTCACTTCCCAAAGTAGCCTGGGGTACATCCCGTCCGGTCCCGGTGACTTATCCAACTTCATTATTTCCAAAAGCTCCAGCACATCGTCTTCCTTAATATCTACATGCTCAATCTTTTCAGTCCACTGCAAGTCATCTCTACATTCGCCAAGATCCTTTTCTGTAGTGAAGAGAGAGTTTAGCCAGAGTGGTAAACCTGTGGAATTTGGTGCCACAGGCAGCTGTGGAGGCCAAGTCTTTATGTATATTTAAGGCAGAGGTTGATAGATGCTTGATTGGTCAGGGCATGAAGAGATACAGGGAGAAGGCATGAGTTTGGGGCTGAGAGGAAAATTGGATCAGCCATGATGAAATGCTGGAGCAGACTCGATTAGCCAAGTGGCCTAATTCTGCTCCTGTATTTTATAGTCTTATGGTCTAACTGCAACATTTCACATTTTTCCATGTAAAATTTCATCTGCAATACCTTGAACTATTTTCCCAGATGATCTTCATCTTGTTGTAATCTTAAAAAACCTTCTGCACTATTAACTCCCATCAATTTTGGTGTCATCTGCAAACTTCATAACTATATTCATACCAAATGCATTCTCTTGCAGTTATTAATACAGATGCTGAATAGCAGTAGACCCAGCGGCACGCTGATGGTCACAAGCCTCCTCTACCACCCTCTGACTCTTACAACCAAGCCAGGTTTGTGTCCAATTGGATAGTTCACCCTGGTCCTCATGTGCTCTAACCTCGTGAGCCAGCCTACTATGCAGGATCTTGCCAAAGGACTTGCTGAGTCCAAGCAGACGATGCCCTTATTAATCCTCGGTCACTTCTTCGAAAACCTCACTCAAATTCATGAGATACAATTTCCTGCCCACAAAGTCATACTGACTACCTTTAATTAATCCTTACCTTTTCAAATTCATGTAGGTCGTATTTCTTAGTGTCCCCTCTGAAACCTTCCTATCACTCACTAGCCTGTTCTTCCCTGACTTGCCTTTGCAGCCTTTCTTTAATAAAGGCACAAATTAACCACCCTTAGCATATTCCACCTGACCCATAACTAATGATAATACAAATATCTCTGCCAGGGCCTCGGCAATTTCTTTGCTAACTTCCACAATGTCCTAGGATGCACCGTGCCTTAAGAGCACCAGCACCTCCTCTTTTGTAATATAATACTTTAAGACATAATTTCTCTCTTTCCTGAATCCCCTTGCTTCTATGTCCTTCCCTACTGTAAATACAGAGGAGAAACAGTCATTTAAGATCTCGCCCAACTACTGTAGGTTTACATATAGACGAAACACATTGGTCCTTAAGGAGCCTTACTCTCTCCCTCATTACCCTTTTACATTTAATCTACATACAGAATCTATTAGGATTATTCTTTACTTTGTCTGCCAAAGCTAACTAATTTCTGCCTTTTGTTTTCCTGATTTCCCTCAAGTGAACTTCTACATCCATTGTATTGCTCAGGGACTCACTTGATCCCAGCTCCCTGTACCTGAATAATGCCTTCCTTTCCTTGACCAGTATCTTTCATTAACCAGGGTTCGCTAATCCTTCCTGCCTCGTCTGTCGCCCTAAAAGGAACATGTTGACCCTGAACTCCCTCTTATCTCACCCTTAAAAGCCTTATACTTTGCCTGACAATAGACTTTTGCAATCAACCTTTGCAAATTCAACATTAGCCATGCCCAAAATTAGGATTTTATCTTTAGGACCAGTCCTGTGTTTCCCTTAACTGCTGTGTCTGTACAACTACATATCAATTAAATAAAAGCATGCATGCGGAGGTGAGGGTAACTGGTATATTCACTTGCAGAGAGAGAACACAGCAGATCAATGTGCATTGGTAAGTTATCAGTGAATTAGTAGTCATAAAGGGATTCATGGCACAAAAAGAAATAAATCCATACATTACATTATCTATTTTTAAATTAATAGAATTATAGTTATTGATTCCAAAGTGCTTTCACCACTGGCACATTAGGTACTCGTCTTGCCTCATTTCCCAAAAGGAGATCAAGTGGTCCTTCCGCAGATTGCTTGGGAAAACTTTCCTGGATACGCTCAAAAATTCCCACTCCATCCAAGCCCTTAGAATCACAACAGTCCCAATCAATATGAAGAAGTTAAACGTAGCTGCTATTACAGCCCTACTATTCAAACGGTTATCTGTGAAGTCTCAATATATTTGCTCTTTTAATTCCCACTAACTATGCGGGGGTGGGGGGGGGGCGGCCGTAATACAATCCCATCAAAATGATCATCCCCTTCTTGTTTTTGATTTCCACCCAATGGATAATTCCCCTAGAAATACTCCCTCTAAGTACCACTACTGTGACATTTCTCTACTCCAAAAAGCAATTTGTCTCCTCTTACTCACCTCCTAACCCGTCTGTAGCATTTACCGTATTTGTCAGGCTTCTAGCATTAAAATAAATGCCTATCAGTCCTTCCTCACTCCCTCTCCTGCCTAGTAAATTTGCTCACTTTTAGCTTCTCAACTGCCAAAACTAATGCTTCAAGTCCCACTTCTCCTTTCTTTCCAACCCCACCCTCCTCCACCAGACTATTTTAAAACCTTCCAAGTAGCACCTGCAACTCCCACTGTGGTAAATCCCCTTCCAGTTCTTGTATAGGTCACTTCTGCCTCAGAGAGATCCCGATGGTCCAAGAACCTGGATCCCTCCCTCCTGTACCATCTCCTCAACTACACATTATTCTGCCCTATCCTTCTGTTCCTTCCCTCACTAGCATCTGGCACTGAGAGTAAGCCAGAGATTAGAACTCCTCCTGAGGTCCTGCTTTTTAAGCTTCTGTCTAAATCCCCATATTCACTCCCTATATTAATCCACTTATAATAAGGATCCCTGGTAAACTATATCATACATTTATGACATAAAAAACAGCAAGTTTTGAAAACATTCAGTGGATCAGATAGGATCTTTGTAGTGAGTGAAAGAATTAACTTTTCTTGATGGTGATCTTTAATCACAATGGGTGAAAAGTTAGAATAAGTCTGAAAAGGATGAGAGATCATGAGGGGAGATTTCTGAAATGTGGAAAACAGAAGAGATTAAAGGAAGACAGTGCAAGGTAAAAAGAGTGATAATCAGTAAAGGAAACAAAGGTCGTACTGGAGTAGGTGTGAATGAAAAACGAATAGAATAATTAACTGAAATTACCAGCGAAATGTGGAGTGGATGTCAAAATTAGAAATAAAAAACTGAAAATGCCTAATATTTGAAATCACCCAAAACGCAGAAAAATGCCGACTATGTTTCTTGACACAACATGTAGATAAGCCTATACTTGATCTGGTATTGGTGAAATGATCCTGGTCAGGTGTCAGACCTCTTAGTGGGAGAGCATTTTGGAGATAGTGATCACAATTCTATCTCCTTTGCATAGCATTGGAGAGGGATAGGAACAGACAAGTTAGGAAAGCGCTTAATTGGAGTAAGGGGAAATATGAGGCTACCAGGCAGGAACTTGGAAGCATAAATTGGGAACAGCTGTTCTCAGGGAAGTGTATGGAAGAAATGTGGTAAATGTTCAGGGGATATTTGTGTGGCGTTCTGCATAGGTACATTCCAATGAGACAGGGAAAGGATGGTAGGGTACAGGAACCGTGGTGTACAAAGGCTGTTGTAAATCTAGTCAAGAAGAAAAGAAAAGCTTACGAAAGGTTCAAAAAAACTAGGTAATGATAGAGTTCTAGAAGATTATAAGGCTAGCAGGAAGGAGCTTAAGAATGAAATTAGGAGAGCCAGAAGGGGCCATGAGAAGGCCTTAGCAGACCCAAGGAAAACCCCAAGGCATTCTACAAGTATGTGAAGAGCAAGAGGATAAGATGTGAGAGAATAGGACCAATCAAATGTGACAGTGGAAAATTGTGTATGGAACCAGTGGAGATAACATAGGTACTTAATGAGTACTTTGCTTCAGTATTCACTATGGAAAAGGATCTTGGCGATTGTAGAGATGACTTGCAGTGGACTGAAAAGCTTGAGCATGTAGATATTAAGAAAGAGGATGTGCTGGAGCTTTTGGAAAGCATCGAGCTTGGATAAGTCACTGGGACCAGATGAGATGTACCCCAGGCTACTGTGGGAGGTGAGGGAGGAGATTGTTGAGCCTCTGGTGATGATCTTTGCATTATCAATGGGGACAGGAGAGGTTCCGGAGCATTGGAGGGTTGCAGATGTTGTTCCCTTATTCAAAAAATGGAGTAGGGATAGCCCAGGAAATTATAGTCGTACTTCAGTGGTTTGTAAGTTGATGGAGAAGATCCTGAGAGGCAGGGTTTATGAACATTTGGAGAGGCATAATATGATCAGGAATAGTCAGCATGGCTTTGTTAAAGGCAGGTTGTGCCTTACAAGCCTGATTGGATTTTTTGAGGATGTGACTGAACACATTGATGAAGGTAGAGCAGTAGATGTGATGTATATGGATTTCAGCAAGGCATTTGACAAGGTGCCCAATGCAAGGCTTATTGAGAAAGTAAGGAGACATGGGATCCAAGGGGACATTGCTTTGTGGATCCAGAACTGGCTTGCCCACAGAAGGCAAAGAGTGGTTGTTGATGGGTCATATTCTGCATGGAAGTCGGTCACCAGTGGTGTGCCTCAGGGATCTGTTCTGGAGCCCCTACTCTTTGCGATTTTTTATAAATGACCTGGATGAGGAAGTGGAGGGATGGGTTAGTAAATTTGCTGATGACACAAAGGTTGGGGGTATTGTGGAATGTGTGGAGGACTGTCAGAGGTTACAGCGGGACATTGATAGGATGCAAAACTGGGCTGAGAAGTGGCAGATGGAGTTCAACCCAGGTAAGTGTGAGCTGGTTCATTTTGGTAGGTCAAATATGATGGCAGAATATAGTATTAATGGCAGGGTGGAGGAATCAGAGGGATCTTGGGGTCCAGGTCCATAGGACACTGGAAGCTGCTGCGCAGGTTGACTCTGTGGTTAAGAGTCTGTGGCATACGGTGCATTGGCCTTCATCAATCGTGGGATTGAGTTTAGGAGCTGAGAGGTAATGTTGCAGCTATATAGGACCCTGGTCAGACCCCACTTAGAGTACTGTGCTCAGTTCTGGTTGCCTCACTACAGGAAGGATGTGAAAACCATAGAGAGGGTGCAGAGGAGATTTACAAGTATGCTGCCTGGATTGGAGAGCATGCCTTATGAGCATAGGTTGACTGAACTTGGTTTTTTTTCATTAGAGCGACAGAGGATGAGAGGTGACCTGATAGAGGTGTATAAGATGATGAGAGGCATTGATCATGTGGATTGTCAGAGGCTGTTCCCCATGGCTGAAATGGCTAGCATGAGAGGGCACAGTTTTGAGGTGCTTGGAAGTAAGTACAGAGGGGATGTCAGGAATAAGTTTTTTACACAGAGAATGGTGAGTGCATGGAATGGGCTGCCGGCGATGGTGGTGGAGACGGATACAACAGGGTCTCTTAAGAGACTTTTGAATAGGTATATGGAGCTTATAAAAATAGAGACCGATGGGTAACCCTAGGTAATTTCTAAGGTAAGGACACGTTCAGCACAGCTTTGTGGGCTGAAGGGCCTGTATTGCGCTGTAGTTTTTCTATGTTTCTATGAAAATGTGGTACAGTTCCTTCAATTTACTTTGAGCACTGTTGAAACAGTGTCGAACTGTGGAAGCCAAGTGAGAGTGATATAGAGAATTAAATAAAAGGCAACTGAGAGCTCAGACCTTTATGCAAATCGAATAGAGTTGTTTTGAAAGATCTTCACCTAATGTAGGAGAAAGCATTACTTGTAAAGCATAGAGTGTGTGTGATTATAAATATGGAAAACCATTCAGAGAGTACTTTTGCTGTATGGCAGCTGGTTTTAGCTAGATTTTAATTGATTGACTTTTTAACACAATTCAATTATCTGACAATAAATCATTAAGGGCATTTTGAATCACTTTGTGAAGTGAATACTGATAAAAATAAGCATACAGGATGGAACGAAGGAAAGGTCATTTACTTCAAGAAATTCTTCAGATGTTGGTAATCTTGAGCAACACGCACAAAATACCAGAGAAACCCAAATGCTGGAGTCCTGATGAGGGTCTTGGCCCACAATTCCCCTCCACTTGCTTCATCCATCCTGTTTTATCTACCAATGGCTCACTGTTGCCCATTCATGGATGATACCTCACATATTTAGTCATTGATGCAAAAGGGCTTCTTCCCTTGCAAAAACAATATCGCTAAATATCAGTTAGCCCTCTAGGCAAGACAACAATTTTAATTAGTTTCCAATGGATAAAATCCAATGAATTAAGTAGGATCTGGATACCAGTGTTACTGCATATATTTATTAAAAGTTTGCCAAACATCACTCTTGGAGTCCAATTTCAAGGTTATTTCTTATCCTTTTGATCAAATCCATTTAGTTCAGGTTTTTTTTTATTGAGCATAATTTTACATAGACAAATCATTCATCCATTGCATAACATTGTTCAGATGCTATCTGTAAAATAAAACAGTTTAACAATTTAAATCTGAGACTGACTCACTAAAATGTTTTGAATCTGCCTGTGTGAGGTGTATGTAGGGACACATGAAGGACGCGATGATTAATTCACAAGGTGGTTGTGTTCTTATGCTCCTCTCACCCAATATGGTAAGATTAAGTTTGAACATACTGTTGATAATCTTACTTCCAGGCAAAACTTACCCGATTGTTACATGGAGTATATCGTGAAGTGACAGAGCAGTCAAACATAAGAGGATGCCCACAATTAGAGCAGGAGTAGAGATATATGGTTAAAAAGTCAAAATTGAAGACTCTTTATCTGAATATACAGAGCATTCACAAGAAGATTGACAAATTGATGAATAGAATCCAATAGCAATTACAGTGATGTGGTTGCAAAGTGAATGAAGTTGTGAATGAAACATTCCAGGCTACTTGTAGAAGTGATAAGCAAAATTAAAAAGGTAAGCAGAGGGAAATGATCCTAACTCAGAAAATCAAGAAGTACTTGAATGCAGATAAGATGGTAATAACTACCAGCTAAATAATGAATACATCACCTACAACAAATATATAAGGACAAAATTCCTGCAGGAAAAGTGGCCTTATTATGATTGACAGGAGAAATTCAAGATATGAATAGATCACATAAAGGGTATTTAATGTTGTCAGGAGAGGGGTAAGCCTGAGAATCGGGATAATTTCAGAATTCAGCAAATATGAACCAATATATATTGGTAAGTAAATGGAGACGATGAGATAGGAGTACAGTAGCATGAGACATTCGGCTAGACTATAAAAACTGTATAGATACATAAAAACGGTACAGTTTAATGTGTTTAATTTTTGACACATTTATACAGTCATATTATTTATGGGATAAATTAAATAAACTTTCTAGGTATAGTGGAGAACTGCAGATCTAGAATGAGTGAGGACAAAACTATTATTGGAGAAATGAACAGGACTGAAAATTGCTAAATCTTCAGTGCACCGAAGCCTGCTGTCAAAGGGATTTGGAGGTAAAAATGAAGAGAATGGAGGCACTGATTTTCATCATCCCAAATTCCAAAAATTTGAGAATAGCTCACACAGACTGGAAGAGAGCAAAAATAACCCATTATTTCAGAAAGGAGGGAAGAAGAGAAAGAGAAATTGCCAGACCAACAATTAAGAAAAATGCTTGAGTCTATAATTGAAGAAGTTGAAATAGAGAACTTAGTTTGTAATAGGAGTGGGCGGTTTTAATATAGATTTTTGAAAGGAAAATCATGTCTGATAAATGTTTATTTTTGAGGTTGTGATTAGCAGAACAGATAATTAGAAATAATGGAGATAGTGTTACTGTCAGGGTCATACAATAGGGAAACTGGCCATTCGGCCCATCAGCACCACACTAACCAGTGTGCACACATTCACATTAATCACACCTGTGACAGGACGTTTTGCAGCCCCCTTAATAAGGTTCTACATAAGCAAATTTACGGAGTCATAAATACATTGAAAAGGCTGTAGGATTAGTTCAAGGTCAGAAAACAGAGAACTGGAATAAACAAGTCAATAAACACAATTCTTATGAAGCTTGACAGAGGAGATTGCAAAGATGATGTTTGCCCTGTGTGACGGAATCAGAACAAAGGCTTGGCCATCCAGGGCTGAAATGAGGAGAAATATCTTTACCCACAGAGCTTCAGAGTGGGTCAATGAGTTTATTCACGCCAGAGATCAATAGATTTCTGGGCGTTGAGGTTAATACAGGAGAGAGGCACTAAGGTAAACAGTAAATTAGCCACAATCTATTGAAGGGAGACCAGGCATGGTGACCCAGAGGCCCTGTTCCTTCTGTTTCTATTCCTATGTTGTTGTTTGATATTTTTCTGCTGTATCATAATATAGTGATAAGAACTTTGGACTATGCTGCTAATTTATACACATTTTGCTGTACTCCTCCACACATTTTTCATGGCTTCTGATTTGAATTTATCACCAAAACGTTGACGTTATGGGATATTTAACCTAGAGAGGATCATTGGCAGAAAATCATTCAATGTTATGTGTCATTATTTCAGCACTTGCTGTATCTAACTAATCCAATGAGGCTTTAAAAACTGAATCCAGCAAAAGAGTAAGAAAGAGTGAGACCTGGTTTAGTTTAGCAGACATACCCTGATGTATTAATTCTGTAAACACGAGGAAATCTGCAGATGCTGGAATTTCAAGCAACACACATAAAAGTTGCTGGTGAACGCAGCAGGCCAGGCAGCATCTCTAGGAAGAGGTACAGTCGACGTTTCGGGCCGAGACCCGAAACGTCGACTGTACCTCTTCCTAGAGATGCTGCCTGGCCTGCTGCGTTCACCAGCAACTTTTGTGTGTGTTGTATTAATTCTGTGTTCCTTTCCAGATAGGAGTTGGTTTTGCATTTTTGTAATTTACAAATGATATGCTGTTCTTAGCAGCACAACTTGGAAGAGTTAGTTTTTTTTCCTGGTGACATTAGCATAGGCAGGACAGTAAGCACATAAAGAAAGAAGAGGCATTTTGAAGGTCAGACAGAGAGTGCCTTGCATGTTACATGGTTTGTTAAACTGGACGTGCAAAGAATCAGTACCATAGAAAGCTGAGGCCAAGTAAGGAGGTTGTCAGTGACATATGCTTCCAACTAAAACAATACCTGCAAATGCGCTCAATAATTGGTATTGCTGTTCCACTGGCAGTTAAAATAACAGTGCTGAATTTCTACGCAGCATAACCATTCCAGTCTCCCTTGGGGATGTATCTGGTTTAATTTGTGGTGCAATCAAGGATGTGACAGATGCTGTTTTTTCACACACAGCCATTTAAATCCAAGCCCCTTTCAAAGCAGCAGTGACATTAAGGGAAAAAAACAGTGCCACTACAATTTTGTTTCTTCCAAAATATGATAGATTGTACCCATGTAGTTCCCCTTACACTCTAGTGTGCAGCAGTGATGAGCAGTGAGAGTATTTGTTGTTCACTTGAGAATCCAGGAACATGTGAAAACAATAATATGTGCTCAGGTTGAATAAAAATTGGATGTGTCATTGCTTACCTGCTCTCGTTCTGCAAACTTCACTGAGTCTCCTGGACTCTGTTGGGACCATTCTCACTCAGGCAAATGTGACAGCCAGTAATTGGTTATGATGTTAAAATCTCCAGTGGTGCCTGGACAGCACAGAACCCCAGCAACAGCAGTGCATATCTAATTGTAGGGTCTTCAAGTAAAGGTGTTCAATAGATTTCATGAGGAACTTTAGGGTGAAGATTTCCAATAACTACACAATAGCTATTAGTAAAGACCAGCAATCAACCTCACAACTGAGTCAGTATTACCAAACCAGATTAACTTACATGATAAGTGTCTAATGTAGGCATGTAATTCTACATACAAATAGTAAATTTGAAAAGCATAATCTAGCAGGAAAGTATATATTAAGAGAAGAGCAGTTGAGAATTGCCATTTGAGAAGTGATCACCTGTATAGTATCTGTGCTCTGGTAAATGCTTCTCAGCTGATTGAAATTGTCCTGTAATTGTCTGGAATTATATTGGCACTAGAGTATAACTGCTTAGACCATAACACATCGGAGCAGAATTAGGCCATTCAGCCCATCAAGTCTGCTCCACCATTCCATCAAGGCTGATCCCGAATCCCATTCAACCTCATATACCCGCCTTTTCGCCATATCCTTTGGTGCCCTGACCGATCAGGAAACTATCAATTTCTGCCTTAAATATACCCACGGACTTGGCCTCCACGCAGTCTAAGGCAGAGTATTTCACAGATTCACCACTCTCTCGCTCAAAAAAATTCATACTTACCTTTGTTCTAAAAGGTTGTCCCTCAATCTTGAGGCTGTGTCCTCTAGTTCTGGATACCCTCACCAAAGGAAACATCCACTCTATCTAGTCCTTTCAACATTTGGTAGGTTGCAATGAGATCCCCTCTCCAGCATTCTTCTAAATTCCAGTGAGCACAGACCCAAAGCTGCCAAACTCTGCTCATATGTTAAGCTCTTCATTCGTGGAATCATCCTTGTGAACCTCCTCTGGGCTCTCTCCAATGACAACACATCCTTTCTGAGATATGAGGCCCAAAACTGTTGACAATACTCCAAGTGTGGCCTGACTAGTGTCTTACAAAGCCTCTGCATTATCTCCTTGCTTTTATATTCTATTCTCCTTGAAATAAATGCCAACATTGCATTTGCCTTCTTTACCACAGACTCAACCTGTAAATTAACCTTCTGGAAGTCTTGCTCGGTGACTCCTAGGTCCTTCTGCACCTATGATGTTTGAACCTTCACCCCATTTAGATAATAGTCTGTTTAATTCTTCCTTTTACCAAAATGTATTATCATACATTTCCCAACACTGTATCCCATCTGCCACTTTTTTGCCCATTCTTCCAATTTGTCTAAGTCCTGCTGTCATCTCATTGCTTCTTCAGCACGACCTACTCCTCCACCTATCTTCGTATCAACTGCAAATTTTGCCACAAAGCCATCAATTCCATTATCTAAATCACTGAAAAACAATATGAAAAGTAGTGGTCCCAATACTGACCCCTGAGGAACACCATTAGTCACTGGCAGCCAACCAGAAAAGGCCCTTTTTATTACTACTTGCTGTCTCCTGCCTGTCAGCCATTCCTCTATCATGTCCTGCCAAAGGGTTTCAGCCCAAAATGTCAGCTGTACTTTTTTCCATAGATACTGCCTGGCCTGCTGAGTTCCTCTAGTATTTTGTGTGTTGCTCAGATTTCCAGCATCTACAGATTTTCTCGTGGTTGTGATTCCAGCGCCTTGTGAACTATTCCTAGAAACTTCAGCCATCTCTGCTCTGCTGCCACCTCCACCAGTATCCTCCTTCAATCCATCTAGGCAAGCTCCTCTCTCATGCCTCTGTAATTCCCCTTATTCCATTGCAATACTGATACATGTGACTTATGCTTCTCCCTCTCAAATTGTAGGATGAAGTCAATCATATTATGATCACTGCCTCCTAAGGGTACCTTACATTAAGTTCCCTAATAAGATCTGGGTTATTACACAACACCCAAACTAAGATGGCTTTTCCCCAAGTAGGCTCAAGCACAAGCTGCTCTAAAAAGCCATCTTATAGGCATTCAACAAATTCCCTCTCTTGCGATCCTACACCAACCTGATTTTCCCAATCCCCTTGCATATTGAAGCCCCCAATTACAATTGTGTCATTACCCTTATACTTTTTCCTGTTCTCTTTGCAATCTCAACCCTATATCTTGGCTGCTATTTGGTGGCCTATATATGATTGCCATAATGGTTTGTTTACCCTTGCAGTTTCTTAACTTCACACACAAATACTCAACATTCTCTGACCCCATGTCACCTCTTCCTAAAGATGTAATTCCATCTCTTACCTACAGAACCACACCACTGCCTGTGCCTGTCCTTTTGATACAAAGTATATCCTTTGATGTTAAGCTCCCAACTTTGGCCTTCTTTCAGCCATGACTCAGTGATGCCCACAATGTCATACTGACCAATCTCTAACTGCGCCTCGAGTTCGTCCGCCTATTCTGAATGCTAGGCACATTTAAATACAGCACCTTCAGTTCTGCATTCCTCGCCCTTTTGAATTTTGCCTCTGTGGTACAATTTAACTCTTTGCTCTGTCTGCATTTGCACCAATCATTTGCTTGTCCTTTCTTACATTCATATTTCATACATTCATACACTTACATTCTTACATTCATACACTTCAAGGATTGACGGTGGATATGCAATGGCAGGCATTTAAAGGTTGCATGGATGAACTACAACAATTGTTCATCCCAGTTTGGCAAAAGAATAAATCAAGGAAGGTAGTGCACCCGTGGCTGACAAGAGAAATTAGGGATAGTATCAATTCCAAAGAAGTAGCATACAAATTAGCCAGAGAAAGTGGCTCACCTGAGGACTGGGAGAAATTCAGAGTTCAGCAGAGGAGGACAAAGGGCTTAATTAGGAAGGGGAAAAAAGATTATGAGAGAAAACTGGCAGAGAACATAAAAACGGACTGTAAAAGCTTTTATAGATATGTAAAAAGGAAAAGACTGATAAAGACAAATGTAGGTCCCCTGCAAACAGAAACAGGTGAATTGATTATGGGGAGCAAGGACATGGCAGACCAATTGAATAATTACTTTGGTTCTGTCTTCACTAAGGAGGACATAAATAATCTTCCAGAAATAGTAAGGGACAGAGGGTCCAGTGAGATGGAGGAACTGAGCGAAATACATGTTAGTAGGGAAGTGGTGTTAGGTAAATTGAAGGGATTGAAGGCAGATAAATCCCCAGGGCCAGATGGTCTGCATCCCAGAGTGCTTAAGGAAGTGGCCCAAGAAATAGTGGATGCATTAGTGATAATTTTTCAAAACTCGTTAGATTCTGGACTAGTTCCTGAGGATTGGAGGGTGGCTAATGTAACCCCACTTTTTAAAAAAGGAGGGAGAGAGAAACCGGGGAATTATAGGCCGGTCAGCCTAACGTCGGTGGTGGGGAAACTGCTGGAGTCAGTTATCAAGGATGTGATAACAGCACATTTGGAAAGCGGTGAAATGATCGGACAAAGTCAGCATGGATTTGTGAAAGGAAAATCATGTCTGACGAATCTCATAGAATTTTTTGAGGATGTAACTAGTAGAGTGGATAGGGGAGAACCAGTGGATGTGGTATATTTGGATTTTCAAAAGGCTTTTGACAAGGTCCCACATAGGAGATTAGTGTGCAAACTTAAAGCACACGGTATTGGGGGTAAGGTATTGGTGTGGGTGGAGAATTGGTTAGCAGACAGGAAGCAAAGAGTGGGAATAAACGGGACCTTTTCAGAATGGCAGGCGGTGACTAGTGGGGTACCGCAAGGCTCAGTGCTGGGACCCCAGTTGTTTACAATATATATTAATGACTTGGATGAGGGAATTAAATGCAGCATCTCCAAGTTTGCGGATGACACAAAGCTGGGTGGCAGTGTTAGCAGTGAGGAGGATGCTAAGAGGATGCAGGGTGACTTGGATAGGTTGGGTGAGTGGGCAAACTCATGGCAGATGCAATTTAATGTGGATAAATGTGAAGTTATCCACTTTGGTGGCAAAAATAGGAAAACAGATTATTATCTGAATGGTGGCCGATTAGGAAAAGGGGAGGTGCAACGAGACCTGGGTGTCATTATACACCAGTCATTGAAAGTGGGCATGCAGGTACAGCAGGCGGTGAAAAAGGCGAACGGTATGCTGGCATTTATAGCGAGAGGATTCGAGTACAGGAGCAGGGAGGTACTACTGCAGTTGTACAAGGCCTTGGTGAGACCACACCTGGAGTATTGTGTGCAGTTTTGGTCCCCTAATCTGAGGAAAGACATCTTTGCCATAGAGGGAGTACAAAGAAGGTTCACCAGATTGATTCCTGGGATGGCAGGTCTTTCATATGAAGAAAGACTGGATGAACTGGGCTTGTACTCGTTGGAATTTAGAAGATTGAGGGGGGATCTGATTGAAACGTATAAGATCCTAAAGGGATTGGACAGGCTAGATGCGGGAAGATTGTTCCCGATGTTGGGGAGGTCTAGAACGAGGGGTCACAGTTTGAGGATAGAGGGGAAGCCTTTTAGGACCGAGGTTAGGAAAAACTTCTTCACACAGAGAGTGGTGAATCTGTGGAATTCTCTGCCACAGCAAACTGTTGAGGCCAGTTCATTAGCTATGTTTAAAAGGAAGTTAGATATGGCCCTTGTGGCTACAGGGGTCAGGGGGTATGGAGGGAAGGCTGGGTTCTGAGTTGGATGATCAGCCATGATCATAATAAATGGCGGTGCAGGCTCGAAGGGCCGAATGGCCTACTCCTGCACCTATTTTCTATGTTTCTATGTTTCTATATTACACCCATCATCTCCGTGTAAACCTGCTGGCTCATTCTCAGCTCTATCATACTGGTTCCCATCCCCCTGTCATATTAGTTTAAACCACTCTCAATAGCTCTAGAAACCTGCCTGCAAGAATATTGGTCCCCCTTGGATTCAAGTGTAACTCATCCCTCTTGTATAGGTCTCACCTGCCCCAGAAGAGGTGCCAATTATCTAGAAATCTGAATCCCTGTCTCCTGCTCCAATTCTTCAGCCACGCATTTATCTACCACCTCATTCTATTCCTGTCTTCACTGTCATGTGGCACAGGCAGCAATCATGAGATTTCTACCCTTGAGGTTCTGCTCCTCAGCTTCCTTCCTAACTCCCTGTATTCTGTTTCCAGGACCTCCTCCCTTTTTCTACCTATGTCATTGGTACCAATATGTATCACCACCTCTGGCTGCTCACCCTCCTTTTCAGGATATTGTGGACATGTTCAGAAACTTGGCGGACCCTGGCACCTGGGAGGCAAACTACCATCCGTGTTTCCTTTTCTGATGGACTGCTTCTGCTTCTAGAAAGCAGATGATGTGCAAATATGACAGTGGCCAAGCGACAATAATATTTTCATCTTGACCGCTTAAAGGTTCATCAGCAATACTTTATTTTTCTGTCTGATTTTTTTCCCTCTTTTAAGCTATTCAATTGATTCTGTTGAAAAGCCATTGGCATGGAACCTCCACTTTACCTTCCTTTTTGCAAAGACATTTCCTCACCTGCTTAGTGTTTCCAGCGATTGCTGTTGTTCCTTCAAATATTTTTATTTTCCCATATTTTGCTTCTTACTATTTCCTTGCCTGCTGTCATAAGATTGTGGTTTGTGTTTCATCTTTTATTTTAGTGGGTCAACATAACTTCATGGATGTGTTGTATGGATTTTTTAGCTTTGCATTTTAATAATGCAGAACTGAGCTGAGCAATCAATCAGAAAATTGCATGTTAACCCCATACTAGGCTTTGTTTAAGGAATACAAAGGTTATTTTAGAAACATAGAAAACCTACAGCACAATACAGGCCCTTCGGCCCACAAAGTTGTGCCAAACATGTCCCTACCTTAGAAATTACTAGGCTTACCCATAGCCCTCTATTTTTCTAAGCTCCATGTACCTATCCAAAAGTCTCTTAAAAGACCCCATCATATTCACCTCCACCACCGTTGCCGGCAGCCCATTCCACGCACTCACCACTCTCTGCGTTAATTTAAAAAAAAACTTACCCCTGACATTTCCTCTGTACCTACTCCCCAGCACCTTAAACCTGTGTCCTCTTGTGGCAACCATTTCAGCCCTGAGAAAAAGCCTCTGACAATCCACATGATCAATGCCTCTCATCATCTTATACACAGCTTTTAATGAAGATTATTGTGTATGGCGTGAAACCAAAAGATAATTGCATGCCAAAGCACTACATATGCAATAACCTGCTCCATTTAAAACAGCCTATGAAAGAAGATGTCGAATTTGAAGAAAAATGTCAAGGTAAGCAATGAGGATGAGTGTTAGTTATTTTAAACTCCTTTTAGGGTGCAAAAATCTCATATTGATTGAAATATCTATCTCAAGATTTGCATGTCTCAGCCTTAAGAAAGAAGAGTTCAACAAGAGTACAGTAAAACAGAATTTAATCAGTATCTTAAAACAGAATGTCACAAAGAAGTAATGAGGATATTTCAGAGTTATTGCATGGGGTCAAAAGCAGTCGGGCTGACTATCTGGTGCGGTTTAGAGGGACAAGATCCTGCCGATGCCGTATCTGGACCAGTGGACAATGTGCTGGAGGAATTTAGTGGGTCGAGCAGCATCTGTAGGGGGAAAGGAATAGTTGATGTTTCAGGTCTGAGAATGGAGAGGCCAGACTGCCAATACAAAGAGCGGTGAGACTGGAATCTGAAGCGATTAGTGGACTGAGGGGATGTAAGATGGCAGAGAGGTTGTACCTGTCTTCTTACCTGTCCCCCAACAGATGCTGCTTGAGCTGGTGAGATTTGTCTACTATCTTTACACACAAACAGAACAGAGTATTTGAACAGTAGAACCCTGGAAATTTATAGTGCAAAAAGGGTCATATTAGCCCATCACATCAGCATTGTGTTTACACTACAATAATCAAAAACTAATCATATGGCCCATTTCCTTTACCCTGTGGCCCTGTAATGCCCTGTGATTCATTTATTTGTCTAACTTGCTTTTGTTTTGAATTGTCTCATTTTTGGAAAATGTTGACTTTATCAATAACTTCTCAAATTGCTGCTAATATGGCTCATACAAAATATGTTTTAATGCAGTCAGTTTTTGCTTGCACATCATAGTTCCTTTTGGACATTCAAATTGTCATGTTGATAAATAATGATATGGGCTGATGCATTAT
Source organism: Mobula hypostoma (assembly GCF_963921235.1). Classification (NCBI taxonomy): domain Eukaryota; kingdom Metazoa; phylum Chordata; class Chondrichthyes; order Myliobatiformes; family Myliobatidae; genus Mobula; species Mobula hypostoma. Next base: position 38,804,749 of record NC_086098.1, read on the forward strand.
TGAGAGATATTGATGTTTATTTTAATTCTCCTCAAATATATTCCTTGAGTATGTGGGTCTTAGCTGTAAAGTAGTTACCTGAAGCATTTTTTTTGATAAGCTGCTACATAAAGTGATTTTTGTAGAGATTTCATCTCTATAATGAAAAACACAGTTCCACAATAGATGACTCGGTAGAAACAGAAGGATAAACCTGAAGAGATGTCTTTCAGGTTGGTAGCTTGCAGATTGTGGTTTACCTCAGATCACTCCTTTTTTTTTTATTTGTCAAACTGGTTTCTATATATACAGAATTAAAATTTTATTGATAACTAACAAATAGGAGAGTAAAACTATTAAAAAGGTGTAAAAAGATTGAGCAAGCTGCAGCTTTTCTCTTTGGAGCAAAGGAGGATGAAAGGCAACTTGGTAGAGGTGTATAAGATTATGAGAGACATAGTTAGAGTGGACAGCCAGCGTCTTTTTGTCCAGGGAAGTAATGATCAATTCCAGAGGGCATTATTTAAGGTGAGTGGAGGAAATTTAGAGGAAATATTAGGGGTAGGTTTTTACATAAAGAGTGTGGTAGGCGCCTGAAACACACTGAGTGAGGTGGCGGTATTGGCAAATACAGAAGGGTTATTTAAGTGACTCTTATGGTTGTAAGAGAAATGGAGAGTTATAGGAGATTTAGGAAGTAAAGGTTAGATTTTTCATGGAGTGGGTTTATAGACATCATGGGATGAAAGGGCCCGTGCTACGTGGTACCATTCAATGAAACAAAGAATGCAGAAAGACGTAGAACAGTTTGCAAGGGCTCACAGGCACAGATAATGTCAAGAACTGTGAAGCAAAACATCTCAATCAAATGAAGGATTTAAAGTCATAAATTCTAAAAATGAATAATATAAACATAATTGGATCATAAAAAATCTAATCATGAAATCAGGAAGAATTTTTTGATGGAAAGATTATTTCAAATGAAGTAGTTATAAGCATACAGTTTGTTGTTGAACTAACTGGGGTAAATAGCACAGATATAGTTAATATGAATGAGTAAGTGAGCAAGAGAGTGAAATATGAAGATATAGGAAGAGATTTCTGTGCAGTGTAAATCCTGACATATATTTATTAGACCAAACAGTGCTGCACTTTCCTGATAACTCTGGTATTTATTTACTTAAAAAAGGTAATTTTCTCTATCAATTTATTCCAACCTCCAGTAAAATTATGTAAAGAAATTTCTTTGAGTACTTATATTCACTTAACTCTAAATTGACAACACCTCATCATTGACTCTCCCACAGATGGAAGAGGGTGAGCTCTTCCAAAACGGAAGGCATCCAACAAAGCAAAAATTAGCGGGAAGATGGAGGATTGGGAAGCTTTTAAAAGAGAGCAACTGAAAGAACCATTAGGAGGCAAAAGATGAAATATGAAAGCAAGCTAGCCAACAATATCAAGGTGGACAGTAAAAGCTTTTTCAAGTATGTAAAAAAATAAAAGAGAGATGAGAGTGGATATAGGACCACTAGAAAATGAGGCAGGAGAAATAATAACAGGGTCAAGGAGATGGCAGATAAACTAAAAGAGTATTTTGCACCAGTCTTCACTGTGGAAGACACTAGCAGTGTGCCAGATGTTGAAGTGTGTGAGGGAAGGGAAATGTGTGCAGTTACTATTACAAAGGAAAAGGTGCTCAAAGAACTGAAAGACCTAGTAGTACATAAGTCACCTGGACCAGATGAACGGCACCCTAGGTTTCTGAAAGAGGTAGTGGTAGATATTGTGGAGGCATTAGTAACAATCTTTAAAAATAATTGGACTCTGGCATGGTGCCAGAGGGCCGAAAAATGTCACTCCACACTTTAAGAAAGGAGGAAGGCAGAAGAAAGGAAATTATAGACCAGTTAACCTGACCACAGTGGTTGGAAAGATGATGAAGTCAGTTGTTAAGGGTGAAGTTATAGTGTACTTGATGACACAGGACAAGATGAGACAAAATCAGCATGGTTTCCTTAAGGGAAAACTTGCCTGATGAACCTGTTGGAATTTTTTGTGGAGATTACAAGTAGGATTGAAAAGGGGTGCAGTGGATATTGTATATTTGGACTTTAGAAGGCCTTTGACAAGGTGCCACACATGAGCTTGCTTACCAAGTTATGATCCCGTGGTATTGCAGGAAAGTTACTAGCATGGTTAGAGCATTAGCTGATTGGTAGGAGGCAGTGAGTGGGAATGAAAGGATCCTTTTCTGGTTGGCTGCCAGTGACAAGTGGTGCTCCACAGGGGTTGGTGTTGGGACCACTTCATTTTATGCTGTATAACAGTGATTTAGATGATGAAATAGATGGTTTTGTTGGCAAGTTTGTAGATGATATGAAGATTGGTGGAGGGGCAGGCAGTGTTGAGGACACAGACAGGTTGCAGAAAAATTTAGACAGATTAGGAGAACAGGCAAGAGAGTGGCAAATGAAATACAATGTTGGAAAATGCATGGTCAGGATAATCAAGGACACGATCCACCCAGCCAACACACTTTTCGTCCTTCTTCCCTCCGGGAGAAGGCTCAGGAGCTTGAAGACTCGTACGGCCAGATTTGGGAACAGCTTCTTTCCAACTGTGATAAGACTGCTGAACGGATCCTGACCCTGATCTGGGCCGTACCCTCCAAATATCCAGACCTGCCTCTCGGTTTTTTTGCACTACCTTACTTTCCATTTTTCTATTTTCTATTTATGATGTATAATTTAAATTTTTAATATTTACTATCGATTTGAATCCAGGGAGCCGGAAGCGCAGAATCAAATATCGCCGTGATGATTGTACGTCCTAATATCATTTGTTTGGTGACAATAAAGTATAAAGTAAAGTCATGCACTTTGGTAGTAGAAATAAATGTGCAGACTATTTCCTAAACAGAGAAAATCCAAAAATCCGAGATGCAAAGGGCAGAACACCCTAAAGGTTAACTTGTAGGTCGAGTTGGTGGTGAGGAAGGTAAATGCAGTGTAGCATTCATTTCAAGAGGTCTAGAATATAAGAGCAGGGTTGTGATGCTGAGGCTTTATAAGACACTGCTGAGGCCTCACTTTGAGTATTGTGAACAAGAGAAAATCTGCAGATGCTGGAAATCCAAGAAACACACAAGAATGCAGGAGGAACTCAGCAGGACAGGCAGCATCTATGGAAAAGAGTTCTTTTTTCTCCAGTCCTGCTGCAGGGTCTCAGCCCAAAACGTCAATTGTACTCTTTTCCATTGATGCTGCCTGGCCTCCTGAGGTCCTCCAGCATTTTGTGTGTGTTGCTTGAGTATTGTGAATATTTTGGGCTCCTTATCTAAGAAAAGATATGCTAGCATTGGAGAGGGTTCAGAGAAGGTTCACACGGATGATTCAGGGAATGAAAGGGTTATCATACGAGGAACGTTTTAATGGCTCTGTATAGACGGATGAGGCTGGATCTCATTGAAATCTTTCAAGTGTTATAAGGCCTAGACAGAGTAGATGTGGAAAGGATGTTTCCCAGTTGCGGGAGTCTGGTACAAGAGGGCACAGCCTCAGAACAGAGGGGCGTCCATTTAAAACAGAGATGCAGAGAAATTTCTTTAGCCAGAGGCTGGTGAATTTGTGGAATTTATTACCGCAGGCAGCTGTGGAGGCCATATTGTTGGGTGTATTTAAGGCAGAGATTGATAGATTCTAGACTGGCCAGGCAGGGCATCAAAGGTTACAGGGAGAAGAGGAGTGGGGCTGAGGAAGGGGAAAAAAGGATCAGCCATATTGAATGGCAATGCAGACTCAATGGGCTGAATGGCCTAATTCCACTCCTCTGTCTTATGGCTATTTGTGATATACATGCAAATTTATAAGATGTTAACAGCTAATAAAATTTTAAGCAGGCGCTTTTAAGACTCTTTTCAGATTACACCTATATATCGTTAGATTAATAAACATGGCAACCATTACTTTTTATGAAATAATTATGTAAAATAGTTCTGTATAAAAGAATAAATAAAGTGATTATTTTGTAATTTCCAGACGTATATTATCTTTGTGGAAATGCCTCACCTAAATCTCAAACAGAAGGAAATAATTGGTGGCCTCTTTTGCAACTGTGCCACTGGCTGAATAACTGCAGGAGGCTTAACATTTTCCATCACTCTCCTCCTATTATGTCCTCTGCAAAATTTTATCAGCAATGCTAATTTGCCTCTTTCACTTGTAATACTGTCAGAATATAGCATGCTTGAGCTATTTTGTCAATCTACCCTGCATGTTAGGGTGGAGAGAATGATCTGTTTAAGACTTTGCATCAGAAATGTGCATCTTATTATCAGTCACCTGCTTCTCATGCATTCTGTACAAATCATTGTTGTCACTTAACTAAGCATGTCAGTGAGTGAGCCAGACACTAAGATCTTAGTAAGAAATCTTACCGTGGGTGCCACGGTAACGTAGCAGTTAGCACATTGCTATTACAGCTCACGGTGTTGGAGTTTGGAACTCAATTCTGCTACCATCTGAAAGGAGTCTCTGTACGTTTCCTCATGGGATGCATAGGTTTTCCTTTGGTGCTCTGGTTTCCTCCCACATTCCAAAGATGTACCATGTAGGTTAATTGGTCTTTGTAAATTGTTCAGTGATTAAGTTGTGGTTAATTAGGGTTGTTGGTTCAAAGAACCAGAAGGGCCTGCTCCACGCTGTATTGCTAAATAAAAAGAATCTATGTCAATTTGAGTTGAAAGCAATCAACGACAGAGAAAACATACAAGTGCTCACAATGTGGATTGGACTGGAGTTCACGTTATGATGTGTTTTCTGGTTTCTGACCACTCCTTTTTCTGTTGCTATTTTGAGCAATTTTTGAATCGGGGTGGCCTGCAGATAATAAACACTGAGTTGAACTGAATTATGCCTGGACTCTTTGGTTTTTGTGTTTCATATTCTGTCTTTCTCGCTCATTTTCTTTTGTTGCCATTTGCATAGTTGTTTTGCACATGGTGGGGTGATGTTTTTCTTTGAGCTGGTTCAATGGTTTTCTTTGTTTCGTGGCTGTCTGAGGGAAAGACGAATCTCAGGGTTGTATACTGCACACTTACTGTGAAAATAAATGTACTTTGAATCTTTGAATAACTAATGATTATGACTTGAATAACCCCAGTCAAGCACATATAAGAACTGTATTTATTCTTAACCTGTTACACAAATTCTAAAATTAAAATGCCTAATTATTATTCCCATAAAGCGTAATGATTCCCAAGCCTAATTGCATTTTGAGACATTGCATATTTGATGAAAATTAAATATAATGAGAAACTCTTGCTTCAAACTCCAAGTCACATTACAATTTGATATAGATTATGCAATCTGTAAATCCTAAGGTCTACTTGAACCAGATTTCAAATGTGGCAATGGAATACAGGGGCTGCAGAAAGGTTGTGAATACTGTATAATGAAAGCCTTGGCTTATTGGTATAAGCAGAGAAGTCTTGCTTACTCTACTACATCCCTTCTAATTTGCTCATGTCACTATTGTAGCTGTTCATTTGTCCATGTAGTTGTCAGATTTTGAAAATCAGACTTTTTTTCAGATTTCATCCAACTTTTTGGGCACTACAATTGATTCACATAGCCCTAAGATGGCATCCATCCTGCACAGGCATGCTGTATTTGTAGGGCAGATGTTGTTGTCTGTTAGATGACTCACGAGTAGTGATGAGTCAGTGCACAGGAACAAGATGGGACACCTGGTTGAGTGGTGCTGCAACAACAACCTCTCAGTTAATGTGGATAAAACCGAAGACCATTGACTTCAGGAAGGGCAAAGAGGACAACTGGCGGCGGTCTACATAGGTGGATCAGCGGTGGAGAAGGGCACCCAGTTTTAAATTCCTGGATGTTAACATACTGTTTTAGATGACCTGCCCCGGGACCTTGCACATGTTTGCCTGCCATCACTAACAAACTTCTACAGATGTCCAATTGAAAGTGCATCTTGTTGAATGACAGTCTGCTGCAGCACTTCAAATGCGCACAAGCATAGAAAGTTGCAGAGAAGTGGACTGAGCCCAATACATCATGGGCACCTGCCTTCCCACCTCTGGTGGCACCCATATGAGACAATTCCTCAAGAAGGCAACATGTGTTATCAAAGATCTCAGCCACCCAGCCCATGTCCTTTTCTTGCAGCTACCATTGGGCAGCAAGCACAGAAGCCTGAAGCCCCACACCACCTGGTTCAAGCACAGCTGCTTTCCTTCAGCCATTAGGCTCTTGAACAATCCTAATCACTACTCAGTACAAGAATACTTTGACCATTTTGCACTGCGGTGAACTTTATATTTGTTCTAGTTGCATTCTTCCTTGTGAAAATTGTATACAATTTATATTCAATTTATATATTTTTTGTGAATATTGTGTATCTGATGCTGTGCGCCTGAGATGCTACTTCAAATAAGTTTTCCGTTGTACATGTACTTGTGCATACGACAATAAATATGATTTTGAAATCTTGTTGAATTCTATTTTATAGACATCGTTACTGCTCAGCTTTTGGATTTGGTAGATTATATTATCAATTGGCTTGTATGACCCACCATAATTCCTCCTAGCCTTTTACAAGGATAATTTAAAAGGTTTGTGAACTTACATACAGCACACACGAAATGTTGGAGGAACTCAGCAAATCAGGCAGCGTTTCTGGAGAGGAATAACCTGTCTGCCTGGGTGGATCAGCAGTGGAGAGGTCAGCAGTTTTAAATTTCTGGATGTTAACATATGAGACAACCTGCCCTGGGCCTTACACATGAATGCAGTCACAAGAAAGGCATGCCAGACTCTTTACTTTCTTAGAAGATTAAGGAAGTTCAGCGTGTCACCAAACACTCTAACAAACTTCTACAGATGTACTGCCGGTGGTTTATTCCACTCCCTAGTTGTTATGTGACTTGCTGAATTCCTCCAGCATTTTGTTTGTGTTGCTCAAGATTTACTGTGTCTGCAGAATCTATTGTGTTTATAAACTACATAAAGTTTAATTACTGGTTGACATCTTTTGGCTACTAATGCTATTTCACAGACAAGGGGGAGACTGTGGATGCTGGAAATCTGGAGCAACACACTAAAGGTTGGAAGAACCCAGCAGGTCAGGCAGCATCTATGAAATGAAACAGACAGTTTGACGTTTCAAATCGAGACTCTTTGTCAAGACCGGAAAAGATGCCACCTTCTTGACGCACCGCCTCTTGAAACAGTCCTTGATGATGGCGGGGGTGGGGTGGGGGAAGGTTGTGCCCATTATGGAGCTGGCTGAGTCTACAAACCTTTTCGCCTTTTTCAATCCAACATATTGGAGCCTCTATATCATGCAGTGGTGCTGCTACTCAGAATGCTCTCCATGAGAAATTTGCCAGTCTTTGGTGACGTACTAAATCTCCTCAAACTCCTAATGAGCTAAACCCTACGTGTTCTTCGTGATTGCACCAATATGTTGGGCCCAGAATAGATTCTCTGAGGTGTTAATGCCCAGCTGCTTACTCTTTCCACTGCGGAACCCTCATTGAGTACTGAGGTGTGTTTTCCTGACTTCTTCCCAAAGTTCACAATAATCAGTTATTTGGTCTTGCTGATGAGAGATTGTTGTTACTGAGCAGAACAGACAGTTGGACAAAGAGAAGAATGGGGGCTTTCAACAAGAGAGAATCTTAAAGCAATTAATCTACCTGAACCTTGATGATAAATGATGTTTGCGATATTAATACTTCAGTAAGTGATTGCTCTCTGAAATATATCACCTGCTGCAGGAACAACAAAGCGCTCGAACAAGCTAAGGACCACATTGTTGGTGGTTGTTAAAGATGTAAAAATGCAGATGATTTTGTCCTTCCAGTCCTCTACTGTAGTTTATGTCTTTGGCTTTTTAACAAAGTCCTCCTCATTGAAACTTGTGTGATCTCTCCCTAGCTGTGAGTCACTTGTGCCAGATTTTTACCATTTGAAGATTCCCTCTGGTAAAATGTGAGGAGGAGGATGATTTGGTATGGGAACACTATTACAGGTATTTTTAATAACTTTAGCTTCATCTTTGATCATGATCAATAAATGTTACTATTACCATCCACTCAGTCCATATAGGTCGCACTGGTTAGCTCCCAGTGTGTGTGAATGTGCAATTCGTGGTCCTACAAGAAAGACTGAGTGCGTCAGTGTTATGTAATATGTTTGGGTGATATGGGGGTATTGTCAAACGGTTAATACTGTGCGTAAACTTTTGAGGTAGATCTGAAGCTAGCAAAAGTATTACGTGCGTGAATGGAATGGATGAACATTAGATACAAGTCCTGATCAATAAAGGCGATTGATAATTGAATGGTAGAAGGAGTCAGCAGTGTTGCAACTACTAGTGCACCTGGAGGGACATGTAATTTGAAGATGTGTTCCCTGACCTTGGCTTCTATTGTGAGGCTATTGAGCTTTGTCGATGGATTAAGATTCTTTAGGACTATACCCTTGCCATTGATCTCCACTGGTATCTGTTTCCACAACCTGTTCCGTATTTGTGTTAAAAGCCTCTTTATTCTCTGCATTTACAGGAAATCCCTCCTTATTTCTATCATGCCCAAACACCTGGAGGACACCCTCTCTATGTTGTTTGTATGTTTCAGAGTAGTGTGGGTGGCATGGTAGCGTAGCGATTGTATAACGCTATTACAGCGCTGGTGATTTCCACCTGAGGCTCAATTCTTACCGCTGTCTGTAAGGAGTTTGTAGTTTGTACACTCTGTCCGTGGCTGCATGAGTTTACTTCAAGTGCTTTGAATTTCCTGCACATTCTAAAAAGATGCATGGGTAGGATTAGTGAGTTGTGGCATACGATGTAGGCAACAGAAGTGTGGCGACGCTTACAGGCCGCTCAGCTCAATCCTTGCTGATTTGACTTGACACAAATGATGCATTTCACTGTATGTTTCAATGTAAATCTGAGAAATACAGCTAATCTCTCTTTATAGTTAAATTCAGAAGAAGTACAACTGTCAGGTACTGCACTGGCCATCATACATTTCCTTTTTAAGAGGTGCAATCTTTAACTGGACGTAATGACTCACAACTTTGTTCCCCTCTTGACGCATTCAAACAATAATTTGCATGGTTATTGGTGACTGGATGCTGCAGGAATAGAAGGAGACAAGTATGTAGATTTATCATGCACCACAATTGCTAGTTTTCAGAACCTTGAGATCTAGTCCCCGCTTTGACTCTTTTTAAAACTATGGAAACTAACTCATATGGCTGCTCTGAAAGGTGGCATACCCTGACTGCACAAGATCAATATTTTTATGATACCATAGTGGTTATGTTCCTGAACTAGAATAGAGATCTAGCTTAATATTTCAATGAACAAGAGCTTATATCCTACTTTGGAAGTTTTCAAAATCTGGAAATAAAAAGCCAACACATGCTTAAGTAAAAGTCATTAATAAAAACAATCAGAAATCTTGCTGCAAGTGTATGATGCTCCTTCACACCAACACTAACTGATATATGATTATGAAGACACGTAGTCCTCTTTTATTGTCATTTAGTAATGCATGCATTAAGAAATGATACATTATTTCCTCCGGTGTGCTATCACAAAACACAGGACAGACCAAGACTGAATAAACTGTCAGAACCACATAATTATAACATATAGTTACAACAGTGCAACAACTTGATGAAGAAGTCCATGAACACAGTAAAGTTCAAAGTTTCTCAAATGTACCACATCTCACGCAGACGGGAGAAGGAAGAAAAACTCTCCCTGCCACGCCGACCACTATCCGAAAACTCCGAGCTCTGATCAGCTCTCCGACACCCAGTACTGAGCGCCATCTCTGTCCGAACAATTCGACCCCCTTTTCAGTCGCCAAAAGCAGGCAAGGCCAGGGATTTTGAGGCCTACCCTCCGAAAGATTCCCGACCACACAGTAACGACAGCAGCGAACGAGTGTTTCAGAAATTTCTCCAGTTCCTCTGTGCTTTCACGTCCATTCTCCATCAAATCAGAATTGTCTACGGCCCTATTTAACAGATATGATATCATTTTTCACCGGAGGGCTGTGCACACACAGGCGCGCCGCCATCTTCTCCTCTCGCCTATATATATAGGAGGGAGATTGAAAATCTGGTTAAGTGGTGCCTCAACACCTTCTCACTCAATGTCAACAAAACCAAGGAACTGATTATTGACTACAGGGGGAAGAAATGGAGGGTCCATGAGGCAGTCCTCATTAGCAGATCAGAGGTGGAGGTGGAGAGGGTCAATAATTCCTGGGATTATCATATCAGAGGATCTGTCTAGGGACCAGCACTTCAGTGTCATTTCAAAGAATCCATGGCAGTACCTTTACTTTCTGAGAAGTTTGACAGATTATGTATGAAATCTAAAACTTTGATTAACTTGTATAGATGCACAGTGGAGAGTATCCTCACAGGTTGCACCATGGTCTGGTATGGAAACACCAATGCCCAAAAATAGAAAAGCCTACAAAAAGTACACAACACAGTTCATCACAGGAAAAGCCCTTCCCACATTGGGCATCCACCATCAAGGACCCCCGCCATTCATGCTATGCTCCCTTCTCACTGCTACCATCAGTGGTACCGGAGCCTCCGGTCCCTCATCTCCAGATTTGAGAACAGTGATTACCCCTCAACCATCAGGCTCCTAAATCAGCATGGACATCTTCACTTACCACAAGACTGAATGCAACTTATGAACTCACTTTCAAGGACACTACATTTCATGTTCTCACTATTATTTATTTATCTATTTGTTGTTATTATTGCATGTTTCTTTGTGTATTTGCACAATTTTTCAGTCTTTGTGTGTAGATTTTCTTTGATCCTACTGTACTTTGTTCAACTGTGAATGTCTGCAAGAAAGTAAATCTCAGGGTAATATTTGGTGACACATATGTACTTTGATAACAACATTTACTTTGAACTTTGAAACTGAAGTGTCATAAAAAAGCAGTGGAGTCAGACCTCTCTAACTAGTGCCTTCTCCTTACGTACTAAGTTCAAAAGGCCCACTAACACTGGGGAGCAATACTGACCCTGCCAAAAATATGCATGTCCTGAAAATTCCCTGTCAAGATCACAAATTTTATTGCCCTCCAACAAGTTATTCTACATTATTACCTTCCTCTATGACTTTAACCTTTCAATATGTTTACATTTAATTTTGTGCTACTAGTCTAGGAACTGTTCTCATTTGCTTCACAGTACTTTCAAGATGATTGTGGATACAGATGAATCATACAATAGATCACAGACTTGTTATGTTTTGGTACATTCGATGCAACTATTTTTGGGCTGTTTTGATGCTGAATTACAAAGCCACTGAAAAACTAGAGGGAGTTGAGGTATAATGTTATACCTGACAAGAAAGGTTTTGAAAAATAAGAGGGAAAGTAAATTTGCATTTCAAGTAATTTGAGCACTGCTGCCAAGAAATAAAGTTTGGCGAGAATGTTTATGGTAGTTCTGCTTTGGTTCTTGAGGGAGAAAAACCAAAATATAGAAAACTGCAAATTATATCAACATTTTAAATAGATTTCATTAATGGTTACACTGTGTTACCCTTTTCAGTATTGTGCAGAACTATGCCTCTCTATAAATAGCAGCTCACATTTGCAGATTGACTATAATATCCTTCACGTCAGGTTTGATATAACTGGCCATTTGAAACACCAACACCTTTGTCACCCTCTTTCATTTCATGGTACAGATATGCAAAAGAACTGGAATATCCACCTGCCTTCCCACACTGGCTCAAGGAAATGGAAAGATTGCGTCTGCACAAACCCAGTACACAGAATACATTTGAGAGAATATGGGGACCCTTATTGCCTCAGTGTCACATTACCTCACATACATAGTGACCTTGACCTGTCTAGTCTCATGAGTGGGTGTGGTGCCTAACCGGATTTCTTTATTCATTTTACTTTACATTGCTTTCGCGATGTCACTATTGTGTCAACTCTTTATCTGAAAGTTTATTTACGTAATCTTGTAAATTGTCTGGCAGCCTTTTTGTTTTTTTTTGTTCTTGTCTTGTCTGTGCTCCAATTGGAGCTGTGTTTCCTTTGTATTGTTTTGTACGTCTTCAATATGTTCCGTCTTTGTAAAACTGAAAATTGTAAATAAAGTATTAAAAAACTGGACTATTTTAAAGTGGGATTATTTCCTGCTTAATCAGGTTGTACACCCCATGAGGGGAGGTTTACGAGTTGCATTGCTTCAGCTGGAATGATTAGAGAAACCTTTAGGCTAGTGTCCAGTGACATTAATTCCTGATACTGACAGGTAGTCTTTGATGAGAACTTGGACAAAAATATGGCTTCTTCAGCAAGCAAAAGGACAGAAAAACTCCCGCCAACCAATCGGGAACAAACAGTAAACAATATGTTTTTAAAAATATTGCATCTTCGGTAACAGGTTGATGTTGAAATAAAGGAATGCGGAGTGAATGTACACTAAGAGAGTTTGGGCAGACACAAAGGTGAAGTGATATCTTTCAGTGGGAGCTCGGAACTGAAATCCGACAAGCGAAGACTACTGCAGAGACAGAAGCCTCAGCGACAATTGGCTCCTCCTGGAGATCCCAGTGATTGAAGGACGATCCGAGGAAGCGCCCGTCGAGTTCATCGCACAAAAATGGAAATAAGTTGGATCGAACAGTGCTTTCGCAATCGATTTCCCACCCATGAGTAAATCTTCTGAAACTTGTTGGAATCCTCGCACGCCCTGGTGAAATTCATTTGTATGATACACCACATTTGGAATCTCCTTTGTGTACCCGTGAAAACTTAGTGTGTTGTTCGGCCCCCTTTAATGCGCTGAGAAGTTTACATCTGAGCCGCAGGAATGCCCTTAACGAAATCGTTCAGGTATTCCAAAATCACCTGAGCTCGCACTTTTTTTAAAAAGAAAATCTCTATTTATACCAGGAATAGTCTTGCACTGTGGTATTTAGAAGGCGGCAGATAGCAAGCGCCATTCCCAGCCCTCGGTGAAGCAGACTACGCTTCGCTCGCTTTTTGTTCTGAAAGATGTGACAGCGGTGTCGGCACACGTCGCGCATTGAGCAGGGGCAGAGCTGCTTCCAGTCAACGCAGCTCCGATTGCCCTTTGCACACGACTCTCTTCTATTAACAAATAGCACAGCGCGAACGATCACTCAGTCAAAGGAGATTCAGCCTAGCAGCAGAAACTTTGGGTGGTCGGAACCGCACCATGCAGATCGCCTTGGCGAAAAACGTGACGTTTTGAGGATCTCAAAACAAGGAGCATCTTCACTAAAGTGATTTAAGTTAATAAGAGGGATATCTGGTTAGTGCTTTCCAAGTTCAAGAGTAGCTTTTGGAAATATGGATCAGTTTGTGGATTCAGAAAGAGCAAATCTGATAACCGAAAATAAGGCGAGGATGTACACATTGCGCCTGAAAAGGTAAAATAATGAAACAGGTCGCGCGCTTGCATTGTTAGATTGCAACCCACTGCTGAATTTATATGCAATTAACACTAGATTAATTAATGCAAATTAAATTGCACCCTGTAGGCTACGGCAACCAGGTGCAAGAATGTGGAATGTTCTTTTATTATCTAGAATACTGCGATTTTATTTTGCATTTTAAACCACCGTGTTCTAAATGGACGAGCATTACGTTGAGGCAGTGCTGTGAAAATTTGACTACTTCGTTATTCAGTAAATTGGGTATTTACCAAACATACAAAAGAGTACAGGTAATATGTGATACAAATGACTAATAATCACGTTTCAAGTAAGAAGGTTGCTTAAAACGTTGCGGTCCTCAGTTTGCATTCTCTTGCTTCACCTACTTTTGACATAACTGAATTAAATGTAGTTTGGAAGGAAACATGCTGGGAAGGTTTTAGAACCAGTTGATGTATCTCCCTAGCAGCGCTATCACACCCTGCAGTCAGAAATGGTGCGCTAGCGGGAGAACCGCGGACAGTTCGTCTGAAGGAATTTCAAATGCTAACTATTTACGGTAGATTATCGGCGCTGTAAAACGTGCATATCATTTAATATTAGTCATTACCTTTGACATAATTAATCCGCCAACACCTAGCCGCTTGCTTTAATGTAACTTGCGCGCACAATTCACAGGCTCCGTTTCTGGTTTTACGATCTTTTGTTCAAAGCGACGAACGTAAATGTGGAATTTGGCTCTTTTTTTCTCTAGCCGGTTTGTGATTTGAGGCTAAAATCTATCGCCAGAACACATGGCCGCGAGAGCAGTTTGTGTGAAGAAATTCATTTTCACGCCTGATTTCATTTCAGACAATCTGTGATTAATAGCCACGCGAACTGATCACTCAGTAGATAATGCAAAAGGCAATATTAATGATTGATGCTATTTTATCAGGGCATTAAAAATTCGTTTCACGCTTACCATCCATGATGTTATGTAGTTAAATCGCCAAATGTATAAAACCTGTCTGTTAATATGGATTCACTGATAACTTTTGATGGATTTTGTTTTAAATTTCCAGTTGCAGAAATGCATGGAAAGAGCACCACTTTCAAGATGTTCACCTATTCAGAGGAAGTTAAGCACTTTTATTTAAATAGAGGGGTGAAAACATTGCTCACAATTTCAATTCCATACGGTAGATGAACGCCGAACATGGCATTGAAACGAGCAAATTAAAGCACTAGACACCGACTCGGACGTGTACCTGCTGGATCTTTATTTCCCTCTGTGGGGCAGATGAAAGGACCGATGTTTAACTATAGCCATTACCTGTTATGTCTGTTTGACCAATGATTTTGACTCGCATTCTTTAGCTGCACCGGGTGTCTCTGTAATGTGTGCCAAAAATATTCCTAAAAATGGCAGCTTGCACGGGGACCATTTATTCTGTCCATGGTTTAAAATAGTAAACGTATCGGGATAGTTGCCAAACTTACAGTGGTGTATTATTTTGCGAAGGAGCAGCAGGGACCATGAACCAGAAATTCTCGCGCCACGTTCTAATTCGAAAATGCCACATAAAGTGAAAAAAAGATATTCCTGTATCTCACTGAGGACTCGGGAGGTGGTCGGTATCCTAGTGTAACGCCAACGAGTGCCACGACACCGGTCGATGAAATTCCAGAAACTGCGGCAGTGGGCAGTGATTTATTTTTGGGACACGGTGTGCGCTCACGATTTGTTATCAACATTTTGTGTGTACAAAAGCCGCAGACACACTTTCAGGGTCCTCGATGTCAGTTCTTGTTCACGACAAGAGTAAAATACGTGTACCTTGGCCTGCACCTGGATTTCGGTCCCTGATATAAAAATATGTATATTATTAGTTTGGGCAAAAGACTATCTGCCGTATTTCATATCTATAGTTTTCCCTGATCGGTCTGGGAGAGTTCCATATTGGGTCAGATTGGGTTAACAGGCGTGATTTCTAAATGAAAATATGCACACCTCAATATATAGACTTGTAGTGAACCCAGATGCGGAGGCTGTGGCACAACCGCGAAATGGACCGAAGCAGTTGAGTGAAGCCAGGCGCATCAGGGTTGGGACAAATCAATATCTAATTTATTTACGGCTGGCTTCGTGGTGTTGAGATTACCCCTGTGCGGTAAATAAACACGATGCAAGTAAATTAAGAAACGACGGTTATGGGTTTAAATTCGGACTTGAAAAGCATCCTGAATGGAACCACAGCACGCCGTTTAAACTCCCATCAAGACAACGACCAGGAGGTGTTTGAAGAGCACAACAAGCGTGTTGTGAACCCCGCAGTTATTTGAACGGGGCCTAATTGTTCAGGCATTATTTCCTATTCTACCATAATAGCTTGGTCACCTCGTTCCTCTTCGCTCAATGATTTCCACACACGCAAAACAACATTGAAATATCATCCTATTTCAGATTTCAGCCGACTGTAGTATGTGAACAAAAATTGTCAAATGGCTAACTTTCGAGCTTGGAGGGCGTAGTTGTAGATATACTGCAGCAAACATATGGGACGTTTTAAAGATAGATCCGTCCGCTGATAAAGTGAACAAAAATCATGGTAAAGTTAAAAAAATGCTAGTTAAATACGCTATTCGCCTTCTATGAATCAGTCTGCGTAGAACAGCCTGTTGTTCGCCCGTATGTTAAAAAGCTCGTTTATCCAGTGGATCCCATAATTTTTAAAAATCATATTTTAAAATGTAAAATTCATTGTAAGAGATTAACATTTTCCAGATGACGTTCTGTGATAAGGAGCGCGAACACAATTGATAAAAGTGCAATTTAAAACATAATCTTCACCACAGGGAAAAAATTAACACATCAATAAATAAACCGTTGCAAAGCAAGCCCAGTTAAAGAGAGATTCCCTGTGACTGTAGTCGGAAAATTTTGTTTATAAGCTCATACGGATGTTTCAAAATAATCTTTTCCCTGAAAGAGATATTTCAAAGGATGCTGAGTATCCAATAAGGACATTTCTTGTTAAGCACCCTATTCTCCTGAAGAAAAAAAAAATCCCGATAACAGAAATAGGATTTTAAAATCCCTGCAATAGATTTGTATCTATAATGTTTTGCTTTTGCAGGTTTATTTTTAACGTGAAATGCTGAATTCCATGTAGAGAGCAGAATCCAATCAGACACCCAATTGCCTGATTTTGTAATAGATTTACCATTTGGGAGAACCACAACATCCTAAGCGTCAATGTCTCAGTATTGGTGAATATCAGAGTTGTATTTGACAACAAAATGAACCCTTGATATGCAGTCATGTAGGTAGGCTGCAAAATTCTGTATCTAAAAAAAAGATATTACTTCTACTGTGTGCTCTATTGCATGTCGATACAAATAATACAATATCAAAGCAGTTACAGGTTTGTCCTTAAATCAGCATTAACCATTAAAAAATCATCTATAAACTATTGACCTTACATTTAAAAATAATAACTTTTACAAATTCTGTATTCTCTTTCACAGCACTGAGAGATCAATTCACTCCTGAGTTATCCTTTAATAAAAAAATTAAAACTCAAGATATATACACAACAAATAACTTGATCCATAAAAAATATCAATTCAAGTTAATCAGTCCACGTTACATTAATCAATTATCAACCTGCAGCATTTTGTTCCTGTCATACCGTACCTTTTCTGTCATTGATATGACTAAATAAGCTTCCATGAGGGATTGGAACCAAAATCAAGCATCTTCTGGTGCTTACCTACTCTAGTCAAATACAATATGCTCCTCACAAACTGGAGTTCTTTCTTCACTGTATACATATGATAAACTTGTCTGATCACAATACTTAAAATTTCAACTATTTGAACAGAAGAAGAAGAAATTTTTAGCTTTTTCTCTACATTGTCAGCTAGTGATCAGGTTTGATGCGTTGTACAACATTCATTTGTAAAGACCAAAGCTCCAGCCAAGCACTAAATATGGAATTTGATGAGTGGGGGAAGTCATTAGAGGCAAGGCAGTGAGATGTTGTGTTTGTATATAAAGTAATGCAAGAATTGATCTATTAAGCAGCACCAGTGGCAGTAACCCAAATTAAAAATTCAAGAAGTAGGAGAAATAATCAAGCTGTGATGTCACAAGAATGTAATTGGTTAATAAGTATTGCAGTTAGAAACATAGAAACATAGAAAATAGGTGCAGGAGTAGGCCATTCGGCCCTTCGAGCCTGCACCGCCATTTATTATGATCATGGCTGATCATCCAACTCAGAACCCAGCCTTCCCTCCATACCCCGTGACCCCTGTAGCCACAAGGGCCATATCTAACTTCCTTTTAAACATAGCTAATGAACTGGCCTCAACAGTTTGCTGTGGCAGAGAATTCCACAGATTCACCACTCTCTGTGTGAAGAAGTTTTTCCTAACGTCGGTCCTAAAAGGCTTCCCCTCTATCCTCAAACTGTGACCCCTCGTTCTAGACCTCCCCAACATCGGGAACAATCTTCCCGCATCTAGCCTGTCCAATCCCTTTAGGATCTTATACGTTTCAATCAGATCCCCCCTCAATCTTCTAAATTCCAACGAGTACAAGCCCAGTTCATCCAGTCTTTCTTCATATGAAAGACCTGCCATCCCAGTTTGTTTTCTCTAAAAGGGGATTACTCCAAATTATAATGCAGTGGGAAAATAGTATGACAATGTAACCAAAAGTGTTATGTGAGTACCTTTAAAGATTCTATTAACTAGACTAAAATGTTATTAAAATTATAAATAGTTGAAAATGTATTAGTTAAATCATTTAAATTATATTGGATGTTGCAGGACAGGTGATATCTTGTGACTATAGTTAAAGACATCTGGAGGATACGGATGTTATGCAGAGTAGCCACATCTGCAGCAAATCTCAATTTCGAGGAACTCAGCTCAGATCTGAGGAGGTGGCTTGCATTAGGGAGGGACGTCTATTGACGTTTAGTTTCCGGGAGCAGTTACATCCTTTAGGTTAAACGTGTACTGTCTTTGAACAATGGGCTGGAATAGGAGGGTGTGACTACAAATGCAGCCAGCAAGAGGATCCAGAATTTAGTCCTGATGCAGCTCTGGTCTTTCTAGTTCTGAAATAAAAATCAGAAATTGGTGGAAGAACTCAGGAAATCAGACAATGTTGGTGGAAGGAGAAACGGGAAACATTTTGTTCAATACTCCTTGACTTGCTGAGGGGTTTTCATTGTTTTCTGCTTTTTTTCTAGCCCTTGTATGTTGCCTTGATCAGGAATTGGCTGCTTTATTTGTTGAATAAATGGAGTTGGGCATTGTGGAGTCATCAGTGAACATTCTCACTTATGACAAAGAAATATCATTGATCAAGCAATTGAAGATGATTGGGCCTCAAACACTGCCCTGAGGAATTATAGCAGTGATATAGTGGGATGATTGACTTCCTCCAACCATAACCACCTTCCATGTGCAAGTTAAGGGTCAAATCATTGGAATGATCTCCCCTAAACAGCCATCGATTTAAGTTTAATCAGGGCTCTTTTATACCACATTTAGTTAAATGCCACTTTGAGATCAAGAGCAATCATTGAAATACCAAGGCAAACATGAGAAAATCTGCAGATGCTGGAATTTCAAGCAACACACATACAAGTTGCTGGTGAACGCAACAGGCCAGGCAGCATCTCTCGGAAGAGGTACAGTCGACGTTTTGGGCTGAGACCCTTTGTCAGGACTAACTGAAAGAAGAGCTAGTAAGAGATTTGAAAGTGGGAGGGCGAGGGGGAGATCCGAAATGATAGGAGAAGACCGGAGGGGGAGGGATGGAGCCAAGAGCTGGACAGTTGATTGGCAAAAGGAATATGAGAGGATCATGGGACAGGAGGCCTAGGGAGAAAGAAAAGGGGGAGGGGGGAAGCCCAGAGGATGGGCAAGGGGTATAGTGAGAGGGACAGAGGGAGAAAAAGGAGAGAGAGAAAAAGAATGTGTATATAAATAAATAAATCCCTCATACCCTATCTGTTATTTATTTATACCCCACTTCCCCCTTGTACCCCATCCGTTATTTATTTATTTATATGCACACGTTCTTTTTCTCCCTCTGTCCCTCTCACTATACCCCTTGCCCATCCTCTGGGCTTCCCCCTCCCCCTTTTCCTTCTCCCTGGGCCTCCTGTCCCATGATCCTCTCATATCCCTTTTGCCAATCACCTGTCCAGTTCTTGGCTCCATCCTTCCCCCTCCTGTCTTCCCCTATCATTTTGGATCTCCCCCCCCCCCCCACTTTCAAATCTCTTACTAGCTGTTCTTTCAGTTAGTCCTGACGAAGGGTCTCGGCCCAAAACGTCGACTGTACCTCTTCATTGAAATACCAAGGTTCTTGATATGTGCGTGGACCAATGCTCTAATGAGGGTTTGAGCAGAGAGGCCCTAGAAAAACCTGAGCTGAATATCACTGAGCAGATTATTGGTGAATAAGTATCACGTGATGCTACAGCTGGCAACAGCTTCCATTACTCTCCTCTTGATTGATTGGGCAGTCGTTAGCTGGAATGGAATTGTCCTAATTTTTTTTTTGGTGATCAGGACATATCTGGGCAACTTTCTACAATACTAGGTAGTTCGCAATATTGTAACTTTAATGCAACCTCTCAGTCAGAGGCCCAGCCAACTTTAGAGTGCAAATCCTCAGAACTACACACATAGTTGTGTGATCCCCATAGCCTTGGCTTTGTCCATTGTTGTTGGTCTTGACCTCTTGTACAGTGAATCAAGTTCATTGATGACTGACTTCTGTGACAGACAAAGCCAAAATGGATCTTAAACCAGGAACTTCTCACTAAAGGTCATTTCAAACTTTTCGCTGTGTCTTTAGCATTCAAATTCAGGTGCGCAATTGAGGTTTGGGTTATTCTTGGGGCCTCCATTTCCTTTTGGTTGTTTGATTGCCTATCACCATTTGTAATTACATGTGGCAGGCAGGTCTGTAGAATTTTACTGATGTTTGATAATTGTGGAATCACATATTCCTCCCCATTTTGCTGTTTAGCATTCAAGTGCTCCCATGCTGCATCATCATTAAACTAACCCTTATTTTAAGGTAGGCAGAGTGCTGCCCGTTGCA
This sequence comes from Mobula hypostoma, assembly GCF_963921235.1. Taxonomy (NCBI): domain Eukaryota; kingdom Metazoa; phylum Chordata; class Chondrichthyes; order Myliobatiformes; family Myliobatidae; genus Mobula; species Mobula hypostoma. The sequence goes on from NC_086098.1 coordinate 38,825,345, forward strand.
TGCCCTTCTGCACATCTCATTGAACCCAGGCTGATCCCCTGGCTTTATTGTAAAGGTAGAGTGAGTTATGTGTGTAGTGTTTCCAATGCAGATTATGATGCTGATGATTGTCTATTGTACTGTAAGATTGCCAGTGCTGACCTCCTGAGTATATCCCAGTTAATACAACTATAATTTCTCAGAATATTGTGACAAATGCACAAATTGTGAAGGTAGTATTTTGTCTCTGCAAGGATTGTTTACTGGTGACTTCTACCAACCCTGTTATGGAAAGATACGCTTGTCATAGCCAGAGTGATGAGGACAAGGTCGGGAAGATTATCCCTCATGTTGGTTTCTCAGCTATCTACTGCAGATTCAGACTGACAGCTATGTCCTTCAGGACTTGGTAGGCTCAGACAGTGGTGAAGTCCCCCACCCAGAGATGGTTGCTACTTTTACATCTTCCATCACAGATTCACTAGCTCAGGAGGAGACTAGATAATAACCAGGAAGAGATCTCCTGACCTGTGTTTGACCTGGTGCCATGAGAGCTCACAGAGTCTGGAATCAATGAGGACTGTTTGAACTAGTCATTCCTACTTGTGCTCCACTACATCTCCACCTCTGGTAGTTCCATCCTACCTGTGTGACTGGACAAACCTGGGGATTATGATCAACATGTCTGACATGTTGCTATAACATATCAATTTTGCTTGAGTCCTTTTTTCCGATAGACTATGTGATTTTATCCATACAGTATTTGTTTTTTACTTTACTATGATAGTTACAATATAATGATCTGCCAGTCCATTTAAGAGGGCAATTGAGAATTAATCATATTGCTGAAAGTCTGAAGTTATCTACAGCTGTTTGAAATTAATTGTCCTGGGCTTAGGCTTGTATGTAAGTACAAAGGCAAGTGCCAGAGTCTGCAGCAAGAAATAATTTTATAATTATGAAGGCTGAGTTGGATTAAGTGGACTGGGAAAATAGACTAAAAAGATACAGATGTTGTGCCCTGCAGAACATTAGTGAACCATATGGAGCTTTATGAAGATATGGTTATTCTATGGTCATCATTACTTGAACTATACTTAGATCATTACTTAGATTATAAACAAATTAAACTTGACAGATTTCAAGGTAAGGTTTTAATGCAGATTTCTGGATCATCTAGGCATTTGGGTTACTGGATTGATGGCACAAATAGAAATAAATTAGTTTGATTTGATAGCTTTAATAGATTGAATCAGTTTGATTTAAAAAGAGATTTAATCTATTTTTCAAAGAGATGGTTGTTCAATGAGAATTGAGTGTTACTGGAGATTTCAGAAACATGGGCAAAAAGAAAAAAATGAACTTGACTCAGTGATTCTGTTTGAATGGCAAAGGAAGTAAGTTATTGTTGAGAATGGTCAAAAGACCTCCAAACATTGTGCAGGAGGACAGTGTATAAATTCAGAAATACTGGGAAGAAAGTACTCCAGTAATCATAGGTGACTTTAATTTTCATTTGTATTAGGCAAATCGAATAGATAATGATAGTTTTGGGGATGAGTTTGTAGAGTCTGTTTAGTATAGTTTTTAAACAAAACATTGGAATACCATCAAAAGAATAGATTATTTTTTTATTTGGTCATATTTAATGATTGCATATCAGAGGATCCTCTGGAGAAGAGTGATCATAACTTTTCAGTTCTTAGTTTGAGAATAAGAAACTTGGGTCTTAAACTGACATCTTAAAATTGAAATACAGGCAATTCCAAAGGTATGAAAGCAACATTCTCTCTAATTTTTTTTTTACAGCTGCATGGACTAACCATTATTCTGAGCAGGAAATTTTTACATGGCCTGAAACTGTGTGGCACTTTAATTTTTTTTTGTGTAATATGCATACAATGAATACTCGGAATGAAAATTGAAAAATCACACACTTTTGATTTTATTACTTGAAGGGTATAATGAAATAGAACACAACAAAGAAAATCGTTCATGTTTTGTAAATTTTTTCTCGTCTGTCTTTATTACAAATTCATTATCTACCAACACAGTCCAGATTAGTTTTGCATCCAGATGAAAGGTGAGTATTAATATATACATATATGTAATCATTAGATCATCCAGATGTTCCACTTCTAGCCTGTTTCTGGGCTTACATTTGATTGAATTCATAAGACTGAATCCACATTTGCAGTCAGCACTAGGAACTTGAAATGGTCCAGTGATGTCAACAAGAATTGACAGTTCTTCAAACTCTTCATTTCTAAGCACATAGTTCAACATATCAGCGAACAACTTAATTGAACTAGTCTTAAATTTCTCAGAAAGGAGCAATTTGAGATCACAGTATTGCTATGATATCTTTGTTGCAACACTTTTGTTGTAGTTTGTATATTTAAAAAAAACCCGGCTGCGTGGCAACAAAGGCTGTGTGCAGTAGCATTTTAGATACTGCACGGACACTCACCCATGCAGCTTAGAGGGAACGGTGTATGAAAATACAATTGGCTGAAGTACCTGAGAAGATAAATTAAAAATAAAGATGGTGGATAAATCATGCCACCTTCCAGGTAGTAGAGGCAAATACATTGGAGGCTGTTAAGGGATGTTTGGATAGGCACATGGATGTAAGGAAGATGGAGATACATGGACATGGTGTAGGTCGGAGGGATTAGTGTTTGGGTGTTTCTGATTTGCCTTTTAGCTGTTTTGGCACAACATTGTGGGCTGAATGGGCTGCTCCTGTGTTGTACTTTTCTACACTGTCGGCTGATGGTACAATTTGATAATTGCCTTAGTGACATAAACACAGTGAGGTGAAGCTGTCTTCAGGATGGCAGTGTTAGGCAACCTCATAGTAATAATACGGGGACTCTATAGTTAGGGGGTCAGACAGGCGATTCAGTGGACGCAGGAAGGAAACACGGATGGTAGTTTGCCTCCTAGGTGCCAGGGTCCAGGATGTTTCTGATCGCGTCCACGACATCCTGAAGTGGGAAGGTGAACAGCCAGAGATCATGGTACGTATTGCTACAAAAAGGGAGGAGGTCCTGAAAACAGACTACAGGGAGTTAGGAAGGAAGTTGAAAAGCAGGACCTCAAAGGTAGTAATTTCAGGATTATTGCCTGTGCCATGTGACAGTGAGTATGACAGTAGAGTGAGGTGGTGGATAAATGCGTGGCTGAAGAATTGAAGCAATGGGCACGGATTCAGATTTCTGGATCATTGGGACCTCTTTTGGGGCAGGCGTTGTTCCCTTATTCAAGAAAGGGAGTAGAGATAGCCCATAAAGTTATAGACCAGTGAGTCGTACTTCAGTGGTTGGTATGTTGATGGAAAAGATCTTGAGAGGCAGGATTTATGAACATATTGGAGAGGCATAATATGATTAGGAATAGTCAAAGGCAGGTTGTGCCTTATGAGCCTGATTGAATTTTTTGAGGATGTGACTAAACACATTGATGAAGGTAGAGCCGTAGATATAGTGTATATGGATTTCAGCAAGGCATTTGATAAGGTACCCCATGCAAGGCTTATTGAGAAAGTAAGGAGGCATGGGATCCATGGGGACCTTGCTTTGTGGATCCAGAATTGGCTTGCCCACAGAAGGCAAAGAGTCAAACACGAAGAAATGTGCAGATGCTGGAAATTCAAGCAACACACATCAAAGTTGCTGGTGAACGCAGCAGGCCAGGCAGCATCTCTAGGAAGAGGTACAGTCGACGTCTCGGCCCGAAACGTTGACTGTACCTCTTCCTAGAGATGCTGCCCGGCCTGCTGCATTCACCAGCAACTTTGATGAAGGCAAAGAGTGTTTGTAGATGGGTCATATTCTGCATGGAGGTTGGTGACCAGTGGTGTGCCTCAGGGATCTTTTTTGGGACCCCTTCTCTTTGTGATTTTTATAAATGACCTGGATGAGGAAGTAGAGGGATGGGTTAATAAATTTGCCGATGACACAAAGATTGGGGGTTTGTAGTTAGTGTGGAGGGCTGTCAGAGGTTACAGCAGGACATTGATAGGATGTAAAATTGGGCTGAGAAGTAGCAGATGGAGTTCAAAGTGTGAGGTGGTTCATTTTGGTAGGTCAAATATGATGACAGAATATAGTATTAATGGTAATTCTCTTGGCAGTGTGGAGGATCAGAGGGATCTTGGGGTCCGAGTCCATAGGACGCTCAAAGCTGCTGCGCAGGTTGACTGTGTGGTTAAGAAGGCATACGATGCATTGGCCTTTATCAACTGTGGGATTGAGTTCAAGAGCTGAACTCAATATAGGACCCTGGTCAGACCCCACTTGGAGTACTGTGCTCAGTTCTGGTCACCTCACTACAGGAAGGACATGGTGCAGAGGAGATTTACAAGGATGTTGCCTGGATTGGGGAGCATGCCTAATGAGAATAGGTTGAGTGAACTCGGCCTTTTCTCCTTGGAGCAGCGGAGGATGAGAGATGACCGGATAGAGGTGTATAAGATGATGAGAGGCATTGATGGCGTGAATAGTCAGAGGCTTTTTCCCTGGGCTGAAATGGCTAACATGAGGGGGCATAGTTTTAAGATGCTTGGAAGCAGGTACAGAGGAGATGTCAAGGGTCAGTTTTTTTACGCAAAGAGTGGTGAGTGTGTGGGATGGGCTGCCGGCCATGGTAATGGAGGCGGATACAGTAGGGCCTTTTAAGGGACTCCTGGATAGGTACATGGAGCTCAGAAAAATAGAGGCTATGGGTAACCCTAGGTAATTTTTAAAGTAAGTGCATGTTCAGCACAGCTTTGTGGGCCGAAGGGCCTGTATTGTGCTGTAGGCTTTCTGTGTTCCTAGTGTTGCTTTCTCTGCATTTGGATTCTCACAAATAGATTCAAACCTAAATGACATAGCATGTTTAGAAGCCCCAAAGAAATACACATTTTCCTCTAATGAAACCCTCTCCCACTCTGGCTCCGACTGCATTGCTCAAAGTTAAATGAGTTATTGGCGTATAAGTTTTATTTACTTTTTAAGATTTTATTCACTCATAAGATGTGCGCATCACTGACAAGGCCATCACTTTTTACCCCAATAATTACGGAGTATAGTTAAGAGTCAACCACATTAAAACCGTAATTCTGCTCCTAAGTCTTAGGCCTTTTGGCCCATCAAGTGTGCCTACAGCGTTCCATCATGGCTGATTTCCCTCCCTACCCCAATCTCGTGCCTCCTCCCCAATTGCTCACATTGCTTTAGGACTGGAGTCAGACTAAAAACTGTACCAGGTAAGGTAGAACATTTCTTCCCTAAAGGATATTAGTGGAACAGATGGGTTTTATGTCATTTTGGTAGCTTGCCACATTACTGATTTATTTAATTAACTGAATTTAAATTTCCCAGCTGCTGTGATGGGATTTGAACTCACAACTCTGCATCATTAGTCTAGGTCTCTGTTGTACTCATCATATAACATGATTATTATGCCACTTCTACTATTAATGTAGCAGAGGTTATGTAAGGTTTTATAACCTCAGAGAAAATTCTGTTCTTAAATATCTTTCTATTATTTTAAATATAACCTCAAATATTGTGTGTGTCCATTGGTATTTGATTTTTATAAAATAATTATCTCCACTGTCTTCATTTTTACATCACACCAGCACTGAAGCCAAATTTGAAATACAAATTGAAGATCTGTATTTGACCCTCTTCTTTTTAACCTGAAGTCTTATACTCCCTCAATGTTCTTCTACATAAGATATTCTGTTATGTTCTGAGCCTTGTAACCACTAATATGTCTGCACCGTGGCAATTTTATATAATTCCAACTGCTTCCTAATTATCCATTCAGAATATGCAGTATGACAATTCAATGCAAATAGTCTGTTTCAATGCAAATAGACCCGCTGCTTATGTTGGGCAAAGAGCTTTGTGTAGAAAGAAAAGGAATGGTTCATATGACATCCATCAAGCACAGGCTGGTAGTTCAGCCGCTTTTTAAATCATTGAATCAGATGGCTGAGATTTGATGAGCTGAATATTTCCCATTTGCAGATTTAACCTGGGGCTTTGTAATTTATATTTGGAGAATCATGTATGCAAGCTGAATGGAGGAATTTTGAGCAAATTAAATTGAACATGGAGCTCGCTAGCAACAAATTTATCCATTTAATTGAAGCAAATTAATTTCCCACTGCATAGAAGTGCGTCATTGATATCATGATTTGTAGAATATTATAACTAAGTCATTATACAAAAGAAAATTGGACACAGTTTTAAACATCAAAATATCTCCACTGGCATTTGTAACAAAAAAAGTACAAATGTGAAAAACTGGAAAACAAGAAAACACAAAGAAATGCATTAACATTGGAAAGACGGAAAATGGCAGGTACAACCTCTTCATCCATAGGAAAATGATTAAAAGGGAAAAATTCCATGAGGTGATTGACTTAATCACTGGAAAACTGGGAGCACTTCCCCCATGTCTACTTCTTTAACTCGTGAACTTTTAACTGTTGCTCAGTGCTGGTTGAAGAAACACAGTGCACAGGTCATGAGGGTTTCTCCCTAAATATTAATAAACATTCCTCTTTTCAGAAAGAGTTAAAGAACCATAGATTCTTAGAAAACTACAGCACAGCAACATGCCCTTCAGCCCAATTAGTCTGTGCTGAACTATGAACCTGCCTAGTCCTAGTGACCTGCATTTGGGCCATAGCCCATGCTACCCCAGCCATCCAAATTTCTCTTAAATGTTAATATCGAACCCGCATCCACTATTTCCCCTGGCAGTTCAATCCACACTCTCTCCACCTTCTGAGTGAAATGTTTCCTTTAAACATTTCTCCTTTCACCCTTAACCCATAACTTATAGTTGTAGTCTCACCCAACCACAGTGGAAAAGGCCTGCTTGCATTTACCTTACCTATACACCTCATAATTTTATATATCTCTGTCAAATATCCCTTCATTTTCCTATGCCCTGGGAAGAAATAGTCCTAACCTATTCAACCTTTCCTGATAACTGAGGTCTTCAAGTCTGGCAGCATCCTTGTAAATTTTTCTGCAGGCTTTCAATCTTATTAATAGCTTTCCTGTAGGTAGGTGACCAGAACTGCACACAATACTCCAAATTAGGCTTCACCAATGTCTTATACAACTTCAACATTATATCCCAACTCTAGTACTCAATACTTTTGATCTGTTGTGTATTTACAGCATTTCCTATTTTATTCAAATTATCATTCAATTAAATTTTATGTTTGAAATTATAAATGGCTTGATGTTCCATCCCGTGAGGACTTTATGCACTTCCTTGCTTAATGATCTCTCCTGTTTGGGCAAGTGAAGCTATTAAGCTCTATTAAGATAACTGGTGCAAAGGCCATTTCTATTTTATTTATTTATTGCCATGAATGTGTGGTTGGTAAGGACAGTATTTTCTATCCGTCCGTAGGCGTCAATAATAAAATTGTAGTGAATGAACCTATGCAGTCCTTCTGGTGAAAGTTGTTCCATAGTGATGATGAATAGGAAGTTCCTGAATTATGTCTTTGCACTTACAAAGGAACAGTGATATATTTCCAGATCAAGATAGTATGTAATTTGGAAAGAGAATTCAGACATTGACATTCCATGAACCTTCTGTATCTGTCCTCTTTAACAGTAGAGTTTGTAGATTTGGAAGGTGTGTTGAAGTAACCTAGGTGAGTGACTGCAGTGTTTTTTCTAGGTGGCATATTCTGTAACCACATGGCTCCATTTGTGAAAGGAATGAATGTTAGAAGATGCAATAGTAGTCAAGCAGGCTATATTATATTGGATAGTGTCAAGGTTATAGAATGCTATTTGATCTGCAGGCATGTGGCCAAGTGAAGGACACTCCATCACACTACTGACATAAGCCTTGCAGACATCGGGAATACTTTGGAGAATGTGGAACTAAGGCATGTCATCAGATAGATATGCAGCTCTTGCAGTTTCTGCATTTGTGGCTGATTTAGTGGAGTTTTTGGGTTATCAGCATGATGAAGCTTAATGCCACCAAATGGGCACTCGACTGTCATGTGGAAGATGATCATTGCCTCGCATTTGGTGTCAACTATTGTCTACCACTTGCCAGCCAATGCCTGAACATTGCCTTGGTCTTGCTTCAAGGAGCCATTCATCAGTTAATGAGAAATTAGCATCATACAATCATCAGTGAAGTTATGAAGTGTTTGAAAATATTTGGACTTAATTCTCTACCCTGAGAATCTCCTTCAGTGATGATTAGGGACTTGGACAACCACTGCTCTCTACTTGAGCAAGGTATGATTCCAGCCAGTGGAGTTTTTTCATGATTCCCAATTACATCTATTATGTTTATTTTTGATAAAAGTCAAACTTGCGTGGGTAAAACGAATATATATTTATTTGCAGAACGCTCTAGTAATGGCTTCAGTTCCACGTGAGCGGTTGCGACCAGCTCCCCAACGCCACTTCCGGTTTCGGGTGAACTGCCCTCATTGCACATTGGGAACTGAAGTTCTTTGTTATGTCCACACATAATAACACAGTTTTGAAGTCTAGAGCAATTACTCTCACTTGCCTTTGGAATTTCACTCTTTAGTCCATGTTTGGAGCTAGCAATCCTAATAAAATTCTGACACTGGCAAGCAGATTAAGTGCTGGTAAGCTTTACAATGAAGTCCTATGAACAGCAGCATTGATGTTGTGACTTGTGCTTTGGTATTTATGAAACAGCAGTCTGAGGACCAGAAGTGTGCATCCATAAATATAGTTCAACAAGCTGTCAGGGTGATTGATGAATTACCGCTCTTGGTGTAAAAGCATGAATGAACTACTGATGAATTACTGTTCCCATTGACTGTATAACGGTGGAAGGAAAGATAAGACGTTTATCAGGCATTTCTATTTTACACAGCTGGATGCCTGATGCAGACTCTAACATTCTGTTATTCTTGCCGCCTTTAACATTCATGCGCTTTTCCTTGGGTTCTGGCAAAAGTCAGTGGAGTTTACAATCTTCTCCAAAACCACTAATTACCTGCAGTAGTTCCAAATGAAGCATATGCCAGCAAGCAGAGCATATCAATGTCCAGATGTGAAAACAAATGCCGAGGGAAAAACGAGCCTTTACAATTACACACACTACTCTTCATTTCACGTGATTATACCACACAACCCTCTGTAACAGAAGCATTGTCTGCAAAGCAGCAGGTTTTGAAGTATGAGAGTTATTTCATTAATGTAGCAGCAAGCAAGCGGCTTCGCTGAAGTCACAGATGAAGATAAAGTACTGCGAATGCTGGGATTCTTCAAATAAATACAGAAAATGCTCAGCACCACGGCAAGCTTCAGTGAGGAGATAAACTGACACAATGCTGCAAGTGATGACCTGTCAGAGCCAATATAAAGGGCTAGTCTGCAGCTTCATCAAGACTGTATCCAGGAAGGGTGCAAGAGCCAATAAACCTGGAGCTAGACAAAGGCTGAAATTCAGCAATCACATTGTACGCAGAAAGTAATATTTATTTCCATTAGATTCAATTTTTCAAAACAAGTAATGATGCATTTTAGGGTGCTGTTTAATTTTCTCTGTTCAGTTCTGAGAATTATTGCATATACTATTGTAAAGAACCAACAATTAGCAACAAAGACTGATGTCAGGCAGCATCACTGCATCAGATCAACATAAATCAATATATTCAAATATTTCTGTTGCAAAATCAGGTGAAATTTTAATGGAAGAGAAGTCACCCACAGTTAATCACATTTTCTCCCCTTTCTACTTCCTTTCTCAGAACACAAAACAACAACGTATAATAAAATGAACCTAACTATATAAACACTCTCTGGCTAAAACATAATCTCTGCATTCACACTGAGTCTAATGTTTTTCAATGCCTTTTTTACAAGTTGTTCAAAATGCAGTACACTTTCTTTGTTCTGTGATCTGAATCTGCACTTTCCCCAGACATTTATTGATACTTTATACGTTCACACTTTTTTGTAATTGCAGTTAACGATTTTTAAGAAAAGTGGCAGGCTTTTAAATTGAATGTTGACATGAGCAAGGAGAAACATTTGAATTGGTTCTAAATTTAGAGTTTGACTCATAAAGTTGGAATTTGGGCTTTATTGCTTCAGTTTTCCTGATTGAGATTGAAGGGACAGAAATGAATCCCAGTGGACGAACTCTTAGTCTGTTTCGTGGGAGCTGCCATATTATTAAAAGTGGCTTTCAAGGCATCTTTAGCAGATGCCTTTAAGAGATATTGGGTCTATTAATATGTTAATGAAATCCAAAAAACCCTTCATGAAAATTTTCTGGTGTGAGTAAAGTAGGAGTAGGGCTGTTCTGTGTAATGTCCTGGATTTACTAGTGACATACTTAACAGAGGCTAGCTTGCCTTTCTGCAGGACCAGAGAGCGTTGGGTATGTTATTCTTTTCTCCACAACTCTTGGAGTATTGTTTCTCTTGATCAACTTCCCTTCCATCCGCCTTTCCTTTCATAGGGCCTCCAACAGTTTGAAATTTACATTTAGATCTTTGTACCTATCTAGCTGCATTAGATATTGACAGCTCAGCAGACACTAAGATGAGGCCTGAGGATCAGCTGGGCTTTGACCTACCTTTTCAGGCACATTCAGTGTTCGCTGTATGGAGTTTGCCTCAAGAAGTTCCAAAATGTAGTATTTTTCTTTACAAACAACTGCACCTAACATCAAAGTTCATTGAGTCAGAGATATATAGATAAAATTATTGTGAGGTCACATAGTCCAATTTCTCAATATTGATGTCCATTGTTCGTTGGTTTGAGTTTCCAGAAGTGAGCCATATCTCCTATAAAACAAAACCTCCATTTTTTTAAAAACTTGGAATGAGCTTCCACAATTAATTTTTATTTGCACATTTAAAAAAAATAAATGTGTAAATAAGTGTGGTAAAAATTGTCTTTTTCACTAAAGTGTGTACAAATGTATGGGCATCGGCTTGTACTTACCTCTTTCACCTTTAGCTTTATTAAGATGGATATAACTGGTAGCTGATACCTTTGGGTCTGTCTGGTACTAACTAGAGAATTTTCTACTGAAAACCAAGACAAGTACATATAGATTTGAATTACTTATTTACAGATTAAGTAGTGGAAAACAAAGTACTGAAGCACTGAATAGTTAAAAACAATAGATATAAAATCAGACATTCCCACTGGTAATCTTAACTTGAAACAGAGTTCCCTTTATTTCCCTTTCCTTTAAATCCCCAAATATTCTATCGCCAAATGTTGACATGGGGCTAAATTTTGACCTTGCACTCTAGATGTGAAATTGGTATTCTGCAGTTTCTACCTGATGTAAAAATAACAATGTTCATTTCCAATAACAATAATGGAAATGTAATTCAGTAGTTTTCTGTAATAAACAGCTACTCTGAAATATTGCTTGCTAATGCATCATATTTTCTACCAGTCCAAATTGCTGCCATTAATACCTTGCATGTAATTCCATCCTTCTGTCCTACCATCTACAGATTTGATCCTAAATTCACAATGAGCAGAACACCTTTCTTGACATTGGTTGGTATGAAGTACTAATTCATTTTCAGTCTTCTGTTATCAGCTTTTGTTGCTGTCTCTCAAATTGTGTAGCACTATCCTTCTCCCACAGTAACCTTGGTAGGATTTTACCATTAAGTTCAAGTTCAAATTTATTATCATCTGACTGTACATGTTTGCAATCAAATGAAACAAAGTTCCTCCAGGCCATGGTGCAACTACAGCGTATATTACACACAGCATATAAACCAAAGTAGTATATTATGAGTAAGTTACCATAATAAAATGTAATTCAAAATGCATGTAGTAAAGTGCAGCACAGGTAAGGAGTACAGTACACAGTTCACTGTCCTAGTGACAAGACCTCAATGGTGGCAGAGTATTCATTCGTCTCACAACCAGAGGGAAGAATCTGTTACCCAAACACGAGGAAATCTGCAGATGCTGGAAAACTCTTGCATTTGTAATTCTGCGAAGTCTCTCCTAGGAATGCCCACTCTGAAGAAGTTTAAATCTTCTCTTCAACGGGAGTTCAGTGAAGCCCCTCTCACTGCTCCCCCTCTGTGATCTCACCGGCCACCTTGTGCTTCTTCCTCCCCTCCCCCCACCTTCTTGCTCAGACTTTTCATCTTTTTTTTCCAGTCCTGATGAAGGGTCTCGACAGGAAATGTCGATTATTTATTCATTTCTATAGATGCTGCCTGACCTGCTGAGTTCCTCCAGCATTTTAAGCTCTTACCCAGTCTGGCAGTCCTGGTACTGATGCTTCACCTTCAAAGAAAATGTCATTTGATGGTAGGGATCCTCAAAAATGCTTTGGGCTTTTCATCCACAACACTCCCAGTAAATATGAAAAATAAGCAGAAGGAAGACCCCAATGATGCTCTTAGCAGTTCTTACTGTCCTCTGTAGGGCCTTACAGTCCGACGTCTTGCAGTTTCTGTAAAACACAATGACACTGCCAGACAGGACATTCTTAATGATGCTCCTGTAGAAAGTTGTTAGAATGGGGGTGGAGCGTCCTGCACGCCTTAACCTCCTCAAAAAGTGTAGACGCTGCTGTACCTTCTTGAGTAGTGAGGAGATATTGTGGGTCTAGGTTGGATCATCTATTATGTGCACACCAAGGAACCTTGCACTCTTCACTCTCTCTATGGCAGAGCTATTGATGTGCAATGGGAAGAGGTTGACCTGTGCCTTCCTGAAGTCCACAATCATCTCTTTTGTCTTGTCCACGTTGAGACTAGTTGTTCTTGCACTAATTTGACAAGCCTCTTCTCTGTACGACGGCTCATTATTGTTGCTGATAATGCCAACTACTGTGGTATTGTCAGTGAACTTATTGATGCGGTTTGAGCTGGACCCGGCAGTGTAACAGTTGTGAGTCAGCAGCAAACTGACCACACAACCCTGGGGGGAGCCAGTGTTCAGTGGGATGGAGCTTGAGATGTTGCTGCCAATTCAGACTGACTGGGGTTTTCCCATCAAGAAATCCAAAATCTAGTTACAGTCTAGATGAGTGCCAACAAGGTCAGTTTTACCCACCAGCCTCTGAGGGATGATCGTGTTGAACGCCGAGCTGAAGTCGATGAACAACATCCTCGTGTCTGAGGCATCGTTTTTTAGGTGGGACAGGATGGAGTAGAGGGCTGTAGCTATGGCATCATCGGTGGACTGGTTTGAACGGTAGCCAAACTGGAAAGTGTCTAATGTAGCTGGAAGGTGGGATTTTATCCATTACCAGCCGCTCAAAGCACTTCATGATTGTTGAGAGTCAGTGCCACTGGGCAGTGATCATTTAGACCGGTTGCTATTGTTTTCTTCGGTACTGGAATGATGGTGGCTGCCTTGAAACCTGCTGGGATAGTGGACTGTTTCAGAGAGATATTAAAGATGTATGTTAAGACCTCTGTTAGCTGGGCCGCACAGTCCCTCAGTGTCTGACCAGGTCTGTTGTCCAGCCCTGCAGCTTTTGTGGGTTTACCCTCACTAGGGTCCCCCTTGGCTCGGCTGTGGCCAGACAGGGTGCTTGTTCCTCAGGAAGAGAGGGGGCTTTCCTTGATGTTGCATCATTCAATTGGATAGAAAGCATTCTCCCTACCAGGAAGCGGGGCATTGCTGTCATTGACGTGCAGGGTGGACTGTACATCAGTTGTGGTTTGTATATATTGCCACATGCGCCATGTGTTCCTGGTGTCAGAAAGGTGTCTGTGGATTTTCTGTGCGTGTCCATGTTTGTTTTCCCGATGGCATAGCTCTTGCCGACCTTACTCTTGACTTGTCCCCTGATCTAAAGACAGTGTTCCAGTTCCTAAGTGTTGCTCAGACCTCTGCAGTCAGACATGATTTCTGGTTTGTCCTGGCAGTGTGGTGTTTAATTACGGTAATGTCCTCGATGCACTTTCCTCTGTAGCCATTCACCGATTCCATTTGTTCATCAATGTTGATGTGATGATTGTCGGTAGTCACCTCCATGAATATGCTCTGGTCTGTGCTTTCAACATTGAAGGTGGCACCTTCTGGCCAGGTCCTGATCTCCCTGTGAACTGGTTTGATTCATGTAGCCAGTGGTCTGTATGCAGGGATTAGCAAAATGGATACATCTTCCAAGTAACCGAGGTGAGGGCAGAGCAGAACCTTTTAGGCTCCCTGAACGTTGGTATAAACCAGGTCCAATATACTCTGTCCTCTGGTTGCAAAGTTGACGTGCTGGTAGAACTTTGGCAGGACTGTTTTTAAGTTGTCATGATTGAAGTCACCAGCAACAATGAAGATACCAGTGGGGTGAGTGGCTTTGAGGGAGCTGATAGTACCATAGATCTCCTGCAAAACTTCCCCAGCACTAGCACGGCGGTGGTGGTGGGGGGGGGAGCGGGGATGTAAACAGCAACAAACATAATGGAAGTGAACTTCCTTGGTAAGTAGAAGGGCCCACACTTCACCAATAATAATTCTCTCTCTCTGGTGAACAGCAGCCATTACTACCAAGGCTTTCACACGCCTGTTCTAACTGATATAGACACATAGCCCTCCACCATGGGTCTTGCCAGAGGTCGCAGCTTTTTTGTCTTCCTGAAAGGAGATTAGGCCTTTTAGCTGGAGGACTGAGTCTGGAATGGTGTCTTGAAGCCATGTTTCTGTCAGAATGAGTGTGCAACAGTCCCTCATCTCCCTCATGGTTCAGATGCAGACACAGTTAATCCAGTTTATTTTCCAGTGATCAGACGCTAGTGAGTAGAATTGATGGGAGCACAGGCCTGCAGGGATCCGCTCCAAGTCTCTCAATATGCTTATCATCCTTCTGCGTTAGACCACACAGCTTGTGATGGCAGCTTCCCTGAGTAGCTGTAGGAGACCACAGCATGGAGCAAAAGCCCGCTCCCCACATCAGTCTGTAACTGCACAGCGTTTTGTTCGTTCCGCTAGCTAGCAAGGGAGATGCAACGATTTTAGTGTTCTTAATGTTCAACAGTGTTTTTTCGATCATGAACAGGACAAGAAATTTCATGGTTGTTTGCTGCTGCTGCTGCGTCCATGTGTGCTGCCATCTTTTATTCTTCATTTCTCACATCCAGAGACGATCTTCCTTGATTACATTGACCCTCTGCTGATATTATGATGGGACACCCTGAAGGAGATTTGTGATGTTGCACTCAACCACAAATAGTTGCACAAGCATTAATAGGAATTAAATACACCAATAAGGACACGTAGTATGCAGTCACTTGAGTTGAGTATGATGTTTTCCTGAGGGATTACTCCTGTAATGGAGAATATCTGTGTGTGACTTGGTTTAATGTGGAGACACTGATGCAAGGGCAGCCATCACAAGATTTTTGACAGATCGCAGTCAGGGTCCAGTGACATGGAATGCAGGACATCTGGGGAGCATTCACTGCTGCAGCCTTCCTCCGCCTTCACTGCTGTTGTGTTGTGCCATCATCTCCCACCAGCTTCACTGTTGAGGTCTTGGTTGGATTGCTTATCCATCACATCCTATTAAAAAAAAACCCTGTACCCCTTAAGAAAGCTAAAAATACCCTGACCTGTGCTCTCTCACCCATGCCCAGCAGCCCTTTTAATGTGAATTCCTGCACCCCCAATTCCCTTAGATTAATTCTCATCATCTCTCTCTGTTGTGATGTGTCATCATCTACCACCAGCTCCACTGTTGAGGTCTTGGTTGGATTGCTCTTTGTCTGGAATCTCCTCCTTGACCTTACCCCTATGGGAGACCCTACCAGGAGCTAGGTTCGAGACGACATCACTCTTGGGATCTCAAGAACTCACAAGCCTCTCCACCATGACAAGGTAACAATCCTCGGAGAAGAATAAAGACACTAGGGACAAATAACAGAGTTAAAGCTCTATTTGTGAACATGTGGAACGCCTCCAAAATATAACCATGGCCTTAGTATAACATATTATCTCAGAAATATGAACTCACACAAATTAATCTAAAACAGATTTCTGAATGAGATTAACCAATCATTTGTAGTATGTAATTAGCCCCAGTGTTTACCATGCATGTAAAAGCTGTCTCAAAATAGGGTTCATTGATAAAGACAAATCTATTGAGGATGGTAATACATGATTAGGTTATAAAAAATCAATGTACGATCCTGAGCTTTTTTTTTATAACAGAAGCAAATGATGCAAAAGTAGGGAAACCATTGTGTGCAGTTTGGGTACCTCAATATGGCACAATTGAAGTGTTGGTGAAGCTGGGTGGCACTGAGCATAGAGATTTCAGTACATGGAAAGGCTGGAAATCTGCGATCATTGAGGGAAAAATATTGAGGTAGTGTACGGTGTTCATTGTCCCTTCAGAAATCTGATGGCGGAGGGGAAGAAGCTTCTGCTAAAACATTGAGTGTGTGGCTTCATGCTCCTGTACCTCCTGCATTAGGATAGCAACGAGAAGAGGGCCTTTTTGAGGCATCACCTTTTGAAGATGTCCTCGATGCCGCAGAAGCTAGTGCCCACAACTGGCTGAGTTTGTAGCAGTGCGCCCTCCATACCAGACAGTGATGCAACCAGTTAGAATGCTGTGCATGGCCCATCTGTAGAAATCTGCCAGAGTCTTGGAGGTCTACCAAATCTCCTCAAACTCCTAATAAAATATAGCTGCTGTTGTGCCCTCTTTGGAATTGCATCCGTCTGTTGGGCTCAGGATAGACCATCGGAGATGTTGACACCTGGGAGTGTGAAGCTTAAAGCTGAATGGTTTGTTTGTATGCTTTGAGTAACGATGATCTAAGCTGTAGCAGCTGTAACGCAGATTCTGTGTTAACTTTGAAAAAGCAAATGGATACATAACTTGAAAAGGAAAACAAAATGCAGAGTGTCAGGAAAAGTAGGACTAATTCAACAGTTTTCAAAAAGACTACGCGGGAACAGTGGGTCAGATAACAGCCTTCTGTGCAGTGAGATTCTATGTTGCTAATGTTTCCGTGCATATTTTATCACATTTGATGAAAGAGGTAAGGATTTAAAACAAATGTTGAATATTAATGAATACGCTTTATATTTTAAGGTTGTCATAGCTGGGAGTGGTAATGGGGACAAGCTCCCACTGCCTATTAAATGCTCCCAATGGCTTGCGCCTCAGATAGCCACTGACAACCAAGTCTGGCTCCTAGCCTTCACGTGTGGCTTCGCTTCTAAGCCCAGCAAAACCGTTTCTACTGACAGGAGAAGGGGCAAAAGCAGGTTACTGGCACCTTAAAACCAGTTGCTTCTGGCAGATGGGGCTCATCAGCTGTGGTTGGCAGCTGATCTAGGAGAAAGAAAACTCTGATTTCAAACTCCTCTGCTTTGCTGCTACACCTACTCATGGGGAAAGCTTCGGGAATAAACCCTGATGGAAAAGCCCTGAGCTGGAGTCCCTTAGGCAATCCTACATTGAGTTCAATGCTGACTGACGACTCTTGCGACACTGCTGGTACCAAACTATGTCGATCTCTGTCATTCCTTTGAGTTAATCAAATGTGTGGAGAGGGGGAGCTTGTTACATGGGCAACAGCTTGCTCTCCATATCTTACTGCCTAGTCTTGTGTATCTAGGATCCATGGTTGACTGTGACCGATGGAGGCCTCACTCATGTTTTATACCAAAATATGAAGAAATCTTTACATAAATTCACTTGCATTTGGTCAGATCTGTCCTACACATTTTGTAGAGAATATAGTTATGTTTTGTAGCTGTTTCTGCAACATTTTGAGAATCCAGGGAATTCAGCAGAGAAGCAATGGATTTTCCATTGACTTTGAAAGTAACTGCCTAGAAGTTCCTAGGCCATTTTGGAGTATGAAATTTGTCTTTCCCAATGTCAAGTACTATTAGGTGCAAATGTTACAAACTTGGGTATCTGCAATCTTGATCAAGCAACCATCTCATAAAAGAACTCTAAATATCAGTGTGGAATGAAAACTCCAGCTATTCATCCAGCTGACAGTCAAAAATAGAAGAGAGTTCCTTAACAACAAAAAAAGAAGCTGGAAGCTCTCTGAGGGACAGTTCATCCCAGGCACAGTTGTTCACTAGAGTGTTATTGATTCCATCCCACAACATGTTATCCAATTCCACCCCAACCTGATAATACATTAAGGAAGTGAAAATTATTCCTTTAAGACTACTTTCTTATATCAACGTTTAAAAAAAACCCTGCTTTTCTCCTCACACATAACTACCAAATCCTCTTTAAATCTTAATAGGTCTGTTTTCAGTGATATATAAAGTAGTCAAGAGGATGCAATCAACCTATTCCCATTCATTATGATTCAATGCACAAAACTGTAGGATTTATCAAGTTAATTTTAACATCTCCCACCTGATAGGAAAACTGATTGAATCGGATTTGCAGCTTGGTTGCACTTCAACATCTTCTGCAGTTTTCGTCACTCACACATAAATCTCGACAAGGTTTATGATTATGTGGGTTAGTGTAACAGATCCTCTTCTTTGTCATGTCAGCAATTGCACATCCAGTGGATTTAGTTAAAGGGTGATCAAGAATAAAGTCCTTGATGAATTTTCCCCTTGGTGAATTGAGGCAAAGTGACCAATTCGGGTACGCTACACAAGTTATGAGACAGTTGCATGGTGTGCCATCATAACATGGCTAGCTTTCACTCATCTTTAATTGTAAGTATGTAGGTATATTTGCAAGCATAAATATATTGATTAGATCCATTGTAAATTGGTGCATATTGGTAGCATGGAATTATCAACTATTTTGTGGAAATAGTACGTCTGTCTAGATACTCATTCCACCGAGATGCAACACTGAGCGTCATAGGAAGTCATTCCTGCCTGTGGCTATCAAACTTTACAACTCTTCCCTTGGAGGGTCAGACACCCTGAGCCAATAGGCTGGTCCTGGACTTATTTCCATCTGACATAATTTACCTATTATTATTTAATTATTTATGGTTTTATTTTGCTATATTTATACTCTATTCTTGGTTGGTGCAACTGTAACAAAACCCAATTTCCCTCGGGATCAATAAAGTTATGTCTATCTATCTATCTATCTATACTGTTAAACTGAATTGCTGAGCAGGTTTTTAAAATTTAATTAACTTGCATGAAATAATTTAAAATGTAAAATGCTCGTTATATGACTGTACCTCAGTTAATCAAGTTTCATCCCTTGCATTGTAGCCCCTTTTCCAGTTCAAAAGAAGCCTACCCAAATTACCCATTTGACAATGGAACCAACACCAACTCTATCGAATTGGAAAGATATGTAAGTCAACACTGCCACAGCAGATCCACATCAGACACTGAAAACAGAGAAAAGCTACAAGCAAGGAGGAAACTTTACATTGCTGCTATTATTTGTCTGATATTTATGGTTGGAGAAGTTATAGGTAAGTGTTCTGGTATTATTGCAACGTACATATTGTTCTTGTGCTGCATGCTGACACAATGAGAAGGAGCTTGTTTAACAATGAAGATAATGTCATTATCTTTAGTGAATCATGGATGAAATGGGCAATACTGTATTGGTATACTGAAATCACTAATAACTGTATTGTTGGGTAGTTCTCTTTCTGATTTTGGGCAACATTTTAATCTTACATTCTCAAATTCAAAATGACATTGAGTCATAGATTTATAGAGCACCACAGCAAAGAAACAGGCGTTTCGGTGCATCTAATCTGAACAGTTATGCTGCCTAGTTCCATCGACCGACAGCTGGATCAAAGTCCTCCATATCCCTACCATCCATATACTTATCCAAACTTCTCTTAAATGTTGCAATCAAACCCGCATCCACCACCCTCACCACACTCTGAGTGAAGAAGTTTCCCCTCAGGTTTCACTTAAATATTTAGGATTAGGTGTTAAAGTCTCAAAATAATGGGTAGACCATTTAACACTGAAACAAGGAGAAGTTTCATCGCTCAAGACGTGACCACTATTCAAAACAATTTATCCTGGAAGGCTTTGGAACTCCTGTCATTGATGGCATTCAAAACAGAGATCAATAAATTGCTGGATGTTAAAGGAATCAAAAGGAACTAAATAATGGGTGTGAGGGATCAAAGTTCTGGAAGTGTTGTAAATGGAATAGAAACAAGGCTAAAGAGTAGGGTATAAATAAGGGAAATGATAAGCAGACTGTGACAGGAAGGGACAGAGAGTACAAATCCAAGAAGAAATCAATAGATAAGGCTAGATGTTACAAAAGTATTAGAAGAACAAAACTAAATATCATGTATCGGAATACATAAAACAAGCAAAACATAATAGATGAACTGAGAGCACAAACAGGAATAATTGCGTTTAATTCCAAGATAATGCATCATGATAACAGATTCTCAGTAGCCAATTTATTATGTACACCTGTACACCTTGTAAATGCAAATATCCAATCAGTCGATCAACGCAATGCATAGAAGCATGCAGACATGGCCAAGAGGTTCAGACCTTGTCCAGACCACACAGCAGAATGGGGAAGAAATGTGATCTAAGTAACTTACCGTGAAGCAGTTGTGGAGCCGGGTGGGGTGGTTTGAGTATCACAGAAACTGCCAGTCTCCTGGGATTTTCACACACAGCAGTCTCTAGAATGGTGCAATAAACAAAACAAAATCCAGTGAGCAGCATTCTGTGGGTGAAAACGTTTTGTTAATGAGAGGTCAGAGAAGAATGGCGAGACTGTTTCAAACTGACAGAAAGTTGACCATAACTCAAATAACCATGCATTACAACAGTGTTGTACAAAAGAGCATCTCTGAACACACAACACGTCAAACCTTGAAGGGAATAGGCTTCAGCAGCCAAAGGCCACGAACACGCACTTAGTTGCCACTTTATTAGGTACAGGAGGCACTGAGTGCTGAAAGGATCTGAACATTGAATAACACAAGATCTTTAGGAAGGATAGGAAAAGGTGGAAGAAAAACTTTGTTAATTAACACAATAAAGAAGTATGCTCGAAGTTCAGGAAAGCAGGATGTGGAAATATTTTTGGTGGAGATAAGAAAAAACTAAAGATACGTGACATTGTAGGAGTGGTGTACAAGCCACCAGTAACCACTATGGTAGGACAATGTATAAAGAGTAAAATAATTGATGACTGGAAATGTGCAATGATCATGGTGGGAGAATTTTATCTACATATAAACCAGAAAACTCAGACGGACATAGGTATCCCAGACGAGGAGCTATGGAACATAGAACATAGAGCTGTACTGCACAGGGACAGGTCCTTTGGCCTGCAACACCTGCACTGTTCATAGAGTGTTAGACCATAAAATTTAAGAGCAGATTTAGACTATACAACCTATCAAGCCTGCTCCACCATTCCATCATAACTGATTTATTATCCTACTTAACCATATTCTTCCTGCCTTCTTCCCGTAACCTTTGACACTGTGACTAACCAAGAACCTATCAACCTCTGTTTTAAATATACTCAATGACTTGGCCTCCCCAGCCATCCATGGCAATGAATCCACATGTTCACCACCCTCTTGCTAAAAAAAAATCCTTCTCATCTCTGTTCTAAATGGATGTGGACGTCCCTCTATTCTGAGGTTGTGCCTTCTGGTGCTAGACTGACATACTGTAGGAAACATCCTCTCCACATCCACCTATCTATTTAGAAAAATGACTATGACTTTATCCCATCCACTAAAGTGCATGACCATACGCTTGTCTGCACGATATTCCATCTGCCACTTCTTTGTCCATTCTCCCAATTAGTCATAGTCATAGAGTCATTGAGAACTAAAGCACAGAAAAAAGCCCTTTGGCCATCTAGTTAATTCTGGAAAAACATTTAAATTGCCTACTCCCAATGACTTGCACCAGGACCATAGCCCTCCATATCCCTACTATCTATGTACCAATCTAAACTTCTCTTAAACGCTGAGATTGAGCTCACTTGCACCACTTGTGCTGGCAGCTCATTCCACACTCTCATGGCCCTCTGAGTGAAGAAGTTTTTCCTCATGTTCCCCTTAAACTTTTTGCCTTTCACCCTCAACCCATGACCTCTGGTTGTAGTCCCACCTGACCTCAGTGGAAAAAGGTGCTTCATTTACCCTATCTGTACCCCTCATAATTTTGTATACCTCTATCAAATTTCCTGTCAATCTTCTGTGTTTTAAAGAATACAGTCCTAACCTATTCAATCTTTTCTTATAAATCAGGTCCTACAGACCCGGTAACATCCTTGTAAATTTTCTCTGCACCTTGTTTACATTTTTTCCTGCAGGCAGGTGACAAAAACTGCACACAATATTCCAAATTAGGCCTCACCAACATTTTATACAACTTCAATATAACATCTCATCTTCCACACTTAATACATTGATTTATGAAGGCCAAGGTGCTAAAAACTTTCTTTATGACTCTACCTACATGTGATGTCACTTTCAACTAATTATGTACCTGTATTCCCAGATCCCTTTGTTCTACCACACTCCTCAGAGCTCTAATGTTCACTGTGCAAGACCAACCCTGATTGGTCCTACAGAAATGCAAAATCTGGCACTTGTCTGCATTAAATTCCATCTGCCATTTTTCAGCCCATTTTTCCAGCTGATGCAGATCCCACTGCAAGCTATGATAGCTTTCCTCCCTGTCCAGTACACTGCATATCTTGGTGTCAGCCACAAATTTGCGATCTAGTTAACCACATTCTCATCCAGATCATTAATATAGATGACAAACAACAAAGGACCCAAACACCAATCCCTGCAGGGCTCCAGTCCGAGAGGCAACCCGCTATGACCACTCTCTGGCTTCACCCACAAAGCCAACATCTAAACCAATTTACTACCTCATCCTGAATGCCATGCAGGACCTTGTCAAATACCTTTCTAAAATCAAAAACATCTACTGCTTTGCCTTCGTCCACTTTCCTGGTAACTTCCTTGAAACACTCTATAAGGTTGGTTAGACATGACCTACCACGCATGAAACCATGCTGACGATCCTTAATCAGTCCATGTCTATCCATATACTGATATATCCGGTCCCTTAGAATACCTTCCCATCACTTTACCACTGCTGACGCCAAACCCATTGGCCTATAATTTCCTGGTTTCTGTTTAGAGCCTTTGTTAAACAGCAGAACAACATTGGCTATCCTCCAATCCTCTGGTACTTCTCCTGTTGCAAAAGATGTTTTAAATATCTCTGCTAGGGCCTCAGCAATTTCTGCACTTGCCTCCTGTAGGGTCCAAGGGAAGACCTTGTCAGGCCCTGGGGAGTTATCCTCCCTGGATTGCCTCAGGGTAGCAAACACCTCCTCCTCTGTAATCTGAATAGGGTCCATGAAGTCGATCGATGCCACTTTGCCTCACTTCTATAGACTCTGTATCCCTCTCTCCAGTAAATACAGATGCAAAGAATTCATTTAAGATTGCCCCCATCTATTTTGGCTTCACACATTGTTTATTTATTAACATTCTGGTCTTCCAGTGGACCAATTTTGTCCCTTGCAATCCTTTTGCTCTTAACATATCTGTAGAATCTCTTAGGATTCTCCTCCACCTTGTCTGCTAAAGCAACTTCACGACTTCTTTTAGCCCTCCTGATTTCTTTCTCAAGTGTTTGTTTGCATTTCTTATACTCCATAATCACTTTATTTGTTCGACCTGCCTATGCCTGCCAGATATCTCCTTTTTTTCTCTTAACCAGGGCCTCGACATCTCTTGAAAGCCAAGGTTCCCAACACTTGTTATCATTACCTTTTATTCTTACAGGCACATACAAGCTTTGTACTCTCAGTATTTCATTTTCAAAGGTCTCCCACTTACCAAGTATATTTTACCAGAAAACAGTCTGTCCCAATCCGTACTTACCAGATCATTTCTGATGCCGTCAAAATTGGCCTTTCTCAAATCAGAATCTCAACCCATGGCTTGGACCCGTCTTTTTGCATATTTACTTTAAAACTAATGGCATTGTGATCACTGGATACAAAGTGTTCCTCTACACAAATTTCTGTTACCTGCCCTGTCTCATTTCCTAATAGCAGATCCAGTATCACACACTCTCTCATTGGGACTTCTATATATGGATTAAGGAAGCTTTCCAGAACACATTTGACAAACTATATCCCATCCAGTCCCTTTACAGTATGGGAGTACTAGTCAATATATGGAAAGTTAAATTCACCTGCAATAACAACCTTATGTTTCTTGGAACAGTCCGTGATCTCTTTACAAATTTGTTCCTCTAAATCCCTAGGACTATTGGGTGGTCTGTACTATAGCCCAATTAACGTGGTCATACCCTTAACGCCTCACTAATCGAGTTCTCCAGCCTGTCCTTACTGAGCACTGCCATGACGTTTTCCTTGACTAGTAACACCACACCTCCTCCTTTAATACCTCCCACTCTGTCGCTTCTAAAATAACAGAACCCTGGAACCTCACTCCTTCCAAATGCTCAGCTCTCCACTCCCTCCGCATCAGTCCTAACCTCACCATGAAACCGGTAGATAAGGGAGCTGCTGTAGTAGTCTGGCATACTTACCTCTACCTTACTGACGCCCAGCGCCAACTCTCAGACACCTCCTCTTACTTACCCCTCGAACAGGACCCCACTAAGAAACACCAGGCCATTGTCTCCCCCACTATCACCAACCTTACTGACTCTGGGGATCTCCCATCCACTGCTACCAAGCTCATAGTTCCCATACCCCACATCTCCCATTTCTACCTCCTACTCAAGATCTACAAACCTGCCTGTCCAGGTAGACCCATTTTTTTTAGCTTGTTTCTGCCTCACTGAACTCATGTCTGCAGACCTCGACTCTGCTTTATCTCCCCAAGTTCAGTCCCTTCCCATCTACATCCATGACAATTCACGTGCACCGGATTTTTTCGGTGTTTTCAGTTTCCCTGGCCCTCATCATCTTATTTTCACTATGTATGTCCAGTCCCTATATACCTCCATCCCCCACCAGGGAGGCCTCAAAGCTCTCCATTTTTTTCTGGACACCAGACCTAACCAGTTCCCCTACACCACCACTCTTCTCTGCCTAGCGGAACTTGCCCTCACTTTAAATAATTTCTCATTTGGCTCCTCCCACTTCCTTCAAACAAAAGAGTTAACTTTGGGCACTTCCATGGTCCCAGCTATGCCTGCCTGTTTGTCGGCTTCGTGGAACAGTCTATGTTCCAAGCCTACACTGGTGACTGTCCCGCACTTTTCCTGTGCTACAACTGCATTAGTTATGCTTCCTGCACCCATGCTGAACTCACCGACTTCATCCACTTGGCCTTCAGTATCCTCCCTGCCCTCAAATTTACCCGGTCCATTTACGACAACTCCCTCACCTTTCTCAATCTCACTGTCTTTATCTCTGGAGACAACTTAATCACTGATGTCTATAATAAACCCACGGACTCTCACAGCTACACAGGCTGTAGCTCTTCCCACCCTGTTACTTGTAAAAATGCCATCCCCTTCTCTCAGTTCCTCCGTCTCTGCCACATCTGCTCTCAGGATGAGGCTTTTCATTCTAGAATAAAGATGTCCTCATTTTTCAAAGAATAGGGTTTCCCTTCCTTCACCGTCAATGCTGCCCTCAACCACATCTCTTCCATTTCAATCACGTATGCGATAAAACCCCATCCTTCCACCACCCTACCAGGGATAGGTTTCCTCTTGTCCTCAGATATCACCCCACCAGGCTCCGTGTCTAGCACATAATTCTCCAAAACTTTTGCCATCTCCAATGGGACCCCATCACCAAGCACAACTTTCTCTGCCCCCTAATTTCTGCTTTCCGCAGGGATCGCTCCCTAAGCAACTCCCTTGTCGTTCATCCCTCCCCACTGATCTCCCTCCTGGCACTTATCCTTGCAAGTGGAACAAGTGCTACACCTGACCCGACACCTCCTCCCTCACTACCATTCAGGGCCTTAAACAGTCCTTCCAGGTGAGGCAACACTTCACCTGTGAGTCTGTTGGGGTTACATACTGTGTCCAGTGCTCCTGGTGTGGCCTCCTGTACATCGGTAAGACCCAATGTGGATTGGGAGACCGCTTCGCTGAGCACCTACACTCTGTCCGCCAGAAAAAGCGTGATCTTCCAGTGGCCACCCATTTTAATTACATTTCCCATACCCATTCCGATATGTCTATACATGGCCTCCTTCACTGTCGTGATGAGGCCTCACTTAGGTTGGAGGAACAACAACTTGTATTCCATCTGGGTAGCCTCCAACCTGTTGGCATCAATTTCTCAAATTTCCAGTAATATCCCTCACCATCTCTCTCCTTAACCATTCCCCATCCTTTTCCCTCTCTCACCTTATCTCCTTGCCCACCCACTGCCTCCCTCTGCTGCTCCTCTCCACTTTTCTTTCTTCCATGGCCTTCTGTCTCTTTCACTAATCAACCGAAATGTCGACTGTACTCTTTTAGATAGCTGCTGCCTGGCCTGCTGAGTTCCTCCAGCATTTTGTGTGTGTTGCTCAAACCCGGGAATACTGAGCTTCCAGTCCTGCGCCTCCTCTTTCTAAGGGCTGCAAAGTCATAATTCCAGGTGTTGATCCATGCCTTGAGCTCATCTGCATTTCCTACGATACTTATTGCATTGAAATATAGGCAACTCAGGATACTAGTTGCACCACGCTCAACCTTTTCATTCCTGACTTTGTCTGAGGTCTTACTAACAGCTGCCTCCTCAACCTGTCCTCTAAATGTTCTGGCATTCTTGTTCCCATCCCCCTTTAACTCTAGTTTAAACCCCACCATGCAGCATTAACAAACCTTCCCACTAGGATATTAGTCCCCCTCCAAACCGTCCCTTCTGTACAGGTCCCACCTTCCCAGGAAGAGAGCCCAATGATCCAAAATTCTTATGCTCTCCCTCCTACACCAAAATCCTTAGCCATGTATTAAATGTTATAATCTTCCTTGTTCACAACCCTGGAGGCCCTTCCCTTTAACTTAACACCTAACTCCCTGAACTCCCAATGCAGAACCTCTTCAATTGTCCTACCCATGTAATTGGTACCAATATGGACCATGCCCTCTCACTCGATCTGAGATGTCCCTGGCCTTGGCACCTGGGAGGCAACATGCCATCCTTCTGCAGACTCCCTGATTCCTCAATACTATCTGTCCTTCCACCTATTTTTGTACTGTTTGCAAACTTCACCACAAAGCCATCAATACTGTAATCCAAATTGTTGACATATAGCGTGAAAAGAAGTGAAACCAATAATGACCCCTGCAGATCACCACGAGTCACCGGTAAACCAACCAAAAAGAAGTATAACATAGCAAAGATGAGCGGGAAGCCAGAGGATTGGGAAACTCTTAAAGAGCAACAGAAGATAACTAAAAAGGCAATACAGGGAGAAAAGATGAGGTACGAAGGTAAGCTAGCCAAGAATATAAAGGAGAATAGTAAAAGCTTCTTTAGGTATGTGAAAAGGAAAAAACTAGTTAAGGCCAAAGTTGGGCCCTTGAAGACAGAAACGGGTGACTTATTATGGGGAACAAAGAAATAGCAAGTGAGTTGAACAGGTACTTTGGATCTGTCTTCACTAGGGAAGACACGAAGAATCTCCCAGATGTAATAGTGGCCGGAGGACCTAGGGTAACGGAGGAACTGAAGGAAATTCACATTAGGCAGAAAATGGTGTTGGATAGACTGATGGGACTGAAGGCTGATAAATCCCCAGGGCCTGATGGTCTGCATCTCAGGGTACTCAAGGAGGTGGCTCTAGAAATCGTGGACGCATTGGTAATCATTTTCCAATGTTCCATAGATTCAGGATCAGCTCCTGTAGATTGCAGGGTAGCTAATGTTATCCCACTTTTTAAGAAAGGAGGGAGAGAGAAAACAGGCAATTATAGACCAATTAGCCTGACATCAGTAGTGGGGAAGATGCTGGAGTCAATTATAAAAGATGAAATAGCGGCACATTTGGATAGCAGTAACAGGATCGGTCCGAGTCAGTATGGATTTACGAAGGGGACATCATGTGTGACTAATCTTCTGGAATTTTTTGAGGATGTAACTATGAAAATGGACAAGGGAGAGCCAGTGGATGTAGTGTACCTGGACTTTCAGAAAGCCTTTGATAAGGTCCCACATAGGAGACTAGTGGGCAAAATTGGAGCACATGGTATTGGGGGTAGGGTACTGACATGGATAGAAAATTGGTTGGCAGACAGGAAACGAAGAGTAGGGATTAATGGGTCCTTTTCAGAATGGCAAGCAGTGACTAGTGGGGTACCGCAGGGTTCAGTGCTGGGACCGCAGCTATTTACAATATACATTAATGATTTAGATGAAGGGATTAAAAGTAACATTAGCAAATTTGCAGATGACACAAAGCTTGGTGGCAGTGTGAAATGTGAAGAGGATGTTATGAGAATGCAGGGTGACTTGGGCAGGTTGGGTGAGTGGGCAGATGCATGGCAGATGCAGTTTAATGTGGATAAATGTGAGGTTATCCATTTTGGTGGCAAGAACTGGAAGCCAGATTACTATCTGAATGGTGTCAAGTTAGGAAAAGGGGAAGTACAACGAGATCTTGGTGTCCTTGTTCATCAGTCACTGAAAGTAAGCATGCAGGTAGAGCAGGCAGTGAAAAAAGCTAATGGCATGTTGGCCTTCATAACAAGGGGAGTTGAGTATAGGAGCAAAGAGGTCCTTCTGCAGTTGTACAGGGCCCTGATGAGACCACACCTGGACTATTGTGTGCAGTTTTGGTCTCCAAATTTGAGGAAGGACATTCTTGCTATTGAGGGAGTGCAGCCTAGGTTCACGAGGTTAATCCCCGGGATGGCAGGACTGTCATATGTTGAAAGATTGGAGTGACTGGGCTTGTATACACTGGAATTTAGAAGGATGAGAGGGGATCTGATTGAAACATATAAGATTATTAAGGGATTGGACACGTTAGAGGCAGGAAACATGTTCCCGATGTTGGTGGAGTCCAGAACCAGAGGCCACAGTTTAAGAATAAGGGATAGGCCATTTAGAACGGAGTTGAGGAAAAACTTTTTCACCCAGAGAGTTGTGGATCTGTGGAATGCTCTGCCTCAGAAGGCAGTGGAGGCCAATTCTCTGGATGCTTTCAAGAAAGAGTTAGATAGAGCTCTTAAAGATAGTGGAGTCAAGGAATATGGGGAGAAGGCAGGAACGGGGTACTGATTGTGGATGATCAGCCATGATCACAGTGAATGGCGGTCTAGCTCAAAGGGCCGAATGGCCTACTCCTGCACCTATTGTCTATTGTCAAAATAAGTCTCCTTTATTCTGTCACTTGGCCCCCTGCCAGTCAGCCTATCTTCTATCCATGCTAGTGTCTTTCCTTTTATACCATGGGCTTTTATCTTGTTAAACAGCCTCATGTGTAACATTTTGTCAAAGACCTTCTGAAAGTCCAAATAAACAACATCCACTGACGCTCCTTTATCTATCATGCTTGTTATTTACTCAAAGCATTCCAAAAGATTTGTCGGGCAAGATTTCCCTTTAAGGAAACCATGCTGACTTTGGCGTATTTGTCATGTGCCTCATCCTTAATAATGGACCGAACATCTTTCCAACCACTGAAGTCAGACTAACTGGCCCATAATATCCTATCTTCTGCCTCCCTCCCTTTTTAAAGAGTGGAGTGATATTTGGAATTTTCCACTCCTGGAACCATTCAGAATGTATTGTGACGAGAATACACATAAAATTATTAAACCCACTGATAAGGGGGGTGCTGTTGTAGTCTGGCGTACTGACCTCTACCTTGCTGAGGCACAGCGACAACTCGCGGATACCTCTTCTTATTTACCCCTCGATCGTGACCCCACCAAGGCCTTATTATTAAACCCGCTGATAAGGGGGGTGCTGTTGTAGTCTGGCGTACTGACCTCTACCTTGCCGAGGCACAGCGACAACTCGCGGACACCTCCTCTTATTTACCCCTCGATCGTGACCCCACCAAGGCCTTATTATTAAACCCGCTGATAAGGGGGGTGCTGTTGTAGTCTGGCATACTGACCTCTACCTTGCCGAGGCACAGCGACAACTTGCGGATACCTCCTCTTATTTACCCCTCGATCGTGACCCCACCAAGGAGCACCTGGCCATTGTCTCCCACACTATCAACGACTTTATCCGCTCAGGGGATCTCCCATCCACTGCTACCAACCTTATAGTTCCCACACCCCGCACTTCCCGTTTCTACCTCCTACCCAAGATCCACAAACCTGCCTGTCCTGGCCGACCTATTGTCTCAGCTTGCTCCTGCCCCACCGAACTCGTTTCTGCATACCTCGACACGGTTTTATTCCCCCTTGTTCAATCCCTTCCGACCTATGTTCGTGACACTTCTCACGCTCTTAAACTTTTCGATGATTTTAAGTTCCCTGGCCCCCACCGCTTTATTTTCACCATGGATGTCCAGTCCTTATATACTTCCATCCCCCATCAGGAAGGTCTCAAAGCTCTATGCTTCTTTTTGGATTCCAGACCTAATCAGTTCCCCTCTACCACCACTCTGCTCCGTCTAGCGGAATTAGTCCTCACTCTTAATAATTTCTCCTTTTGCTCCTCCCATTTCCTCCAAACTAAAGGTGTAGCTATGGGCACCCGTATGGGTCCTAGCTATGCCTGCCTTTTTGTTGGGTTTGTGGAACAATCTATGTTCCGTGCCTATTCTGGTATCTGTCCCCCACTTTTCCTTCGCTATATCGACGACTGCATTGGCGCTGCTTCCTGCACGCATGCAGAACTCGTTGACTTTATTAACTTTGCCTCCAACTTTCACCCTGCCCTCAAGTTTACCTGGTCTATTTCCGACACCTCCCTCCCCTTTCTAGATCTTTCTGTCTCTGTCTCTGGAGACAGCTTATCCACTGATGTCTACTATAAGCCTACTGACTCTCACAGCTATCTGGACTATTCCTCTTCTCACCCTGTCTCTTGCAAAAACGCCATCCCCTCTCGCAATTCCTCCGTCTCCACCGCATCTGCTCTCAGGATGAGGCTTTTCATTCTAGGACGAGGGAGATGTCTTCATTTTTTAAAGAAAGGGGCTTCCCTTCCTCCACTATCAACTCTGCTCTTAAACGCATCTCCTCCATTTCATGTACATCTGCTCTCACTCCATCCTCCCACCACCCCACTAGGAATAGGGTTCCCCTGGTCCTCACCTACCACCCCACCAGCCTCCGGGTCCAACATATTATTCTCCGTAACTTCCGCCACCTCCAACGGGATCCCACCACTAAGCACATCTTTCCCTCCCCCCCTCTCTCTGCATTCCGCAGGGATCGCTCCCTACACAACTCCCTTGTCCATTCGTCCCCCCCATCCCTCCCCACTGATCTCCCTCCTGGCACTTATCCGTGTAAGCGGAACAAGTGCTACACATGCCCTTACACTTCCTCCCTTACCACCATTCAGGGCCCCAAACAGTCCTTCCAGGTGAGGCATCACTTCACCTGTGAGTCGACTGGGGTGATATACTGCGTCCGGTGCTCCCGATGTGGCCTTTTATATATTGGTGAGACCCGACGCAGACTGGGAGACCGCTTTGCTGAACATCTACGCTCTGTCCGCCAGAGAAAGCAGGATCTCCCAGTGGCCACACATTTTAATTCCACATCCCATTCCCATTCTGACATGTCTATCCACGGCCTCCTCTACTGTAAAGATGAAGCCACACTCAGGTTGGAGGAACAACACCTTATATTCCGTCTGGGTAGCCTCCAACCTGATGGCATGAACATTGACTTCTCTAACTTCCGCTAGGCCCCACCTCCCCCTCGTACCCCAGCTGTTACTCATTTTTATGCACACATTCTTTCTCTCACTCTCCTTTTTCTCCCTCTGTCCCTCTGAATATACCTCTTGCCCATCCTCTGGGTCAACCCCCCCCCCCCGTCGTTCTTCCCGGACCTCCTGTCCCATGATCCTCTCGTATCCCCTTTTGCCTATTACCTGTCCAGCTCTCGGCTCTATCCCTCCCCCTCCTGTCTTCTCCTATCATTTTGCATCTCCCCCTCCCCCTCCAGCTTTCAAATCCCTTACTCACTCTTCCTTCAGTTAGTCCTGACGAAGGGTCTCGGCCTGAAACGTCGACTGCGCCTCTTCCTATGGATGCTGCTTGGCCTGCTGCGTTCACCAGCAACTTTGATGAAAGATGTTTGCTGGCCTGGGTTAGCATCAGTGACATCAGCAAGTGGCCACCTGCCCTCAGGGGAAGGAGAGATAAGGAACAATGGAGCAGCGTCTGGAGATGTGTAATGAAGGGACGGGGGAGAGAGAGCTGTCTGGAGCGGCTTCCCCTTTGAACCCTGAACTGTTTGAAGTGATGGACAGGCGATACCCCAGCAGGGGGATAAAAAGGGACAGGTTCGCTAAGGCAGGACACACACGCCACCCGAGGTAACGAGACCCTGGAAGCGGTACGCCTCTCACGAGTCGGTGGGAAGTATCAGACAACGGCCAGGATGGAGAGGTACGATCAGCGGGAACCCGGTGTGTGTCCGCCCTTGCCTGGGTGCCGGGTTCACTGCAGAGGATCGACCGCATCTGGAGGAGGGGTCACAGTCGGTGACCTCAGGTGACATCACCAAGGACCTGCCCAAAAGCTGCTTGTGAGCCATATCGCCGGTCTGTGAGTGAAGCCGTGTCTGAATGATCAGTTGTTCCTGTTCCCTCTCTCTCTCCTCCCACGTTGTCCATCGCCATGGCAACGATTACTGCGAACTGAACTACTAAACTGGACTGAACTTTGAGTCACTTTGAAGTTTGGTCATTTACCCCTAGACAACGATAGAGCTTGATTGATGCTGTTATCTTAATTCTGTGCACATGTGTCTTTATCATTGCTGAACTGTTGCATTTATTATCCTTTCGATTACTGTGTTGCTTATTTCTTTAATAAAACTTTCTTAGTTCTAGTACTCCAGACTCCAACTGAGTGATCCATTTCTGCTGGTTTGGCAACCCAGTTACGGGGTACGTAACAGTATTGATACTTGAAAGATCATTATGAAGTTTTCTTAGATCGACATGTCGTAGGGCCAGCCAGAGGACAGATAACACTTGACCTGCATAGTGCAATGAGACAGGATTATATAATGACCTCACGTTGAAGGTTCTCTTAAGTGGTAGAAATCACAATGTCACTGAATATTTTATTCAGTTTGGAAAGCTGAAGAAAGGGTCCAAGACTCGTGTTTTAAATAAATAATGGCAATTATGAGGAATGAAAGCAGTGAAATGGCAAATTAGCTTACAGAACAGTCACTTGAGTCGCAGAGGTTAGGCATAAGGGGATCTTTAAGAATACATGGAATATATACACACCAATGAGAGGGAGAAGCATACAGGAGTGAGTATCTAAAAATGTAGAGACAGTATCAAACTTAAAGAAAAGTCATATAATTGTGTGAAGATGGGTTGCAAGTAAGAAGATTAAACAGAATATATAAAAAATGACTAAAGTTTATAAGAAAAAGTAAAATATCTTGATAAAGCAAACCGGAAATGTAGAAGTCAGATAGTAAGAGCTTCTATGTATAATTAACAAAAAAATAATTTACATGTCCAATATTTACAGAGCCATCCAGCTGATAGACTAATGAAGGCATAAGGGCATTTTAAAGCTGTGAAATGAAAGTCAGAGCCTTGGGTAACACCTGGAAACATTCAGTTTATTAAGCAGTTGCTGTTATGGGAGAAAAAAATGAGGTATTATTACAGGTGAATAACCTTACAGGGGAATAGACTGGTTGTGATACAAGCAGGGGAAGCATTATCTGGATTGCTGAGTTCAGTATTAAGCCTCTGATGATTCAGTTTGCCTGGGTAGAAAATGAGATGTTCCTCAAGATTATGCTGGTCTTCATTAGGACAGTTTTTGAGGCTATAGACGAATAGGTCACAGTAGAGTGAGATGGAGAATTAAAGGAGAATATCTGTCATAAATGAAGGTTAGAAATAATTCTAAAAGATATTACAGCAAGGAATTTAAAAATCTCCAAGATGTTCAGGCAAATTCAACAGTTTTATGAAAGACAAATCATGTTTGACTAAGCTACTGTTCTTTGAATAAGTCAATACATGCTGTAGAGAAAGAGGAACCAATGAAAGTAGATTATTTGAATATCCAGAAGGCATTTGATGAGGTCCACATCATAGATCACTGCAGTAAGGAAAGCTAATATATTGACATTGATAGAAGATTAGTTGACTAACAGAGAACAAAAAATATGTATGTCTAAATTGTCTACTTTTGTTTTGTTTGGCAACATGTAATGAGTGATGTGCCACAGGGATTAATACTGTGCCCTCAGAGTTGAATGAAAGGATTGAAGAAGGTATGGTCGCTTAATTTGCCGATGATACAAAGGTGGGTGGGGAAGTAGTTCATGAAGAAGATGAGAAGAATATAATGGGATAAGTGAAAAG
Organism: Mobula hypostoma; assembly: GCF_963921235.1. Classification (NCBI taxonomy): domain Eukaryota; kingdom Metazoa; phylum Chordata; class Chondrichthyes; order Myliobatiformes; family Myliobatidae; genus Mobula; species Mobula hypostoma. Next base: position 38,859,773 of record NC_086098.1, read on the forward strand.
ATGTAATGGACATGTTAAGTAAGTGGGCAAAGATCATACAAATGGAGGATGATGTGAGGAACTGTGAAATTGTCCATCTTGGCAGGAAAAAATAAAAGAAAACAACCTGAATAATGAAGCTTACAAAGCTCTCATGATTCACTGAAGGTTGTAAGCAGGTGTATTAATAAGTAGGGAAAGCTAACAAGTAGGTGTATTAATAAGTAGGAAAACTATTGTTTATTGCTGAGGAATTAAATTCAAAAGTAGGGAAGTTATTCATCAGGGATGTCAGACACATTTCAAGAACAGTATTGATCCCCTCATTTATGGAAGGAATTCGACTATTTGAAACTGTTCAGTGAAGATTTACTGCTACCTAGACTAGGCAGATTGCCGTCCGAGGAAAGTTTAGTCAGGGTGGGTTTGTATCCACTGAAATTTGGGAGAGCGGGAAGGATCTTGATTGAAGATAAGGGGTCTTGAGATATGTGGAGAGAATATTTATAAGGCAGTGACTGAAAGACTCTTGATAAATGGTTGAAAGGTTATTATGGTTAAACATAAATACAGTTGGGATTAAATCAGATGATCTTTCTGAAGGGTAGTGCAGACAAGAGAGGCCAAATGACCTACTCATGCTTCTATTTCATATATTTGTAACAGAAAGGATACGGCAATAAAATGAGGTGGATGATCAGCTGTGATACCGTTGAATAGCAGAACAGGTCTGAGGGTCTCAATGGTCTAGCTTGCTCCTAGTTCTAATTTTTTATGAATTTTATTGAATTTTTACATCACCATATGCTAGCTTAAAATATTTTTAAAGAACATTCCTTATTCATTCAACTAAAAATAAATACATATATGTTGCATGATTTTTCTTAACCGGCATGTTCTGTGTTAAACACTCAATGGATTGGAAAAAACAGTAGCTGGAAAATACTCCACTGTGAACAATGACTTGAAATGACGGGCTTTTTAAAAACCTGCTAAAATGTTGGAGATTTACATTTGATTGCAAAAATGCACATTTAGTCTGTAGGCACAGGAAATAGTAGGGATATTTACCAGATCATGCACGTTCTGTGGAGGGAGAAAAAATGTTTTACACTTGAAAGATTACCTCAGCATCATTCCCTGCATATGCTACCTGACTTTCTGAATACTTAGAACATTTTCTTTTGCTTTTATTTCAGATTTCTGGCAATTGCAGTAATTAGGGTAATATCTTCCAACAATCACATGATTTGAAGCTTTTAGCACCATCAATATTTAGATTTAACCAATTTGCAGATGGTTATGCTACTCCCGAGAATGACTTGCCTCTCCAAGTCCATGATATAACAGAGACCAAATCTGGTTTAATGGATGCCACATTTATCCTGGCTTGTACGTGGCTTCCTAAATGATAATGAGTTACAGGTTTGCCTTGCTTACTTCTCTTTCAGGTGGCTACCTTGCTCACAGTTTGGCCATCATGACGGATGCAGCTCATTTACTGACAGATTTTGGCAGCATGCTAGTTAGCCTTTTTTCTCTCTGGATTTCTACACGACCAGCAACAAAATCTATGAACTTTGGTTGGCATAGGTCAGGTAGGAGAATTTTTCTTCACCATATATTTGAATTTGGTAGATATTTATGGAATCTTAAAATAGATAAGTAATGCAATGGAAGAACAAAGATCAGGTTTGATAATTATATGACTACTTAAGCTTGTTAAATACTTGCATGATGTCTGCATTGCTTTTCTTTATGTAGTTAGTTCCTCAAACTATGCTCTCTGCTTTGGCAGTGTTTATTGAATCTATTTATTAGAGTCATACAACAATACAGCACAGAACCAGGCTCTGTGGCCCTCCTAGTCCATGCCAAATCATTAATCTCTCTAGTACCATCGCCCTGTGTCCAGACCATAGCCCTCCATACATTTCCCTTCCATGTACCAATCCAAATTTCTCTTAGATGTTGAAATGGACCCTGCATCTACCACTTATGCTGGCAGCTCATTCCACACTCTCACCCCCTTCTGAGTAAAGAAGTTCCCCCTCGTGTTCCCCTTAAACATTTCACCTTTTACCCTTAACCCATGACCTCTAGTTGCCTCACCCAACCTCAGTGGAAAAAGTCTGCTTGCATTTGCCCTATCTATACTGCTCATAATTTTGTATACCTCTATCAAATTTCCCCTCAATTTTCTACTTTCGAGGAAATAAAATCGTAATCTGTTCAACCTTTCCCAATAACTCTGGTCCTCAAGTCCCGGCAACATCCTTATAAATTTTCTTTGCATTCTTTCAATCTTATTTATATTTTTCCTGTAGATAGGTGACATGGCACTCAAGATTTGGCCTTGTCAACATTTAAAATAATTTCAACGTAACATCCCAACTTCTGTACTCAGTTCATTGACTTATGAAGGCCAATGTGCCAAAAGCTTTCTTTATGACCGTATCTACCTGTGACCCCACTTTCAAAGAATTATGGATTTGTATTCCCAGGTCCCTCTCTTCTACCACACTCCTCTGTGCCCTACTACTCACCATGTATGACCTACCCTGGTTGGTCCTCCCAAAGTGCAACACCTCTCATTTGTCTGCATTAAACTCTATCTGCCATTTATCTGCCCATTTTTCCAGCTGGGCCAGATCCTACTGCAAGCTTTGATAGTCTTCCTTACTCTCCACTACACCCCCAACCTTGGTGTCGTTGGCAAATTTGCTGACCCAGGTTATGACATTGTATTCCAGGTCATCAATATAGATGACCAACAACAACAGACCCAGCAGCAACCCCTGTGGCATATCACTAGTCACATGCTTCCAGTTGGAGGTGCAGCCATCTACTACCATTCTCTGTCTTCTCCTGTGAAGCCAACGTCCAATCCAATTTACTACCTCATCTTGAATGCCAAGCGGCTAAGCCTTCTTGACCAATATCCCATGCGGGACCTTGTCAAAGGCCTTGTTGAAGGCCATGTAGACAACATCCACTGCATTGTATTCATCAACTTTCGAGGTAACTTCCTTGAAAAACTCTATATGATTGATTAGACATGAGTTACCATGCACAAAGTCATCTTGACTATCCCTAATCAGTTTCTGTCCATTCAAATATTTGTATGTCTGGTCCCTTAGAATACTGTCCAATAACTTTCCCATTACTGACGTCAGGCTCACCAGCCTATACTTTCCTGTCTTATTCTTAGAGCCTTTCTTAACCAATGGAACAATATTAGCCATCCTCCAGTACTTCAGCACCTCACCTGTGGCTAAGAATGTTTTAAGTATATCTTGCTAGGGCCAATACAATTTTTGCACTAGCCTCCCACAGGGACAGAGGGAACATATTGTCAGGCCCTGGGGATTATCCACCCTAATACACCTCCTCCTCTGTAACACACATCAAAGTTGCTGGTGAACGCAGCAGGCCAAGCAGCATCTGTAGGAAGAGGTGCAGTCGACGTTTCAGGCTGAGACCCTTCGTCAGGAGGTCCTGACGAAGGGTCTCGGCCTGAAACGTCGACTGCACCTCTTCCTACAGATGCTGCTTGGCCTGCTGCGTTCACCAGCAACTTTGATGTGTGTTGCTTGAATTTCCAGCATCTGCAGAATTCCTGTTGTTTGCGTCCTCCTCTGTAATCTGTTAGGGTCCATGACCTTAATGCTTCATTGTCTCACATCTATGGACTCTGTGTTCATCAATATATATAGATGCAAATAAAATCCATTTGAAATCTCCATCTCTTTTGGCTCCACTTTGATCCTGCAGAGGACCAACTTTGTTCCCTGCTATCCTTTTGCTCTCAATATATCTGTAGATGCCATTAGGATTCTATTTCACCTTATCTGCTATAGAAACTTTCGGTCTTCTTTTAGCCCCTCTGATTTCCTTCTTAATTGTTCTCTTGCATTTCTTATACACTTCAGGTACCTCATTTGGTCCTACCTGCCTATACCTGCTAAGCACCTCCTTCTTTTTCTTAGCCAGGGCCTCAACATCTCTTGAAAACCAAGTAACTATATTTTAACTCAATATCTCTCGAAAACCTATTATCTTTGCCTTTTATTCTGACAGGAACATATAAACTCTGTACTTTGAAAATTTCATTTCTGAAGGCCTCCCACTTACCAAGTACACCTTTGCCAGAAAACAACCTCTCCCAATCTACATTTACTGGATTCTTTCCACGAATGTCAAAATTGGCCTTTCTCCAATTTGGAGTCTTAATCTGAGGACCAGACCTATCCACTTCCATAATTACCTTGAAACTAATGGCATTATGATCAGTAGACACAACCTCCACCAACTTCTGTCATCTGCCCTGTCTCATTCCCTAAAAGGAGATCTAGTATCACATGTTCAGACATCCCATCCTGCAAAAACTCATTTCAGGGAGGTCTCAGCCGGAAGTCTAAACCTCATAGCAGTCTGTGTCAAGGAATTTGTTAATTTTGCAAGACATCAGATTCACAAATGGTTTGTGAGACAGCTGACTTCTGAATTCTGTTTTAATTAGATTATGAGAACACTCAGTCTTTTATTGTCATTTAGAAATGCATACATGCATTAAGAAATGATACAATGTTTCTCCAGAGTGATATCACAGAAAACAGGACAAACCAAAGACTAACACTGACAGATCCACATGATTATAACATATAGTTACAGCAGTGCAAAGCAATACCATAATTTGATGAAGAACAAACCATGGGCACGGCATAAAAATGTCTCGAAGTCTCTGAGTCAATTGACTCCCGAGTCCCCGATAGCAGACGGCAAAAGGGAGAAACTCCCTGCCATAAACCTCCAGGCACTGACAACTTGCCGATGCCTTGGAAGCAGCCGACCACAGCCGACACTGAGTCCATCCGTCCGAAAACTTCGAGCCTCTGACCATCCCCTCCGACACAGCTACCACTCTCTGAGTAAAGAAGTTCCCCCTCATGTTACCCCTAAACTTTTGGCCTTTAACTCTCAACTCATGTCCTCTTGTTCGAATCTCCCCCACTCTCAATGGAAAAAGCCTATCCACGTCAACTCTATCTATCCCCATCATAATTTTAAATACCTCTATCAAGTCCCCGCTCAACCTTCTACACTCCAAAGAATAAAGTTCAACCTTTCTCTATAACTTAGGAGATGAAACCCAGGTAACATTCTAGTAAACCTTCTCTGTACTCTCTCTATTTTGGCATCTTTCCTATAACTCGGTGACCAGAACTGTACACAATACTCCAAATTTGGCCTTACCAATGCCTTGTACAATTTCAACATTACATCCCGACTCCTATACTCAATGCTCTGATTTATAAAGGCTAGCATACCAAAAGCTTTCTTCACCACCCTATCCACATCAGAATCCACCTTCAGGGAACTATGCACCATTATTCCTAGATCCCTCTGTTCTACAGCATTCTTCATTTACCATGTATGTCCTATTTTGATTAGTCCTACCAAAATGTAGCACCTCACATTTAACAGCATTAAACTCCATCTGCCATCTTTCAGCCCACTCTTCTAACTGGCCTAAATCTCTCTGCAAGCTTTGAAAACCTACTTCATTATCCACAACGCCACCTGTTTTAGTATCATCTGCATACTTACTAATCCAATTTACCACTCCATCATCCAGATCATTAATATATATGACAAACAACATTGGACCCAGTACAGATCCCTGAGGCACACCACCAGACACCTGCCTCCAATCTGACACACAGTTATCCACCACTACTCTCTGGCGTCTCCCATCCAGCCACTGTTCAATCCATTTTACTACTTCGATATTAATGCCTAACGATTGAACCTTCCTAACTAACCTTCCATGTGGAACCTTGCCAAAGGCCTTACTGAAGTCCATATAGACAACATCCACTGCTTTACCCTTGTCAACCGCTTCAAAAAATTCAGTAAGATTTGTCAAACATGACTTTCCACACACAAATCCAAGTTGACCCCCCAACCGTTCTATTTTAAAGTCTCCCCAGTAGCCTTTGCAAATCTCTCCGCCAGGATATTGATCCCCCTGGGATTCAAATGCAACCCGTCCTTTTAGTACAGGTCACACCTGCACCAAAAGAGGTCCCAATGATCCAGAAACTTGAATCCCTGCCCCCTGCTCCAATCCTTCAGCCACGCATTTATCCTCCACCTCATTCCATTCCTAATCTCACTGTTGCATGGCACAGGCAGTAATCCCGAGATTACTACCTTTGCGGTCCTTTTTCTCAACTCCCTTCCTAACTCCCTATATTCTCCTTTCAGGACCTCTTCCCTTTTCCTATCTATGTTATCAGTACCTATCTGTACCACGACCTCTGGCTCCTCACCCTCCCACTTCAGGATATCTTGGACGCAATCAGAAACATCTCGGACCCTGGCACCAGGGAGGCAAACTACCATCCGGGTCTCTGGACTGCGTCCACAGAATCGCCTATCTGACCCCCTTACTATTGAGTCCCCTATTACTACTGCCCTCCTCTTCCTTTCCCTACCCTTCTGAGCTACAGGGCCGGACTCTGTGCGGGAGGCACGGCCACTGTTGCTTCCCCCTGGTAAGCTGTCTCCTCCCCCCCAACAGTACTCAAACAGGAGTACTTATTGTCAAGGGGCACAGCCACAGGGGTACTCTCTAATACCTGACACTTCCCCTTCCCCCTCCTAACCGTGACCCACTTGTCTGCCTCCCGTGGCCCCAGTGTGACCACCTGCCTGTAACTCCTCTCTACCAACTCCTCACTCTCCCTGACCAGACGAAGGTCGTTGAGCTGCAGCTCCAGTTCCCTAACATAGTCTCTTAGGAGCTGCATCTCAGAGCACCTGGCGCAGGTGTGGGCGTCCGGGAGGCCTGGAGACTCCAGGAGCTCCCACATCCGGCACCGAGAACAACAAGCTGCCCTCTCACTCATACTTCCCCCTTTCCTCAAATAACAGGGAAAATTGAAAACCAAATCTCCTTTGCCTTGCCCGTTGAGCCAAAGCCCTTAAGCCTTCACTCTGCTCCCGGCTCACTCCACAGCCCGCAAAACGACGCCTCGCATAGTCAGGTTGTCACCGCCAGCCTTGGGAATTTCATCGCCAGGCTTTTGTACTTCATCACCAACAGTGGTCTGGATTATTTCAGCGTCATTACAGACGGCAGTAACTGAACTGATGGAATATGGAAGAGAGAGAGAGGTCAACTGTAAAGCCCGCCCACAGAGAAAACTGATAGGTCTACTTAGCACAAAGAGAGATCAAGCAGGATTCATTCATTTTCTTTTTTTCCCTCTCCCTCTCCCTCTCCCTCGCTAAAAAATCGATTTCCGGGATATTGTATATAATTTGTGGGCATCAGGGAGCCGCTATTGATATGCAGGAGACTCCCGGAACTCCTGGGAGAGGTGGGATGTCTGCACTCTCTCAAGTTGGGACTTCTATGTCATTGTTAAGGAAACTTTCCTAAATACATTTGGCAAACTCTTTCTCATCCAGTACTTTTACAGTATGGGAGTCCCAGTCAAAATGTGAACAATTTAAAATCACCTGCTATCACAACCTTATGTTTCTTGCAACAGCATTCCACCTCTACAAATTAGCTCCTCTAAATCTTGCTTTCTGTTAGGTGGTCTATGATATAATCCCATTAATGTGGTCATACTTTTTTTCTTCCCCATGAAGCCTCACTGGAAGAGTTCTTCAGACTGTCCTGACTGAGCACTGCTGTGACACTTTCCCTGACTAGTCATGAGACCCCATCCCCTTTAACCCCTTCCCTTTAAAGATATCAAATGTAGCCCCCTGGCAAGCCTCAGGGTCGCTCAGCTCGCTGTCGTCTAGGGAAACAACCCTCGGCCCCGCTAAACTGGGTAATTAGTTTGCGTGGATGCTGTGTAATGTACCCCACCCCGCCAAATAACAGACAATATACCAGATACGATTAAATGAATTACAGTTTATAGATATTACTGGAACTATACAATTAATAGAGATATAAAAGGCGCCACACTTATCAAAGTTCAATCTCTTGGTGCACAAACAGTTGGAGCTTGGGACCTTCCTTCTTCACCCTGCGATCCCCTCAGACCACCCCGACCTGCTGCCTGGGACCAACAACGGTGGTCGACCAGACGCTCCACACGAGTCCGTCTCCGTCTCCTCTCCTCGCCGAACACCCTGGACCTCAGACTCCTGCTCGGGGTCCGACCCCGTTAGCCGACTCACAGCGCCTCTCTCTCTCTCTCTCTCGCGCCTTCTTCCCCTAAACCCGCGCATCACAATAACGAGCAAATAACCCACAGAGTCACACATTACTGATTTAAACAGTGCAACCACACAACACACCACTGAATCCAATCCCGGACAAAAGCTTCCAGATAATATTCATCGGAGAGCACGCGCGGCCTCTCCAGTGAATGATATCTGTAATCTGTCAAGTAGGGGACCGTGCACAATTCTGATTTGATGGAGATAGACATGAGAGTATAGAGGAACATCTGGAGAAACTTCTGAAATGCCCACTTCGCTGCCGCTGCTACTGTGTGGTAACCAGAATCTCCGGACCAGTAGGCCCCGAATCCTCGGCTTTGCTTGTTTCGGCGGCCGGGGCTAGGTCGAAGGTGCTCGGCAGAGGATGGCGCTCGGGAAGCTGTATTGGAGGGGCTGATCGGAGACTCGAAGTTTTCAGATGGACGGACTCGGTGTCGGCTGTGGTCAGCTGCTTCCAAGGTATCGGCAAGTTGACGGTGCCTTGGAGGTTTATGGCAGGGAGTTTCTCCCTTTTTCCACCTGCTACCTGGGACTCGGGAGCCGATTGGGACTTGAGACTTTTTTTTTACCATGCCCATGGTCTGTTCTGTATCAAATTATGGTATTGTTTTGCACTGCTGTAACTATATGTTATAATTATGTGGTTCTGTCAGTGTTGGTCTTTGGTTTGTCCTGTTTTCTGTGATATCACTCTGGAGGAACATTGTATCATTTCTTAATGCATGTATGCATTTCTAAATGGCAATAAAAGAGGACTGAGTGTTCTCATAATCTAAATCCCTCCCATTCTATCACGTCTAGAACAACGGAATCCTGGAACATTGAGCTGCCAGTCCTGCCCCTCTTGCAATCAAGTCTCATTAATGGCTACAATAAGGCATCCGTTAGTCTTGCGAGACCAAGGATCTGCGCCTGGAAAGTCTTCACTCTCCAGGGCGCAGGCCTGGGCAAGGTTGTATGGAAGACCAGCAGTTGCCCATGCTGCAAGTCTCCCCTCTCCACAACACCGATGTTGTCCAAGGGAAGGGCAAGGGCCGATACAGCTTGGCACCAGTGTCGTCGCAGAGCAATGTGTGGTTAAGTGCCTTGCTCAAGGACACAACATGCTGCCTTGACTGGGGCTCGAACTCACGACTTTCAGGTCACTAGTCGAATGCCTTAACCACTTGCCCACGTGGCTACAATGACATAATTAATTCCACATGCTGATCCATGTCATAAGATCACAATACTCCCATTCCGTGCTGAAAAATCTCAATCTAATATTTATGGTCATATTTTTCGCTAATATCTGTTTCTTAAAGTTGTGGGCCAAAACTTGCCTGCCAGCAGAGAGCTTCTGATCTAAAAGGTAAGTATGAGGTTGCTGGAGGATTGGAGGGCTGCGGATGTTGTTCCCTTATTCAAGAAAGGGAGTAGAGATAGCCCAAGAAATTATAGACCAGCGAGTCTTACTTTCGTGGTTGGTAAATTGATGCAGAAGATCCTGAGAGGCAGGATTTATGAACATTTGGAGAGGTATAATATGATTAGGAATAGTCAGCATGGCTTTGTCAAAGGCAAGTTGTGCCTTACGAGCCTGATTAAATTTTTTGAGGATGTGACTAAATACATTGATGAAGGTAGAATCGTAGATGTAGTGTATATGGATTTCAGCAAGGCATTTGATAAAGTACCCCATGCAAGGCTTATTGAGAAAGTAAGGAGGCATGACATACAAGGGGACCTTGCTTTGTGAATCCAGAACTGGCTTACCCACAGAAGGCAGAGTGGTTGTAGATGGGTCATATGGGACATGGAGGTCGGTGACCAGTGGTGTGTCTCAGGGATCTGTTCTGGGACCCTTACTATTTGTGATTTTTATAAATGACCTGGATGAGGAAAGTGGAGGGATGGGTTAGTAAACTTGCTGATGACACAAAGGTTGGGGGTGTTGTGGATAGTGTGGAGGGCTGTCAGAGGTTACAGTGGGACATTGATAGGATGCAAAACTGGGCTGAGAAGTGGCAGATGGAATTCAACCCAGACAAGTGTGAGGTGGTTCATTTTGGCCGGTCAAATGTGATGGCAGAATATAGTATTAATGGTAAGACTCTTGGCAGTGTGGAGGATCAGAGGGATCTTGAGGTCTGAGTCCATAGGACACTCAAAGCTGCTGTGCAGGTTGACTGTGTGGTTAAGAAGGCATATGGTGCATTGGCCTTTATCAATCATGGGGATTGAGTTTAAGAGCCAAAAGGTAATGTTGCAGCTATATAGGACCCTGGTCAGACCCCACTTGGAGTACTGTGCTCAATTCTGGTTGCCTCACTACAGGAAGGATGTGGAAGCATAGAAAGGGTGCAGAGGAGATTTACAAGGATGCTGCCTGGATTGGGGAGCATGCCTTATGAGAATAGGTTGAGTGAACTTGGCCTTTTCTCCTTGTAGTGACGGAGGATGAGAGGTGACCTGATAGAGGTGCTCAAGATAATGAGAGGCATAGTCAGAGGTTTTTCCTGAGGGCTGAAATGGCTAGCATGAGAGGGCATAGTTTTAAGGTGCTTGGAAGTAGGTACAGAGGAGATGTCAGGATAAGTTTTTTACGCAGAGAGTGGCGAGTGCGTGGAATGGGCTGCCGGCAGCGGTGGTGGAGGCGGAATCAATAGGGTCTTTTAAGAGACTCCTGGATTGATACACAGAGCTTAGAAGAATAGAGGGCTATGGGTAAGCCTAGGTAGTTCTAAAGTAAGGACATGTTTGGCACAGCTTTATGGGCTGAAGGGCCTGTATTGTGCTGTAGGTTTTCCATGTTTCTATGTTTTGCAAATTCATTTAGTTAACCTATACAGAGCCTTACACAATATAAAACATTACATCAGGAAAGCAGATGGAAATTCTAAACGAAACAGCTGGTTGTCAGTTCTGTGAAAAGTTTTAGATGTTTTTGAATATTCATAAATGTTCATATCCAACTGAACTCAAACAAAAGAACAATATAGATAATTAGAAAAATAAACACAAACTAAAACATTAATAAATACTACCAAATAATTACAATTGGTTAAGTAAACTCTATTAATTCAAAAATATTTAAATTGCCCAAAGGCTTAACTAGCACTATTACAGTTATCACTTTGAGTCATGCCTTTCCATTCCTGCTGAAGGTCTAATCTGGCATTCATTAGTGTGTCACGTACCCCGCGACAGGCTAAAAGAACCAGCAGAGATGAAAAACACTTTGGAGTCCAGTATTGCTATTAACTAATAATATTTATTAGTAACTATGCAATACAGTAATATAAATGAAGATAAATCAAACGGGTTAACAATGATTATATATAAGTAAGTGTATCAGTAAGTGTGGAAATGTATGAAAATCAAGCTTCTTCAAGTCTAGGGGTAAATAGATACAGTCTTACAATGATGAGTAAAGTTCAGTTCAGTTCGTGGTATTGAGTTGAGTAGTAATAGAGAGAGAGAGGGAGAGATTTGAGTCTTCAGATGAGCTGACGCCTTCGATCTTCCCGCTGTCCTCCGAAATCCTTTAGAAGTCACCGACTGTGACCACAACAAAGGTTCTTCTGTGGTGGAGCTATCAACCCAGGCGAGGGTTGAACACACAAATAATTCCCCACCAGTCACGCCCTGTTCACACTGCAAGAGCCACTGATCGATCCTCCAAAACCACCTTTTCTGAGGGCACAACAAAGCTCATTCAGTGTTCAAAATCATGTGTCTGAGGTCTACCATCTGACCTTCTATTTATCTCACCATACTAACTGTCTCTCAAATAATTCCTCCCTTCTCTGTGTAAGAATATACAAGCAGGCGATGTCCTTGGGAAATGTAAACATTCTGTGAGCAATCTTCCTCTCTCTCTCTCTCTCTCTCTTAAAAACAAGATGTTGGTGTTAAATACTCTCTCTCTTTTTTTTCAAAAGCACAGTTCATAGGGGTAATTCAGGACCCCGTCACAGGGGGTCAGAAACTGTAGCATGCAATGAAGGTTGACCATCAAAATCCCAAGAAAATACAGCCCAATAGGTTTAGAAGATCACCTTTGGTCAAATATTTTGGCTAAAGATTTTATTGAATACACTATTACAAGTGACGAGATGTATTTTAACTTTAGTTGCCACATTTGAACTGTTTATGGGTCATACATATAAATACAAATACATCATGTAATAGAAATGTAAAACCAAATCTAAGTTACATATAACACTATATCAACACTGTCAGAGTTCATTTCTAAATGTGGTATGTTACAGGATGAAATTGCCTTTTCTAAATATATACAGCAGAGTTGTGTTTTTGTGCCTGCTTCTGTGTCTCTTTCAGGATGTTTCAAAAGCTTTACAGTCAATGAAGTATTTTTGAAATGTTCTCAACGTTGTAATGTAAGATCCCAAAGGCCAATTCGTGTATAGGCAACACCCACAGGCAGTAATATGAAACCGGCCACCTAATCTGTTTTTTGAGAAGATTAGATTAGCTAAAGTTTAGAAGATTAAATGTTGTTAAGGAATTAAAAATTAACCAGGCATCTCCTATTCTTTAATTTAGCTCGTTGGTCTAAGGGTATAATTCTCGCCCAGGGACATGTTTGGGCTGATGTGCGAGAGGATCCGGGAAGGCTGAAGGTGGTGGGGTTTCCACGCGAGAGGTCCTGGGAAAGTTTCTGTGCATCCACTGCATTCCCCTTCTATGTGATAGGTGAAACTGGGAGAGGGGGACGGGTGAAGGGGAAGCTTTCTTCCCCCTTCTCCAGCCCTTTATCTCTCCACCTCCTAGCTTCTCATCTCTTTACTTCACCCCTCCCCCCTCTCCTGGTCTCACCTATCACCAACCACCTTGTACTTCTTCCTCCCCTCTGCACCCACCCCCCCCCACCTTCTTGCTCTAATTTCTCACCTTTTTTTCTGGTCCTGATGAAGGGTCTCGGCTCGAAAAGTCGACTGTTTACTCTTTTCTGTAGATGCTGCCTGGCCTGCTGAGCTCCTCCAGCATTTTGTGTGTGTTGCAGAGCTTTCTCAGTTTCTGCTTCTGATCATTTTTTAGGTGCTGTTGGAGTAGCCTGGGCGAAATGGTGGCAATACACTTGGCAGCGGCTAAATGCTGCAGTTACTGTGTGCTGGTAGTGGAAATAATTCATGTTCAGGTGTAGCAAAAAGGAGATTGCGTTGTCTAGGATGTAGTGAGCTTCCAAAGGGATGCTAGACCTCTATTCATCTAGACGTGTGAAAGAGCACACTTTTATATTTCTGAGTTGTGCTTGTAGATAATCAAATGTCTTTGGGTTATCAGAAGGTAAGTCACTTGCAGCAGTGCACCCAACTTCTGACTTGCTCGTACAGCCATGACCAGGTGCTGAAGACAGTGGCAGGAATTATTTTCCCAAGTAACACCAGTAGGCTCCTCTGCCGAACCAGAAAGCCCATAGCCTTTGTCGAAGCTGGAGACCAGCCACGGCCTCAACACAGATCACGAGCAGGCTTGCTCACCCCAGCGTCTGACTGGTCAATCTTGGCAAGCAAATAAAGTTCCCTGATTTCACTGCATCATCATCGCTGAGGCCTGACAGGATCATTCTGACAGGAATCTCAAAACGGGTGGTCATGGTAGAACTGACTGTGCCTTGGAAAGACCAGATTGTGGTGGTGTTTGAATATTATTAGGCCTAATACCAGGAGCTGGTAGAGCAGTGCAGAGACGGGGTGGAGGGCACAATGCGAGCCTATAGAGGTGAGGTGTGGAGGATTAGCTGCTGCTTTCTGTGTAGAACATATGGGGCATTAAGGGGGCTGGAAAGAAAAGAGCCATCAGGACCATTTCAAAGACTGCTGAGTGAGCCTCTAAATAGCCATGGACCAGTGCCGCTGGGAGACAAGCCAGGGCCTAATCAACCCAGGCTGGGTCGCCTGGGCGAGGGTGTCCGATGTTGAAAGACCTGAAACATCCAATAACCCCAGGTTACATCACTGATGATGTGTCTCAGCACATCCTAGGATGTAACTCGGCATCATATGTCTGATCAGTTGTTACCTCCAGAATGTTCAAGATTAGGGTTCAGGGTTCAAGGTACATTTATCATCTAAGTACATAAGCAGTTGTGCAGTATACAACTCTGAGATTTGTCTTCTCCAGGCAGCCATGAAACATGTGATGCTGGAATCAGTGAGAGTGATGTAGAAGTTGCAATGTGCTTTATGTAACCAATATCATTTACAGACTGGTACTAATAGGCCTTAAAGAATGACTTAGTGGTGACTTTTAAACATAAGTTTATCTTGACAGAACATGTGGGCTTTATTGGGAAGGGCACTTGTATATCTCATTTATAAATGATCTGAGATGTTGGTGATTCATTGTCTTTTTGTTATAATCCCATGTGCAATAGGTACTATTAGGTAGGAATATTTTGGGGTTTTGATCCAATGATATTGTAATAATCATAATGCATCCCCAGTTCAGAATGAGGTGAGCTTTGAAGGAGACTTTGGAGATGATAATTTCTTGCATCTTCTCCTTCCGTATAATAGATTTAAATTTTATTCCCATTATTGCAGAGTGTTGTATTACCTTTTTATAGATCCCACATGTTTAATAACCATTTACTTTCTATAAATAAGTTAGTCAGTTAATTTAAATTGACACAATATTCTTGCAGAATTTTAATAATAGTCACCTCTGGAGTGGCTATGAAAAAATAGACTGCAGTTGGTACTAATGGCCATTGATTGCTCAAGATTTAATGGCTGTTGCCCATGGACGTGATCTTGTGAAATTACTGCTGTTGCAATCTGTAGATTTTTGGCCCAATTAACTTAACACCACTGCTCACCTTTCACCTTGAGGCAGTTTGCCAGTTACCCATTTGTGTGAAATATTTCTTCCACAGAGTTCTGTTGATTTTCATTAAGATTACATTACACAATTAGTGGTTTGGTAGACCACGTGATGTATATTTCTGAATTGTTATTTTTAGTTGCTGCTTGAGTCATATTTTGAGTGTCACATTTCTTGTAAACCAGCTCTGCATTCACCATGAACGAGGAAAACTAGAGATGTCAATTTATATAGGTCACCAGACTCGCATTGAGTGTTCCTGTAGTGTTTGTTAGTAGTATGGCAATGCCCATTAGCTAGTTTTTTCAACAAAGTCCTGATCTCTGAGGTTTATTATTTTGAAAGAAAAAAAGGCAATCCTTTTTTTATAAGCATATATTTGGTAAAATGTAGATTACAATGTCATCCTCTTGAATTACATTTTAAGACAAAATTAATGGAATTTTAATTCAGTTATTTTGTTGTGCAGGTAAACCAATTAACCTGGGAACTTTGAATTTATTTTCTAATGCATTTTGCTTTCTAGATGTTGGTAGTTCATCACAAACATGGAAGTTAATGGAAAATAATTTGATTATTATCTTGAATTGGCAAAGAAATTACAATATTCGGGAAAATGTAGTTGAAAAATTTACATAATTATGTAAGGGCTGACTTCTCAAGTTCTCACCCACAGTAACTAGTTATTCTACACTAATTGGCTCTGTCATTCAGGCAGGCTTAAGGATGACTGGTATAGAATGAGAAATACAGGAACATTAAATGTCACTATTGCAATTGGGGCATGTACTAGAATTTTAGTAAGGGGGCTATACTACAGCCTAGAAATCTAAAAATTGACACCATTTTTCTGCAAGAACATCCATAAACACAGTAGATAATATTAAGATATATTCTTAATGCACAGCACTGAATTGTTCCTGTGCCATTTATGCTTTTGATGTTTTTAAAACAAAATTTTGTATTGTCTGAAAATACTGGAAGTTCAATAGTTCAACGGCATACCACCCTCAGATTTATTTTCTTGCAGGTATTCACAATAGAACAAAGAAATACAGTAGAATTAATTAAAAAGACTGAAAATGTGCAAAAGAAGACAAACTGCAAATATAAAAAAATAAATAATACTGAGAACATGAGTTGCAGAGGCCTTGAAAGTGAGTCTATAGGTTGTGTTCAGTTATCAGTTCAGTGTTGAGGTGAGTGAAATTATCCATGCTGGTTCAGGAATCTGATGGTTGAAGGGTAATAATTGTTCCTGAATCTGGTAGTGTGGACAAAATTTGAGGCAAAAATTAGTATGACAAGCCTTTTCTGTGTCCACTTCCAAATTGGACTGAAGCATTTAATTTAGAGATCCATCCTTGCTGATGCTTATTGTGGCTTGACACCCAGTTAAAATTTGGCTTTGGATTTGAGGCAGCCTGTCCTCTGAACCCCACCTTGGAAAGTCAACTTACTACTTAAATGTTCTAATTTCTAACAGTCTTTATGGTTTCTCTCACTGTATGATGGCAATAACACAGATGTTAATGTGTTCATTAAACTTGTGATCTGAATACACATTTTCCTGCAGTGATAACAACTCGCATTCTATAACCCGTGGAGATATAGGTCTTTCTTAAATGCTTTGAGACAAGCAATCTGGAAGACAAACCAAAGAAATCTCAGAAGTGGCCAAGAATGAACCATAGAATTCTGAGTCCAATCAAATTGAATCTCTGCTGTTTAGCCAGCAGTCAGACTTGGAAATATCACAATAAAGAAAATCTGCAGATGCTGGAAATCCAAGTAACACACACAAAATGCTGGAGGAACTCAGCAGGCCAGGCAGCATCTACGGAGAAGAGTACAGTCAATGTTTTAGGCCGAGGCCAAGGATCTTCAGCCACCTCTTTCAGAACCCTGGGTTGTACGCCATCTGGTCCAGGTGACTTGTCTACCTTCAGACCTTTCAGTTTACCAAAAACCTTCTTCCGAGTAACAGCAACTTCAGACACACTGTCACAGAGAGAAAGAGAATTTCTTTTCTCTAAAGCACTGAACTAAGATCGTAAAGCTCAAGTTTGAAGAGGGGACTGAGAATTCTGTCAGTCTTATTACAAATTCCATTGCTCATTTGAATTTATTCACAGCTGGAATTGAACTAATGAGGCAATTGTTACAACAATGTGTCAACCAGGCACTCGCCAGTAGCTAAATATCTCCGACAGAGCAATAGCTTTGTTACTGGATATACAACACATGCTCATTTTCTTCAAGGGAGCCTGTAGCAACAACATTATGATAACTCCAAATGTGTTAATCTTACTATTTAGGAAAGGAAGGTGAGAAAGAAAATGGTGTAAGGTTTTGATCAAAATGTCAACAATTTGTTCCTCTCACAGATGCTGCTTGACCTGCTGAGTGTTTCTGGCAGTTTCTGGCTGAGAGTAAATGGAAATCAGTGACTCAGAGATGTTAAAATTTATATCAAGGAAGGAATAAAAGGACCTTTATAAAATAACAATAGGGCTGGTCATGGTCAATATGGATTTATGAAGGGGAATCAGGTTTAACAAAGCTGTTGGAACCTTTGAAGATTGTAACAAATAGAATAGATCTTCAGTATTTGGACCTTTATAAGACTTCTGGTAAGCCACCACAAAAAAAGATTAATTAAAATGTTAGTGCACAGTGGTGGAGGCAAGTTACTGATGTGTTTTAAGGTTTGGTTAACTAACGAAGACCAGATTTGGAGTAAATTGTTTATTTTCCAACCAGGAGGATATGGCACTTGGATTGTCACAGGGATTGATGCTGGGGCACTGGATGTTCACTATCCATATAACTTGGATGAAAGAAACATGTATAATATTTCTAATAATTAAAGCTAAAAAAACTGTAGATGTTGGAAATACAAAATAAAAACAGAAAACGCTCTAAATATCTAGTAACTAAGGCAGGAGTCATTGAAGGAGAAAGAGTTGGTGTTTCATGTCAATGAGTTTTCATCGTAAGTATGTGTACTCAGAAACCTTTCAGCAGAATCCAGTTTGTCACTGGATTAAGATCTCACTCTGTCAAGTCTATACGGTAGCTGGTGAGTGATATTATTCACCTTTAAAAGAACCCACACAAAAGCAATTTGTTCTTTTCAACATGACGTTTGGGACCTGGGCAGTTCCAACAGAGTGAAAGACCTGAATGCCCCTCACCCACTGTAGCCCAGAAACTTAGATGCTTTGACAACGGCAACACTGCTTTGAGAGAGAGACACCAGGCAGGAGAAGGCCAGCTCAAATCGGAATTGGTTTGTTTTCGTCAGGTGTACTGAGATACAGTGAAGAGCTTGTCTTGTATACTGTTCACGCAGATCAAATTATTACACGGTGCATTGAGGTAGAACAAGCTTAAAAGTTAACTGTGCACAGTAGAGTACAGAGAAAGAGTAGTGCAAGTAAACAGTAAGATGTAAGATCATACAAGGTCAAGAATCTATTTTATCATACTAGGAAACCATTTATAGCATTGGGGTATCAGTGCCCGTGAGCCTGATTTGAGGTACTTTCAGGCCTTTGTATTTTCTGCCTAATAGAAGAGGGGAGAAAAAATTACTGGGGTGGGTAGAGTCCTTGATTATGCTGGCTTCTGTACTGGGTCAGTGAGAAGTATGAATAGAATCCATAGAGACAAAGCTGGTTTCCATGATGTGCTGAGCTGTGCCACAACTCAGCTAATGTTTGTGGTAACGGCCAAAGCAGTTTCATACCAAGCCGTTATACGTCCAGAAAGAATGCATTCTACGGTGAATTGAAAAAAATCGGCAAGGGTCAATAGGTCATGCCAAATTCCTTTAGCCTGCTGAAGAAGTAGAGCTGTTGGTGAGCTTTCTTGTCTGTGGTATCTACATGATTGGACCAGGGAAGGCTGTTGGTGATGCTCACATCTAGGAACTTCAGGGTGTCAACTCTCTCAAACTCCCGTTGATGTAGACAGGAGCATGTGAAGCACCTCATTCCTGAAGTCAGTGACGAGCTCTTTTGTTTTGCTGACTCTTATGGAATGGCTGTTGTCATGACAGCATGTTACTAAGCTTTTATCTCCTTCCGGTAGTCTGACTCATCATTAATTGAGATACGGCCCACTATCATTTGCAGACTTGTAGATGGAGTTACTGCAGAATCTGTCCATGCAGTGGAGAAGGGGGCTGAAGACACAACCTTGTGGAGCACCAGTGTTTAGAATAATCATGGGGGAGGTGTTGCTTCCTCACTGATTCTGCTCTGTTGGTCAAGGAGTCAAAGAACCACACAAAGGAAAGTGTTGATTCTCAGGGTCTGGGGTTCAGTGATGTTTGGGTTATGACAGCAACCTTTCATTCAATTATGGTACTGAAAGGAGAGCTGAGTCAATAGACAATAGTCTGATGTAGGCATCTTCGCTGTCCAGAGATGAGTGTAGGGGCCCCCGGGTAGGGGGGTGCCAACCACCATATCTTGTTTTGGTGGTAGACGAATTGCAGTGGATCGAGGTTGTCTGGAAGGCTGGAGTTAATGCACGCCACGACAAGCCTCTCAACGCATTTCATGAGGGCAGATGTCAGAACCAGGCAGTTGTTAAAGCTCAATATCTTGTTTTTCTTAGGTACCGGAATGATAATTAGAAAAAGCAAGTAGGAACCACAGATTGAAGCAGGGAGAGGTTAAAAATGTCTGCAAGTATGCCCGCCAGCTGATTGGCACAGGGTCTAAGAACACAGATGGGGTCACCATCCATAGGTTCATTCTCAGGAAGACTGATCAGTGGTGACTGTGGGTTCAGTTGCACTGGAGTTTGGCAGGGTGGGGTAGGTGGTGAAGTACCTATTTCCTTCTGTTTAAAAGGAGGAAGGGGCTGGAAATGTAAACAGAAGAGAAGCAACATTTTCATAAATGGTGCTATCGTCAGGAACGTGTTACTCTGGTGTTTCAGTGATGTGCATCTCAGAACCCTGGAGAGTTACCAGCAATCCTGTCTCAAAAATATCTTCTAAATAAATTGGCAGGATGAGAACCTTATTGTCTTCTCCTTGACTGATATCCTCAGCACTGAGGCCCAACTCCATTACATCCTATTCAATACTGCTCTAACTTTTGTTCAGCATGTTCAGGTAAAATTGGGCCTCTCTGATAACTGGAACCTCAGGTGGGTGAAATTGCTGCACTGTTACCATGTGAACATATTATCTTGCTTGTATGAAATTCTCTTCACTTATTTTAAAAATTATAGTGGCATCTCTCCTAAAATAATTCACCTATTGTTTTCAAAATATTTCATTATAAATATTTGAGAGGATAGACAAGTCATTTGATTGTCACAGTTTTACATTATTTGATAATATTCTACATTTTGACTGCAAAACCTGGGAAAGAAAATCAAG
Organism: Mobula hypostoma; assembly: GCF_963921235.1. Taxonomy (NCBI): domain Eukaryota; kingdom Metazoa; phylum Chordata; class Chondrichthyes; order Myliobatiformes; family Myliobatidae; genus Mobula; species Mobula hypostoma. Next base: position 38,880,237 of record NC_086098.1, read on the forward strand.
GATCAGTAAAACACAAAGGACTGCTTTGTTCTAATGTCGGTATCTTTGTTTGCTTTGTGTCACAGAGATTCTAGGAGCTTTTCTCTCTGTGCTGTCAATCTGGGCAGTGACAGCAGTGTTGGTCTACCTTGCTATACAGCGACTGATCAGCAAAGACTTTGAAATTGAAAGCCATGTAATGCTTATCACATCTGGGTGTGCCATAGGAGTCAATATCGTGTAAGCAACCTTGATCTTTACTTGAACATTTTAATCACACAATATTTGATTTCTGAGTTCCAAGAAAAATGCATTAAAATGTTGCTGAGAGTAAATGCAAATCATAATATAAAAAGGTGAAATTTAATGGCTTTTCTTTCACATACATTTGTTTTTACATTCACTCGTCTCTTTGCCCATTTTTAAAAATTAACACATCAAGAAGGTGTCTCTCAATGAAAACAGTAACCAGTTGTAATTCAATATTAATTAAGACAACATGTCAGTTAATAAATATTAATCTGAAAGGAACTGCAGATGCTGAAAATCAGACGGGAAACAGAAAATGCTGGAAACAATCAGCAGGTCTGACAGAGTCTATGAAAGAGAAAAAGAATTAATGTTTCATGTCAAAAACCCTTTGTCTGTACATTTTCTGATTTTTGCCTTGCTGAACAAATGCATCTTTATGCATTCTTGCTTCACAAAGTCATGGGGGAAATTGCTGCAGCATTGCAAAGGCTTCTGGTATTTCACCTCTTTTACAGATGAAATGAAACCATGTTGGTGTCGCTGTCGGTTCATTATTGTCAGACCGTGCCAAGATAGAGTAAACATATAAGTTTTGAAACCCAACCAAAAAGATCATTTCAAAACACAAGAACTTTGAGGTAGCACAAGGGAAAAAGAATAAAGTGTTACAGTTACAGAGAAAGTGCAGTGCAGGGGCCAAGACGATGTAGATTGTGAAGCCAGGAGTCCATCTTTAACTTACAAGAGGTCCATTCAATAGTCCAATAACAGAGGAATAGAAGCTGTTCTTGAGCCAGTTGGTACATGTTTTCAAGCTTTTGAATCTCATGCCCGATGAGAGTTGATGGAGGGAGAAAAGAGAATGTCTAGGGTGGAAGGGGGCTTTAAGTATGTTGCCTGCTTTCCTGAGGCAGCGAAAGGGTAGACATTTTGGGATCTCGGGCAGAGCAGTTGCTGTACTAAGCTATGATCTACCTATAAGAATGGGTGATGTCAATTGGATGTACCAAATTTCCTTAGCCTTCTGAGGAGGCAGAGGTACGTTGTGTTTTCTTGGCCACAGTGTCTACATGGTTGGTCAAGGGCTAGGATGTTTACACTAGGTACCTGAGACAATATTTTAAAAATAGTGACATCTTGTCATAATCTTCCCAGTGAACCGCAGGAAAAAACTCTACAACAAAACTTATTTTCTGAAAATGATTTAGCACTTTAGAGCCGCAGTTTTAGATGTGGTGTGCAATTATTTGGAAGGCAACAGGTTTGAGTGTGTCAACTAGAAAAAAACCATTAACTAGAAGAAATATCTTTTAATCACAGTTCATCTTTCTTTTTCACTTGAAGAATACATTAACACCCAAAATGTTTGCCTTGTCTGTGTAATGCATGAGAAGAGCACAGTTGGTGAGGGGTACAAAGGGGTTCCGATGTACAGATAATCAGGGACACTTAAGATGTTTGGCAAAAAAACAAAATCATGGGTAATGTTTAAATATAGCAAGGTGCTATAATCTGAATTGCAACTCTTAATTATAAAAATGTATTCAGATCAAAGGAAAAGCTTGCAGGGCATGGGGATAAAATGGGGAGTAAAAATACTTTTGGGGAGTAAAATAGAAAAAAGAGATACTTGCAGTATATTTTGAGCACACTTCTGTACAGTGTGCTCAAAAGTGCCTGATCACCAATAAGGTATATTACATCAATGCCTTGAGGTGTATGAAATACTGTTGCTGATTTGAATACATCTGCTTCCTACAAACATGACCAGATGATGCATCTTAATGATGTTGATAGAGGGATAAATATTGGCATGAAGGCAGGCAATAATTCACTAGCTCCTCTTCAAAATAGTAATGTGGGATTTTTTCATGTTCACTTGAGAGAATGGATCAGCCTTTAGCTTAACATCTCATCAGAAAAATGTGACTCACTCAATCATAGGCTGTTGTGGGAATGTTATTTTCGTGCTCTGGAGTGGGGCTCTGGAACCTTCTGACTTGCTAAAAATGCTGAGCTAACATGATAAGTTGCTCAAAGTGACTCAAAATCATGAACTATATCACTCAAATAGGCTGATGTATGCACAACACAATAACCTTTGAATTTGACACATCATCGAGATTATTTGTGGGATGTGGAAAAACTTCAAGAGCCGAAATAACTCAAAATTTAATCCACTGCAGTCCTTGAAGACAAAATGAATCTGATAAGGTTTCTTCCAATCATTTACGTTGCAGAATGGCTGTCATACTCCATCAATCAAACCCTTTCCACAGCCATAGCCGTCACTATGCAGCTGGTTATGAGGAGTTAGAAAACAACAGAGTTGATGAAAACTCTTCTCAGGCAAACCAGCTGGGAAACACCAGTGTGCGAGCAGCCTTCATACATGTCATTGGAGATTTGTTCCAGAGCATCGGAGTGTTTGTGGCAGCCACTGTCATCTTCTTTAAGGTCTCTTCTTTTTTTAACATATTGTTTTAATATTGGACATTAATTCTGCGATTATTCCACTGTGATAAATCATACATTGTGAAAAATGCCACAAAATAATAATATTTGATGGTAAATGTAGTTCAAAAAGATAATGTAATAATGATTGCATTCAGTTCAGATTCATCTGCGCTATTTTAATAGTTAATCACTGATTTTAATCATTGGTGCCTTCCTCAAACTTGCACTGCAAAGAATTTCCATATAATTATATAATATCCGACACGGAAACAAGCCACTCAGCCCAACCTGTCACGTGGACACATCTCCACTCAGCTTATCTGTTTCTTCCTCTCGTATCCAGCCCTTCAGTTCTTCTCTGCTTTTTTTTGCCTTGACTATTCAAGTGTTACTATCTTTTATGTATCTAGGCTTGTTTTTGGTCAAGAATTTATTTCTGAATTCCAGTTTTGATTTCTTGGTCATTAATTTTGGCCTCTTAGTGTAACTAATGCTACAAGCAGAAAACCTCTGCCCATTCTTAGCTTAACATTTGGGAATTCTGAAGAGTTCCGGTGTGATCACCTGTCAATCAGAAGACAGAGCCAGCCTGTTTTTCCCAATAAAATCTACAAAAAAAATCTCAGATTTCCAAAAATATCTGTGTAAATTCATTTTTTGCTTTCTCTCAATATGCTTTTTTATTATGTAGCAAATAATATTATGCACAGTGTCCCCTTAAGATCATTTTAGTATAACTTCTCAATTTTTCTGTTCTACATCTCTGGGAATAAACAGGTACACTTTCTCTTTGAGTTATGCAATTCTCAGTTTAGACCGCCTTGCCACTCCTACATTTTGATGTTACCCACAAAATTTCAGTGATCAAATTGTACTTGCACTTGCATCACAGCAAGTGAATTGCAACTTGTTAATTCTTTCAATGCTAAATTTATCTAGAGAATAGCATTTATTTTTTGGCATTCCCCTGTCAATTAGTCAAGATTGTTGTACAGGTTTAAAAACTAATTTATCAAAAGGATCAGTGAATTAGCTGACCTTATCTGAAGGGGGCTAGAATTTAAGAGTAGTACCATATGACAAATACAAATACTGAGGCTGGGGAACCTCAAAGATTAACACGTTAAAATCAGGAATTTTGGGGAATTAAATAATTATGTTCTTGTCACTTGTCTTATAGCAATCTGATAATATCAATATCATACACAGGACAATAGGCAACCACTCATTAAGTTCATCTGCCATTTCTATGTCCCCCATTGCTACCTCACGAGCAAGGGAAGCTAAGGACTGCATAAAAGCCAAGGAAAGGGAATATACGGTAGCAAGAGTGAGCAGGAAGTTGAATGATTGGGAAGCTTTTAAAATCATCAAAATGCAATTAAAAAAGAAGGGAGAAGATGAAATATGAGGTCAAACTAGCCAATAATATAAAGCAGGATACTAAAAGTTTTTTTCAGTTATATAAGGAGTAAAAGGGAGGTGAAAGTTGATACTGGACGACTGGAAAATGATGCTCGTGAGGTAGTAATGGGGGACAAAGAAACAGCAGATGAATTTAATGGGTACTTTGCATCAATCTTCACTGTGGAAGACACAAGCAGTGTGCCAGAGGTCCGTGAGTATCAGGGAGCATGAGTGAGTGCCATTGCTATGACAAAGGAAAAAGTGCTAGGCAAACTGAAAGGTGGATAAGTCATCTGGACCAGATGGACTACATCCCAGGGTCCTGAGAGAGGTTGCTGAAGAGATAACGGATGCATTGGTCATGATCTTTCAAGAATCGCTTGATTCTGGCATGGTTCCAGAGGACTGGAAAATTGCGTCATTCCATTCTTTAAGAAGGGAGGAAAATGGAAAAAAAGGAAATTGTAGGCCATTTAGCCTAAGTTCAGTGGTTGGAAAAGTGTTGGAGTCTATTATTCAGGATGAGGTTTCAGGGTACTTGGAGACTAATGATAAAATAAGTCAAAATCAGCATGGTTTCCGTAAAGAGAAATCTTGTCTGCCAAATCTGTTAGAGTTCTTTGAGGAAGTAACAAGCAGGGTAGACAAAGGAGAGGTAGTGGATGTCATTTACTTGGATTTTCAGAATGCATTTGATAAGGTGCTGCGCATAAGGCTGTTTAAAGGCTTTTGACAAGGTCCCACATAGGAGATTAGTGTGCAAACTTAAAGCACACGGTATTGGGGGTAAGGTATTGGTGTGGGTGGAGAATTGGTTAGCAGACAGGAAGCAAAGAGTGGGAATAAACGGGACCTTTTCAGAATGGCAGGCGGTGACTAGTGGGGTACCGCAAGGCTCAGTGCTGGGACCCCAGTTGTTTACAATATATATTAATGACTTGGATGAGGGAATTAAATGCAGCATCTCCAAGTTTGCGGATGACACGAAGCTGGGTGGCAGTGTTAGCAGTGAGGAGGATGCTAAGAGGATGCAGGGTGACTTGGATAGGTTGGGTGAGTGGGCAAACTCATGGCAGATGCAATTTAATGTGGATAAATGTGAAGTTATCCACTTTGGTGGCAAAAATAGGAAAACAGATTATTATCTGAATGGTGGCCGATTAGGAAAAGGGGAGGTGCAACGAGACCTGGGTGTCATTATACACCAGTCATTGAAAGTGGGCATGCAGGTACAGCAGGCGGTGAAAAAGGCGAACGGTATGCTGGCATTTATAGCGAGAGGATTCGAGTACAGGAGCAGGGAGGTACTACTGCAGTTGTACAAGGCCTTGGTGAGACCACACCTGGAGTATTGTGTGCAGTTTTGGTCCCCTAATCTGAGGAAAGACATCTTTGCCATAGAGGGAGTACAAAGAAGGTTCACCAGATTGATTCCTGGGATGGCAGGTCTTTCATATGAAGAAAGACTGGATGAACTGGGCTTGTACTCGTTGGAATTTAGAAGATTGAGGGGGGATCTGATTGAAACGTATAAGATCCTAAAGGGATTGGACAGGCTAGATGCAGGAAGATTGTTCCCGATGTTGGGGAGGTCTAGAACGAGGGGTCACAGTTTGAGGATAGAGGGGAAGCCTTTTAGGACCGAGGTTAGGAAAAACTTCTTCACACAGAGAGTGGTGAATCTGTGGAATTCTCTGCCACAGCAAACTGTTGAGGCCAGTTCATTAGCTATGTTTAAAAGGAAGTTAGATATGGCCCTTGTGGCTACAGGGGTCAGGGGGTATGGAGGGAAGGCTGGGTTCTGAGTTGGATGATCAGCCATGATCATAATAAATGGCGGTGCAGGCTCGAAGGGCCGAATGGCCTACTCCTGCACCTATTTAAATAAAAAAATAAAAAATAAATAAAAAATCCTATAGTGTTACAGTAAAGATACTGGCATGGATAGAGGAATGTCTGACAGGCAGGAGGCAGCGAGAGGGAATAACAGGGCCCTTTTCTGGTTGGCTGCCAATGGCTAGTGGTGTTCCTCAGGGGTCAGTATTGGGACCGCTACTTTTCACATTGTTAATCAATGATTTGGATAATGGAATTGATGACTTTGTGACAAAGTTTGCAGATGATACGAAGATAAGTGGAGGGGCAGATGGTGCTGTGGAAGTAATGCAATTGCAGCAGGACTTAGACAAATTGGAAGAATGGGCAAAAAAAGTGGAAGATGGAATACAGTGTTGGGAAATGTATGATAATGCATTTTGGTAAGAGGAACAATAGAGTGGACTATTTTCTAAATGGGGAGAAGGTTCAAACATCAGAGGTGCAGAGGGACTTTGGAGTCCTCGTGCAAGACTCCCAGAAGGTTAATTCAGAGGTTGGGCCGGTGGTAAAGAAAGCAAATGCAATGTTGGTAACTTATTTCAAGGGGAATAGAATATAAAAGCAAGAAGATAATGCTGAAGCTTTGTAAGACACTAGTCAGGCTGCATTTGGAGTATTGTTAAACAGTTTTGGGTGCCATATCTCAGAAAGGATGTGTTGTCATTGGAGAGAGTCCAGAGGAGATTCATGAGGATGATTCCGGGAATGAAAGCAAAGACCTGCCAAACGTTGAAAGGACTGGATAGGGTGGGTGTGGAGAGGATGTTTCCTCTGGTGGGGGTATCGAGAACTAGAGGTTACAGCCTCGAAACTGAGGGATGACCTTTTAGAACAGAAGTAAGGAAGAATTGTTTTAGCCACAGAGTAGTGAATCTGTGGAATGCTCTGTCATAGGCTGCGGTGGAAGACAAGTCCATGGGAATATTTAAGGCGGAAGATGATAATTTCCTGATCAGTCAGGGCATCAAAGGATATGGCGAGAAGCCAGGTGTATGGGGGATCAGCCATGATGGAATGGTGGAGCAGCCTCGATGGGCTAAATAGCCTAATTATGCTTCTTTGTCTTATGGTCTTCTGGTCAAGGGAGAGGAGAAAATAAACAATAGAACAACCAGAGGCAGAGCTGCAAGGCTGAACTAACACCCAGATTTAGTTGAACCATCAAGAAGGCATGTGAGCTAGGAACTGAGTAACACCACTGGTATTTGTCCAAAGGATTAGCTTGTAATCGCATAGATTTACAGTCCAAAAATGGGGTAAGAGAGTTCCAGAGAGTAAAACAGAGGCAAACTTACCAAGTGGTGTTGTTTGGGCTCCAAGTGATTGGGCTGGTTGTTCTGACTTCACTACTAATTTGAATCCATTTTAAAGTAAAATGATAACCACGTGTGGAGATTTTTGTTGATTGGAAGGGAAAGACCTAGATAACAGAAGACTACAGACAAACTCCCTTTTAGCTTAGGCAGTTGTACAGATAGAGAATGCATCTGTAATACTTATCAAAATCATCTTGATTTTGGCCTGTGGACGATCAACGAACAAATGTAATAGCATTTTAGAGAAAATGAGAGTCTTGGGAAATAGTTAAACAAATCACTTAGACTCTTGCTAGTTGTATAAAAAAATGCTGGAATTAATTACCAAGGAAGAAACTGTCGAACAATTGATAAACAATATGATTAGACAGAACCCAAGTGGTTTTATAACAGGAATTAACGTCTGACAAATTTAACTTTTTAATCGTGAAGCGGAGTGAAATAAAATTTACTTTCTCAATATTTCCATGCATGCACTATGTTCAAGCTGTGTTCTTTCCTGTTTGCAGCCCGCTTATAAAATTGCAGATCCTATCTCTACATTCTTCTTTTCTATTTTCGTTCTGGGTACGACTATCACTATCTTAAAGGATGTGTTCCGTGTACTGATGGAAGGTAGGACCTATTTCAATACTCTTTGCTTCAAAATATATAATTTATTCATTAACCACATCATATCTTTGAAAATGAAACATAAAATATACCATCAATTATCTATTTATTTTTGAAATATTGCTGTCATTTGTATTCACCTCATTGAATAATATGTGTATGGAAGTCTGCTAATGGATTACAAGCACAAAAGCTTAGAGTATCATTTGCTTCCAAATTGGAGCGTTATTCAAGGGCTGTATAGATCTCTGGCTTGGCCACTATTTATTGTCTACCTTAATACCCTGAACTGAATGCCTGACAGATAGAAGTCTGGCCGCAGTGCTGTGATTCTGGGTCATCTATAGGGCAGACTGAGTGTGGAACACAGATTTCCTTTCCAAGGTGATTGTTGAACCAGATGATTTTTTGTGACAATCCATTATTTCTCTGGTTTTCATTACTGACAGTAGCTTGTCATGCAAGTTTTATTAGTTTTTTGAATTTAACTCTTCAGCTGTTATTTGTGGACTTCACGCATTTCCAGTTCACTGGTCTGAGCCTCTCTGCATAGCATCCTAGTAATTTCAATAACCTGTAGTGTTACCCCAAATGCTGTTCTTAGTGTAACTGTTCACCATTACTTTCTGGGGGTCACAAATGACCGGAAACACAACTTGACCAGACATATACTATAGTAGCAAGAGCAGGTCTGTGGTTCCTTGTGAAAACTGACACCCCAAGACCATAGAACATAGAACAGTACAGCTTAGGAACAAATCATTCGGCTCACAGTGTTGTGCTGAACCAGCTAAGACACAAATCAAAAACACTCGAGCAGTAATCCCTCCTACCTACGCCATGTCCGTACCCCTTTACCCTCCTTATATCCATGTGCCTATCCAAATGTCTCTTAAAAGCCTCTAATGTATTTGCCTCTTCCACCATATCAGGCAGCACATTCCAGGCATCCACCACTCTCTGGTTTAAAAAAAACTTACACCTCACCCTCCCTCCCCCGAACCTACCCCCTCTTCCCTTCGGTACATGCCCTCTGCTATTCGACATTCTAACCCTGGGAAACAGATACTCTGCCCACTCTACCTATGCCTCACATAATCTTGTAAACATCTAGCAGATCTCCCCTCAGCTCCAGAGAAAACAACTCAAGTTTATTCAGCCTCACGTGAGGGCACATGCCCTCTAAACCAGGCAGCATCCTGGTAAACCTCTTCTGCACCCTCTCCAAAGCCCCAACATCCTTTCAATAGGGAGACCAGAACTGTACACAATACTCCAGATGTAGCCTAACCTGAGTTTTACTAAGTTGCAACATTTGAACTCCTGACGTTTGAACTCAATGCTTCGACTAATAAAAACAAGCATTCCATAAGCCTTCTTAATCACCTTATTGACCTGTGCAGCCACTTTCAAGGAGCTCTGAACTTGGATCCCCAGATCCCTCTGCTCAGCAACACTTTTAGGGACCCTGCCCTTAACAGTGTACTATCTCCTTGCAATTGCCCTACTGAGGTGCAATACCTCACATTTATCTGGGTTAGACTCCATCTGCCTCTTTCAGCCCATATCTGGAACTGGTCAATATCGTGCTGTATTCTTTGCCAGTCTTCTACACTATCCATAACTCCACCGATCTTGGTATCATCTGCAAATTTACTAACCCACCCATCTAAATTTTAATCCAGGTCATTTATATACATTGCAGATAGCAGAGGTCCCAGCACAGATCACTGCGGAACTCCATTAATTCCAGATCTCCAGCTAGAATAAGTCCCTTCAACCATTACCAACTGTCTTCTTTGCACAAGGCAGCCAATTCGCCATGGATCCTATGCTGCTTAATCTTCTGGATTAGCCTCCCATGAGGGACTTTGTCAAATGCCTTCCTAAAATCCATGTAGACAACATCCACTGCCCTACCGTCATCAATCTCTCTCATCACCTTGTCCAAAAACTCCATCAGGTTGGTAAAGCACAACCTGCCACACACAAAGCGATGCTGGCTCTCCTAATTAGGCCATGGGTTTCCAAATATTCATGTATCCTACCCCCAAGAAGTTTCTCCTGCAGTTTCCCTACAACTGACGTGAGACTCACCGGTCTATATTTGCAGGATTTCCCCTTGTTCTCTTCTTAAACAGAGGTACAACATTAATCAATCACCAGTCCTCCAGGACCTTGCCTGCGGCTAGAGAGGACATTAAGATACTGGTCAAGGGCCCAGAAATATGGTCTCTTCCCTCCTTCAGTAATCTGGGGTAAATCCCATTAAGCCCTGGGGATTTATCCACCTTAATACTCCCTAAGAGGCCCAGCTCTTCCTTCTCTTTGACCTCTAAACGCCCTAACATGTTTATACACTCAGCACTGATCTCCTGGTCCTCCAGATTCTTTCGTTTGGTCAATACTGAACCAAAGTACTTCTCTGCATCCAAGCAAATGTTGCCCCCCTTTATCCTTAAGTGGTCTCACTCTCTCTCTAGTTATCCATTTACTCTTGATGTATGTATAGAATGCCTTGGGATTCACCTTAATCCTAAATTCATCACCTCTCTGGACATTCAAGTTCTCTTATCTTTCCATCCCCATCCTTCCCTCTAACAGGAAACTTACCTGTACTCTGTACAATTGTTCTTTAAGTACCCTCTATATATCTGATGTGGATTTGCCAGAGAAAAGGTGTTCCCCATCAACTCTTCTTAGTTCCTGCCAAATTCCCTCATATTTTGCCCTACTCCAATTTAAAACTCTTCCCCCAAAGAATGTATCTATCCTTATCTATGTCTATCCTAAAAGATAAAGAGTTATGGTCACTGTTCCCTAACTGTTCACCCACTGAAAAGTCAATCTCCTGGCCAGGCTCATTACCCAACACTAGGTCCAGTATGGCCCCTCCTCTCATTGGACCGTCTACATATTGATTTAAGAAAACTTCCTGGATACACTTAACAAATTCAGCCCCGTCTAAGCCTCTTACACTAAGGTGGTCTCTATTTTTATTTGGGTGGTTGAAATCTCCCATGACAACAGTCCTATTTTCACAAAATTCCCTTAATTGCATTACATGTCTGTTGCTCAGTGTCTTGGTGGCTATTAGGGGGTCTGCAGTACAATCCCATCAGTTGATTGCACCGTTCCTATTCCTGAGTTCCACCCAAATTGTGTCTGACCTCTCTATTGTTTCCTCTGGGTGCAGTGTGACATTGTCCCTGATTAGTAGTGCAACTCCACCCCCTCTTTTACCTCCACCTCTATCTTTTCTAAAACTTCAAAAGCCTGGTATATTAATCACTCGTTCTTCCTCCTCTCTCAACCAAGTTTCAGTCATGTCTACAACATCATAGTTCCATGTACTGATCCATGCTCTAAGCTCACTGTGTTTACCCATAATGCTCCTTGCATTAAAATACAGACACTGCAAACTATCTGACCCATCATACCCTGTTATTTGAATTTTGCCTTTCAATACTTTTCCTGACAGCTACCTTCCAGTTTGATCCTTCCCTTCCTGAGCTGGTGCTCCAGTTCCCAGCCCCCTGCAAGACTAGCTTAAACTCTCTGAAGTAGCATCAGAAAACTGCCTGGCCGGGATTTTGGTACCCCTCCAGTTCAGGTGCAACCCCTCCCTCTTGTACAGGTGCAAACCCCTCCCTCTTGTACAGGTCAACCCCTCCCTCTGTGGAGGTCACTCTGTAAGGAGCACAGTAGTGGTTGATGAAAGAGGCTCATCATCGCCTTGTGAAGGGCAATTAGGATTGGGTCTAAATAATTGCCGTTCCCCCTTCACCTTTGAGGACATCCTGTGTGATGGAATGGTCGTTCCCTACCTTGATGAATGCGACTCCAGCAACTGATAAGAAGTTGAAGAGCATCCAGGACAAAGCCTAATTGATTGGCTCTTCAGCCACCATTCAAAACATTTATTCTATGTAGTATTAGTGTATAGTGTTTACCATGTAAAAATAGACTACAGTTATTTACCTACTTTTGAGAGTACCACTCAAACCTGGCTTACTAGAGATGAGCATAAACTAGGAAATTAACAGAATTCTTTTAAATGCCGATATTGAAACAAATCTGTTGCCCGTCTCTGCCCTTGACAATGTAGTAATGAATTGGTTTCTTGGACAGCTGCCCTCCTGGTGTAGTTACTCCCACAGTGCTGATGGGTGGGGTGATCCAGGATTCAGATTCAGAGTCCAAGCACTGACAGCTGAAATAAAAGAATATCTCACACTATATCGCCACAAACTCTAAAGCTGTCAAAATTGAGAGGAACAATAGAATTCTATTTTAAGCTAGTGGCTGGTTTATCATGAGATTGCTATTGTGCCAAATTGTAGAACCTGCTGCAGGCAGAAATTGCTTTTTCTCAACTGCAGTTTCAGAAGAATAAAGAACTTTTTGTTTTACTTGCCTCATGAAAAATTACAGTAGGGAATTTCTTATTGCTGCCAATTTGAATAATCTTTGTTCTTATGCTTTAAAATAACACAATAAAGCTAAACCTGTTGTTCACTCGTAGGTACCCCTAAAGGTCTGGACTTTAATTCAGTGAAGGAAGTTCTTCTTTCTGTTAGAGGAGTGAAAGCTGTTCACAATCTCCAGCTCTGGGCTCTGACACTGAACCAGCCTCTGCTATCTGTTCATATTGCTATAGGTGAGTGAAGCAATAATCATATTTACTAAGCATCATTTAATATTTGCTTGCATCATGCACTGGGATGCTCTCTTCAGTTTCCTGATGAGGTAACCGTAGCCTTTGGCCAGGAGCAGATGTTGTCAGGTGGTGCACAACCTTCACTGAGTGTTTCAACCTTTAACCACTACACTCCCCAGTTAGCAGGTCAGCAATGGTGGCTAAGTCACTGCCCATCTGCTCCTGACTTCCAGCTCAACTCCCCACACCTGCTCCCTTTCCAGCAAAAGGCTCTTTCTGCTTCCTCCCCCATCCTGCGAGCTGCTTGGTTCTTGATCTTTTCATCAAGGCCCAGCGCAGACAGCAACCTCCATGCCAACCTTGCTGGGATCCCTCTGCAGCTGATCTCCACGGGGAATAGACACGCCTGCCATCCTTTGTCCTCGCACTCCGAAGCTGTGAATCTGTGGAATGCTCTGCCTCAGAAGGCAGTGGAGGCCAATTCTCTGGATGCTTTCAAGAAAGAGTTAGATAGAGCTCTTAAAGATAGTGGAGTTGAGGGATATGGGGAGAAGGCAGGAATGGGGTACTGATTGTGGATGATCAGCCATGATCACAGCGAATGGCGGTGCTGGCTCGAAGGGCCGAATGGCCTACTCCTGCACCTATTGTCTATTGTCTATAACTCCTAGACTAAGGGCTGGTACGTCAGGGCCATCCTCTCGTGAGTCTCCTCGCATCCTTCCTCCCATGGTACTGTGAGCTCCACCAGGATGATTTCCTTGTCTTCAGTGGACCACAGTATGATGTCTGGTCGAAGTGTGGTTTGCACCACCTCTGAAAACTGCAGCTTCCTCCCCACATCGACCCTCATCTCCCATGATTTGGCACTTTGCAGCAGATTGGATTTAGGCCTTGTTGATATGACTGGTGTGGCCCTCTCCTTGATGACAATGACTGCCCTGTTTGCCTCTCTGCCAGCTGGACTCTCTTTACACCTCTCCCACCCCAGTGTGTCAGGAAGGGACAGCAGGACCTTGTCGTGGTGTCACCTTTACCCTCCTTGTGTTAAAGCTGTTTTGCATCCTGACAGTATTTGTGCCAGTGAACCCCGCTGACCACAAACCTTGCTGTTAGGGTCCTCTCTCATCCCCGATGTGTGTAGTTGTGATGGTGCAAGGGGAGTGTTATACACGGGCTACAGGAGGAAAGAAATGTGGAGGGGCTCTAGCCTTCAAAGCTCTGCCCAAACGATATTGTGCTTGGGAAGATCCCATTTCATCCAGGCACCCTGTGACACCACCCCCCCAACTCCATTACCTCCAATAACCGCCTTTCGTCCTCACAATTCCACACCTCTGCCTGGATCATGTCACGCCTATCCCTTGCACTGGCACTCCCCCGTCATTGGAAATATGCCGAGCCGAGGCCTTACCATCCCAGGCATGAGTTACCGCCAATGTCTCTCAACTGCAGGGAGTTCACTGCTGGTCTTTGGCCAAGTTGGCAGCCATCTTTTGGCTCGATCTTCTTGTGACTCCGGACTGGTTTACTAGTTTGTCATCAAAGCCCCTCCGTGTTAACACAACCCTACACTTAGCCACCTTGAACTCCTGCATTACCGATGTCATGCCTATCCCTTGCACTTGCAAAATATGTTTCTATTTAGATCTGAAACATTTTTCATTGTGAGATATTTTTAGTGTTCATTACTACCATTAATCATATTATTTATTTTTCTTACATATGTGACTTCCAAAGAGATGCAAATTCAGATCAACGGAATGTTCTAGAAGTCAACATCAGATTGTGTAAAATGAGGCAAAGAGGCTTGAGGCAAATGTGTGTAAAGCAATGGTCTAACTCAAAATTTCTCCCAACTGACTGGTGAATTAAAGAAACTATTTAGTACCAAAAAGATGGCTTTTTTGTACCAGCAGTGGGCAAAACTAACACTGCAGTTTTTTAAAAAAAAACGAAAATCAAATAAACAAGTAACAAATAGATTTCTAATTCTGTGGACCATCTTCACAATGGTTTTCTGGTAATTATACTGTTGCTATTACAGAAGAGAATGCAGATGCTCAAGCTGTGCTGAAGGATGCCACTGAAATCCTTCGAAGCAAGTTTTCCTTCCACACCACAACAATCCAAGTTGAAAAGTTCTCAGAGGATATGTTAGACTGCAGCCAGTGTCGAGATCCAAAAGACTGAGATTTTCAAATTCCAGATCCCAGGAGGTGCCATTCGTTGTTGTGTTGTACATTTGTCTCTGTATTTTACATGATTTCCAAAAATCTAGGATAGCTTCCAAGAGCATTGAAATTGACAATTTGAGTATAGGACTTAAACACTCTCTGCAAAGCAAAAACTCAATGGAAGTGCATCAAGAGAATGGACAGTTAGGCCGAATTATTCCTGATTGAGTAGAAACCTCCCTGGCCAGAGACCAAACTAGTTTACTTTTGATATTTCAGGAGTGGGGGCTCAATACAGAACTAATTGAAGTTTAATAATTCTTGGTAAGTAATATTTGGCCTGGGCTTTCCTGAAAAGCACTTGTTGCTCTGTGTGCAGCAACAGTCATTCCCTCCCCAAGTATCAGAAAACACAGGACCAACTTGGAACCCTGTGTGCACACATCTGTCTTGACCTCCTGAGATTTGTTCATCAGCAGTTTCCAATGGAGCTCTGAAGTTGGGGAATCCAGTGGTAGAATTGAAATTTCCACTACTCTTTCAGCAATTACATTGAGAAAACCACTTCCAGGTCTGTGCTGGGACTAACCAAGTGTACAATTTTCCAACACCATGTATTTCAGAAAGGAATGGCTACAACAGAGTAAGGAACATTTCAGGTGCTTTATTTCCTTTGAACTACAAACGTTTGTATTTGGTTTGGTTT
The DNA here is from genome assembly GCF_963921235.1 of Mobula hypostoma. Taxonomy (NCBI): domain Eukaryota; kingdom Metazoa; phylum Chordata; class Chondrichthyes; order Myliobatiformes; family Myliobatidae; genus Mobula; species Mobula hypostoma. The sequence goes on from NC_086098.1 coordinate 38,895,681, forward strand.
AACTTAATTTTCATTTTATATAATTTCATTTTTTAATGTTGTTAATAATTTTAATACTTCTAAAGTGGAATGTCGCAGGATTTTTTAAACTGACAGTTGGGAAAGCCAAGGGACGACATAACTTAACCCATTTGTCTAGGTTTTTGTGAAGAAAACTTGTTGCAGCCTTACCACACCTAGACATTTACAGCCATTATTCTTTGTGCTACACTGGGTCTAACCAGTCTGGAACTGGTCTTATCTGGAAGCTGCTGCTTCAAGATCAACTCACAGTAAGCATAAACACACCACAGATTGGTGTGATGAGCGTGGGCAACTTGCTGCTGCCCAGAAATTCCAGGCCATAGGTGTCCCAATAGTCAAAAGTAAAAGAAAGTTAGTTACCTGAACTAAAGAGCAATATTCAAAACAAAGAGACTCAAAGGTTCTTGTTTTGTTCACGATTCACCTTTTGTAGTATTCTCTTACATAACTAGAATCTTATTGAGTTTGATCATCTTAAAAACATACATTGTAGACTTGTATTGGATACAGTTAGCTTTAAATACATTTTTTTTGGGTGGGAATTCGATTCTGACCTACAGCAATGGGAACTGGGTGTAGGGAATGGTTAGAATTGGACCTTGTGTTATCCATTACAATAGGGAGAGGTTTTGTTGTCTGTGGTGCCTTCACAGTAAACTTGTGTTATTTGAAGTATGGAGCACCAATTTTGTTGTCATTAAGTCCTCATGGAAATTTTGAATAATGAAAAGAGGTAAGGGGAGAGGTTTAAATAGATAACTTCATTTTGAAGAATATTATCTTCCAATCTCTTTTCAACTGAGAGATTAAAGTGAGCAAGTATAAATTTAAAAAGGATTGTTTTTCATGGATTCAAAGGTTTACAAGTTGGTAAAAGGAGATTTCTGGCGTGATCCCAAATGTTTCTTGTGTAAGATTCTCAAAAGCACATAGAATAGGTGCAGTGGTAGGTACGTAGTGAAAGGTTAGAGGAAGGCAGCTTGGGCAAGTTGTAGATTACAGAAATAGAATATATGTACAAGCAATAGGTGGGACAGCAAGGATTATTGTTCACACAAATGGCAGTCCACCTTTTACTGATGGAGACTAGGCCAAGGAGCCTTGAACAGCAGGAAGCCATTTCCTAGACTTCTCAGAGTAGCCCAGCCCCAAGAAGGATTCCTGTGACAGGAGTTAGCCTACCGATTAACATCTGAAAAGAGCATGGCGTCTGTTTTTGGGAGCCAAACGAGAGTGGAGGAATTACCCATTTAAATCACATGACTTCTGCTCACCTTTGAGGAAATGGACGCAGTCTCAAAAGTGGCACATTCATGGTCCATTTTTCCTTACAGAAAATGGTTTTCGGTTTTTATGACAACGCATCAGATCTTGAATGGCCAGGTGCTGACCTGGATGGCTACACGTACTTGCCACTTGCACAGTGGATGTCATTACAGGTCATAGGCTGCTGATAGGTCTCTGAAGTAACCTAAATGATGCACCTGAACCTGCAAACTTTTTTGCCTTTGGGCAGGATCATATGAAGTCTAATTAGTGGTAGATCAGAAACCAGTCTAACGTAAACAAATCTGAAAATTACTGTAGTTAAGCCACATTCAAGTTTCACAACAAAATAAGACAACCAGTAAGTCTGCAATTTGAAGGAATTCCTTAAATCAGCCATAATATCGTTCTCCTTTTCTCTCTGTCCAATTCTTTTAAACATTTCATTCAAGAGCTCTTTTTTTTTACAGTATTACCTTTTCCAAATATGTGTTAATATGAAATCCTGCAATTAATGCCAGAACTCAGTCTTAATCTTCACAGCAAGTTTGCTCCCTTTCTCATCAGTGTCCACACACTGTTTTGGAGCAAACAGAATCTAGACTTCCACCTATCACCTCCAGCTTGTACTCCTTCCTCTCCCACTTCCTTATTTTGCTTTTTTCCTCCTTCTTTTCCATTCCTGATGAATGGTCTCGGCCCAAAGCTTCAACTGTTCATTTCCTTCCATTGACGGTTCGTGACCTGCTGCGTTGAACCAGCAGTCTGTGTTCATTGCTCTGAACTACTTCTCCCTTCTTTTCTCACCCATTATTTTAACCTATGTCATCCTAGTGGATTCAAACACAAACAGTGATGAAAACTAAAATTGTCTTCCTGATCCTGCACAATGTGGATTTTCAACTCAGTTTTGGCACAATACACATCTGCAATCTAAATACCATTTTCAGTCAAACCCAAGTCAACACATCTGCAATCTAAAATCAAACCTAAACCAGCTTTGCTCCTGATAACCTGCAAACTCTTTGGAGACAAAACTGAAGGAGATGATTTTCATTAAGTGAGGAAGGTTTTCTTTTTTCTCTTCTGTCATATCTGTCATACCATAAAATTGTATGTTTTTAATAATTACACAGAGTGGCCTTGGAACTTGGAAACTGGCTCATCAGCTCTCTGTGTCCTCCATGCTGACCATCAACCACCCGTTTATACTGATCCCATTTTTTTTATTCTCCCCATTTTCCTTCAACAGCCTTCCTCACCTCCTCTCCCCCCGCCCCCTACCACTCATTGACACGTGCGGGGCTGTTTAGAGCAGCCAGTTGAACTACCAGCCTGCTCGTCTACGGGTTTACGGGATGTGGGAGGAAATCTGATTACCCAGGGAATACCCTTGTGGCCACAGGGAGAACATGCGAATGCTACACAGACAGCACCCAAGCTCAGGTGTCTGGTGCTGAGAGGCAGTAGCTCTGCTACCTATCCCACTTCGTTGTGGGTACAGCACATACTGGGTCTACTCAGTTATTTGCAAGGGGGAGAAACAGGACACTGTAAACTGTATTGTAAAATTTCATCAGGCTCCTGGTAAGTTTTCTGAAAGAAGATCAAGATGTATATATTTTTCTTTGTTTACCAAATCAGATTCACCATAGAATTTACTATGATTATACTTCTTGGTTCAAAAAAAGAATGAATAATCCAAGCTGTACTTTAAAATAAGCTTCATGAAATTGACTTACCAAATAATGGAGCAAACCAGCCTGAATTTTACCTGTTCTGACAGCAAAGCTGTTGGCAACGGATCACTGCATCACACAAATGTGATTGACACCGATGTTCCTCAGGGTATTAAGCCCTTTCCCACCTCCTTGTTCCAATAATGATCTGCCAAAAGTCTGTACTCATTTAGAAGTCTATTTATAAACAGATAACACTGTTTTTCATCCCAAATCCACGAAGAATATGGTTAGTGATTGAATGATCTAATACTGAATATAGAAAAATAACCTTTGACAATTTACCTCCAGTTATTGCCTTACCAAGGCTAATTATTCTGTGGTGTTTAGTTGAGAATAGTGGACCAAAATAGGAATTTAAGGATGCACTTTGACAATATGTTTTATTTAAAGGAATATTGAATTTAAGAGTGCAGTTATACTGGTAGGTTTCCAGTTTGCAGCAACGCTTAAGTGACCATTAACACACAAGATAAAAATCCTCATCCAGGATAAATAGTTTGAGAACCCTGAGGGATGTCACCTTACATCAGCTGGCCTCAATGCACATGAAACCTCATTTACAGAGATCACTTTATTATTGAAAGTTGGGTTGGGAATAGATGCTGGGGTGGGGGGGAAAGAAGAGGCTGGTTCAAGAACAAGACTCCTTCACAGTCCAAACTACTAAAGTGCCAAAATGTAAAAGTGCCTTAAGGGTAGCCACAATGGAAATCTATGGGTTTCAGAACAACTGCAGCAGTCGTAATAATATTTATATGAATAGAGCTTTATGCAACTCCGTTTTCAATAAGGTCTGGGCAGCTTCTTACTTGAATGGATGGTCACTGAAATTTTAGCCATGTACTGCACATATTTTTGAAATCCAGCTCTTCAGATGAATCCTTGTAATAATGCATGTACTGTTGTGCCTTTGTATACCTGTGGATTTTCATATACCTCCTGGTGATAAACCATTGCAAAAGATATTTGTGCTCAGTAGACTATAAAATAGATTTAAAGAACTGTATATAAAAAACTATGAAGATAAGGTTAAGAATTGATAGAAGAGTTTGTGATTTATGATTATCAAACATCTTTATATTCCTTGTCCAGCTTCTTGTCCACAGTAACTTATTTCTGACGCTTGTGTGCCTGTAATGTGTGCATGAGTGTGATTGAGCCAAGTCCCCTGACTGCACCTTATTTTAGATGAAACAAAATGAATTGTACGTCCATTTTTCAAATTACTTCCAGTTGAAGTAATCTAACCGTACATGAGCCATAACTGGGCCGTGAGTTTTAAAGATGAAATATCACAAAAAACTTCACTTAGATCCTGCCCACCAATGATTTATTGATGACGATATAAATAGAAGCACTTAGATTTATATACAACATTTCACAACCTCAGGACGTCTAGTTCATAAACTACTTCAGAATTGTTTGGAAACTATCTACACTGAAAGATTTATTTAAAGCTTTGAGGAACACATTCACAATAAAGCCTCTGTAAAAATATTATTTCATCGTCCCTCTTTTGATAAGGCTACCTTACCGTTCACTATTTCCAGCTGAGACCTCATTCTTCTCCCAAGAAAGCCACTCTACCATCAGCCAATGAGAGCACTTGTTGGGTATATCAGTGGCTTCATTTTTCATTTCTTCTCAGTGAGAAACAGGTTTGCTGCTATTTGCAATAAGCGTTGCATTTGCACGGCCAAGAATGTTAAGTTTTGCATATAATTGTGCCTCTGAATCCAATCCACGATCCATGAAACAGCATTACTATACACACTGAACTATGATGATCCATAGTAAGAATATTTAAACCAAGTGATTTTAAATTTAAAAGCAGCTTTTACTATAGCAAAGTATACTAAAGTATAAAGCAATTCTGAGGATAATAGATGCCTGGATTTTAACAAAATTACCTTTTAAAGTTTTTCATATTTAGTTCCTGTTAGATGACAATCATTGAATTTTTTGTCTACAAATGGTTGATAAATTCCATAGCTAGTTATTAGTTCTAGATTGAATTGCCAATGTGCAATCTATGATAGGTTAATCATTATTATAATTCAAATGTATATGAATATATAATTCAGATATGTAAGAATTTTGTATTACAACCATACATCTATTGCAGTAAAGTACTGGCAGAAGACACCAGGTTTTTGCATCAGATCAGAGCAGAATATCAAAGCAGAATATCAAAGCATTTTGCTGCTTTAGTATCAATTATTTCCCATCTATTACAGTTAAATATGAGCCACACACCAGTGGCCTAATTTGCAGCTGCTCCACCCCACCCCCCATTTTGTGAAAATCTAACCAACAACAGATATTGTTCATTAGACCATAGCATTCATCTAATATGCAATCCAGTTCTGCTTACTTTCATCCAGACACTTGCAATAAATTGTGAAGCAAGAATGAGATTGTGGCAGTGCTGGAGTGGAAATGAATGAAGTTTTTAAGTCCTGAAGGGATTAATTATAGCGTCAAAGAAACCAAGGTCAAACTGTTCAATGTTAATCTATGATAAGCAAAGGTTCACAGTTTATTTCCTCAAATGGAAAAAACTCATAATAAAAAAAATGACCTTTATTGTGAATGGAAAGAAGTTCTTCCATCAGTACTTTATTTGTATGAAAGATTAAACTATTCATTCCCAATATTGACTACAGAGGGAGCACTGGCTTGATCCACAACCTACAGTGTTTTAATGAACTGGCAATGAGGCCAAATGAGATGCTGGAACAACAACAGAAAAGGTTTCAGATTCTCTGGAGGTCCCAAAATTGTGCAACCTAATCACAATGTAATCACTGGTGTTGACAAACACAGCAAAATTACAGATTGCAAATATTAACATAAACAATAAATGAGATTGCTTGGTGGTTGTTCTTGTTGGCAGTGGGAGGTATGCTAATCAATACATTAGTAAGAACAATCTGTACTTCTAAGAATAGTCCATTAATATGTGAAGGAAGAGAGGGAAGCCTTTGTTTTACATCTTATTTGAAATACTACTGCCAGAAGTGTTGCAATCATTTAGCACCATTTTAAACAGTCATCTTAGACTTTATGTGCAACTGAATATTGGGACTTGCTTGCAGAGTTGTTAAGCTTAGAAGCCCGAGTGTTACCACTGAGTTAAATGCATTCCATGGCTGGAGACTGACACTAAACCAAACTCCGTGCAATTTCTTGGATGTTCGGAAACACCTCAGAAATACTGAAGGAAAAATTGGCAAGGTTTTTCTGTGGGGAATAGCTACATGTGTGGGGGTTGCTGTTTTTATCTTATGTCTACATGGGTAGTGGTGCACTACTTCTAATCCGAATGGAAAATGGATGCATCCATGACATTTCAAAAGCATATGCTTACCTTCCTAGAAAGCTAAAAGGTTTTGATCACAAAACTGTTCATCATAAATTCAGGATTTCTAATGATGAGATGCTAAGACAGAACAACTAGTCTAGCCTTACATACTTGCACTGCATACTCAGGACATGTTTAGGACTGGAGCAACAAAGCTGACCTACTTGGCCTAGAACATGGTGAGATACACTTAGTCAATTAATAAAGGTACTGTACAGCATGAAATTTCAATCATGTTTACCATGTCAACTGATAATTGATACAATTTCAACTACTGAGTGCGGTAAAAATTGAGTAGCAGCAGTATCCTGCATGTGATTGTGGATTAGCTTCTGTGCCTACAGTAGAATGAAGTGGTTGAGGAAACAATTAAAAGTGACTGCCACTCTTTAAGAAGCTTCTGAAACAAGGCAAAATGGATCCTGAAATCTGGACATATGGAAATTGGTGTTAACAAGAGTTAAACAGGAGGATGGAGAAGGATGGTAGCATAAGTATGAACTAGTCATCAATGCATGTTAGACAACCGCAATGGTGGAAGCTGCTGAGATCTTCCTTGAAGTACACATAGCAATGTGCAAAATATCTTGGCAAATTGCATCTCGTGGCCTGCCTTATCTAGTATGATCATTATAATATTTATAATTGGCTATTGTTTATTAATGTGCACTATTTAATCCAGTTACACTACATTTAAACAGACCAATAATTTTACTGTACTGTACAGTATTTAGATCAGTTAAGATGCACCATTTCCTGTATGCTATACAATAGTTATGCTCACATTTGAAAGAAATCAGGAACAAGTTCCTATTAATTGAATTACATACACCTAACTTTTTTGTTAAAACACAGTGTACTCAATATTAATTGCCGGCATAATGCATTGAGACCTCCATACAAGAGATGCCTGGTAAAAGTACTTGTAAATTTCAACAATCAAGGCTTCTTGTCCAATATAGAAATAAATCATTTTTCAGTGAAATAAACCGTCTTAATTGATGCTAAAGATTGCAATATGTGATGTTATTTAAGTATAATAAGACAACAAATACCCCATTTTAAACTAAATATTAAGAGTCGAAGTTGTTCATGTTAATCCACCAAACCAGGTTAGTTAAGGAAAAAAAAAGACACTTAAAAAAAAGTTACACACATCAAAGTTGCTGGTGAATGTCAGGACGAAGGGGCTCGGCCTGAAACGTCGACTGTACTTCTTCCTAGAGATGCTGCCTGGCTGCTGCGTTCACCAGCAACTTTGATGTGTGTTGCTTGAATTTCCAGCATCTGCAGAATTCCTCGTGTTTACGTACTTAACAAAAGTTGCTTATTCTTTCTTACAAATCTCAATTAATCTTTTCCAAATTTTGATTTCACATCTCAATTTCATTAAAATGATAATTAAATGTGGTTACCCAGGATAGAATTGTTAAATTTTCAACTATTCACAACTTAGAACATAAAAATTTAAAGCACATTACAGATCCTTTGGCCAACTCGAGAGACTATGTATTTTCCCTTGCGCCTAGCCCTCTGTTTTTCTAAGCTCCATGTACCAAGACCGATCAAAATGGTAATGTAGAAAAGTGGCGGTGGAGTTGTAAAAGAAAAGCAAGGGATATTTGCTGCTATTTTACAGGAGATGCAGATCGTACCCAAGATAGAATACATGTTGCAGAATGTGCCAAGTTCACATCTGGTATCATATTGCCTATTCTAGAGTTTATTAGAAGAAAAGGTGAATTGTTTTTAAAAATGTGGAAGAAATCTACTTTGAATGGATGAAGAATAATTCTCTTCAGATTCGAGCAATCATTCATGTTCAGATGAAGCCGAGTGTCATCGTACATTAGCTCAGTAGAGATAGCTGGTCAAACTCACTAAATTAAGGGATTATTATGTCCTGATCATTTACAGAACTAAAATAAAATCTTCAGCACTTGGAAATATTACAAAGAATTGACAGCAAACAAGTTTACCCCTATATGCTTTGAGACTCTCCACAATTCATCATCTCCACTAATATACATTCCTTTTCCAGCCTCCCTCAAGTGCACATACAGTACATTTGTCTTAATCATGCCATATGACAAAGATCCCAATTTCTTACTTCTCTCAGACTGAAGACGAGGATAATCTCTTCCATAAATTGATAGCTAATCCATTTAAAGATTGATTATGAAAAGTGTGAAATGTCATAAACATCATATAGACAATAGGTGCAGGAGTAGGCCATTCAGCCCTTCAAGCCAGCACCGCCATTCACTGTGATCATGGCTAATCATCCACAATCAGTACCCTGCTCCTGCCTTCTCCCCATGTCCCTTGACTCTGCTATCATTAAGAACAGAGCATATAGTCAGCAGCAGGATCACAGACACAAAATAATAGTCCATTGTGTTGTGAGTCAAGATCCCCGATCATACACCTGTAATGTGCAAGTCCACATTAAAGCACCTCATGGGACAGCTCAACAATATTCTAAGCTGTGATACAGCTCTTTTCCCATAATGCCTGATAAGCATTGAACCTGAATTGTACTTGGATGTTATTGAGCTGCAAAACGCAGTATTACTACAAAACACTACTTTAAAAACCTACTGACCCTTCAAATGAAAGTGTAATTTCTCTAAATAGAAGCTGTTAGAAGCCTGTGAAATAAACCTTTCATATCATGTCACACAATATAACAAATTTTGGGATGGTTAGAATTTACTCACATAAAAACAGGTTGAAGGTAAAAACATGGGTTCAGAAGTTAGATTGAATCATAGTTTATAGCTGGCCTTTGTGAATGCTCATATGAAAATTATGGTGTGAATTTTATGTGTGCTGTGTTGTGTGTAACATATTTGAGGTACAGAGATTTCCCTGTAATAAAGTGTCAAGCTCTACAGGAGCCAATGTTCTTTGTTGTACTGTTTTGTAAATAGAGGTAAATGTTCTTGTTTTATATGTGGGTGAACATGTACACAGGAGTGTTGAACATCAGATGTTGTGTACTTTTGAAATATTTTCATGTCAATAAAAATGACTGCAAACAGAAAACTTTTCCCGTCATTACTTATTAGTCTTGCAATCCACGATGAGACCATTCTTGAGCAATTCAGATTGACTTTTTATGTGTTGGTCATGAATTTTCAATAGATTGTTGTTACAATAAAGACTTAATTTCTCGATGTTTTCACTAGCATTTTTTGAACAATTTTCACCAAACATGTACTTTTCAAATTGCAATTTATCAAATATCTTTGAGGAAAAAAAGTGCATGAAGTGAAATTAAACCCAACATTTATCGTTTTTACAGAGGATATGAAAAGCCAGATGATCAATTGTTTAATATAACTTTTAATAGAAGTGACACATTAAAGCACTTCATGGGACAACTCAACAACATTCCAAGCTGTGATACAGCCCTTTTCTCATTGTGCCTGATAAGGATTGAATCTGAATTGTGCCTACATGTTACAATTTAGTTGGGTCTCTCTAGATGCCAGATGAGGTACATTAACAGCAGCAATAACTACTGAGAATAATTCATCATTCTATGTGTGAACCTAAAAATAAAGAATGCTTTTCCAACTATGCATACTTGGACCATGATAACACTATATACTGGGCCTCCTGATGAAACCTATATCAAGTACATATGTGCAAAGTAGGAAGCCTACTCCCAAGTATATAATAATCTGAAAGATCATTAAGCTTTGAGCATCTAGTTTGTTGCATGGCTCTTAATTGATAGATATGCACCAAGAAGGCTTCCTCTTCCCACATATGCAGGATTCACAACTAAACTTTTAAGAGGATTTGCATAAAAAAGAAAATTGTAGAAAGGACTGTGAACTATGAATATATTTTGTTTTCATCAGAATCCTGGAAGAAATACAGAATCATGGTGAATATACACTTATTACCCAGTACACAACTATGAATCATTTTCTGGGAGGATATTCAAGTATGATCCATCATGAGATGCACAAAATGGAAGAAATGATGCCGATGCAGTATCAAAATTAATTGCATAGCCCTTGAACACAAATCATGCCAGTGACAGGAAAAGACCTTTTCCAACGATCTTCAGGTAACACTGCAAGCTAACATTTTGGAAACAAAGAAAATTAGAAAATGCTGGAAACTCTAAGGGCTGTCAGCTATAATGAAGGATCCCTAACCAGAATTATCAGTTGCTTTTCTTTTCACAGATGCTGACAGACATTATAAACATTTCCAGCAGTTTCTTGAATTTCAATTACTCAGGAAAAGTGGGATCATCTGAATGAGTCACCTTCCTTGTTTCCATTGTTTTAACTCTAAAGATGTCCCAAGCACAGTTAGTATACTAGTCTTATATCAATTCCAATTAATGACAATGGTCTTCAAAGTGACATTGGACAAACAAGGTTTGTATGCATTTCTTGTGATGAGTTTGCATGAATGTTACAACCCAGCCGATTAAAAATAAGGCAAGGTAAGTTAGCTGACCAGAAATGTTGCTACAAAACTTGGTTATCATCTCACAAGTGATCCAGACATCACTCTTCTGGCAGGACTGTGACGATTAGTCACAAAACCATCTCATCCTTTCCCTGAAGTTGGAACTGACGGAAGTATTACTGTATGGAACTTTATAGTAGTTCAGAACAGTCTAAGACTAGACAACCCACCACCCCGAAACTTTCTTTCAGGAGGCAGGCTTCAAATTTTTGCAATCTGTAGAACAATCCAAGAAAGCTGACAATGTTTACTTATGATCTCCAGTGCCCACTTTACTTATTGCACGGTCTCTGTCACAATTGCTGTAATTAAAATAATCATAACTTTATTTACTAAGTTGTTGGAATAATATCCAAGCATAGGAAGAAAACAAGTAAAAAATTAAAATGTTTTAATTGCATATTATGACCAAAGTAACATTTAAATATAAAATGACACTCAGACTTGAAACCCGAGAATACCAGAGTATTAGTCATACTCCAAATACATATAGACACAAAGATCAAAAACTGAGATAACATTAAGCAAGGTGAAAGATTAATTGGAATGGATATATAAACTGACCTTGGGTTACATCCTTATGGATTAGTAATTACTGCAAAATAAACAGGCATCTACTTTGGCTCGAGCCAGCCAGAAGCCTTCCTTCCCTTCTACAAAATGTACTGGTGGATAAGAAGCAACAATTCTTGCCACATAGTGTCCTTTTCTTATCAGATGTTATATACAAGGTGCACTGTAGAATGATATGGTCAGGAGAGAAGCCTACTAAATCAGGCAATATGACATCAGAATGCGGTACTTTTCTTAAAAGGCATCCATTTTGCGATAATTCAACAACACTTCTTTCTAAATAAATATAGTATCACTAAGACATTTTAATAAATGACTTGCTGTGTTATAAATAGTTGGAATGAATATGAAGGGTTCACCAGGCTCTTGAAAAGAGGCAGCTACAAAGACTACATGGCTAATGGTAACCATTTTAAACTTTAATCATCAGCATGTGAACTTGTGCACGACAACATATAAAATCAATAATAAAAATCTGGGAAATTACTGCATGAAAACAGTGTGTCAAACTTTCTAAATTATGAATGTTCTCAAGTTAGACATTTGCTAACTATGCAGAGATTTCTATATAGAACTAACTTGAGATTTTTACAATAATTATGTATAAATATTTAAGACATTAGTGTCAAGAAATTCGACCCTGCTCTATTTTAATCAAGCTGCATAATAGCTCTCGCATGTTCTAGTCCGCTTCCAAAGCTAATGAATTTGCAGAAGCATAGTAGAACATGCGCTGCAAAACTAATTGCCCAAATAATTTTTACAAAAGCCAAATTTTCCTGATTGATTAAAGTCAGTTACCCAAGGATGCAAACTACCTTGGCATACTCAACAGGCCAGTGCACCAATGGCTATGGCTTTCTGAAGCATGAACATACATGATGGATCAGAGAATGGTGAAACTAAAATGAAACATTTTATACAAAAGGCAACATTTTAATCTCTGTGCCACATTCACAGCTTTAATTTCTAAGAAATAATTAACAAACTCTTATTAGCAACTGTACACTCTGTCAAGTGTTTTAAATTCATGTTCTAAAGCTGAGTTTCATTCCACTCTTTGCCTTGAACAATCAAATTCACTAATGTTACATGATGATAACTGTGTAATTATAATATTTAAACTTTTCAGGGAACTCTTAAAAAAAAATCATATTACTTGCAAGGGATGACCAACAGGAAAACAAGTCTTGATTATGATATTAATACAGAAATAACAGCTTATGGGTGGGGGTAAGAGCAACATGGAATGCATTAAAGAAACAAAATTTAGCATTTCCCTCAAAGCAGTTCAGCCATGTCAGAGAGGAAAGTACTCTTTGTGCTTGATCAAAAATAATGGTGCAAGGAAGGGAAATGATAGTGCTTTATAGTATAGTTAAACAAGACTTAAGCTGCATTAATGCAAGAGGTAATTAAATTATCATGAAAAGTGAACTTTTTGTTGATTGAACTTTCAGGTGAGTTTTCTGAATTTAGGGGCTGACTTGGGAAAAGAAATTTATAAAATGGAAAGTGCAGATAAACACAGTGCACTAATCTAAATACTGTACATTAATCTAAACTAAGACATTTAGTACATCGATGCATTGCTGTGTTAAATACTGATACACTGCACTCAGAATGGTAAAATTTGGTATCCAGTTACATATGCCAAGCAAAAAAAAAATCAATTATGTTATTCAAGGAAGGCACCCCTTAAATGGAATAATGATGAAGAGTATCATTTCATGGCAGCATTGTCAAAGATTTGGAAATGAACCACTTTCCCGCAGTTTTGGTCAGATGTAAAAGAAAAAGCAAAGTGTGGGAATTGCATTAAAATAAGTTATTTATATGCAACCTAAAATACAGCACATCTTGAATACATTTCCATTCAAGATTAAAAGACAAAGAAATCAATTCATGAATATAAGTGATACAACATTTGAGGACAAAGCACTGGTATGGAAACATCCATTGCACCACACTCTTCGGAACATGCTACATTTTAACAGTGCTTTCTCTCCCTTTTACAATGGTTTACAAACAGGAATGAAGCCAAATGTCTTTTGATGTGGGATTCATATAACAAGGATAAAATGTTGCATGACATTGCTCACCCAGAATCACTCACTAGGTTAGGCAGTACCTTTAAAAATAGAGCAATTTTTAATTTCCTATACTTTACATGAAGGGGAAAAAAAGCTCAACTGGTAGCTTAAATGCATCTACATTGAAAGTGCTAATATCACTATCAACTTCTGTACCTATAATAAAAAATAACTGAGTTGTGATTTTGCCATAGCAGGGAAGGCAGTTATTAATTCTTGCTGGTCGTAGGGAATTAAGAATTTCAATACAGAAGGCAATTCCTGTGCAAGTGATGTGGGAGTGATGTATTTCAGCCACAAAATGGTAAAGGTCATTCTATTTGCACCCAATTCCAGTGTGCAAATGTGTCATAAATGCACATGGAAAACAATGTTTGAACTGGGGTAAAGGTAGTAATATGAAACAACAAAGACTATAAATGTACTGACGTTATGTAGTTCTCTAATTTGCACTGACCATTCACAACAAAGTGACTACGAAACCTTACAGAGAGTCTATTGTTTTGTTTTGAGGTAGTTGTATTACAAGGTGCATCCAACTACATCAGCTAGGTTCAGATTTACAGATCTTTAAATGCCCAACCTACATGCAACAGCAAATAAATGAAATACACACAACATAAAACAGAAATTCAAGAGAAATTAGAAAGGCAATTATATCACTGGTTGTATTATAATTATTATAAAACAAACATCACTTGTAGAAAACAACTTGAAAAACTACAAATTCTGAATCAATTTTACAGGATTTTTTTGGGCGGGAGGAGGGAGTTGCAAGATGGAATAAAGGGAGAGCATGAACTGTTCAAAGCATTCTTTAGAAAGGTTCACAGCCAAAAAGCCAAATGTTACACATAGTGCATATTTAACTTGAAAAAGCAATATGGAAATGACAGCAATGCTCAGTGTGAGCAATTGATCATTGCCTGTTTTACAAATAGCCATGTTAAAAAAATCATGAAATGCCATTCAAAATACAAAAGGGAGTCAGTTTTCAGCAATAATGTATTCAGAGGAAATTGCTTCCTAAATTCCATACTTCTAAGAATAACCATTTATGTTGATAGCTAGTGTAGCTCTTCACTAGCATGCACTACAGGTCACAACGCCAACAGCACACAGACTTTGGACTAATGATCTACCAAAGGAAAAGCAATGGAATCTGGGGAAAATTAGACTTCGATCCAAAATGAAAGGGAAGCTTCTGGATACATCCAGAGTGAGACCAACCTTTTATAACTTCACTGTACCAATGAAGTGACACAATCATAGAACAAGAATGAATCAAATTTTTGAGAGTCTTGCAAACTCTTACTTTATAAGGCTAATTACAGTTAAGACCAGGAATAAAGTTATTGCCATGCAAATATAAATTTTGCTTTATATGTACAATTATAAAATCCTGAACTATTTACTGCACATAAACTAAAAAAGTTAATTCAGTCCATTCATACTTTAGATAATCTCATTGTTTCTCTTAAAAATAAATGTGACCTGTTTTTACCTGCCTCAGTAAGACACCAACCAATACACCAATTCTCAAACGATATTTTCATGCAAAGATATGATTTTCTATTATATAACCAAATGCTAGCAAGGGTGCTTAGCAAGATGGCAGAAAACCTGGGAAAACTATTTCCAATTCAATTTCTTTAAAAAAGTTTGCAAAAAAATTGCATGACATTTCATGATTTTAACATTGGTTTTGTAAAATTGTTCCTAGCAGCTAAAAACCTGTCAATCCTGTGAAATCAGACACGTTCACTTTTGTCTCAAAGCTTTTCTTTTGTTGATTAAAGGCCAATGCTACTCCTCACTCACAACATCTAAATAAGATTCAGGAAAATCATAACAACCAAAGTGAAACTTTTTGACTACTTCATTTGAAAATCCGGTGGCAGAATTTGTTTTGATCAGCAGCGCTAAACAGGGTCTATAACATTGACACTTGTACTCCTCTCTCCATATTCATATCCACTGAAGCCAATAAATGGGTGGGACGAATATAAATGGTGACTGATATCACTGCGCTACTTTAGAGTCTGTGATCAAAGGCAACTTTCTACCCCAATGTGTCTGATTCATTTGATTGAACTCCAGTAATACATTTAAATAAGACATTATTCTATACAACAAACTTTAAAAAAAAATACACAGCTGAACCTAGCAGGCAGGAATAGCTGTGTCTCATTCAATTATTGTGCCCCAACAGGATCCAGTAGGTGTGAGCTATGTTACAACTCCATTTGTTGCTTGGAAAATTCAAAGTAGCGGTATGTCAACCCAAGAATGGTGGCTTCATATTATTGTTTGCATCACTGTTTCTACACTGTGCATGATGTTAGAGACAATGGGACTCTCAATTGGTTGTTACTGTAGGCTGGAACATAGAACTGAATTGTGCTTGGTATTCCTTGATCAACTTCCTGCTGACATGTGTGTTAAGGCTCCGTACACAGTGGGCTCGAACAATGCCAGATTGCCCAGCAGACAGAACCCATCCATGGGCATCCAGATTGGGATTGAAACGGACCTGGTAGAAAAAGACAGCTAAATTAGATAGACAAGCTTTATTATTTTTAAAAAAATGACTTTCCAAACTGCAAGAAATATTAAATGTTAGATCCATACATGAAATCTGAAGGCAACATACTTGTTAAGAGCAACAATAATGTAGGAAAACCAATTTTAAAAAAGTACTTAAAAATGGGGACAGCATTCTGGTAGGAATAACCACAATAGTTTATTTTTTAAAAAAGGGCAAAACAAGACAAAAAAATTGATGCCAAATACTAAGAGCTAAAAAGCAACATGTTAGAAGCAACAGTTTGTTTACAGTTAACAGTTCCTGATGTTTATAGTTTTCAGTTAATGTTCTATGGATTTGCTAAGTATGCCCACAGAAAAAGATTCTCAGGGTTGTATGTAGTTATATGGGTTCTGATAATAAATTTTACTTTGAACTATAAATCTGAAACAAAGCAAAAAATGCTCAAAATACTTTGCATGTCAGGCAGTATCTGTGGAGAGGGAAGGAAACGAAGTTAAGAGTTCTGATCAATCCCCCTTAATCAGAAGCAAATGGCCAGAGAACAGAAAATGTAGGTGTGAAATTAAAAAAGGAAATTAGGAAGGTAAAACAAGTGGATGATAAAAATTCATAAGTGAAATCATAAGCAGGCTTTATAGGAACAGAAGAAGAGGATAACATTTCTTACTAAATTGATTTAATACACCCTGCAAAAATATTTATAGTTTATTATTGATAACTGTTCTTGGCAGTATGAGTAGAACTCCACATTTAATAACAATTGGAAGTTCCTTGTTTTGATCCAAGAAATCTGATGGACTCTTTGGAAGTGTGACATCTGAAAAAGAATTTAGGCCTTTGGATAACTTTTTGTATCTTCAATTTAGCTGTACACAGAGAGCCACAAATAACAAGTATGTTAGACGTGCTAGATCATCAGGCTTAGAGGATAAGCTTCCAATGTTGCTATTACAGTTCCAGACACTGGACTGTAAAATTAAATTTTCTTCATTTTACACATCATTTGTTCTTGTCCATCTTTTAATATATAAAGGCAACTGAGACACAATACTGCACCAGAATGCCAAATGGAGCTTAACTGCATTCTCTGACATTCAGAACTTAAGAGTATGTGCCACTCAGTAAACATATACAACAGACAATTTGATGGTGTGTGGCTTTAAAGAGACCTAAACCATATAACCTGGAACTGAAAGAAAGTGAACACAACAGGGAAGCTACAAAACCATGAGAAAAAGAAGTTAGAGAAGGCTAATGTAGAAATCTGTTTGGCTGATGTGAATGACCCTTCATTTAATTTTCATGGCCACTTTTCCTCAGAAACAGAAGAAATTCTGCAGACGCTAGAAATCCTGAGCAACACACACAAAATGCTGGAGGAACTCAGGTTAGGCAGAATCTATGGAACAGTCAGCTTTTCTGGCTGTTCATCAGAACTGGAAAGGAAAGGGAAAGATGCCAGAATAAGAAGGTGGGGAGGATGGGAAGTTAGATGCTGAGAGGTAATATGTGGAAAAGGCAATGGGCTAGTAAAGAAGGAATCTGACAAAGAGGAGAGAGGGTAGGAACAGGGGCACCGGGGGAGGCGATAGGCAGGTGAGAAGAAGTGGCAGGAGGCCAGAGTAGGGATTAGAAGAGGGAAGGGGGATGGGAAAAAATTACCAGAAATTGGAGAAATCAATGTTCATGTCATTAGGTTGGAGGCTACCTAGATGTGTTATGAGATGTTGTTCCTCCAACTCGAGAGTGGCCTCATTGTGGCAAAAAGAGGAGGCCATGGATTGACATGTCAGAAAGGGAATGGGACAGGAATTAAAATGGGTTACAACCGGGAAATTCTGCTTTTTGTGGATAGAAGAGAGGTGCTCAATAAAACAGTTCCTCAATTTTCGCCGGTTCTCAGCAATGTAGAGGAGGCCACATTGGAAGCACCGGATACAGTAGATGACCTAAACAGATTGACAGGTGAAGCGTATCCTCAGTGCTACTTTCCTGACTTTCCTGCACAAACCATACTTCCCTTGACTTCCTTACAATTCTGAACTCCAATTATCTACTCAATAATTGAGCTATCAAGTTCCACTACGTCTTGGGTGAAGAAATTTCTTTTAATTTCCAAGCTAAATTGTTAACCGCTTATTTTGAGACTGGGAGCCATGCTTCCAGACAGCTCATCCTGATTCCAGCACTAGCTAAAACCCGTAGGAACTCTGTCTATTCCAACATGATCCAACTCTTCCATGCTCAAGAGATAGGCCCAGACTGCTTAAAAGGACAAACACTCCTTGCAGGAATTATTCTGGTGAATCCTTACTTCAGCCTTTCACAAGGAGACATACTCCCTGATCTACAAGTGATAGACTTCCAAATTTTCAAAAGGATAATGAAAGTAACAGAGAGAAATAGTAAAGTGGAGAGGGTCAGGTAAGGAGGAAATAATTACGATTTTAGCACACATAAAACCCTCACTCAAATTACTGATGTCGATTGCAAACAGCTGGAGCTATAGCATTGATCCTGCTAGAACCAGCCACCAAAACCAAAAGTGACCCGTTTACTCCTACATTATTTTCCGTCCATTAACCAATCCTCTATTCATTACAGTACATTAACACCAATACTCTACATTCAGATTTTGCTCAAATATCTCTTGTAGCCGCTCATCAAATGCATCACAGCAACTGGTTCACCATCATCTATTTTGGTAATTATAACCTCAAAAACAAGTTTTGTCAAATATTAATCCCCTTCCATAAATCAATAGTGTTATTGCTCAGTCTCATTCTCATCTTCTACGTGCTTTGTGCCAGAGTCCCAGCTGACCAGCAAGAACACTTTTACATTGAATTATATTGTTAGACTCAATATCGCTACACCAAAGATTTGGCAGTTCATTTGGGCAGGATTTAAAGTAGTTTAAGGTCGCCTGGGCAGGGTATGGAAACCAGTGCACAGACTCACAAAGGATAGAAGGCCTTGCTGAAAATGGTGGGCAAGAAATCAGGGAGCAGGTATCCAAGGATGTGTTACTGGCTGCACGTTAGTGTAGCAGTTAGCATATTGCTATTATAGTGCCAGTGACCCAGGATCAATTACCACTGCTGCCAGTAAGGGATCCTAACAAGGGCCGATTGATAATTTCATGGCCTAAGGTAGAAGGAGTCAATTTTAGAAAACCTAGGCACATTTATTTTTCCTATATGTACACACTTAATCCAGCGGTCGTGGAGCACACTGATCCCTTCTTTGTAGAAGTCAGTGTCTTGGACCTCCAGAAGTGGTCCACAGCACGGGTGATTGATAAGTTCGTTGCCTAAGGTAGAAGGAGATGAGTTATTAACTTCAAATTTTCTGCATTTCCACTCAAAGAGTTGCCCGGCTGGTGGTGCAATGGCATCAGCGCCAGACTCCGGAGCGAAGGTGCCCGAGTTCAAATCCAAGTCGGGCCACCCCCCCGAGCATGCTTTCCACCCGTGCTGGGTTGAGCGTCGAGCTAGCCACTCGGCCTCGTAAAAAAAAAGGGTCGAGTCAAGAACATTCATATCGTGACCCAGTTAATCCGAAAGCAGACAGCACGCGCCAGACAAGAATGGCTGTCTGGTGCGACACACACGAAAAAAAAGTTGAACTGCACGTGCATGTAACCAGAGCTGTATAACTCATCTCCTTTTACCCTAGGGCACGAACTTATCAATCACCTCTGCTGTGGACCACCTGGAGGTACAAGACACTCTTGTTACATGCACGTGCAGTTCAACTCTTTGACTGATAATACAGGAAGTTTGAAGTTAATAACTTATCTCCTTCTACCTTAAGCCATCAACTTATCAATCACCCCTGCTGTGGACCACTTCTACAAAGAAGGGATCTGTATGCTCCACGACCGCTGGACTAAGTGTGTACATGTAGGAGGGGACTATGTGCTTTGTTCAGGGTGTCAGATGTGGGAATCCTGGGAGACTTCCAGCCTCTCTGATGGCCACATCTGTGCCAGGTGCACCGAGTTGCAGCTCCTCAGAAACCGCGTTAGGGATCTGGAGCTGCAGCTTGATGACCTACTGCTTATCAGGGAAAGTGAAGAGGTGATAGACAGGAGCTACAGGGAGGTAGTCATCCCTAGGCTACAGGAGTCAGAACACTGGGTCACTGTCAAGAGAGGGAAGGGAAATGCCTGGATAGTGGAGAGCACACCTGTGGCTGTCCCCCTCAGCAACAAATATCTTGTTCTGGATGCTGTTGAGGGGGATGACCTGACAGGGGACGCCCACGGTGACCGGGTCTCTGGCACTGAGCCTGGCGCTGTTGTGCAGGAGAGAAGGAGGGTGAAGAGAAATGTGGTAGTCGTGGGGGATTCCATAGTCAGGGGAACAGACAGGAGATTCTGTGAGCCTGACAGAGATACCCACATGGTGTGTTGCCTCCCAGGTGCCAGGGTACGGGATGTCTCGGATCGGGTCCTGAATATTCTAAAGGGGGAGGGTGAGCAGCCAGTTGTCTTGGTACATGTTGGTACCAATGACATAGATAGGACAAAGGAGGAGGTCCTGAAGAGAGACTTCCAGGAGTTAGGAAGGAAGCTGAGAAGCAGGACCTCCAGGGTAGTAATCTCGGGATTGCTACCTGTGCCACGTGCTAGCGAGGGCAAGAGTAGTCGGATCAGGCAGATGAATGCCCGGCTGAGAGACTGGTGTAGGGGGCAGGGCTTCAGATTCTTGGATAATTGGGATCTCTTCTGGGGGAAGTATGACCTGTTCAAAAAGGACAGGTTACACCTGAACCCGAAGGGGACCAATATCCTGGCGGGAAAGTTTAATAGAGCTGTTAGGGAGGGTTTAAACTAATTTGGCAAGGGGATGGGAACCAGAATGATAGAGCGGAGGAAGGGGAAAACAGAAATAAATCTAAGATAGTGAGCAGTAAAGATGTCAGGAAAGACAGGCAGGTGATGGGGCAAATGTGTAGCCATTGGGATGAGTTGCAGTGCAATAATGTTGCAGTGAAATCAAAGCAAAAAGTATCAAATACTGGTCTTAAGGTGTTGTACTTAAATGCACGCAGCATAAGAAATAAGGTGGATGATCTTGTTGTACAGCTACAGATTGGCAGGTATGATATTGTGACCATCACTGAGACCTGGCTAAAGGATGCATGTCTCTGGGAGCTGAACGTCCAAGGATACACGGTGTATCGGAAGAATAGGAAGGTAGGCAGAGGGGGAGGTGTGGCTTTATTGGTAAGAAATGATATTAAATCATTAGAAAGAGGTGACATAGGATTGGAAGGTGCAGAATCTTTATGGGTTGAGCTAAGGAATAGCAGGGGTAAAAGGACCCTGATGGCAGTTATTTATAGACCTCCAAACAGCTGCAGGGATGTGGACTACAAATTACAACTGGATATAGAAAAGGCTTGTCAGAAGGGCAGTGTTATGATAATTGTGGGGGATTTTAACATGTGAGTAGATTGGAAAAATCAGGTTGGCACGGGATCTCAAGAGAGAGAATTTGTAGAATGTCTGCAAGATGGCTTTTTAGAACAGCTTGTTGTTGAGCCCACTAGGGGATCGGCTGTACTGGATTGGGTATTGGGTAATGAACCGGAGGTGATTGGAGAGATTGAGGTGAAGGAACCCTTAGGAGGCAGTGATCATAACATGATTGAGTTCACTGTGAAATTAGAAAAAGAGAAGCCGAAATCTGATGTGTCAGTGTTTCAGTGGAGTAAAGGAAACTACAGTGGCATGAGAGAGGAACTGGCCAAAGTTGACTGGAAAGAGACACTGGCGGGAAAGACGGCAGAGCAGCAGTGGCTGGAGTTTATGCGAGAAATGAGGAATGTGCAAGACAGGTATATTCCAAAAAAGAAGAAATTTTCGAGTGGAAAAAGGATGCAACCGTGGTTGACAAGAAGTCAAAGCCAAAGTTAAAGCTAAGGAGAGGGCATACAAGGAAGCAAAAATTAGTGGGAAGACAGAGGATTGGGAAGTCTTTAAAACCTTACAAAAGGAAACCAAGAAGGTCATTAAGAGAGAAAAGATTAACTATGAAAGGAAACTATCAAATAATATCAAAGAGGATACTAAAAGCTTTTTCAAGTATATAAAGAGTAAAAGACAGGTGAGAGTAGATATAGGACCGATAGAAAATGATACTGGAGAAATTGTAATGGGAGATGAGGAGATGGCAGAGGAACTGAACAAGTATTTTGCATCAGTCTTCACTGAGGAAGACAGCAGGATACCGGACACTCAAGGGTGGCAGGGAAGAGAAGTGTGTGCAGTCACAATTACGACAGAGAAAGTACTCAGGAAGCTGAATAGGCTAAAGGTCGATAAATCTCCTGGACCAGATGGAATGCACCCTCGTGTTCTGAAGGAAGTAGCTGTGGAGATTGCGGAGGCATTAGCGATGATCTTTCAAAAGTCGATAGATTCTGGCATGGTTCAGGAAGACTGGAAGATTGCAAATATCACTCCGCTATTTAAGAAGGGGGCAAGGAAGCAAAAAGGAAATTATAGACCTGTTAGCTTGACGTCAGTGGTTGGGAAGTTATTGGAGTTGATTGTCAAGGATGAGGTTACAGAGTACCTGGAGGCATATGACAAGATAGGCAGAACTCAGCATGGATTCCTTAAAGGAAAATCCTGCCTGACAAACCTATTACAATTTTTTGAGGAAATTACCAGTAGGCTAGACAAGGGAGATGCAGTGGATGTTGTATATTTGGATTTTCAGAAGGCCTTTGACAAGATGCCACACATGAGGCTGCTTAACAAGACAAGAGCCCATGGAATTACAGGAAGGTTACATACGTGGATAGAGCGTTGGCTGATTGGCAGGAAACAGAGAGTGGGAATAAAGGGATCCTATTCTGGTTGGCTGCCGGTTACCAGTGGTGTTCCACAGGGATCAGTGTTGGGGCCGCTTCTTTATATTGTACATCAACGATTTGGATTATGGAATAGATGGCTTTGTGGCTAAGTTTGCTGACGATACGAAGATAGGCGGAGGGGCCGGTAGTGCTGAGGAAACGGAGAGTCTGCAGAGAGACTTGGATAGATTGGAAGAATGGGCAGAGAAGTGGCAAATGAAGTACAATGTTGGAAAGTGTATGGTTATGCACTTTGGAAGAAAAAATAAACAGGCAGACTATTATTTAAATGGGGAAAGAATTCGAAGTTCTGAGATGCAACGGGACTTGGGAGTCCTCATACAGGATTCCCTTAAAGTTAACCTCCAGGTTGAGTCGGTAGTGAAGAAGGCGAATGCAATGTTGGCATTCATTTCTAGAGGAATAGAGTATAGGAGCAGGAATGTGATGTTGAGGCTCTATAAGGCGCTGGTGAGACCTCACTTGGAGTACTGTGGGCAGTTTTGGTCTCCTTATTTAAGAAAGGATGTGCTGACGTTGGAGAGGGTACAGAGAAGATTCACTAGAATGATTCCGGGAATGAGAGGGTTAACATATGAGGAACGTTTGTCCGCTCTTGGACTGTATTCCTTGGAGTTTAGAAGAATGAGGGGAGACCTCATAGAAACATTTCGAATGTTAAAAGGCATGGACAGAGTGGATGTGGCAAAGTTGCTTCCCATGATGGGGGAGTCTAGCATGAGAGGGCATGACTTCAGGATTGAAGGGTGCCCATTCAGAACAGAAATGCGAAGAAATTTTTTTAGTCAGAGTGTGGTGAATCTATGGAATTTGTTGCCACGGGCAGCAGTGGAGGCCAAGTCATTGGGTGTATTTAAGGCAGAGATTGATAGGTATCTGATTAGCCAGGGCATCAAAGGTTATGGTGAGAAGGCGGGGCAGCAGGACTAAATAGGATAAAATGGATCAGCTCATGATAAAATGGCGGAGCAGACTCGATGGGCCGAATGGCTTACTTCTGCTCCTTTGTCTTATGGTCTTATGTTGAAAAATAAATGTGCTAGGTTTTCTAAAATTGACTCCTCCTACCTTAGGCCACAAACTTATCAATCACCCCTCGTACTGACGAAGGGTCTTGGCCCGAAACGTCGACTGTACTTCTTCCTATAGATGCTGCCTGGCCTGCTGCATTCCACCAGCATTTTGCGTGTATTGCTTGGATTTCCAGCATCTGCAGATTTCCTCGTGTTTGCGTTTTTAAATTCCCTTCTGATACTTATTTTCCACTTTGATTCTGACAATATCTGTACTCCGTTATAAAACCGTGGTCCCTGCCTCAAACATTTAATATGGAAAGATATCCTTTTTTTTAAATGATTTCCTTCAATAAATAAAACTAACCACTTTTCCTTAAAACAACTTATAAACTCTCTAAACAAAATAATCCATACCAATTCACCTTTTCATTACTTAAAACTCATTAAATCTCCTCCTGGTCTTTTATTTTAGCAATGACAGCCTAGTAACTATATACAACCTCAGTGCCCATTTAATAAGCATAAAGATTTAATCACTACTGCGTATAAATTCATCTTAACCACCTGCACTGCCCTCCACTTATGACAACCAAAATCCCTTTTTTTTTTAAATTGTGGAAGTTATTATTGGCAATGGTTTCACACCTGGATAATCTGTCATTATCACTGTCCACAGCAATTAAATAATAACAGAAACAGGAAATCTACCTGATGCAAACATACCTAACCCCCCTCCTCTGTCTATCAGTGTAATCTAATAGAAATATCACAGAATCACAAAGTAATGGTCTCTGATTCTCAAGTCCTGCATCAGAATTTGACTGTATGAACCAGCTCTAATGAAGAAAATTATTTACAAATTTGTTGACAACACTCCAAACAAAAAAAGGTGTGCTATTAAATTAATCCAGAATAGAAAAAAATTCTGGATACTCTGGCAGCCTTTCAGAAATTCATCTAATATTTTGCCAAGATTTTTGTTTTTGTAGGACTTACCTTTCACTAGTGCAAAACTACCTATGATGTGAACAGGAATGGAAAATCCAAAATTTATCCACTGGGAGATTTGCAACCTCACTTGCTTGGAAAGCAACAGTGTGTGAAACCACCAGGTTTTATAAAATCACACAAAGTTAGGAGAAATGGGGTTAAGGGAAGCAAATCCATGATTGTAATACGATCTTTTACTTCCTGTGACCTCACATACAACCTCGTACGTGACTTAGTATTATGGTGATCCACAATATGATTTTAGTAGCAAATAAAATTAGAAGGGAGCAATGCTGGGCCAGTGAAATTTAGCTGAGCACTGACATTAAAATGTAGATTGAAAACACTTTTCACATTTTATATAACATTTTGAATGTGAAAGTTTTGAGAAAATTTTGTATAATGATCCCATTTTTCACGGCAATATTGATGTTCGGTTTACCTTGTATACAGATTCCAGTGGCATTCTGTCAGGATAAGTTTTTTCTTTGTCAACAGTCTGCATTCTCTTAAAAGGTCCTCTGGAAAACAAGTTCTTGAAACTCCTCTAAAAAATATTTTAAATAAGTTTTAAAATAGAGTAATACACCTAAAATGCAGGATCAGACCAGACATCGACATCAGATACTTAACATCCAAGTAAAGTTACCAGTGAACTTTTCAATAATTGCATAATTTAAAGGAAACCATCACAAAGGGGCGAGGAAAGGACTAATGAACCACTTGTAAATGTCAACTGATATAAACATGCATCCTAAATCTGGTTTTAAAGGTGGTAGCATAGATTAACAATTTAAATAAGAGTGTATGCATGTTTATCCACTCTTTAAAATCAAAACAAACAAGTTTGCTAGAAGGGAAACTTCAGCAAGACCCTTCAGCAGGGCTGGAGAAAATAAGATTTTGAATCAGTTAGGAAGTGGGGAGGGGATGGAGAAACACAAGGTGATAGATGAAACTGGGGGGAAGGGGTGAAGTAGGAGAGGTTATAAGGCCATGGAAAAAAGAAAAGGGGAGAAGCACCAGAGGGAGGCGATGAGCAGGCAAGGAGACAAGGTGAGAGAGGAAAAAGGGGATGGGGAATGGTGGGGGGGGGGGCACATTACCAGAAGTTCGAGAACCTGCAGACAAGGGGGTGGGGGGTACTGTAGTCTGGCAGACTGACATCCACCTTGCTGAGTCCCAGCGGCAACTGTCAGACACCTCCTCTTACTTACCTCTCAAACAGGATCCCAGTAAGGAGCACCAGGTCATTGTCTCCCACACTATCACTGACCTTATTAACTCTGGGGATCTCCCATCCACTGCCACCAACTTCATAGTTTCCGTATCCCACACCTCCTGTTTCTACCTCCTACCCAAGATCCACAAACTTGCTTATCCAGGTAGATCCACTGTTTCAGCTTGTTCCTGCCCCACCAAACACATATCTGCATACCTTGACTCAGTTTTATCCTCCCTGGTTTAGTCCCCTACAAGCACATAGAAGTAGTAAAATTAAAAACAGAAGGCAATATATTGTTACAGAGAAAGGCAATGAAGTAGACAAAGTGTAAGGGCCACACAAATTAGATTGGAAAGTCAACAGTTCAGCTTTTAGCATTTGAGAGGTTTGTTCAAGATCTGCTAATAGTGGGATTTAAGCTGTCCTTAAGTCTTGTGGTCCATCCTTTTAAGCGTTGCCTGATGGGAGGGGAGATAAAGAGAATGACTGGGAGGTGCACTTAGTTATGTTGATTGCTTTCCCAAAGCAGCAAGAAGTGCAGACAGGGTTTGTAGAGGAGAGGCGGGTTTAAGTGTATTTTGAGTGCTGGGCTGCATTCATAAAATTTCTTGCTGTTTTGGGCAGAGCAGTTCCTATTCCAAGCTCCATTGTGAACATATTCAATAACTCTATCTATGCAGCTCTAAGCATATGGAATTCCAAAGAGTCACAAACTTTGAAGAAGAAATTCCTTCTCATTTCTCATGCAGGGGCAATCCTTATTCTGAAAGTATGCTATTGGTTTTAGATACAGTGGCATGCAAAAGTTTGGGCACCCCAGTCAAAACTTCTGTTACTGTGAATAGCTAAGCGAGCAAAAGATGAACTGATTTCCAAAAGGCATAAAGTTAAAGATGACACATTTCTTTAATATTTTAAGCAAGATTACTTTTATTTCCATCTTTTACAGTTTCAAAGTAACAAAAAAGGAAAAGAGCCCGAAGCAAAAGTTTGGGCACTCTGCATGGTCAGTACTTAGTGACACCCCCTTTGGCAAGTATCACAGCTTGTAAACACCTTCTGTAGCCAGCTAAGTGTCTTTCAATTCTTATTTGGGGGATTTTTGCCCATTCTTCCTTGCAAAAGGCTTCTAGTTCTGTGAGATTCTTGGGCCATCTTGCATGGGCTCTTTTGAGGTCTATCTACAGATTTTCGATGATGTTTAGGTCGGGGGACTATGAGGGCCATGGCAAAACCTTCAGCTTGCGCCTCTTGAGGTAGTCCATTGTGGATTCTGAGGTGTGTTTAGGATCATTATCCTGTTGTAGAAGCCATCCTCTTTTCATCTTCAGCTTTTTTACGGATGGTGTGATGTTTGCTTCCAGAAATTGCTGGTATTTAATTGAATTCATTCTTCCCTCTTCCAGTGAAATGTTCCCCATGCCACTGGCTGCAACACAAGCCCAAAGCATGATCGATCAACCCCCCCCCCCCGCTTAACAGGAGAGGTGTTCTTTTCATGAAATTCTGCACCCTTTTTTCTCCAAACATACCTTTCCTCATAGCCGCCAAAAAGTTCTATTTTAACTTCATCAGTCCACAGGACTTGTTTCCAAAATGCATCAGGCTTGTTTAGATGTTCCTTTGCAAACTTTTGACACTGAATTTTGTGGTGAAGACGCAGGAAAGGTTTTCTTCTGATGACTCTTCCATGAAGGTCATATTTGTGCAGGTGTCGCTGCACAGTAGAACAGTGCACCACCACTCCAGAGTCTGCTAAGTCTTCCTGAAGGTCGTTTGCAGTCAAACGGGGATTTTGATTTGCCTTTCTAGCAATCCTATGAGCAGTTCTCTCGGAAAGTTTCCTTGGTCTTCCAGACCGCAACTTGACCTCCACTGTTCCTGTTAACTGCCATTTCTTGATTACATTATGAACTGAAAACGGCTACCTGAAAATGCTTTGCTATCTTCTTATAGCCTTCTCCTGCTTTGTGGGCATCATTTATTTTAACTTTCAGAGTGCTAGGCAGCTGCTTAGAGGAGCCCATGGCTGCTGATTGTTGGGACAAGGTTTGAGGAGTTCAGGGTATTTATAAAGCTTTGAAATTTGCATCACCTGGCCTTTCCTAATGAGGACTGTGAACAAGCCATAGCCCTAACAAGCTAATTAAGGTCTGAGACCTTGGTAAAAGTTATCTGAGAGCTCAAATCTCTTGGGGTGCCCAAACTTTTGATTGGTGCTCCTTTTTTTCACTTTAAAATTGTACAAAACAAAAATAATACACTAATCTTGCTTAAAATGTTGAAAAGAATGTTTCATCTTTAACTTCATGACTTTTGGAGATCAGTTCATCTTCTACTCACTTAACCATTCACAGTAACAGAAATTTTGACCGGGGTGCCCAAACTTTTGCATGCCACTGTATATCTACTCAGGTGAACAGCTTTTCAGCACCCACCCTGAAAAGTTCAATGAACAAAGGCCCAATCTAATTAATTTCTTCCCAGGAGCCAACTTTGTCAATCATCTCTGCACAACCTCCAATTCAAGCATAATCTTCCTAAAATAAACTTTAATTTATTAGCTCTTATGTTTTAATTATAAGCAATTTTTATATGACCAATCTCTTCCATTTTATATACCAGAAGCTCTTAGGTTGTATTGTTTACTAATTTGCTCTCATTCTCCATCTATTCCTTCTTCAGAATCATTTCTTAATCATTTTTTACTTTCTAAAAATTTCACAATTCTGTGGCCTATTGGTATTCTTTGTATTATAAACATTTTTCCCAAATTTGGCATCATTTCTATTTCAGTTAGAGACAGAATGTGCATCCTTTTTTGTTGAGCCTCTCTTTCTTACTGAAATTTATTTTGCTGACATTTATGAAATATTTCCTGTGCTCATACAGTTGAAACTCCTTTCATTTAAATTTAGACAACAGTTTCAGACACACATTTGTCATCCTCATATTGAACTTGAAATTCTATCATGCTATGCTCACTCTTTCCTAGGGCAGTTTACTATGCAACTATCAATTAATTATATCCAGCTGCATAATAACAAAAATAATTACTCATTGGTTGTTTCCCCCAATGTTCTATGAACTTATCCTCAATGGTACTCATGTCAATTTGATTTATCCAATCCACATGATTAAAGTTGCTTTGAAAACTAGCTAAACCAACTAGATCCCCATCCTTACCAGCTGACAACACAATGGATAGGAATAAATTGAGAAGCAAGAAATGTTGATGCTGGAAAATCTGAAATAAAAATAGTAAATGTCAGTGATACTCAGCAGATAAGATGGCATCTGTGCAGAGATTTCAGGCTAATAATCTTTTATCAGTACTGGAAAAGTGAAGAATAAGTATGATTTTAAATTGCAGGGAGAGTCAGCAATGAAAAAACAAGGGAGAATTCGTCATCGAATTGCTACGAAAGGGTAAAAACCAAGATTATAAAAATTATGTTGCCGTTGTCTTACAGAAGATGTTGAATGCTTATTAAATAAGGTGATGTGTATGGAGAAGACAAAATAGAGGGAAATGAAAGAGAACAGCACAGAGGGAGACAAACACACTGGAAATGAAAGATGCCATAAAATTGAGGAGTTAGGTAAGCTGAATTAACCCAACAGGTGGATGATCTGACATCAGAACATGTCAGTTCAGACATAAACAGGAAAGGCTGTCTGTGTGTCACATGGATAATCTCAGTTTCATATGTTGTCTCAAGCTCTTCTCTCTGCAACTTAAAACAAGCTTGCTTTCTCACTTTTAGATTTCTTTTGAAATATTAACCTGAAACCTGCATGGACAGAAAATTGGCTGACTGGGAGGAGGGAAAGAGTGGGAAGAAAATGACCCATTTCTCATTGACTGCCAGTGTCTAGTGGTGTTTTGCAGGGATTGGTGCTGGGACTACTGCTTCTTTTCACATTCTATACAATGGTTTGGCTGACAGATTGATGGCTTTATGGCTAAGTTTATGGATGACACAAAGATAGGTGGAGGGGCAGGTAGCGTTGAGGATGCAGGGAGTCCGCAAAGGGACTTAAAACAGATTAGAAGAATTGGCAAAGATAGATGGAATATAGTGCAGGGAAGTGTATGGTCATGCACTCTGGTAGAAGGAATAAAGGTGTAGACAATTTTCTAAATGAGGAGAAAATTCAAACAAAAAAAAATCAGATGTCCAAAGGGACTTTGGAGTCCTTGTTAACTTACAGGTTGAGTTGGTGGTATGGAAGTCAAATGCAATGTTAGCATTTATCTTCTAGAGGTCTCTAGAGTATAAATGGATGTAATGCTGAGGCTCTATAAGGCATTGGCCAGATCACACTTGGGAGTATTGTGAGCAGTGTTAGCCCCTTATCTAGGAAAATATGTGCTGGCATTGGAGAGTGTCCAGAGGAGGTTCATGAGAACAATTCAAGGAATGAAAGGGTTAACATATGAGGAGTGTCTGTACTCGTAGGAGTTTGGGGGGGGGCGGGATCTCAGTGAAAGGCCGAGATACAGTGGAAAGAATGTTTCTGATGGTGGGGGAGCCTAGGACAAGAGGGCACTGCCTCAAAATAGAGGGACGTCCATTTAGAACAAATACTAGGAGGAATTTCTCAATAGGCTGAATAGCCTAATTCTACTCCTATGTCTTATGAAACATCACTCCACTGATATTGATTTATACTGTTTTCCAGTATTTTCTGTTTTAATTTTAAAGAGACTGCCTGTTTTTACAAAATTCAACATAATTAACATTTACATATTACAAATTATTATAACACAAAACACTCAGCAATACACAATTTAAATGTATTAAATTCCTTTAAATTAATTTTAATTTAGCTATCTTCTGATTCTTGCTACTGTTTGCCTCCATTCAGGTGAATAAGCCTAGTGTTCCTGCAGAGGAATTCCTTAGGACAAGTGAGAAATATGGAAGTTTGCACTACTCCCCAAGATATTATTGCATCAAATGTAGTAGCTCTGTTCATGACAACTGGCTGTCAGAAGTTTGGGACTTGTGACTGGACTAGAATCTCTAACTTAGATGCAGGTGCAAAGGTAGATGCTAATGGGTTTAGTGCTGATTTTATGAATTAAAAAAAAAGATTTATGTCAAATGAGTCTTATGGAAGTGTGAAAAATCTTTTTTCTGATGATTTTTGAATCTAAAATTGCAAAACATATTATCTTAAGTTTAAAAATTTGTTTCTCTAGTTTTGTCATTTGAACATGCAACCTAAATAATCTGGAGACAGGTACATTCCAACTATAGTGCTGTCTACACAAATGTATGTCAATGATGCATAATTTTATTTCTCTGTTGTCACCCTAGTTCCTATAGCTGACTTCCTCTTTGATTCCCTTGGATGGGAAACTTGGAATGCAAATTATTTCTTTGAGTAAATCAAGAGCAATAATAAAGCTTCCTCTTTATTTGCGCCAACTAACCTTTTCTGATCTATTGAGCTAGACCAACAGAGGCTCAAAATGTACAGTTCATTATCTGTTTAAAATCTATGAATCTATTGGCTCTGTTGCTGACATGCAAATTATATCACATCAAATCTCCATGACATCTGTAGATTTAATGATCCAAGACAGTTCCAAAAATTACACCTTCACTTTTGGCCATGAAGCTAGCTACCAAAGGGCAAAGAGAAATAGCCCTGGGCATATACTACATCCCAGTTGCAAAACAGATAATCAGAATTCTTGGAAGGATGATAAACTACTGGATATTCCTGAAGAATCTGTGTAGGAGATAGCTCCATGTTCAAACTTATCTACCAAATGCCTGCAAAATTCAACTTAATGATAAGGGCCGCTTGTGGAAATTTGCTTCTGAAATATGAAGCTCTCCAAATTGTCCTTGGATTTACTACTGCAATTAGGCATCTTTGAAAACAATAGAGTTTATTATTTTGGTCATATTTGCAATATACTTCAGAGAGAAATTATGACATTTTCAAGGAAGTGCCATTAAAAAGCCAGCAATTTCAACAGGCACCAACAATGGCCTTAAACAGCTGATTTTACAGGGACTCTGTTGATTAAATGCCTCATCCTTCATTAACTTAAAAATTAATCCCTCTCACTCTGCCCAGGGTATGCCATCTGTTATGTTCTATTCAGGCCACCAGCTTCCTGTTGACTGCAACACAGTGAAGAGAAGATGCTTTTTCTTCTATATCTCAGAAGCCAATATTATTCTCAGGCTATAATCAATACATTTCAAACTTGTTTCACCTTCTGTTTTAATGTAGCTATATTGTACATTTGTAGCTAGAAGTCACAAATAAATAGTTGCATATACATTTATAAAATAATTTTGGCACATTTTGGCTTCTCACAATTACAAACGTACTTGTACCAACATTATTACACAAAATTTCCTTGTTTTGTTTAAAAAAAGAGCAATTTCTGATTATTGCATCAATACGCATCACAGGAAATTACACCAGATTAGGTTTTCATATGTTCCGAATGCGTATTTAGGTAGGGCACCACCCTGTGCCCAACCAGACCACAAATCCCCTCTCCTCATGTCAGTCTGTGGAATGCTTGCTCATCCCTGAACAAGGCCTTTGCTGTTCATGAGGTCACTGGGATTGGCAAGTATAACTGTGAAATTAAGAGAAATGTGCGTCACACATAAACACTCCCTGCCAACTACCACTGCCTCTCCAGACTACAACTTTTTTACACTACCACTGACTGAAGTATAATTATAGAATCAAGGGACACCTTGACTCTCCTTTACAACTCTGGTACCTTCTGATGAGCATTTCACAGCTTTGATTTAAAAGCATACTCTATTGCATCAGCTTCTGTAGTTAATTAAATATTCCTTTGAAGTCAATAGATTGAAGTCTTTAATGTTCTTCTGTTCATTATTTAACTTAGAACTTCACTAAACTACTATAGGGCTTGATAGGCACTGTGACTGTAATTTAAAAAAATCAGGGAAGCTTCTTCAACATTTTTACATGTTATTCTTGAATTCGGAGAACTGGCACTGCTTACCATTCCTTAGCAATGTTCACTGTAAATAAACACCTGCTATTATTTTAACACAAATTCATTCTTATGGCTTTCTGATTCTGTGTGAGATAAGGAAATGTGATTTACCAGTTTTAGTGATGGAGCCAGCCAGATGTCAGTCTGCCTTAACATAAATAAACTAAGTTTTAAGAGTTTGTATTTATAATAAATTTTCAATGTAGTTAGCAAGACTTCTATGCCTTAGGAGTCATACACCACACAAACAATATTTTAAATGGTGGAAAATACAAATTATAAACAGCAACAATATAATTGATTAAAATCAACTAATTTGATAACATCAGCATGTCCATTATGAGACTACACTGTACCCCATTTATATTTCATATATCAGTGCATGTAAGACTATTAGATATCTTTTATAATTACTATTCATTGGGAATAATGTTCTTTATGGTAGCATACTGTTCTCTGTTAAAAGCAGGTTAACTTGCATCGCATAACCATTTAACTACATAGAAGCAGCCAAGTTATACCAACATGTTCTTCAGTGGAATGAACTTTACTCAAGAAAAGATTGCCCTCAGTATTTAAGCTTTCAGCTGGTTCTGCAGGATCTTAGTTTTTGAGGTAGCCTCTACCCAAATCCAGTTCTATATGTAACATGCTGTAAGGTTTCACTGATAATGTAATGGTTTCTCTGTAGCAGCAATGTTTGGGTTATGACTAGAGATAATGGGGTTTAGAATGCTATTGTTCTTTCTTGTGAGTCTGGAAGAGAGATTTTCGGGGTCTTTTGCCGGGGAGAGATGAAGAGAGAAGACGCAAATGGAGAGAGTTGGTAGACCGCTGGATGGGGTGGACTTGGAGCGAGGGTCCGAAGGGCAGCAACGACCAGAGGAGGTCGATGGTGGATGACCGGCTTATCAGTGAGCTCCAACATTGCGCAATAGACCGTTTCATAAGATTGGGCCCTTTTTTCTTTTTTCCCGTTTTCTTTACTAACCCTATAGTTAAAGTAAGAATTATAAAGCTTAATTGTTTAGTCGAATATTGTGTACTATCTGTTATTTCAGGATACTGATTTGTTACATGGGACACATTGCGCAGCATCCACCCAAACGAGATTCTTAAGTTTGGCCGGGCCAGGGGCTGTCACCCTCTATATTAAGCCGCTAGTAAAAGCGAGAGTTACAATTGTGGGGGCTACGTTCGGGATTGATTCCGCTGGATGCTGTGTGATTACCCTGAGAAATGAACTAGTGGGGCAGATATTTGTACACCGGATGAATTGTTAGTTTGCCTGTTAAGTACTGTTAAAATTGCGATTGTGGGCGCAGGTTTGATAAAATGGTGCTGCAGCTTTCGTTTTAATGCAGACTAGCGCTGAGGTAGCGGTAGCTGGGGGTGGAGATTTCAAAGGAGAGAGGGGAAAGAGTGGTTGGATTTGGAATGTCTAATTCGTCCACGTCCCCCAGTGAAGAGTGAGAATTCTGAGTTAGCATCCGCCCTTGCTTCTCTGGCGAATAAATGGAAAAATCAGATTCAAAGTCCCAGCTATGGCAGGCTCTGCCTATTCTCTGGAATAACGCCCACCCCCAAAGGGGAGGAGGAGTATGAGACTTGGGCGGACCAGACCTCCAAGTTGTTAGATGAGTGGCAGTGCACTGATGACATTAAGTGACAGAGATTGGTTGGAAGTTTGCATGGGCAGGCCGATGACATTGTGAGAGCTATCAGGATGAAATATCCGTTAGCGACAGCTGTCAATTACGTGCAAGCACTGGACAATGCCAATGGAGCTCATGGTGGGGTTTCAGAACATGCGTCAGGTGAAGGGGGAGAAACTTTCTGCTTTTATTTTTCAGCTAGAGAGGCAGCTAAATTGCTTGCAGCGCAGAGGGGTCATTCAGGCGGCTGAGGAGGATCAGTTAAGAATGGGCCAGATAGCCAGGGGCGCCCAGTCCCATGACCTAATTGCTTGGGGTCTCTGAATTTCTCATAAGATATGCCCCCTTCCATCTTTTGTTGAGCTGATCAGAGAGGTACAGGAAGAGCAGAACGTGGAGGAGGCGCGGGAAGACTCCATCAGCAGGGTACAGTCCTCGGTAGTCGTCCCGTGGTGAAGTGACCACGGGTAGCCTATCCCGGGGAGCAGTAGAGGAGATTGTGGCAGAGTTGAGAATGCAAATATGTCGGCTGTTATCAGTGGGTGTGACCCTCCCCATATGATGGAGCTGATGGGGGGGGGGGGGATTCCCCAAGGGGACGAACAATGCGGAGGGTTGCTGGCAACAGCTATCACGCCAGAAGGAGAGTGAGCTCCTGGGTACCTCAGCAGAGGGAGTCGTTGGGAAAACTTAGAGGAGATCCAGTGAGGGAATGGCCTGGTGTCCCTGGGGGAACATGTTCCCAGCAATGTACTAAGGAACCCCCGAAAGCGAAAGGCCCCAATCCTGAAGGCTTAGTAGGTCCATGCTCCAGTGTGTCGCTATGAATAGGGGGTACTTATGCTGAAGCCATACTTGACACCGGATCGCAGGTCACGTTGTTGTACCGTTTGTTTTACAACCAGTATCTGAAGCATTTACCATTGACACCATTCAGGGCACTGGAGTTCTGGGGGCTTAGTGCTAGTGATTATCCATACGACAGTTATTTGTCAGTTAAGTTCTCGGAGGCCGATGTGGGAGCATCTGAGGTCCTTGATACATTGGTGCTGGGATGTCCGGACCCAGTTGAGAAGGGCAGCGTTTCAGTTCTGGTGGGGACCAACACCCCTCTTGTGAAGAGGCTCACGGGGGCCTGCAAGGAGAAGGCTGGCGAGAGCTTTCTGGGAACACTGTCCATGCGCCCGGTGTTTCAAGATGCTTTTGAGGAAGTGCGTGGCTGCATCAGGCTGGATACCAAATTTAGATGAGGGACTGTGTGGTTCACCCCATCGAAGCCAACGGTAGTACGGCCCAGGGAACTGGCGGGAGTGATGGGGATCCCCAAATTTCCCGGAGTGCCTGAGACCACAAGGAGGAGTCGGAATTTCCTGCTGGGGTACTGGTAAGGCTCGAATTACAGAAGCCCTCGGTTGTACAGGCAAGCAGGATGGCAGTGATTGTCAGGAACACTACGAAGAGGAAGGTCACCTTCTAGCGGGGGATGCCCCTGGTGCATTTGTTCCAGTGACGGTAATGTCTAGTGTCCCTGTGAGACACGCCAAGGAGAAACTACTGGAAAAAGCGGGGGGGAAAGTTGACCGCTGAGTCATTCAACTTCAGGGACTCCCTGGTTCCTGTGGGTTGGAAGAAGAAATTGGTAGAGAAGATGTTGAAGCTGGAAGGTGTCTTTTCCACTGATGAGTTTGATGTGGGTTGTTCCAAGAGCATGCGTCACACTATCCAGGTGACTGAGGGTACCCTGTTCAGAGAAAGGTCGTGGCGACTGGCCCCTGCAGAGGTGGAGGAAGTTCGGCAGCATTTGTGAAAGTTGAAGGAAGCTGGGGTCATCACAGAGTCCCGAAGCCCCTATGCGTCTCCAATAGTAGTGGCCCAAAAGAAGAATGGGAAGGTACGGATGTGTGTGGACTATAGGACTCTGAACAGGCACACCATCCCTGACCAGTATACTGTCCCAAGGATTGAAGACATGCTGGCCTGTCTGAGTGGTGCGAAGTGGTTCAGTGTGCTGGACTTGAGGGGTGGATATTACCAGATCCCCATCAGTGAGGCTGACAAAGAGAAAACAACATTTATATGTCCCCTGGGATTTTTCCAGTGTGAAAGGGCCCAGGGCATCTCAGGAGCTCCTGCAACCTTCCAGTGGGTCATGGAGAAGAGGGTGGGGAATATGAACTTGCCTGAGGTATTGGTATATCTGGATGACCTCACAGTATTTGGATCCACCTTGGAAGAACATGAAGCGAGGCTGCTGAAGGTGCTGGGCTGCCTGAAAGCTGAAGTGCCAGTTCTGCCAAATGTCTGTTAGCTATGTTGGGCACATAGTCTCACGGATTGGGGTAGCTACAGACCCAGCTAAGATCGAGGCGGTTACCATTTGGCCAAGACCCCAGACTGTGAGCGCTCTGCGCTCGTTCCTCGGGTTCTGTGGTTACTATCGGAGGTCTGTGAAAGGTTACGCGAAAGTGAGTCACCCTTTGAATCAGCTTCTATGCGTTTACTTCCCTTGGGGAAGAAAGGGACATTTGGGGGTGGAAAAGACTTATGGATTGCTCAGAGACCGATTTTACTGGCCCTGAATGAAGTCGGAGGTCAAAGAATACTGCAAATCTATATTCAATGCATACGGCGGAAGATACTGCCTACGCGGGCAGCTCCCTTGTCCCACCTGCAGAATGCGGAACCTCTGGACCTGGTGTGTGTGTGTATTTCCTGTCAATAGAACCCGATGCCAGCAACACGGCAAATGTCTTAGTCATCATGGACCACTACACCAGATATGCTCAGGCTTTTCCTACCAAGGACCAGAGGGTGTCTACGGTGGCAAAAGTGTTATAGGAGAAGTATTTCATTTATTATGGCCTTCCCAGGCGAATACATAGTGATCAGGGATGGGGTTTCAAGAGCAGACTCATCCATGAGATACTGGGCATGCTTGGAGTCGAGGACCACACCCTATTACCCGCAAGGTGATCCCCAGCCAGAGAGCTTTAATTGGACCTTGCTAGACATGCTTGGGACCCTGGAGATCAGCAAGAGCAGGTGGAGTCAACATATTGGTACGAAATGAAGCTACTGGTACTTGCCATATTATCTGATGTTTGGGCACGAGGCAAGGTTACCCATTGAACTTTGCCTTGGGACTGACAAGGGTGACTTACCATCGAAGACTTATCTGAAGTATGGGTCTGACATGAGAAGAGAGCTGAAAAGGGCTTTTGAATTAGCCGGGGTTGCGGGTGCCAAGCAGAATCAAGGGAATAAGAAGAGGTATGATCAAAAGGGGAGGTTCTCCCAACTCAAGCTGGGAGACAGAGTCCTCATAAGAAATTTGGGGTTACCTGGAAAGCATAAGTTGGCTGACCGCTGGGCGGCTACGCCGAGTCAGATGCCCAAGCTTCCAGTTTTCCGGATGAAACCAGAGGATGGAAATGGGCCTGTCAAGATTCTTCATCAGAACCACTCGATTGCCCCTGGGACAAAAGGTAAACCCAGAGCCGACTTGGAGCCTACACCTAGTAAGAGGACTCTGTGGAAACATGTGGTGACTACTGGGCCCCCAACATGCGAGGTTAGGCTGGCCCCCACCCGAGAGGGATACTGATTCAGAGGGTGAGGACCTGGATGTGTGGTATATGCTGCCTTTTGCTAACTCTCCATTGATTGAGGAAGAGACTCCCGGCCCTTCTCCCATTGAGGCAGGTGAAGTCGGGGGAGGGGGGGGTGCTATCTGTGGGCAGCCTGGGATGCAGTGGGACTCTGCAGGGGAGGAAGCGGGGTTTAATTATGGGACAGAGGGCTCCGAGTTGCAGGTGGGCACGAGGGATAGGTTGGGGGAGGCCTTGCCAGGTAGACCAGAAGTATCCCCAGCAGTATCAGAAGCTGAAGAGTTAGGTGAGGGGGTGCGGAGGTCTCAGAGAATTAGGAGACCACCAGATAGGTTGGCCTACATAGCACCAGGGGAACAGAGTGTGACCCCTACTGTGTTGGGGAGATATGTCACTGCCTTTTACACCTGGATTGGGCTTTGTGTTTTGTAGGAAGGGATGGCAAATTATCTCAACGTCATGAGGACATGACTAAATTTGGTGGGGGGGAAAGAGTGTAACATGCTAGGTTTCTCTATAGCAGCAAGAGATTATGACCAGAGATAACAGGGTTTGGAATGCTGTTGTTCTTTCTTGTGAGTCTGGAAGAGAAATTTTCGTGGTCTTTTGCTGGGGAGAGATGAGGAGAGAAGACACAAATGGAGAGAGTTGGTAGATTGCCGGATGGGATGGACTTAGAGCGAGGATCCGAAGGGCAGTGACGATCGGAGGAGGTCGATGGTGGATGACCGGCTTATCAGTGAGCTCCAACTTTGCGCAACAGACTGTTGAATAAGATCGGGCCCTTTTTCTTTTTTTTTTGTTTTCTTTAGTAACCCTATAGTTAAAGTAAGAATTATAAAGCTTAATCGTTTAATTGCATATTGTGTACTGTTCGTTATTTCGGGGTACTGATTTGTAACAGGGACACATTGCGCAGCATCCACCGAAACAAAATTTTTTACGTTTGGCCGGGCCAGGGGCTATCACCCCCTATATTAAGCTGCTAGCCGAAGCAAGAGTTACACATAGATGCTTGAAGATAGTGAAGGTTAAAATGCAAATCAATATCTTGAAAGAACAGCCTCATTAAAAGCAAACATAGTGTAAAAGTGATACAGACCAATCCAAATTTAATTAACGTAATTCCCATTGTTCATTTTCTCCCTTATTGTACTTTCTTGAAGTCCTCTTTATATACCTCTGTCACTATATTTCCTCTATACTGGTGCTGCACAAGGCTGGACATTCAGTGAGCAAGTCTATTAAGTGATATACTAGAATATTTCCAGGGATAAGGAATTTTGGCCATAAAGTTGGACGGATGAAGTTGAGACCGTTTCTCTTGGAGAATAGAATGTCGAGAGGAGATCATATCTGTTTTCACACTCGTTTCTCTTATAGCCCCACAGTGCTTTTTATTCATTGCTCCTTGTTCAGCAAACCATCTAGCAACAGCTTCTAGTTATTCTACCTAAACTTGTCATGATCTTGCAAAGCTCTCTCAAACCCCTTCATAATGCTGCATTCTCCAAGAGGACCAGTCAACTTCTCATCTAACTTTATAGCTAAAGTCCCTAGTTTCTGGAAATATTCTAGTAATCTCTTTTGTAATCTCTCTGGGACCTTCACAACGTTCCTACCGCACTTTGGTCAAAAAAGACATAATACTTCAGTGATTCTGCTTTAAAATTCTGTGCCTTATTTATGAAGCACATACTGCCACTTTCGAAGGTTTATGCATAGGTACACAGAGGCCCTTTGGTTTCTGCATGAGCTACAGAACAGTGCCATTTAGTAGTGTTGTTTATGCCAAAACTTAACACCTAACACTGTTTTGCATAAATTTCACCTGCCACTTGCCAATCCTTTTAGCCCATCTATATCCTCTTGTAATCTTTAACACCCCTACTTATTGATCACAACAGCCCCAAGTTTCATACTGCCTGAAAAAAATATACTCACATCCAAATCATTTACATGTAACACAAAAGGCTATGATCCTAATATCAATTCCTGTGGAATACTTTTGTCTACCATTTTCGAATGTTGTTGTTCCTTTCCTCGCCCTGTGGCGCATTGGGTGGCAACCTTGCTGTTTCTTTGGGATTTTTGTCTGCTTTTTTTTTTATGAGGCCAAGTTGCTAACTTGACGCTCAACCCAGCACGGATGGGAAGTGTGAATGTCACTACACCACTGGCCAGCTATTCACTAATACATAAAACAGTAATTTACCATATTATATCCTGCTGTTTTTGAGAGAAATCTTTCGTTAATCCATGCTGCCAACAGACCTCAATTTTATGAACCAACCTTTAACATCTTTAAAATTTATTAAGTTACTTCTGAAAATCTACACACTTACACTTAATGCATAATCTTCTGCAACTTCATCAAAAAGAAAATCTGGGTTGTCCCACAAAATTTACTTTTAATAAATGCTTGTTTGTTGTCCTTTATTAATTGCATATAATTTTTTTCAGTTATTGTTTCTAAATGTTTCCTCATCCCCAGAGTTCAACATTTGTGGTCGTTAACCATGCTCTTATACTCATGTTGAACAAGGGTGCCAAGGGTGTCTTCTGGAACCTACCATGTACCTAGGGAGAACAAGAAAATGAAGGCAAGCTGTTCTACAATTACCAGCCACACCTCCCACAGCATCCTAGGATGCATCCCAATTAGATTAGGTGACCTATTTACATTAAGTCTACTAATACAGGCCTTCTAATACTTACTGAACAATATCCATCTCATATTTTTATCTGTTTTACACCCACTTCTATGGGAAGATTGGGAACATGCTCTTCCTTGTACTCCTTATCGAGTACATGTTAGCTGTCTAATTTCTTCACTCTTGCCTCTACCGTTATGGGTCAGGTTACTTGCTTGGTCTCTAGTTGGTCATAGCTGTCCTTAGTAACCACTCAATTTCAATATTAACTATTGATAAATTCTCATTTTTTTTATTACCTATTTTGTATTTCATTCACTTCATCTCATGTGTGTCATTCACTCTTTGCTTCATATTTTCTCCCCCTTTTGATAATTAGAGATGTGGCTTTAACTCCACCGCTGAGATAAAGTTCTAGAAATTGCAATGCACTCAACATGCATTAAAATAGCAATGGATGGGGCCAGTCGTGGAAGAATTTAGTCCACCATACTCTGCTAGATAGGAACCTTACCCTTACCTATGCAAAGTCCATTCTACAAGAACATTAGGTGGCATATTGGGAATGGATGGAGATATATGGGGAGGAGAGAGTTGATCTATTGAGACTTAAATTGGGATAGGAGGTGGTGGGCAGAATAGGTGATGGAGAAACTATTGGCAGAGAGATATTCATAGGGTGCAAGTATGTGGGACGGAGAGGGGATGAAAACACATCCAAACACTTCAGAGTTTAGAGCAACACACACTAAATGTTGGAGGAACTCAGCAGGTCAGGTAGTATCTATGGAGAGGAACAAACAATTGACATTTTGA
The DNA here is from genome assembly GCF_963921235.1 of Mobula hypostoma. Taxonomy (NCBI): domain Eukaryota; kingdom Metazoa; phylum Chordata; class Chondrichthyes; order Myliobatiformes; family Myliobatidae; genus Mobula; species Mobula hypostoma. Next base: position 38,937,658 of record NC_086098.1, read on the forward strand.
TCTGAGACCCTTCATTTGGAATACTGACTGTTTCATACCTCTCCATAGATGCTGCCTGGCCTGCTGAGTTCCTCTAGCATTGTGTGTGTGTGTGTGTGTTGCTCTGTGTGTTTATACATTAGAGTTTATATTTGGCCAGACCTAACCGTAACATTGCATAAGATCAAGAGTAGCACAAAATAAACAAGGTTCAAATCCTTTCACTCACCAGGTCAGTGTCATCAAACATTAGGTAATATTTCTTCACTGCCTCACTATAAGTCTTTGGTTCAGCGACACAGCTTGAATTTAGATCTTTCTCCTTCGTGGAAGATTTTTTATGGATTTTGGTCTCCTTCTCTTCTTGATTTGAACTTCCAGTTGAAATGCTGCTGACAGCATTGTGATCAACAAGGTCAGCTTTATAAATAGGCTGCACAAAGATAATGGTCATTAAGCAAGAGTACAGCAAAATAAGGAATCAAGAGTGTTCTTAAGTATGTTTTTAAAATTGCATATGAATTTGGAGTATCTTTAATTTCCAAATCCAATCCTGAGTGAATGGATGGTGTCTTTTTTCCTACTGTTGGCTGTAAGAGGTCTTTGTAAAACTATTTATAATCTTAAAATAATTCCTCACAGGTCTTCACTTAGAGCATGTACCAGTGAGGACAAGTAGGAAACTTGGGATCATTGTTACCTGTGCATATTAAATATAGCACTATTTCAAAATTATCCTTACTTACTAGAAAGCACTTGTATGGACAATCGTATTTTACTGCCCAACTAACATTCACATACAAGACCATAAGACACCGGAGCAGAATTAAGCCATTTGGCCCATCACATCTGCTTTTTATCATTGTTGATCCAACTTTCCTCTTAGCCCCAGTCTCCTGCCTTCTCTCTGCAACCCTCCATACCCTGACCAATCAAGAATCTATCAACCTCTACCTTAAATATACATAAAGACTTGGCCTCCACATCTGCCTGTGGCAAAGTATTCCACGGATTCACCACTCTCTGGTTGAAGAAATTCCTCATCTCCGTTCTATTCTGAGGCTGTGTCCAGTGGTCTTAGACTCTCCCACAATAGGAAATATACTCCCCACGTCCAATCTAACAAGGCCATTCACCATTTGATAGGTTTCAATGAGGTCACCCTTTATTCTTCTGAATTTTAGTGAATACAGGCCCAGATCTATCAGACTCTCTTCATATGACAAATCATTCAATCCTGGAATTAAGGATCAATATCAAGGATCTAAGTGTAAAACACAATTGCCCTTAGAAAACAAAGAAGCATATCTCAAAATATAATTTAAATTTTAAGGCTATATAAAATGCAAGAAAAAAAATGAATATTTAACTTGTTTTTCTTTTTTGCATTTCTTATCTGTTAATATTTGCACAATATAACTTACACACTGGTCCTAGTAAAGTATTCCGTATACTATGGTCTCATACACGTAGAAATTATTCGTTTGTGAAAATCACAAGGACTGATGGACCTAATGAAATTTAAAATTCCGACACATTATAAAATAATTTTACATTGATTTATGTTAATTTAGTCCAAAGAACTTCTATTTCTAATATACCATAAGAAATTTGCAGAACTTTTTTGATGCTTGCTGACTGAATAGTGTAAATTTCAGGGTAATGCCGAATGACCATATTTCTCAGACTTTTTCAATGACATTTTCTGACAATTTAGACTGGCCAACTGAAAATTTACGGTATAACAACTTGCTCTGGAGATTATGATGATACAGCCCAACCTTAAATAGCTCTAAAATGAATTCTTTTTTTTTTGGGGGGGGGGAGTACGCAACAGATGTGAAATCACATTAAATAAGTGTATATTTGATGATTAAATATTATTTGGAAACCTCCACCAAGCAAAATTTCTATATCAGCAACTTAAAAATATGAACAGAACTAACTGGCTCTTGAACTAGAGGGTATAACTTCACTCACGCCATCACTGAACTGTTCCCACAACCTATGGACTCACAAGGACTTCATTCCATCAAAGGGTATGGGGAGAAGGCAGGGGAGTGGGGAGGACTGGAAGAATTGGATCAGCCATGATTGAATGGCGGAGCAGACTCAACGGGTCGAATGGCCTACTTCTGCTCCTATATCTTACGGTCTTATTTATTGCTTATTTATTATCATTATTATTATTTCTTTTTGTATTTGCAGTTTGCAATCTTTTGCACAATGATTGTTGTCCACCCTGTTGGGGGTGGTCTTTCATTGATTCTATTGTGTTTCATGTATTTACTGTGGATGCCCACACAAAAATGAATCTCAGAGTTGCAGATGGTGACATATATGTACTTTGAAAATAAATTTACTTCGAACATTCCCCTGTTCTACTGACCAGAATGATTGCAATACAAAACCAAAGTCATTACGCTTACCACACAAATAAAGTCAAATATCCTACAGATTTTGATTAAATACAACTGCTTGATAATTTCTACTTTAATGCATTGGTATTTTCATGAGTACTACATAACTTTAAATATATACTTGGCATGTTCATACATTTTACCAAACTGACTGTTTTTCATGTCAACACCTCGCAGCATACTCACAAATCGACGCTCATTAGGTCGCTTGATATTCATGGTATTGTTCATACAGTCTGGAAGGATCACAGCTATCACTTCTCCTGTATTGTCTCCTGACACACAGGTATTTAGCCAATCAGACCCAGAAATACTCTATAAGCCAGATACAAGACAACTAGTAAGGAAACAGACAAATATAACTCAAATTAAGGGAGGAGGTGGGGGAAGTTAAGCAAATAACAGAAAATAGAAGCAAGAGTAGGCTACTTGACCCCTTAAAGCCTGCTCTTCCATTCAATATGAACACGGTCCTGATGAAACCCAAGCCTCAACTCCTCTGTGCTGGTTTCCTATCACTTTCGATTCCCTGATTTTTAAAACACAGTGGATCCCAGTTAATTGGGCCAGCCAATTATTTGGGTCAATTCTTAAAGAACAAAACCTAACTGAGAAAATAGATGGGATTCTCTTTGCTCATTTGGAACACTATGCCACTTAATTGGGGCAGAAAACTGCTGCTGAACAGTTTTTAACTAGTGCCAGACAAGTGCACTTGTAGCCATTAGACTCTACAAAGTTTTTAAATAGCGTTAGTTGTGTGTGCCTGTGCTCAACAATCAGTTATTTCTGTCACTGATAGTTGGCAAGATATAAGCAGTAAGACAATCAGAACCGTATTGCTCAGTGCTTTCAAGCACTCAGGCTTGGAGGTGCCAGGAATGGCTGAGAGTGAAAATAAAATGATAATCACTGTTTCAACAAGTTAAGCACTACGAAGAATCTGAAGGTATTGACAATCATCTTGAAATTTATAATGAAAAGGAAGATTTGGAGGACGCAATCATTGACAGATTGTACGAAGGCTGCACGAGATGTCTGCGATTATTTTGTTAAACAAAAGAATGTGTCAGAGCACACTGAATTCCTCCATTCATAATTATTAGGAAGTAATATGCAGTTTTATAGTACTGTAGTAGTATTGACAGTGTTCTAATTTGTTGTGCATTTCATTTAAATATACAATTTGTTTCTTAGTTAAACAGTAGTTGGTCTTTTTTATATACCTTTTTACTATTTCCATGAAACTTCTGCTAATTGGGACAGCCACTTAATTGAGCCAAAACATATTGGTCCCGCTGTGTCACAATTAACTGAAACCACTGTATCGATCTTTCACAACTATCTGGGGTGTAGAATTCCAAAGACTCACTGCCATCTTTGAAAAGAAATCTCTACCTATCTGAGTTCTAAATGATCTTGAAACTTCAATTAGGACTTTCCCCACAAGTGAAAGCATCTCAAAAATGTGTTCTATCATGATCATTTATGGTCTTGTTTCTCTCAATAAGGTCATTTATCATTCACTCAGGCTCCAAAAAAAAAATACAGGTCCAAAATGTTTAATTTTTCAGATCAGACAACACTCATCCCAGCAACAGGCCTTGTGAATTTCCTTTGAACTGCCACTAATATGATCATATCCTTTCCTAGGTCAGGGAGCAAAACTGTGCAGTTTTCCAGGTGCGGCCTCGCTAACACCCTGTAGTACTATAGATTGATTTTTAATTGTCACATGTACCAAGGTACATTGAAAATCTTGTTTTGGATGCTATCATTTTATTACAACAGAGGTAGTGCAAGGGAAAACAATAACAGAACGCAAGAGAAAGTGTAGCACAGGCAGACAAGGTGAAAGTCCATGATGAGGTAGATTGTGAGTTCAAAACATCTCGTCATACTGGTTGCCCTTGAGCCTGGCGGCCCTCGCTTTAAAGTTTTTGTAACTTTCTGATGATAGGAGAGAAGATGACAGACTGTACAGCATGCATGGGGTTTTTGATTATGCTGAGTTCATGAGAGGAGGCTGGTTTTCATGTGCTGAGCTGTGCCCACAACTCTGTAGGCTCTTGTGGTAATTTATGCACTTTAGTTTGTTATTTATGCATATTCATCTGTAGATTTTATACTTGCCTTCATAAGTTATGTGTACTAGTGTGCTTTGCACCCTGGTTCAGAGAAATGTCTCATTTCCATATACGATATGAAACCCACTGGTCTAGGGAAAACACTCTGTGGTCCCGTCAAACCTATGAGGTTGAGACGGCTCTCCCATCCCAACCCTCGGTTTGTGTGCATGCTGTGTAATTTGCTACCTTGTTACAAATTACTGCCATGAAATAACACAGCACACTGCAAAAGATTAAAGGAATTATATTTATGAATCTTAACTTAAGGGTTCATAAAGAAAACAAAAAGAAAAGAGCCCATTCTAATTAAAAAGTCAAATGTGCACATGTTGGAGCTCATCTTGAACTTCTATGTCATTCACGCGCTGAGCTCTCGGTCTGTGTGAAAGCCCACACCACCTTCCGAACATCGTCTGCAATCCATCTCAAACAGGTCTCCCACTGGATCGTATGCTACAACCAGTTCTCCCCAGCATCTTCCCTCTTCATCTCCCCCCGAACAAAAACCCAAGAACAACCTTATTGCCCCTCACCAAGAAAACCTCCCACTAATTGGATGGCACACATTCTACATCATCCCTTATCTTCAACAATAACCCAAACAGGCTGAAAGCAGAACAGACTGCTCTTACAGAGCAGTTATATGAAATACCTACAGCATGACAGTAAAGATGTGAACCAGGGTATTACAGTTATATGGTTATATATGCTATATACTTGTATATAGTTAAATGACAATAAATTTAACTTGTTTTCATGGTACCAGCCTTACATTCTGTCCCCATCTGTACATCATACACTGAAAATAATTGAAGAAATAATCCTTCTGCTTTTATTCTTATTAAAATAACAGAAATTGCTATAAGCAAATTTATGATCAGCATTTTTTGTAATAAAGGGCGTGCATTGCAAAAATTGATCACTTGTCCAATATTATAATAATGAACAAGACGACAATGTTCCAATTAAAAAAATGCAGGCTTATACCCCTATTTACGACATCAGCAACCTGAATCATGTTATGATTAGGTTGGAATATTGTGATACATGTCCTAGATCCTTAAGTTCTTTTTTTGGGCAACTTGTATCTAAGCAACTTGTGAAAATCTTGTCATCTTGAATGGAATAGCAGTAGGTGAACCAATAAGATGATAAAATTAGGAAGAGGAAGTGGGTATTTTTTGGTTAAAAGCCCACAGGCATTTTAAACTCTGTAAATGAGCAACTGATGTTACCACGTTACAACTGTGAGTATAATTAACAAATTATGTCTTTCAGAAAAAGTCCTCAGTATCAAGTTAGTCTAAATTGCTTGAACCACTACGGAAATGCTTCATTAGATTGCAAAATGATGGCATTCTCCCTGCTGGTATAAGGAAATATATTTCTATAGCAAAGCAGTCAATGTAATTTTTAAATAGCATCAAAGGAAAAACAAACCTACCCACACAGTTCCTGCTCTTGGAGCAGCAAAATAAGGCTTAAATCCTAGAAAACCAGCATCCAAATAGTGAATTCCACTGAGGCCAAACCTACAAGAAAAACATGTCATTGATCCAGCATGGATGTTTCCTTAACTATCATCATTTGTGGTGTAAACAAATAAATTGGCCCATTATTCTCAACATTTATCTCCTTACAGGGTCTAACCATAATTACTACTTCCCAAGAATAGTACACCTCAAAACAAAATCTATCATCTCTTTGTGTTCACAAGCTTGGTTCTGTAAGTGTTCAGAAAAACAAAAAATTAAATACTTGATTTTAATGCTACTCCTGAAATAATAAAATAGCAAGGAAAAGGTCCAATAGCATGCTTAACATTAGATGGACCCCCAGTCTTTTATATTTAATAATCAGGGCAGGTAACTTAGAAGAAGAATGAAGGTGGATCTCAATGGACCAAAATGAGTATATTAGGGTAGTGAAAGTAAGGAGAAAACTACAACTGGTAATGGAGCTGTGACATGAAGAATTAATTCAGTTTTGCTTACCGCAGATACTGCCTGTCTTATTGTGTATTCCTATCTTTTTCAACATTACTCTAAAGTTTAGAAGTATAATTCACTAGTAACATATGAGGGTGTTAATTTGCACTTTAATTACATGATTCGATTTGTCACCAGAATTAAAACTTACGCTGCATAGCAATTTTCTTGCGCCACCATAACTCCGCACCAGGGCAATAACCAAGCAACTTCAGTGTTTAAGTATCGCTTGATATCATTGACAGGTTGGTATGTTCTCCTGAGATCCCAAAACTTGATTTTCCTGTCAGGGCTAGCTGTCACTAGAAAATTGCTTTTTGTAGACAATTTGAGAGAAGATAAATGAAAATTAACTAACATGGATAAAAATACAAGTTACACATTAATGACAATTATGTGACATTAATGTCACATAAATGACACTTTAACAAAAAGCAAAACCTACTGTTAAACTTATCCCCTTATTTTCATTCAGCATAAATACTGCTGCAATAGATAATGCTCTGTGAATTTACTGTTGATATTGACTGCATTCAATCCCATTTTGACATGCAAGAAAAATACCTTTTGATTCTGAATTTATATTCTTAAATATTCCTCATAATACCTCATTCAGTTCCTGCAGAATCATTTATAAAGTAAGATTCAGTGACTTCATATACAGTAGATTCCAGTTAATTGGCTCACCTAGGGACCAGAACATTTTGGCCAATTAAGCAGCTGCCCCAATTAGGCAAAGGTTCATGGAAATAGTTAAAAACATAAAAAAGCCAAGCTAACATTTAACTGAGTAACAAATTACGTACTTAAGTGAAATACAGAACAAATTATAACACTTACAGTACTGTAGTATTGTTAAAGTGTAGTTCCTAGTAATTTACTGTCAGAGGAATTCATCCAGTGTACACTGCCATGTTCTTTTGATTGATTGTAAATGAACAAAATCAATGCAGACACCTAGTGCACTTAATGTACTGCCTGCATACAAAGCTTTCGATGGTTGCATCCTCCAAATCTCCATTTTCATTGTAACATTCAAGATGATCACTGATACCTTCAAATTCTTCACCTAACTTGCAGTAGTGAAATTGTTTCACTTTCACTCCTGCTGGCTTTAGCATCTCCAAGCCTGAATGCTTGAAACTGCAGTGAGCAAAATTGCTCCAAATTGTCTTACTGCCTATTTTTCTACCAACTACGAGTGAGAAAATTCACTGCTTTTTGATAACACACACACTCAACTGACATTACTTAAAAACTGTTCACTCTAAGCACAGTGTAGTGTGTGGCTTTTAAAGAAGTGCACACAACTGATGCCAAGTAGAAACTTTGGAAGTGTCCCTAATAAACAAAGGGAATTGTGGCTTTTTTTAAAAAAAATTAGTTTTCATTCTTTTAGAGTTGTCCCAAATAAATGGCTATTCTGATTAACCCTTGGCACAATTAACTGCAATCCACTATATATACTTTCTGCTTAAGACAGTATTTCTATTCAATCTATTCTAAGACACTACTGAAATGTAGTCTTGAAATACAAATGTGAGCATTATAAAAATAGAAAAGGCAGATCTTTCTGAATATATAGTTTGAGTTCCACACCAACACATTTAAATAATTTAAGCTCATTCATACAGTATCACTTGAGAAATGTGGAGACAAACACCATACAAAATTCTATCATAAATGTTGAAATTGTTATTAAATGCTTTGGTTTGAACAAGTCTAAAATAAAATGTATATTTGGATGAATGTGAGTGCTGGAAAAAGAGGCACGTGGGCACCAATTCCTCGGTGGAAACAAAGAATTAATTGCTCAACTATAGGGTACATAAACATCACCCCTACCACCCTGTCAAGTTGACTGACAGTTTTCCACCCAGGACTTATTAACGAACAGCTTTTGTATTTTCTTGGTGACATCTCTTCCATTCTTTGATTTGAACAGTGTTTCTTGATCATTGCTGGAGGCAAGGTATGTTCCAAATAAAAACTTAAAAAAAGTAAAAATTTTCAGCCCTTTCACTAAATCCTACTTTTACTAAGTTTCAAAATATTGCTATAAAATTTTAATACCTGATTATTAGCAATTTTTCTCTTTTTTTTTGAACAAAGGAAGTAAATGCATCGTTTACTTAATCTGACCTACATAACCTAATACCAAGCTGCATTTTTCTTCATCAAAGTTGGTATTTCACAACAATTCTGCTACATAACAATGAAGGTGCAAGGACTGAACATTTCTAAATGAACCCTACTTTGTCCATGGAAACAGTAGATAATTTAATATAGATTGAATGACATAGGGTTAGCTATGGAAGCTGCTATTAACAGTACAAGTTAGTCTATGTGAGCAATGAAGATAATGAATGTGATAATAAATCCTTAACTTGTTCTATTTATTGCCAGCTTCAACGTATTATATCTTATGAAACCAGTAATTTAAGAATCAACTGGTCCCAAATTTCTTTAACAAGAAGAACTAATTTCTGACATACAAGCAAAACATTCGAAAGGTACTTTTCTAGTTCAAAGATAACAGCTACCTAGTTGCAAATTTAATACTGAAAGACAGAAAAATTAATTTCACAAACTGTTGAGAAATGAATGATCTCTTAAATATGGTACTTTGCACCATATTAAAGCCGGCAGAAATATATTCCATAACTACTCAAAAATAGATATTCAGGAGTACTGGTGTGAAGCATTAACAGTTTAATATTTTAACAATGCTAAGATGCTGTGTGACACTTTATATTACCTTAAACTTTCATTCAAATACTAACAATGCAAAAGTCAAGAAACTTCAATGAAACTAATTTGCAAGACAAATAATTCAGTTTAGCTCAAGTTTAAAATTGGGGCATTAAGGATTTAAATTCTACTTAAAATATGGAAATTGCTGAAGTTGGAAGAAATTACCATAAATTTATGTTATAGATTTATATGCATGTACAATTAGTATAGATATCAGGAGTTATCTATTGTATACGGTGACCATGAGGCATATACTGTAGGAGTGAGACAGATTGGCTGGTTGAGTAGGCTCGCAACAACAACCTTGTACTCAACATCATTAAGACCAAGGAATTTCTCAGCCAATGTTACTAAGTAACTGGGATGGGACAGTAACGCAGTGGTTACCATAATGCTTTAAGTGCCAGCAACCACTGTTCATTTCCCACCACTGTCTGTATGTTCTCCCTGTGACAACGTGGATTTTCTTTGGGTGCCTCCCACATTCCAAAGACATGCGCGGGACAGTAGGTTAATTAGTCACATGGGTGTATTTGGGCAGCACTGGGTCAATGGGCCACAAGGTTCTGTTCCCGTGCTGTATCTTCACATAAAATAAATAAAAAATTATATTGTTCAGATGCCAAATACTACCCTCAGTTCTCATGTTGTCTGCATGTTCTCTAATATTGCCTTCTGTATTCACATCCAAGTTATTAATGTATACAAAAAACAGCATGGGTTCCAAGCACCAAACCCTCAAGCAAAGCACTGAAAGGGCTTTTCAGAGAAGCAACCCTCAACCACCTTCTGCCTCCTATCATAAAGCCGATTTTGGATCTAAATTTCCAAACAGCCCTGGATCCATAGAACCAGTCTCCCATTTGGGACCTGATTATAAGCAGTACTGATGTCAATATGGACATAATAAGCAATATTATTCTCACCACCATATTTTATATTCTCAAAAAATTCAATGAAATAGGCATTCAGGGTAGTGCCTCTAAAGATCCATAATGACTATTCTTGCCTTTCTAAGTGCAGATTATATAACTTTTTCCCAATAATCTCCCTACCACTGATCTTCAACTCACCAGCTTGAGAGCTGTACTTGGCTTATTCATACTTCCGTTCCTGAACAAAGTTACGACATCTACTATGCTCCATTCATCTGGTACCTCTTAAGTGGCCAGAGAAGATCTGAAAATTTCTCCTCCCTTGATTTCCACAACAACCTGGAATTCAGCTCAGCAGGGAATTATCCACCTTTAAACTTGCTGAGGTAGCTAATATCCTATTTTTCAGGTGAGCCAAAGGACTTGTTCATGTAGAGGTTAAATATGCATGATTATAATTCCACTGTCCACCTCCCTGAATTATCCAATAGTATTATTTCCACGTTAAATACAGATAAAACAGTATTCACTTCAGTGGGAGGTAGAACAGCCAGAGGTCATGGTACATATTGGTAGCAATGACATAGGTACGAAACCTGTGCCGAAGACGCCGCGCCCCAGCGGCCTCAATGACTACAGACTGGTGGTATTGACCTCCCACATCATGAAGACCCTGGAGAGACTTGTTCTGGAGCTGCTCCGGCCAATGGTCAGGCCACACTTAGATCCCCTCCAGTTCGCCTACCAGGCCCGACTAGGAGTTGAGGATGCCATTGTCTACCTGCTGAACTGTGTCTATGCCCACCTGGACAAGCCAGCGAGCATTGTGAGGGTCATGTTTTTTCTCCAGTGCGTTCAACACCATCCGTCCTGCTCTGCTGGGGGAGAAGCTGACAGCGAAGCAGGTGGATGCTTCCCTGGTGTCATGGATTCTTGATTACCTGACTGGCAGACCACAGGACGTGTGCTTGCAACACTGGTGTCCGACAGAGTGATCAGCAGCACTGGGGCTCCACAGGGGACTGTCTTGTCTCCCTTTCTCTTCACCATTTACACCTCAGACTTCCACTACTGCACAGAGTCTTGTCATCTTCAGAAGTTTTCTGATGACTCTGCCACAGTTGGATGCATCAGCAAGGGAGATAAGGCCGAGTACAGGGCTACGGTAGGAAACTTTGTCACATGGTGTGAGCAGAATTACCTGCAGCTTAATGTGAAAAAGACTAAGGAGCTGGTGGTAGACCTGAGGAGAGCTAAGGTACCAGTGACCCCTGTTTCCATCCAGGGGGTCAGTGTGGACATGGTGGAGGATTACAAATACCTGGGGATACGAACTGACAATAAACTGGACTGATCAAAGAACACCAAGGCTGTCTACAAGAAGGGTCAGAGCCGTCTCTATGTCCTGAGGAGACTGAGGTCCTTTAACATCTGCCGGACGATACTGAGGATGTTCTATGAGTCTGTGGTGGCCAGTGCTATCATAGAAACCATAGAAACTACAGCACAGAAACAGGCCTTTTGGCCCTTCTTGGCTGTGCCGAACCATTTTTTGCCTAGTCCCACTGACCTGCACACGGACCATATCCCTCCATACACCTCCCATCCATGTATCTGATAGAAACCATGTTTGCTGTTGTGTGCTGGGGCAGCAGGCTGAGGGTGGCAGACACCAACAGAATCAACAAACTCATCCATAAGGCCAGTGATGTTGCGGGGATGGAACTGGACTCTCTCACGGTGGTGTCTGAAAAGAGGATGCTGTCTAAGTTGCATGCCATCTTGGTCAATGTTTCCCATCCACTACGTAATGTACTGGGTGGGCACAGGAGTACATTCAGCCAGAGACTCATTCCACCGAGATGCAGCACAGAGTGTCATAGGAAGTCATTCCTGCCTGTGGCCATCAAATTTTACAACTCCTCCCTAGGAGGGTCAGACACCCTGAGCCAATAGGCTGGTCCTGGACTTATTTCCTGGCATAATTTACATATTACTATTTAACTATTTATAATTCTATTATTATTTATGGTGCAACTATAATGAAAACCAATTTCCCCCGGGATCAATAAAGTATGACTATACTATACTAAAAGGGAAGAGGTCCTGAAAGGAAAACTACAGGGAGTTAGGAAGGAAGTTGAGAAGCAGGACCACAAAGGTAGTAATCACGGGATTACTGCCTGTGCCACGCGACAGTGAGAATAGGAATAGAATGGGGTGGAGGATAAATGCGTGGCTGAGGGATTGGAGCAGGGGGCAGGGATTCAGATTTCTGGATCATTGGGACCTCTTTTGGAGCAGGTGTGACCTGTACAAAAAGGACGGGTTGCACTTGAATCCCAGTGGGACCAATATCCTGGCGGGAAGGTTTGTTAAGGCTACTGGGGAGAGTTTAAACTAGAATTGTTGGGGGGTGGGAACCGAACTGAAGAGACTGGGGAAGAGGTTGTTGGCTCACAAATAGAGAAAGCTTGTAGACAGTGCCAGAGAGAGGATAGGCAGGTGATAGAGAAGGGACGCGCTCAGACCGAAGGCTTGAGATGTGTCTATTTTAACGCAAGCAGTGTTGTGAACAAAGCAGATGAGCTTAGAGTGTGGATCAGTACTTGGAGATATGATGTGATGGCCATTATAGAGACAGGAATGGTTACTTCAAGTGCTGGGTTTTAGATGTTTCAGAAAGGACAGGGAGGGAGGAAAAAGAGGTGGGGGCGTGGCACTGTTGATCAGAGATAGTGTCACGGCTGCAGAAAAGGTGGACACCATGGAGGAATTGTCTACGGAGTCTCTGTGGGTGAAGGTTAGGAACAGGAAGGCGTCAATAACTTTACTGGTTGTTTTTTTATAGGCTGCCCAATAGTAGCAAGGATATCGAGGAGCAGGTAGGGATATAGATCGTGGAAAGGTGTAATAATAACAGAGTTGTTGTGATGGGAGATTTTAATTTCCCAAATATCGATTGGCATCTCCCTAGAGCAAGGGGTTTAGATGGGGTGGAGTTTGTTAGGTGTGTTCAGGAAGGTTTCTTGACACAATATGTAGATAAGCCTACAAGAGGAGAGGCTGTACTTGATTTGGTATTGGGAAATGAACCTGGTCAGGTGTTAGATTTCAGTGGAAGAGCATTTTGGAGATAGTGATCATAATTCTATCTCCTTTACAACAGCATTGGAGAGAGATAGGAACAGACAAGTTAGAAAAGCATTTAATTGGAGTAAAGGGAATTATGAGGCTATCAGGCAGGAAATTGAAGGCTTAAATTGGAAACAGATGTTCTCAAGGAAAAGTAAGGAAGAAATGTGGCAAATATTCAGGGGATATTTGTGTGGAGTTCTGCATAGGTACGTTCCAATGAGACAGGGAAGTTATGGTAGGGTACAGGAACCGTGGTGTACAAAGGCTGTAATAAATCTAGTCAAGAAGAAAAGCTTACAAAAGGTTGAGAGAGCTAGGTAATGTTAGAGATCTAGAAGATTATAAGGCTAACAGGAAGGAGCTTAAGAAGAAAATCAGGAGAGCCAGAAGGGGCCATGAGAAGGCCTTGGCGGGCAAGATTAAGGAAAACCACAAGGCATTCTACAAGTATGTGAAGAGCAAGAGGATAAGACGTGAAAGAATAGGACCTATCAAGTGTGACAGTGGGAAAGTATGTATGGAACCGGAGGAAATAGCAGAGGTACTTAATGAATACTTTACTTCAGTATTCACTATGGAAAAGATCTTGGTGACTGTAGTGATGACTTGCAGCAGACTGAAAAGCTTGAGCATGTAGATATTAAGAAAGAGGATGTGCTGGAGCTTTCAGAAAGCATCAAGTTGGATAAGTCGCCGGGACTGGATAAGATGTACCTGCTAATCCACCTACGGTCTTTTATTGGCTCTCCTCCATTGTCCTGTTTAAGTTTAGAGAAAATAAGTTGTCGGACATTTGATACATCCTTTAAATTTGAGCAAATTTGGCGACCTTTTATTCAATATTTTCATTTAATTTGATTTATTACTCTTCCAATTTTTTTTCCCGAAGTTTTAGATTTGATCAGAAAGTCTTTCTTTCTTTTTGGTCGTATCCTCAAAATGGACAGTCCAGTCCCTTCTTTTTTGTTTCTTTTTTTTCCAATATATAATGTAGTAGGGTTTTTTCTTCATTTAAAATTCAATGTTTTTTCTTTCCTTTTCATGAACCGATAAGAAAATTGCTGTTTTCTTTTTTTTTATTATATATTTTATACTAGCTTAATAATATGTATGATTTTGATAATGTCTATCTTAATCACGGTTTGCATTGTTATTGATATATATATTTGAGATAATTTTCCTCTTGTTTGCATTTATGTTCCTTTTAAATCAATAAAAAGATTAATAAAGAAAAAAGAAAGAAAGATGTACCCTAGGCTACTGTGGGAGGCGAGGAAGGAGATTGCTGAGCCTCTGGCAATGATCTTTGCATCATCAATGGGGACATGAGAGGTTCCGGAGGACTGGAGGGTTGTGGATTTTGTTCCTTTATTCAAGAAAGGGAGTAGAGATAGCCCAGGAAATTATAGACCAGTGAGTCTTACCTCAGTGGTTGGTAAGTTATTGGAGAAGATCCTGAGAGGCAGGATTTATGAACATTTGGAGAGGTATGATTAGGAGTAGTCAGCATGGCTTTGTCAAGGGCAGGTCATGTCTTACGAGCCTGATTGAATTTTTTGAGGATGTGACTAAACGCATTGATGAAGGAAGAGCAGTAGATTTAATGTATATGGATTTTAGCAAGGCATTTGATAAGATACCCCATGCAAGCCTTATTGAGAAAGTAAGGCAGCATGGGATCCAAGGGGACATTGCCTTGTGGATCCAGAACTGGCTTGCTCACAAAAGGCAAAGAGTGGTTGTAGACGGGTCATATTCTGCATGGAGGTTGGTCACCAGTGGAGTGCCTCAGGGATCTGTTCTGGGACCCTTACTCTTTGTGATTTTTATAAATGACCGGGATGAGGAAGTAGAGGGATGAGTTAGTAAATTTGCTGATGACACAAAGGTTGGAGGTGTTGTGGATAGTGTGGAGGGCTGTCAGAAGTTACAGCGGGACATTGGTAGGATGCAAAACTGGGCTGAGAAGTGGCAGATGGAGTTCAACCCAGATAAGTGTGAAGTCATTCATTTTGGTAGGTCAAATACTTTATATTTTTATTGTTGCCAAACAATTGATACTAGAGCGTACGATATGATGGCAGAATATAGTATTAATGGTAAGACTCTTAGCAGTCTGGAGGATCAGAAGGATCTTGGGGTCTGAGTCCATAGGACACTCAAAGCAGCTGCGTAGATTGACTCTGTGGTTAAGAAGGTATACGGTGTATTGGCGTTCAACAATCGTGGAATTGAATTCAGGAGCCGAGAGGTAATGTTGTAGCTATATAGGACCCTGGTCAAACCCCACTTGGAGTACTGTGTGCAGTTCTGGTCGCCTTACTACAGGAAGGATGTGGAAACCATAGAAAGGGTGCAAAGGAGATTTACAAGGATGTTGCCTGGATTGGGGAGCATACCTTATGAGAATAGGTTGAGTGAATTCGGCCTTTTTTGCTTGGAGCGATGGAGGATGAGAGGTGACCTGATAGAGGTGTATAAGATGATGAGAGACATTGATCATGTGGATAGTCAGAGGCCTTTTCCAAGGCCTGAAATGGTTGCAACAAGAAGACACAGGTTTAAGGTGCTTGAGAGTAGGTACAGAGGAGATGTCAGGGGTAAGTTTTTTTTTTACGCAGAGTGGTGAGTGCGTGGAATGGGCTGCCGGCAACGGTGGTGGAGGCGGATACAATAGGGTCTTTTAAGAGACTTTTAGATAGGTACATGGAGCTTAGAAAAATAGAGGGCTATAGGTAAGCCTAGTAATTTCTAAGGTAGGGACATGTTTGGCACAACTCAGTGGGCCAAAGGGCCTGTATTGTGCTGTAGATTTTCTATGTTTCTATCTCACTTACAACCTCAAATGCACAAGTTGGAACTTTGGCCCCTAATGGGTTTATCTTTATCCTCGTTACGCGCATGCCCTTAACATGCTTTGGGATTTTCCTCAATTTTCATTAATTTGACTGTCAGCCATTTCACACCCCCTCTTCCTCCCTTAACTATTTGTTTTAAAAATAATCCCCAACCCACATACTCCCCTCCACCCCAAAACACAGAGAGACAAACACACAAGAGTCCTGTAAGGCCTCACCAACGTTGAGATCTCCAAACCTGCCACAAACTTTAACCTTTGATATCCAGAAATTTTTAGATTTGCTGGCTTTACCGTTCATCCTTAGGGAAGCAGTTGTCCCAGAACTCTATTTTTCTTTTGATTGCACCCCCCCCCGCCCCAATTTATGGCCTGTAGGCCAAACTGTAAGTAGCTGCTCCGAACCCACTTCTTCCAAGTTATTTTATTATATTAAAACCAGACTTACCCAGTTCGGGAAGTTAACTTAACAATCCTTGTCCTTCTTTATATTCTTAAAACTTAACATTTACTGTCATCACTTCCAAAATGTTCTCCCACTGAAACTTGCTCCAGTATCTCAAAAGATCTCCTAGATGCACTCTAAAAAATTCCACCCCTTCCAATCTTTACATTAAGGTGATCCCAATTAATATTGGGGACGTTAAGATACAATACTATTATTGCAGTATTATTTTAACAGTGGTTCCTTATGGTTGTTATAGCTGGCGATGGCAGTGGGATAAGCTCCCACTACCTATTAAATGCTCCATATGATGCGTGACTCAAATAGCTTCCGACAACCAAGTTCAGCTCCTTTCCTTCATGTGTGTCTTAGATACTAAGGCTGGTGGAACTGTTTCTACTGACAAGGGGCAAAAGCGGGTCATTGGCACCTTAAAACCAGCCACTTTAGGCAGATGGGGCTCTTCCGTCATGTTTGGCAGCTCATCTAGGAAAGGAAAACTCTAATCTCAACCTATGCTGCCCTGCAACTATATCCACTCATGGGGAAGGCTTCAGAAGTAAACCCTGAGGAAAACTCCAGAAATGGCGTCCTTAAGGCCATTGAGTTCTACGTTGAGTGGCAACTCCTGAAATGTCACTGGTGCCAATCAGTATCAGTCTCTGCCATTCGTTTGAATCCATCAGCTGCGTGGAGAGGGTAAGTCTGCTACTTGGGCAACAGCTTGCTCTCTGACTTGCATATCATTTAGGCAGCTGGGACGCAACATACATGGTGGACTCCGACCAATGCAGGGCTTCATTTTAACACTTCTTTCTGATTTGCCTACATAACTGTTTCTTTATCACTAGCTAATTACTTGGAGGTCTTTGAGACAGTGGCAGCAAACCGATGACTTCGTTTTTGCCTCCAAGGTCTCACCATGTGGCCTTATCTGTAGAACATTTAGGATATTGTCCCTCCTTACTACAGTGATGGATGCCTTAACTAATATTGCAATGCCACCTCTTTTACATTCCAATCCCCACCTCCGTCCTATCCCACCTGAAGACTCTGGAATGCCATGTAATTAGTCTTTCAAAGTTTCCATGAAGCAACAATATATTTCCACACAACGACCATCACCCTTTGTTCAGCAACCTTATTTATCAGTATCCAAATACTAAAATAGACTTGCATTACATTCCTTCCATGTGCCTGCAGCCTTGCCTTTCCTTCTATGTTTGGCTGTTACTCACTCCCTGACATACCTTTCCCCCTGTAAAATTAATTTAAATCCTCCCCAACAGTCCTAGTAACACTACTCCTCCTTCTTCCAAGGACATTGACTCCATCATGTCCAGGTATAATCTGCTTTACTTGTACAGGTCCCACTTTTTCAATAATCTAAAAAAATAACTTATCCCGCTTGCACCATTTCCTCAGTCACATTCATTTTACCTGTTGACCTACTCCTAATTCTGCACTGGTTAGCATTTGGCTCTGAAAGTAATAGAGAGATTACAAGTTCATAATCCTGAATTTAGGAAGCTGAGTAGCAGATACAAAAGCAAGTTGCAGAATCTCATCACTAATTTTTGCTCTATTTATACCAATGTGAACTGGAACCTTTGATTGCAAGGTGGTACAAACGGAATGGTAAACAGTCATTCAATGACATCCTTACCCTTGGAAGCAACACACCATCCAGAATCTGCCACCAAGACTGCAAAAGCACCCATCTATTCCATTTACAATTGCCCCGGACACTGGTTCCTACCCATTGAGCAGCAGAGCTAGCCATTGGATCTGGCTACATTTCCAGAGCAACATCCACATTCACCATTCCCAAAATTTTCCAATAAACAGTCATGGAATGACTAGCACTCTAAGGCTTCCCCATCTATCTGCTTGCCTCCCTTCCTAGATCTGGTGTTTACTCATTCACTCTTTCTGCAATTCCTTAGCTGGAGCAGGACCAGTTCTAAAAAATTGGTCCTTTGCATAACTCTCAGCCTCAATAGTACCTCTAGTTGATCCTCAAGCTCTGAAACCCAGCATTCAAGCTGGTCAGAATGATGGCAATTCCTGCAGACATGGCATTGCAGAATTTGAAAATTTGCTTG
This sequence comes from Mobula hypostoma, assembly GCF_963921235.1. Lineage (NCBI taxonomy): Eukaryota > Metazoa > Chordata > Chondrichthyes > Myliobatiformes > Myliobatidae > Mobula > Mobula hypostoma. The sequence goes on from NC_086098.1 coordinate 38,956,348, forward strand.
GAGTTCCCACATGTTGCAGGCCTTATAATACATGGGACTGAGCTCCCCTGTCATACCTTTAATTGAAGGAAGTCCTGTACTTTAAAGACAAAAGATTTAAAACCAAGATGTGAATGTTAAAAATCATGACATCATGGTGAAATCAAGAGACAATTGAGTTGCTACCAGACAGACAGCAGGTGGCCAGACTTGAATACAGGCAACAGAATTATTGAGGAGCTGAAGTCACAGAAGGTGCAATCACAAGAACATGGGACTAGTTGAGTGTTGAGGTAACAAAGAGATTCAATAAGGCATCAGAAGAATCTAGACCGACTCCTTTGTGTTAATTAAAATTGATGAACTGGAAGATACAATGTCTATGAAATACCAAAGGTTTTTCTGAGGTGGACAGAAGTGTATATACAAGTAACACAACTTCAAAGAAAATGAGGGAGTGTCCTGGCCACTTTTTACCCTGATCAACATTATGTATTTACTTAGAAACTATAACCTGCTCTTTATGGCAGCTTGCTTCTGTGCAGATTGGCTGTTGCACTTCTTTTATTAAACACAAAGAGTAGTGCACTGCTATAAAGCAGTTTGGGAAGTGTAAAACACCTTATTATTGAAAGGCTATGTATTCCCAAGTGGCAAATGAGACACAGCAGAGTTGGTTGTATTGGACAATAAGACAGAGGCATAAGGAGTACAATGGACATGTGTATGTATTCAGAAATTCATACAAAGCAACAAGGCAGGTAGTATGGAAAATGGGTGAGAGGGATAGTAAATTTGTACAAAATGGTCTTGGAAGAGTTTTGAAAAGTGAGCATTTCCTTTCAATTATTTCCCAACCTTTATTGCCGCTGAACCTACAAACATAGTACAACATCCACATACGAAAAAGGATTTAGTGCTTTCCCAGCTTCCAACTGGGTACAGGTATTGATTATAACCGACGCCTCAAAGACAAACTCTGACATCTTCATCAGGGACAATGCTTGGGCATGTCTAATCCGGTGCTATTAATACCCCTGAAGTCCATTCCTCCTGATGTTAGTTCTCATCCAATCAGGTTTCCTTTCTCCCACCTTCTTTACAATCGAATTCCAATTCTAACTTAGAGCGAGACCTTTGTCTTTGTTAAAATTCTTTTCCTCTAGTTTTATTTCAATGGCCTCCTTTACCAGGCGGTCCCAAAAGCCATTGGTGTAGCACAGTAGTTTGTGCTGAAGTCAGTCCTATGACCATTGAGAATGCAATGCTGTGCTACTGCCGATTTATCTGGATAACCCAAATAGATACATCTCCTGTGCTCCTTGATGCGGGTTTCCACCGTATGTCCCATCTGGCTGATATACACTGCTCCGCATTCACAGGGAATCCTGTAAACGCCAGCCAACCTGAGTCCCAGGTCATCAAGCTGTGATTCGAGCTCCTTTTCAGGTTGTGGATGGTATTAATCCGGTGGAAACCTGCATCAGAAAGGATGGACTACGGGGATAGCAGAGTTTGTTATTGAAACATCGAAAATAATCGATACCTGTACTCCACTGGGAAGCCCAAGAAAAGTTAATTCAACGTCCATTTACAATGAACTGGTCCAAACAGGAACACAAAAAGTAGTATTTCAAGAGTTCAGATAGAGGTTAAAAAAAATGACTAAGATAATGTCTCACTTAGAATGCATCAAGAATGATTTGAAATAAATGATCTACAAGTTGCCATGTAGCCAGCTGGACAGAATATGTAGCAGAAATTCACATAAGCAGTGAAAAGGAAAATGTGGGACTCTGTGTACTGTGCTATGGGTGAACAAAATACTTGGAAGATCACAAGAAAATAAGAACAAGACTAGGCCTCCAGGTTCAGCAAACGTGCCCCATCATTTAATAGGATCACGCTGGTCCATGCTGACCTCATCTCTTCTGGAAGATAAACACTATAAATTCTACAGATGCTGGAAGTCCAAAGCAACATACGTAAAATGCTGGAGATACTCAGCAGATTAGGCAGCATCCATGGAAATGAACTAGTAGTCGACATTTCCACCCAAGACCCTTCTTCAGGACTGGAAAGGAAGGGGCAAGACGCCAGAATAAAAAGGTTCGGCGAGGGGAAGAAGGATAGGTGACAGCAGGTGCATGGAAAAGATAAAGGGCTGGAGATAAAGGAATCTGATAGGAGAGGAGGGTTGACCATAAGAAAAGAGGAAGGAAGAGGGGACGTAGGGGAAGGCGACAGGCAGGTGAGAAGAGGTAAGAGGCCAGAGTAGGGATTTGAAGAGAAGGGGGGAGGGACTTAAACCAGAAAGACATATAAACCGGAAAGAGAATTTGATATTGAAACTGAGATTGGAGTCCACCCAGATGAAATACAAGTTGTTGCTTCTCCACTCTGAGGGTGACCTCATCGTGGCGCAAGAGGAGGCCACAGACTGACGTGTCAGAATGGGAGTGGGAATTGAAATTAAAACATAGGGCCACTGGGAAGTTCCGCTTTTTGCAGATGGAACGGAGGTGCTCGATGAATGATCCCCAATTTATGACAAGTCTCACCAACGCAGGGGAGGCTGCATCAGGAGTACTGGATGCAATAGACAACCCCAGCAGGTTCACAGATGAAGTGTTGCCTCACTGTTTGGAGCCCTGAACGGAGGTGAGGGAGGTGGTGAATGGGCAGGTGTAGCATTTAGACTGCTTGCATGGATAAGTGCCATGAGGGAGATTAGTGGGAAGGAACGAATGGGCACAGGAATCACAAAGGGAGTGATCCCTGCAGAAAATGGAGAATTGGGGGAGAGGGGGAGTGGTAGGGAAAGCTGCCAGAATTGATGAGATCACTTGGAAAAAGTCTATTGTAAAACAGGCAAAAGGTATCATTTAGAGTGTTAGCTTGAGGGGGAGACAGAGATCTAAATGGTCAATGTGGAACAGCTGGGAAAATAATTAATAGGATGTGGGTCAGCAAGGTCAGCTGAGAATAGTGGGTTCGCACACGATCCTATTCTGTATGAGCTCACTTGGGAGATGGATAGGCACATATATTTTTAAGATTAAAAAATTGATGTGGGTTCTTGATATCGAGCTGAAGGAATCTTTGGCTCATTAATTAGTTGATATTGAATTTGGCTTCAGTTACCATAACAACAAATTTAGAACTGAAATTGGCAGGAGTAAAGTAGAACCAAGTTCTATGAACTCAACTGTCAAGCTAAATCTCACGGCGTAAGACACAGCATCAAGAGAGAAGCAGAAAACACTAAAAAGTGAAGGAGTGCAGTTTCTAAACTCTCTCACTGGTAATTGGGTGATCATATATACAAGACACTAGCTGGCTTGTGTACCAGTGAATGCATAGTTTGCCGACATAAAGCAGGGGTTTGCATTAAATTGAAGAATATGGACTAAAATTCAGAGGCAGATGGTTTTCACGATCTGTAAAAGTAGGACAGCACAAGCTGCAGCTGTGCTGGTGAGAAATGTACATAATGAGTGGTGAGATGGAGAGGAAAAAGGATTCAATCTGCTGTTTGTTTTTGGTGCATGCATTACAGAATTTGGCTCAGAACGTGACAAATTCTACAAATGCTAATTATTCATGGCTCAGAACACAAGGAGAGAAAATGTGACAAAATTATTTTACTCTCCAAACATTCCCCCTTTCCACAGACCACCTGGAAGTTGCACATTGCAATTAAAACATTGCCAATAATCCTGCAGAATACTTCTAGCATTTTCTATTTTTGTTTCTGATTCCCAGCATCTGAGGTATATTATTTTGTCAATTAATTTGATTCATTGCCTACTTAAAAATGATCTTTGGAAAAATACAACTGTGTTTTGTTTTCATTTTATATTGTATATCAGTTGTGTGAAAAATTGAATTTCTACCAAATTTCTGTATCTACCTCATGCTTTCCTCACTGGGTAATGCCACATGTAGAGTTAAGCTCTTTTTCCTGTCCTGACAATATGTCTTGAAAAATCATTATCCCCAAATTTGATCTGCCATAGATTAAGTTACCTACATTAAAAAAAAGGCTGTTTAGCTCCAGCAGAACTGTTGAAGTAAATATCTTATTTAATGCAATCTAACAATTAGTTCCAGGAACCCATATTGCAATGGAATCTTAACTTACAATCTCATGTCTGTCCTAACTGTAGTTGATTTCCCACATTTCTCTTTAAGAACTTACCTGTGGGCTTTACTCCAAGCAATGGCTTTGACTGCATGGTCATGTGCAACAAAGGAATGGAAGGGATAGATTTTCAAACTTCCGTCACCTTGCTGGACTCGCAACAGTAATGATTTTGAATTCAGATTCCAGAGAGCAACTGTACCTATTTAATAAAATGATTATTAAAAAATTATGCATATTCTAATATCAGTTTACTTACATTCATTACAGTTGAAAGTCATTACATAATTACTTTTTATGCATTCCTCTTACAAGTTACAGAGTTATCATGGTCCATTAAAAGGAATTGACTAGAATCACACTATCGCATGAAGGTACTAAGACAACAAAGACATGCGAGATCTTGGCCATGCAGCATTTCCTTAAGGCTCATATCATTGTGTAACAGTAGATAAACTTGAACATAATTGTATGGTAGGCATATACGATTGGGACTGAATTTTATAGAATTAGCAGCCTTTCATGGATGAACAGAATAGCTAAGGGCAGAATCAAACATGGAAATTTAACAAATATTAGCCTCGTATAATAGCTACTGCAAGGTGCAGTGTTACACAGGAACTGAATTATGGCAATATCAATTTGATTTCTTCCTTGGGCTTAATGCAGTTTGCAATCAAGATCTCTGTAGCTTTAAGACCTCCTATTATGTTCAAATACAATAAACTTAAAAGTTGTTGAAAATGCCAAGATTTAATTTGGGTCATGATAGGAAATGGGAACAGTAGTTTATGGAGGAAATTTCAAAGGTCCTAGATATTGTCCCGACCAATATAAACCTATTCCAGGAGTTCATTTTTCATACATTCATGTGCTTATTTGAGAGTCCTTAGAAGACTATTGCATCAGCTTCTACCACCACTCCTGGCAGTGCATTTCAGGTATGCATCATTTTCTATGTAAAAAGCCTACCTCTGACATCTCTCCTAAACTTTCCTCCACTCACTGTAAATGGATGTTGTCTGATATTGGTCAGTGTCGCCCCAGGAGTAAGGTGTTGGGTGCCTACTCTATCTATGCCTCCCATAATTCTATACGCTTCTAACAAATCACCTCACAACCTCCATCGCTCCAAAGAGGAAAACCCTTGCTCACTCAACCTTTCCTCAAAATAACAGGCAGCATCCTGGTACACCTCCTTTGTACCCTCTAGAAAGCTTCTACATCCTCCTATAATAAAATGATCAGAACTGAGCACAATACACCAAGTGTGGTCAAACCAGAGTTTTAAAGCTGCAATATTACCTCGTGGCTCTTGAACTCAGTTCTCAGACTAATGAACACCAGCACACCATACACCTTCTTAACCCTGTTATCAACTCGTTCAGTAACTTTGAGGATCTATGGACTTGGATCCCAGGATCTTTCTGTTCTTTCACATTGCCAAGGATTCTGCCATTAACTATATACAGGTGTCCCCCGCTTTTCGAATGTTCGCTTTATGAAACCTCACTGTTATGAAAGACCTACATTAGTTACCTGTTTTCGCTAACAGAAGGTGTTTTCACTGTTACGAAAAAAGGCAGTGCGCGGAAAAAAGCAGCGCACGCCCCGAGCAGCCGCTCTCCCCTGGATTCGGAACAGCATTCTCGCCGGCATTGTTTAAACAGGTGCCTGTGAGTAGCCGTTTGCGAGATGAGTTCCAAGGTATTGGAAAAGCCTGAAAGAGCTCGTAAGGGTATTACACTTACGGTAAAACTAGACATAATTAAGCGTTTTGATCGTGGTGAACCAAGTAAGGACAAAGTGAGTTTGGCTTGTGGAAGTTGACGAAGATGATGTTGAAGAGGTTTTGGCAGCCCATTACCAAGAACTGATAGATGAAGAGCTGATGCAATTGGAAGAGGAAAGGATAGCAATCAAAACTGAATGCAGTAGCGAATGGACCGAAAGTGAAGTCATCCAGGAACTGAACGTGAAGCACCTGCATGAGATTTTCACTGCAATGATAAAGTACGACTTTAATTTTCAAAGGGTACGTCGGTTTAGGGCATATTTGCAGGATGGTTTGAGTGCTTACAAAGAACTGTATGATCTAAAAATGCGCGAGGCTAAGCAACCTTCCACATCAGCCACAGCAGACGACGAACCTCGACCTTCGACATCGAGGCAGGCAGATATAGAAAAAGATGACCTGTCCACCCTCATGGAAACAGACGACGAGATGACACCCCAGTGTTCCACCACCCCAAACCCCAGGCCGCGGACAGATACCGATCCTCGGAGAATGTAGCGGTAGCCTTGAGGCACCCAGCACATCTTTAAGAAAAGAAGCCGAAATAAACAAGCTAATTAATTAGGTGCCGCCCGGCACATAAATGTCAGCTCAGATCAGAGACGATTGCATCACCTCTGATCTGGGCCAACATTTACGTGCCGGGCGGCACCTAATTAATTAGCTTGTTTATTTTGGCTTTTTTCTTAAAGATGTGCTGGATGCGTCCCGGCAACTGCTGTACCGCTGCATGCTTCACGAATCGGTATCGGGTCGCTGCCCAGAGGGTGGGGGCCACTGCACCACCCCAACCTCCGACAACTCAGTCTAACACTCAGTGTGCTCGGCGCTGTCCCAATTCCGGTAAGTGATACTACACTATACATACATTATTTCTACTTTATATCGGCTGTGTATTTTTATGCATTATTTGGTACGATTTGGCAGCTTCATAGCTTAAACGTTACCGGAGAGCGCTTGCGTGAGATTTTTGCTACAGAGAACAGTGCAGGCAATTATTGTGGAAAAGTATTTCTACTTTATATAGGTTGTGTGTTCATCATATCATTCCTGCTTTTACTATATGTTACTGTTATCTTAGGTTTTATGTGTTACTTGGCATGATTTGGTAGGTTATTTTTGGGTCTGCAAACGCTCACAAAATTCTCCCATATAAATAAGTGGTAATTGCTTCTTCGCTTTACGACATTCTGGCTTACGAATTGTTTCATAGGAACACTCTACCTTCGGATGGCGGGGGAAACCTGTACTCACCTTCAAGTTCCATCTTCTGAAGTGTATCATTTCACATTTTTGACCAGCTGTGTATCCTGTCCAAATCCTGTTGCAACCTTCTATAACCTCCTATGCTATCCTTTGTGTCATCTGCAAACTTACTAACCCACTCCTCCACTTCCTCGATGAAATCATTGATAATTAAAAAAAAAATCACAAAAACCAACGGTCCCAGAACAGATTCCTGTAGAACACTGCTAGAGTCATGAACCTCCAGGTAGAATATGCTCCATTTACTACTACCTTCTGCTTTCTGTTGGCAAGACAGTTCTGAATCCATGCAGCCAAGTTTCCAAGGATCCCATACTTCATGACTCTCTGGATGTGCTTAAAATGGGGAAACTTGTCAAATGCCTTACTAAAATCCATATGCATTACATCCACTACGCTAGCTTCATTGATTTGTTTTGTCACCTATTTGAAAAACTCAATTAGGCTTCTAAAGTACGACCCGATTCTCCAAATGCTCATAAATCCTGTCCCTGAGAATTCTCTCCAATAGTTTGCCCACCACTCACGCAAGACTCACTGGTCTGTAAATTCCCAGGATTGTGCCTATTACTTTTCTTGAAGAACATCTTCCATCCTCCAATCCCTTCTATAGCCACAGAGGACACAAAGATCATTGCCAATATCCTAGAAATCTCTTTCCTCACTTTCCGTAACAACCTGGGATATATCCCACCTAGCCCCAGGGACGTTTCCAGAATCCCCAACACTGCTTCCTTTTTAACCTCAGCATGCTACAACACATTAGTCTGCTCCAAGCTGATCTCACATTTGTCAAAGTCTCTCTCCCTGGTGAACAATGAAGTATTCATTAGGGACCTTCCCTACTTCCTCCTCTACCTGCAGTCCTGCCCTCACTCTAGTCATCCTGTTCTTCACGTACAGTACATAATCGAACACCTTGGGGATTTCCTTAATCTGACTCGCCAAGGCCTTCTCATGTCCCCTTCTATCTTTCTTAAGATCTTCCCAAGAATCCTCCCTGATTTTTACTTCCTAAACCTCAAGTATGCTTCCTTCCTCTTGCCTAAATGGTCCACCTGTCTTGTCCAACCATGGTTCCTTTACCATTACATCCTTTCCCTGTCTCAGTGGGACAAACCTATCCAAACCCCATGCAAGTATTCCCTGAACAGCCCCCGCATTTCTGCTGTGAATATTCATGAGAACATCTGTTCCCAATTTACATTCCCAAGTTCCTGCCTAATACCATTGTAATTAGCTCTCCCAATAAAATGCTTTCTCATATCATCTGCTCCTATCCTTATGTATAGCTATGGTAAAGATCAGGGAGTTGTGGTTCTTATCTCTGAATTGTACACCTACTGAGAGGTGTGAAACCTGACAAGGCTTATTGCCTAGTACTAGGTCCAGCATAACCGTTCCTCCGGTCAGCCTACTCATATAGTGTGTCAGGAATTCTTGCTGGACACAGTAACAAATTCTGCCCCATCTAAACTTCCTGCATGAAGGAGGTGCCATCAATATTAGGGAAGTTTAAGTCATCCATTAAAAACTTATTTCTGCACCTTTCCAAAATTTGCCTATTTATTTGCCCCCGTGTCCTGGTGGCTATTGAGATGCCTATAAAATAAGTGGATTCACGTTAATTGGGCCATCGGTTAATCAGGGCAGCCGTTATATGGGATAACACTTAAAGAACAAAAATTTAATTGAAAAAATAACCAGGATTCCCTTTGTTTAATTGGAACACTATGCTACTTAATTAGAACAGGAGATCGTTGCCAAACAGTTCCTAACTAGTGTCAGTTGTGTGCCCTTGTGTGGACACTACACCCGTGCTTACAGCAAACAGCTTTTAAATAGTGTTAATTGCATATGCTCGTGTACTGTTTTCAATTCGGGCCGACAGATGTCAATTCAAAAGGCAGTGAAGATTTGGAGGACAAAATCGTCAAAATCATTGTTCGAAACACCAATATGAAGACGAGGAAAGTGAGGACACATCTGAATTTGAGCTAGTTACTACACAGGATGTTGGATTATGACATTACTGTATGGAGGAAGGCAATGGAGGCAGTCCATTATCCGGCCTGGGTGCCTGTGTGGATCTTGCTTACTTACAGTCAAAAAACATGGCCATGTACATTAGATGAATTCTTCTGTCGATAACTATTAGGAACAAATAGTTTTACAGTACTGCAGTAGTATTGGCAGTGTTCTAATTTGTTCTGCATTTCATTTAAAAGCATAACTTGTTACTTAGACTTCTTTGTCTTTTTTACAACTTTTTAACTATCTTCATGAAACTTGAGCTAATTGGGGCAGCAGTTTAATTGGACCAAAATATAGTGGTCCCCATATATCCCAATTAACTGGAGCCCACTGTATTCCCAACAGGGTGATTGTTCCTTTCCTGTTTCTGACTTCCACCCACCCTGACTCAGAAGATGATTCCCCCACACACCCTGTTTCTGCAGCTGTGATACTATTCCTGATTAGCATTGCTCCTCCCTCATCTCTTCACCTTTCCTCCCAACCCTTTTAAAACTTCTAATCCCTGACAACTGAATTAGTAGAATTGAGATAAGAATCATGTTTAATATCATCGGCATACATTGTGAAATTTGTTAACTTAATGATATCAGTACAATGCAATACGTAATATAGATTAAAAATAAACAAATCAATTGAGATATACATATATATATATACACACACATCTACACATATATACATATACATACAAGACCATAAGACATAGGAGTAGAATTAGGCCAACTGGCCCATTGAGTCTGCTCCACCATTCAATCATGGCTGATCCTTCTTTTCTATCTCTTCCTCAACCCCAGTTCCCGGCCTTCTCCCTGTAACTTTTGATGTCATGTCCAATCGAGAACCTAGCAATCTCTGCCTTAAATACACCCAATGACCTGGCCTCCACAGCTGCATGTGGCATCAAATTCCACAAATTCACCAACCTTTGACTAAAGAAATTTCTCCACATCTGTTTTGAGAGGGCGCCCCTCTATCCTGAGGCTGTGCCCTCTTGTCCTAGACTCTCCCATCATGGGAGACATCCTTTCCACATCTATTCTGTCTAGGTCTTTCAACATTCGAAAGGTTTCAATGAGATCTCCCCCCACATCCTTCTGAATTCCAGTGAGTACAGACCCAGAGCCATCAAACACTCCTCGTATGATAATCCTTTCATTCCTGGAATCATCCTTGTGAACCTCCTCTGGACCCTCTTTAACGCCAGCACATCTTTTGAGGGGGAGCCCAAAACTGTACACAATACTCCAGGTGTGGCCTCACCAGTGCCTTACAAAGGCTCAGCATCACATCCTTGCTCTTGTATTCTAGACTGCCTGAAATGAATGCCAACATGGCATTTGCCTTCCTCACCACTGACACAACCTGCAAGTTAACCTTCAGGGTGTTCTGCACAAGAATTCCCAAGTCCTTCTGCATCTCAGATTCCTGGATTTTCTCCCCATTTAGAAAATAGCCCACACATTTATTTCTACTACCAAAGTGCATGACCATGCATTTTCCTTACACTTACACATACAGGTATATAATAGTTAAATTAAAAATGGTGCAAAAACAGAAATAATAAAAGTGAGGTACTGTTCACGGGTTCAATGTCCAGACGGCAGAGGGGAAGAAGCTGTTCCTGAATTGCCATGTGTGTGCCTTTAAGCTCTTGCATGATAACAATGAGAAGAGGGCATGTCTTGGGTGATGTGACTCCTTAATAATGGATGCCACTTTTCTCAGGCACTGCTCCTTGAAGATGTCTTGGATACTATGGAGGCTAGTACCCGTGATGGAGCTAATTTTACAACTTTCTGTAGCTTCTTTTGGTGCTGTGCAGTAGCTCTCCAAGGTATATCTATAGGAGTTTTTGAGTCTTTTGGGTGACAAACCAAACCTTTTCAAACTCCTAATGAAATATAGCCGCTGTCTTGCCTTCTTTATAGCTGCATTGATATGTTGGGACCAGGTTAGATCCTCAGAGATCTTGACACTGAAGAATCTGAAATCGCTCACTCTCTCCACTTCTGATCCCTCCAAGGATTGGTTCATGTTCCCTTGCCCTACCCATTGACAAATTCACAAAGAGCTCTTCGGTCTTACTGACATTGAGTGCAAGGTCGTTGCTATGACACCACTCAACTAGCTGGTATATCTCGCTCCTGTATGCCCTCATCTCCATCTGAGATTCTACCAACAATGATTGTATCATCCACAAATTTATAGATATGCAAAGAAGTAAAGATGAAAGAAAAATTTCTAGGAAACTGCGAGGTTGCAGAAGCTTGAAAAGCAAAGCCTATTGAGAATTTTAAATCTGAGGTAATGGTGGTCTGAAACTTATAGATCAGCAAGTAAAGCAATGCTGCCAAGTGAGACTTGATACTTATGTGATAATATACTTGATCGTTATCTACAGCAGCAAAGTTTAGGGAACTGATACAAAGGTGATCAGGAGAGCACAGCAATAGCCAAATCTAGAATTTCATTTCCTTTGACAAGGTGATGACTGGCAAAGGAAGCATTCATTGCTGATCCACCAATGCTATGGCATGATGCCATCACCAAACAAGAAACAGTTTACCATGACGCAGTCCAAATCACAGACGGGGATTTCAGTCAGGCTTGTCTTAAGAAATCCCTACCAAATTACCATCAGTGTACAACTTGTAGCACCAGAGGACACACTAAACTACTTTGCTATACTAAGATAAGGAATGCCTACTCTTCCATACCCAGACTGCACTTTGGGAAATTTGACCCCCTGGCTGTCCTATCTGCATACAAGCAGTGGCTAAAGAGCAAGTTTCCAGATATTAGGACAACAAAAAGATGGTCATGGGAGGCAGAGGAGCGAGCAGTTGCTGGAGCACCTCAAGTCGGTGAACTGGGCCATGTTCAAGGACACATCTGGGGACCACTGTTGTCACAGACTTTACAAAATCAGTTGCAGACAAATGTGTCCCTAGAAAATCATTCAGTCTTCCCCAAGCAGAAGCCTTGGATGAATCATGAGATCCATGACCTGCTAAAGGCCAGATCAGAGGCATTCAAGTCTGGCAACCAAGAAAGTTACAAGAGATCAGGCAGGTATGACCTCCAGGAAACTATCTCATAGGTGAAGTGGCAATTTTGGACTAAACATGAATCAATGAAGATTGCTCAACAGCTATGGCAGGGCTTGAATGCTATCACCTCTAATAAAGCAAAATCAAGCGATGTAAGTGACAACAGGGCTTCGCTTCCAGATAAACTCAATACCTTCTGTGCTCAGTTTGACCGTCAAAACATGGAGGAACCATCATGAACTCCCACACCTTCAAGACCTTGGCCTCATTACCTCTTTGTGCAATTGGATCCTTGATTTACTCACTTGCAGACCCCAGTCAGTTGCAATCTTGTGATTTCAGTCTCTGAAGCAGATGTGACTGCATCCTTTGGAAAGGTGAACCCATGGGAAGCAGCTGGCCCAAATGGGGGTTACTTGGCCGAGTACTAAAGTCCCATGCTGATCAACTGGCTGAAGTGTTTACTGAGATCTTTCACCTCTTGCTTCGGCAGTCTGAAGTACCCATCTGCTTTCAGCGGGCTTCAATTATACTGGTGTGTAACCAGCCTCAATGACCATCAGCCAGTACTACTTACATCCACTGTGATGAAGTATTTTGAGAGGTTGGTGATGAAACATCACCTGCCTGAGAAGTGACTTGGATTTGCTCCAATTTGCCTACTGGCACAACACGTTCACAGATGTCATTTCTTTGGCTCTTCACTCAACCCTGGAACAACTGGACAGCAAAGATGCATACATCAGAATGTTCTTTATCGACTACAGCCCGGCGCTCAATACTATCCTCCCGTCAAAATTAATCAATAAGCTTCAAGACCTTGGCCTCATTACCTCCTTGTGCAATTGGATCCTTGATTTACACATTTGCAGACCCCAGTCTGTTGCAATTGGCAACAATAGCTCCTTCAGAATGTCCACCAGCACAGGTGCACCACAAGGCTGTGTGCTTAGCCCCTGCACTACTCACTTTACAGTTATGAGCGTGAGGCTGAGCACAGCTCAAATGCCATATTCAAGTTTGTAGACAACACCATTGTGTAGGCCAAATGAAAGGTGGTGATGAATCAACATATAGTATACAGAGATTGAAAATCCTGCTGAGTGGTCGCACAACAACTTCTTACTCAATATTACTATTACTAAGGAGACAGTTATTGAATTCAGGAGGGAAAAAACTAGAAGTCTATGAGCCGGTCCTCATCAGGGGATCGGAGGTGGAGAGAGTTAGCAACTTTAAATTCTTGGGTATTATCATTTCAGAGGACCTGTCCTGGCCCAGCATGCAAGTGCAATTACAAAAAAAGCATGGCAGTACCTCGACTTACTATGGAACTTTATGCCATCCATAACTTTGACTAACTTCTGTAGACGCGTGGTGGAGAGTATACTGGCTGGCTGCATCACAGCTTGGTATAGAAACATTAAAGTTCTTGAAAGGAAACTCCTACAAAAAGTAGTAGAAATGGCCCAGCCCATCACAGATATTAGCACATCTACGGGGAGTGTTGTCTCAGGAAAGCAGCATCCATTATCTGGGAGTCCCACCATCCAGGTCACGTTTTCTTCTTGTTGCTGCTGTCAGGAAGGTGGTACAGGAGCCTCACACCACCAGGCTCAGGAACAGTTATTACCCCTCAACCATCAGGCTCTTGAATCAGAGAGGATAACTACACTTGCCACAAACTATTCTTCCCTTCATTTTATGATCTCAATATTTATTGCCTATTTATTGTTATTTCTTTATTTCCCTTTTTTTTGTATTTGCACAGTGGTTGTCCACCCTGTTGGTGTAGTCTTTCATTGATTCTATTATGATTATTGGCTTTATTGACTATGTCTGCAAAAAATGTATCTCAGTATATGGTGAGAATAAATTTACTTTGAACATTATTAAACCACATGATGAGTTATCTAATTTCAGTGGGCAGTCAGAAAGTAATTACATTGCTGATGGATCAGTCATATTTTGGACAGATTGAGCAGAGAGCATACTTCCTTTTCTAAATGACATTTGTGATTCAAAATTGTTCTTATGGCAATCCATTTTATTCCAGATTTATTTAATTGACCAGATTTTAATTCCCAGCTGCAGTGGTTGTATCTGGACTTGCACGTTGCCACATTTCTAATACAAATAATCATATGCAAATCTAATGGTATTCAATAGGTGAATTGATGCCAGATCAATAATTTGTTCTATGATGGGCAGAATAAGACTTCTGTTCAAGTTAGATACCAGGGTTGCACCTACTAATGCTGGAAACACTGAGGGGTTCTGGAGACACGTCTTTTCAAAACATTTATGATGTATTAACACTAGTCCTTTAATCTCCAAGCATAGAAAGCTAGAGACGAAGTGCTGGTAGGTGGGATTATTATAGATGGATGCTAGATGTTCAGCAGGAACATGGTGTTGTATGACTATCTGCCCAAATTCTGCTACTTAATGCATATTTCTCAATTATCTGGAGGTACCTGACAATGCAAGCATAACACACTGTAAGGTTTCACTGCTAATGTAATGGCTTCTCTGCAATGTTCCACTGCTGAGGTAATAGTTTCTCTGTAGCAGCAATTCTGAGTTAGTATCCACCCTTACCTCTCTGGTGAATAAATGGAAAAGTCAGGTTCAAAGTCCCAGCTGTGACAGGCTCAGCCTATTCTCTGGAATAATGCCCACCCCTAAAGGGGAGGAGGAGTCTGAGACTTGGGTGGAGCGGACCTCCGAGTTGTTAGATGAGTGGCAGTGCACTGATGACATAACGCGACAGAGATTGGTTGAAAGTTTGAATGGGCGGGCCGATGACACTGAGAGCTGTTAGGTTAATATGTCCCATACCAACAGCTGTCAATTACATGCAAACACTGGACAGTGCTTTTGGCCCGACAGGAAGCCCAATGGAGCTCATGGTGGGGTTTCAGAACGTGCATCAGGAGAAGGGGGAGAAGCTTTCTACTTTTATTTTTCAGCTAGAGAGGCATCTAAATTGCTTGCAGCGCAGAGGGGTCATTCAGGCCGCTGAGGTGGATCAGTTAAGAATGGACCAGATAGCCAGGGGCGCCCAGTCCCATGACCTGATTGCTTGGGATCTCTGAACTTCTCATAAGATGCACCCCCCCCTCCATATTTTGTTGAGCTGATCAGAAAGGTATGGTGGTGGAGGCGTGGGAGGACTCCGTTAGCAGGGTACAGTCCTTGGTAGTGGTCCCTGTGGTGAAGTGACCACGGATGGACTTCCCCGGGCAGCACTAGAGGAGACTGTGGCAGAGTTGAGAATGGAGATATGTCAGCTGTTATCAGCTGGGTGTGGCCCCCCCTCATATGATGGGGGGGGGCAGATCCCCCAAGGGGCCGAACAATGTGGAGGGCTGTTGGCAGTAGGTGTCACGCCAGAAGGAGAATGAGCCCCCGGGTACCTCAGCAGAGAGAGTCGTTGGGAAAACTCAGAGGAGATCCAGTGAGGGAACAGCCTGGCGTCTCTGGGGGAGCACATTCCCAGCAATGTACAATGAACCCCCGAAAGCAAAAGCCCAATTCCTGAAGGCTTAATGGGACCATGCTCCAGTGTATCACTATGGATAGAGGGTATTTATGCCAAAGCCATACTCGACACTGGGTCGCAGGTCATGTCATTGTACCATTCGTTTTACAACCGGTATCTGAAGCATTTACCATTGACACCATTCAGGGTACTGGAGATCTGAGGGCTTAGTGCTAATGATTACCGTACAACGATTATTGTCAGTGAAGTTGGGAGTTCTCGGAGGCCTATGTGAAAGTGTCTGAGGTCCTTGATACATTGGTGCCAGTTTGTCTGGACCCTGTTGAGAAGGGCGGCTTTTCAATTCTAGTGGGGACCAACACCCCTCTTGTGAAGAGGCTCATGGGGGCCTGCAAGGAGAAGGCTGGTGAGAGCTTTCTGGGAACATTGTCCGTGCGCCCGGTGTTTCGAGCTGCTTTTGAGGAAGTGGGGCTTAGCCACTGGACAGAGGGGTCTGAGTTGCAAGTGGGCATGAGTGATAGGTCGGGGAAGGCCTCGCTAGGTAGACCAGAAGTATCCCCAGTAGTGTCTGAACCTGAAGAGTTAGGTGAGGGGGTGCGGAGGTCTCAGAGAATTAGGAGACCACCGGATAGGCTGGCCTACATAGCACCAGGGGAGCAGAGTGTAAACCCTACCGTTTTGGGGAGATATGTCACTGCCTTATGCATCTAGATTGGACTTTGTGTTTTGCAGGTAGGGTTGGCTAATTACCTCAATGTCATGAGGACGTGACTAAATTTGGTGGGGAAGAGCATAACACACTATAAGGTTTCACTACTAATGTAATGGCTTCTCTGTAATGTTCCACTGCAGAGGTAATGGTTTCTCTGGAGCAGAAAAGTTTGGGTTATGACTAGAGATAACGGGGTATGCTAGCCAATGAGCAGGACGTTGTTCTTTCTTGTGTGTCTGGGAGCTGTGAATTCGTGGTCTTTTGCTGGGGAAAGATGAGGACAGAAGACAGGAATGGAGAGTGTTGGCAGACCTCAGACGGAGTGGACTTGGAGCGAGGGTCTGAAGGTCAGCGACGATCAGAGGAGGTCGATGGTGGACGAACGGCCTTATCAGTGAGCTCCAATGTTGAGCATTAGACTGTTTCATGAGAATGGCCCCTTTTTCTTTTTTGTTTTCTTTACTAACCTTATAGTCAAATTAAGAATTATAAAGCTCAATCGTTTAATCTCATATTGTGTACTGTTTGTCATTTCGTGGTACTGATTTGTAACAGGGGACACCACGCAGCATCCACCCAAACAAGATTTCTTAAGCTTGGCTGGGCCAGGAGGGGCTAGCTGAAGTAACAGTTACAAAAGTTAATCTATAAATGTAGGAAATTTTATGATAAAGATACACACTTTCAGTGAGAAAGCTTTAAGATGTTCTCCTTTTTGGACTGCTAGGTTAATGATCATAATTCCTAAAGGCTTTAGAAGGAAATAACATTGCATAGCATATATAGTTTAAATTTTAAATGTTGCTTTTACTTTGGGTTAATGGTAATAAAATAAGGAATTAAAAACTGAAGATAAAAGTGATTTTAGATGGTCAGCTGCAGAGTCAAAAGAAGCATTCGTTTAGACTTGGCCATCACAAAATTTGGTCTTTAAAAAGCAGTCACTGTACATGAAAATATTAGTATGATTCTAACCATGCAATATGCCTTGCCTACAAAGCAGTTCAATGCAGATGGTGAAAACAGATTGGATTTTTGTTGCTTACTTCAGTTTTGAAACTTTTACTACTTTTAAGTGGAAAGTAACTTGGATGTAGTATGGTGCAAGTTCAATTATTAAAATATAGCATTACCTTATGTAATTCCCTATGTACAGTACATGGTGTTGTAAAATGTGACATGGTGTATGCACAACTGAGACCGAAGGTGGCCAGAAAATGAAAGTTGCTAGTACTTAAACAAAATGCAATTGCTTAACTTAGAGCAAAACAATAAAGGAACCAGCAGCACTCGAGCTCAGAACTCGTTGCTGAGGCAAAGAAGATAATATTAAGCTTCATAGCTCATATTGATACATACCATCATAAAAACCTGCTGCCAAACATTGATGTTCCTCAGAGGGCATCCAGTCAAGGCAAAAACACTGTCCACATTGAGAAGACCCACTATACTGAATGGATCCAATTTCCAGAATTACCGTACATTGCACCTACATAAAAATAATTTCACATATTGTTAAATCTTAACATTAGAAATCATATAAACAGTGATATATTTTTTTTTCGGCATGTAGTTGTAAATCCAATTAAGTGAACTTGCCTTGCATATGATTGGTCCTTGTATAGATGAAGCTGTAACCATAAAATAAGACACCTTAGTAAATAATGTTGGAAAAACTTACATACATCATAACTGCATTTTTGGATTTTTGTTCCTGAAACATCAACATTTAAAATATGTCATTCTTTATATTTTAATACAGAAAATATCAAGTCTTTAATTGTTGTAATTCACATTAGTTTAGACTTGGCCATCACTAACATCTCTAATATTCTTTGGTAAAATTTAGAAGTTTCTCCACTTTTCTATTGTAAACAGTTACTTTTAGACCTATACTTAAATTATACTTCATGGCTTCATGGAATGTTCAAATTACTCTTTGAAACTTCTGTTCAGTTTGGGTTTACACCTATGACAGGCTATCAGTGTTAGGGAAAATGCAAAGGATATCGTAACAGGGCACTTACAAAATACCAACAGAATTAGAAAACATGTATTTATGAAATGGAAATAGCATTTGATAAACCTACTGGAGTTTTTTTTTTGAGGATATAATTGGTAGAATAGATGTGGAGAAACAGTGGACGTAGAGTTTCAAAAAGCCTTTTAAGTCCTAGGCCTGAGTCGACGTAGTAGTAGTTGGAAGTCCCACGAGATACAAGTGTGCAGAACAGAAGAACATGGGATTGGCGTTATTATAATGACAAAGACTCAAAGCTGGTTGGCAGGGAGTGACATTCAGATGCAGCAAGCAGTTAGGAAAGCAAATGGCATGGTATGCACTCGTGGTCTGTTTAGCAAAGAAATGATGTACATGTCGTAGAACGAATGCAACCAAGGTTCACCAGACTGATTCTTGTCACGGCAGGACTGTAATTCAAGGGGAAATTGGATCAATTCGGTCCATGTTCACTAAAGTTTAGCAGTATGAGAGGAATTCTTATGGAAGCATGCAAAGTTCTATTAAGGCTTGGCAGGCTGGATGGAGAGGGGACGTTTCCTCTAGCTGTGGAGGTCTAGGATCAGAGACGTAATCCTAGAATACTTAGGACTGGAGTGAAAAATGGTGAACATGTACCTTCAGAATGCTGTGGAGGCCACGTTGCTAAGTATATTTTAGGAGATAGATTTCTAAACTCAGAAGGCATCAAATAATATGTGAAAATAGTAGAAATATAACATCAAGAAAGAGGATTTGAAATCTGTGAAAAAAGGACAAGCAGTGATGTATCTGATTAACTAGATTAATGAATTATCATTGCACACCATAGATTAGAATAATTCAATACTTATCACTCAACAAACCAGAGCTACCATATCCATATCCAGAAATATCAGGTTCCATCTAAATTCAACTGGTATTTGCTAAACATCTGTTTCCCATTTTAAGGGGAAGATGGTGAAGAGCATGCTGCAGATTAGAACATAAGAAATAGGAGCAGGAGTTGAGCCTACTCCGCCATTCAATAAGATCACGGCTGATCTGGCCATTGACTCATCTCCCCCTACCTGCCTTTTCCCCATAACCCTTAATTCCCCTAATATGCAAAAATCTATCCAACCTTGTCTGAAATATATTTACAGAGGTAACCTCACTGGGCAGATAATTCCACAGATTCACCACTCTCTGAGAAAAGCAATTGCTCCTAAATCTACTCCCCCAAATCTTGAGGCTATGTCCCCTAGTTCTAATCTCATCTACCAGTAGAAGCAACTTTCCTGCCTCTATCTTAACTACCTCTTTCAATTTTATGTTTCTATAAGATCTCCTCTCATTCTTCTGAATTCCAGCGAGTAGAGTCCTAGGCGACTCAATCTCTCCTCATAGCTTACCCCCTCATCTCTGGAATCAACCTGGTGAGCCTCCTTTGCACCGCCTCCAAAGCCTGTATTATCCTTCCTCAAGTAAGGAGGCCAGAATTGCATGCAGTACTCCAGATGCAGCCTCACCAGTAGTACCCTGTACAGTTGCAGCATAACCTCCCTGCTCTTGAATTCAATCCCTCTAGCAATGAAGGCCAACATTCCATTTGTCTTCTTGATAGCCTGATGCACAAACAAACCAATTTTTTGTGATTCATGCACAAACACTCTGAAGTCCCTCTGCATAGCAGCATGCTGCAATTTTTTTACCATTTAAATAATAATCTGCCTTCATTTTTCTTTCCAGCGGATGACCTTGCATTTACCAACATCGTACTCCACCTGCCAAACCCTTGCCCACTCACTTAACCTATCTATCTCTCTCTGCAGACTCTCCGTATCTTCTGCAGAGTTTGCTTTTCCATTCAATTTAGTATCATCAACAAACTCAGATACACTACACTCGGTCCCCTCTTCCAGATGAACAATGTATATGGTGAACAGTTGTGGGCCCAGCACTGACCCTGTGGCACACCGCTCACCACCGCTTTCCAACCAGAGTAACACCCAGGTATCCCAACTCTCTGCTTTCTCTTGGTTAACCAATCTTCTATCTATGCTAATACATCACCCCCAACTCTTATGCATCCTTATCTTATGGATAAGTCTTTTATACAGCACCTTATCGAACGCCTTCTGGAAATTCAAGAAAATAATGTCCACCTGTTCCCCTCTATCCACTGCGCTCGTTATATCCTCAAAGAACTCCAATAGTTTGTCAAACAGGACTTGCCAGAATCCATGCTGTGTCTGCCTCATGGATCCATTTGTTTCCCAATGCCTCGCTATTTGATAGCTTCAAAAATTTTCCCAACTACAGATATTAAACTAAATTGCCTGCCTTTTGCCTACATCCTTTTTTGAATAGGGCATGACATTCACCATCTTCCAATCTGCTGGGACCTGCCCAGAGAATTTTGGTAAATCGTCACCAAAGACTCTACTACAACTTCTGCTATTTCTTCTACTACCCTGGGATGCATTCCATCGGGACCAGGAGACTTATCTATCTTCAGGCCCATTAGTTTGCTCAGCACCACCTCTTTAGTGATAGGTATTGTATAGAGGTCCTCACCTCCCATCGCATCCATAACATCTCTCTTTGGCATGTTAGATATGTCCTCCACCATGAAGACCAACACAAGATAGTCTTTCAAAGCCTCGGCCATTTCCTTATTACCCAATATCAATTCCTCCTTCTTGTCATCCAAGGGATCTAAGTTCACTTTAGCCACTCTTTTCTACTTTATACAATAAAATCTTTTACAATCTGCTTTTATGTTTTGTGCCAGTTTATTTTCATAATCTAGCTTCTCTTTATTTATTGCTCGCTCAGTGGTACTTCGTTGCTTTTTAAAGTTTTCCCAATCTTCCAGTTTCCCACTATTTCTGGCGACTTTGTGTGCACGAGGTTTCAGTTTGATGCCTTCGTTTATCTCCTTAGCTATCAATGGATGGCTCTCCTGACCCTTACCGTCCTTATTTTTAACTGGAATATAATTTTGTTGAGTACCGTGAAAAATCTGTGGAAGTCTTCCACTGTTCCTCAGCTGCCACACCAAATAGCCTGTTTTCTCAGTCTACACTAGCCAAATCCTCCCTCATCCCATTGTAGTTTCCATTGTTTAAGCATAATACACTGGTTTTAGATTGAACGATTGCACCATCCATTTGTATGAGAAATTCAGTCATACTGTGATCACTCTTTCCAAGAGGATCCTTAACTACAAGATCACTAATTTACTTGTTTCATTGTACAGGACCAGATCTAAGATAGCACATTCCCTTGTAGGTTCAGTAACCATAAGACATAGCAGCAGAATTAAGCCATCAGGCCCATCAAGTCTGCTCCGCCATTCAATCATGGCTGATCCTTTTTTCTTATCTCCTCCTTAATCCCAGTTCCCGGCCTTCTCCCTGTAACCTTTGATGCCATGTCCAATCAAGAACCTATCAATCTCTGCCTTAAATACAGCCAATGATCTACCTCCACAGATGCATGTGGCAACAAATTCCACAAATTCACCACCCTTTGGCTAAAGAAATTTCTCCGCAACTGTTTTGAAAGGGTGCCCCTCTATCCTCAGGCTACATCCTCTAGTCCTAGACTCTCCCACCATGGGAAACATCCTTTCTACATCTACTCTGTCTAGGCCTTTCAACATTCGAAAGGTTTCAATGAGATCCCCCCCCCCGCCCCCGCATCCTTCTAAATTCCAGCGATTACAGACCCAGAGCCATCAAACGTTCCTTGTATGATAACCCTTTCATTCCTGGAATCACCCTTGTGAACCTCCTCTGGACCCTCTCCAATGTCAGCACATCTTTTCTTGAGTATTGTTCACAATACTCAAGGTGAGGCCTCACCAGTACCTTATAAAGCCTCAGCAATGCATCCTTGCTGCTGTATTCTAGACCTCTTGGAATGAATGCTAACTTGGCATTTGCCTTCCTCACCACCAACCCAGCCTGCAAGTTAACCTTCAGGGTATTCTGCACAAGTACTCCCAAGTCCCTCTGCATCTCAGATTCCTGGATTTTCTCCCCATTTAGAAAATAGTCTGCGCATTTATTTCTACTACCAAAGTGCATGACCATGCATTTTCCAACCTTGTATTTCATTTGTCACTTCCTTGCCAACTCTCCTAATCTGTCTAAGTCCTTTTGCACCCTTAATGTTTCCTCAACACTACCTGCCCCATCACCAATCTTTGTATCATCTGCAAACTTGGCAACAAAGCCATCTATTCCATCATCGAAATCATTTATATACAGCATAAAAAGAAGTGGTCCCAACACCGGCCCCTGTGGAACATCACTAGTCACTGGCAGCCAGCCAGAAAGGGATCCTTTTATTCCCACTCATTGCTCTAACCATGTTACTAACTTTCCTGTAATATCATGGGCTTTTAACTTGGTAAGCAGCCGTAACGTGCTGTTCAAGAAAGCCGTAATGGATGCACTCTATGAAGTCCTCAGGACTGCCTTAACCAACTTGACTCACCCAATCTATGTGCAAGTCCCCTATGACAACTGCTGTGCCACTGCCAATTACTTGAGTGCCACCATTGAGAATGGGGTTGGCAATGGCCTGTGCTATTCCGATTCCTTCCAAATGTGCATCAATATCTATACAGTTGGCCCTCCGCATCCGCGGATTCAACCAACCGCGGATCGGGAAAACCCGGAAGTTCTCTCTCCAGCACTTGATGTTTGAGCATTGTTTGCCTCGCGTCTCATTCGGGTTATATGGGAAAAATCTTTTCAGCGTTCCCAGACCCAAAAAATAACCTACCAAATCATACCAAATAACACATAAAACCTAAAATAACACTAACATATAGTAAAAGCAGGAATGATATGCTACTAGCAGAACCACAGTTAACATTGGCCGCTTTCAAGATTCTTTCTCTCTGCATGCAAATACGTAGTACAAATGGTGGACGCAGGCAAGTTCAATGCATGCACAATGTCTTTATTTCGTTCACCACGATCAAAACGCTTAATTATGTCCAGTTTTATGCTAAGCGTAACACCCTTACGAGCTCTCTTAGGCTTTTCTGATACCTTAGGACACATCTTGCTAATGGATGTACAAAATAAATCGAGATAAAGCACTCTCGCAGCTCAGGGTGCACACTGCCCCTATAACGGCTCGCTGCAAAACAAACGCTGAACGCTATTTTTACTTTTCGTAACACCCTTACGAGCTCTCTTTGGCTTTTATATAAGGGACTTGAACATCCGCAAATTTTGGTATCCGCGGGGGGGGTCCTGGAACCAATCCCCCGCAGATAAGGAAGGCCAAATGTATTGCATCCACAAACTAATTCCCTGCCCACCCCACTTTTTTTTTTAACCCTTTCCCCAGAATAGTCTAGAACATAATTCTTCAGCCCAAATAAAAAGTCTGGGCTAGGATTTGAAAATAATTCTTCCCTACGGCTGTTCTGACCATATATTACATATAGCACGTCATACTACAAACCATTCCCCCCAACTACTCCAAATCCCAACAAGGAAAAAAAAATTCGATTGGAATGAGGTCCATTTTCTACTCCTTCCATTGTTTCACCATTAATGAAGATTCCTTCTTAGAAAAGTTCAAAAAATTACCTGTTTTTGCAACTGCATACTGTAAATTAATAACAGTGGACAAAAATACAGGAGATGCAGATATATGTACTTGCCTTGATATCACCCAAGCAGCTAAAATCAATAGATTGTGAAATATATATAATATGCAAAGTTTGGGACTACGACTTACAATCCTGATATCCATTTACGTAGTATCTTTAAAGTAGAAAGACAAAAATCCCAAGGTATTTTCAGAGTCACCTTTCCAAAGACTAGAAAAAACCATACAAGGTATAAAGCTTGGTCAATGTGGTAGATTTTAAGGAACAAAAGAAAGAGTGACACAGAGCTTCCAATGGTAGTGGGTAAATTAAAATAAAAAATAAGTAATTAAGTATCTTTGATTATTACCAGAAGTAATTCAAGGACACTGGAAAGAAAGCTATAACTGCTGATTATCTGGCAATCTGAAGAAATAACAAGTTGACAATTTTAGAATACTGAATTTTCAAGTCTTGCACTTTCCTTTTGAGATTAACATGATAAAAAGAAAATACAGTGTATTGCATTGTCTTTTTACCCAAGCATACATTTTCACTGGGAACGTGATTAAATGAGGCAATTGTACAATTAATTTATTTAGGCCCATCACTTCCCAACAGCAAAAGGTAAACTCTCTCTAGTGTCAAATTTATATTTATTAGAGTTTCCTAAATAAAGCCACAAGTAAATAAATATCAAGAGAATTTATGTTGCTCCTTATATCATTTTGAGGCTGGCATGAGTTTGTAATTACAGTTGCATTGCAAACCTCAAGATAAAAACTGCCTGCCAAATCGATGACAGAAGATTCTTAGCATTAAATAACCTTCCAGGGCCCCCTTCAGGAGCTCTGATCTTCTAAGCCACAACTCACTTTACAAAATAGCACTGCCACAGATTTTGGTAGTAAATGATGAGGAAAATAAAAACGATGCAGAAGGCACTAAAAAGGTAAAAAGACACATATTTCTTCAGAAATAACAATATATCCACATTGAACTGTCTGAATTTGCCCAGATAAATCTCAGGAAATTTGGAATTTCTGAATAGGCAGCAACTTCCTGACCACTGTCATTGTGACTGTGCACAACCCCAGTCCAGCCTTTTGTTTCATCTCAATGGAAAACAGCAGATGTCAAAGAAAAGCCGTAGGTAATTTACAATGTTGAATTAATGGACTGAAATTCTTTTTTGTTCTCTAGTGTTCATAAGTGTTTTAATTCTTTTAAATTAAATTGTTACATTAATGATGTGCATACTGTTCTTAAAACAGACTTACTTTAGTTAAAAAGTAAGACTTGGTGGAAAAGGGAACGTGAGCTCCAGCAGCTCAGAATCAGGTTTATTATCATTGTCTTACGGTATATGTGAAATTTGTAGTTTTGCTGCAGCAATAGTGTATAGACATAAAATTACTACATACTACAAAGTAAATAAATGGTGCAAAAGAAGAGTAATAACGATGCAGTGTTCATGGACTGTTTAGAAATCTGACGGCAAGGGGAAGAAACTGTATCTGAATCATTGAGGTTGGTCTTCAGGCTCCTGTACTTCTTCCCCGATGGTAGTAACAAGAGTGCATGCTCCAAGTGGTGAGGTTCCTTTGTGATGAATGCCACCTTCTTGAGGTGCCACTTCTTGAAAATATCCTCAATATTGAGGAGATGGAGCTGGCTGAGTCTCAACCCTCTGCAGCCTTTTTTTTAATCCTGTGCACTGGAGCCTCCATATTGGGTTGTGATAGTAGTCAAAATCCCCGGGGAGGGGGGAGAAGATGGCGGCGCGACGACAGCGCGCGCGGCCACTTCGGTGATGAATATCTGTTATCTGTCAAGTAGGGGACCGTGCACAATCCTGATTTGATGGAGACAGATGTGAGAGCACAGCGGAACATCTGGAAAACTTCTGAAATGACTGCTTTGCTACCGCTGCTACTGTGTGGTAACCGGAATCTCTGGAGCTGAAGGCCCCGAAATCCTCGGCTTTGCGTGTTTCAGCGCTCAGGAGGCTGTATTGGAGAGACAGTTCAGAAGCTCAGAGTTTCTGGATGGATGGACTCAGGGTCGGCTGCTTCCAAAGCATCAGCAAATTGACGGTGCCTGGAGGATTATGGCAGGGAGTTTCTCCCTTTTGCCGCCTGCTGTCGGAAGACTCGGGAGTCGATCGACTCGGGACTTTGAGAACTTTTTATTTTACTGTGCCTATGGTCTGTTCTTTATCAAATTATGGTATTGCTTTGCACTGCTGTAACTATATGTTATAATTATGTGGTTCTGTCAGTGTTAGTCTTTGGTCTGTCTTGTTTTCTGTGATATCACTCTGGAGAAACATTGCATCTTTTCTTAATGCATGTATGCATTTCTAAATGACAATAAAAGAGGACTGAGTGTTCTCATAATCTAAAAAATGTTTACTGCCAGTCATCTTTGGAGATTTGCAAGAATCTTTGGTGCCATACTAAATCTTCTCAAATTCCTAACGAAGTAGAACTGCTGGGATGCTTTCTTCATGATTACATCAATGTGTTGCACCTGCAAGACGTTGATACCCAGAAATTTGAAGCTGTTCACCACTTCCAACGCTGACCTCTCAATGAGGGCCAGTTGAGGCGAGTTCCCTCGCTGAAGTCCACAATCAGTTTACACACACACACACACACACACACAATCAGTTTGTCATTGGGCTTAATGATAAACCAGGAGATAGTTTATTTGTAGAATCTTTAAAAAGCATTCAAAAACAGCTCCTGAAGCACAATTCACATTTAAAAGAGCAGTTGAAATTATGAAATTACTGTATCAATGGAAACCGCAGACAGAGACACAAATGAGTTGCAGTCAAGAATGAAAGTGAGCATGAACAAAATTGTAATGTCGAAACAGAAACCTGCCCGGGCAAACAAATTGTGTTATCATTGTGGCAGGGGCCCACATACACCAAATAAATGCAGATTTAAAGGCAAAACTTGCAGAAAATGCAACAAGATATAAAGAGCATGTCAGGCAGACAAAAATAGACTGCACAGGGAAAGGAAAAAAGCTAAGAAGTCAAGTTGCAGTTTCAAAAACAGAACTAATTTGCATGTTATTGATAAAAAAATCTGTTGATGAGAGTGACACAGGACTGTGTAGCTTTGAGATTTTCAATGTGAAAGCTAACAACAGACAAGCAAAAACAAGAGGAAATCTGCAGATGCTGGAAATCTAAGCGACAGACACACAAAATACCGGAGGAACTCAGCAGGTCAAGCAGCATCTATGGAAAAGAGCAAACAGTCAACATTTTGGGCCAAGAAAAAAAGATGAGGTCAGAGTATAAAGGTGGGGGGTGGGGAGTGGGGTTTGTTATATTCCCTGCAATAAAGCCAACTGGAAGTGAATTAAGAAAAGGTACTGGATGATGCCGCAACTGTCTCCATGCTGAACCGCATGAACTGCTGCTCAAGACGACAAACAGGTGTTGATGCCTCTAGTTGGAAGAAGGAAGGACCATGCTGCACAGAGGAAGTGTGGAAGTGATGAAAGCAGTGGTCCAATTACAACTGTTTTTGTAGGCAATGTAGCTGAGAAAGCTTCTGATAGGTTAATTAGGCAGTTACTTACAAAATGTGGCTTGGTTTTAAGCTGAAAGAGTTCAAGGAGCTTCAGGAAAGTTGTGAGCATTCAGTTTTTATGATTATAAAGAACCAGAATATACTCTGCACGCATTAAGGATATTGCATGAACTTCAAGTGGGAGACAAAAAGCTACTTATAAAAGTAGATGCAAAGATCAAAGCCCAGCTGGATGAATGGAAGGCCAAAAAGAAAGGAGTCAATGGAGATACAAAAACACGAGATTTGTCAGATGACGTTGTGGATGAAGAAACCAAGAGGAGCGATCAGATCATAAAAGGAGCAATAGAAGTATTAATAAGAGAATACTCCAGTGCGAAATGCTCCTCCCCAAGGTCAAGATGCACAAGTGAGAAGAAAAGGGAAGGTGAAGAAAGGTGTCCAGAGCTGTCAGAACCACTTCCAGCAGACTCAGAGTCAACCCCTACAACTACCACAGAGGAGGTCCCAGAACCTGAGATTGTTTTTACAGCCACAAGTCTCATCCGCCAAGCAGGGTGATCTCCCTTGTCAAGAAAGCAGTTATCGCACAAGAGTACAAAATCCTCCACAGCAATTAAATCTTTAGGCCTGAATAGGACCATTTTATGCTGTGGATGTCTGTATATAGTAGTTGTATTATATAGTATGCTGTGTATGTAAATTAAATGCACTCTATATTGAGTAGGTGGTTTTAGTTAGGGGAGGACTATTGTGTATTTAATATTTCAATAATAAATATATATATATATATACATACATACATACATACACACACACACATACATATATATACACCGCTCGATTAAGTATTCCTATTCATTTAAATAATTAACTAAAGGCTATATAAAAAATGTTAATTGTATACAGTACATCCTTGCAGAGGCAGGAAGGATTTGGTTCCTGCCATAACAAATCTCTTGAGACACTTCATAATGGTAGATATGAGTGCTAGTCAATAGTCCTTCAGCTAGCTCACCCTGATAATGGGGACCAGTATAATCACTGTCTTTTGAAATTTCATACTGCAGCAGCACCAGGGTTCTTGAACACTCTAGCCATTTGATCAGCAATGGTTTTCACTACCTGGCCAGGGACATCACTGGGTCCTCCCTCTTGAAGGATGTTCTGACATCAGCCTCAGAGATCACAGGATCTGTAGGGGTTTGCACAGGTATAGGGTTATTCTCCCTTCAAAGTGTGCATAAAAGGTGTTCAGCTCATTGGGGAGTGAAGCATCAGTGTCATTTATGCTGTTAGGGTCTGCCTTTTGGGAGCAATGCTATTTAAACCCCGCTAACGGCTGTCCTGTATCCAACTGTGTCTCTAATTTCACCCTGAATTGCCTTTTCACTATCATGATGGCCTCCTGTAGATCATACCTGATCTTAGCTGAGCAGTTCATCTTTTAAAAAGCATTTCCTCTTGAAGGTACCAATTCTTTGCTGATACCCAGTCTTTTCTATTGGTCACTCACTAGTGTCTTTTATACAAAATTCATTTATAAGCTGTATCCATACAGTAGCATGCAAAGGTTTGGGCACCCCGGTCAAAATTTCTGTTACTGTAAATAGTTAAGTGAACAGAAGATGAACTGATCTCCAAAAGTCAAAGTTAAAGATGAAATATTCTTTTCAACATTTTAAGCAAGATTAGTGTATTATTTTTGTTTTGTACAAATTTAGAGTAAAAAAAAAAGGAAATGAGCGCCATGCAAAAGTTTGGGCACCCCAAGAGATTTGAGCTCTCAGATAACTTTTACCAAGGTCTCAGACCTTAATTAGCTTGTTAGGGCTATGGCTTGTTCACAGTCATCGTGTGGAAAGGCCAGGTGATGCAAATTTCAAAGCTTTATAAATACCCTGAACTCCTCAAACCTTGTCCCAACAATCAGCAGCCATGGGCTCCTCTAAGCAGCTGCTTAGCACTCTGAAAATTAAAATAAATGATGTCCACAAAGCAGGAGAAGGCTATAAGAAGATAGCAAAGCATTTTCAGATAGCCATTTCCTCAGTTTGTAATGTAATTAAGAAATGGCAGTTAACAGGAACAGTGGAGGTCAAGTTGAGGTCTGGAAGACCAAGAAAACCTTCCGAGAGAACTGCTCGTAGGATTGCTAGAAAGGCAAATCAACACCCCTATTTGACTGCAAAAGAGCTTCAGGAAGATTTAGCAGACTCTGGAGTGGTGGTGCTCTGTTCTACTGTGCAGCGAAACCTGCACAGATATGACCTTCATGGAAGAGTCATCAGAAGAAAACCCTTCCTGCATCCTCACCACAAAATCCAGCATCAGAAGGAACATCTAAACAAGTCTGATGCATTTTGGAAACAAGTCCTGTAGAATGATGAAGTTAAAATAGAACTTTTTGGCCGCAATGAGCAAAGGTATGTTTGGAGAAAAAATGGTACAGAATTTCATGAAAAGAACATCTCTCCAACTGTTAAGCATGGGGATGGATCGATCATGCTTTGGGCTTGTGTTGCAGCCAGTGGCACAGGGAACTTTCACTGGTAGAGGGAAGAATGAAGTCAATTAAATACCAGTGAATTCTGGAAGCAAAAATTACACCGTCTGTAAAAAAGCTGAAGACGAGAAGAGGATGGCTTCTACAACAAGATAATGATCCTAAACACACCTCAAAATCCACAATGGACAACCTCAAGAGGTGCAAGCTGAAGGTTTTACCATGGCCCTCACAGTCCCCCGACCTAAACATCATCGAAAATCTGTGGATAGACCCCAAAAGAGCAGTGCATGCAAGACGGCCTAAGAATCTCACAGAACTAGAAGCCTTTTGCAAGGAAGAATGGGCGAAAATCACCCAAACAAGAAATGACAGACTCTCAGCTGGCTACCGAAAGCGTTTACAAGCTGTGATACTTGCCAAAGGGGGGGTTACTTAACGAAGTACTGACCATGCAGGGTACCCACGCCCTTTTTCTTTTTTGTTATTTTGAAACTGTAAAAGATGGAAATAAAAAAGTAATCTTGCTTAAAATATTAAAGAAATGTGTCATCTTTAACTTTATGCCTATTGGAAATCAGGTCATCTGTAACTTGCTTAGCTATTCACAGTAACAGAAATTTTGACCAAAGACACCCAAACTTTTGCATACCACTGTATATATTGAAAGACTATTTAGTTGTGGATCAATAACAGGTAAGCTGAAATTATGATTGACATCTGCACACACCACTCACCAAACAGGAATAGTTCACGTAATTCTACTTCCTTGCACAGAGTATAGCTACACACTAAAACTTCCTTCCTGCTGTTCCTTTGAAATCAGCCGATCTCCCACAGACAGCTTTAATTGCAACATGAGACTATTCTATTCTTGCCCACAGATCACCTATATTTTTTCAATACGTGGTATACAATTATTGTACAAGAATGAGTATGCGCTTGATTTCAAATATGCATATTCCTGTGTAAGGGGTTTCTTCTTTCATGTTATTTACTAAGGCTAATAAAATGGCTTCTTTGTTGTATTATAATAAATTGGCTTCTCTGTAATGTTAACTGCTGAGTTAACGGTAGCAGCTTGTTTGGGTTATAATTAGTGATAACAGGAATTGTATTCATTTGCTAACCAATTGGGATAGATGTTATTCTTTCTTGTGTGTCTGTAAGCTATTGTTTTCGCGGGCTTTGGGCAGAAGGTGTGATAGGGACAGAGAGAGGAGACGCGATGAGAGAGATGCTGTAAGCTGGGCGAGGATTGAACCCAAGAGGGAGTCTGAGGCCCAGGGCTTTTCGGGAGGAGAACCGAAGAGGAAGGACGTGCTAGACGCACTCCAGTCGACCACCGTGGTTGGTCCCAGGCAGCGGGTCGAGGAGGTCGGAGTAGATCGAATGGTGGAAAGAAGATTCCGTCAATGAGCTCCAATGGTTGTGCATAAAGTGGTTGAACTCTAGTAAGTTTGGTGCTTTTTACTTTCCTTTTAGATTGTATCTCTATTAATTAGCATTCCAGTAAGATCTATAAAGTGGAATCTGTAAATCGTACATTGTGTGATGTCTGTTAATTGGCGGTGTGGGGTACATCCCACAGCATTCACACAAACTTGATTACCCAGTTTGGCAGGGCCACAGGCTGCTCCCCCTAGACAAAAGCGAGCTGAGCTTACCAGGAGGCTACACCTGTTTTGGCTCATCACTAGTGATTGAACTCTGCCTACTAGTAATATGAGCCTGATAATAATGAGGCACAGCAGCGCAGCTAGAAGAGGTAGTAATCCAGATTCAATCCCAAACCTGTGTGCTCAGCTTGCATGTGTTATGTTTGACTGCAGAATTTCCTCCAGATGCTCTGGTTTCCTCCCACATCACAAAGAAATGTTGGGTAGTAGATCAACAGCCCTATCAAAATGGCCTCTAATCCATGGGCAAGTCATAAGTTTTGGGGAGGGTACTGACAGACGGTATGGATACCAGATTAACAAGAAAGTTAATAGTATGTTGAAATGCTCAGTGAGCCAACAAACTTAACAGACTGAATGCCCTTTTAGGTACTAAGGAAATATGAAGTATGATTGCACTTGCCTTAGACAAAACAGGATTGCATAAAGTAGCTGAACATTATAAAGCTATTTTTGGCTGGCACTCCGTACCACTGCAGATATTGAAGTGTGCTCAATGCTTCAATGAAGTGCACAAAATGAAAGGAGCATGGACACTAATTACCCAACATCAGAAATCCGCTTCTTTACACTGTATATGTATCAATACAACACAAAATTCTGCAATTCTGATGTGCTGCCCAATATAATTATTGGATAAATCCATTGTTACCATGTTATACATAGGAAAAAGCTTTTTTCTTAAATTAAACACCTAATTCTGAATCCCCATTTAGTGGCATTCTGATAAGAATTTGCTCAGAAATCCTGATGGCTACTGGGTCCAGAGCCAATAGTTCCAGAGAGCTGCCAGGATTGTGGGCTGGGTATAAAGCCAGAGCATGGATTGGTGTCCTGTATACCAGGGTTCAGGAGAATGGGTAGATTTGTGGCTGAAGCTGGGATCCAAAGTACTTGTATATTTCCCACTCCCTTTGAATGCACTAGGCTGACTGAAACATTTATTATACTGCTGCACAAGATGAAAATAAACTGAAATGAAGATGTGCTTGAGTATTTATAAAAGAGCTAATAATGTAGAAAATCTTATTTAGGTTGTTGTTGATTTCTACTACAGCTACTCAGTTAGAGCTGTTCTTCTGCAATGAGGTAAAAATGAGAAAATGTTGACAATTGATGAACTAGATCCCCTTTGACCATAAGACAAAGGAGCAGAAGTCGGCCATTCAGCCCATCGAGTCTGCTCTGCCATTTTATCAGGAGCTGATCCATTCTCCCATTTAGTCCCACTCCCCCACCTTCTCACCATAACCTTTGATGCCCTGGCTACTCAGATACCTATCAATCTCTGCTTTAAATACACCCAATGACTTACCTCCGCTGCCACCTGTAGCAACAAATTTCATAGATTCACCATCCTCTGGCTATAAAAATTTCTTCGCATCTCTGTTCTGAATGGGTGCCCTTCAATCCTTAAGTCATGCCCCCTCGTACTAGACTCCCCCATCATGAGAAACAACTTTGCCACATCCACTCTGTCCATGCCTTTCAACATTCAAGATGTTTCTATGAGGTGTCCTCTCATTTTTCTAATCTCCAAGGAATACAGTCCAAGAGCAGACAAACGTTCCTCATATGTTAACCCTCTCATTCCCGGAATCATTCTAGTGAATCTTCTCTGTACCCTCTCCAACGTCAGCACATCCTTTCTTAAATAAGGAGGCAAAAACTGCCCACAGTACTCCAAGTGAGGTCTCACCAACGCCTTATAGAGCCTCAACATCACATCCCTGTTCCTATACTCTATTCCTCTAGAAATGAATGCCAACATTGCATTCGCCTTCTTCACCACCGACTCAACCTGGAGGGTAACCTTAAGGGTATCCTGCACGAGGACTCCCAAGTCCCATTGCATCTCAGAACTCTGAATTCTCTCCCCATTTAAATAATAATCTGCCCATTTATTTCTTCTGCCAAAGTGCATAACCATACACTTTCCAACACTGTATTTTATTTGCCACTTCTTTGCCCATTCTTCCAATCTATCCAAGTCTCTCTGCAGACTCTGTTTCCTCAGCACTACCGGCCCCTCCACCTATCTTCGTATCGTCAGCAAACTTAGCCACAAAGCTATCTATTTCATAACCCAAATTGTTGATGTACAACGTAAAAAGAAGTGGCCCCAACACGGACCCCTGTGGAACACCACTGGTAACGGCAAGCCAACCAGGATAGGATCCCTTTATTCCCACTCTGTTTCCTGCCAATCAGCCAACACTTTATCCACGTATGTAACTTTCCCGTAATTCCATGGGCTCTTATCTTGTTAAGCAGCCTCATGTGTGGCACCTTATCAAAGGCCTTCTGAAAATCCAAATATACAACATCCACTGCATCTCCCTTGTCTAGCCTACTGGTAATTTCCTCAAAGAAATTGTAATAGGTTTGTCAGGCAGGATTTTCCTTTAAGGAATCCATGCTGAGTTCTGCCTATCTTGTCATATGCCTCTAGGTACTCTGTAACCTCATCCTTGACAATCGACTCCAACAACTTCCCAACCACCGATGTCAAGCTAACAGGTCTATAATTTCCTCTTTGCTTCCTTGCCCCCTTCTTAAATAGCGGAGTGATATTTGCAATCTTCCAGTCCTCCGGAACCATGCCAGAATCTATCGACATTTGAAAGATCATCGCTAATGCCTCCGCAATCTCCACAGCTACTTCCTTCAGAACACGAGTATGCAGTCCATCTGGTCCGGGAGGTTTATCTACCTTTAGACTAATCAGCTTCCTGAGTACTTTCTCTGACGTAATTGTGACTGCGCACACTTCTCTTCCCTGCCAACCTCAAGTGTCCGGTATACAGCAGTCTTCCTCAGTGAAGTCTGATGCAAAATACTCGTTCAGTTCCTCCGCCATCTCCTTATCTCCCATTACAATTTCCCTAGCATCATTTTCTATCGGTCCTATATCTACTCTCACCTGTCTTTTACTCTTTATATACTTGAAAAAGCCTTTAGTATCCTCTTTGATATTATTTGCTAGCTTCCTTTCATAGTTCATCTTTTCCCTCTTAATGACCTTCTTAGGTTCCTTTTGTAAGCTTCTAAAAACTTCCCAATCCTCTGTCTTCCCACTAATTTTTGCTTCCGAGTATGCCCTCTCCTTTGCTTTAACTCTGGCTTTGACTTCTTTTGTCAGTCACTGTTGCATCCTCTTTCCATTCGAAAATTTTTTCTTTTTTGGAATATACCTGTCTTGCACATTTCTCATTTTTCGCATAAACTCCAGCCACTGCTGCTCTGTCGTCCTACCCGCCAGTGTCCCTTTCCAGTCAACTTTGGCCAGTTCCTCTCTCATGCCACTGTAGTTTCCTTTACTCCACTGAAATACCAACACATCGGATTTCGGCTTCTTTTTTTCCAATTTTCACAGTGAACTCTATCATGTTATGGACACTGTCTCCTAAGGGTTCCTTCACCTCAATCTCTCTAATCACCTCCGGTTCATTACACAATACCCAATCCAGTACAGCCGATCCCCTAGTGGGCTCAACAACAAGCTGTTCTAAAGAGCCATCTCGCAGACATTCTACAAATTCTCTCTCTTGAGATCCAGTGCCGACCTGATTTTCCCAATCCACTCGCATGTTAAAATCCCCCACAATTATCATAACACTGCCCTTCTGACAAGCCTTTTCTATTTCCTGTTGTAATTTGTAGTCCACATCACTGCAGCTGTTTGAAGGCCTGAATATAACTGCCATCAGGGTCCTTTTACCCCTGCTATTTCTTAGCTCAACCCATAAAGATTCTGCACCTTCCGATCCTATGTCACCTCTTTCTAATGATTTAATATCATTTCTTACCAGTAAAGCCACCCCACCCCTCTGGCTACCTTCCTATCCTTCCGATACACCGTGTATCCTTGGACATTCAGCTCCCAGAGACATGCACCCTTTAGCCACATCTCAGTGATGGCCACAATATCATACTTGCCAATCTGTAGCTGTATGACAAGATCATCCACCTTATTCCTTATGCTGCGTGCATTTAAGTATAACACCTTAAGACCAGTATTTGGTACTTTTTGCTTTGATTGCACTGCAACTCATCCCAATGGCTACAAATTTGCCCCATCTCCTGCCTGTCTTTCCTGACATCTTTATTGCTCACTCAGATTTATCTCTGTTTTCTCCTTCTTCCGCTCTATCATTCCGGTTCTCATCCCCCTGTCAAACTAGTTTAAACCCTCCCTAACGGACCAAGAACTATTCACCTGGTTACTCGGGAATGTGTACTGCACAGGCATATCTACCACAACCTGACAATGTATATTTATCACGGCTCTTACATTTTTGTTCTTGGACAATGTCATACTGCAGTTTATCATCAATCTCCTCATGTATCCAAAGGGTGATTTAATATGAAGGTATGAATCACCAAGAATAAATGAACAGCTTTATCAGACAGACACAGCTCAAAAAGAGCTTTGATATATCGTACAATTAAATTGGGGAGAAAAAACTAAATCTATTTCTAATTTTATTCTTGCATCCAAAAACCATTGACCCATGATTGATTCTGTGTGACCTACAAAATTGAATTTATTTTATTTCCTCAAATCATCATGGTCAACTAACTTCAGTTTGCACCAATCACAATTTGTTTGACAGAAATGGATTCTTTGGTATATTGTCCCATTGTACTCACTGTCTCCATTTATCACAAAAAGCCAATCAAATCCAGTTCAAAATTGGCAAAATATCAGATGAAGTTTAAAAAAACTTAAAAGGAGGATGTTGATTAAATATGTGACTTCTGAAAAATCTGTCCCACTAAGTTCATTTTTATGATAATTTGCCATGAAGCCATCATTAAGTCTATTAAATGCAAGGAAATAAATTTTGAAAAGATGACATTGATATTTTCAAGTTGAGTGGAACTTATGCAGCAGCATCAAAGTGAAAAAAGTTACTCATTCCTTTTCAATTGCAAGAGGTCAGGATTATCTGAATTTACGTCTCAGCTGCCACTCCCTGATATTTAAACTCTGAAACTTCACAATAGTCTTGAAAATATACTTTAGGAAAGAAACAAGGCAGAAAACAATCCAACTAAATTATTTAATGAAAGTATAAAAATAATAAAAATGGAAAACTGATTTTGAAAGGTCCTGATAAAAACAGAGTGTAGTTGGCAATATATAAAGAAATGAACAATTTCTTATACCAATTGAAATCCCAAATAAATTACCATGCAACCAGCAAAGCATGCATATACAGATCAACCATCTTTGGAGCTCAAATATGGCAAAGAAACATTACAGTAATAGCATTTTTGAATGCAAAACTGATTTGCAAACTAAAGGAAATTAAACCAAGGATGTAAAATATACTCTTTAACTAGTTGAAACACTGCAAATATCAAACAAGACAGTGATACTTGTCTTGATTACTGATACTTATGGAAAACTTCTAAACAGGTGTTTTCAAATTACAAGTTTCAAAACTTTTTAGAAAAATGAATTACAAGCTGCTTAAATAAGACTTTTTGAGTAATCAATTGGATAGCATAGTTCTGCTTCAAGTCATAACAAGTGAGCACTATACATCCCCCTTGCATCTGTTGCAGCACCATAATACTTGTTATTTCAAACCCTCAATTTCTGGTTTGGGAGATTTTGAGCGAGCCTAACCTTTAAAACTTTGAGGCGAAATGGTGACTCAGAATTCTACCTAACTGAAACAGAATGAAGAACAAGACCATTAGTGGATATACGCAAGAGGGTTCAAATTAAGAGCAACACTATGGCGTGGCAGATAGTGCTACTTCTTCAAAGATGGAGCGTCCTGGCTTTGTTCCTGACCTCTGATGCAGTCAGCGTAGACTTTACATGTTCTACCTGAGGCTGCTTCGATGACGTCGAATGGAACGTCTTCCATGATGAGGATGTCTCCCAAGTTCGCGAGTGGAGTCACATGCTTCATCCGGAAGTGCATCGACGATGGTGTCCCTCAGAAGTCGGTCAGGGTCTTCCCGAACCAGAAACCCTGGATCAATAGTTCCATGAGAGCAGTACTTAACGCACCACACAGAGCTTACGCTGTCGGCAATCAGCAGGAGCTCAAGAAAAGCAGCTATGATCTGAGCAAAGCTATCAAGGCTGCGAAACAGTACAGGGACAAGATTGAGTCAAGATTCACAACGAATAGCACACGTGACTTCTGGCGAGGGTTGCATACCATCGCAGACTCCAACCGTAGTGGTGCTGCCAACATCGCAGCCTCTCTCCCAGATGAACTCAATTGCTTTTACGCTTGGTTTGATGTTGCTAACTCTGAGCCACTGAGGAAAGCCACCGCTGCAACCTGGTTATCTGAGGCTGAGGTACGCAAATGTTTCCAACGAGCGGACAGTCTCAAGGCTGCAGGACCGGACCACATCCCAGGGCAAGAACTCAGGATGGGCGCAGCACAACTGGGAGGTGTGTTTACAGACGTTTTTAATCTCTCCCTCTCCCAGTGTAGAGTGCCCTCCTGCTTCAAAGTATTCACCATTGCCCCTGTACCAAGAAAGACCAAGGTAACATGCCTGAACAACTTGCATCCTGTCACACTCACCTCAACAATAAGCAAACGTTTTGAGAGGCTGGTCAAGGACTACATCTGCAGCATGATACCACCCAAACTGGACCCCCTACAATTCACCTACCAACACAATAGCCACTGCTCTACATACCGTCCTTACACATCTGGAGAAGGATGCTTATGTGAGGATACTGTTCTTTGACGACAGTTCAGCATTCAACACCACAATTCCATCCAGATTCGACAGGAAGCTCTTAGACCTCAGCCTTGTGCAGCTGGATCCTGACTTCTTGTCAGATCACCGGCAGGTGGTAAGAGTGGGCTCCCTCACCTCCACCCCTCTGACTCTCAATACAGGAGCCCCTCTGGGCTGTGTACTGTCCCCTCCTTTACTCCCTGTATACACATGACTGTGTTGCCACCCACAGCTCTAATCTGCTATTTAAATTTGCTGTCAACACTACATTGATTAGCCTGATCTCAAACAATAACAAGGTGGCCTACAGGGAAGAAGTCATCTGTCTGACACAGTGGTGTCAAGAAAACAACCTCTCCCTCAATGCTGTAAAAACAAAAGATCTGGTTGTGGATTACAGGAGAAATGGAGATAAGCTAACCCCTATTGACATCAATGGATCTGGGGTTGAGAGGGTAAACAGCTTTAAGTTCCTCAGCATCCACATCACCAAGGACCTCACATGGTCTGTAAACACCAGCTGTGTGGTAAAAG
This sequence comes from Mobula hypostoma, assembly GCF_963921235.1. Classification (NCBI taxonomy): domain Eukaryota; kingdom Metazoa; phylum Chordata; class Chondrichthyes; order Myliobatiformes; family Myliobatidae; genus Mobula; species Mobula hypostoma. Next base: position 38,995,436 of record NC_086098.1, read on the forward strand.
AGGCATAATAGCACCTCTTTCACCTCAGATGGTTGAGGAAGTTTGGTATGGGCCCCCAAATCCTAAGAACTTTCTACAGGGGCACAATGGAGAGCATCCTGACTGACTGCATCACTGCCTGGTATGGGAACTGTACCTTCCTTAATTGCAGGACTCTGCAGAGAGTGGTGTGGGCAGCCCAGCGCATTGGAGTTGTGAGCTTCCCATGATTCAGGACGTTTACAAGGAAAGGTGTGTTAAAAAAAAAAAGGCCTGAAGGATCACTGGGTCCTGAGTCACCCAAACCACAATCTATTCCAGCTACTACCATCTGAGAAATGGTACCGCAGCATAAAAGCCAGGACCACCAGGCTCCAGGACAGCTTATTCCATCAGGCCATCAGACTGATGAACTCATGTCGTTTTGAGTGTATTTCATGTTACATTGACTGTTCTATTTATTATAAATTACTATGATTGCACATTTAGACAGAGACGTAACAAAGATTTTTACTCCTCGTGTACATGAAGGATGTAAGAAATAAAGTCAATTCAATTCTCCAAATGTTAGTGTTCCCTCCAGATCCGAAAGATATGCTGGTTAATAGGTCAATCGTGAACTATAGATGATTTTGTGTGAGCACACATGTGGAACAGATGGGCGGGGGGTAGAAGATGTTGCAGGAAATAACTGAGAGGCGAGCACAGAAGCGATAGCTCAAATGACCTTATAAAAAATATATTAATAAGAGAGCTCTTTGCAGATAAGAAACCAATGAGAGTCTACAAACACAATTAAATAGGATGAGCACCCCTGAGTAATTTGTCCATGTGCAAGAATTCAGTTAAAGCTTGAGATTGATGCACAAGTGAATAAATAGCTGACACAATTAAAGGATAACTATTAAGACATTCCCTGATGAAGATGGCAGAGTTTGCCATTGAAATGGTTATAATCAATACCTGTACCTAACTGGAAGCCCGAGAAAAGTTTATTCAACATTTGAGAAGTTACATATGACCTTCTCCACAGTAAAGTCATGGAAGCTAAGAAATGAATGGAAATAATGATGTTTTGGAACATATCCACATTAGAATAGAGGTGGGGTGGCAAACTTAAGGCCTATACAGTGGATAAGTCCCCAGGACCTAGTCAAACATATCCTCAGACAGGACTGAGGGCAGAGCAGTACACTTTGTTTCAATGGACATTAGCAATGCCTTTGACTAGGTTCCACATGGAATGCTAGTCTGAAAGGTTACATCACGTACGATACAGGTTGCGCTAGTCAAGTGGATACAAAATTGGCTTGGTGGAAGGAGACAGCGGTAGTGGATGGTTGTTCTTCTGATTGGAAGTCAATGACCAATGGCGTACCACTGGGATCAGTGCTGGATCTACTGCTGTTTATCATCTAAAGTGGTTAGTAAGTTTGTGAGTGACACCAAAATTGGTTGTGTAGCAGACAGTGAAAGCGGTTAAGCAAGACTCACAAAATGCTGGTGACACTCAGCAGGCCAGTTCCGATGCAGGGTCTCTGCCTGAAACGTTGACTGTACTCTTTTCCATAAATGTTGCCTGGCCTGCTGAGTTCCCCCAGCATTTTGTGTGTTGCTTGGATTTCCAGCATCTGCAGATTTTCTGTTAGTGAAGATTATCTAAGATTCCAACAGAATATAAATGAATTAGGGAAGTGAACAAAGGAATTGCAGCTAGGATTCAACTCAGATAAGGGTGAACTGTTGCATTTGGTAGATTAAACCAAAGCAAATCTTAACACATAAATCGCAGGACCCTGGGATATGTTACAGAACAGAGAGACCTGGAATGCAGGTATGAATCGATGACACTGGTAGATAGGTGGTGAAAAAGGCATATGGCACGCTTTCCTTCATTTCCTTTCTCTCCTCTCACCAGAGCTCTCATCTCTGAACTTCCCTTCCATTGCTTCACCTTCCAGATCCCATTTCTTCTCTCTCACAAATCCCAACCAACAGCCTCCAAACTTCCCAGACTTCCATTTCCTATCATCTTCCAAGCTCTTCGGTCTTATAACACGTATAATGCCAAAGTCACTGGGCAACTTGTCCACCTGACAATTCCAAACTGCCCGAGCTTCCAAGGTTTGGAGACCAATGCAGTATCAGTCATCAAAAATCACAACCATTAGAGATATTGTTCTGCATGTAAAATGTGAAGATTTCAAAAATGAACTGCTCTCTGAGCCCCACTTGCAAATCCATTTCATTCCCATTTTACTAATCTTCTGCTCAACTTACTCAGAATAATTATTGTCTGTGGAATAATTATTCAAGTCGACCTAGGGGCTTTGACCTTCAGGCCTTTACCTCTGGCCAAGATGGTACTGAGCTGGAACACCCATCCAGGTCATGGCTCAGACTTGTTTTTTTTTTAGGTTTGCAGGGATGGTTTTGGGGATAGCTTGGGAAGGAAGGGGTCAGGCACAGGGATGAGGAGAGTTAGAGGTCAGGTCCCATATTGATTGGAGTGCTCCATGGTCAAAGGCTAGTGATCCCCATGGATTGATGTTGGGTCAGATGTAATCAACAACTGAGCTAGATGGGCATTGTGGATGAGGACTGGCGACCCTCCACATTGGCAACGCCTAGGGTTGGAGGTCTGTGCACATCTGGAGTTTGAGGCCTGGAATTCAGAGTCTGGTGATTGGCAAGTCTTGGAATTGATACCCAAGACTGAAGCCTGAGATCAAAGACCGAAGTCAGCAAGTCCAGAATTGGAGACCCAATGTTTGAAGCCCTGGCTCAGTATGTCTTGAAGGGTCCATTATCTGTGAGCCCAATGGTGGCCCGTTGGAGGATGGAGGCTCAAGGCTCAGAGGCAGCCTGTTCAGGGGTGAGAGGCACGAGAGTGTGAGAGAGTGTGTGTGTGGGTGGATCGTTTGGAGGGAGGAAAGGGGCCTGTTTTGTATAGTAATACCCTTACAGGCTACCCCCTGCACACCTCTAGTTCATGTTGGCTCTTAACACAAATAACACATCTCACTGTATGTTTTGATGCACATGTGATAAATAAAAAGTGAATTTAATTATTTGCTGCCCTCTGGTGGCATATTTTCAGAATGCAGCGAAGGAGCAAGGGACCATGGGTGTGGGGATGACAAAGTGGATTAATTAACCACCATCATTTCTGATGCAGACAATTTTGAGTTTCATTCTCCTTAACTTACATTTGTAACTTTCCAGCCTTGTTTAAAATGTAGTGCACATTAATACGCGTTTGGTAGAAATGTAACAATTCCCAGTTCTCTCCAGAGTAACCAATCATTGTAACAGTGGAAAAATGTCATTGTTCTACATGGAGAAAGGCACTTCAAATGTTCACCTGAGCTGAGTTTGCTGATTACATACCTTTTAGAAGTTTCATTTTATACATGTTTAGGGATTCTGGATGTGGCAAACTGTAGACAACAACCTTTCCAGAGGAAAATGCAGCTGCTAGAATACCAAGTCTTGCCATCTGAGGAAGCTACAAAAAAAATTTACAAGATTTTAATAATAGATATTACTTCTATTTCTAATCTATGGATCTGGGGTAAAAGATGTAGATTCAAACCTTACTTCAGAGACTTGAGCATGCAAGTAACGCAAGTGCTCCTGGGTATTACTAAGGCTGTCAATGTGTTGTCTTTTGGATAAGAATTAAAACTGAGGCTAGGCCAGGTGGTACAAATGGGTGGAAAAAAAAACTTCACAGGAACTATTCCAAGAAGAGATGAACTCTTCTAATGGCGAATCAACACCACTAACATATGTTAACTAATAATTTATCCTATCACTGTGTTACGGAAATTTGTTGATTACTGCTCTTCTCAGCATTTCATAGTCATAGTCATACTTTATTGATCCCAGGGGAAATTGGTTAAGGGGTCAAGTGGCTCTGAAAGGCTCCATGAACATTCTTTCTTATTGTTGTATCAATGATTATTACACAGCTTTTTTTTGTTCTTCCTTTCTTCTTTTTTCCAGATGACCTTGAAAAGGATAAAGCATCTAATTCAAAGAAGATAAAAATCAAGAAACAGGACAGTTGTGAGTATGATTAGGAATAAACATTTAAAAAATGGTGGCATTCTGCGCATGCGCCAGTCGTGCATGCAGCCTGGTACAGCCGTTCCAATCTATTCTTACTTTCTTCTTCTTACTTTTTAATTTATATTATTTTTTGTATTTTTTTCCCCTCACGGTAACACGTCGAACCTGCACCCTCTCTAACATGCTGGTAGAGAGAGTTTTATTTGGGTTTTCTTTAGCGCTGGAAATGGTTACATCCCGACACGTGGGACAGAAGCAAGGTCGCATTGTGTATTCCACGGACCAGCAAATGCTGGCCGGTTTAGCGAGCAGAGCGGCGGACACCCCTGCTGAAATCCGAAGGAAAACACAGAGGATGCAGAGGGGATCACAAAATCGAGGAAAGAGGATCGAGTCGAGATAACAGAGACTTTTGGAGAAGAGGAGTTCGGTGGGTAATACCATTCCGGCTGACCGGAAGTGCACTGAGAGCGGTAAGCGTAAAGAAGTTGGGTGCTTACTGATCTGGCTAACAACGGATGGTGCAATCCAGGGCATATTACGATCGAGGAACGTGTTTGCAGACTGGATATTGAACTTTTTACTGTTGGACTTTGGCCACATTCCACCGTGATACAACACTTGGCGGCACGGGAGGTCGTTCCTGCCTGGGGCCATCGAACATGCAGCTCCTCCCATGGAGGGTCAGACACCCTGAGCCAATAGACTGGTCCTGGACTTATTTTCCATCTGACATAGTTTGCATTTTGTTGTTTATTTGTTAGGGTTTTTTTGTATTGCTATATTTACGCTCTATTGGTTGGTGCAGCTGTAACAAAACCAAATTTCCCTCGGGATTAATAAAGTACATCTATCCATCTGATCATGATGATGATATGGCTCTTCAGCATATTAAGGGTACTTCCTCTATATTGTAAAATTGAGAATGTTTTCCCCACAAGAACTGCTTATTCTACCTTAACAAAGATCACACATTTATGCCTGCAAATATTTTTTCTCTGTACCCCTCCTCCTTCCTGTCTGTGTGGAGACTATACCTTGTCCTTAAAAATAGTTTTAAGGGGAAGAGCATGTTTTCAAAGTATGATTATGATAAACCTTAGAAACCAAAAATATAAATATATTTTCTGGGTAAGATAATGTTGCCTTGCAAGTCACAGACATTTCAGATAAACCATTTTCATATAGACTTCAAACTGTCAACATATCTTTGGCCTTATCACTTACATCTTGTTAGTGCCACATTGTCAGCTGAGCCAAAATGTTCTAGCTCCCATCAAAAAGGTTGCAATGCGTAGGGAAACCCTCATAACCAAGAGCTCCTTAAAATTAACCACAGAGACAGATGGTGGCCTCAATGTAACACAATTTCATAGCTGAAGTTCTAAATATGTTACCATACCACCTTGAGATTCGATTTCTTGCAGGAATCTACAGAAAATTTCAAGTTACAACCACTAATGCCAGAGGAAGATTAGAAGCCAGGGCTGCTGGCAACAGTGGTGGAGGCGGATACGACAGGGTCTTTTAAGAGACTTTTGGATAGGTACATGGAGCTTAGAAAAACAGAGGGGTATGGGTAACCCTGGTAATTTCTAAGGTGGGGACATGTTCGGCACAACTTTGTGGGCCGAAGGGCCTGTATTGTGCTGTAAGTTTTCTATGTTTCTATTATTTTCACATTTTAAAGATTACATGGCTATGAACTGAGTTGCTACAAAATGTTGATTTTGTTTAACAACTAATATTTGTAATCAATCAAAAGATGGCACTATAAAGCTGAACTGGAGGAAGGCATTAAGACTAAGTTACAAGGAAAATAGAAAAGGGACTGCATCTCAGGAACGAAATGGATAATTTAAGTAAAATCGTTTCATTTGTATGATAGATGGAGTGTTTTTTTTTTAAAACTTCTTGTTCATTTGGTGGCAAGGACAGGTCTCTGAGTCCCAAGGATATCTAGCATTTATTCACAGATTTGGAGACATCCTGCAGAACTGCTCCAAAATGGTGCCGGCAGTGGAAGTTTTGCTTGGGGACGAGTACGGTCTACACAAGGATATTTCAGGTTGCAATACAGCTTTCGTGAAAAGAACATTTCAAACAGCATTGCTACTAAATTCCAAAGATATTGAAGCAGCCATTAGGACAATGGAATTATTGCTGGATGATTGTAGTTACAGAAATTACACGAGCAAGTACAAGATTGTAGGCTGCACTGTAAACAAAACTTGATTTCAGAGATAATGCTCAATCACACATCCAATATTACCTTAAGTTTTGTTATTGGCCTTTATGTCTCATATGGCCATGAGGACGATCTTGCTCAAGTGGAAAGAGGCTACCCCGCCCACTCATGTTCAATGGTTATGTTGTGCCTTGATCTAGAGAAGATTCATTGTTCCATTTCTGATTCTAAACATGATTTTCTAATGTTATGGGGACCCTTTCTAAATTATTTTCATAATCTTTGAACTGTTATTAAAGTATGGATCTGAGCCATTATTATAATATCATATGGTAAGGTATTTTTCTTTTTTCTTCTTTTTTTTTTACCAACCAGCTCATTTTGGTAGTGGGGGTAGATTTTTAAAAAATAATAATAATAAAAAGTTTTGTTAAGTTAGATTTTGAATGTTTTACCATAAGCATATGTAGATATCACAAAGCCAATTTTCATTCTGAATCAGTTGAAAATTCAATGCCACTTTTGTAACCTTGTTAAAATCACAGATTAATCTCTTAATGTATTTTAGAACAATTCTGTAAAAAAAAGTTTACATAAATTTGAAAGTGAACAAGTTACTTACCTTTCTAGTGGTTTCTGGCAGTTCCCAAGTCCCACTGGGACACCACTTCATATCCCAGATACATCCATAATCTGTTGCAATGCCATAAGCTAATGCAGCATTCATTTGAGGGCTATAAAAGTTACAGAATATACTTTGTTTCTTTCAAACATACAATAAACTCACTCTGATTTAAGCTGAACACAAAATGCAAACAAAGAGCAAGTTTTGTTCATTCAATGTCTCCGACAAAGTTAATTTGTCCAACGAATCAAGTTCAGAATCTTTTCATTTTGATACATCAGTTTCCAAAATACTCAAACCACCCCGTCTAACACCAACAACCATTCCATAGTCAAAGTCACTTAGATCATTTTTCTTCCCCACTCTGATGTTTGGTATGAACAACAAATGAACCTCTTGACCATGTCTGCATGCTCTTATGCATTGAGTTGCTACCACATGATTGGTTGATTAGATTACTTGCGTTAATGGGCAGGTGTACAGGTGCACCTAATCAAGTGGGTATTGAAGGTAAAACCTCTGCAGATGTCACTGTTACATAAAGGGCTTTAGTAAATGATGTAAAAAAGATGTAGGTGACTAAAAGGACAAATCATTTACTCCGCTGGCAAAGTCAAGGGCAGTCCAGGTGGCACCTTACAAATTTTTCAAAACTTATCGTTCTACATCTGGGCATCACTGGCCCTTCCTCAACAGGACTAACATTTACTGGCCATTCCCAAATGCTTCTTGAAAAGATGGAGATGACTTTTCTCTGAGTGACTTTTTTTAAAAAAAAAGTTAATAAATTACTCTAACTACCAGCTGATCAAATCTTACCTAACAAGCTTTGACTTCACATCCTTCTTTTTGAGATTTCCTGTGTTTATTTTAAAGTAGTATAATCATTAGCTTTGCAGGAATTTTCTTCCCCTCTGCAATCTGATTTCTAAATGGACTTTGAAGCTTTGGACACTACCTCACTTCTTTAATATACAGTATATCTGTTTTCGCACATTTTTTAATAATCTATTCAATATACATAATTGATTTGCTTGTTTATCTATTATGTTTTATTTTATTCATTTTTTTTTCTCTCTCTGCTAGATTATGTATTGCATTGAACTGTTGCTGCTGAGTTAACAAATTTCATGTCACATGCCAGTGATAGTAAACCTGGTTCTGATTTTGATTCTCATTCTGATTTTAGTCTCACAGATAAATACTTAGGAAAATGATTGTTCTTATAAATCCAAAAGCCAATGATAGTAAATGCACTTACACATCTGGTAGAAATTAGATTCTTCTATTGCAGTTTGACACTACTCACAAATTCCTTGCATCACTGCTTCCAACCAGAAATCAAAAAGTCATTGCTACTTGCTTACCATTTTTCCTGCTGGAGATCACCCAGCTGCCATATCTGAAGCAACGTCGGCTCTAGGTGCTGGCACATTAGTTTATGTCTATCGTTCATTCCTTTGTTGCAATAAATAGCAGCATACTGACAGGCAGCTGAACCCTCTGGAGTTGGACACCATTCTAGACACCATACTGGACCACCTACAAAAAAGTTTACATCCCAACGTTCTGTGTGAGCAGGTAATGACTGGAACCTGCAAAATGAAATATATCCATATAATAAGATAACTGTAAAATTCTGATAAGTCCTGAAGTTATGTTCTATCAGAAGGATCTAATGACAATAAATGTTTAATTTTATTTTAATTAATTCTTATTTAACAACTTGAACACATGCAGGAGCTTTAATATAGAAGATTATACAAGAGACTTAACAAGATGTTCCCTTCTTTAACAGACAAGGAGTTCAGGAAATAACTTGCACCATTTTCTGGAAACTGCAAGTAAGTGAAACTACTGGACCTCCATTACACCCCAAGTCAAGGATTTTGAGGGCAACTGTTTAAATGCTATGGAAACTATCAAACACCAAATTAACTGGGAAGCAGCTTGAAATAAAGTTGTTTCATACAATTAGTTTTTTTTTGTTTCAGGTAACAAATCAACATTTTTCACTTAATGAAAATTTATGTTACCTGTTCAGGTTCTGAATTGTGAGGTCCTCTCTAAGACCTTCCCTTTTAATTTTAAAAGAAGGTGAAGTTGTTTCACTTGGCAAATATTTCAGTGATTCACTAAAGGAAAAAGAAAGGCATGTCATAAGTTGTGAGTGAATTGTCACCGAAGACAATTTTCCTGCCACCTAGAGGAAAAAAGTAGGAAAACACACAAAAATGAGCTGGTATTTAGAGGGACTCGATGGTCTTTACACATGAATCATTGAAAGTTAACATCTGGGATAACAAGCAATCCAGAAGGCAAACAGTAGGTTCATTTTTACTGCAAAAAGAATTGAATACAAGGGTAATAACAACTGCAAGACAAACACTTTGTGAGAATGCCCTTAAAATACTGTATATCAATCAGATCTCCATACTAAAGGAAGGCAATGTATACATCAGAGGTTCATGAGGTTACTTCCTGGGGTGGGAGGAATTATCCTACAAGAAGCTTGGCCAGAGTGGTCTGTATTCTCCAGAATACAAAAGCAATTAGAAACGATCTTACTAAGATATAGTAAATTCATGTGCTATTTGATAATGCTTTCATAGCTGGGATGTACAGTACAAAAACTTCAGATAAGTGTTTAGCCATTCATGATTGAAATGAGAAAAAGCTCCTCCCTCTGCAGGATATTGAATCCACTCCTAGAGGTGCAATCAGTGGGATCAATACATCTTTGGATATTAAGGGTAATGGGTCTAATGCAAGAAAATGGCACTGAAGTAAAAGATCAGCCAGAATCTTACTGAATGGCACAAAGATCTAAATGGCTTCTTCTTGCTTAAATATTGTTATGTTCTGCATTTTCCATGCAGAAAATTGTGGTGTGGGGGGAGAAGAAGGGGGGGGGGTAAAATTGGTGTGTTGCATGCCCACAAGAATCACATGTCAAGATCCAAGTTCACTCATGTACACTGGAAGATAGTGAAAGGCATCGTCTGTGTTAACAAGGATGTGCTTGGGGCAGCCCACAACTGTTGCCACACATTCAGGCACCAGCCTACCATGCTCACAATGCTCCGCAGAACAACTCAGAATACAAAAACCAACAACGGCAAAATAAACCCCCATTCCTTCCTCTTACACACACCCTTGGGGCAGGCCGTCTTATTTGGCATTCAGCCTCCAGAGGGCTCTGAGTTACACTTTCAGACATTGGACTTTGACTTCCCAGCAGACTTCCAGAGATTCACAAACTTGGTCCACTGGCCTGAGTCCTGACTTCCAGACTTCCAATTTGACTCTTGGGCCCTGATCCTCGACACTGATCCCACGACAGGCTGAACACCAAACACTAGGCCTTGAACCCTGCACTCTCTGATGATGGAACTCCAAACACTAGGCCTCGAACTCCGATCTCACCAATTCGTTAACCCAGGAAGTCACTGGAAATTGTTCCTCCTGCCTGCTTGGGACTCCGACTCTGGAACCTGCTGACAGCTCAGTTTTCTGCCGGCCAACATCAGACATCCGACCACTGATATCCCACATTCGCATTGCTGACCTTGGACATGAAGCTAGACTCAGACTCCAGCCTAAAACCCTAACCTAATCCCTTTCCTAAAACCCTAAGCTAACCCTCAACACCTGTCTGTTCTCAAAACCATACTTACAAACCTAATAAACAACTACATCTGGGCCACAACTCAATGGAGTTTGCAGCTTGGCAACATCTTGGTTAACAAGATGGTAAATTGTCCCAATTTATTCAGTTTTGCTTGACTGTTGGACATTCTGGATTCTGGCATCAACCTTATCAATTGTTTAGCACATCTACATTCTTTTTGTAATATAATGACTGGAAATTAGATCATAAACAAAGGCAAGTGGCATTACCTGATAAGTGATACAAAAGAATGAATTGTCTTTGATTAATCCTTCCTTTTGCCTTCTTGTGGATAGCTGCAGTAATTTCAGTTTGAGCATTGGCAAGATAAAATACGACAAAATCTTTTTAAAATATAGCTGAGCACTCCCTAATTTGCATAACTGAGATTTAATATGGGACATACAGATGAATGCAGACAAGAGCACCATTTCTATCATCACAATCAAAAAATTAAAACTTAAAGGCGGCAAGTACGAAATAGTGATTTTACACATGGAAACGAAATCTTCTGGAGTGCTTTATAGTAACTCCAATAGAATTGAAGCTGAAAGGTTATTAGTTTCACAAGGCACGATACACTAGGAGTCAAAGTTTTCAAAGCAAGGCCATGAAGCCTTAAATAGCTGAGCTTCAGTACCCAATGGTGCAAGAGAAGTATGGGTTTGGGATTGACAAAGACAGTACAAGTGCCCATTGATTTATTCAAGGAATACAGGCATTCTTTGTCACAGAATGGAGATAGTAAAATCTTTGCAGATTAATGCAAGCATAATTAAATTTGTTTAGATCTTTTTGTAGTTAATCTCCCAGTAATAAAGTTCCCTTAGCATCTGTGCCAAAATGTACAATTATCTTAGAGGGGATGAAATTGGCAAATAGTGAGACTTTTCAATTACATAATACCTAGTCAAATCCCATTCAATAATTCTGTTTTGAACACCAAACCTTAGAAATTGATGATAGGCTTGGAATTTTCTAATACATTTCCAAATCAAATACTGCAATTCACAAAGAATTAAAATGTACAAAATTCAATTATTATTTGCTCATAAAACAGCAAGGGTCTTCAGAGTAAGTTCCACACTGCTTTGATAGCACCTTATAGACAAGGAAGTACAGCTCAAAAGTAGATCAGCTCTTACCTTTGAGAAAGAAAACTCCATTCCTGAGATGAAGGAATCCAATCTGGAAATACCCAAGGGGAGTGATGCTCTTCTCGACTATGAACAAAATGGAATTTTTTTGTCTAAATTACTTTTATTTATATCAGCATTATTAATTTAATAAATTAGGCAACCAAAGGATTTAAAAACATGCCAACATTTAGCTATCTGCTTAACTAGCTTGACAAAACACTTTTCTTCAATACTGAAAACAATTAGCAGGTCAGACAGATGGAGAAGGAAATAGAGTTAATGTTTCAGGTAAAAGATCTTTCATCAGAACTTTCAAGTTATGAAAATTTAAATCTTTTTCCTACTATAACAGGGATTCCCAACCTGGGACCAAGGACTCCTTGCTTATTGGTAATTGGTCCATGGCATAACAAAAAGATAGAAACCCCTGCTCTATACAGATACTGCTTCATCTATTGAGTACATCCAGCATGAGAAACAATGAGAAACAAAAGTTCCTATGTCATTTGGGTCTTGTGAATATTCTAAGCTATCACCTATTTCCTCTATATTTAAGAATTCTCAACTGCAGTGCAAGATTGGTAGAATTTTTCCACATGCAACACAATCCAAATGACTACTGATTACTCAGGTTATGCAAGATTCAAAACTAGTTCTGAAGCCTACATATAATATGATACATATGAGCATGTGGAATGACATGAAATGACACAATTTTACATTAATTTACATACAAAGAGTACACAGTTCTACCACAACTCGGACTCTGTGGTGCCTGACTGGCATATTTTCTGAATTACTGAATGCTTTTCCATTGCTCCTTTAACACTTTTTTTTTAAAAAAGCAATGTTACACAATACAGCAGTACAATAAGATTTTCCACTTAATTTTGTACATTTCAATGGAACACAGGAACCAGGGACTCAGCCAGAGGGAGCATTGGAGGAGGGGGACTGGTATGTTGAGGATGAGGGAATCAGCATCCAATGAGTCTCATGCCAAACCACTGGGATTTTGAAACAATTTGATGGAGGATTGACAAATGTCACAGACATAAAGCAGTTGACCTAATTGGTCAACGTAGTGTGGCATTTACACCCTATTCAAGCTTACTTCCGTCTTTGCTTATCTAAATCGAGCAGCATAATCCTCTATTCCTTTCGCGGTTACATTTTTGGATCTGCTTCTCCTCGGGTAAAGAACTTCCTCCGAATTACTACTTCTTGGTGACATGACATTGATGACCTCTAGTTAGGTTTCCACGTGGGGAAAGTACATTCTCTCACTACCCATTTTTCAAACATTTTAAAGTTCCCAATTAGATAGCACTCATCTTTATTTCTGAGGTGAACCTGTGTATCTTTCCTGAACTGTACATCCTCAATCTCTCTGCATTCTTCAGTTCTTCTTTATCACCATAATACAGCAATCAGAACTGCAATTCTAATAATAACTGACATAAATATTCTTCTTACCAACAGGTGTTACATTGCAGTTTTTGCCTGTTTCACGAAGTTAATTAATCTCTTCCTCTAATTTGATGCATTCCTATCTCTACCTATTTCGACATCACCTGCATATTTAGAAATTGTGAAAAAAATCCTTTGTGCTAATGTTGCTACAGATGACTGGCACAATTCAGATAGATGCAGGACTTCAGAAGGCCTAATGCTGTGCAAATAAAAGTCTGATCAGTCATTCTGAAGTCCAGCATATAGATTCTTCTGAAGATTTTTACTTATCCTTGCCCCAATCACAAGTCTGCTGTAGATGTTCTTCAAGGACCACACAATCTAACCTTAACTCATATATACAGCCAGCAGTCTTCAACTTTCAGGATGCCATACACAGCAAAGCCAATTAGTAATATAATGTAAAATACTATTTAAATACAAAATGTAATCAATAAATTGACTGGATTAAACAGCTTTGTTTTTTTCTCCCCAATGAAAAAGAAACTCAGAGGCTTACTGCTTTATTGTAATTGTTGTGGCTTCCCATACTGGTACCATTATATTGTTAGGTAGGCCATTTGCGAAATTCCCACATAATCGCCGTTTTGCACTACGAGCTTGCTTCTGAAAATAAAATATTTGTAAGTTATTTCTTTATAACCATGCCAGTCAAATAAACTCAACGCAAGTGAAACTAGTTTAAAAATCACCAATTATTAAACAGACCCAAAACACTTCTCTAGCCTATCCTTAACGCGCAAACACATTGCATTGATATTACACCATTGTGACGAATCAGCATACAGGACAGAGACTGAAAATCTGAATGAATGGTGTCACAACAGCAACCTCTCACTCAACGTCAGCAAAACCAAAGAGCTGATATTTGACTACAGGAGGAAACCAGAGGTCCATGAACCAATCCTCATCACTTTGACACACTTCTATAGATGTGCAGTGGAGAGTAAACTTAGTGGCTTAACACAGCCTGGTATAGAAACACCAATGCCATTGAATGGAAAAGCCTAGAAAAAGTAAAGGATATAGCCCGGACCATCACGGTTAAAGCCCTCCTCACCAGTGAGCACATCTACAAGGACCGGTCGCAGGAAAGCAGCATTCACCATCACGGACCTCACACCATCTAGGCAATGATCTCTTCTCGCTGCTGTCATCAGGACAGAGGTACAGCAGCCTCAGGATTCACACCACCAGGAACAAGTATTCCTCAACCATCAGGTTTTTGAAGCAGAAAGGATAGCAGCACTAATCCCAACACTGAACTGATCCCAATTTCAAAGACTCTTCATCTCATATTCTCAATATTTATTGCTTATTTATTTATTATTACTTCATTTGCTTTTTTCCTTTTGCATTTGCAGTTTGTTGTCTTTGGCACATTGGTTGTTTGCCCTTCTTTTCATTGTGTTTCTTTGTATTTACTGCAAACGCCCATGAGAAAATAAATCTCAGCATAGCATATGGTGATATATGTAACACTCACAACACCCTGGAGGAACTCAGCAGGTTGGGCAGCATCCATGGAAATGAACAGTCAACTGTCAACCCTTTGTCAGGGTCCCGGCCCGAAACGTTAACTGATCATTTCCATGGATGCTGCCCGACCTGCTGAGTTCCTCCAGCGTGTTGTGAGTGTTGCTTTGACCCCAGCATCTGCAGAGTATTTTGTGGTGACATATGTACTTTGATAACAAATTTACTTCGAACTTTTGAACTTTGATTTAGAGATGACAGTTTCAATCATAACCAGCATGCAATGCAGTTAAGTGGTGGCAATTCCTTCCCAACCCTAACAAATTGATCCCAGAAACTGATCTGTGCACATTTAATTAGCTGCCTGTCCAAATGGGAGTTGTGCAACGAGCTAAGGAAGTATTTCAGAGAAAGTAATCCTAAATTTCCTCCTTAGAACTTAAAAGTTAAATCCTATTTGTCCTTGTGCTACACATAAAAGAATCTTAAACTTAACAAATAGGAAAAAATCTTTGTTTTTTTTTCCTCGTTAGGAAATTCCCAGAGTTTCCATTGCTCAGGCCAGATTTATTATTTAATCAGGGATCGATGAAATCACAAGGCTCCATTCAGCATCATAAAGGTGGGCCTCCCAAATGAGGTCGGTATCTTTGACACTGCTTCACAGTAGTACATTCAATTTGAATTTGGCACAAGTTGAACATCACAGGGCACAAAAACAATTATAAACTATGCTCATCTACTTTCTTGCCATACAGTCTTAAATTCATATTCACATTCATTCTGTTTACCAAATTTATTAGATTTCAATTCACGTTTTGTTGATGGTCCCAAAATAATAAAAATACAAGTGCAGACACTACGAAAGCAATTTTGTAAGATTCTGCACGAAGGAAAAATGCGAATAACCACCCAGCAAATAGTTACATACAAATGATGCAGCGAAGGACCACAGAGCAAATAACTTACATTTGTTGGCGTCTTTCTTGGTTTTTGACATTCCTCATTCAAAGGATCATCTAGATCAGATTCAGAGATAGCACCAGGTACGTCAAGGTCATCTTCTTCCTCTTCCTCATCAGTTACTGCATCAGAAACCACGAAATCTTTGTCATCTGACAAATCATCAAAGACATCATCATCACTGGATTTTTTCTTCCTCCTTCTTCTTCTTTCCGTAGGGGATGACTGAGGCTCTGTCAACAGCCTGTACTGGGACTGGTCCGGTTCACTATTCGTATTGGCAGCCACATCATCAGCTTTATTAGAAGGTGACTTTATCTCCTCAACTATTTCACGCAAGTAAAGCAACGCACTGAAAGAAAGAACAATGCAGCATAACCCACTGAGGTTTAAAACTAAATTGTAACAGTAACAAAAGTAGGCTGCTTTAGACAATGGAATGTAACCCATCTACCACAATAGCCAAATGGAACCACAACCAGCAACAGTCCTCTGCCACAATTAGATTGAACATAATAAACCAAAGCATGCCTTCCAAAACTGACAGTTTAGGAATTTGGGCACTCTCACTTTTCAGTTGCCTTACAGTCTGCATGAAAATACATGCATTACAGCTGCATTGGTGCAGCTTCTTGCACCCATGTAGAGCTCCGCGATTTCATCAACTTTGCCTCCAACTTCCACCCTTCCTCAAATTTACCTGATCCATTTCCGACACCTCTTCCCCTTTCTTGATCTCTCTGTCTCTATCTCTGGAGACAGCTTATCTACTGATGTCTATTATAAACCCACTGATTCTCACAGCTACCTGGACTATACCTCCTCCCACCCTGTTACTTGTAAAAATGCCACCCCACCTTCCCTCAATTCCTCCACCTCCGTCGCATCTGCTCTCAGGATGAGCCTTTTCATTCCAGGACGAAGGAATATCCTCCTCCTTCCAAGAAAGGGGCTTCCATTCCTCCACCATCAATGCTGCCCTCAACTGTATCTCTTCCATTTTGCACACATCTGCCCTCACCCCATCCAGGGATAGGGTTCCTCTTGTCCTCACTAACCACCCTACCAGCCTCTGTGTCCAGCACCTATTTCTCTATAACTTCTGTCATCTCCAGCGGGATCCCACCACCAAGCACACCTTTCCCTCCACCCCGCTTTCTGCAGGGACAGCTCCCTACGCGACTCCCTTGTCATTCGTCCTTCGCCACTGATCTTCCTCCTGACACTTCTCCACAGAAATGGAAGAAGCGCTACACCTTCCCCAAGCCTTCCACCTCACTACCATTCAGGGCCCCAAACAGTCCTTCCAGGTGAGGCTTTACTTCACCTGTAAGTCTGTTGGGATCATATAATGTGTCCAGTGCTCCTGGTGTGGCTTCCTGTATATTAATCGTTGAGACCCGACCGAGATCAGTAGATCACTTTGCCGAGTACCCATGCTCCATCCACCAGAAAAAAAAGAGGGATCTCCCAGTGGACACCAATTTTAATTCCACTTCACATTCCCATATCGGCATGCCAGTCAACAGCCTTTTCTGCTGTCATGATGAAGCCAGTCAGGTTGAAGGAGCAACACCTCATATTCCATCTGGATAGCCTCCAACCTGATGGCATGAACATCGATTTCTCTAACTTCCAGTAAGGCCCCACCCCCATTCCCTTTTCTCTGCTTATTTCCTTACCTGCCCATCACCTCCCTCTGGTGCTCCTCCCTGTTTTCTTTCTTCCATGACCTTCTGTTCTCTCCTCTCAGATTCCCCTTTCTCCAGCTCTGTATCTCTTTCACCAATCAACTTCCCAGCTCTATACCTCACCCCTCCCTCTTTCCCAGTTTCACCTATCACCTTGTGTTTCTTCTCCGCACCTTCTAACTCTTTTTTTAACTCCAGTCCTCCTGAAGGGTCTGGGCCTGAAATGTGGATTATACGCTTTTCCATAGATGCTGCCAAGGCTACTGTGTTCCTCCAGCATTTTGCGTGTGTTGCTTGGATTTCCAGCATCTGCAGATTTTCTTTTGTTTGTATTAGGACTGCAACATTGTTCTCAATAGGAACAGGTGATCTCTTGATGGGGTTGTACTACAGACCCCCCCACACTGCCAGCAATAATCAGTAGGGATTAGAGGAGTAAATTTAAACTAGAGTGGCAGGGGTATGGTAACCATAGCAGCAGGGCTGGTGTGGTAGGATCAAGATCAAGAAAGATGGTATGACAAATAAGACTGAAAGGATGGACAACAAGGGACAGACGAATAAATATGGCGAAATTAATGGGCTGTTAAGTGTTCATCTCAACACTGAGTATCAGTACTTGGAATTACAATGTTGTTGCCATCAGAGCTTCGTTATTTTAGATGTGATGGGGGAGGTAAAGGGGTTACTCTACTGATAGGGAAGAATGGAGAGGCTGTTGGCAAGTAAATTAATGTTAGGCAAGTGTTTTTTTTAAAAAAGTAGGGAGATTTCAGGACCAGCACCTTCCTGTTAAAGCACAGGGCAAGCCTGGCAAGTTTCTGCCATCATTGTGTGTATGTTGCTCTGATAAGATTGGTGAGGGATACTGAGGCTCTGGTCAGGAAAAAGGAGTTATACATCCTGATCAAGTGAATTGCTTGAGGGATATAAGAGTATATTTAAATAAGAAATCAGGAGGGCAATAAGGGTATATGAAATATCCTTCGCAGATATGGCAAAATAGAATCCTACAAGATATTAAGAGCAAAAGGTTAACAAGTGAGAGAACTGATCTCCTCAAGGATCAGTCTGGTATGTTTGCAGCCACAGGTAATGGGTGAGGTCTTGACTACCTCTCACCTGTATTTTTCATGGCAAAGGTCATAGAAGCAAGGGAATACAAGGAAGAGAACAGTGTTGCCCTAAAACCAACCACCATTACAAAAGAAGTGGTTTTTGTTGTGTTAGTAATAGGCAGCCACCAATCCCAGGGGATCATGGGTTGCGCCTCTGGTGGACTGTGTCCTCTCCAGGGCATAAGCCTGGGTGGGAAGATTTGAGGAAACGGCTGTTGCCCACGCAGCGGGCTCCCCCTCTCCACATCACTTAGTATACCTTGGAAGGTATACCAAGGGACTGTATACACAACCGTATGGATAGACAGAGACTGATTAAGGACAGTCAACATAGCTTTGTGTGTGGCAACTTGTGTCTAACCGATCTTAACAGAGTTGTCTGAGGAATTTACCAGAAATACTGATGTCTACATTGACTTCAGCAAGGCCTTTGACAAGGTCCCACATGGGAGGTCAGTCATGAAGATTCAGTTGCTGGGCATTGAAGAGGTAGTAATTTGGATCCAGAAGAGGGGACTGAGGGTAGTGAATCCAAGTTCGTTGATGACACCAAATTGAGTGGAAAAGTAAATTGTGCAGAAGATATGGAGAATCTGCAGAGAGGTTAAGTGAATGAGCAAGGGTCTGGCAGATGGAGTACAATGTTGGTCAATGCAAGCTCATCCAACTTGAAAGGAAAAATAAATGTTATTTAAATGGTAAAAAATTGCAGCATGCTGCTGTGCAGAGGGACTTCAGAGGGCTTGTGCATGAATCACAAAATGTTGGTTTGCAGGTGCAGCAGGCTATCAAGAAGGCAAATGGAATGTTGTCCTTCATTGCTAGAGGGATTGAATTCAACAGCAGGGAGGTTATGCTGCAACTGTACAGGGTATTGGTGAGGCCGCACCAGGAGTACTGTGTGCAGTTCTGGTCTCCTTATTTGAAGGATATATTGGCTTTGGAGGCAGTGCAGAGTTGGTTTACCAGGTTGATTCCAGAGATGACGAGGTTAGACTAAGAGGAGAGATTGAGTTGCCTGGGACCATACTCACAGGAATTAAGAATGAGAGACCTTATAGGAACATATAAAATTATGAAAGGGATAGGCAAGATAGAGACAGGAAAATTGTTTCCACTGGTGGTGAGACTAGAACTCGGGGACATAACCTCAAGATTCAGGGGTGTAGATTTAGGATGGAGATGAGGAGGAACTGCTTTTCCCAGAGCGGTGAATCTGTGGAATTCTCTACCAATAAAGCAGTGGAGGCTACCTCAGTAAATATTTAAGACAAGAATAGATAGATTTTTGTATAGTAGGGGAACTAAAGGTTATGGGGAAACGGCAGGGAGGTGGAGATGAGTCCATGGCCAGATCAGCCATGATCTTATTGAATGGCAGAGCTGACTCAACAGGCTAGATAGCCTACTCCTGCTCCTATTTCTTATGTTCTAATGTTTCTGGCTCAAGGAATTCCTCATTTCTAAAAGAACAAACCTCTATTCTGAGGCTATGTCCTCTGGTGTTAGACTCTCCCACCATAGGAAACATTCTCTCCACATCCACTCTAGCATGGCCTTTCAACATTCAATAAGTTTCAATGAGGTCATCCCTCATTTTTCTGAATTCCAGTGAGTACAGGCACAAACCCATCAAACTATCTTCGTATGACAAGCCATTCAGTCCTGGAATCATTTCCCTGAACCTCCCTTGATCCCTCTATTTTCAGCACATCCTCCCTAAGAAAAGGGCCCAAAACTGCTCACAATACTCTAATTGAGGCCTCGCCAGTACTTTATGAAGTCTCAACATTACGTCCCTGCTTTTATATTCTAGTCCTCTTGAAATGAATGCATACACTGCATTTGCCTTCCTCACCACTGACTCAATCTACAAATTAACTTTTAGGGGAATCCTGCACAAGGACACCTTTCCACCTCAGGTTTTTGTATTTTCTCTCCATTTAGAAAATAGTCAACCCTTTCATTTCTTCTACCAAACTGCATGACCATACATTTCCCAACACTGTATTCCATCTGCCATTTCTTTGCCCATTCTCCTAATCTGTCCAAGTCCTTTTGTAGCGCCTCTACTTCCTCAAAACTACCTGCCCCTCCTAACTTCATATCATCTGAAACTTTGCAACAAAGCCATTAATTCCATTGGCCAAATTACTAACATATAGAACAAAAAGAAGAATCAGTCCCAACTTAGATCCCTGTGGAACACCACTAGTCACAGGTAGCCAGCCAGTAAAGGCTCCCTTTACTCCCACTCTGTGCCTCATGCCAATCAGTCACTGTTCTATCCATGCTAGAATCTTTCCTGTCATACCATGGGCTTGTAGCTTAAGCAGCCTCATGTGTGGCACCTTGTCAAAGGCCTTCTGAAAACAAAACATCAACCAATCTCCTTTGTCTATCCTGCTTGTCATTCCTTCAAAGAATTCCAACAGATTTGTCAAGCAAGATTTTCCCTCCAGAAAACATGCTGACTTTGGCCTATTTTACCATATGATTCCAAGTACCCTGAGACCTCATCCTTAATAATTGAGTGACTCTGGGAGCAATTTTCTCAGCCTGATGTAACCTGGGTGGGGTGGGGGAAGAACCCATTAATGAGTGACATAATTGATAAGGTATATGTGGAGTTGAGGTTTCCCGAACTGGAGTACCCTGACCAGGGGTACTCAAAATAAACTGAGCTACTCAGTATAGAAGAAATTTCTTCATAAAAACATAATGAATCTTTCAAATTCTCTATCGGCGGGGGGGGGGGGGGGCAAGGAGGTCCAGTTGCTGATTATTTTCAGATATTATAAGAAACAACAGATAAGCTATTTGTACAGAAAAGTGGTTCTCAGGTAAAAGACCTGCCAAGATCTTATTGAATGGGTATGTCGGCACAAGGGACCAAACGGCCCTGAACTACTATGTTATCAGGGCAATTAAGGACAGAGATGCATTCTAGTTGCTACAGACTTTCTGCAAATTGATTTAAGTGTTGCAAGGTTTAATTCATTTTATAAATATACTGTTCATGGCAAGACTGAAAGTTTAATTTTCAAACTCTGCACTCCTTGAGCCAATAGGCTGGTGCTGGACTTATTTCAGAATTTACATATTACTATTTAACTGTTTATGGTTTTATTACTATTTATTATTTATGGTGCAACTGTAACAAAAACCAATTTCCCCCGGGATCAATAAAGTATGACTATGACCCTTGCTGGGAGTCATGCTCACATGGAACAACAATACAAGCACACATGCACAGCAAAAAATACAAGTCCTTACGCTCTAGCTGCCCTTCTCTTTGGTCGTCCACTTGCTTTTAGGTCTTCGTCTGCATCTCTTTGCTCCAATAACGTTTGCACAAGTGGTTTCAAAAGCCCATGAGTATCTGTGTTCGCTTCTGGGGCTACCATTTCACTCTTAGGTTTTCTTCCCCGTTTCTTCGGAATCTTCACTGGTTCAGACATTCTTTTCTCACTGGTTTCACCATTCTCAGTATCAATGCACACCTCTATTGAGGAAATTTTCAGCCCAACTCCTTCAGAAGATACCGGTTTTGCATTCTTAGGTTTTCTTCCTCGTTTCTTTGGGATCTTCATTGATTGAGACACTTCAAAGTCACTGTCACTTCCATTCCCAGCATTATGACAAGTCCTGGTTGATGGTGTTTGCGGCACATCTCCTTCAACAGATGCTGCTTTTACATATTTGGGTTTCCTTCCTTGCTTCTTTGGAATCTTCATTAAATCATGCATTCCCATCTCACTGTCGCCACCATTTTCAGCACTTGTACAATTCTCCGTTGATGGTGTTTGAGTCACTGCTTCTTCCACAGGCTCTGCTTTTGCGTTCTTAGGCTTCCTTCTTTGTCTCTTTGCAATTTCCATTTGTTGAGGACATTCTGCCTCTCTCTCACCTCCATTTTCAATGTTACTCTGACTTAGAATTTCTTTCACAGGTACAACTGTGGCACTTTTAGACTTCCTTCCCGGTTTCCTAGGGATTTTCACAGGAACTAATCCTGGAACTGAATCTATTTCACTGGAACTACCATTGGTAGAAAGGTTAGAAAGATCTACTGCTGGACTACTCATCACGTTACTTTGAGTTTCTTTGCATCTCCCCCTTTTTTTGCCAATATTTTGTTGTAAAGGTAATGTAACAGGAGTGAACTGAGACTCGTGTTCCAATTTACTTGGGGCTGCACTACTCTTGTCCGCATCAGAACATTTTAAATGATCAGACAAATGTCCTTTATTTGAATGCCTTTCTATCTGACATGTGTTTTGTTGTGAAACCAGCAGAGAATTAGGTAGGATATTGGTATCATTTGAAGAGATCTCTGCTTGCGTCATGGTACCCTTAACTATTGCGGAATGGGCATGTCCAAAAGAGTGATGTACAGGTTTGCATCTTTCTCTGTTATTGCTTTGTGGCAAAATGGTTTCAGAATCCTTTTCTGAACTCTCGTTTATATCACCCATTAGAGGCTGCACTGATGTCTTAAGAGCAAGCAATGATTTTGCAACATATTTGGTTATTTCAGGTTCAGTCGAAATATCCTCATTTTTATTGCCCCCTATTTTTAAGTGCTTACAGCCTACTTCTGTAATACCACAAGTACTCATACAACGTTTTCCCAAATGGAGACCGCTCTTGTCCGCAATGCCCAATTCAAAAGCACTGGATAAAGGTTCCAGTCCATTGGTATTCACACGAGATGTGCTGTCTGCAGAACTTTGTGCCGTTTCTAGGGATGCAACTTTTTTTTGTGCTTCTTCTGTATCAGCCTCACAGGTTTCCTGAAGATTTGGTTCCATAAATGTATTTTCCTCTTTGTACACTTCAGGCAATTGATCACCTCAGGCTCAGCAATTTCATTAAAATCTAAAAAAAAATAGAAAAAATCAGAATTTAAATCTGCAGTATGTACAGCATTATTGCACAATAACTTTAGCTTATTTTTTGGTTTTGCATCTTAACATCTGAATTCCAACTTTCACATTAAGCGGGCTAGCAGTAACTAATTGCATCAAATTCACAGATAGTTTCCGAATAGTACTTATTATTGACTTTTTGATTTTAGCAGTGATCAAAAACTTTTTTGAAATAGCAACAACTTGAGAATTCAATAGGTGTGATCTGGTAGTTTGAATCCACTCCTTTTACAGCACTGACTGCATTTAAGTAACGTCTAGGCAAGTAATTGAATCACCCAGGCTATGGGCCACAGCTAGGAGCTGCAAGATGGGATTAATAAGGAAGAATGTCCACCGATCAGTATAGACACAGTGGACTGAACACCCTGTTTACATAGAGATGAAGACCCGTATTTTCACAGAGAACATTGTTTGACTGTGTGGTGCCAGCATTGCATAAAGTGGGGTTGATTTAGCTCATTTTTATTTGGAGATACAAATTAGAAAAGGGCCTTCTGGCCTACTGAACCGCACTGTCCAGTAACCCATCTATTTAAACCCAGCCTAATCACAAGACAATTTACAACGACCAATTAAAGCACCAACCTGTACGTCTTTGGACTGTGGGAGGAAACCGGAGCACCTGAAGGAAACAGTGGACGGGGATAATGTATAAACTCCTTACAGACAGGGTCGGGAATTGAACCCCAGAGTCCGGAATGTCCCGAGCTGTAGTAGAGTCACACTAACTGCTACGCTAATAGTTCAAAACTGGGTATCTATCAGCAGCACAGGAGAACAAAGGAGAGAAGAAAAATGCTTCATCAACAAATTAATTCTCAATAATAAATCCTAAAATGCACAGAAAAGTTTTGAATAGATGATTGATCTCAGTCCTCCTGAATGCAACACCATCCAATTTTTCACCCAAATCAATTAATGCAAGATAATAAAGAGAAAGGAATAAGCATACTTGATATTGACCATAAGACACAGGAGCAGAATTAGGCCATTTGGCCCATTGAGTCTGCTCTGCCATTTCATCATGGCTGATCTTTTTTTTCTCCTCCTCCTCCTCCTCCTCCTCAACCCCATTTCTTGGCCTTTTCCCTGTAATCTCTGATGCCACATCCAAACAAGAACTTGTCAATCTCTGCCTTAAATACGCCCAATGACCTGGCCTCCACAGCTGCATGTGGCAACAAATACCACAAATTAATCACCCTTTGGCGAAAGAAATTTCTCTGCATCTGTTTTGAGAGGGCGCCCCTCTATCCTGAGGCTGTGCACTCTTGTGTTAAACTCTCCCATCATGGGAAACATCCTTTCCATATCTACTCTGTCTGGGCCTTTCTACATTTGAAAGGTTTCAATGAGATTTCCCCCCCCCCCCACCAATCCTTCTGAATTCCAGCGACCAGAGAGAAAGCCTTCAAATGCTGCTCATATGATAACCCTTTCATTCCTGGAATCATCCCTGTGAACCTCCTCTCAACCATCTCCAATGCCAGCACACCTCCTCCAAGATGAGGAGCACAGAACTGTTCACAATACTCAACGCGAGGCCTCACTAGTCCCTAATAAAGCCTCAGCATCAAACCCTTGCTCTTGTATTCTAGACCCCTTGAAATGAATGCTAACAGCAAGGATTGTGAGCCATAGCAACAAGTCATCGCTGTCTGGAATGACAGCCCGAAACTAAATGCGCCCCAAAGTTTTCCAGTGCAGTTGTAATACTAACATCCAAAGTGAAAGTTTGTCAGATTTTGTCCTGTCCATAAATCAGGACAGAAAGAGTCCAGCCACCACTGTGCCAGGCTGCCCACAATTATCAGCAAAAAGGATCAGAATTATGTGGAATTGAGACTGAGCAGCAGTTATTTAATTAATGCATGAATATTGCTTGATGAGATGGTCAAAGGTGCTTCCATAACTTTGCTGATAATTGTGGGCAGCCTAGCACAGTGGTGACCAGGTTCAGAACAGGCTGAAATGTGGCGATCAGTACTCACACCACCCACCTCCCAATGTGAACATTGAATAATACAACCCCATGGCCCATCAAATAAACATGGGTGCCTACCACAGATCCATAACCTGGCAGCATCAGAAGAAATCCTTCTATTAACAATTAGTAAGTGGTACCTGTCAATTCACTAACAAATTGTGGGGTTAAATCCAGCTGCACAGCCATTGATGCAGATTGCTTTGTTCCAATTTTTATGCATCTCTTTATAGACCATAACCATTATTCTGCTAGATGGCAGAGCAATCTTGAAGGGCAAGAGAACATGCTTCTGCGCTTACTTCTGATGTTCTTGCAGCCTATGCAATCAAAATTGCTTAAAATCTACGTTTATGAAAAGTTGACTCATTTTCCCTCAGTTGGACAGTCCAAAGCAGGAAAAATGAAATCGGCTGGTGTTGTTCTTTTCAGAATGCCCGTAAAGAGTTTCAATTTGCACGTAGCTATGAAGTATCAGTTATGTCTGAAAACACCACCCAAGGGACATCCAATAACCGAATTCCCGACTGTAGCAATCACGCTCTATACAAACGAATTGCAAGGGGAAAACATTAAATAGCCGGGGGGGGGGGGGGTAGTAAAATAGCGAAGGAAAGGGAAAACGGGACGGATTCATTTCAATAGTCCAGTCAGTCGGCTACTTGCTCAAATCATGGTTGAATTGCACACAATGCACATAGGTACTGTGTGCAGTTTTACTGCGGCCTTCTCAGGTTTTGGCAGCAATATATTAAACAAATGGAGAGAGACAGGCAGGCAGGATGGCTCGTTTGGGTGGAGAAACAGACGATGTAATCTCCTCCACAGCAGGCACCGAGGAAACTCACCACTCGGTGCCGGAGGGAGTGACAGGCCCACTCCAACCGCCTCAATCAGCTCTGTCCAGACAAACGGTAAGCTTTAATACCTTGTCTCATCGCACCCCGCGTCCGCAGGCTCCCTCACTGAACGGACGAGGACGAAACAACGGCTTAGTGTCGGATACACGTGGAGCTTTCAGCTACCCGTCGTTATATTGCGTATGCTTCCCCCCCGCCTTCCTGACGGGCCATTCAACGCTGCGATCGCTGCCAGCACCAGCGAAGGTACCAAACGAGCCACCGTCCTGAGGCAAGGACCGACACGGAGATTCACATCCGGATTGGAGCAGTTGATGACGTAGGGAAATCAGACGCGCGTAACCAGAAGGGTACCTCAGGGTGCGCGCGGGGTGGGTGGGGTGGGTGGTGCGAGTTTAAACAGCCATGCCCACCCTCCGAAACCGGCCGAATGCACCCCAAGCATGCGCATTGCCTCGCAGCAAAACTGCGCATGCGCTGCGGCGCACGTGGTGCGTGTAGGTGTTGCGCGCTTCGCCCGCTGCTTCTGCCCTCAGGTACAGAATTCTAAAGCCTTACGCACTAAATCAAAGCGCCTATCATAAGATAAAGTATAGGAACAGGAATAAGCCATTTGGCCCATCGAGTCTGCTCCGAGCCATTTCCCTCTCAGCCTCAATCTCCTGCCGTCTCTCTGTATCCCTTCATGCCCTGACTAACCAAAAATCAATCAGCCCCTGCCCCGAGTATACCCAGTGACTTGGCTTGCGCAGCCGTCAGATACACCACTCTCTGGCTGAAGAAATTCCTCATCTCTGTTCTAAAAGGACACCTGTCACTCTTAAGAGATTGTGTCCTCTGGTCTTCCCCACCATAGGAAACATCCATTCCATCGAGGCCTTTCAACATTCAGTAGGTTTCAATGAGATCCTTCCTCATACTTCTGAATTCCAGTGAGGCCCAAAGCCATCAAACACTCCTCATATGATGAGCCTTTCAATCACTGAATCAATTTCATGCTCCTTTGAACCCGCTCCAATGTCAACACACGATTTCCTAGATAAGGGGCCCCGAAATGCCCATAGTACTCCAAGTGAGGTCTCACGAGTGCCTTAACGTTACATCCTTGCTTTCATATTCTAGTCCTCTTGAAATGAATGCTAACATTGCAAAAAGAGAGCCTTGAAATCAGGAGACAGGAAGGAATTGAAACATGCGGAGGGAGCTAAAGGAGATCAAGGTGGCTAAAGCAGAATGTAGGAACTAGCTGGAGATTAAGCTTAGGCAGAGTAGTACACAGGAGGTGTGAAGAGACATGAAGAACATCACTGGCTTTAATCAGCCCAGGTGCAGAGCCTTGGAATGCAGTCATGAGTGGGCTAATGAGTTAAACCAATTCTTCAATAGATTTGACAATTGTCCTCCTGTTCACACCCCCCTCAGCACACCAGCCCAGTTGCTGAGGCACTTAATGCTCCCTCAGCACCAACACCTCCTTTTCTCTCTCCTACCCCCCCCCCCCGGCCGTTCAACACGTGGATGAACAACAGGCTCCAACGTCTACACCCCCTTCTTTCCCTGCAGTTAATCTGAGTCACAGCTTGGAAAGGGTCCCGACTGTGTGGTGTGTGTCCCAGTACCCAAGAAGGGCCAACCAAAAGTCTTAAGTGACTACTGTCTAGTGGGCCTTGACCTCATACATCATGAAGACCATACAACCCTCATTGCTGGGGGAAAAGCTCTGTTCAATGCAGGTTGGCACTTCTACTGTATCCTGAATAATGGACTACCTGAGTGGAAGAGCAGTTTGTATGGGTTCAGAGCTGTGTGTCAGACATGGCTATAAACAGCGCTGGGGTCCCACAGGCTCCCTTCCTGTTTACTCTGAATACTTTAGGCTTTAGATACAACACTGAGCCATGTCATCT
The DNA here is from genome assembly GCF_963921235.1 of Mobula hypostoma. NCBI lineage: Eukaryota > Metazoa > Chordata > Chondrichthyes > Myliobatiformes > Myliobatidae > Mobula > Mobula hypostoma. The sequence continues at coordinate 39,023,517 of NC_086098.1, forward strand.
GCAGACATTCTCTGATGACTCTGCAATAGCTGCATGTATAAAGGAAAGAAAGGATGAATACAGGACACGTGGTGAAGGACTTTGTCGAATGGTGCAAGCTGCATCATCTGCAGCTCTACATCAGTAAGACAAAAGAGATGGTGGTGGACTTTAGGTAGACCAAGCCTGCACTGCTCCCTGTTACTATTGAAGATGTGGATGTGGTGAGGACCTAGAGGTACCTGATGGTGCACCTGGATGACGGACTTGAGTGGAGCACCAACACAGAAGCAGCATACAAAAAGGGCCAGTGTCACCTCTACTTCCTAAGGAGACTGAAGCCCTTTGGAGTGTGCAGGTCTCTCCTTCACATGTTCTACCAGTGATTGTCACCAGTACAATTTTCTATGCAGTAGTGTGCTGGGGCAATGGCATCAACACGGTTGATGCCAACAGACTCAATAAACTCATTAGAAAGGCTGGCTCTGTTATAGGAGTCAAACTGGACATACTGGAGGCTGTGGTAGAAGAAAGGACTCTGGAAAATCCTAGCAACTCTGGACAATGTTTTTCACCCTTTGCATGCCAACATGAACAGAGAAGCATTTTCAGTAATAGACTAAGACAACTGTGCTGTTCCAAAGAGCACCATATGAGGTCATTTTTACCCTTGGCCATTAGACTCTTTAATGAGTCAACCTATAGATGGGGAAGTGATGACCTGCTAGACTGTTATTAACTTCTGATTACCAGAGGTCTGTTTAAGTTCTGTTTAGCTCTGTTGACCACACCTTGCTATTGTGGACACCCTGTGCAATACTGCCAACACTTCTTATCTGGTCAGTGTGAACGTGCACCCATTACTGTATATTATGGTAATTCTTGCACTACCATCTTTTCAGTGTGATCTTGGAAATCTTGTAATCTTTGATTTTTTAAATCTTATGCATCTTATTTTTAAGATAACTAATTTTTTTAGTCTTTCTTACTTCACTTCTAATATTTGTTTATCTGTGCACTTGTAATGCTACTGTGACACTGTAATTTCCTTTGGGATCAATAAAGGATCGATTTAAATATGCATTATTGCATTTGCCTCCCTCACCACCAACTTAACCTGTAAGTTAACCTTTAGGGAATCCTGCATGAAGACTCCCTAGTCCCTTTGCACCTCAGTTTTGAATTTTTTACTCCATTTAGAAAATAGTACATGCTTCCATTTCTTTTGCCAAAGTGCATGACTATACACTTCCTAACACTGTATTCCATCTGCTTATTTTCCTATTCTCCTAATCTAAGTCCTTCTGTAATCTCTGCTTCCTCAACACTACTTGTCCCTTTACCTATCTTGGCTACAGAGTCATCCATTCAACATCCAAATCATTGACAATTACGGAAAAAGAAGTGGTCCCAACACAGACCCCTGTGGAACACCACTAGTCTCTGGCAGCCAAGCAGAAAAGGTTCTTTTTATTTGTTTTATTTCCTGTAATAAAATACCATGGGCTCCTAACTTGTAAAGCAGCCTCATGAGTAGTTATTTCTTTAAAGAATTCCTACAGATTTGTCAGACGAGATTTCCTTAAGGAAACCATGGTGGACTTCTTTCAGCCTATTTTATCATGTGCCTCCACATCTAACATCTTACCAACCACTGAGATCAGACTAACTGGCCTATAATTTTCTTTCTTCTGCCTCTTTCCCTTTTTTTTTTCTCTTTTTTAAAATAAAAAATACAGAATATATAATGGATTACATTTTCCTCCATTTTGCTTTAGTATCGTACCCCCAAAACAAACCTCCCCCCCACCTACCCTCCCCGAACATATCATGGCAGCTAATATATCTACAACACAACAATTCACAAATACAAGTATGGACATTTCACAACCGTACCCCCACACTACTTCAATACGACAGCTCATACACATCTGCAACATGTCAGATGATCCAAAATACACTCATATTTACAATTCATCAACCACCCTGTGAGGTAAATTATAAGTGTGTTAAATGGGAGGCAACTTCCTAAGTACAATCAAATGCCCTCAACTAGTAGGTAATTCCTTAAGACTCCCAAAATATGATAAGAAAGGTCCCCATTTTGAATAGAACTTTTTCACAGACCCCCTCAAAGTGAATTTAATCTTTTCTAATTTCAGAAAAAACATTACATCTTCTAACCAAGCAGCAGCAGTTGGGGGAGTGGCAGATTTCCAAACCAGCAAAATTCTCCTACGGGCCAATAGCGATGTAAATGCAATGATATCCGACTGGCTTGCATTTAAACCCAAATCATCATCTGCCACACCAAATACAGCTATAAGTGGGCAAGGTCTCAGTGTCACCCCCAAAACCTCACTGATAATTTTAAAAACCAGTGCCCAATAGTCATCAAGCCAAGGGCATGACCAAAATGCATGTATTAAACCAGCCGGAGAGAAGGAACACCTGTCACAGCCAGCGTCTGTCCCAGGGTATATGTCTGCCAGTCTGGCTTTACTTAAATGTACCCTGTGTAAAACTTTGAATTGTATGAGCCCCAGTCTAGCACATGATGATGAGAAATGAACCCTATTCAATACTTTTGCCCAATATTCTTCCGCAAGGTCCATACCGAGGTCGTCCTCCCACCTACTCTTAGTTTTGTTTAGATCTTGAACTCCCAAAGACATCAGCTGAGAGTACAGTTCAGAAATCAGCCCCTTATTGTTAAAGCTAAGAGTGAATTTTTCCCATAACATAGCAGGTGGTAGAACAGGAAAAGAGGGAAATTTTTCCTTGACAAAGTGGCGAATCTGCAGGTATTTAAAAAAATGATTATGCGGAAGGCCATACTTACCGCGCAGGTTATCAAAACTATCAAATATGTTATCAGTATACAAATCCTTAATGCGCATAAGACCATTCAAACCCCATTGTCTAAAAGCTGAATCGAATGTGGAGGGAGGAAATAAATGGTTTTTATGAATGGGGCCCAAAACTGAAGCTGACAGGAACTTATAGTGGCAGCGAAACTGATTAAAAATTTTGAGGGTAGAGAGCACGATCGGGTTAGATGTGAATTGAGAGGATTTCAATGGTAAGGAAGAATACACCAAAGCTGGGAGAGACGAGGAGTGGCAAGACCGTGACTCAAGCAGGCACCAGATTATATCTGGCTGGTGAAGCCAAAATAATACTTTTTGAATGTTCGATGCCCAGTAATAATGAATAAAGCTGGGAAGACCCATTCCACCTATGTCACGACCTCTTTGAAGAATGCGCTTATTAACCCTTGGGACCTTATTTTCCCAAATAAAGGAGGTTATAGCTTGATCAACTGATTTAAAAAATAACTTAGATAAGAAAACTGGCAAACACTGAAACAAATAGAGAAATCTAGGAAGTATAGTCATTTTCACTGACTGAATTCTCCCAGCTATAGTAAGGGGTAAACTGCGCCATCTCTCGAAATCAGCCTTCATTTGGCTAACCTGAGGCCTGTAGTTAGCTTCAAACAGAGATGTAAAAGAGCGAGTAATATGTATTCCTAGGTATACAAAACCATCTTGAGATAAAGGAAAGGGCAAGGATTCCTGTCGGATCTGTAGGGCCAAGTTATTAATGGGAAAGCATTTGCTTTTTTGAAAGTTCAGCTAATAGCCAGAGAAGGCTCCAAATTGACCTAATAATGACACAATAGCAGGACTACTACCTATAGGGTCGTTAACATAAAGTAAGAGGTCATCAGCATATAGGGAAACACGGTGTTCCATGTCCCCTCTTATAACACCTTGAAATAATGTAGTTGACCTAATTGCAATAGAAAGAGGCTCAATTGCAATTGCAAAAAGAAGAGGGGACAGTGGGCAGCCTTGGCGAGTGCCACGTTTTAATGGGAAATAGCCAGATCGAAAATAATTTGTCTGTATACACGCTGAAGGCGAGTGGTATAATAGCTTAACCCAAGCTATAAATATTCTGCCAAATCCAAATTTCTCCAAAACACTAAATAAATATACCCATTCCACTCTATCAAATGCCTTCTCCGCGTCCAAGGCGATAACAACCTCTGGACTTGGAGAATCACTCAGTGAATAAACCACATCAGCCAGTCGACGGATATTAAAAAAAGAATAGCGATTTTTAATAAAACCTGTTTGATCATCTGAAATTATCTTGGGAAGGGGATGTTCTAAACGACATGCAAGCACTTTAGCCAAAATTTTCACATCTACATTCAAAAGTGAAATGGGGCGATATGATCCACATTGAGTCGGGTCCTTATCCTTTTTAAGAAGTAGTGAAATAGCTGCCTGTGAAAGAGAAGGGGGTAAGGAGCCATTCTCCAAAGATTCCTGAAACACTTCTAGAAGGACCGGTGTGAGCTTATCCTTAAATTTCTTATAAAATTCTATTGGATAACCATCAGGACCTGGGGACTTACCACTCTGCATAGCCATAATGGCATTATTAATCTCTTCCTGCCCAGGAGCCCGATCTAGGTTCTCCACTTCCTCTGGTTCAAGAGTTGGTATTTCCAAATTATCTAAAAAACGATCCATATTTGTTTTATCTGAGGGGAACTCTGAGGCATACAGAGAGGAATAAAAAGTTGCAAAGATGTTATTAATCTCTTTTGGATTGCTTGTCAAGTTCTGGTGCATGTCTCTTACCTGAGGAATAAGTCGTGATGCAGCCTGACGTTTCAACTGATGAGCCATAAGCCGGCTCGCCTTGTCACCATATTCATAATAGAGGCCACGTGTCTTAAGAATTAATTGTTCTGATAGGTTTGTAGATAGAAGATTAAACTTCGCTTGCAAATCAACCCGGCTTTTATATAATTCCGCAGTGGGTGCCTCAGAGTATTTTCTATCCAGGTCCCAAATAGATTTCAATAACACTTGCATTTCCTTCCTACGCTCTTTATTGGCATGTGAAGTATAAGATATTATTTGACCCCTCAAGTAAGCTTTTAAAGTTTCCCAAAGTAAAGAGTACGATACCGACTCAGTTTTGTTAGTCTCGAAGAATGTGTCAATGTTAGCCGATATATAACTACAAAATTTCTCATTAGAAAGCAAAAGGGGGTTAAGTCTCCACAGAGGCCGTTCTCTAACGTTTAAGGGAAAACATAGGTCCAGTTTCACAGGCGAGTGATCAGATATAACTATAGCAGTGTATTCGATTTGTCTAATCATAGGTATCAAGGAATTATCTATAAAGAAATAGTCTAGCCTGGAATAGGAGTGGTGAACATGAGAGAAGAAAGAGAATTGCCCAACTGATGGATTCAAAAATCTCCCAAGGATCCATATAACCATTTTGTTGCATAAACATCGAGAAGGCCTTTGCCATACCAGAAAATGTTCCCCTAGGGCAAGACCTATCAAGCAGTGGGTCAATAGCACAGTTCAAATCTCCGGAAAAGATTAGCTTATGTGTATTCAGGTTAGGTATTAATGACAAAACCCTATTTGCAAATTGGACATCGTCCCAATTAGGAGCATAAACATTTACCAAAATAACAGGTATCTGAAAGAGAGAGCCAGAGACTATAATAAAGCGACCATTAGGGTCACTGATTACATCAGATGGTGTGAACTGCATTCTTTTGGTGATTAATATTGCCACCCCCCTGGACCTACTATTAAATCTGGAATGAAAAACCTGACTAATCCATGCTTTACGAAGTCTATTATGGTCCTCCACTCTTAAATGTGTCTCTTGTAGAAATAGTATATCAGCTTTTAATTGTTTCAGATGTGAGAAAACTTTAGCTCTTTTAACCGGACCATTAAGCCCCTTTACATTCCAAGAAATAAACCTCACAGGGTGGCCTCCATCAGCTGCACTCATGTTAACCATATCAAGACACACAGGGCCTACAATCCAAAACAGTGCGAGGGTATAAGTTGCACACAATAACGCACAATAAAAAGAAAGTCTGATCAATCCGTAACACACAAAAGAATAAACTGCCATGGTAATCCCCCAAAACACTCCCCCCACCCCTTTACACAAACAAAAAAACCCAATTAACCCCCGAAGCCTAGATCTACCTCCCCAATTGAGGATGATCGCAGGCAGTACCCAACAAAAAACTTCCAAGGCGTCCCCCATACAACCCAACTTTCAATCTAATCTAGGGTGGCTCCCCTCCCTAAAATTTATCCTATCACTTATACTACCTTTAATATAACATATAGGCTAAAGATAATACAGGTCAAGCTAAGCATTAAAAACAAAAAAAAACACACTGGGCAACTTAAACACCCGAGATATAAATCCCAAATATTTACATTTTGCTGGTTGAAAGTTTTTGTTAATCAGTTTCGGCAGCATAGCAGTTCGACCCGATCGCGTTCCACAAATTAAACTGGAAAAAATGAACAAAGAAGTGGATTGTGAAAATTAACAGTTTGCTTCGGCATGAGGCCCCTTCAATGCTGCACGAATAACCTAAAAAAAAAGTCATTGCTCTTCTCGTTCTTGTTCTCCCCAGCGTGAATGGTAAAACTCTTTGGCCGCCTCTGGTGTATGGAAATAATGCTTTTTACCTTCATGCATGACCCGGAGCTGGGCAGGATACAAGAGGCCGAACCTGACCCCTTTCCCGTAAAGCAGGGATTTCACCTCCTTGAAAGCTGCTCGTTTTTTACCCAGCTCCGCACTAAAATCTTCATAAAAAAGCACGCGGTGTCCGCGGAAATACAGCTCCTGCTTCCGTCTGTTGATGATGCGTTGCTTATCTTGAAAGGAGTGAAAGCAAACCAGGAACATTCTTGGTCTCGTTCGCTTGGCTCCAGAGACACCGGATGGTTTACGTCCGACTCGGTGAGCACGCGAAAGTACGAGAGGACTTGGGAAAAAATCTGCCCCCAGCACTTCGTCAAAAAACTCGGTCATAAATTTAACAGGGTCCGAACCTTCCAAATTTTCAGGAATGCCGACCACTCTCAAATTAGATCTCCGCGACCGATTTTCGAGGTCATCAAGCTTTCCCTTCAGAACTGCGTTTTCGCTCTGCAACGCTGCAATGGCGGCTTCGGCGCTCACCAGTCGGTCACTGTAATCATTCAGGCCGTCTTCAACCTCACGAATGCGTTCGTCGTGTGTCTCGTAAGCAGACATAATTTGTTCCATGTTAGCAGTCACTGGTGATAAAGCATCTTCAAGTTCCCTTTTTAGGGCAGAATGCACCGCTTGCGTCATGTCAGTAATAAGCACTAAACGAAGCCTCTCCAAGTCATCGGGTAGGGCAGGTCCGGGACCAGCTCCAGCAGCGTGCAACGGCGCCATTACTGTAACATCAGTCTGCTTGCTCGAGGCTTCGCTATCTTTTTCCCCAGCTTTACTTCGAAGGTACATTCTACTTGCCATTTCAATGTCCAGCTATGTCCCGCGTTGTTCACAATGGTAAGTATCCAGTTATCTCGAGCATATGGCAAAGATAAACAGGTAGATTTTCAATAAAAATCGGGAGCCACACTCACACGCACCAACTCACTCCATACTCGACGCCGGAAGTCTCTCCTCTTTCCCTTCTTGAAGAGTGGTGTGACATTTGTAATTTTCCAGTCCTCCGGAACCATGTCAGCATCTATTGAATTTTGAAAAATCGTTACTAATGCCTTCACAATCTCTTCCACCTCCTCTTTCTGAACCCTGGGTGTGGTCCAGGTGACTTATCTACCTTCAGACCTTTCAGTTTCCCAAGCACTTTCTCCCAAGTAATGGCAACTTCACTCACTTATGTCCCCTGACACTTTCAAACTTCCAGCTTACTGCTAGTGCCCTCCACAGTGAAAACTAATGCAAAATACTTATTCAGTTCGTTTGCCATTTCTATGTCCCCCATTACAACCTCTCCAGCATCATTTTCCATCACGCTTGCTTTTTCTCTTCTAACATATCTGAAGAAAGTTTTGGTATGCTCTTTAATATTATTGGCTAGCTTACCTTCGTATTCCATTTTTTTTTTTACCTCTTTTTGACTTTTTTAGTTTCTTTTTTGGTTTTTGAAAGCTTCCTAATCCTCTATCTTTCCACTAATTTTTGCTCTATACAGGAGTCCCCAACTTTTTTTTGCACCGTAGACCAGTTTAATATTGACAATATTAAACGGACCGGCCAACCGGTGGGGGGAAGTGGTGTTCAAGTTCAACAGTGCATGACAGGGAATGAGGAAAGGTGCAGCTGACTCATATTTCATATCACCAAATCGTATCGTTTCCTTGGTTGGGGACCACTGCTCTAATATATGCCCTCTCTTTGGCTTTGACTTCCCTCTTCCTGCCTTTAGAATGGTTCATTGTCTTTGGGATGTACCTGTCCTGTGCCTTCCAAATTGCTCGAAGAAATTGCAGCCATTGCTGCTCTGCCATCATCCCTGCTAGCATCCTCTTCAACAAAATGCGTCAACTTTGACCAGCTCCTATCTTGTGCCTCTATAATTCCTTTATTCACTGTAATATAGATGGATCTGACTTTATCACCTCCCTCTCAAATTGCAGGGTGAATTGTATCATATTATGCTCACTGTCACTTAAAAGTTTCTTTAACTCAAGGTCTCTAATCAATTCTAGTTCATTGCACAACACTCAATCGAGGATAGCTGATCCCCTCATGGGCTCAACCAGGAACTGCTCTAAAAAGCCATCTTGTAGGCATTCTACAAATTTGCCCTATTGGGATCCAGCCTAACCTGATTTTCCCAATCTACCTACTTATTGAAATCTCCTATGACTATCATAACATTGCCCTTTTGACATGCCTTTTCTAACTCCTGTTGTAATTTGTCTTGCATATCTTCGCTGCTCTTTGGAGGACTTTTTATAACTCCCAACATGGTCTTTTCACCCTTGTAGTTTCTTAACTCAACCCACAAGGATTCTACTCCTTCCAATTCTATCTCAGTTCTTACTAAGGATTTGATTTTTTTAATATAACAGAGCAATGCTCCCCCTCTGCCTTCCTCTTTGTCCTTTTGATACTATGTAATCAAATGGATACCATGGTGGACAGGTACATCACATGGCTGTGTGCTTAGTCCCCTGCTCTACTCGTTTTATACTTTGTGTTTGTCCATTGTTGTCGATGAAGACCTCGACACCAATTGATGGTGTCGAGACTAGCGCATGATTTGGATTTAAGTGAGGGAGAGTTGCGCAGCGTCAGCCTCACTCTCTCTTCCCAATTCCTATCTGGATCAAGTGGCAAGACAGAGTCTAGACCGCTGGAGATGGGACTAGGTGCAGTGGATGAACAGGACATCTTGTGTCTAGTCATGCTGTACACGTTCCATGACACTTACAGAGATCGCCTTCTCGACTGTTGGACCTTCCGTTGGTCTTGTCCGCTCAATCTGCCAGAGTCTGTCTTCACATGCTGGAATAGACAACTCCCCATCTCACCGAGGGTTTGAGACCCGTCGGCTACCCTCACCTGGTTTAGCCAGCTTGTTGAAGCCGTTGCCTGGGGTGTGGCCTCTGTCGCATGCAAACTGCTATGGGGAGCCACAGGTGAGAGCTGAGTGCCAGGTGGGGACCAAAGGTGGACAAATCACCTTGAAAAGGACGTGACGTGTTCCCACACCAGAGGTGCTGCCCATCCCTGACACCCTCATACACCCCAATACTAACGACTGTGAGGATACTCTACTGCTTTATACAGCTTTAGTGCCATATTTAAGTTTGCTGAAGACACCGCTATTGTTAGCTGAATCAAAGGTGGTGATGAATCAGTATACAGGAAGGAGAATGAAAATTTATATATTTACTTAGCGATACAGCGTAGAGTGGCCCTTTCAGCCATGCCGCCCCGGCAACCCCACAACCCCAATTAACACTCATCTAATCACAGGAAAATTTACAATGACTGGGAGGAAACTGGAGCAGCTGGGGAAAGCCCACCTATTCTACAGGGAAGACATACATTGACTCCTTACAGAACGGTGCTGGAATCAAATGTCAAATTCCACAACGCCCCGAGCTGTAATAGCATTGCAGCTAACCACTGCACTACCATGGTGCCCAGAGTAAATCTGGCTGAGTTGTGCCACAACAACTTCTTACTCAATGTCATCAGGACCAAGGAGCTGATTATTGACTTCAGGTGGAGGAAACCATTGGTCCATAAACCAGTCCTGATCAGGGGATCAGAGGTGGAGAGGGTCAGCAACTTTAAATTCCTCAGTGTTACCATTTCAGAGGATCTTCTGGGTTCAACAAGTCAAAGCAGGGCAGCGCCTCTACTTACTTAGAAATTTGTGACATCTAAAACTTTTGCAAACTTCTATAGGTATGTGATAGGGAGTGTATTGACTGGATGCACCATGGCCTGGTATGAAAATACCATTGCCCTTGAATGGAAAATCCTACAAAAAGTAGTGGATATGGCCCACTCTATCACAGGTAAAGCACTCCCCACCACTGAGCACATCTACACAGAGCGCTGTTGCAAGAAGGCAGCATCCATCATCAAGCACCCCACCACCCTGGCCATGTTCTCTTTTTGCTGCCATGAAGGTGGTGGTACAGGAGCCTCAGGACCCACACCACCAGGTTCAGGAACAGTTATTACCCCAGAGCTATCAGGCTCTTGAACCAAAGGGGATAACTTCACTAAACTTCCCTTGCCCCATCATTGAAATGCTCCCACAACCTATGGATTTGCTTTGAAGAATTCTTCATCCCAAGATAGAACATAGAATAGTACAGCACCACCCCTTCCCACCCCTTGCCTTAAAGCCATGTCCTCTTGTACTGAGCAATGGTGCCCTGGGGAAGAGGCGCTGGCTGTCCACTCTATCTATTCCTCTTAATATCTTGTATACCTCTATCATGTCTCCTCTCATCTTCCTTCTTTCCAAAGCCCTGGCTCCCTTAATCTCTGATCATAATGCATACTCTCCAAACAAGGCAGCATCCTGGTGGATCTCCTCTGTACCCTTTCCAATGCTTCCACATCCTTCCTATAGTGAGGCAACCAGAACTGGACACAGTACTCCAAGTGTGGCCCAACCAGAGTTTTATAGAGCTGCATCATTACCCCGTAACTCTTAAACGCTATCCCTTGACTTATGAAGGCTAACACTCCATAAGATTTCTCCATAAGCACTGCCCTGCTTTTACTTGTTGAACCCAGAAGATCCTCTGAAATGGTAACACTGAGGAATTTAAAGTTGCTGACCCTCTCCACCTCTGATCCCCTGATCAGGACTGGTTTATGGACCAGATTTCCCTAACTCTGGTTAGGCCACACTTGGAGTATTGTGTCCAGTTCTGGTCACCTCACTATAGGAAGGATGTGGAAGCATTGGAAAGGGTACAGAGGAGATTTACCAGGATTCTGCCTGGTTTAGAAAGTATGCATTATGATCAGAGATTAAGGGAGCTAGGGCTTTACTCTTTGGAGAGAAGGAGGATGAGAGGAGACGTGATAGAGGTGTACAAGATAATAAGAGGAATAGATAGACTGGATAGCCAGTGCCTCTTCCCCAGGGCACCACAGCTCAATACAAGAGGACATGGCTTTAAGGTAAGGGGTGGGAAGTTCAAGGGGGATATTAGAGTAAGGTTTTTTACTCAGAGAGTGGTTGGTGTGTGGAATGCACTGCCTGAGTCAGTGGTGGAGGCAGATACACTAGTGACGTTTAAGAGACTACTAGACAGGTATATGGAGGAATCTAAGGTGGGGGCTTATATTATGGGAGGCAGGGTTTGAGGGTCAGCACAACATTGTGGGCCGAAGGGCCTGTACTGTGCTGTACTATTCTATGTTTCTATGTTTAACTACCCTATCTACCTGTGAGGCAACTTTCAGGGATCTGTGGACATGTACACCCAGATTCCTTTGCTCCTCCACACTACCAAGTATCCTGCCATTTACTTTGTACTCTGCCTTGGAGTTTGTCCTTCCAAAGTGTACCACCTCACACTTCTCTGGGTTGAACTCCATCTGCCACTTCTCAGACCACTTCTGCATCCCATCAATGTCTCTCTGCAATCTTTGATAAACCTCTACACTATCCACAACACCACCAACCTTTGTGTTGTCTGCAAACTTGCCAACCCACCCTTCTACCCCCACATCCAGGTTGTTAATAAAAATCACGAAAAGTAGAGGTCCCAGTACAGATCCTTGTGGGACACCACTAGTCATAATCCTCCAATCTGAATGTACTTCCTCCACCATGACCCTCTGCTTTCTGCAGGCAAGCCAATTCTGAATCCACCTGGCCAAACTTCCCTGGATCCCATGCCTTCTGACTTTCTGAATAAGCCTACTGCATAGAACCTTGTCAAATGCCTTACTAAAATCCATGTAGATCACATCCACTGCACTACCCTCATCTATATACCTGGTCACCTCCTCAAAGAACTCTTATCAGGCTTGTTAGACATAATCTGCCCTTCACAAAGCCATGCTGACTGTCCCTGATCAGACCATGATTCTCTAAATGCCCATAGATCCTATCTCTAAGAATCTTTTCCAACAGCTTCCCCACCACAGACGTAAGGCTCACTGGTCTATAATTACCTGGACCATCCCTACTACCTTTTTTTTGAACAAGGGGATAACATTCGCCTCCCTCCAATCCTCTGGTACCATTCCCATGGACAAGGAGGACATGAAGATCCTAGACAGAGGCTCAGCAATCTCTTCCCTCGCCTCGTGGAGCAGCCTGGGGAATATTCCGTCAGGCCCCGGGGACTTATCCGTCCTAATGTATTTTAACAACTCCAACACCTGCTCTCCCTTAATATCAACATGCTCCAGAACATCAACCTCACTCATATTGTCCTCACCGTCATCAAGTTCCCTCTCATTGGTGAATACTGAAGAGAAGTATTCATTGAGGACCTCGCTCACTTCCACAGCCTCCAGTCACATCTTCCCACCTTTATCTTCCCACCTTGGTCCTACCTTCACTCCTGTCATCTTTTTGTTCTTCACATAATTGAAGAATACCTTGGGGTTTTCCTTTACCCTACTCGCCAAGGCCTTCTCATGCCCCCTTCTTGCTCTCTTCAGCCCCTTCTTAAGTACCTTTCTTGCTACCCTATATTCCTCAATAGACCCATCTGATCCTTGCTTCCTAAACCTCATGTATGCTGCCGCCTTCCACCTGACTAGATTCTGCACCTCATTTGTCACCCATGGTTCCTTCACCCTACCATTCTTTATCTTCCTCACCAGGACAACTTTATCCCTAACATCCTGCACAAGATCCCTAAACATCGACCACATGTCCATAGTACATTTCCCTGCAAAAACATCATCCCAATTCACACCCGCAAGTTCTAGCCTTATAGCCTCATAATTTGCCCTTCCCCAATTAAAAATTATCCTGTCCTCTCTGATTCTATCCTTTTCCATGATAATGCTAAATGCCAGGGAGTGGTGGTCACTGTCCCCCAGATGCTCACCCACTGAGAGATCTGTGACCTGACCCAGTTCATAACCTAATACTAGATCTAGTATGGCATTCCCCCGAGTCGGCCTGTCCACATACTGTGACAGGAATCTGTCCTGGACACACATAACAAATTTTGCCCCATCTAAACCATTGGAACTAATCAGGTGCCAATCAATATTAGGAAAGTTCAGGTCTTGATGTTTATTGCTTATTTATTAGTATTTTTCTTTTGTATTTGCATATTATGTTGTCTTTTGTAATTGGTTGTTTGTTCATCTTATTTGGTGCAGTCTTTTATTGATTCCATTGTGTTTCTTGGATTTATTGTGTATGCCTGTGAAAAAATGAATCTCTCGGTTGTATATGGTGAGATATATATATATATATAATGAATCTCAGGGTTGTATATGGTGATATATATATAGATAGATAGATAGATAGAGAGAGAGAAAGAGAGAGAGAGAGATGTACTTCGATAATAAATTTACTTTGAACTTTGTTCAGGAACATAATAAAGAGATTTGTGAGACATCAGTAATTGGTTAATTAACAAAAAACTGGAAGGAATAAATTGGTCATTTTCAGTTTGCATGTACAGTTAATGGAAATCAATGTTTGCAACTGTTCTCAATCTGTATCTATGATTTTTATTGATTTGTGATATATTCAGTTTGTTCAATCAAAGCTGATTGCAGGGGGACAAAAGAGATTGCAGATGCTGGAATCTAGAACAATCTATCAGATGAATACAGTGGGTCAAGCAGCATCTGTGAGAGGAGCAGATTTCTGGATGTTTCAAGCTGAAATGTATCAACTTTATCGGTACTTGGTGATAAATTAAGGAATATGATGCAGGGTTTGGACCTGAAATGTCAACAATTCCTCCCTCCCCCCCTCCAACCCTCCCACAGATGCTGATTGATCTGCTGAGTTCCTCCAGCAGATTGGTTGTTGAACCCTTGAACACTACCTCACTTTTAAAATACATGTTATTTCTGTTTTTTGTACGATTTTTAATCTATTCAATATTATTGTAATTTACTTATTTTTTTTCTTCTATATTATGTATTCCATTGAACTGCTACTGCTGACTTAACACATTTCACAACACATGCCGGGGATAATAAACCTGATTCTGATTCTGTTACTGGCAGTGAGAGTTGTGAGGTGGATGCAAAAGAGGGAATGCTGAATGGATGAAGTGATGACAGGTGAAATAAATGTGTAAAAATTGTGGAGTGACTCACTGTTAGAAAGAAATGAAGAACAAGTTGTTCTTTTAAATGGTGTGGTGAAGCATTGAAAAGTGATGGTGTTCAGAGGGACCTTAGTGTTCTGAATGAACCTCTAAAAATTAACATGAAGGCACAGCAATCAATCAAAAAGAAAAAAAAACTTTATGATTTTATAGATAGTGTTACGTACCCCGTAACTGGGTTGCCAAACCAGCAGAAATGGATCACTCAGTTGGAGTCTGGATTACTAGAACTAAGAAAGTTTTATTAAAGAAACAAGCAACACAGTATTCTAATCAAAAGGATAATAAATGCAACAGTTCAGCAATGATAAACATACATGTACACAGAATTAAGATAACAGGATCAATCAAGCTCTATCGTTGTCTAGGGGTAAATGACCAATTTCAAAGTGACGCAAAGTTCAGTTCAATTTAGTTCAGTTCAGTTCGCAGACAGTGGGGGGGAAGGAGAGAGAGCAAAACGAATGAATATTCAAACGGCTTCCACACACAGACCTTCGCAGTCAGCTTTCGTGCGAGCCCTTTGTGATGTAATCTGAGGTCACCAACTGTGACCCCTCCGTTTCCATATACGGATCGTTTCCCTGCGGTGAACCTGGCACCCAGGCAAGGGTGGACACACACCAGGTTCCCGCTGATCGTGCCTTTCCACCCTGAGCGTCTATGGCTTGATCCCGCGATCAGCCGTCTAAAAGCTTCCCACCGACTTGTGAGAGGCGCACCGCTTCCAGGGTCTCGTTACCTCGGGTGTCGTGTGTGTGTTGCCTTAGCGAACCTGTCCCTTTTTATCCCCCTGCGGGGGTATCGCCTGTCCATCACTTCAAACAGTTCAGGGTTCAAAGGGGGAGCCGCTCTTGACAGCTCCCTCCTTCTGTTACTCTCTCTCCCGTCCCTTCATTAGACATCTCCAAATGCTGCTTCATTGTTTTCCTTATCTCTCTCTCTCCTGAAGACAGGTGGCAGACCAACTGCTGGTCACACAGGACAGCTAACATCTTAATCTATGTGTATTCTTGTCACAATAGTACAAGAGCAAAGATACTCTATTATTATATAGGACTATGGTGTAGTGGTTGCACTTCTGAGGCATCATTAAAGTGACTCGTGTGACCAGCTCTGATAGGAAATCATAAGATATTCCTGTTTTGAACTACTACAGCTGAAGTACACAGCTACATATATGGACTATATAGTAAGTAACGTGGCATGGTTTAAAGGCGATTAGAATCTCTATCGCAACTCAAAAATGACGAATCTTGAACAGATTCTGGTCACTGGTGCTGTTCCCCTTCAAAGAGTGGAAGCGAGGATGCCATATTGGTTTAAGCAACACACATCAAAGTTTCTGGTGAACGCAACAGGCCAGGCAGCATCTCTAGGAAGAGGTACAGTCGATGTTTCAGGCCGAGACCCTTCGTCAGGACTAACTGAAGGAAGAGTTAGTAAGAGATTTGAAAGTGGGAGGGGGAGGGGGAGATCCAAAATGATAGAAGACAGGAGGGGGAGGGATGGAGCCAAGAGCTGGACAGGTGATTGGCAAAGGGGATATGAGAGGATCATGGGACAGGAGGCCCAGGGAGAAAGACAAGGGGGGGGAACCCAGAGGATGGGCAAGGGGTATAGTGAGAGGGACAGAGGGAGAAAAAGGAGAGTGAGAGAAAGAATGTGTGTATAAAAATAATGGATGGGGTACGAGGGGGAGGTGGGGCATTAGCGTAAGTTAGAGAAGTCAATGTTCATGCCATCAGGTTGGAGGCTACCCAGATGGAATATAAGGTGTTGTTCCTCCAACCTGAGTGTGGCTTCATCTTTACAGTAGAGGAGGCCGTGGATAGACATGTCAGAATGGGAATGGGATGTGGAATTAAAAAATGTGGCCACTGGGAGATCCTGTTTTCTCTGGCGGACAGAGCGTAGGTGTTCAGCAAAGCGGTCTCCCAGTCTGCGTCGGGTCTCGCCAATATATAGAAGGCCACATCAGGAGCACCGGACGCAGTATATCACCCCAGCCAACTCACAGGTGAAGTGTCGCCTCACCTGGAAGAACTGTCCGGCGCCCTGAATGGTGATAAGGGAGGAAGTGTAAGGGCATGTGTAGCACTTAAGGGAGGAAGTACTCCCATTCAGGGCCCCAGACAGTCCTTCCAGGTGAGGCGACACTTCAACTGTGAGTCGGCTGGGGTGATATACTGCGTCCGGTGCTCCCGATGTGGCCTTCTATATATTGGCGAGACCCGACGCAGACTGGGAGACCGCTTTGCTGAACACCTACGCTCTGTCCGCCAGAGAAAGCAGGATCTCACAGTGGCCACACATTTTAATTCCACATCCCATTTCCATTCTGACATGTCTATCCATGGCCTCCTCTACTGTAAAGATGAAGCCACACTCAGGTTGGAGGAACAACACCTTATATTCCGTCTGGGTAGCCTCCAACCAGATGGCATGAACATTGACTTCTCTAACTTGCGCTAATGCCCCACCTCCCCCTCGTACCCCATCCATTATTTATTTTTATACACACATTCTTTCTCTCTCTCTCTCCTTCTGTCCCTCTGACTATACCCCTTGCCCATCCTCTGAGTTCCCCCTCCCACCTTGTCTTTCTCCCTGGGCCTCCTGTCCCATGATCCTCTCATATCCCCTTTGCCAATCATCTGTCCAGCTCTTGGCTCCATCCCTCCCCCTCCTGTCTTCTATCATTTTGGATCTCCCCCTCCCCCTCCCACTTTCAAATCTCTTACTAACTCTTCCTTCAGTTAGTCCTGACGAAGGGTCTCGGCCTGAAACGTTGACTGTACCTGTTCCTAGAGATGCTGCCTGGCCTGCTGCTTTCACCAGCAACTTTGATGTGTGTTGCTTCAATTTCCAGCATCTGCAGAATTCCTGTTGTTTCCATATTGGTTTAAGTTTGTTTAAGGAAACGCGGCTTTCGTCTTCCAATACAGACCATCCTGATGGGAACTGTACAGGCTCTGATAAACAAAGACGATGATCTACGAGATAGCTATATTGGAAGGATATTAAAAGCTGTTGCGGTTTTTTTTGTTTTACGGAGACTTGGATGTCGCCCGCCATTCCGGATGCAGTCTACAGCTCGATGGTTTCACAATTCACTGCCAAGATTGGATTGCTGGGTCTTTCAAAGTCAAAGGAAGTGGAGTATACTTTATAAACAACTTCTTATGGTGGTGTGCTGGTGCTATCCCAGTCCTGCTCATCCGATCTGGACTGGAACAACTCGCAATTAAATGTCACCAATTTTATCCGCCGCGGAAGATTTCAGTGATCATCTCGTCCCGCCTCAAGCCAGTGTCAAACAGGCTCTAGCCGAACTGAGCAACTTAGTCAACAGGCATGAAGCAGCACACGCTGATGCCCTCCCCATCATTTGGGGGAATTTTAACCAGGTCAGCTTGAAAAAGTATCTGAACAATTATTACCAACATATCACTTGTGGGACAAGAGGAGCGAACACACTGGACCACTGTTCTACTACCATTAAAGCGCTTACTATGCCATCCCATGCCCACATTTTGTAAAATCTGATCACCTGGCTACACTACTACTCCCCGAGACTGAAGACCGCAGCACCAATAGTGAGGACCAAGAAGGTATGGGCGAGGACGGCGCAGGAGAGCTTACAGGACTCGCGTCGTATTCAAGGATTCATCTTTGAGTCTGAATGAGTACACCACAGTTGTTACTGACTTCATTAAAACCTGTTTAAGGCGCATCTTCATACCTAGCTTTGCTACCCATTGAATTCAAGGGTTTACAATATCGTGGAAGACATCTTTCTTCTTCGCAGTTGTAGATGTCCCTTCAAATAAGTTCATGGGTGATAAAAACAGGCAGGATCTGGAGTAAATTTTCCACTTAGGGAATTCTATTATTGGATACCACTGAGTTCTATGGTGAGTCCGGCAAGGGACTACAGTCTGAAAATTGATAGGCATTCAGACTGCTGCCCTTGTAGAACAAACTACATACTATATCACTCACAGGCAAATAATTTATTTTCTCACTACACAAATGATATCTCAACCACTGAATATTTTCTGCTTTTATTTCAGATTTACAGAATCCACAGATTGTTAATTCTGTACGTAAAAACATATTCCTCTAAAAAGTCCCAGATGGTGTCCCGGGACGGGTTCTCCGGGCCTGTGCAAGCGAGCTAGCTGGAATGTTTGCTGACATCTTCAACTGCTCCCTGCTTCAGTCTAACATCCCCTAGTGTTTTAAGAAGGCAACGATAATCCCAGTGCCGAAGAAGAGCAAGGTGGCATGCCTGAATGACTATCGACCTGTGGCTCTGACATCAATTGCTATGAAGTGCTTCGAGCGATTGGTTATGGCACACATCAACCACAGCCTACCGGTCAACCTTGACGCTTTGCAATTCGCCTACCGGAGCAGCAGGTCAATGGCAGATGCCATCTCTCTGGCCCTACATTCCTCCTTAGAACACCTGGAGAATAAAGACACATACGTAAGCCCCCTTTTCATCGACTACAGCTCTGCCTTTAGTACCATCATTCCAAAGAAACTGATTCCTAAGCTCCGGAACCTGGGCCTTAGCATTCAGATCTGCAGCTGGATCTTCAACTTTCTCACAGACGGGACCCAGGCTGTAAAAATAGGGGACAAGCTCTCCTCTACAATCACTCTGAGCACCGGTGCCCCACAAGGCTGTGTACTCAGCCCCCTGCTGTACACTGTACACCCATGATTGTGTAGCCAAGTTTCCATTGAACTCGATATATAAGTTTGCTGATGACACAATTGTAGGTCGTATCTCGGGTAATGATGATTTTGAGTACAGAGAGGAAGTTAGGAACCTGGCGGCATGGTGCGAAGACAATAACCTATCCGTCAACGTCAGCAAGACGAAAGAATTGATTGTTGACTTCAGAAGGAGTAGCGGACCGCACAATCCCATCTACATCGGTGGTGCGTAGGTGGAACAGGTCAGAAGCTTTAAGTTCCTCGGGGTCAATATCACAAACGACCTGACTTGGTCCAACCAAGCAGAGTCCATTGGCAAGAAGGCCCACCAGCACCTTTACTTCCTGAGAAAGCTAAAAAAATTTGGCCTGTCTCCTAAAACCCTCACTAATTTTTTATAGATGCACTGTAGAAAGCGTTCTTATAGAGTGCATCACAACCTGGTATGGACGTTGCCCTGTCCAAGACCGGAAGAAGCTGCAGAAGGTCGTGAACACGGTACAGCACATCACACAAACCAATCTTCCGTCCTTGGACTCTTTACACCGCACGCTGTCGGAGCAGTGCTGCCAGGATAATCAAGGACACGACCCACCCAGCCAACACACTTTTCGTCCCTCTTCCCTCCGGGCAAGGTTCAGGAGCTTGAAGACTCGTACGGCCAGATTTGAGAACAGCTTCTTTCCAACTGTGATAAGACTGCTGAACAGATCCTGACCCGGATCTGGGTCGTACCATCCAAGTATTTGGACCCGCCTCTCGGTTTTTTTTGCATTACCTTACTTTCCCTTTTCTATTTTTTATTTATGATTTATAATTTAAATTTTTATTGTATTTACTATCTATTTGTACTCCAGGGAGCGCGAAGCACAGAATCAAATATCGCTGTGATGATTGTACGCTCTAGTATCAATTGTTTGGCGACAATAAAGTTATACATAAACAAGTGATCAGACATCAATGTTTAATCAAGAAGCTTGCAAAAATCAAAGCCAACAATTTCTAAAGCAGCTCCAGGCAACTTCATACTTGGCTTTTACTACCAAGAAGTGGAACGTAACATAAATACAGCATTCTCCAAAAAGAGATTTGCTCTTGAAGTATTCCAGAAGTGTTCACTTCCTCATCCTACAATCTTACTCTCATCCTCCCTGTACAAATTACAAACGAATGTCTTAATTACAGCACTTATCAGAAGCTGCAGGTGATTTGTTATAAAGTGGTGCATTTATGGAACTTGCATATTCTTCCTTTGTCGACTTGTTACCAGGTGCTCTGATTTCCTAGACATACTGATGGGCTAACTGACAATGGAAGATTGCCTCTTGTTTAGGTGGGCAGCGGAAGTATCAGGCATACATAGGCATTAGAAATAGATACATTACCGAGAGCTAAATGGAGGCAAATTAGATTGATTGTTATGTCCCATGAGCCAGCATGGTTTTGATTGGCTGAATGACATAGTGTCGAAGAATTAAGGAAATCTCTAAAAATAACTTCTAGAAAATGCAGTCAGAGAGTTAACATAACTATTCAACTTAAGCTCATAAGATCCTTTATTCTAAGCCGGAAGTTTACTTCACATACGATGATAAACATTGCCATTACAATGTACTTGTTTGAAACTTTATTGATTTTTGTTTAATTGTTACTTATTTAGCAATAACACAGTAAATAAATAACCTTTCTGTTGTATCAATGGAAATTCTCCACTAGCCTTTTAACCTATCATTTGGGAATGTGTTAATCTCATTGTTAAATTCGTGAAGGCAGAAATTTCAGATGAAGGTCCGAGAGCCCACTGAATCATTTCATGGAATAGATAAAGCATAGAACAGAATAGTACAAGATCAGGCCCACAATGTCTGTGCTGACCAAGATGCCAGTCCAAACTAATCCCATCTGCCAGCACATGGTCTATGTTCTCCAATCCCTGCCCATTCTTGTGTTTTACTAAATGCCTCTTATTGCCATTGCTTCTACTTCCACCACTCCCCCTAGCAGTATGTTCCAGGCACCTACCATTCTCTGCGTAAAATAAAAAAGATGCCTCATAAAATCTCCCTTAAACATTTCCTCTCTCACTTTAAAGCTTGCCCTCTAGCATTTGATATTTCTACTCACAGAAAAAGACTGACTATACCACTCAATTTTACATTCTTATTTCAGAGCTTAGTAATTTGCTGGCAAGTAATTTCATCAATTGTCACTTCTGGTTTAAAAAAATGTAACATCTGCAATCAAATTACAATTTAATTTCAATCAATTTTATGTCTTCATTTTGCTCCTGCGTGAATGCAACAAGTTTTCTTAGAAACGAGAGCACATTTTTGAACCAAGTCTGGAATTAACTGTAGCTAAAGGTTCAAACCTTACATGTTATCTTTGAGAATGACCATGAGTTGGTGCCATTTTTATTTAGTGCACTGAAGAATTCTAAGGATAGGAAATGTAGTTGAGAACAAAGTAGGGAAATTAAAAAAATAAGATACTGAATAGTTGGAGCTGAAATACTGTTCAATACTTCTGCTCTGCTTATCACATTTTGAATACTTTATATTCAGTACAAGTTTTTCATTGAATATCTGCTCTTGCCTCTACTTCACCCATACAAAATCAGAACTCTCTGAAACAAACTCACTTTCACATTTTGTGGTTACAGTCAAATTTTTAATTGTCATTAGCATATAGGTGTGAATGCAGTTCCACAGAATCAGATAATCCTTGTAAAATCGATAGAAACTATTTGGTGGGTAAAAATAGTGTGGTAATAAATTCGGGCAATAAGGGAATGAATCCTGGGCTTGGGAGTAAATGTATGAACATGCTAGCAACAGCACCCAAGCTGTCACGGGTACGTTGATTGCTACATGCACCAAAGCATATATTTTCAGAATCATTATTACTTAAATGAAACTGTCCCCATCACTGAGATGATCAAAAACAATATCAGCAAAATAAAAAAGTAAAATTTGTCTTTTTCAATAAAGAAATGAAAATAAAATATGTTAAATTGTAAACCTATATTTATATGAGATTATATGTACATAAGCTCAATGGAAGCAGATTGTTGAGACGGAAAATAACATTAGTACCTTCAATGTCATTTAAGATTGTAGTATAGTGCTTTTAGCATCAAAGAATAAAATGCAATAACTGAAATTAAACTGATTCTAGATAAAATATTGTGCTTAAAACAAAATGGGCAGGAAGAGCTTTTAATGTGGCTTTTATCTTATGTAAAAAAGCACCAACTCATAACTAATTTAACTTTGTATTTATTGGCTTTACCAAAATAAAAAAAAAGTAACAATAAAAATACTACACCCGTTCCAAGGTTAGCATTCAGTTAAAGCTACATCACAAAATTTTGCATTCATTTACCTCTGTTAACTTAGAAAGAATGAGTAACTGAAGACATGTCTGTAAGAAATTCAGTGTGATTAGGCAGTTCAATAAAATCATTGCCAAACTTTTACCCAAACAGGATTTCCCCATTCTATTCCCACAAATTACTGGTTTATCTGGTTTCTAAAAACTGAGTACATCCAAGACTGAGGCTCAACAATTAATGTCTTAGGTTGAGAATTTCATATTCACATTGCTGAGTGAACATGTCTAAAATAATCGATTTGCTGTCATTTGTATTTGTGCATTAGCCACATTTTTTTTAAAAAATGTAGCTTGGAGCACTGATAGTACCGAACCTTTGAATACTACTATATTTTAAAAGGAGATGCTTACCTGCAAATGTGCTGAATTGGACCATAAGATATAGGAGCAGAAGTAGGCCATTTGGCCCATTGAGTCTGCTTCACCATTCAATCATGGGCTGATCCAATTCTTCCAGTTATCCCCACTCCCCTGCTTTCACCCCATACCCTTTGATGCCCTGGCTAATCAAGAACCTATCTATCTCTGCCTTAAATACACCCAATACACTCTGAGTGCTTACTCACAGCACTGGTACCACAAAATAATATACAGCTTCTAGGTTAAGAAAGGTCAATCAAAAAGGAACACTACTGTCCAGATTACAATGATACCAATTTAAAAGTTGTGATTACACTCAATTTCCAAAATGCCATCATTTTTAGCTTTGTCTTCATGAAATTGGACCATGACTTTAGAACTCTCCTTTCTCACCAATACTGGCTCTCAAAATTCATCCCTACCTTTTCAATGTGCTCCTTAAAGTCTACTACTTACCTTGTGAGTGTTTGTCCAAATGCAGCTCCAATGGTCCAAACAGGGTCCTGACCTTGGGTGCCAAATGGCATGGAGTTTGCATATTTGATGATCATGTGGGTTTCCCTCATGCTGTAGTTCCCAAACATGTGCTAGTTGGTAGGTTAATTGGTTACTGTTAATGCCCTTGCGTGTAAGTGGGCAGCAGATCAGTGCAGGAGAGGTGCTGAACAGCATGGATACAGTGGCCCATATGTGTTATGTTAGAAGATTATATTTAACAGCAAATTATTGTCTCGGCAGCTTCGAAGGGAAGTAAGAATTACGATTGGAGACCTTAAACATACATTTCCATATCATACCTGTTTATTATGGTTTCAACATTGTAAATGATAAAACTCAATCAGAATACAAAGATTTAAAAACTAATTTTAATGCATGTAATCAAATGTTGCTTTTTGTTTTGCTTTTGAGGGTCATGTAAACAACCATAAAAAATTCAGTCTAATTCAGCACCATAAAATTAATTTTTGCTTTAACAGATTGCATCATCTCTGCCAACACTCAAGAACATGGTGTTAACAGTTCTCCTCTCAAATCTTAAAAAACTGCATTAATAGAGTGCAAAAGAAAAATGAGCATAGGTAATAGGTTGGTGTACTTTAATGAGGTCCCTTAATGAAAAAAAAGTCACTGAAGTCAGTAAGGAATTATCAAGGCAATGAAATATATTTATTTTGACACTAGAAATGCAGGTATGTTAAAGATCCACTTTTAATATGAATTTAACAACATTGTTTAATTTTTTCTCTTGGCATCGCCAAAGCTAACACTAAAATTGAGAATTTGGTAAAAAGGATTTTTACTAGAAACACCTGCTTTGCCATGTGATGTGAAGATTCCACACTGTAAATAATGAACACCATTTCATATCAAAAAGCATATTCTTTTGTGATCCAATTATCTGTATGTCATATTTGATTCCTCAGAACTCAATACAGCTTAAACTACCACTGTTTCAATATCATACACACTAAATGGAACAACTTCAGTTTTTTTTAAGAAAACGATGTATCTTACATCTACTTATCCTAAAAATAGCAGAGAACAGTGAAATAAGAAGTTTTATTCATCATTAATCAGGAGTTTTGAGGTATACATGTCAAGTGAAATAAAGAGGATATTGTAATACTGATAATTTTATATACCCTCATAGATGACAACTGGATAAAGCAGGCCAAATTAATGCATTTAGTATAGTGTATGTATTACTACTTTCAAGGTTGTAATATTTTCTTGCTTTTTTTGAAACGTTACCAGTGACCCAACAAAACTACTGAAAATCAACAATTTCTTCTTGTAGGAAAATATGTCAAAATAAAAACACGTTGATCTATTTCTTCCCCATCATGAACCCTGAAGACTTAAGGCATTACAATGAGCACAAATTTAGTAACTAATCACTGCAAGAAGACATTTCTAAAATTTAAAATTTATCACAAAAATGCTTTTTATTAAATAGAGATGTTGATAAGAAATCTGGCTTTGGTCGGTAGCGTTAAACACATCTGACAGCTCACCTTGACACATTCACGACATATGGACCCATATGTAGGGAGGACTGATGACCATACACATGCTTAGCGCTAACGAATAAACACAAATTTCTCCACTATTAGCCACCCCAACCCCCATCTCTGTCTAAATAAGTGGTGTTCAGTCAAACTGGAATATCTAGCCTGAATTCTTCCCTTGCACAAAGCAGCAATTTACAAAGTAACCTCACCTTTGCTAAAACACAGCACCAGTGACACTTAGCTCTTTCTATGCCATTAGTGGACAAATGCTGAACACATAACCCACTGTATTTTTTTAAACCAACAAACTTCGTTCATAATTATACAAAGGTGAAGATAACCTTGTGATAATTTTTTTCCCTTCCAAAAAAATAGCACTATATTCCATTACGTGGACATTAAACTACAACTATTAAGGACATCCAAGGAGGAAATCTACTTTACAGAAAGCCACATTAACATTATTTACTAAGTCTACATTTACAATTTGGAAGTATTTTTAGTTTCTTTTTCTGATCTTGTGCCCAATAAAAATTGATCTGGTACAAACTAATTGCTTATTATCCAATAATGGGGATAAGGGCACAATTTAAAAATTAAAAAAACATTGTAGACAAAAAACTTCAAATTATACCTAAAGACTTGCTAGGTTTTAATCAATGCCCTTCACTTGTTTCTTACTGTAAAGCTACACAAATTGTTCAGTATCTTAATTTCCAGTTTTGCTTATTTCCTGGAAAGATCGGTCTTTAATTCAGCTTTTGCACTCGGCCTTTTAAGGCGCCAGCTCCCTATATTTTCTTGCTCGTCCTCATCTTCTTCACTATCAGTGAACCTGTACTGATCAGATTCTCTTGAAGGTTCACACACCTTTTTGAGATAAGAAACTTCATTCACTGATACTATCTGGGCACTTTGTTTCTTGCTAACTTTTGCAGATGATTTTTTCTTGTTTGATGTTGCAGGTTGTTTTTTGGTTACTTTCATCAAGGGTTTGAATTCTTTAGCCGCCTTGGAAGTAGGAAGAAACCAGTCCTGAATGTGGAAATAAATCAGCAGAACGTGGTAAGCACCAAAATATTAATAATCATCAATTTACTGACCATCAATTGTACATAAATCATGAAATAAATTCACTAGTTTTTACAATCTTTTGATTCACCATCAAAAATTATTAGTATTCTGCTATTCAATGCAACTCCTCCAAAAAGATTCATTTGTAAGAGTTAAATTATAATTCACATCCTTTATCTCATTTCTGGATATAATTTCCATATTTCAGATACAGGCTTGAAGGAATTATTCAGCTGTGAAAGAAAACTTTTAAAACAGAATATAAAATCCAGAATAAAAATTGAAAATACAGCAATATCAGCAGTTCAGACACCATGTGAAAAGAGAAACAAATCTAAGAGTTGGGGGGATAGTTGGATGTAATCTTCCACTGACCCTCTATGCAAGCTCTTTTTGCATCAATCTCTCGGGTATCGTTTTCCACTGAGAGGCCATTACTCAGCTGATCCGAGAGGCCCAAGACAAAGTAGATCCTCTCCAAGCAGAAAAGTCATGTTTACCCAGGAGACTGATAGTAGATGAGGCCCTGCATTCAGAATCAGGACTGTCAAAGCTGGAATGTTAACTGAATCTTGCAAAGGTCAATGTTATTTACAGGTATTCCAAACATTGAAACAGTATAGAAAAATAAAAACTAATTTACAAATTAAAATTAAGTTTATTAAACCACCAGAATTTTATAAACACACCTTAAATAAATGTATTTAAATTAGCTGAATTTAAAAGAAGTATTAACTTCTATGTACATTTATGTGGCCAACTGTTTCTTCCTGTTAAATTTATGTACTTAGAATGGGAATATATTTTCTGTGCCCAAGTGTTATGCAATCCAAGAAAGTTAGTGTTCCATTGTTCGGCCCTAGGATCAGACCATAGCACTGCAGAGGTGCCCTGCAGCCAATACTTAAATGAAGCAGCAGGTTGGATTTCATCCCATGTTTAAGAGTCTATAGTTTCTGGCCAGTTAAATAGATAAAAGGCAGTACTTCCGAATGAATTTAGGGGTTTTAAACTGAGGATCAGGTTCATCGTCATGTCAATTAACTTTCTTCATAATTGCTGAAGGATTTTGACAGTTCTTGATTAAAGCCTGTTCAGCTTTACTATTTCTGCAAAATGAATACTGGCTTAAAATGTTGGGTCGGTATAATTCATCTCTTAAAGCTAGTACGCAGCAAAGCTGTCCATAAAATGTACATTTGATTTAGTTGTCTTAAAATGTCATTCAGACATCTATAAAAATATTAAAATTTAAGCAAATAGTTTGAAAACGAGAATTAAACATTTTAAAAGATATTAACTAGAACTAAATAAAAGATTTAAAATAAAGCCAAAATAATTTAAAAAACCTTGTACTTATCCTCTAAAATCATCACATCCCTAAAATCCACATTAAAACATTTGCCGTCTCCAATTAACTGTTTCTCTCTCCACCAACACATTCCAATATATATACACCACTGTTTCTAACATTTTTTTAAGATTTCCAATTACTACAATATTTTGCTTTGAAACATAAATTCAAACATGGTTGAGCACTGAATATAAATATAGCTCTACCACTCATCCTGAAGGAAGGGATGAAAAGAAAACTCTTCCAAGTCCTCAGTTATGTTAGCATTTATTTTTGAAACTGGAATTATACTGTTATCCTGCATTATGCACATACATGTATTATTACTTAATACAAATCCCTGGGCTATTCAGAAATTGACAATTTAGGTGAAGAAAATGCTGGTTATCAAAACAATTCAGACGATGGTAAGTTCTTTTTACCTCAAAGTGTACATTGTTAATATGATACTTTACTCCACTCTCAGAGCTGAATTCCTTTTCACATATCAGGCATTTGTACTTTCCAGCCACATACTCCCCCTGGTGGTTTAAAGAAACAACCAAGTAGTTAATGAACAAGTGTCCTGACCTGAAACATCCCAATGAGGGATTTAGTACAATCTGCTTTGTCCCTAAGGATGAGACATGAGACTAAAGAGGGTAGAATGATGTCAATTGAATTTGACTTAGTCAGCAAAAAAAAAAATTAAACCCTGTCCTTGTAGGACAGCTACTTAAGAGAGAGCAGGGCAGACTGATGAGGTTGAAGGTAGCATCAATGGACCAGAAGTGGCATCAACACAGATAGTTGCAGAGGGAGAAAAGTTTCTTCGATCCATTATTTAACCAGCCTAAAGCTAAGCTCACTCTGTCATCACTGAGTGTGTCTGTCTACGAACTCCCTTGTCATGTGACTTCCAAGTTGTTAAAACTGCATTGTGGATGAGAACAATAAACTTCACTTAAAATTTCTAGGAAGAGCTACAGTCGACGTTTCAGGCCGAGACCCTTCGTCAGGACTAACTGAAGGAAGAGTGAGTAAGAGATTTGAAAGTGGGAGGGGGAGGGTGAGATCCAAAATGATAGAAGACAGGAGGGGGAGGGATGGAGCCAAGAGCTAGACAGGTGATTGGCAAAAGGGATACGAGAGGATCATGGGACAGGAGGCCCAAGGAGAAAGACAAGGGGGAGGCTGGGGGGGAACGGAGGATGGGCAAGGGGTATAGTCAGAGGAACAGAGGGAGAAAAAGGAGTGTGAGAGAAAGAATGTGTGTATAAAAATAAATAACGGATGGGGTACGAGGGGGAGGTGGGGCATTAGCGGAAGTTAAGAGAAGTCAATGTTCATGCCATCAGGTTGGAGGCTACCCAGACGGAATATAAGGTGTTGTTCCTCCAACCTGAGTGTGGCTTCATCTTTACAGTAGAGGAGGCCGTGGATAGACATGTCAGAATGGGAATGGGATGTGGAATTAAAATGTGTGGCCACTGTGAGATCCTGCTTTCTCTGGCAGACAGAGCGTAGGTGTTCAGTAAAGCGGTCTCCCAGTCTGCGTCGGGTCTCGCCAATATATAAAAGGCCACATCGGGAGCACCAAACGCAGTATATCACCCCAGCCGACTCACAGGTGAACTGTCACCTCACCTGGAAGGACTGTCTGGGGCCCTGAATGGTGGTAAGGGAGGAAGTGTAAGGGCAGTGTAGCACTTGTCGGCTGGGGTGATATACTGTGTCCGGTGCTCCCGATGTGGCCTTCTATATATTGGTGAAATTCAAGGCAGACTGGGAGACTGCTTTGCTGAACACCTACACTCTGTCCGCCAGAGAAAGCAGGATCTCCCAGTAGCCACACATTTTAATTCCACATCCCATTCCCATTCTGACATGTCTATCCACGGCCTCCTCTACTGTAAAGATGAAGCCACACTCAGGTTGGAGGAACAACACCTTATATTCCGTCTGGGTAGCCTCCAACCGGATGGCATGAACATTGACTTCTCTAACTTCCACTAATGCCCCACCTCCCCCTCGTACCCCATCTGTTACTTATTTTTATACACACATTCTTTCTCTCACTCTCCTTTTTCTCCCTCTGTCCCTCTGACTATACCCCTTGCATCCTCTGTTCCCACCACCCCCCCCGTCTTCTCCCTGGGCCTCCTGTCCCATGATCCTCTCATATCCCCTTTGCCAATCACCTGTCCAGCTCTTGGCTCCATCCCTCCCCCTCCTGTCTTCTATCATTTTGGATCTCCCCCTCCCCTTCCCACTTTCAAATCTCTTACTCACTCTTCCTTCAGTTAGTCCTGACGAAGGGTCTCGGCCTGAAACATCGACTGTATCTCTTCCTAGAGATGCTGCCTGGCCTGCTGCGTTCACCAGCAACTTTGATGTGTGTTGCTTGAATTTCCAGCATCTGCAAAATTCCTGTTGTTCACTTAAAATTTGTTTGACTGCACTTCTTTTTCTAAAAAAATAAAACTTTTCAAGATGTTAAAACTGAATTGTGGATGAGAACAACAAACTTCACTTAAAATTTGTTTGACTGCACTCCTTTTTCTAAAAAAATAAAATGCTCGTGTTCCACTTTACCATTTTGGTAAGTGATCATCCAACTCTAAGAGATTAAAATCCTACTGTGGATATCAAATCGAAAGTTGTTCTTACCCTTGTACAAGAACCAAGATGAGCCTTCAATCCTGATACGCTGGTATAATAAGAAGCACAATCCTAAAGAGAGATTAGCTGTTAAATACAATTACATATGATGTTGCTAAGCTTGATAATTTCTGTTCCACGTAATCTAAATTTTCTGTGATTTAAGTACACTGTTAACACAAAGGATGCCCAAGAAATACATTCCTGAAATGAAAGTGTCAGGCTATATGAAATTTCTGATCTAAACTCAGTTTAGCTCAGAAATGTTGCATCTATAATGATTTTATTTCAGTTCCATTATTTGTTTACTACAATAGTTGACTAATGTAAAGGGATTGTCTGTTCACAAATTTTCTGCTTCAAGAATCAGTCACCAGATGGTAAACAAACAAATTAAAGTTAAACTATACTTTTTCCTCAAAGTGGCATTCTCCCCTTCTCTAAGAAGCCACAAAGTACAGCACTAAGCAGACAAGTATTACTTTAGACCCTGAATACAATTTATGCCCCACCTGTGACCTTAATGCTTAACTATATATTCCAACAATGCACCTGTGTTAAACTTAACAATCAGCTGAACTGAAGCAGTAGCCTTTCTCAAGTTTTCTTGCTCTTCTCCAGGACAGCTACCATCCTACATGAATGAATTGCTAAAAAGTAAATTATGATGCTGTAGCATGCCTAGTAGTTTATTTTTAAATTTGTTAACAGAAATTTATTGGGGTGGAAATTGTATAATCTTAGTATAATACTTCTCTTAGATTGGAATAAATGTTAAAATTATCAACAAGATCACATCTACCAAAAAAGATGCACAGTATAAGGTTATGCCACTTAACTGAAATTGTTTACTCAACAAAGTGGTCCCTTATTTGTACTCAACATTGCTAAGACCATTTATTATCGAGTAGGAGGTATGGACAAGTATTTCCTTGTTTCGTGATTAAGACTACCAGAGAGGGACATAAATATTAAGGGAAACATTTCCATTGTACGTAAGTTTGTGGACGCAGATCAATTAAATCAGGCTACTCTGTATTCCATTACTAAATCAGAGCGTAAAACAAACAAACTTACCAAGAAAGCCAGCTCTTTGCAGCAGAATCCATTCTGACCTAATATAGCATTATGTGTTTGTCAGGACATATATTACAAAGAACATTCATTTTTACAAATTCATGTTCTACCAAACTGATTTGCAGATACAAATCATTTTAGAAGTTAATAGCTTGAAAGAAATCGTAACTGCTCAATTATAAATAAATGGAATAATTTTTATATTACCAGGAAAATGATAGAATTCTTGTGAGGGAACTGCTAGATAAAACAGCCACAGCATAGACGTAACTCACAATAATTCCAAATGCATTGAAAATGAATTCTTATGCACTAATTTTGAATAGTAACTCATTCCAATCAATACTAAGAATATCAAATGAGGAAGTGTTGTCCAAAGAAACAAAATGACCGGGCAAAATGTGTGAAAGAAACAACTGTTGACTATAGTTTGGTAAACTAGTTTATTCCACTAAATTAGTATTTTATCTTTAGTAAATGCATTAATTAATTGAAATGAGAAGCACAGCTGTTTGTATTGTGGATAACATGGGTGAGGGAGGAGGGTAGGGGAGGAATTTTAGTTTTAATACCAATGGTACAAGTGCGATGAAGTCAGAATGTGATTTCTTCATAACTGGCAACACTGAAGTATACAAGTAGTTGCTGTTTTTACCTTGTTTGGGCATTGCACTCTCTTATAGGTTTTCATTTCATTCTTCCACTTGCAAAGCACTTCATGACTGAACGTAGGCAAGCCAGGCCGTGTGTACTTCAACTAAAGAAAAGCCAAAAATTACGAACGCACATAGGGTAGAAATTTTTCCTAAGTTGCGAATTTTGTTTTGATAATGGAGATTCCTATGATTATAATTGAGCCAAATTTCAATATACATACAGTATGGTACTATAACACAACTGTCATACAGGCAGCTAGATCGTAACCTTCTATCTCACATTTTCCCAGAATTTTGTTCTGAAAAATACTGGAGAAACTTTAAAACAAAATTGTGAACAGACAGAATGTACAATTTAGCAGGAAACAATATTACTTGTTTAAAAAAAAGAAGTTAAGACTCAAGTACACTAATGTTAAGCAAAACTTAATATATGTGAAAATAAGGCACATCTACAAACCAAACATTTTACTGTCATATAAAATTATGCCTATACATTTTCAAATCTAATTCAACAAGTCACAATTCACAGGAATAAAAATGTAAAATATACTATTATTTATTCTGAACTACGTGGCCGCTGCAACTCAGTGTGGATGATGGTATTTTATTCCAATTCTTTACCAGTGGCTCATCAAAACATGTGGTCTAACTGGGACAATAAGACATAGGAACAGAATTAGGCCACTCAGCCCATTGAGTCTGCTCCACCATTCCATCATGGCTGATCCCAGATCCTACCCTACTCCAACACCTGCATTCTTGCCATATCCTTTGATGCCCTGACCGATCAGAAAATGATCAATTTCCATCTTAAATATACCCACGAACTTGGCCTCCATCACAGTCTGTGGCAAGAGAATTCCACAGATTCATTACTCTTTGGTTAACAAAATTCCTCCTTACCTCTGTTCTAAAAGATTGTCCCTCAATTTTGAGACTGTGCCCCTAGTTCTGGATACCCACACCATAGGAAACATCCTCTCCAATCCACCCTATCTAGTCCTTTTAACATTCGGTAGGTTTCAATGAGATCCCCATGCATTCTTCTAAATTCCAGTGAGTACAGGCCTAAAGCTGTCAAACACTCCTCATATGTTAACCCCATTCATTCCCAGAATCTCCTTGTGAACCTCCTCTGGACTCCCTCCAATGACAACACATCCTTTCTCAGAAATAGGACCCAAAACTGTTGACAATACTCCAAGTGTGGCCTGACTAGTGTCTTATAAAGGTTCAGCATTATCTCCTTGCTTTTATATTCTATTCCCCTTGAAATAAATGCCAATATTGCATTTGCCTTCTTTACCATAGACTCAACCTGCAAATTAACCTTCTGGGAGTCCTGCAAGAGGACTCCTAAGTCACTCTGCACCCCTTCTCCCCATTTAGATAATAATCTGCACTACTGTTCCTTTTACCAAAATGCATTATCACACACTGTATTCCATCTGCCACTTTTTTGTCCATTCTTCCAATTCGTCCAAGTCCTGCTGCAAAGCATTACAAAGCCATCAATTCCATTACCAAATCATTGACAAACAATGTGAAAAGTACACAATACCTGAAAAACACCACTAGTCATGAGCAACCAACCAGAAAAAGCCCCTTTTATTCCTACTCGCCGCTTCCTGCCTGTCAGCCATTCCTCTATCCATGCCGGTATCTTTCCTGTAACAGCATAGGATTTTATCTTGTTAAGCAGCTTCATGTGTGGCACCTTTATCAAGTGCCTTCTGAAAATCCAAGTAAATGGCATCCACTAGTTCTCCTTTGTCTACTCTGCTTGTTACTTCCTCAAAGAACTCTAACCGATTTGTCAGGTAAGATATCCCTTTACAGAAACTGACTTTCATTAGTCTCCAAGTACTCCAAAACCTCATGCTTAGAAATGGACTCCCAACACTTTCCCAACCACTGAGGTTAGGCTAACTGGCCTATAATTTCCTTTATTTTGCCCTCCTCCCTTCTTAAAGAGTGGAGTGACATTTGCAATCTTCCAGTCCTCTGGGACCAATGCCAGAATCAAGTGATTCTTGAAAGATCATGACCAATGCATCCACTGACACAGACAATTAGTTATGTGACTTGAGGAGTAAATGATCCGGGTATCTATGGGCCCACTTGCCTAAAAGAAAAAACAAAATGGTTAGCTGCAGGGATATTTGCCTTTGCTGTATCATTTTTACCTTATCGTCATCTGGTACCAGGTCACGTTGGATTTTCCTCCGAGGTGACTCCCGAGCAAGTTCGTCTGCCACGATTTCATGCAGGTGGTATGCAGCTAGCTTGGCAGAGCTCCTTCGTACTCTTCCAGTGGACGTTCTTTCCACTTCTGGTTCACTTTCTTTTTCAGCAGCCTCATCATCTGTAGTTTCTGGAGACTAGTCAATGAGACACAAACGCATGCAATGGTTGACCACCAGAGATTGTGGATTCTAACAGTTGTCAACACTGTACTAAAGAAATCATATTTCATAACAACTGGACTGCAAATCTTGGTTAGAGCAAATTAGCCTATAGTGAATCTAATTGCCCAGCTAGGTAGGTAACAGTGATGGGAATTATGAAGGGAATGCCTTTAACTCAGTATTTCTAA
This sequence comes from Mobula hypostoma, assembly GCF_963921235.1. Classification (NCBI taxonomy): domain Eukaryota; kingdom Metazoa; phylum Chordata; class Chondrichthyes; order Myliobatiformes; family Myliobatidae; genus Mobula; species Mobula hypostoma. The sequence continues at coordinate 39,058,058 of NC_086098.1, forward strand.
TATCAAACAAGAGATCTTGGGTGCAAACATATAACTCACTGAAAAGTGTCCATGCAAGTAGATAGAATGGGAAAGAAGAAATATGTCATATTTGACATCATTAGTTCAGGCATTAAGGAAGTCATGTTGCACCTTGGTTAAACAGCACATTTCTGGTTGCCCCATTTCAGGAAGGATGTGGGGACTTCGGAAAAGGTGCAAAGGAGGTTTACTTGGATGTTACCTGGGTTAGAGGATCAGTTACAAGGAGAGATTGGACAAACTTGGATTGTTTTATCTGCAGTGTTGGAGGCTGAGAGCAGACTTGATAAAAGTTCATGAGAGGCATTGATTATACTAGTACAGACAGTCAGAATCTTTTTCCCAGGGTACAAAACGTCGTACAGAGGACATATATTTAAGGTGAGAAAGGGATAGTTTAAAGGAGGTGTCTGATGCAAGTTTGGTTTTATACACACAGTAGTAGTAGTTGCCTGGAATGGACCATCAGTGGTGGTGGAAGAAACATATGATAATGACATTTTAAAGAGATTATTTGATAGATACATGAATATGCAGAGAATGGAAGGATATGGATCACGTACAGGTAGAAGAGATTGTGTTTAATTTGGCATTGTGTTCTGTGCAGACTTGGTCAATTGAAAGACTTGTTTCTGTGATGTACCGTTCTGTGCACTATAAAGTCCAGATGAAATTCAAAATTGTGTGTTATGGCACATTACTAACAATGTGCAAATGATATCTTGTACCAGTTAATTTAAATCCACACAAATGCAAGATGAAAATGGCAAAAAGGGAGAGAGAAAATATCAAGTTCAGTACTGTGCAAAAGTCTTGGGCACCCTAGCTATATGTGCCTAAGACTTTAGCACAGTATTGTGTAGATTTTATTAATCACCATCAATCTGAACTACCAATGAGGTAATGATTAGGTATCTAATAAACATTTTTAGTATTTTTGCAGAAATGGTAATAGCAATGCAAGTCTATGGTCCAAGACTGGCAACTATGCAAACATGAGAATAGCTTTTGTAGAAATTTTGATTACCGGTGCATGCTCTGATTTCAAGTGATAATCCAGACCTGCCTTCGACTTGTACAGCTTTCCACAGTGTTGGCATTTAAATAATTGTTTCAATAATTCTGATTCTTCTTTGCCACACTTTTTCAAATGATAGAGGTAACCCATTATACTAGTAAAGCTGGCAGAACAATCCTGAATATCATAAAGATACAACATTAGTAATTTAGTGGAGCTCAATGAAAGAAGACGGCATCATTAGAACATAGAAATTTACAGCACGTTACAGGACCTTCGGCCCACAATGTTGTGCCGATCATGTAACCTAATCTAGAATTTCCATAGCACGTTGCCCTCTGTTCTTCTAAGCTCCATGTACCTATCTAAGAGGCTCTTAAAGGCCCCTATTGTATCCACTTCCATCACCGCCACTGGCTGTGCATTCCACGCACCCACTACTCTCTGTGTGAAAAACCTACCCCTGACATCCCTTCTGTACCTATTTCCAAGCACCTTAAAACTATGCCCCCTCATGTTAGCCATTTCAGCCCTGGGAAAAAGCCTCTGGCTATCCACACGATCAATGCCCCTCATCATCTTATACACCTCAGGTTACCATAGAACTTGAAGAAATGTGTCCAACTCATTCATTATTCTGTCAGTCATTTCACGCACACTCAATTAAGACTGATGTCACTTCAAGAGATCACATTATATTCAACATACTTTATTCAAAATCTCAATATACAAAGTATGAAAACTATTCCAGATTTCAAGACACATCTGCAAAGAACAAAGCTACTTGAGAAACTTATCCATAATGGCCTCTATTCCATCAGGTACATTGATTTTTAAACATTACAAATCAGTTGCATCTCATTTCAGATGCAGTATCATAGTTTGATCAAAAGTAAAATATCTTACAGGCACAGTAAAAAGGGCTGAGCAAAACAAACTTCTTAAAATACCTTCTGGTAATTTTCTTACCCTTCCACTAAAAGTAAGTTCTATCTGTAGCTATAACGCCACAGCTAACTAGTTTACAAGTTCATACACAAATAAGTAATGACACTTTAAATATTTATATGTTGGGCTGAACATAAAGAGATCTGAATCATTACTTTTTATTTATTCATTCCATTGCTGGCAAGGGTTGCGTTTATTTTCTATTCATAACTGTTTTTGTTGGGCTAGTAAGAATCAATTAAATCGGTATGTTGAGAGCTAGATGCAGACCAAAGTGAAGGACATAAGTAAGCCAATATTGCAGTGTGCTACCTTCACGGTTAGCATTCCTACTTTAGGCTGTTTAATTTCCGTTTAAATTTAAATTACCCAGAGGATGGGATTTCAATTTGAGTCTGCAGATCAACTGACTCCTGGATATTAAAGCAGTAGCATAATCACAATGCTACTATATACCAGTGGGACAACCTGATACAAAGACCCATTGCTCTCATACAGAAATAAAATACTTCATAATACATTATATTTGTTTTAAATGTAATCCCTTAAGCAATATTTTTAGTGTATTCACATTTTCTTCTTAAATCAACTTCCAAGAAGTCAAAATCAGTAAGTTCATTTTCTACCCTTACCTCACGAAGACACTTCAATCTCCCCATTCTCCTCAAAACCTTTCGAAGTCTTTCTCTATCAGTCTGCTCATCAACCACATCCCCATCTTTCAAAAGTGGCTGAAAAGAAATTGAAAAAAATTGTAAGTATATTTGCAAACTTTGTTGATGTCAAATAACGATCCAGGCAGAATCCTGGATGCCACTAGTTTGCCCAGCAATGACAAAATGCCATCATACCACTACATACATACAGGCGTCAACCACCAAATCAAAACTGTGCAAAGAGTACATGGAGCTCACACCACAGGGAGATTATATGGTGAGCGATGGATTGAAAGATGACTACCATAAATGACAAACTCTGACATAATGATTTTTTTTAAAACTCATGAGGCTGACTTTCACAAGTTTTCAAACTTCAACACTCTGCTATTCATTTCTTTAAGTGTTTAAAATTAATCACCTGCTACCAGATCAAGATCCAGAATATGAACTGGCAGAAATGGCTAGCTTGAATATGTGCTTTTCTGACAAATAGATAGGAACATCTCAGATGTCCAGCAACATCTCCTGATCATAACCCACAAATATAATTCTATTCCAAGAAAAAGGAACAGGAGAGCCTTTTGGCTCTGTGATGCGTTGCCACAGCAAACAAAGTTCAGTTTAGATTTTAACTATCTTACCATATTGTTATGGTCTGCCATTAAATGATACTTGAGCCCTGCTAAAGATTTCAACTGTTTTCCACAGTGTTGGCATACAAATGGTTCCTAGATGAAAAGAAGTCAGTCTTAGAATGGAATCCCAGATTTCTGTTACTTTATTTTATTGTTATTAATGCAAGTAGAGTATGTCAGTGTAAAACAGAAAGATGACAACTTTTTAAAGTGTTCTTTACAATACAATTTTAGGCAATAACATTTGTCAAATGCTTAGCAGATAAAAACTGCAATGATTTTCACACACCTTTGGCATACAAATCAGAACAAGCAATTAATTATAAATTATTTGGTATCTGATTGTTTGAATTGTACCTTACAGTCATTCAACATCACAATTAGTGCTAACCAGCTTTTACTTTTCCAAAACCATTACAGTCAGGCACAAACTCTTCTTATCTATTATTCTTTGTTATATTTTTACTGGGATCTCACTGTCTTTGTTAAAATGCTGTTACAGAAAATCCACTGGTCAACAGTTTTAGAACAAACTGAATTACCAGTGTTTTACATTGTAATCACATACTGATACAGTTTTATTCAAAAGCTCCAATTGACACTAATGTCAGCAGCAAATGGAAAACCACAGAAAGAAAAGGTTTGAAATGAAGAAAATTTGCTTTCACAGAATGGTCTTCTCTCTTGCTCCTAATACACCTCCAAGTGGCAGCAAAGCTAATTTACTGTTGGAGCCCTGGAAGATTCTGTGGGAAATGAATCATCCATCCTGAAGTTCCACTGTTACATTAAGTACTGGTTCCAATATTCTTTTTGACAGAAGTCAAAAGAATCAGAATGGAAAAAGCAGTATTTTAAAAAAGAGCAAATCGATGGTTATACAAAATACAAGTGATAAGATGTATAAATGTTATAATTTATCTTTTTAATTCTATGAAGATTTAATCTAAATATACTCTAATTTGCCAGAGCTTTCAACCTTAGTAAGAGCTTAGAACTCCAAATGGTAGCTACGTTTATCAATCCACAGACAAACTGCCTGCAGTTATATTGTGATATAGATGACAATCAATTAAAGACTTGAATTATTTGATCAGCCTGTAGCACAACTCTCTCTAGGTTTCATGTTACACAGTAAAACTTATAAGCACCTCTTTGCAGTTGGCCATGTGTTTCTTCAGCCCTTCCACTGTCTTCCTCATTACAGCCTTACACGTAGGGCACGTAATCTTTCCCTTTTCCAGAATTTCCAGATACCAGTGTTCCTCCTGACTTCCTGCCAATTTAATCCAATCATATTTAAATATCAATAGAACTAATATAGAAATTCCTTACCTTAAATTAAAATTCATTTCAAGTCCCCTTCCTTCCTACACAAATGAATATGGTAAGAGTTGGAAATTAATTTGAATGACTTTAATAAATTAGATAAGTAAAAAAAAACAAATAACAGATCTTGTGGCAATAAATTCAATTGGAATACAGATGAAAGAAGGAATGAAACGAAAGCAATAGACCAACAAGAGAACATGAAGAATGTCAGAATATATCAAAAATAAAAAAGGAACTTAAAGAGTGCCAAAAATAGAGGTATAGGCAGCTTACTCGAGGTTCAAATAAAATCAAAGAAAATATCATAGAGATACAGAAGAGAAATTCACAGAAGAGTGTGCTGGTGAAAATAAACCCACACCTGGGCGAATAAAAAGCGGTTCATCTATCATGTGGTAAGAAAACTCCTCATGCTTTCTGTATGTGAAAGCTGCAGCAGTTTCCTCTAATGTGCATCCCAGAGAAAATAAGTTAAAATCTCTGTCCAGAAACACTCATACAGCATTGATAAGAGGTACTGCAGTTCAGAAAGGAATATATAATATTGACTTCTTATTACGTTGATAGGGATAAGCTTTGGGAGGTCATAATTAACATCAGCCAACACAACTCATTTTTGAAGCAACAATGGGTCTATTAATTAGGTAAATACAGATATCCAAATCTATAAATTTCAAAAGACATTGAAAATATTCGGCATAGGTGATTTGTTCAGGAAAATTGAAGTGTGTGATACCAAACGCATTATGGGAGCCAGGGGTTCATTAAAGTGTTCAATGGATGTTAGCGCTTAGGTATAAGGCTTAGTATATAAAAGTCAAGCATGACACAAAATCAAAAATAAGTGACAGATGGTTTAGCAAGTTTATTGTGGCTTATAAATAGACATGAAACTTAACATGGAGAAATGTAATGCAAAATATTATGAGGAAGAGATTAAATAAAGGATAGTTATACTTTTATCTCATAATTTGAAAATTTTAGGTATGGATATGAAGTTCAAATACAGATAAATTTATAAAAACACAGTGGAACTAGTTGATCCAGTTGCAAGCAGTAATATAAGGTTATAATTTTTTGGGAATCTTAAACTATACCAGTTTTTAAAAATAGTTTTATTTTTATATGAAGGGTCTTGCAGCTCACAAATGAAAACTGTTCAGTTTACTAACTCAATAGACAATGCAGAATAAAGTTTGTAGAGTTGGGTTTTACAGTGTCTGACGTTTAAGAATGATAACAACAGTCTCTGTCACCTTGAGTTTCAAGCATAGTGTGAGAGTCTTTCTCTGTATTTGGCTATACTGAGGTAGTTACAGACAGAGGAAGTTTCCTCCTGTCCTCTGGTATACCACTGTATGTAAGTCCCGCTGGGTTGCTGTAAATATGAAAGTTAAATCTCTTTGGGTAATGAAAAAGAAGTGGCAAGAATATACACTCCAGGGCCCCTTCCAAGAACATCTGACAGGGAAAAAGATATTCAAAAGTACATAGACAATAACTGGCCGCTTCATAAAGGCCTGAATTGCTGCTCCAAGGCTATCCATTTTCACACTTACTCGGCTGGATGCAGAGGGATTAACCACATCCTGCAGACCAATATTTCTCTAAAATATTCAATGAAGTCTCAGATCCTGTACCATAGAATCTAAAAGGAGATTCACTCTAGCTCGCTGCTAAAGTCCACATGGAGTCCAGCAACAAAGCAAACCAAGTGATGAATCTCACCACCATTGCATTATTTAATGTACCAGCTCTGCAATAAATCTGTATCAGCTTATTCAGCATTAACTCATCAGTATGAGTGGAAATTCTGAGCAGAAATCTGAAACATTTGGTCAAATAAAATGAATTTTCACTATCTCATCTGGCTGGGGAGTTGGTTAAGAATGATCATCAAACTAAAATGATTATAAAGAGTGCAGAGAGCTGAGAGCTGTTGAAAGTTTATAAAAAGTAAAGATTATAAGGTGCAGAGCAAAGAGATCAAAGAGCAGTAGGATGCATTTTGAAACTAATGGTATAAAGCAGCACAGGCAACTTGAATCTTTTTGTATATCTAAATTTCCATAATAGATTAATCAGAATTATCTGGTTGAAAATGAAGTTTTCAAATACATTCCCTGTAGTTGAGCTTACAATAAAAATTGACTGAATTGAACAAGCCTACTGTTACAAATTTTAGGAGGTGCTTCAACATTAATCACAGGACAAGCATATTACCTCATAACATATTTTGCACTGACCTGTTCAAATATTACAACCAGTTCCTTTATCTACAAAGGTAACACCTGGGAGGAATATCTCGATAAAAGGGGAAACCCTGCAACAATGTTAATTTCAACACAGCTAGCATTTACCTCCTACCTGCTGGATACGAAGGAAGTTCCTTTCGCACATACCGAGAACGATTTCCAGATTTTTGACTCTGCACTTTGGCATTGACTTTAAAGGACTTTTGTTTTTTAGAAAATGTATTTGTTACTGTAAATGAAAGAAGAGTTTTAAATGAACAAACAACCTGTATCAGGCTCAACATTCTAAGTAACCGATGGATGCAACATATTAAATTCACACAGATGCTTTATATAGATGTTCGAAGCAGGCAAGGGTGTTCCATTCTCATAGTCACACTATTTGATGCAAAAGTAATGGCTTGTCAGTTTTCCCAGATGGGAATAAAAGGTCTTAAACCATTACTCTTTGGTGGGGTAGGGGACATTACCAGTGCTCACTATCTATCCGTCAATCTGGCCACCGAAAAATTTTCCCATCTTTTTCACTGTTTGCAAGTTTGCTGCACACAAACTGGCTGTTGTACATTTTTTAATACAACAGAGACAGCATTTCAGAAGGATTTCAATGGCACTCTGGATACCCTAAGGTTGCAAAAATTAACATAACTATAGAAATCTTTCATTTATTCCTTCTTTACTATAGCTTTACCAAATATTTTAGACTTATTTTTTGGTACTTGGGTCCTGATGCTGCAGGTATAAAGTACGTTTCAGTAGAACAAATATCCATCCTATTGATTATTTACTGATTACAGTAAACCATAAGTAATAAGGAGTCCACTGGAACATCTTCCTGAAGATAAACAATTCACTGGATTGTTGCAGTCTTTGCAATAATATTCATGGCAATTAGGGGCTGCAGGTCACTATTAAGAATAGGTTAAGCAAGGCAACCCAGATAAAGATACAGAACTTAGGGACGGAAGACTAATCTGACTCATTAACTTTGGATCGGCAGAGTATAGAACAGCTGCAGGATGGAAAAAAAGATAAAGGGGCCATGGGCTTACTCCTGAAACAACTTAGGTCGCAGGAGTGAAACAACAGGCAATAGGTTTGCTAACACAAATGATCAACAGAAGAAATGTAGCTACAAATAACAGACCTGATGAGTATAAATGGCCTAAAGGAGAGATGTGATATTGATTGAATTCACTGTGATCAGATACTGACTGATCAGGAGCATGGATCTAACTTGGATTTCTCAGGTAGTGATAGCTAAACATTTGTATATTGGCAAGAAAATAGACATCTATGATGGGCAACAGGAGCATTGGATGGTACTGGCCATGAGTTGTGAATTTTAAGTTACACCAGTTCTCTTTCTCCCATATGCTCAATATACCAGTGAACAAAGGAACATGAGCTTTGAATGACTATTATGGGGTGCAGAAGTAAGTAACTTGCACAATATTAACAAATTAATTGCTCTTGAAGGAGCCAGGAATGGCAAATTCTAATGGATGACTATTTATTGATTAATCATTACTTGGCTGAATATCATTCTGCAGCTCATAATATACTTTTACAAATCTGAACTTTCATTTCTCCAGATTTTGAATCCGTTTTTGAGGTATTTTTTCTTCTTCTTGACTCCGTTTTTTAAAAATAATTTCCACCTTGTCTACAAGATTTTTTTTTGCTGTAAGTTCCCTGATTTATATTTCTTGGTTTAATGAGGTTCTTCAACATGATCACTCATAAGTTATGTACACCCTCTAGAGGGTCACAATCCAATTGGCCCCCAGTGACAGCAAATCTAAGCTTCAAAATTCATATATAAATCTAACTAACTGCCCTTTGCTGCTCCACACATGTTAAAGCATAGTTAAGCTTGAATGAAGCATCCGAAATAACTGTTAATTGAATGTTTTAAATCTGTTCGCATTTTATACCTGTTAGCTTTCTTCCTTTATGAGAAGATACATCGTCATCATCATCTTCACTATCAGTACTTCTCATTTTTCTTTTCTTCTGCATGGCTTTGCTCTCTGTTATAAAAGTACCTAGTTTAACTTTTAAAAGTACGTTTTAGCTTTAGGAATATGACAAATGTATGGATTTGTTAAAATACTACATAACACAGTCGCAAGAAAGAATTTGTGAACCCTTTGCAACTATCTGGTTTTCTGCATTATTTACTCATAAAATGTGGCCTGATCTTCATTTAAGTCATGATAATAGAGAAGCACAATCTGCCTAAGCTACTAACACACGAACAATTGTACTTCTCGTCAATACTGTGCACACCATTTAAATAATCACAGTCTAGTTTAAAAAGGTATGTGAACCTCTGGGGTAATGTCTTCTACGAAAGCTATTTGGAGTAGGTGCTCCAATCATTGAGATGAGATTGGAGGTGTGGGATGTAGAAGTGTCCTGCCCTATAAAAGACACAGAGTCAGGTGACTGACAGAGCCTGCTCTTCTCAAGAAAGATCTGTTTATGTGCACCATGCTGCGATCAAAACAACTTTCACTGGACCTTAGAAGAATTGTAGAGATGCACGAAGCTGGAAAAGGCTACAAAAGCATTTCTAAAGATCTGAGTGTTCATCAGACCACAGTCAGAAATGACCTACAAATGGAAAAAAATTCAGTACCGTTGCAACTCTCCATGGGAGTGGGCATCCTGCAAAGATCGCACCAAGAGCACATTGTGCAATGCTGGAGGAGGTGAAAAAGGACCAAAGGGTAACAGCAAAATACCTGCAACGATCTCTAGAACTTGCTAAAGTCTCTGTTCATGTGTTCACTATAAGAAAAATACTGAACAAGAATGGAGTCATGGAAAGACCCCACAAAGGAAACTACTGGTCTCCAAAAATAACATTGTTGCATACCTCAAGTTTACAAAAGACCAACACAAGTTTATGGGAGAAGGTTCTGTGGACAGATGAGACAAAAGTTGAACTTTTTGGCAACACCAAAATCTCATCCCAACTGTGAAGCATGGTGAAAGGAACATCAAGGTTTGAGACTGCTTTGCTGCCTTAGGGCCTGGGCAGTCTGCAGTCATTACAATTCAAAATTGTATCAAGACATTTTACAGGAGAATGTCAGGGTAGTGGTTCGTCACCTGAAGCTTAATAGAAGTTGGATGATGTAACAAGGCGATGATCCAAAACATAAGAGTAAATCAACAACAGAATGGTTTAAAAAGAAGAACATCTGTGTTTTGTAATAGCCAAGTCAAAGTCCAGACCTTAACCCAATTGACATGCTGTGGCATAACCTGAAGAGGGCTGTTCATGCAAGCTTACCAGAAATATTGACGAATTGAAATAGTTTTGTATGGAGGAATGATCTAAAACTCCTCCTCGCTGTTGTCCAAGTCTGATTAGCAGCTACAGAAAATGTTTGGTGGAGGTTATTGCTGCTAAAGGAGGTTCCACCAGTTATTAAATACAAGGGTTCACATACTTTCTCAGCCTGGACTACAAATGATTAAACAATGCGTTCAATAAAGACGTGAAAAATACAATTGCTTGTGTGTTATTAATTTAGGCAGATTGTGTTTGTGACCTAGATGAAGATCAGATCACATTTTATGAGTAATTAGTGCAGAAAACCAGGTAATTGCAACGAGTTCACAAACTTTTTCTTGCAACTGTAAATACAACTCTTATAACAATCAGAACCAAACAGATACGGGGAAATACAATAACCATTTTGCTTTTCATCACAGTTGTTTTAAACAAATTAAAGAAGTAGTCTGCAGAATAACAAAGAAAATTTTTTAGAACATTTAAACAGTATGAATTAAACTAAATAATTATCTGCTGTAGTAGTTCCCCTGACCTACTCCAAAAATTCTATTAGCAAAGCTGTACTTAGCATTTGCTGGGTCACTTAGAGGAAAGCCAAGAATAACAATGTTAGTGGATCTGTAGTACACATTATAGTACTACCTTGGTAGACTTCCTTTCCTGAAAGACATCATCGAAGCACTTGAATTTTCACAGCAGTCTGGTAGCGTCATAGCTATCAACAGTATATAGACCTTTTAGTTTTGAATTAATAATAAAAAACTGAATGTAAATCTATGAACTTTCATCTTCTGATCAATGGTTCATACCTCTGGATGCTAATTCAGTAATTTAACTACTACATTAGTATATATGTGTGCTTTCTTTACACATTTCACCTATTAAACATGTTTCCAGAATGTATTAAGTTCTAAGAAAATTCAATTCAAAGGAGGAATATTTAAAAAAGAGCTCAGCATTCTCATATCCAGAGAGTAAATTCAAATATATTTTGTATACTGCCCAAAAATGCTGTTTTGTTTGGGATTTGGAGTACAATAGAGAATCTTTGAAATATCAATTGATATTATGCAAATACTTTTTAGCTAATTTATATAAAATCAATTTCCAACTGTACTAAAATCATTCTTTGAGAATTAAGAATGCTGGTGATAGAAATGTAAATCTTTCCTGCAGTTAAATAATTTACAGAGTCAATTCTGATGCAAAGTAATCTACCCATTTTCAAGTTTATGAAGATCAGAGATTCTGCACAAACTACACAATTTACCTTTCCCTTTCTGCTTACAATTTTCTACATAAGCCTCCATTCCCTTCATCTCTAACCAGTATCTTGGCTTGCGAATTGCCAGTTGTCCATCATCCTCTCCATTAGCTTTATCTTCTGAGGCTGAAGATGAAGCATCACTGAAAGATTCCTCTTGGCTATCTTTGGGAACAAAGTTACTTTTGTATTGTTTGTCCCTAATAAGAAAAAAAAGTTCAAGTAAACTTTGTGATTGGTTTATGATACAAGCACATTTAAATAGTGGAAAGAAATACTAAAGAGATAACTAATTGCTCTGGACAATTTATTTGGAACAAATTATTAAACACACTATTTGGAATCCTCACTGTGTATTTCAAAATGAAATTCCCATTTTCTGGTAAAACTAAAACTAGGATGAATATTAAAAAAAACTGGTAAATCAAATAGGGAATTAAAGAGAAACTTTTATCTGGACCATGGTTAGAAAGTTAATTGATTACTATAGGCAGTTAAGGTAATAAAAACCTAGATGCATTTAGCGGGAAGCCAGCGAGAAAAGAACGTAAATGGATTTGCTTTTGGGGTTAAGAACAAAGAGATTGGAAGATGTCAATGTGGAGTTCAGGTCTATGTCTATGTCCCAAATACTTTAAAAAGTGCTGGTTCTGCTTGAAAGGAGACCACATAAGTGCAAGTTATTACAGTATAAAAGGAGGAGCTATTCACCTTATTTTGCCTTTGCTAGCTGTGGTTGATTTCTCCAAATAATCTCACTTTGCTACTATTTTCAATTTTACTATTTTCAGTGCTTCCACCCCCCCTTTCAGGAAGGACAGTCCTGATAAGAACAACACACTGATTTATAAAATACTTTCTTACGTCACTCCTGATTCTTTTGCCAAAATTCAACAGGAAAGTAAAAAATTTCATTAAAGACTAAACATAAAAATCTGCAAGATAGCTAACTAATGATTTGAAGGGAAATACTCTATTGAAAAACAAATATAAAACTTCCTATTTCAGAATTTTAAACAAAAACAAAATTATTCAATCTCTTAAACTATACGTACTTTTCATCTCCCAAAGTGATCTTTATCTTTTGAATTCTTGGTTCCAAGTCTTTTTCAGGAGATTCAGTAGTCTGAAAAGAAAATCCTCAAATTTTTATTAAGTGATCGTGGAATGCACACCCAGTTGTAGTATACTTCACAGAGATAAAAATCAAATTGGCTAGGTACTCTCCAAAACAAATTGTATTATTCTTCATAACATGTTATTCAAACTCCATTAGATTTCTATAGTTCATGAATGAATATTAGTTCAAGGAATCAGTACACCTTTTCTTTCTAAATTCATAATTCCAAAGTCAAAAAGTATGTTGGCCTTGCAGTTAATTTTTCACTACCATAACATATACCACGTTTAAAATTTTCTGAAGAGCCAGATGAGTTTTCTAAAATTTTCCAACATATTATTGAAGAACTGAAACAATGACCAAGAGCAGAGCTTCTAACATTATATTCTTTCTACATAATCCATGTATCAGGCTGAAAACTCATTTAGGCAGGTTATCTCTCAGTGGGTGATGCTGAAAGTAATCTTCTATGATCTATTAAGTTCAAGTTATCTTTAGTTTAGCAACTAGAAATATGTACCTTAAAACATGCCTTCTCTGTATAATTCTGTCCACATCATACAAGTTGATGTTAGTCACTTTTTCACTTCTCAATGCTTAATAATAACAACGATATTACAGTATTCTGAGCTGGTGCAAGCTTACAAATGCTCAAATAATTGCACATTTGAAAGGAGATACGATCAGTGGAAAAAGAAAGAACAGGACACAGAGATTTGGAAATGCAGGAACATAGAAGAAGGGAGATCTATTTAACTGCACAACATTGTAAAAAAACTACTTTCAGATTGGGAATCAAGTTGTGTATCCAGGCATAAATGTTTGAGCTTGGCATCTGCAGGCAGGATCTGTAAAGAACCTCATTAACATAATTATGCAGATAATATACCGACCGCCCAAACTGTGCCAAATAAATAATGTTTTCGTAGCTGGCTTCAAGGTACTAATTTAACTTGGGTATTCACCATCACTCCTGTGGTCTAAGATTTTAATCAGTATCCCAAGAGATAGGCAACTTTATCTCCCATAAAACAGGGTGAACACTACATTCATAAATAATATAAATCATATTTTCCAGTTACTGACGGTGCAGATCTGCCACTTCACAGGGAAAAGAAAATGATGCTGCTGTATTAATATTTTTATCTCTGTATGCCATCACTCAGTTTTCTGTTTTTTTTTAGGAATTGGAAATGGTTTATTGTTGTCACATATACTGAGTAAAAAGCTTGTCTTGCAAACCATTCATACAGATTAAATCATTACATAGGGCATTGAGGCAACACCATAAAAGAACGCAGAATAAAATGCAACAACCACAGAGAAAGTGCAGCAATGTTAGGCATTAAGGTGCACGATCATAATGAGGTAGATTGTGAGATTGAGCATCCATCTTATCGTACTGGGGAACCATTCAAGTTCAAGTTTATTTCATCTGACTGTACATACTACAACGAAATGAAACAGCATTGCTCAATAGACTTATAACAGTGGACTAGATGCTGCCTTTGACCATTGTCTGTTCATTGAGAGGGTGAAGAAGAGAGAATATTGTGGATGGATGCGGTCTTTGATTATGCTGGCTGCTTTACGGAGGCAGCACAAAGTTTAGACAGAGTCCATGCAGTGGAATACTGGTTTCTGTAACGTGCTTTGTTGTGAGCAAGACACATTCTACAGGTGACATTTACTCCTCAAAATTATTTACAAGGAGACCATGGGCTCCCCTAAGTTTGCAGAATGGCGATTACCTTCCACTTTCTCAACATTTTGTGAATTGATGGATAATTTCTACTAGATGATCACTATATCAATTTATTAAACCAAAGCTAAAGTCCAAAAAAGATGTGATCAAAATAAACGAACAGAGTGGAAAAAATCTTGGAGATCAAGCAGCTACTGATAACTGCAAAAAATATAAATGTTCCAAGTATAGTCAAGACCATATGAAGCCCCAACACTGAAAGGCCTACCCCGATAAGGAGGGCCCATCAAGAAGAGAAAGGTAACCCGTGTTTGTAGAAAGAACCAGAGTTCTCAGTCTAGATCTTGTCCTCTATCCTAAAGTCCTTGACTCTATTCCACAGCAACTATGCACTCCAGCCTCATCACTGGTCCAGGCTGTCAGGATATTGGGAAAAAACATCCCTCAACAGTAAAACTACAAAACCCAAGGAAGAGAAAATAAGACCGCTGAGGATGGCAAATTCAGAGCCTTAGTGCCCTAGGAGGTAGGGTATGCTTCATGGTTAATAATGCCTGGTGCAACCCCCAGAACGTGCATGCTCTCAAATCCTTTTGTTCCCTGGATTTGGAGTACCCTGGTGCTGCTGTGTAGACCTTACTGGCTGCTTAGGGAGTTCACAGCTGTTATTATCACAGATGTGTCTATTGTGGTCCATGTCCACCTAAAGTTGAAGAGCAACTTCCAGGTTTTTATTGAGAACAGAGTCTCTTCATAAGGAACATGTGAATATATCACCAGTTTGAAAACCACCAGTGGCCAATTATAAGCAAGCACTCGCAAAACTGCATGATATCATCTGCAGTCAAGAAACAGCCTATCCCGACGCATTTCAAATTATAGTCGGCAACTTTAACCAGGCCTGTTTGATGAAAACCCTGCCCAATTATCACCAGCATGCAACTTGCTGCACCAGAGGTCCCAACACAGCAGACCACTGCTATGCTACGATAAGTTCCTTCCCAAGACTGTATTTGGCAAATCGAACCATTTGGCTCTACTCCTACTACCCACATACAGACAGAGCCTAAAAAGCAAGGCTCTAGAGATCAGACAACTAAGAGGTGGTCATGGGAGGCAGAGGAACAGTTACAAGATTGCCTTGAATCAGTGGACTGGGCAGTGTTCAAGCACCCATCTGAGCATCTGAATGACTACCCCAGGGTTGAAACAGACTTTATTAAAATAGCTATAGATGAGCGAGTATCCACAAGATCATTCAGGGTTTATCCCAATCAGAAACCCCACATGAACCAAGAAATACGGAATTTGCTGAGAGCTAGATCAGAGGCATTCAAGTCTGGAGATCAAGAATGTTACAAGAGGTGCAGGTATGATTTCTGAACAGCTATCTCACGGGTGAAGTGGAGATCCTGGACTAGACTGGAATCAATGAGGGATGCTCGACAGCTGTGACAGGGCTTGAATACCATAACCTCGTACAAAGTTAAATCTTGAGAGATAGGGGACAGCAGAGCTTTGCTTCCAGATGAGCTTAATGCCTTCTATGCTCGATTCGATCACCAAAACAGGGAGGAACCCCCATGTCTCCCAATGATCCTTTGATCTTCATATCTGAAGATGACATGCAGGCTGCCTTCGAGAGAGTGAATCCAAGGAAAGCATCCAGTCGGATGGAACACCTGATTGAGTACCGAAGACCTGTGCTGACCTACTGGTTGGTGTGTTCAAGGATATCTTCAACCTCTCGATCAGGCAGTGGGTGGTACCCACCTGCTTCAAGCAGGTTCAATCGTACTGATGCCCAAGAATTGCGTGGAAACCTGCCTCAATGACTATCGCCCATTGTCACTTATATCCACAGTGGTGAAGTGTTTCGAGAGGCTGGTGCTGGCTTTCTGGCACTGAGCCTGGTTCCATGGTGCAAAAGGGAAAGAGGAAGATGAGGAATGCAGTAGTCATAGGGGGTTCCATAGTGAGGGGAACAGACAGGAGGTTCTGTCAGCCTGATAGAAATACCCGCATGGTGTGTTGCCTCCCAGGTGCCAGGGTACGGGATACCTCAGATCGGGTGCAGAGTATTCTGAAGGGAGAGAGTGAACAGCCAGAAGTCTTGATACACGTTGGGACCAATGACCTAGGTAGAAAAAGGTAGGAGAGAATTCAGGGAATTAGGTAGGAAGCTGAAAGGCAGGACCTCTAGAGCAGTAATCTCAGGATTGCTGCCTGTGCCACGTGCTAGCGAGTGCAAGAATAGCATGATCAGGCATATTAATGTGTGGCTGAGAGACTGGTGTAGGGGGCAAGGATTCAGATTCCTGGATTATTGCAGTCTCTTCTGGGGGAGATATGGCCTGTACAAAAAGGACAGCGGGAACATTTAATGGAGCTGTTAGGGAGGGTTTAAACTAATTTGGCAGGGGGATGGGAAATGGAGTGATAGGGCTGAGGAAGAGGAAAACAGAAATAATCGAAGATTGCGTGCAACAGAGATTATAGAAAGAACAGGCAGGAAATGAGGCTTAATCAAAGCCAGTGGCATGAATTACAGGGCAATAGAGATATTGTGCAGTTAAAACAGAAAGCAACAAATACTGGACTGAGAATGCTGTATTTGACTGCAGGCAGCATAAGGAATAAAATGGACGATCTCGAAATTCAGCTACAGATTGGCAAATATGATGTTGTGGCCATCTCTGAAACTTGGCTAAAGGATGGCTGCCATTGGGAGCTGAACGTCCAAGGGTATATGGGAGATAGGTTATTAGGCAAAGGGGGTGGTGTGGCTCTGTGCATAAGAAATAATATTAAATCAGTGGAAAGAGATGACATAGGATTGGAAGGTGTAGAGTCTCTATGGGTTGAGTTAAGAAATGACAAGGGTAAAAGAACCCTAATGGCAGTTGTATACAGGCCTCCAAATAGCAGCCGGGATGTGGATTACAAATTATAGCAGGAGATAGAAAAGGCGTGTCAGAAAGGCAATGTCATGATGGCCTGCTGCGTTCACCAGCAACTTTGATGTGTGTCATGATAAATGTTGGGGATTTTAACATGAAAGTGGATTGGGAGAACCAGGTTAGTACTGGACCTGAAGAGAGAGAATCTGTAGCATGTCTAAGGGATGGCTTTTAGAACAGGTTGTTGTTCAGCCCACTAGGGGATCAGCTGTGCTGGATTGGGTGTTGTGCAATGATCCAGAGGTGATAAGAGAGCTGAAGGTTAAGGAACCCTTAGGGAACAGTGATCACAATATGATCGAGTTCACATTGAAATCTGAGAGGGAAAAAATAAAATCCAATATGTCAGTATTTCAGCAGAATAAAGGAAATTACAATGACATGAAAGGGGAACTGGCCAAAATTGACTGGAAAAGGACATTTGCAGGAAAGACAGCGGAGCAGCAATGGCTGGAGTTTCTGCAAAAAATGAAGGAAGTGCAAGACAGATATATTCTAAATAAGAAGAAATTTTCAAAGGGAAGAAGGATACTACCATGGCTGACAAGTGAAGTCAGAGCCAAAGTAAAAGCAAAAGAGAGGGCATACAAGGAAGCCAGAGCTAGTGGGAACATAGAGGATTAGGGAGCCTTTAAAAACTTTCAGAAGGAAACTTAAGAAGGTCATTCAGAAGGAAAAGATGAATTATGAGAGGAAGGTGGTGACTAATATCAAAGAAGATACAAAAAGCTTTTTTAAATATATAAATGGTAAAAGAAAGTCGAGGGAAGATTTAGGACCAATACAAAATGATGCTGGAGATATTGTAATGAGAGATGCAGAGATGGCAGAGGAACTGAATGCATATTTTGCATCAGTCTTCACAGTGGAAGATGTCTGCAGTACAGGTTTCCCCCACTATCCGAAGTTAGAGTGTTTCTATGAAACCGTTCGTAAGCCAAAATGGCATAAAGCGAAGAAGCAATTACAATAAATTTATATGGAAAAATTTTTGAGCGTTCCCAGACCCAAAAAATAACCTTACAAATCATATCAAATAGCACATAAAACTGAAATAACACTAACATATAGTAAAAGCAGGAATGATATGATAAAATACACAGCCTATATAAAGTAGAAATAATGTATGTACAGTGTAGTTTCACTTAACAGAATCGGGAAGATTTAGTCAAAACCGATTTGTACAAAAATATCGGCACGCACACGCATGCGCACACACCTGCCCACGCAAGGCTTCACAGTCATGGTATTCTTTCTCGGGGTAAACACAAGTTTAAAGCAGGTGTCTTTTTTCGTAAAGGCGAAAATCCTCTTTCGGTTAGTGAAAGCAGGTACTAATGTAGGTCTTTCGTAAAAGCAAAGTGGCGTAAAGCGAACGTTCGTAAAGCAGGGGACACCTGTAAACCGGACATTCAAGAGTGTCAGGGAACTGAAGTAGGTGCATTGAAAATTACGACTGAGAAGGTGCTCAGGAAGCTTAATGGTCTGAGGGTGGATAAATCTCCTGGACCTGATGGAATGCACCCTCGGGTTTGAAGGAAGTAGCTGGAGAGATTGTGGAGGCATTGACGATGATCTTTCAAGAATCAATAGATTCTGGCATTGGACCGGATGACTGGAAAATTGCAAATGTTACTCCGCTATTTAAGAAGGGTGGGAGTCAACAGAAAGGAAACTATAGACCTATTAGCCTGACATTAGTGGTTGGGAAGTTGTTGGAATTGATAGTTAGGGATGAGATTACGGAGTACCTGGAGGCACATGACAAGATAAGCCAAAGCCAGCACGGTTTTCTGAAAGGAAAACCTGCCTGACAAACCTACTGCAATTCTTTGAGGAAATTACAAGCAGGGTAGACAAAGGAGATGCCGTAGATGTGGTGTACTTGGATTTTCAGAAGGCCTTTGACAAGGTGCCACACATGAGGCTGTTCAGCAAGATAAGAGCCCATGGAATTACCTGGAAGTTACCAGCATGAGTGGAGCGTTGGCTGGTCAACAGAAAACAGCGAGTGGGAATAAAGGGATCATATTCTGGCTGGCTGCCAGTTACCAGTGGAGTTCCACAGAGGTTTGTGTTGGTACCGCTGCTTTTTACGATGTATGTCAATGATTTGAACGACGGTATTAATGGATTTATGGTTAAATTTGCTGACGATACAAAGATAGGTAGAGGAAACAGAGAGTCCTCATGCAAAGTCCCCTAAAGGTTAACTTCCAGGTTGAGTCAGTTGTGAAGAAGGCGAATGCAGTGTTGGCATTCACTTCTAAAGGTATAGAATATAAGAGCAAGGATGTGATGTTGAGGCTCTATTAGGCACTCATGAGACCACACTTGGAGTATTGTGTGCAGTTTTGGGCTCCTTATTTTAGAAAGGATATACCGACATTGGAGATGATTTAGAGATGATTCACGAGAATGATTCCAGGAATAAAAGGGTTACCGTATGAGGAACGTCTGGCAGCTCTTGGACTGTATTCCCTGGAGCTCAGGAGAATGAGGGGGGATCTCATAGAAAAATTTGGAATGTTAAAAGGCCTGAAAAGATTAGATATGACAAAGTTATTTCCCATGGTAGGGGATTCTAGGACAAGAGGGCACACCTTCAGGATTAAAGAACGTCCTTTTAGAACTGAGCTGCGGAGAAATTACTTTAGTCAGAGGGTGGTAATTCTGTGGAATTTGTTGGCTGTGGAGGCCAAGTAATTGGGTGTATTTAAGGCAGAGATAGATAGGGTCTTGATCAGCCAGGGCATCAAAGGGTATGGGGTGAAAGCAGGTGAGTGGGGATGACTGAAAGAATTGAATCAGCCCATGAATGAATTGCGGAGCAGACTCAATGGGCCGAATAGCCTACTTCTGCTCCTATACCTTCTGGTCTTATGATCATATGATCATATCAGTTCCTGTCTTGAGTGGCGACTTGGATCCGGTCCAATTTGCCTCCCAAAGCAACAGGTCTACAGCAGATGCCATCTGCTGTTTTTCAACTTCAGTTGGCATTCAATACCATCATACCCCAGACACTGGTGGTGAAACTGCATCTCGACATCTCCCTCTGCAATTGAATACTGGACTTCTTAACAGTAAGGCCACAGAAAGTTCATGTGGGCAGCAATGTCTCTCGTCCCAATACACTGAGCACTGGTGCTTCTCCGGGTTGTGTGCTCAGTCCGTTGCTGTTCGCACTGCTGACGTATGACGGGATCCAACTCAAATTGTGTCATCAAGTTTGCAGATGACATAACAGTAGTTGGCCTTATCAAGAGCAATGATGAGACGGAGTATAGAGAGGAAGTGGAGTGGCTGGTGGATTGGTGTGAGAAGAACAACCTGTGCCTGAACGTGGAGAAGATACAGGAAATCATTGTAGACTTAAGAAAGGTGTAGATGAACCACCCCCCCCCCCCCCGCGAATACATGTCTCCTCTGTATAGAGAGTAAAGTGCACCAAGCTCCTGGGAGTTCCTATCACGGATGACTTCATCTGGTCCCTTAATATCACCTCCCTGAACAAGAAGACACAGCAACGCTTCCACTTCCCAGGAAGATTGAGGCAAGTAAGACCTACCCCGCCATCTTAACTGTGTTTTACAGGAGCATCGTTGAGAGTATCCTGACAAGTTGCATTTGCATTTCCATCCGGTATGGGAGCAGTCGAGCCATCGGACCAGAAGTCCCTACAAAGGACTATGATAACAGCTGAGAGGATAATAGTGGTCTCCCTAACATCCATTGGGGCATTTATCAGGAGTGCCGCATACGCAGGGCCCTTAGTATTATTAAGAATTCCACCCATCCATCCAGTATCCTCTATGACTTCTACTATCAGGCAGGAGACTCTGATGCATAAAAACAAGACTGGTCATGATGGGAAACAGTTTCTTTCCCCAGTCCATTAGGCTTCTGAACTCCCCGCCACATTGTGTTCAAAATGTCACTGGTTAATCTATTCCATACCTTACAATATTTAATATTAATGCACTTTAGCTTGTTATTCCTGTGTGATCCATCTATAAATTTTATCCTTATCTTTTTAAGTTATCCTGTGTTATTTGTGTTGTGTGTACTACTGTGCTTTACACCTTGGTTTGGAGAAACGTCTCATTTCTATATACTTTATATGGTTATGTACATGTATATAGTTAAATGACAATAAACCACTTGATTTGACTTGATCTCATTGGCTCTTCACACAACCCTGGAACATCTGGATAGCAAAGATGCATTTCATCAGGATGAAATTTATGCATTTTAACACCATCATCCCCTCAAAACTAATCAGTAAACTCAAGACCTGAGCCTTAATACCTCCTTGTGTAATTAAATCCTGGATTTTCTCAACTGCAGACCACAGTCAGTTTGGATCGGCAAAAACATCACCACCACAACCCCATCAGCACAGGAGCACCACAAAGATGTGTGCTTAGCCCCCTGCTCTATTCGCTTTACACCTACAACTGTGTGATTAAATACAGCTCAACATTATTTACAAGTTCGCTGATGGTATAATTGTTATGGGTCATATCAAAGGTGGTGATGAATCAGCATACAAGAGGGAGATTGAAAATTTGATTGAGTGGTGTCATAACAACAACCTCTCACTCAATGTCAGCAAGACTAAGGAACCAATTGTGGACTTCAGGAGAGGGAAACCAGAGGTCCATGAGCCAGCACTCATCAGAGGATCAGAAACTTTAAAATCCTGCAGGTCACTATCTTAGACGACTGTCCTGCATCCATCATATAATTGCAAAGAAAGCACAACAGCGCCTCTACGTCATCAGGTGTCTACAGAGATTTGGCATGTCATCAAAAACCTTGGCAAACTTCTATAGATGTTTGTGGAAAGTGTGCTGACTGCTACATTATAGCCTGGCATAGGAACACCAATGCCTTTGAGTGGAAAGTCTTATAAAAGGTAGTGGAATCAGCCCAGTTCATCGTGGGTAAAGCCCTCCCAACATCTACATGAAACACCGTAGAAATGCAGCATCCATCAACAAAGATCCTCACCACTCAGGCCATGTTCTTTTTCTCACTGCTATCAGATAGAAGGTACAAGTGCCCCAGGACTCGCACCACCAGATTCAAGAACAGTTACTACCCCTCAACCATCAGACTCCTAAACAAAAAGGGATAACTACAAACATTCTATTTCTGGTGTTCCCAAAACCAATGATCTCATTTGAAAGATTCTTTATTCATTGATCCTATTTACAGTTACTGCTCTATAGATTTGCTAAGTATGCCCACAGGAAAAAAAATCTCAGCATTGCATGTGGTGATATGTATGTACTCTGATAATAATTTTTTACTTTGAAAACAGTGGAAGGAGTGCATTACCTCCACTTCTACTACATCAAGTTCATCCAGCCTTCCATAAAAGTTGATATAATTGTCCTTGAAAATGCAGACCACCTTCACAACCTTGGCAGTATTCTTTCCTCAAAAGCAGACATTGATTCAGATCAACCACCACCCGAATAATGTTACTGGACCCTATGCAAGATTAAGGAAGAGAGTCTTTGAAGACCATAATCTAAGGTCCAAGCAAACCTTTTGGTCTATAGAGTAGTCTTCCTTCCTACGTTATTACATGGAGCTGAATCATGAGACAATCTACAGTAGGCACTTGAAAGCTCAGAAACAGTACCACCAAAGATCCTTATGAAAGACTCTGAGGATCATCTGCACTAACAGCAGCTTACTGGAGGAGGCCAACATGAACATCTCTACCACAATAAAGCAACAACAGCTCCGAGGGATAGTCATGTCATCTGGATGCCTATCTCATGTCTCCCCAAACAGATCCTTTGCACCCACTTGAAGGAAGGTCAGTGAGCCCGATGGTCAAAACACTTCAGCATAACATCTAAAAAACGGGAAGACACTGCATTCAATAGATGCACCTGGAGGAAATCTGTAGGAACCGAAGCAGGCCTTCTCCGAATCTAAAAATGGCCTAAGGAGAAGCAGCACTGATACATTAAGAAAATCCTATATATGACTTTGGGCTATTTCATCCTTACAGGTATGCCTTTTCCCAGGTAGGTTAATGTACTTACACAGAACAACCTGAGAGATTAAAGCAAAGCGTAAGAGGAAGATAGGTAAAATAGGTGAAAAAAGTGGTTTATGCCATTAAGTGTTGGAATCATGAACAGGTATGGATCAGCTGAAGTAAACATTTCTACTCTACATTTTCAATGCAATCCATGTAATTGTATGTAATGAAAAGTTGCAATTCATATCAAAGTGTCAACTTGATTCTCAGGTTGACAAAAGCTAGATTGATGGAAAAATATATAGCTAGGACCAGCTGGAAAAATGGGCTGAAAAATGGCAGATGGAGTTTAATACAGACAAGTGTGAGGTATTGCACGTTGAAAGGACAAACCAACATAGAACATACAGGGTTAATGGTAAGGCACTGAGGAGTGCAGTGGACCAGAGGGATCTGGGAATACAGATACAAAATTCCCTAAAAGTAGCGTCACAGGTAGATAGGGTCGTAAAGAGAGCTTTTGGTACATTGGCCTTTATTAGTCAAAGTATTGAGTATAAGAGCTGGAATGTTATGATGAGGTTGTATAAGGCATTGGTGAGGCCGAATCTGGAGTATTGTGTTCAGTTTTGGTCACCAAATTACAGGAAGGATATAAATAAGGTTGAAAGAGTGCAGAGAAGGTTTACAAGGATGTTGCCGGGACTTGAGAAACTCAGTTACAGAGAAAGGTTGAATAGGTTAGGACTTTATTCCCTGGAGCATAGAAGAATGAGGGGAGATTTGATAGAGGTATATAAAATTATGATGGGTATAGATAGAGTGAATGCAAGCAGGCTTTTTCCACTGAGGCAAGGGGAGAAAAAAACCAGAAGACATGGTTAAGGGTGAGGGGGGAAAAGTTTAAAGGGAACATTGGGGGGGGCTTCTTCACACAGAGAGTGGTGGGGGTATGGAATGAGCTGCCAGACAAGGTGGTAAATGCGGGTTCTTTTTTAACATTTAAGAATAAATTGGGCAGATACATGGATGGGAGGTGTATGGAGGGATATGGTCCGTGTGCAGGTCAGTGGGACTAGGCAGAAAATGGTTCAGCACAGCCAAGAAGGGCCAAAAGGCCTGTTCTGTGCTGTAGTTTCTATGGTTCTAGGTAAAAACAGCTACGACTAGATGGAAAACAGACAAAAGGTACATTTGTAATTGTAATCTTCTGTACCTAGTGTAACCTACTGAATCTGTGGGATTAATTCTCGAAGCTACAGTAGGACTGTAAATGTGATTTTTCACATGTACTCCAGTAATTCTTTTACTACTTGGAACGTGGAGCGGGTGAATTTAAAACAAGCCATGCATACACAGGCAGTGCAATATCTAAGAGAAGGACATGCTAAAAGTCTACACCAGCGCTGCTGAAAATCAACAGTAACAAAAAGTGCAGCTCAGAAAATCAGCTGCATTAACCCACTTACAATCACTATTCGAGCCGATGTGAGCCTCACAATTACTTAAGGAAACAAATTTCCACCCTCAGAGGGTAAAATATAAAATGTGTAAATAGTAATTACTAAACTTTAACGTGTTGGATACAAATTGTAAAAGCCAGGTATATGAAACTAGCTACATGTGGTATAATCCTTTCTAAAAGTATTATTGTTTTGGCTTTGCCATGACATGGAAAAGCTCTAAATAAAAGACAACAATGAACAATTGCTCTGGCCTTTTGCTGCAATTTGATTAGTGTGGCCAAGGAGTATTGATTTACGTGACTGAAAATGAAGAGAAAATGGACTCTTACCTGAAATTCCAAATTGTTTGTATTTTTTGTTGTCACTTTTGCTTCACTCCTAGTCTCTTTTATAGTTCCTGCTGATAAACAAGTAAAAACTAAGTTTTAAAATCTGAATTGATGGAATAGGAATTTCATACTTTTTATATTCACATTTTTCCACCTGCAATTGCTAACATGAAAAATAAGGACTGAAATAGCAAAAACTAAAAATGACCTGATAAATAATTAACAATGCAAACTAATGGTTGAGTTGGTAAGGAAGGCAAGTACAATATTAGCATTCATTTCAAGAGGTCTAGAATATAAGAGCAGGGATGTGATGCTGAGGCTTTATGAGGTACTGGTGAGGCCTCTCCTTGAGTACTGTGAACAGTTTTGGGCTCCTTATCTTAGAAAAGATGTGCTAGCATTGGAGAGGGTTCAGAAGAGGTTCACAAGGATGATCTGTGAATGAAAGGGTTATCATATATGGTATGTTTGATGGCTCTGGGCCTATCCTCGCTGGAATTTAGAAGGTAGTGGGGGTGGGGGGGGGGTAATCTCATCGAAACTTTTTGAATGCTGAAAGGCCTAGACAGAGTAGATGTGGAAAGGATGTTTCCCATGGTGGGGAAGTCTAGGACAAGAGGGCCCAGCCTTAGGATAGAAAGGCATCCATTTAAAACAGATGTGGAGAAATTCCTTTAGCCAGAGGGTGGTGAATTTAAGGAAATTGTTACCACAGTTCGTTGCGTATATTCAAGATGGAGACTGATAGATTCTTGATTGGCCATGGCATCAAAGGTTTTAGGGAGAAGGTCGGGGAGTGGTACTGAGGAGGGGAAAAGGGATCAGCCGTGATTGAATGGTGGCACAGACTCAATGAGACAAATGGCCTAATTCTGCTATGTCTTATGGTCTGATGCACATACTGCACAGTTCTTCAAAAAGGATGATTTACACTTTAAGCTATATTCATTCCTTATGCAGTAGTGATGCATGTATGTATTGTAACGTGATACACTCATTTGATTCTTTTTTTTAGCAACTCTTCAAAAAAATTAAAATGTTTTCATCCTTCTGTTTCATTGACATTTCCTTAAAAGTTTGTGAAATGCACTAACAATATGCAAATTTTATCTACTCTAATATTATTATGGCAAAAAACAACATCCTTATGGACTGAGATGGGGATAACTCTGATACTGGGTAATGGCAAGGATCTTTGAAGAAATTGTCCATTTCTGGTCGCCTCACTATAGGAAGGATGTGGAAGCATTGGAAAGGGTACAGAGGAGATTTACCAGGATGTTGCCTGGTTTAGAGAGTATGCATTATGATCAGAGATTAAGGGAGCTAGGGCTTTACTCTCTGGAGAGAAGGAGGATGAGGGGAGACATGATAGAGGTGTACAAGATAATAAGAGGAATAGATAGAGTGGATAGCCAGCGCCTCTTCCCCAGGGCACCACTGCTCAATGCAAGAGGACATGGCTTTCAGGTAAGGGGTGGGAAGTTCAAGGAGGATATTAGAGGAAGGTTTTTTACTCAGAGAGTGGTTGGTGCGTGGAATGCACTGCCTGAGTCAGTGGTGGAGGCAGATACACTAGTGAGATTTAAGAGACTATTAGACAGGTATATGGAGGAATTTAAGGTGGGGGGTTATATGGGAAGCAGGGTTTAAGGGTCGGCACAACATTGTGGGCCGAAGGGCCTGTACTGTGCTGTACTGTTCTATGTTACTTTATACAAGTCAGAACCTCCAAGTGACTGAAATGAAAAAGCCAAAAAAAAAGGCCATGGAACAATCTTCAACAGAAAGGCCATATTTTGGACTCGCTTTGTTTAGCTGGGGCACTCCAAAGACAGCAGCTACACTTCCAAGGCTTAAGGCTATAAAATATTATGAGCGGAACTTCAAATTGCCTCTATCTAGTATAAGACCCATCATAATAAGTGTTTCTAGGATAAAGGGTTATAAAAATGTTTATGTCGTAGGCTGCAAAATACACCTAGGATTACAGAGTAAATTCTCCCTCAGTTGCTTATATATCTGTCCAACATTGTCTAACTTTTAAACACAAGTTCTATGACTGCTATTTATTGCACTCTGTACAGTAGCACATGCTCATACTCTGGGTTACATTCAATTGAAGTTCATGCAATTGTAAATGAGTTCAAAATAGAGCTGAGCTTGAAGAATGCACAATTCCTTTAGCAAAATGCTTATAACCTAGGTTGATTGTTACACATTGTTACACATCATCTGCAACATGCACTTGTTAGAGCAAGGTCTTAAAATTATCGCAAGGAAGTGTAAGGCAATTGGAGACCAGGCCTTGTCCCAGGGCTGTGCAACATGTAACTGTGGGCAACATCCGCATATACTCAACTTGCACATTCTCCACTCTCATAGACAGATGGACACACAATGTTCATAGTTTTGCTGACTGCCTATTCCTTCCAAAATACCCCACCCTTCCCATCAACCCCCTCCCTCTAAGCTTGTAGCCCTTTGTCAATTCCACTCCAGAAGAAAGACCACCCCAAGGTTTGCCATAAATTTATAGTATATGATCACATCCGGACGTTGAACTCTCAAGTCAACTCTTGCACAGGATGATGAGCCTTACACTAGACAGGCAGTGAAGGCAGTGATCTTTTACCTCCATTGCACAACACTGCCCCCAGCATTAATACGCTGTAAGATGCTGGAAAACTTGGATCACTTTTGTCAACATAGGCAGACATTAATAATGAAATTCATAATCACTTCCAGCATGCTCTGGCTGACTTGAGAAAAGATCTCCGTGGAAAGAAATTCTGCCATGTGTTTGTTCAACATTCTTAAAAAAAATCATAGAACATACATAGAATAGTACAGCACAGTACAGGCCCTTCAGCCCACAATGTTGTGCCGACCCTTAAACCCTGCCTCCCATATAAGCCTCCGCCTTAAATTCCTCCATATACCTGTCTAGTAGTCTCTTAAACTTCACGAGTGTATCTGCCTCCACCACTGACTCAGGCAGTGCATTCCACGCACCAACCACTCTCTTAGTAAAAAACCTTCCCCTAATATCCCCCTTGAACTTCCCACCCCTTACCTTAAAGCCATGTCCTCTTGTGTGCCCTGGAAAAGAAGCGCTGGCTATCCACTCTATCTATTCCTCTTATTATCTTGTACACCTCTATCATGTCTCCTCTCATCCTCCTTCTCTCCAAAGAGTAAAGCTCTAGCTCCCTTAATCTCTGATCATAATGCATACTTTCTAAACCAGGCAGCATCCTGGTAAATCTCCTCTGTACCCTTTCCAATGCTTCCACATCCTTCCTATAGTGAGGTGACCAGAACTGGACACAGTACTCCCAAGTGTGGCCTAACCAGAGTTTTATACAGCTGCATCATTACATCGCGACTCTTAAACTCTATCCCTCCACTTATGAAAGCTAACATCCCATAAGCTTTCTTAACTACCCTATCCACCTGTGAGGCAACTTTCAGCGATCTGTGGACATGTACCCCGAGATCCCTCTGCTCCTCCACACTACCAAGTATCCTGCCATTTACTTTGTACTCTACCTTGCAGTTTGTCCTTCCAAAGTGTACCACCTCACACTTCTCTGGGTTGAACTCCATCTGCCACTTCTCAGCCCACTTCTGCATCCCATCAATGTCTCTCTGCAATCTTTGACAATCCTCTACACTATGTACAACACCACCAATCTTTGTGTCATCTGCAAACTTGCCAACCCACCCTTCTACCCCCACATCCAGGTCGTTAATAAAAATCACGAAAAGTAAAGGTCCCAGAACAGATCCTTGTGGGACACCACTAGTCACAATCCTCCAATCTGAATGTACTCCCTCCACCACCACCCTCTGCCTTCTGCAGGCAAGCCAATTCTGAATCCACCTGGCCAAACTTCCCTGGATCCCATGCCTTCTAACTTTCTGAATAAGCCTATCATGTGGAACCTTGTCAAATGCCTTACTAAAATCCATATAGATCACATCCACTGCACTACCCTCATCTATATGCCTGGTCACCTCCTCAAAGAACTCTATCAGGCTTGTAAGACACGATCTGCCCTTCACAAAGCCATGCTGACTGTCCCTGATCAGACCATGATTCTCTAAATGCCTACAGATCCTATCTCTAAGAATCTTTTCCAACAGCTTTCCCACCACAGACGTAAGACTCACTGGTCTATAATTACCCGGACTATCCCTACTACCTTTTTTGAACAAGGGGATAACATTCGCCTCCCTCCAATCCTCCGGTACCATTCCCGTGGACAACGAGGACATAAAGATCCTAGCCAGAGGCTCAGCAATCTCTTCTCTCGCCTCGTGGAGCAGCCTGGGGAATATTCCATCAGGCCCTGGGAACTTAACTGTCCTAATGTATTTTAACAACTCCCAACACCTCCTCTCCCTTAATATCAACATGCTCCAGAACATCAACCTCACTCATATTGTCCTCACCATCATCAAGTTCCCTCTCATTGGTGAATACCGAAAAGAAGTATTCATTGAGGACCTCGCTCACTTCCACAGCCTCCAGGCACATATTCCCACCTTTATCTCTAATTGGTCCTACCTTCACTCCTGTCATCCTTTTTTTCTTCACATAATTGAAGAATGCCTTGGGGTTTTCCTTTACCCTACTTGCCAAGGCCTTCTCATGCCCCCTTCTTGCTCTTCTCAGCCCCTTCTTAAGCTCCTTTCTTGCTTCCCTATATTCCTCAATAGACCCATCTGATCCTTGCTTCCTAAACCTCATGTATGCTGCCTTCTTCCACCTGACTAGATTTTCCATCTCACTTGTCACCCATGGTTCCCTCACCCTACCATTCTTAATCTTCCTCACCGGGACAAATTTATCCCTAACATCTCGCAAGAGATCTCTAAACATTGACCACATGTCCATAGTACATTTCGCTGCAAAAACATCATCCCAATTCACACCCGAAGTTCTAGCCTTATAGCCTCATAATTTGCCTTTCCCCAATTAAAAATTTTCCTTTGCTCTCTGATTCTATCCTTTTCCATGATAATGCTGAAGGCCAGGGAGCGGTGGTCACTGTCCCCCAGATGCTCACCTACTGAGAGATCTGTGACCTGACCCGGTTCATTACCTAGTACTAGATCTAGTATGGCATTCCTCCTGGTTGGCCTGTCCACATACTGTGACAGGAATCCGTCCTGGACACACTTAACAAACTCTGCCCCATCTAAACCCTTGGAACTAATCAGGTGCCAATCAATATTAGGGAAGTTAAAGTCACCCATGATAACAACCCTGTTATTTTTGCACCTTTCCAAGATCTGCCTCCCAATCTGCTCCTCTGTATCTCTGCTACCAGGGGGCCTACAGAATACCCCCAATAGAGTAACTGCTCCCTTCCTGTTCCTGACTTCCACCCATATTGACTCAAAAGAGGATCCTGCTACATTACCCACCCTTTCTGTAGCTGTAATAGTATCCCTGACCGGTAATGCCACCCCTCCTCCCCTTTTTCCATCCTCCCTATCCCTTTTAAAGCACTGAAATCCAGGAATATTGAGAATCCATTCCTGCCCTGGTGCCAGCCAAGTCTCTGTAATGGCCACTACATCATAATTCCATGTATGTATCCAAGCTCTCAGTTCATCACCTTTGTTCCTGATGCTTCTTGCATTGAGGTACACACATTTCAGCCCTTCTACCTTACTGTCTTTACACCGTTTATTCTGCTTCTCTTTCCTCAAAGCCTCTCTATATGTTAGATCTGGCTTTACTCCATGCACTTCTTTCACTGCTCTATCACTCTGGGTCCCATCCCCCTCGCAAATTAGTTTAAACCCTCCCGAACCACGCTAGCAAACCTACCTGCAAGGATATTGCTCCCCCTCGAGTTCAGGTGCAACCCACCCAATCTGTACAGGTCCCACCTTCCCCAGAAGAGATCCCAATGATCTAAAAATCTAAAACCCTGCTCCCTGCACTAACTCCTCAGCCACGCATTCAACTGCCATCTCCTCCAATTTTTACCATCACTGTCACGTAGCACTGGCAGCAATCCTGAGAACGCCACCCTTGAGGTCCTATTCTTCAGCCTTCTGCCTAGTTCCCGAAACTCACACTTCAGGACCTCATCCCTCTTCCTGCCTATGTCGTTGGTTCCAACATGTATCACGACTTCTGGTTGCTTTCCCTCTCGTACCAGGATGTCGTGCACCCGGTCAGAGACATCCTGGACCCTGGCATCCGGGAGGCAACAAACCATGCGGGTGTCCTTCTCACGTCCACAAAATCTCCTGTCTGCTCCCCTAACTATAGAGTCTCCAATGACGACAGCTCTCCTCTTCTCCGTCCCACCCTTCTGCACCACAGGGTCAGACTCAGTGCCAGAGGCCCTGCCACCGTGGCTCACACCTGGTCGGTCGTCCCCGCCAACAGTATCCAGGAAGGTAAACTTATTATTCAGGGGAATGGCTACAGGGGTGCTCTGCACTACCTGTCTACTCACCTTCGCTTTCCCCCCTCTGACTGTCACCCAACAACCTGCTTCCGACAGCCTAGGTGTGACTACCTCCCGGTAGCTCTCATCTATGACTGCCTCATTCTCCCTTATGAGTCGAAGGTCATCCAGCTGCTGCTCCAGATTCCTTACACGGTCTTCCAGATCACCCAGCCATATGCACTTCTGGCAGATGTGACTCTGCGGGAGAGGGGAGTTTCCCCAAGACTGCCACATCTCACATGAGAGGCACATCACCATCTCAGGAGACATTGTAAAAACTAACTGGGAACAAGCTCGTCCTCCGTCTCTTCTCGTCGAAGCCTCAAAGCTCCACTCCTTCACTGGCCCACTCACACACTGAAATATCCTCGCTTAAATATCTAGAAAACCCAGTGAGCAACAATTAATGATTTGTGTCTGATCAAAGGTGGGGCACTGTCTTGTGGGAGTTTTATATTAGGTTCTGCAACCTCCACAGGCTGGATAGGTAGTAGTTATATCTAGTGACAACAAGTATGTGTGTCAGATCACACTTTGAAAAGATGTTTCTTTTAACAGTTCAGTTAATTATAACCCCATTAACCCTGTCAAACTCAGTAAATCACACGTTTTGGTTTCTCATGGCTGAGATGTATCCTTACAATATGGAGCATTAAAATCTATAACTCCCCAAGTCAACATTATACGGTGGAGTCTGTAACTGGGGCAAACTTGCAAAGTAATTTGTTTGATAGTAGTTTACTTATTTCAAAACTATAATTGCATCTTTATGTATAACTGTAAGTGCAATACTGATGAAGGGTCTCGGCCCAAAATGTCAACTGTTCATTTCCCTCCAAAGGTGTTGCCTGACCTCCGGAGTTCCTCCTCCATTTTGTGTGCATTGCTCTAGATTTCTAGCACCTGCAGAACCTCTTGTGTCTTACGTCTTTATGTTATATATACCAAATAAGCCAAAAAGTCTCATAGGACACTACAAATTAAATTTGTTTTTAGTATTCAAGACCAGATTTGTTCTTAGTTGAACAGTATGAACAGTTAAACATACAACACAGTAGTATCAACTCATTGTACTGTACTTCATTTCTAAAATGCAGCTTTATTGCTAGATTCCAATCAACTCAAATAATTTTCTTTGAAGTGAGTAACAGAGTTTAAAACCCAGTCACTAATAAAGCCACATCTATGAAGATCACATTTGTAATTTACCTTGTGTTTTTGTCTTGTGTTTTGATTTCAACAACTTCTTGCTTGAAATCTCTACAGCAGAGCTTATCTTGTTCTTTTGTGCCATCACAAGAAGCTGAAAAGGAACCACAAACAATAAGAATATAATGCAAATGGCTACATTTTCAGGTTCAAGGAATATTAATGGATGAATTTAACAGCTGTTCATGGTTATGCAAGGAATTGCTAGAACAAAAAAATGATATTATGATCTGAAACTCTTTTATAAGGGATTGATGGCTACAGGCGGCTGTTGAGGCAAGACACTGGATATATCTACAGTGGAGGTCTACAAGTTCTCATTATTAACAGCATCAAAGGTTACAGGGAGAAAGGAGACTAGGGTTGAGAGGGAAAATAAATCAACCATGATCCAAAGCAGGAGCTGACTCAATGGGCCAAATGTCCTAATTCTGTTGTTTGGTTTTATTATAGGACCAGTTCTCGAAACACCATTGGAATATCTGAAGGATTTTTTCCCCTCTAGGGTTATTAGGGTATGAAATAAAACACTGCTGTTATAATTGAAGCCATTATAATCAGTTCACCTAAATACCAAAAGTAAAATTAAGCATTAAATCAAGGGAGACTAGAGAATTAACATTTTCATTCTTCAAAGAAATGATTAATAAAAACAAAACAAAAATAACTTCTGCATGGCACAAAAGATAGATTTACAAGCAGATGTTATCAATGATTAATGCATTATGCCCTTTCTCTAACAACATTATTCCACTCCTTTGGCAATTTTCTTCTGCCCTAGTACATCATGTGCTTTTTATTCATGATGGCATTTCCACTATTTTGTTTCAGCTTACAGTTGACAAACAGTGTAGATTTCAGTGATTTTTCTGAGCCAGCTTCTAACCTTCGCAACACACACTAAAAATGCTGGAGGAACTCAGCAGGTCAGGACTTCTGCTTTCCATTCCAGGGTCTCGGCCTGTAACATCAACAGTTTACTCTTTTCCATAGATGCTGCCTGACCTGCTGAGTTCCTCCAGCATTTATGTGTGTTACTTTGGATTTCCAGCATCTGCAGATTTTCTCATGTTTCCAATTCAAACCTTACCTGACAAGTACTGTACTTGTGGTTTTCAGTGAAATTAAGTACAGTGGATTCCAGTTAATTGGGACACATCAGGAACAGTACATTTTGGCCCAATTAAGGAGCTGCCCAAATTAGCTGAAGTTTCATGGAAACTTGTCTCAAAACAAGTACCATAAAACTATGTATTGTTTCTTAATAGTTCTCGATGGAGGAATTCATACAGTGTACATTCTGTATTTTTATGATTGACTGTAAATGAACAAAATCAGTGCAGGCACCTAGTGCAGATAATGAACTGCTTTCACACAATGCTTTCAAAAATTACATCCTCCAAATCTTCATTTCCATTGTAACATTCAAGATGAATGTTGACACCTTCACATTCGTTGTAGTTCCTAACTTGCTAAAGTAGTGAAATCATTTCATTTTCACTCCTGGCCATTTCTCACATCTCTAAACCTGAATGCTTGAAGCGACAGTGCGCAAAACAATTCTGAATTGTCTGAATTCTTATTTCTTGCTAATTATCAGTGACAAAAATCATTGCTTTTTGAACACAAACACACGCACCTAATGCTATTTAAAAACTCTTTGCTCGAAGCACAGTGTAGTGTCTAATGGCCACGCAAGTGCACGCAACTGTTTAAACTAACACTGTTTGGCAACAGTCTCCTGTGGCATAGTGTCCCACATAAATGAAGTAAATCCTGGCTATTTTCTCCATTAATTTTTGTTCTTTAAGAGTCGTTCCAAATAAGAGGCTGCCCCAATTAACCAGAATCCACCGTACTCCAGCTAACATACCTTACAGCACTTTGCCCAGGGATCATACATACCTACATTCCTCCTGATTTCTACATGAGAGTATCACAAGTTACATTAATAAAAAGCACTGAAAGTAAGTTTTTTTTAAAAAACAGAACTCAGTGCTAGGTCCACAAGACAATACACATTGTAATCCAGTGCCCACAAACACGACTAATACATGTTAATCAGCATTACAGTTTACAAGAACTTCAAGACATCAAATGATATTTTATAGACATGACAGTTTTAGCAAATGATCAAAGAACAAATATCGCACATGCACAAATAAAAGCAAAACCACCAGAATTCATCTTCCTGTTTTCTTTACCCAAAAAACCAAAGAAAAGGTCATAGTTCCTTCCTGCAACAGTAGCAATTACAAGGGATACAGAAATCCAAAATTATTACCCATTATTGCCGAGTAGCCAAATTATGCAGGTCATAGATCACAATAGATTTCCTTTATTCTTTTTTTTAAATGTGTGTTGTTGGCACTGGCCAGCTTTTACTCCCAATCCTAAAATAAAGTTCATCAATGGTGGATGCCAAGTGAACAAAGGAACAAAGTTGGAACTGATGTCAGAATCAGAATCAGGTTTAATATCACCGGGATATGTCATGAAATTTCGGCAGCAGTACAAAGCAATACATAATAATAGAAAAAAACTGTGAATTACAGTGTGTGTAGTTAAATTAGTGCAAAAATAGAAATAAAAAAGCAGTGAGGTAATGTTTATGGGTTCAATGTCCATTCAGAAACGGGATGGCAGAAGGGAAGAAGCTGTTCCTGAATCACTGTATGCGTGCCTTCAAGTTTTTGTACCACCTTCCTGATGGTAGCAATAACAAGGCATGACCTGGGTGATGAGGGTTCTTTATGATGGATGCCGCCTTTTAGAGGCATCACTCCTTGAAAATTTCCTGGATGCTGGAGAAGCTAGTAGTGCCCATGATGGAGCTGATTAAGCTTACAATCCTCTGCAGCTTCTTTCAATCCTGTTCCATGGTCTCCCATACCAGACAATAATGCAGTCAGTTAGAATGCTCTCCATGGTACACCTGTAGAAATTTGCGAGTAACTTCTGTGGCATACCAAATCTCCTCAAACTGTTGCGAGATGTCCCACATCTCTCTCCTGATATAAAAGGTTCATTGTTTAGATTCTTATGAATAAAAGCTTCACTGAGGCCAATCAACATGTACTCTCCAGAGAAATGCACGTATTTAGGCAATGGGAATCTGGCAGAAAGAGGGAAGACAATCACCAAACCAAATGCATTGCTTTGGAGACTAAATTTTGATATGTTATTAAAATAAATAGTGCAGTAATGCTTGGAAAGAACCACTTATAAGTTATTACAATAGCTCTATTGCATAACAAGAGCATTTTCAAAGTCTTATCTATTATCAAAGTACGCACACTGCATACAACTTTGAGATTCGTCTCCTTACAGGCAGTCACAAAACAAAGGAACCCAATAGAACCCATTAGAAAAACATCCAATGTACAGGAAAAAAACAAATTGTGCAAAGAATAAAAGCAAGCAATCAACTGCGGTTTATGAAGGTGTGTCCACAACCAGGAGGTCAGTCATCACTGTAGTCTTAGTTTAGCTCAAAGACGAGTAAACTTCGCAAAGCAGCGACTTGAACTGGCCCATCCTTAGTCTCTGCCCCCAACACCCTGACCTTTTTAACCTGGCTCAGCACTTAAATTGTCCAAATCTCAGGTTGTTCCTCACTCTCAGACCCAGGCCCAACTACTTCGATATGCTCTCAGGCCTGGGCCCTTGTCACCTCGATTCGGCCCAACCTTTCCAATTCAGCCCGATGCTTAAATCAATCAAAACTCAGTTGTACATGCTTCGCCACAACCGCCCTGCCCCTTCAAGACTTCAGTTCACACCTTTGATGTTTTGATGTTTATGACAGAGCCAAAAGGTTTTGACTAATATTATAAGACATACGAGCAGAATTAGGCCATTCAGCCCATCAAATCTGCTCCTCTATTCCATCATGGCTGATTTATTAACCTTCTCAATCCTGTTCTCCTGCTTTCTCCCTGGAATCCTTGACACCTTTACTAATCAAGAACTTACCAACCTCTGCTTTAAATATACCCAATAACTAGGCCTCCACAGCTGCCTGTGGCAATGAATTCCTCAGATTCACTGCCCTCTGGTTAAAAAAAATCCTCTTCATCTCTGTTCTAAAGAGATGTATATTTTATGAGAAACAAACTTAATAAAAAGGATTGAGGATAGAGCTGGAAAGATACTAAACTATATCACTTTTTTAAAATTTAAAACCAGGTCTTTTGGCAATTCCTCAGTTGTTCAACAGTAACAATACTAGCATGTGTCTCCACAGTATTTTAAAAATTCAATTACTGAAAATAAAGAACACACGTGAAGTGTTAAGAGAGGCACAGCATTAATAAACAGAACATGTGCTGATACTGCTTTCAAAGTACTTTTGAAATTAGAACATTCACTTTTTACTGCTAAAACAAATCATTAATGGTAGATATTGTAATTTTGTCTAGTTCCCTTAATTTCCTCTGTATGAACTGATTTTTGATATAAAGA
This sequence comes from Mobula hypostoma, assembly GCF_963921235.1. Classification (NCBI taxonomy): domain Eukaryota; kingdom Metazoa; phylum Chordata; class Chondrichthyes; order Myliobatiformes; family Myliobatidae; genus Mobula; species Mobula hypostoma. The sequence goes on from NC_086098.1 coordinate 39,095,242, forward strand.
AAATTGCACACTCAAAGTAGATTATTTGCTCTCTTCGTTCACTCATTATCTTCACCGCACGGTTTCTTAATTTGCTTCCCACTGAGCTCCAGTTTTTAGAACAATTCTGCCCTCAGGTTCTACTTTTGATTAGTTCTCTATTTGGTTTTCCCTTGAAATTCTATGTAACATTGTTTCCATTTACTTTGAGTATTATTTCAATTCCAGCACTGTTTACTCATACTTTTTCTGCATGTTTCTTTGTCTGTACTACTGTTTTTTGACTGCAACACCATGCCCTCTTACACTGGTACCTATTTTTCTGCAACTCTTCAGAATTATTCATCAGTGTTCCCATTCTGCTACAATACCAAACTGGCTCTGACAGGCAAAGATGATCGTAACAAAAATGATTAATCCTTCATCTTGGTCCACCTGCAGCCTTCAACATTGGTGAAAACTGTATCTCCCTTCAATAAACATTTTCTACTCTATTCCAGCAGGGAACCACACTAGAATTAATTCTGACCCCATTTAGACACAAGTATTTGATCACTTGCAAAGACTTTCCTTCCCATACTCCAAATGGTACATCTGTTTCCTGAAAATTTATTTTTGGATAAATTCTCATCTAGATTCTGCCCTTTGGGAAAGATCACTTGCAAACACCTTCAATTTCCATATGTTGATGACACACATCTCTTAACCTGTGTTGACCATAAAGACCATAAACATTGGAGCAAAATTAGGCCATTTGGCTCATGTAAATGTACCATCTGATTGGACTACACTGTCACTGTGGTAATGAGTTTCACAGACTCACCACCTTCTGGCTAAAGAAAGAAATTTCTCATCTCTGTTCTAAAGGGAAATCCTTCTATTCTGAGGCTGTGCCCTAGGTTAGACTCTCCCACTATTCAAAACATCCTCTGTACTTCTACTCTTAACTGGTTATTTCAATATTCGGTAGGTTTCAATGAGATCCTCCCCCACTTCCTCTAAACTAATTCTTCAAAACTTTTCCTGTTCATGTGCCTTTCAAATTTTGATAATGTACCTGCTGCTACCACTTTCTCTGGCAGCTCATTCCATATACTGACCCCGTCCCAGGTGAAAAAATTACTCAGACTCCTATTAAACCTTTTCCCTCCCTCCTTCCTGAATCCCAAACCCTGGGTAAATGACCATGTGCATTCAACCCTATCTATGCCCTCATGATTTTATACACCTCAATAGTATCACCCGCATTCCCTGATGCTCCAATGAAAACAGTCCCAACCTGCTCAATCTCTCAAGAGTGGCGATGAGGAGAGGGAAAGGAAGGAGAAACCATGTATTTGGAAAAGCAAAGCCACTGATTTGTACCTTCCTGGATCAGGCCCACCAGCTGTAACCACCCTTTTTTTTTCTGGACCATCATCTGTTGTCCCTACCTGCCTCTGCTCACCTATGCCGGATAAGGACAGCCAGCACACACTCATGTAGGATAGTAGGTTCCAAGTAAAGCAGTCTTGATGAGCCACCTCCAGAAAGCAAAGATGGAATTTCAGTTTTGCCTTGTGTCAAAGTGATAAAGCATTTTAACAGTTTTGTTATCACATTCATAAAAAAACTTCAAAACACTAAAGTCTAATAATTTTTAAAAATCACATTTTCTCTATTCTGCTTGTCAAAAATCCTCATTGACACATGTGGGGCATTTGATTCCAAATGACTTTAGGGCCACACATGACTAAAGTTACCAATTTCCATCACTCTCATATCCATGCCTACCTTCATCTGGTTCTGCAAACCTCATCAAGATTTAAGTTGACTGATGTACTCCTGTATTGCACCATTTATAAACCTGAGATGATACAAACACTGCAGTCTTAACTCACATAAAGTCACCATTCACCCATCATCCTGAGCACCCAGATTTTTGTCACTTCATATCAAGCAACTCAATTTAAAAATTGTTCCTTGCTTTCTGATTCTTCTACATCTTTTACACCCCTTCTGGCGCTGTGAAATTACACCCTGTGGCTAGCCAATCAACCAACAACAAACTTAATGTTCTATCACTGACAGTGATGCCTCCAGATCCAAAGCCCTAAAAAAGGTATTACTTTGGGACAAAAGACCAAAAGCTTGGTCATTCTCTTTTCAAGTTGTTTTATTTATATTTTGTTTGACAACTATTCCCATTGAGAATATATAATTCATTCTTTATGTAGTTTTGACTGCTTTAAAGATCAGCACTTTGAAGTATTCACCTTTTTTTAAGGCCTATGCAGCGTAGCAGTTAGAGTAATGCTTTACAGCACCAGCTGTAAGATAAGGTTTCAATTCCCAATGCTATATGTAAGGAGTTTGTATGTTCTCTCTGTGACTGTGTGGGTTTCCTCTGGGTGCCCTTGTTTCTTTCCACAATTTAAAGGTATACAGGTCAGGATTAGTGAGCTGTGGGCATGCTATGTTTTGTTTGTGCCAGAGCATGGTGACATTTATGGGCTGCCCTGCATATTCTCAGCACAAACAATACATTTCACTGTATGTTTGATGTTCTGGGGTACATGAGAAAAATAACGCTGATCTTAAATATTGATCTTTTGCTCATAGCTTTTTATATTTTTTATTCTAAAACTAATCATCAACAGACTTAGTTTCTGTTGATTGCTATGCATATTTTCAACTATTTTCCCTCCTAGAAGTCATTGGTATCATCCTGCTGACATGACACCTCTACTTCTTGGGTGGGGTGTATGGAGTGTCAGGGGGAACATGTCACATCCTTTTAAGGCAGTTAGTCCATCTTTGGTCCCCAGCTGGCACTCAGCTCTCACCTGTGGCTCCCTGTAGCTGTTTGCATGCGACAGCGGCCACACCCCGGGCAACGGCTTCGATAAGCCGGCTAAACCAGGTGAGGGTAGCCGACGGGTCTCAAACCCTCGGTGAGATAGGGAGTTGTCTATCCCATCATGCGAAGACTCCTTCGGATTGAGTGGACAAGACCAATGGAAGGTCCAACAGTCAAGAAGGCGATCTCTGCAAGCGTCGTGGAACGTGTAGAACACGATAAGACACAGAAGATGTCCTGGTCATCCACTGCACCTAGTCCCATCTCCAGCCGTCTCGACTTGTCTTGCCACTGGATCCAGATGGGAATTGGGAAGAGAGAGTGAGGCTGACGCTGCGCAGCTCTCCCTCACTTAAATCCAAATCACGCGCTAGTCCCGACACTAATGGTGTCGAAGTCTTCATCGACGCGATGGACGAACAACAACTTCTTGGGTGCACACAATTTGCTTTCCCCAAGTCACTCTTCTACTACCAGATAAGTCATTTCCTTTCTATGAATTTCTTTACAGTGGATTCAGATCATGAACTATAAATTATGAAGAACTTGCAGGCTATAAAACCCTTTTATTCCTTCACACCACTATTCACGTTAATACTACATGCAAACAAAACATACTCCCATCTTATTTTTGCATTTCAATTTCTTCAGAACAGCACTGTATCTCAATAAATAAACAAACATGGAAGCAGGCTCATCTGCCCACTGAATCCAAGCTGACCATCAACTATTTATGCAAACTCTTATATTCTCAACAGTTACCACCAACCCCAGGTTTTTGGAATGTGAGGGGAAGCAGGAGTACCCTCAGGAAACACAAGCAATGACAGAGAGAATTCGTAAACTCCACACAGGCAGTACCCAAGATCAGGAGTGAACCTATGTCTCTGAAGCCATGAAGCAACAGCTCTACTAGCTGCGTTACTCTTTCCAATGAAGGCTAACATTTATCAGAAAAAAACTTCGGCAACAAGTCGTTGGTTGCAGAGCTAAAGAATGACAATTGTACTTTGTGAGCTCAAAAAATGCAGACAGTAAAAGAGTAATCATCAACAAGTCTAGATGGCAAAAGAAATCATAAGATCTGGTAACATTTCCTGAAATAAAACACCTTGATGCAAAACAATCTGTTGTAAATTTACCGCAGAGGAATCGGCTTGTTCTTCTCAACCGTATGCAACCGTATGCAGCAATCCCTATTTAGAAACACAAAAAGAGCCATACTCCTCCTCCTCAGAGTATACAGATAACAGCCACTTTAAAAGCAGTATCAGCACATCTGGCCTACAGAATTGGCCACTGACAGGCTATTCACTGCAATATTAATACTGAAGCTTTTAAACTTTTAAATATCCTAATTTTGGAAGACAAACTTCAATAACGACCATCTCATAAGAGTCCCGTTAGGAATTTTGCTTGTCCTCCTCCCCCCCCCCAACAATAGGAGATGCACAAATTTGATCAAACGTGGTGAATAACGACAAACAGGTCTGCCCAGCTCCTGCACAAACACACTCACATGGACACAATGCAGGTTATGGAGGGGGAAGCAGCTTTCAATCAAAAAGAACCACTGATCTTCTCAGTCCAAGAGGTAATTTAAAAAAATCTATTTTCAAGGTTGAAAAGCATAATTTTTTTCCCCAAAAAAAAGACGAGAGCGTGTGTCTTTTCTATTCCCAGCTCTCATCTGACAAAGATCCCATATGGTACAAATAATATTGCTTCAAATCACATATTTATTTTTTTAAAAGTCCTTTCAATAAAAAATGGCGTGAACAAGGAACCCGCCTCCTCCACAATATCCAAAAGCTAAGCACAAGCGGCGATTCATGGATTCGCTTTCTTGCGCCCTGTGCACGGGCAGCGGGTTCTAACGGAGAAAGCCTGAGAGGCCTTTAGTTCCCATTGCAATGTTTGAAAGCGTAATTAAAATTAAATAATGGGATGAATGCTGCAACCACAGTACCTTTCAAATCGCAAACGCTCGGTTCACACTGACGTCGCCGCACCAGGAGTAAGGAGTGGCTCCGCACGACACTTCCGCCCGACCCTGAAAGTGTGTTTGCAACAACAAGGAGCGTACGAGCTGGAAAACGGGGGATTGTAGCCCTGCGATTAGAGTGGGAAGGAGAATGAAAGAAAACCCCAGAGTTTAGAACTAGAAAAGCAGGCGAGTTGAGTGAGGAAGATAAATGAATAAGATGAAATGTGAGGAAATACGAGATTATTCACTGAGGCAAACGGAATAGAAAAGCGAAGTATTTGTCAAAATTGTAAAACTATTAAATGTGGACACTGGGAGGAAAACAATCGTTTTTTGTATAAGAAATTGTGAAGGCATGTAAAGTTTAACAACATATAGCATAAAAGCTAGCCAATATTGTAAGAGTAATAAAGTCTTATCATAACTGTACAAAACTTTTATCTCCCATGCTGTATGAGAATGATTTTTTTGAGTTCTTTTAGTACTAAAGGCTGTGGAAGTTATACATCTAGCGCACTGGTGGATGAATGTATCTACTTTCCTTAGAGGAAATGTAGAAAAGGTTCACCAGATTGATTCTGAGAATGGGGAGCGGCTGGGAGGAAAGGATGAGGCTTAATCTTCTGAAGTGTAGAAAAATTAGATGAATTAAGGGAAATTGACGATCAATGTGTGTGATAAACCAGGTATATATGTTGTAATTCGGTTGCCTGTCTGGACACACCCCTCTGCTGACTGCCCCTGTGGCTCCTCCCACAGAGTCCTGTATAAAGGTGTTCACCTTGCCCCTCCCCCTCAGTCCGGGGGCAGACACTCACTGTGGAGGTCGTATTGTACAGCAAATAAAAGCCTTTCAGTATTTTACCAAACCTCAGTCTTTTGGAGTAATTGAAGGTGCTTCAATTTTATTCGCTGTACATTTTAAAACATGGAACAGGCCCTGAGACCAGACAAATTAGATCTCGATCCGCAAATGCCTGACGCTGGAAACGCTTTCGAACTCTGGCTGGCCTGCTTCAAAGCGTATCTAGAGGAGATTAAAGCGACCGACCCCGTAGCGAAGCGCAGAGTTCTACTCTCCAGGGTCAGTCCACGGGTTTATTCGCTGATCAGAGACCAGCCGAACTACGACGGCGCGATGAACGCACTCAAAAGACAATACCTGCGGCCGATAAACAGCGTCTATGCCCGGCATTGCTTAGCGACACGGCAACAACGGTCCAGGGAATCGAGTGCTGAGTTTGTCCGGGCCCTACAGACACTCGTGCGGGCCTGCAATTGCCAGGAGCTGACGGTGGCGCAGCATGCAGAACTCCTAGTGAGAGACGCCTTCGTTACGGGGACCAGGTCAGTGTACGTGCGCCAGTGGCTGCTGGAAAAAGCTGATCTTACCCTAAGTTCAGCGATCGAGCTGGCTGATACGTTGGAGGCTGCTCTGCATAACTCCGAGGCTCTCCAGGCACGCGATCCCCCGATGGCCTCATGGGTGCCGCAGACCCCGCAACCCGCCGGTGAATTGACCTCGGCTGCAGCCAGTCGTGAGTCCGCGAAGTGCTACTTCTGCGGACTGGAGAAGCACCCCCGGAAACGCTGCGCGGCCCAACAAGCTACCTGTTCCAGTTGCGGAAAGAGGGGCCACTTCGCCAAGGTCTGTAAGTCAAAACCGCGAGCGGGATCGGGCAGCGCCACGTGCAAGACGTGGGGGTCGCCATCTTCCCTGCACACTGCCACCACGTGCGAGACATGGGGGTCGCCATCTTCCCTGCACGCCGCCACCACGTGCGAGACATGGGGGCGGCCATCTTGGTCGGCGCCACCTCCCACTGCCTACGACCAATGGGTGCTCACGGGCCACCCCACCGCGCTGGACCAAGATAGCGACCCCACCCTGGCTTCCGTGACCCTCGACCAAAGCGCTCCCCACCAGCTCGCAAGGTCAATGATGGACATCCTGGTGGAGGGGCACAGGACAAGCTGCCTGTTTGACACAGGTAGCATGGGGAGTTTTATCCACCCGGCCACGGTGCAGCATTGTGGACTCATGATACGGCCGGTAAGTCAGAGGGTCACCATGGCCTCCGGGTCACATACAACAGACATCCGGTGGGGTTGTACAGCGACGCTAGTGGTGCAGGGCACAGAATATTGGGACTTTAAGTTACTGGTCTTGCCTCAACTGTGTGCCCCTGTGCTGTTGGGGTTGGACTTCCGGAGCCACCTGAAAAGCGTGACAATGAAGTATGATGGGCCCCTCCCACCAATTACTGTCATAAATCCCCTGTTTTGTAGAGATATGTCACGTACCCCGCTACTGACCACACACACACACACACCGACCCGCGCATCCCACCCAACATCATGCCAACTGCCACACTACCGACACCACTTGCAGCCTCTCCACCCTCAGGATCCCTTCCCCACCGCTGTTCGCCAACCTGATCCCCAACTGTAAACCTGTGGCAACTAAAAGCAGGAGGTACAGCGCGAGGGACAGAGCTTTCATTAAGTCGGAGGTGCAGCGGCTGCTCAGGGAGTGGGTCATTGAGGCAAGCACAAGTCCTTGGAGGGCACAGGTGGTTGTTGTTCGGAACAGGGAGAAGAATAGGATGGTCATGGACTATAGCCAGACCATCAATAGGTTCACGCAGCTCGACGCGTACCCTCTACCCCGCATCGCGGATATGGTCAATCAGATAGCACAGTACAAGGTGTACTCGACCATAGACCTAAAATCCGCTTACCATCAGCTCCCCATCCGCCGGGAGGACCGCCCTTACACTGCCTTCGAGGCGGACGGCAGGCTTTATCAATTCCTGCGCGTCCCCTTTGGCGTCACGAATGGTGTATCTGTCTTCCAGAGGGCAATGGACCAGATGGTGGACCAGTGCCAACTGAAGGCCACGTTCCCATATCTGGATAACATCACCATCTGCGGTCACGACCAGCAGGATCACAACAACAACCTCCAAAAATTTCTCCAAACGGCCAAATCTTTCAACCTCACCTATAACAAGGACAATTGTGTATTTGGGACCACCCGACTTGCTATCCTTGGGTGTGTCGTGGAGAATGGAGTCATTGGCCCTGACCCCGACCGTATGCGCCCCCTGTTGGAACTCCCTCTTCCCAATACCCTCAGAGCCCTCAAAAGGTGCCTGGGCTTCTTTTCATATTACGCCCAATGGGTCTCTAACTATGCAGACAAGGCCCGCCCCCGGTCAAATCCACCACATTCCCCCTCTCTGCCGAGGCCCACACGGCCTTCAACTGCATAAAAGGGGACATTGCCAAAGCAGCAATGCATGCGGTGGATGAGGCCATTCCCTTCCAAGTAGAGAGTGACGCCTCCGACTTTGCGCTGGCTGCTACCCTCAACCAGGCAGGAAGACCAGTGGCATTCTTCTCCCGTACCCTTCAAGGCCCTGAAATTCGGCACTCTGCGGTAGAGAAAGAGGCCCAGGCCATAGTGGAAGCTATAAGGCACTGGAGGCACAATCTTGCCGGCAAAAGGTTCACCCTGCTAACTGACCAGCGCTCAGTCACGTCCATGTTTAATAATCAGCAGCGGAGCAAAATCAAAAATGATAAAATTCTGAGGTGGAGAATCGAACTCTCCACCTACAACTATGACATCATGTACAGGCCTGGGAAGCTCAATGAGCCCTCCGATGCCCTATCCCGGGGAACATGTGCCAGCGCGCAGATCGACCGGCTATACGCCCTACATGTAGACCTTTGCCAGCCGGGAGTCACCCAGCTTTTCCACTTCGTGAAAGCCCGGAACCTGCCTTACTCCCTTGAGGAGATCAGGATGATGACCAGGGACTGCCAAGTCTGCGCAGAGTGCAAACCGCACTTCTACCGACCCGAAAAGGCACCACTCATCAAGGCCACCTGCCCCTTTGAGCGACTGAGTGTTGACTTCAAGGACCCCCTTCCCTCCACCGACCGCAATGTGTACTTTCTTAACATAATTGACGAGTACTCGCCGTTCCCCTTCGCCATCCCCTGCCCCGACACCACTATCACGTCAGTTATAAAAGCCCTGCGCAAGCTCTTCACTCTGTTCGGATACCCATGCTATATCCACAGTGACAGAGGGTCCTCGTTTATGAGTGACGAGCTGCGCCAATATCTACTGGCTAGGGGAATTGCAACCAGTAGGACCACGAGCTATAATCCCCGGGTGAATGGACAGGTAGAGAAGGAGAATGGCACAGTGTGGAAAGCCACACTCTTAGCCCTCAGGTCAAAGGGACTGCCGGTCTCCCGCTGGCAGGAGGTCCTTCCCGAGGCACTCCATTCCATCCGCTCCCTGTTCTGCACAGCCACCAATGCCACCCCTCATGAGTGGCTCTTTTCTTTTCCCAGAAAATCGACCACTGGAACCACCCTACCAACTTGGCTGACATCCCCGGGCCAGTGCTGCTCCAGAAGCATGCGAGGAGCCATAAATACTCCCCGATGGTCGAGAGGGTTCACTTACTTCATGCGAACCCCCAGTACACCTACGTGGTTTTACCTGATGGGCGGGAGGACATGGTCTCCATCCGGGACCTGGCGCCCGCAGGAGCTCCGGGCCCCTACCCTGAACACTCAGTGGTGACTATTGACCCCGTACCCACCAATGTATGTACCTACGAGACACCGTGCATCCCAAACCCTATACAGACACCACACGACACCCCCATACCAGGCGCGACGCACACGCACGAGGGATTACCGACGCCTAACGTGCTGGCACCTGAAGTCAGGCCGGAGCCAGCACAACCGCCATCGCCGGTGCTACGTAGATCACAGCGACGGACTCGACCGCCTGATAGACTTAACCTGTAAATATACTTCTTGTAAATATTGTCAGTCACTTCACCCCGTGGGACTCTTTTTAGAAAAAGGAGGGGTGAATGTGGTAAACCATGTATATATGTTGTAACTCGGTTGCCTGTCTGGACACACCCCTCTGCTGACTGCCCCTGTAGCTCCTCCCACAGAGTCCTGTATAAAGGTGTTCGCCTTGCCCCTCCCCCTCAGTCCGGGGGCAGACACTCACTGTGGAGGTCGTATTGTACAGCGAATAAAAGCCTTTCAGTATTTTACCAAACCTCAGTCTTTTGGAGTAATTGAAGGTGCTTCAATGTGTTGAAGATACTACCCCAGATAGGAGGATCTTGAAGTAGGAGACAGCATATCAGGATAAATGGCCAATATGAAATCTCAGAATTCTTTTTGAAAGTATGAATCATTGGAAGTCTCAGTTCTACTGGGCAGTAGATATAGTTATCAAGCTGATTCAATATTGAGGTAGATTTTTGGATTGTAGAATTCTCCATGAACATTATACAATATGAAAACAGTTCTTTTGGCCCACTGAGTACCCATCTACACCGATTTACCAGCACTTAGTCAGTAGCTTTCTGTGCTTGGTAATTCAAATGCTTGCTTTGAAACCTAAATGTTGTCAGAGTACCTGCCTTCAGTATGTTCTAGAGCTTTGTATTTCACCCTCCTATCCCGTGAACCTTGACTTGACTACCAAAATCTATGCCTTCCAGTTTTAGACTCCTTTGTAATGGGGAAATTGTTCCTGCTTTCTGTCATAAATAGTATACTGTATGTACTTCATAATTCTGTTTATCAGGTTGCCTTGTGGCCTCTTCTATTCCATGTTCACCCTGTCCCTATCCATCCTCTCCAGTCTCTTTTTACAATGAAATTTTCCACTCCAGGCAACGTCCTAATGAATTTCTTCTAAACCGTCTTCAGTGCAATCATATCCCACCCATAGCAATAGTGAGTGACCAGAATTGCACAAAACTCCAGATAATATTCTATAAAATTACATTGGAACAAATGTGAGGTTAGAACCATAAAAAAAAACTATAGCATAAAAGAGGCCATTCAGCCCATCTAATTGATGCCAAACCATTTAAACTGCCTAGTCCCATTGACCAGCACCCAAATCATAGCCCTACATATCCCTCCCATCCAAGTACCTATCCAAACCACTTAAACGTTGAAATCAAAATCTTGCGTGAGCAGATCACTCCACACTCTCACCACCCTCTCAGTGGAGAGGAAGAGGTTTCCTCTCATGTTTCCCTTAAATATTTCACCTTTCACCTTTAACCCATGATCTCCAGTTGTAGTCTCACCCAAACTCAGTGGACATAATCTACTTGCATTTACTCTATCTATACCCCTCATAATTTTGTATACCTCTATCAAATCTTCCCTCAATTTTCTACATTCTAGAAAATATAGTTCTAACTTATTCTATCTTTTCTTATAACTCAGGTCCTCCAGTCCCAGGAATATCCTTGTAAATTTTCTCTGTATCCTTTAAATCTTATTTACTTATTTCCTGTAGGTAGGTGACCAAAACTGCACACAATATTCCAAATTCGGCCACACCAACGTCTTGTACAACTTCAACATAACTTTCCAACTCCTGTACTCAATACTTTGATATATGAAGGCCAATGTGCCAAAAGTTTTCTTTGCAACCATCTCTACTGTGACGCCACTTGCAGTGAATTATGGACCTGTTTTCCCAGATCCCTTTGTTCTACCAGACTCCTCAGTGCCCTTCCTGTGTAAGGCCTACCCCGGCTGGTCCTCCCAAAGAGCAACACCTCACACCTTACTGCATTAAACTCCAACTGCCAGTTTACAGCCTATTTTTCCAGATGATCCAGATCCTGCTGCAAGCTTTGATAGTCTTCCTCGCTGTCCACTATACCCCTAACCTTGATGTTATCACAAATTTGCTGATCCAGGTAACCTCAGTATCATCCAGGTTGTTGATATAACAGACAACAAAGGACCCAGCACCGATCTCTGCAGCACTCCACTAGTCACAGGCCATCTACAACCACTCTAGCTTCTCCCACAAAGCCAATGTCTAATCCAATTTACAGCCTCACTTTGAAGACCAAGTGACTGAACCTTCTTGACCAACAAGCAGAACCTTGTGAAATGCCTTCATGAATTTTCCTGGTAACTTCCTCGAAAAACTCTGTAACATTGGTGAGACACGACCTATCACGCACAAAGCCATGCTGACTCTACCTAATCTAGCTTTGTCTATCCAAATACTTATATATCTCTTTCCTTAGAATACATTCCAATAACTTTCCTACTACTGATGTCAGGCTCACCAGCCTATAATAAGCCTTTCTTAAACAGCAGAACAACTTTAGCTATCCTCTAATCCTCTGGTACTCACCTGTCACCAAGAATGATTTAGATATCTCTGATAGGGCCCTCTGCAATTTCTGCACTTGCTTCCCACAGGGTCTGAGGGAACACTTTGTCCGTCCCTGGGACTTGTCCACCCTAATTTGCCTCAAGACAGCAAGCACCTCCTCTTCTGTAAACTGTATAGGGTCTTTGACCTAGCTGCCGCTTTGCCTCACTTCTATAGACTCTGTGTCCATCTCCCAAGAAAATACAGATGCAAAAAATCCATTTAGGATCTCCCCCTATTCCTTTGGCTCCATGCATAGACTACATTTCTGATCTTCTAGAGGACCAATTTTGTCCCTTGCAATACTTTTGCTCTTAACCTATCTATAGAATCCATGAGGATTCTCCATCATTTAGTCTGCTGGAGCAACCTTAGCCCTTCTGATTTTTTTCTTGTATTTCTTGTATTTCTTATACTCCTCATGTACCTCATTTTTATCTACCTGCCTATACCTGCTATGCACCTCCTATTTTTTTCTTAACCAGGGCCTCAGTATCTCTCAAAAATCATGATTCCCTACACCTTTGATTCTAATACACAATATACAAACATTGTATTCTCAAAATTTCACTTTTGAAGACCTCCAACTTACTAAGTACACCTTTGCCAGAAAATAGCCTGTCCCAATCCAAACTTGCCAGATCCTTTCTGATACCACCTAAATTGGCCTTTTTGCTATTTAGAATCTTAACTCGAGGACCAGACCTGTCCTCTTCCATAATTATCTTGAAACTCAGTGGAAGCAAAGTGTTCCCCTACACAAGCTTTTGTCATCTGCCCTGTTCTCATTCCCTAATAGGAGATCAAGTATTGCACTCTCTTTTGTAGGTACTTCTGTATACTGATTAAGGAAATTTTCCTGGACACATTTGACAAACTATATCCATCTAGTCCTTTAACAATACAGGAGTGTCAGTGAATGTGTGGAAAGTTAAAATCACCTACTATCACAACTTTATGTTTCTTGCAACAGTCTGTGATCTCACTACAAATTTGTTCCTCTAATTCCCACAGACCATTGATGGTCTATAATATAGACCCATTAACATGGTCATACCTTTCTTATTCATCAGTTCCACCCTGCGGAGAAATTTCTTAGGCGGAAGGTGGTGAATTTGTGGGACTTATTACCACAGGCAGCTGTGGAGGCCAGATCACTGGGTGTATTTAAGACAGAGCTTGATGGGTTATTGATCAAAGGTTACAGAGAGAAGGCTGGAAAGTGGGGCTGAGGAGTGGAGAAAAGGATCAGCTATGATTGAATGGTGGAGCCAAATGTCCTAATTCTGCTCCTATGTTTTATGATCTTATGGTCTAAAGCCTAACTGGATGAGTTCTCCAGTCTGTCCTGAGTAAGCACTTGCATGACATTTTCCCTGACTAGTAACCCCACCCCTCCCCTTTTAGTCCCTCCTACTCTGTCGTATCTAAAACAACAAAAACCTGGAATATTGAGCTGCCAGTCCTGCCCCTCCCGCAACTAAGTCTCAATAGTGGCTTCAATATATGTTGATCCATGCTCTGAACTCATGTGCCTTTCCTACAATATTTGTTGCATTGAAATATATGCAACTCAGAACATTAGTCCCAGCATGCTCAACCTTTTGATTTATGACTTTTTTCTGAGGTCAAAACAACATCTCCACTCCACTAACTGTTCTGGCACTCTGGTTCCCAGCCCCTGCAACTCTAGTTTAAACACCACCACGCAGTAATAGCAAACCTTTCTGCTAGGATATTAGTCCCCCTCCAGTCTAGGAGCAAACTGTCACACATTCCCTAGAAGAGAGCCCAATGATTCAAAAATTTGAATCCCTCCCTCCTGTACAAAAACCTTAGCCACATGTTAAACTATATGATCTCCCCATTTATGGCCTCATTAGCATGTAGCACAGGTCACAATCCTGGAGATCCTGTCCTTTAACGTAGCATCTAACTCTTTGAATTTACCTTGCAGAACTTTGCCCCTATATCATTGTTACCTAAATGGACCATTTAGACAGAGTGAGAGGAATTAAAGGGGGAGGGGTGGGGTTACTAGTCAGGGAAAATGTCATGACCATTGGCTTTTCACCCTCTCATTCAATATGCTGAATTGAACTCAATCCAAGGCATGAGAAGGCCTTGGGGAGTAGGGTAAAGGAAAACCCCAAGGCATTCTTCAATTACATGAAGAAAAAAAGGATGACAGGAGTGAAGGTAGGACCGATTAGAGATAAAGGTGGGAAGATGTGCCTGGAGGCTGTGGAAGTGAGCGAGGTCCTCAATGAATGCTTCTCTTCGGTATTCACCAGTGAGAGGGAACTTAATGAAGGTAAGGACAATATGAACAAGTGAGGTTGATGTTCTGGAGCATGTTGATATTAAGGGAGAGGAGGTGTTGGAGTTGTTAAAATACATTAAGTCCCCGGGGCCTGACGGAATATTCCCCAGGCTGCTCCACGAGGCGAGGGAAGAGATTGCTGAGCCTCTGGCTAGGATCTTTATGTCCTCGTTGTCCACAGGAATGGTACCGGAGGATTGGAGGGAGGCGAATGTTGTCCCCTTGTTCAAAAAAGGTAGTAGGGATAGTCCGGGTAATTATAGACCAGTGAGCCTTACATCTGTGGTGGGAAAGCTGTTGGAAAAGATTATTAGAGATAAGATCTATGGGCATTTAGAGAATCATGGTCTGATCAGGGACAGTCAGCATGGCTTTGTGAAGGGCCGATCGTGTCTAACAAGCCTGATAGAGTTCTTTGAGGAAGTGACCGGGCATATAGATGAGGGTAGTGCAGTGGATGTGATCTATATGGATTTTAGTAAGGCATTTGACAAGGTTCCACATAGTAGGCTTATTCAGAAAGTCAGAAGGCATGGGATCCAGGGAAGTTTGGCCAGGTGGATTCAGAATTGGCTTGCCTGCAGAAGGCAGAGGGTGGTGGTGGAGGGAGTACATTCAGATTGGAGGATTGTGACTAGTGGTTTCCCACAAGGATCTGTTCTGGGACCTCTACTTTTCGTGATTTTTATTAACGACCTGGATGTGGGGGTAGAAGGGTGGGTTGGCAAGTTTGCAGTCGACACAAAGGTTGGTGGTGTTGTAGATAGTGTAGAGGATTGTTGAAGATTGCAGAGAGACATTGATAGGATGCAGAAGTGGACTGAGAAGTGGCAGATGGAGTTCAACCTGGAGAAGTGTGAGGTGGTACACTTTGGAAGGACAAACTCCAAGGCAGAGTACAAAGTAAATGGCAGGATACTTGGTAGTGTGGAGGAACAGAGGGATCTCGGGGTACATGTCCACAGATCCCTGAAAGTTGCCTCACAGGTGGATAGGGTAGTTAAGAAAGCTTATGGGATGTTAGCTTTCATAAGTCGAGGGATAGAGTTTAAGAGTTGCGATGTAATGATGCAGCTCTATAAAACTCTGGTTCGGCCACACTTGGAGTACTGTGTCCAGTTCTGGTCGCCTCACTATAGGAAGGATGTGGAAGCACTGGAAATGGTACAGAGGAGATTTACCAGGATGCTGCCTGGTTTAGAGAGTATGCATTGTGATCAGAGATTAAGGGAGCTAGGTTTTACTCTTTGGAAAGAAGGAGGATGAGAGGAGACATGATAGAGCTGTACAAGATAATAAGAGGAATAGATAGAGTGGATAGCCAGCGCCTCTTCCCCAGGGCACCACTGCTCAATACAAGGGGACATGGCTTTAAGGTAAGGGGTGGGAAGTTCAAGGGGGATATTAGAGGAAGGTTTTTTACTCAGAGAGTGGTTGGTGCATGGAATGCACTGCCTGAGTCAGTGGTGGAGGCAGATACACTCGTGAAGTTTAAGAGACTACTAGACAGGTATATGGAGGAATTTAAGGTGGGGGCTTATATGGGAGGCAGGGTTTGAGGGTCGGCACAACATTGTGGGCCGAAGGGCCTGTACTGTGATGTACTATTCTATGTCCTGGACCTTGGCCACTGGGGTGGGGTGTCAACATGCCATCTGGGAATCTTGTTCTCATCTACAGAACCTCCTTTCTGTTGTCCTATCACCACAGTTTGCCTCTTCTCCCTCTTTTCTAAGCCACAGAGTCAGACTCAGTGCCAAGAGACCAAGCGTTGTGGATTTTCTCTGCTATGTTACCCCCACCCCACCATCAGTATCCAAAGTGGTATTCCTGTTGTTGAAGGGAATGGCCACAGGGTCTTCTTCACTGGCCATTTAACCCCTTTCACACTCCTGTCCTGACACTCAGTTTCCTTAGTCTTGCAATTTGGGTGTAACTACCTCTCTATACATTCTGTCTATCATCCCGTCAGCCTCCTGAATGATTCAGAATTCATCCAGTTCCAGCTCCAATTCCTTAGCGTGGAGTATTAGAAGCTGCTGCTAGATGCACTTCTTGCAGGTGAAGTTATCAGATTATATTTTTGCCCCAGTTAAAGGAGCCAAGTGTTTCATGTGCCTTCTTTATCTCCCTAACTGTGTTGCCGTTTGAGGGATCCCCTCTTTTTCATTACATACTAGGATCCTGTCATTCAAAGTGTATGTCCTTCCAAAATGCCTCACCTCACACTGATCAGGATCATAAGAGGAGAGATAAGACAAAGAAGGAACTTTAAAGAAAAATCATTTAGTTGGGCAGTTCTGGGGAGTGCAGTCTCAATTTCATCTACAGTTCGTAAATTCGGGTCTCAAACATACACCTGACTGAAGTAGCTTGATCTTTGTTGCATTTTTGTTTTCAAACAATAACCTCAATATTTGTGGTGCTATCTTTAGCAGAAACACATCTCCAATTTTTTGAGATAACTAATGAATGGTGTATTGTAATTATTCCAAAAATGTTCCTCACCTCAATATAGAATTTACAAAATATATTGCTGATGTTATTGAACAGATAATGTAAGAATGATGATGGAGAATATTTAGTTTCTAGTATTTATGGTGTTTCATCAACGTTCCAGCAGGTCATCTAAAGTAGGCTATCGAACCTTGGTAGTTTGGAAAGTTTCAATATCAATGGATTATTTCCCATCGCTGTTAGTGCAACTCCTTATTAAGGTAAAATTCCTGAAGCAGAACTGCTGAGACAAATAATTGACCAATCAGATCCCTTTCGTTTGGAGGTTAATATGTGCAACTCTGATCATGTTTAGTTGCACAAGATTAACGTAACATATTGAGCACAAAATTGGTTGTGTTGTTATTACATTAGTGTCTGCCTGTTTTGCATGGTTGCAGCAGTCACCAGATGCAAACCCAAAATATATTTCAGGCATATCAGGTCCAATATGTGTCAGGACTGTGCTTAGGTGTAACAACATTGAAAGGAATAATAGCACCCAGTAAAGTGTCCAATTTCTCTCTCTTGCACATAAAATTGGACTTCTGCTGTCAAGTTTAAATTAAAGATTTTTCATATTACCTTACAAAACATAAATGCTATTCCAAGACTGGTCAGATGCCAAACTTGAAACTGAACACAAATGTAATTTCAGACTACTTGTATCTTTTCAATCTTTTTATTAGTTTCAGCATCATATACATTACAGAAAAATAGATAACAGAGAAATGGGATTACATTATTGAAAAAACAGTTTATACGTACATAACCTCAATTGACACATAATTCATGAGCCTCCCAAAATCTCAAAAAGTACAGCTCTAATATAGGGAAATATAAGGTAAAAATGGAAAAAGAGGGAGGTGAAGATGGCGGTGCGACACAGCGCGCGCAGCCGTTCCGAATGATATCGTATGTGTTAACTAGGGGACCGTGCACAATCCGGATTTGATGGAGACAGTCGTGAAAAGCACAGAGGAACACCTGGAGATACTTCTGAAATGCCCGCTTCGCTGCTGCTGCTACTGTGCAATCGAGAATCTCCAGAGGAGAAGGTCGCAAATCCTCGGCTTTGCCTATTGCCTGTTGCTGGGGCCGTGGTCAAAGTGCTCGGCAGAGATGGTGCTCGGTGTCAGAGAGCTGGTCGGAGGGTTGGAGTTTTCGGACGGACCCGGAGTCGGACTGTGTTCGGATGCTGCGTCGGCAAGTCTGCGGCGCTGGAGGTTCACCGTCTGTGTGAGATGATGGGACTTCCGAGAGACTTTGAGACTTTTACTGTGCCCATGGTCTGTTCTTATCAAATTACAGTATTGCTTTGCATTGTTGTAACTATATGTTATAATTATGTGGTTTTTGTCAGTTTTTAAGTCGGTTTGTCATGTGTTTCTGTGATATCATTCTGGAAAAACATTGTATCATTTCTTAATGAATGCATTACTAAATGACAATAAAAGAGGACTGTGTGTCCTCATAATCTATAATCTATCTATAAATATCATGAAAAAAGAGGAAAAAAAGAAAAAAAAATTACCCCCAAAAAAGAAAAAAAAATCTAAACCAACTAAAGAAAAACTAAGAAAAAGAAAAACAATAAGCTATTACGATACCTCAGATAAGACCATTAGTGTTGTTAACTCCGCTCCTCTCCCCGTATATAAAATAACAAAGTAGAATTGGAAAGGGTCAAATTATATCATATGAAAGTATTGAATAAATGGTCTCCAAATTTAATAGCAGGGTCGTAAATGACGCTTCTAATTTTTTCTAAATTTAAACAAGCCATAGTTTGCGAAAACATTGAAATATAATAGGAGGATTAATCTCTTTCCAATTAAATGGTATGGATCTTCTAGCCATTAGTGTAACAAAAGCAATCATCCGAAAAGCTGAAGGAGTCAGATGATGTTGTTCTATCATTGGTAAACCAAAGATTGCAGTAATAGGATGGAGTTGTAAATCAATATTCAAAACAGTTGAAATAATATCAAAGATATCATCCCAGTATTTTTTCAGCAAAGGGCATGACCAAAACATGTGAGTTAACGAAGCTGGCTCAGAATGACATCTGTCACATACAGGATTTATAGGAGAGCAATAGCGAGCTAATTTATCCTTGGACATATGAGCTCTACGTACTACTTTAAACTGTATCAACGTGTATTTAGCGCATATAGAAGAATTAACTAATTGAAGAATTTTTTGCCATTTCTCAATAGGTAAAGTAAGCTTAAGTTCCCTTTCCCAGTTGTTCTTGATTGAATTCGATACATCTGGATTTATTTTCATAATCATATTATAAATAATTGCTATTGAACCTTTCTGAGAAGGATTTAAATCTAAAATTCTTTCCATTATATCTGATGAGTATGAAATCGGAAAGGTAGTAAGAACAGTATTTAAAAAGTTTCTAATCTGAAAGTACCGAAAGAAATGAGATCTAGGTAAATTATATTTATTAGATAATTGTTCAAAAGACATGAAACAATTATCTAAAAATAAATCAGAAAAACATACTATACCTTGAGTTTTCCAGACTAGATAGGCTTGATCCAAAAAAGAGGGTTGAAAAAGAAAATTAAGTAGAATAGGGCTTACTAAAATAAATTAATTCAATCCAAAAAATTTTCAAAACTGAAACCATATTTGAGGAGTATATTTAACTATTGGGTTATCCATATGTTTGTTCACTTTAGAAAAATCAAAAGGAAGCGGAGACCCTAACATAGAACCTAATGAAAACCCTGTTTTGGGCTTCTGTAAGTATCTTTTACCTAGTCTAGGATTTTTATTCTGCCATATATATGAAGAAATTTTTGAAACAACATTATCAAAAAAGGATTTCGGAATACAATGCTCGAAATAAATATAAAAACTTAGGTAAAATCATCATCTTGACGGTGTTGATCCGACCAATTAAAGACAGCGTCATTGGTGACCATTTGGTAAACAAACATTTAACCTGATCAAATAAAGGAAAAAAATTAGCCTTAAATAAATCCTTATGCTTCTTGTTGATTTTTACTCCTAAATAAGTAAAATAATCAGTAACCAATCTAAATGGTAAGGATTCATAATTTGGAACCTGCATGTTCAACGGAAAAAGTTCACTCTTATTAAGATTCAGTTTATAGACAGAAAATTTACTAAACTTGGCCAACAAAGATAAAATTGCAGGAATGGATTTCTCTGGGTCAGAAATATATAGTAATAAATCATCAGCATATAATGATAGCTTATGTATCTCATTCCCACGAGCAATACCTAAAATATTTAGTGAATCTCAGATAGCAATTGCTAGGGGTTCTAAAGCGACATCAAATAATAAAGGTCTTAAAGGACAACCCTGTATAGTACCACAAAATAATCGAAAAAATGGAGAACTTTGATTATTAGTAAAACCGAAGCTAGAGGGGTATGATATATCAATTTAATCCAAGATATAAATATTGGACTGAAGTTAAACATCTCAAACGTACTGAATAAATATGGCCATTCAACTCTATCAAAGGCTTTCTCAGCATCTAATGAAATGACACATTCTGGAGTTCTAAGTGAAGGAGTATAAACAATATTCAATAATCTCCTAATATTAAAAGATGAATAACAATTTTTAATAAATCCAGTTTGATCCTCAGAAATAATTTGAGGTAATACCTTTTCTAACCTAGATGCTACTATTTTACAAAAAATCTTAGAATCTACTTTCAGCAAGGATATTGGTCTATATGATGCACAATCAATAGGATCCTTTTTTTTTAAATTAGGGCAATAGAGGCTCCATAAAATGATTGTAGTAGTTTGCCTGTACTAATTGCATCTTTAAAAATTCTGCACAACCAAGGAGAAAGAATGGAAGTAAAAGACATAAAAAATTCTACTGTATAACCATCTGGACTGGGTGATTTATCAGAATTCATTGAAGAAATAGCACTCTTTATTTCTTCATCCATAATAGGTGTTTATAATTTTAAACGTTCTTCAGACGTCAATTTTGGAAAGTTCTATTTCCTTAAAAAGTCATACATCTCATTGGGATCTTGAGGAAATTCTGACTGATATAAATATGTAAAAAATTCTTGAAAAGATTTGTTTATCTCGTCATGATCAACTGTCAGAGTGTGATCAGATTTACGAATTTTAGTAATTTGATGTTTGGCCAAAGCTGTTTTTAATTAATTAGCTAATAATTTACCAGATTTATCACTGTGTATATAAAACTCAGCTCTTGTTTTCATTAGTTGGTTTCCAATTAACGATGTTAAGAGTAAACTATGCTCCATTTGAAGTTCGACTCTCTGTTTGTAAAGCTCCTCATTGGGAGCAATGGCATATTTTTTATCAATATCTTTGATCTTATCAATCAACAGACGTATTTCATTCTTAATATGATTTTTCAATCCAGCAGAGTAAGAAATAATCTGACCATGAAGATATGCTTTAAACGTATCCCATATAACTCCACTGGAAATTTCATCTGTATCATTAGTTAAGAAAAAGAAATCAATTTGATCTTTAATAAATTTTACAAAAACTGAGTCTTGAAGCAAAGTAGAATTAAAACGCCATTGTCTAGCATTAGAGGGTATGCCTGTTAACTTGATAGAGAGATTCAAAGGTGCGTGATCAGAAATAGCAATAATGTCATAGTTACAATCAATCACGGAAGGAATTAAACGAAAGTCTATAAAAAATAGCCAGTTCTAGAATAAGTATGATGTACGTGTGAGAAGAATGAAAATTCTTTATCCTGAGAATGCAGAAATCTCTAGATCTCTGAAATTCCCGAATCAATCAGGAACAAGTTGCTAAGAGTAGCTGAATTGCTCGGTAAAGCCTGAGTAGATATAGATTTATCCATCGAAGGATTTAAACAACAATTAAAATCACCATGTAAACACGAGGAATTCTGCAGACTGGAAATTCAAGCAACACACATCAAAGTTGCTGGTGAACACAGCAGGCCAGGCAGCATCTCTAGGAAGAGGTACAGTCGATGTTTCGGGCTGAGACCCTTCGTCAGGACTGACCATGTGTTCACAAGCAATTTTGATGTGTGTTATTAAAATCACCACCCATTATCAACATATGATCATTTAGATTAGGAAAGGAGGTGAATAATTGCTTAAAATTTCTGGATAATCGACATTTGGGGCATAAACATTAACCATAACAACTTTTCTGTTAAAAAGTAAACCAGTAATTGTTAAAAATCTGTCATTCAGATTAGAGAGAGTATTCTGATGCACAAATGCCATTGAGGAATCTATAAAAATTGAAACTCCTTTCACTTTAGCTTGGAAGTTTGAATGATATTGTTATTCCTTCTAAAACTTAAAAAAAAGCGCTGATTATCCACTCTCCTCATGAGTTTCTTGAGCAAAAATAATATGCGGAGGAGGAACCAGCGTTTGGAAAGGAAACGGAGGTTACGACACTGCAGACATTTTTGTAGTTCTAGATTAGCCCAATTGAAAAAACTAATAGTAATGGTAAAAGTCCCCCTCACCAACGACCCGAAAAACCTCAAACTAGGCCAAGAAAAAGCCAGAAAGCTAACTAACACTAATTCTACCCCCATTTCTCAAGAAGGCAGCTCACAAAATATTTGTTGTTAAGAAGAGCACCAAAGATCCAAAACAAAAGAAAAAAAACTACACTATGACAACAAGAAAGTCAAAAATTTAACAAATACAGTAAAAAAACCTACGTATTATACAAGTATTTTCTGAAATAATAATAGGAAAAAAAGATACCAGTACATGTTATAAAATATTGAATATTGAATATTTCTAAGGGAGAGTACAATAGTTAAATGAAAAAAAAAGGTCATCCGGAAAAGTAAAAGTATTATAGGAAGAAGAATCCAAAAAAAAAGGCAGAATAATAAAAAAAAACAAAAGGTATTGTGGGAAGAAGAAGACAAAATGCCATGATGGTTATACAAAAAAAACTTAATATTCCCCCTCATAAAATAAGAGATTTAAAAATCCGACCGATAGTAACAGTTTTGGAAATCATAAATTTATAAATTCAGAAATTAAAAGGAAAAGAAAAAAGAACGAATCCTCCAATAAGGGAAAATTTTGGTAAAATATGAAAAAAATACCAACACTACCAATCAAAACCAGAAAACTTAAACTTATAAAGATCAATCTTCATAAATGAATTATAGGTTTGGAAAAGAAACAGAAGAATCGAAACCCAATATTGCATGAATTGAGCAAAAATTAGACTGTGGCATCTGATTCAAGTTCATCCAAGAAACTGGTTTTTGATGTGAAGTACGATGAGCACGATTGAGCAATGGAGGATCATCCGGAAATTCAGAGCTGAACGCAGCCTTTAGAAGTTTAGAAAAGAATACTGTAGGATCTCCATTCTCGACATCCTCAGGAAGACCAATTAAACGTAAGTTCTGTCGTCTGGATCGGTTTTCAAGATCAATAATCTTAGATTTAAGACTCTCCAGCTGTTTGTCTTTCGAAGAGACTTATAATTCCAAACTCTCAATTTTTCGATCTCTGCTCTGCGCTTCCTCCTCCAAATTGGTAATCTTGTTTTTTTGACATGTAACTGCTTGATCCAGAACATTAATCGAATCCATAATTGATTTAATTTCTTCTCTGACATATTGGCGTATTTCTTCCGATAGTTCACGGAGCAGATTCATCAATATCTTGTAGGTTAATTCAGGTAGTTTGGGATCAGGTTTCCTTTTCCCGTTGTCATCGGCATCTTTTGCAGGTTTAGGGTCTTGAAATTTAGATTTTGTACTTGGTTCTTTACTCATATCTTCAAGATTCAGAATCCAAACTAACACAAAAGAGAAGGAAAAAAATTCTATTGTATGAGTCTTTTAGTGTAGATAAAAGTAGATTAAATAAAGGTGCTCATGAATATAAAATGAAACGGTAATGGAGCGAAGCCAAGAAGTAACTTCACTCCATGAGCGCGTCCTTGAGAATCCAGACTACTTGTATCATGTAGGAATTTGGAGAAATAAGAAATGAATTTATATTGAATATAATGCGTTTAATTGCACAACAGTGCTGACGCTTTGCAATTGTTCAACTAAACCAAAAATATTTTGTTGATGATTTTTATTTGTACTCAGTGTCTGAGGCTTCTCGTTTCAGTGTCTAACAATAATCAGCCAGCATTGATGGATTCCAGTTGCTCTGATACCATTTCTCCATGACTACAATGCCCTAGGGAAACCTTTTACCACACTCGTCACTAACAGTGCCAAGATTTGCGGGGAAGAAGTCTAAATGGGCAGTCTTCCCTATTCAATCTTCCCTACATGAATAGAAAAGGAACAAAAGCTTGCAAACCCCAACCCCTCCAACCCCTCCCTCGCAGAAAAACTAACAGATCACCCACCTGGAAAACGGCAGCCAGAACATCAAACTCCAAAACCCGAACCTCCTCCCTTGCAAAAAAACCTAACATGTATCACCCACAAGGGAAAAAAAAGTGACAATAACAACAAACCCCCAGCTCCCTCTCTCATACACAAAAAATTAACAGAACACCTACAGATTAGTCTGGTCTGGTCAAGATGGTGCATGCGTACAACACTCCTTTGGTTGAATTCTTCTAAATAGATCATGAAACCATATATTTCACTCCTTTATGCCTTTAATGTTTATTTTTTATCTTGACTGTGATCCTGGAACTGTTAGAACCTGTGATTTTCAGTTTGGAGATCGTTTGGGTGTTTCAGCACTCTGCAGTCTCTGAGAGGATTCCGGAAGGCATAGGTAACATGCAGGAACCTCATGGCGAGGAGGCTGTGAGCCGATATTGGACTCCATTTCACCAATTAAAGTGGTGAGGAAGATTGAAATGCCCTTTGCCTGCTTTTATTGCAGGGGGATCACTCTACTGCCAGAGAGGGGCGACTGCCTTTTGATCACTGGTGAGATCACTCTGCATTGAGAGGGGAGACTTCCTTTTTATTGCTGGTGAGATTGCTCTGCACGAAGATGGGAGACTGACTTTTTATCACTGGTGAGATCGCTCTGCTATGAAGAGGGAGAATGTTGCCCAGGTTTTCTGCATTTTGGATGTGGACTTGGACTATGAACCTTTTTTCATTCTTATGGGATTTTTTTGTATTCTGTATTCTTCACCCAATCTTTCTCATTTTTTTGTGTGTGAAGGGGAGGGAGATTTGAAGGGTTGATGTGCCTGTTCTATTTTTGTTCTCTTTTTTGTGCGAGGGGGAGGGATTTGGGGGTTGATGATTGTGCTGCCATTCTTTTCTTTCTTGGTTTTATGGCTATCTGGAGAAGAAGAATTTCTGTCATGGTCCGGTTCGTGAAGTCTGCATTCCGGTTCATGGTCCGGTCCAGGTTTTCCTGTCTACCCTGTTTCTGTTCCTGTTGAGCACTAATTGAGGCAGCTGATTCTCGTTGGGGCTGGCTGCATAAATACCTCCCGAGACCAGGGCGTGGCTGCTGGATTGTTCTTGTCCTTACTCCTTGTCTCCTTGTATCCCTTCCGCTGCCTTCTGTTTCCTCACCTGAAGCCCTGCCTTGTCTTGCCAGTAACTCTCACCTCGCTTCTCCTGTAGTCTCGTCTTGGAGCCACCCTGTACCTAGCTCCCTTCCTGTCCCTTGCCTCCGTCGGGTAAGCCAGGCCGTCTTGCTGTTACCTGTGGTTGGTTCTGTCCATTCCTGTCCCTTGCCTCCACTGGGTAAGTCAGGCTGTCTTGCCGTTATCCCGCGGTTGGTTCTGTCCCCTCCTGTCCCTTGCCTCTGTCAGGTGGAGTACCGCGCCCTGCCCAGGAGTACCACACCCTACCCAGGAGGAGCTTCAAGACCCCAAGCCTCAAGCCTTGCCCCAAGCCAAGCTTCAAGACCTCAAGCCTTGCTTCAAGTCTCTGGTCTCAAGCCTCGCCTCAAGTCTCTGGTCTCAAGCCTCGCCTCAAGTCTCTGGTCTCAAGCCTCTGGTCTCCAGCCTCGCTTCAAGTCTGAAGACTCCAGCCTCGTCCTGTCTGCCAGCCAAGTCATGTCCTTGCCTAGTTCTGGGGTCCGAGCCAGAGGCAAGACCCAGGTTCTGGGTCCTTGTCCAGTCTCTGGCTCAGAGTCCAAGCCCGGGCTCCTAGCTCTCTTGTCCAGTCCAGTTCTGGGTTCCCGGTTTTCGTATCCATGTCCTAGCCCTCACCCTGTATCCTAGTCCTGTCCCTAGTACTTCAGTGTCTGTGTCTTGCACTTGGGTCCGTTCCCAGCCACCTCCTTATGACAATTTCAGAGTTGTATACTTTGATAATAAATGAATCTTCGAACTTGGAAAAACAGCAACAATAACATAAAAGCCTCAATCTCCTTTCTTGCACACAAAAAAATTAACATATTGACCACACGGAGAAACAGCAACAAGAACATCAAACTCTAAACCCCCAGCCTGCTAATCGGCAACAAGAAAGAATGGGTGAAAGCTCAGGAAAAAAAACATAGAACTGAAGGAGACTAATATGAACTACAGTCCAATCCATAAATCTCAGTGTTTCAATAACATCTTTGCATGCAACTGCTCAAACCCAGTGACCTTTCCAAGGAGAGCGAAAGCTGGAATTTAGCGGCCCCTCCGAGGAGAGCGACTCAAACCCAGCGGCCTGTCTGTGAAGAGCAGCTCAAACGGAGTGGCCCCTCTGAGGGGAGCAACTTGAACCCAACGGCCCCTCCGAAGAGAGCAACTCAAACCCAGCCACCCCTTCAAGGAGAGCAACTCAAAACCAGCGGCCCCTTCGAGGAGAGCGACTATAGCTGTCCCACTTAACAATAAGTACTCCTGTTTGAGTACTGTTGGGGGGGGGGGGCAGCCTACCTGGGGGAAGCAACAGTGGCCGCACTTCTGGCACAGGGTCTGGCCCTGTGGTTCAGAAAGATAGGGAAAGGAAGAAAGCAGCAGTAATAGGGGACTCTATAGTTCGTGGGTCAGACGGGCGATTCTGTGGACTTGGGAAAGAAACACAGATGATTGTTTGCCTCCCAGGTGCCAGGGTCGGGGATGTTTCTGATCGCGTCCACAATATCCTGAAGTGGGAAAGTAAACAACCAGAGGCCATAGTACATATTGGTACCAATGACATAGGTAGGAAAAGGGAGAAGGTCCTGAAAACAGACTACAGGGAGTTAGGAAGGAAGTTGAGAAGCAGGACCTCCAAGGTAGTAATCTTGGGATTACTGCCTCTGCCATGCGACTGTAAGTATCGGAACAGAGTGAGATGGAGGATAAATGCATGGCTGAGGGATTGGAGCAGGGAGCAGGGATTCAGATTTCTGGATCATTGGGACCTCTTTAGGGGCAGGAATGACCCGTACAAAAAGGACAGGTTGTACTTGAATCTGAGGGGGACCAATATCCTGGTGGGGAGCTTTGCTAAGGCCATTGTGGAGAGTTTTAACTAGAATTGCTGTGGGGTGGGAACCAAATTGAAGAGACAGAGGAAGGGTCTGTTGGCTCACAAATAGAGAAAGCTTGTAGACAGTGTGAGAGGGAGGATAGGCAGATGATAGAGAAGCGACGTGCTCAGACCGATGGTTGAAGATGTGTCTATTTTAATGCAAGAAGCTTCATGAACAAAGTGGATGAACTTAGAGCATGGATCAGTACTTGGAGCTATGAGGTTGTGGTCTTTAAAGAGACTTGGATGGCTCAGTGCCAGGCTTTAGATGTTTCAGAAAGGACAGCAAGGGGGGCAAAAAAGGTGGGGGCGTGGTACTGCTGATCAGAGATAGTGTCATGGATGCAGAAAAAGAGGAAATTATGGAGGGATTGTCTACTGAGTCCCTGTGGGTGGAAGTTAGAAACAAGAAGGGGTCAATAACTCTACTATAGACCACCCAATAGTAACAGGGACATTGAGGAGCAGTTAGGGAGGCAGATTCTGGAAAGGTGTAATAATAACAGGGTTGTTGTGGTGGGCGATTTTAGTTTCCCAAATACTAGAAAAATAGAAAACCTACAGCACAATACAGGCCCTTAGGCCCACAAAGCTGTGCTGAACATGTCCTTACCTGAGAAATTACCTAGGGTTACCCATAGCCCTCTATTTTTCTGAGCTCCATATTCCTGTCCAGGAGTCTCTTAAAAGACCCCATTGTATCCACCTCTACCACCGTCGCCGGCAGCCTGTTCCATGCACTCACCACTCTCTGCATAAAAAACTTACCCCTGACATCTCCTCTGTACCTACTTCAAAGCACATTAAAACTGTGTCCTCTCCTGCTAGCCATTTCAGCCCGGGAAAAAGCCTCTGACTATCCACACGATCAATGCCTCTCATCATCTTATACACCTCCGTCAGGTCACCTCTCATCCTCTGTCGCTCCAAGGAGAAAAGGCCAAATTCACTCAACCTGTTCTCATAAGGCATGCTCCCCAATCCAGGCAACATCCTTGTAAATCTCCTCTGCACCCTTTCTATAGTTTCCACATCCTTCCTATAGATAGGTGACCAGAACTGAGCACAGTACTCCAAGTGGGGTCTGACCAGGGTCCTATATAGCCGCAACATTACCTCTCTGCTCCTAAACTCAATCCCACGATTGATGATGGCCAATGCACCGTATGCTTTCTTAACCACAGAGTTAACCCGTGCAACAGCTTTGAGTGTCCTATGAACTCGGACCCCAAGATCCCTCTGATCGTCCACACTGCCAAGAGTCTTACCATTAATACTATATTCTGCCATCATATTTGACCTACCAAAATGAAGCACCTCACACTTATCTGGGTTGAACTCCATCTGCCACTTCTCAGCCCAGTTTTACAACCTATCAATGTCCCGCTGTAACCTCTGACAGCCCTCCACACAATCCACAGCACCTCCAACCTTTCTCGGCCTGAAACGTTGACTGCACCTCTTCCTAGAAATGCTGCCTGGCCTGCTGCGTTCACCAGCAACTTTTATGTGTGTTGCTTGAATTTCCAGCATCTGCAGAATTCCTGTTATTAGCAAATTTACTAAACCAGTTATTCACTCAGGTCATTTTTAAAAATCACAAAGAGAAGGGGTCCCAGAACAGATCCCTGAGACACACCACTAGTGACTGACCTCCATGCAGAATATGACCCGTCTACAATGACTCTTTGCCTTCTGTGGGCAAGCCAGTTCTGGATCCACAAAGCAATGTTCCTTTGGATCCCACACCACCCTACTTTCTCAATAAGCCTTGCATGGGGTACCTTGTCAAGTACCTTGCTGAGATGCCTTGATTGGCATTTCCCTAGAGCGAGGGGTTTAGATGGGTGTGTTTAGTTTGTTAGGTGTGTTCAGGAAAGTTTCCTGACACAATATGTAGATAAGCTACAAGAGGAGAGGCTGAACTTGATCTGGTATTGGGAAATGAACCTGTTCAGGTGTCAGGTCTATCAGTGGGAGACCATTTTGGAGCTGGTGATTACAGTTCTATCTCCTTTACCATAGCATTGGAGAGGGATAGGAACAGACAAATTAGGAAAGCGTTTAATTGGAATAAGGGGAAATATGAAGTTAACAGGCAGGAACTTGGAAGCATAAATTGGGAACAGATGTCCTCAGGGAAATGTACGGCAGAAATGTGGTAAATGTTGAGGGGATATTTGCGTGGGGTTCTGTATAGGTACGTTCCAATGAGACAGGGAAAGGATGGTAGGGAACAGGAGCCATGGTGTACAAAGGCTGTTGAAAATCTAGTCAAGGAGAAAAGAAAAGCTTACGGAAGGTTCAAAAATCTAGGTGATGATAGAGATCTAGAAGATTATAAATCTAGCAGGAAACAGCTTAAGAATGACATTAGGAGAGCCAGAAGGGGCCATGAGAAGGCTTTGGCGAGCAGGATTAAGGAAAACCCCAAGGCATTCTACAAGTACGTGAAGAGCAAGAGGATAAAACGTGAGAGAATAGGACCATTCAAGTGTGACAGTGAAAAAGTGTGTATGGAACTGGAAGAGCTAGCAGGGATACTTAATGAATACTTTGCTTCAGTATTCACTGTAGAAAAGGATCTTGGCGATTGTAGGGATGACTTACAGCGGATTGAAAAGCTTGAGCATATAGACATTGATAAAGAGGATGTGCTGGAGCTTTTGGAAAGCATCAAGTTGGATAAGTCTCCAGGACCAGAGGAGATGTACCCCAGGTTACTGTGGAAAGCGAGGGAGGAGATTGCTGAGCCTCTGTCAATGATCTTTGCATCATCACTGGGGACAGGAGAGGTTCCAGAGGATTGGAGGGTTGCAGATGTTGTTTCGTTATTCAAGGAAGGGAGTAGAAATAGCCCAGGAGATTATAGACCACTGAGTCTCACTTCAGTGGTTGGTAAGTTGATAAAAAAGATCCTGAGAGGCAGGATTTATGAACATTTGGAGAGGCATAATATGTTGTTGTTCGTCCATCGTTGACGTCGATGAGGACCTCGACACCATAATGATGGTGTCGAGACTAGCGCGTGATTTGGATTTAAGTGAGGGAGAGTTGCGCAGCGTCAGCCTCACTCTCTCTTCCCAATTCCCATCTGGGTCCAGTGGCAAGACAGAGTCTAGACGGCTGGAGATGGGACTAGGCGCAGTGGATGACCAGGACATCTTCTGTGTCTTGTCCTGCTCTACACGTTCCACGACATTTGCAGAGACCGCCTTCTTGACCGTTGGGCCTTCCATTGGTCTCGCCCGCTCAATCCGCCGGAGTCTGTCTTCACATGCTGGGATAGACAACTCCCTATCTCACCGAGGGTTTGAGACCCGTCGGCTACCCTCACCTGGTTTAGCCGGCTTGTCGAAACCGTTGCCCGAGGTGTGGCCGCTGTCGCATGCAAACAGCTACGGGGAGCCACAGGTGAGAGATGAGTGCCAGGTGGGGACCAAGGGTGGACTAACCACCCTGAAAAGGACACGACATGTTCCCCCACCAGAGGTGCTACCCCTCTCTGACACCCCATATACCCCAGAGGCATAATATGATTAGGAATAGTCAGCATGGCTTTTTAAAGGCAGGTCATGCCTTACGAGCCTGATTGAATTTTTTGAGGATGTGACTAAACACATTGATGAAGGTAGAGCAGTTGATGTAGTGTATATGGATTTCAGCAAGGCATTTGATAAGGTACCCCATGCAAAACTTATTGAGAAAGTAAGGAGGCATGGGATCCAAGGAATTGGCTTGCTCACAGAAGGCAACGAGTGGTTGTAGACGGGTCATATTCTGCATAGAGGTTAGTGACCAGTGGTGTGCCTCAGGGATCTGTTCTGGGACCCCTACTATTTGTGGTTTTTATAAATGACCTTAATGAGTAAGTGGGGGTATGGTTTAGTAAATTTGCTGATGACACAAAGGTTGGGGGTGTTGTGGATAGAGTGGAGGGCTGTCAGAGGTTACAGTGGGATATCGATAAGATGCAAAACTGGGCTGAGAAGTGGCAGATGGAGTTCAATCCAGATAAGGGAGTACTAAGAGACAAGATCTACAGGGAGTACTAAGAGACAGGAGCTACAAGCATTTGCATAGACAGGGACTTATTAGGGAGAGTCAACATGGCTTTATGCGTGGTAGGTCATGATTGACCAATCTGTTGGAGTTTTTCGAGGAGATTACCAGGAAAGTGCATGAAGGGAAGGCAGTGGATATTGTCTACATGGACTTCAGTAAGGCCTTTGACAAGGTCCCGCATGGGAGGTTAGTTAGGAAAATTCAGTCGCTAGTTATACATGGAGAGGTGGTAAATTGGATTAGACATTGGCTCAATGGAAGAAGCCAAAGAGTGGTAGTAGAGAATTGCTTCTCCGAGTGGAGGCCTGTGACTAGTGGTGTGCCACAGGGATCAGTGCTGGGTCCATTGTTATTTGTCATCTATATCAATGATCAGGATGATAATGTGGTAAATTGGATCAGCAAATTTGCTGATGATACAAAGATTGGAGGTGTAGTAGACAGTGAGGAAGGTTTTCAGAGCCTGCAGAGGGACTTGGACCAGCTGGAAAAATGGGCTGAAAAATGGCAGATGGAGTTTAATACAGACAAGTGTGAGATATTGCATGTGGGAAGGACAAACCAAGGTAGAACATACAGGGTTAATGGTAAGGGACTGAGGAGTGCAGTGGAACAGAGGGATCTGGGAATACAGATACAAAATTCCCTAAAAGTGGCATCACAGGTAGATAGGGTCGTAAAGAGAGCTTTGGTATATTGGCCTTTATTAATCAAAGTATTGAGTATAAGAGCTGGAATGTTATGATGAGGTTGTATAAGGCATTGGTGAGGCTGAATCTGGAGTATTGTGTTCAGTTTTGGTCACCAAGTTACAGGAAGGATATAAATAAGGTTGAAAGAGTGCAGAGAAGGTTTTCAAGGATGTTGCCGGGACTTGAGAAACTCAGTTACAGAGAAAGATTGAATAGGTTAGGACTTTATTCCCTGGAGCGTAGAAGAATGGGGGGAGATTTGATAGAGGTATATAAAATTATGATGGGTATTGATAGAGTGAATGCAAGCAGGCTTTTTCCACTGAGGCAAGGGGAGAAAAAAACCAGAGGACATGGGTTAAGGGTGAGGGGGGAAAAGTTTAAAGGGAACATTAGGGGGGGCTTCTTCACACAGAGAGTGTTGGGAGTATGAAATGAGTTGTCAGACGAGGTGGTAAATGTGGGTTCTTTTTTAACATTTAAGAATAAATTGGACAGATACATGGATGGGAGGTGTATGGAGGGATATGGTCCTTGTGCAGGTCAGTGGGACTAGGCAGAAAATGGTTCGGCACAGCCAAGAAGGGCCAAAAGGCCTGTTTCTGTGCTGTAGTTTTTATGGTTTCTATGATAAGTGTGAGGTGGTTCATTTTTGTAGGTCAAATATGATGGCAGAGTATAGTATTGATGGTAAGACTCTTGACAGTATGGAGGATCAGAGGGATCTTGGAGTCTGAGTCCATAGGACATTCAAAGTTGCTGCGCAGGTTGACTCTGTGGTTAAGAAGGCATACGGAGCATTGGCCTTCGTCAACCGCGGGAATGAGTTCAAGAGCCAAGAGGTAATTTTACAGCTATGTAGGACCCTGGTCAGACCCCACTTAGAGTACTGTGTTCAGTTCTGGTTACCACACTACAGGAAGGATGTGGAAACTATAGAAATGGTGCAGAGGAGACTTACAAGGTTGTTGCCTGGATTGGGAAGCATGCCTTATGAGAATAGGTTGAGTGAATTTGGCCTTTTCGCCTTGGAGTGGCGGAGGATGGGAGGTGACCTGATAGAGGTGTACAAGATGATGAGAAGCATTGATCGTGTGGATAGTGTGAGGCTTTGCCAGGGCTGAAATGGCTAACATATGACGGCGCAGTTTTAACGTGCTTGGAAATAGGAGTACAGAGGAGATGTCAGGGGTAAGTTTTTTATGCAGAAAGTGGTGAGTGCGTGGAATGGGCTGCCAGTAACGGTGGTGGAGGTGGATACGATAGGGTCTTTTAAGAGACTCCTGGATAGGTACATGGAGCTTAGAAAAACAGAGGGCTATGGGTAACCTTAGGTAATTTCTAAAGTAAGTACATGTTCGGCACTGTATTGTTGGCCAAAGGGCCTGTATTGTTCTGATGGATATACTTTATACTTCTTACTTTATATTTTATTGTCACCAAGCAATTGATACTAGAACGTACAATCATCATAATGATATTCGATTCTGCGCTTCCCGCTCCCTGGATTACAAATCGATAGTAAATATTAAAAATTTAAATTATAAATTATAAATAGAAAATAGAAAAATGGAAAGTAAGGTAGTGCAAAAAAACCGAGATGCAGGTCCAGATATTTGAAGGGTACGGCCCAGATCTGGGTCAGGATCCGTTCAGCGGTCTTATCACAGTTGGAAGGAAGCTGTTCCCAAATCTGGCCGTACAAGTCTTCAAGCTCCTGAGCCTTCTTCCGGAGGGAAAAGGGACGAAAAGTGTTTTGGCTAGGTGGGTCGTGTCCTTGATTATCCTGGCAGCACTGCTCCGACAGCGTGCGGTGTAAAGTGAGTCCAAGGACGGAAGATTGGTTTGTGTGATGTGCTGCACCGTGTTCACGATCTTCTGCAGCTTCTTCCGGTCTTGGACAGGACAACTTCCATACCAGGTTGTGATGCACCCTAGAAGAATACTTTCTATGGTGCATCTATAAAAATTAGTGAGGGTTTTAGGGGACTGGCCAAATTTCTTCAGTTTTCTCAGGAAGTAAAGGTGCTGGTGGGCCTTCTTGGCAGTGGACTCTGCTTGGTTGGACCATGTCAGGATATGGACTGTGCCTTTAAGAGAGAGAGAGAAGCTGACTACAGTACAGCTGACTGCTTCTGGGTTGCCATGGTGAAGAAAGTGGTGGAGTTATTTGATCGACAGTTTGATGTTATGGTTGCTTCGCAGCATATTTATTTAAGCAAGGCAGATGGCTCTCACAGACAGAGACACAGTGGAGCACCGGTTAAGGACCGGTCAACGAAAAGGAAGCCAGTGACAGAAGAGTCACTGGATGAAACTTTCGAGTGCCCACAAGGGTGAGTTGAGGATCGATGGGGAGAATCGATCAGTGGCTATCACGGAGTGTAAAAGGGGTGACCCTGTGGAGGCTACCAGTGTGTTTACCCATGCTTGGGTGGTAGTTTTCCCTTGAAGACGGTACCCTTTGTGATAAGCTACGTTTGGTTAACTCAAGAGTGAATTCAGAGCTGACGATGGAGGACCCAATGGCACCTGTTTATTTGTTCTTCTCCTATCGTGGATTTCACCTTGATTTACAAATACCTCTCTCTCACAATAATAACAACTCCGTGCATTGAACTGAACTTTCTTACATTACCATCGTAAGACTTTAAATCTTGCCACCTGAGCTTGAATGAGATTGGGAATTATATTTACACACATATGCATGTATAACACTGCTAACTTTTGATTTACCTGGTTTAAATTACTATATTAAGTAGTTACTAATAAATAGTGGTTTTTAACATCAAAACCAGACTCCAGGTGTGTTCTATTGCTGCTGGTTCTTTTAAACCATTGTGTGTACGTAACATAATTGGGGCCTGCATCCGGGATATGAAGAAATTTGGGGGCTTATTGATTAATCAAAAATCGATCTGATTGGGGAAATCCCTTTTGATTTGTTAGAATAGAAGATCGGCAGCAATGGAGGTTAATAGGTTTCTGGCAAAGCCAACTCCTGAAGCATTGGATAATGCTAAGAGGGCTGTGTTGTTCGAAATTGCTCAAAAGTTAAAATTTATGGTGAACACTAGAATGAGGAAAGCTCAGATACAGACGTTAATAGCGGAGTATTATGTATCCAAGGGAGAGTTTGAGAGAGATGTGTTGGAGATGTTTGCTGAAAGTAAACCTACTGAGGCTGAGCTTCAGTTTCAGGCAGAAAAAGTAAAGATGGAGGCTGAGGATAGTTGAAGACAGCAATAGTTAGAGTTTGAGTTACGAGTAAAAGAACTTGAGGCTGCAGAAGCAGAAAAGCAGAGGGAGGAAGCAGAGAGAAAGAGGAAGCATGAAGCTGAGGAGAAAGAAAAAAGAGGGAGTTCAAGCTGGAAAAGATGGAGAGATTGAAGCAAGGAGGTCTAGCGCTAAACCATGGTGATAGGTTTAGTGCCAGTTGAGAGGTTAAGTTGGTACCTCCACTTGATGAAGCAGAAGCTGATAAATACTTCCTGCATTTTGAAAAAATGGCTCCAAATCGAAAGTGGCTGAGAGACGAATGGCCTGTGTTGTTACAAAGTGTACTTAAGGGTAAAGCCCAACAAACTTATTCGGCCCTATCACTTAAAGATGTAGCTGATCATGACACTGTGAAACGGGCAGTGCTTAAAGCTTATGAGTTGGTTCCGGAAGCTTATGATGATGATTATGAGGACACACAGTCTGCTTTTATTGACATTTAGTAATGCATGCATTAAGAAATGATAAAAATGTTTTTCCAGAATGATATCACGAAAACACATCTCAAACTGACTTAAAAACTAACAAAAACCACATAATTATAACATATAGTTACAACAGTGCAAAGCAATACTGTAATTTGATAAGAACAGACCATGGCACAGTCCCATCATCTCACGCAGGCGGTAAACCTCCAGTGCCGTCAACTTGCTGATGCAGCATCCCGGAAGCATCCGACCACAGTCCGACCCCGAGTCCGTCCGAAAAACTCCGAGCTTCTGACCGCCTATTCGACACCGAGCACCGAGCACCATCTCTGCCGAGCGTTTCGACCCCGGCCCTGGCCCCGGCAACAGGCCATACACAAAGCCGAGGATTTGGTGCCTTCGGCTCCGGAGATTCTCGATTGCACAGTAGCAGTGGCAACGAAGCAGGCATTTCAGAAGTTACTCCAGATGTTCCCATGCATTTTCACGACTGTCCCCATCAATTCCGGATTGTGCACGGCACCCCGAGGTACACATATCGATATTCATTCGGAATGGCCGCGCACGCTGCATTGCGTTGCCATTTTCTCCTCCCTCCTTTAGCTTATAGGCAAAGGTTTAGAAATTTGAGGAAGTCTATGAACCAAACGTATGTGGAATTTGCTTATGAAAAGTTTGTGTATTTTGATCGTTGGTGCGCATCTAAAAATGTAAATGATGATTTTAACAGCTTGAAAGAGTTAGTTTTGATTGAGGAATTCAAGAAGTGTGTCTCTGATGAGATAAGGACATATTTAGATGAAAAGGATGCTACCACTTGGCAAGAGTCTGCTAAACTAGCAGATGAGTATGCTTTAACCCATAAGGTTAGGTTTACCCTGCATAGGAGCTTCCAAAGGAATAACAGCGATAACCCGCAGGGTAAATCAGAAATTAAATCAGGGACTAGTGACAAAAGTAAGGATGAAGGGAAGCAGTTGAGGGAGAAATCTTCCAGTCTTACTTGTTATTATTGTAAGAAACCTGGTCATATGATGACTAATTGTTTCATTCTGAAGAAGAAAAAGGAAAAGGAAAAGGAGGCAGTCTCAAATGCCTGTGTTCTGTCTGTTGTGGCACTGCTAAGAACTGAGGGGACTGACCAAGTTAAGGAGGGATTCGACCGTTTCATTTCAGATGGGTTTGTGTCCATAAACGAGGGGTCAACCCTAGTCCCAGTGAGGATTTTTCAAGATACTGAGGCTTCTCAGTCCCTTATATTGGACAGTGTTCTGAAGTTTGGTGACGAGACAAAAATTGATGAAGTCAACAATGTTAGAGGGATTAGGAAAGGGACAGTTTACGTGCCTTTGCATAAGGTGATTTTGGAGTCTGGATTGGTATCAGGACAGGTTAAGATAGGGGTACAACCTGAACTACTGCTGAAGAATGTTTCTTTGTTGTTGGGCAGTGACCTTGCAGGTGATGATGTTTATCCAGCAGTGCAGCCAACAAGCAAGCCTGCCACAGACGATCCATGCAAGGATACTGATATTAATCCCGCCTGCGCAGCAATGTGAAGCATGTCTGGAAGGTCTACTGACACAGACAGTTCTGGGCAGGTTGATTCTGATGCCCATGATAGCCAAAATTGGGGTTCAAGTTATTATGATTTATCAAAGACTTTTCTACCCTCTATGTTTCAACAGGATGTGAGTAGTAAGTCTGATGGGAAACATTTATCTTTGTCTAGGAAGGAATTTCTAGCAGAACAGAATCAAGATTCTGAGATTGAAGCTTTAAAAGAAACAGCTCTCTCAGATGATGAGATTCAGAATGTGCTAGTCGGCTGTTATCTCAAGGACAGGGTGTTAATGAGAAAGTGGAGACCACCTACTGTGCCTGTGAGTGAGGACTGGGCAATTGTACTCCAAGTTGTGGTCCCGAAGGTTTACAGCACTGAAATTTTAAACATGGCCCATAGTATGCCTTTAGGTGGACATTTTGGAGTGAATAAGACTGTAAAAAGGGTTTTGAAGGAATTTTACTGGCCTAATTTAAGGAAAGATGTGACCTTTTGCAGGACCTGTCGCAAGTGTCAAGTTGTCAGTAAACCCAACCAGGCCATCCCAGTGGCCCCACTTTGGCCGATATCAGCTTTTGGAGAACCTTTTTCCGGAGTCATAGTAGATTGTGTTGGCCCATTGCCAAAGACTGCAGCTGGCCATCAGTATCTGTTAAACATTATGTGCATTGCATCTAGGTTCCCCAAAGCGATCCCTCTCAGGAATATTAAGGCTAAAACTGTTGTGAAAGCTCTCATTAGGGTTTTTACTTTGGTTGGTCTGCCCGAAGAGATTCAATCTGACCAAGGCAGCAATTTTACATCAGGATTATTCCAACAGATAGTTTATGAACTGGAAGCTAAACAAATTACGTCGTCTGCCTATCACCCGGAATCCCAAGGAGAGTTGGAGAGATTTCATTCTACCCTTAAAACAATAGTTAGGACATACTGTGTTGAGAATGGGAAAGAATGGGATGAGGGGGTACATTTGCTCTTGTTTGCCATAAGAGACTCAGTGCAGGAGTCATAGAAACATAGAAACATAGAAAATAGGTGCAGGAGTAGGCCATTCGGCCCTTCGAGCCTGCACCGCCATTCAGTATGATCATGGCTGATCATCCAACTCAGAACCCTGTACCAGCCTTCCCCCCATACCCCCGATCCCTTTAGCCACAAGGGCCATATCTAACTCCCTCTTAAATATAGCCAATGAACTGGCCTCAACTGTTTCCTGTGGCAGAGAATTCCACAGATTCACCACTCTCTGTGTGAAGAAGTTTTTCCTAATCTTGGTCCTAAAAGGCTTCCCCTTTATCCTCAAACTGTGACCCCTCATTCTGGACTTCCCCAACATCGGGAACAATCTTTCTGCATCTAGCCTATCCAATCCCTTCAGGATTTTATATGTTTCAATAAGATCCCCCTTCAATCTTCTAAATTCCAACGAGTATAAGCCTAGTCGATCCAGTCTTTCATCATATGAAAGTCCTGCCATCCCAGGAATCAATCTGGTGAACCTTCTTTGTACTCCCTCTATGGCAAGGATGTCTTTCCTCAGATTAGGGGACCAAAACTGCACACAATACTTCAGGTGTGGTCTCACCAAGGCCTTGTACAACTGCAGTAGTACCTCTCTGCTCCCGTACTCGAATCCTCCTGCTATGAATGCCAGCATACCATTCGCCTTTTTCACCGCCTGCTGTACCAGCAAGTTGTTGGGGTTTAGTCCATTTGAATTTGTATTTGGTCACAGAGCGAGAGGACATTTGACCCTGCTCAGAGAGCAGTGGTCTGATGAGAAGGTGCATGTCAGCTGTTCAGTTATGTTTTGGAATTCAAGGATAGACTCAACAGGGTTTGTAATCTTGCAAAACAGAACCTACAGAGTTCTCAAAACAAAATGAAGGTCTGGTATGATAGATGAGCTTGAGAACAGACATATCACGTGGGAGACAAAGTGTTGGTGCTGTTTCCAATGTTGACCAACCTGCTTCAAGCAAAGTTTAGCGGGCTGTACCAAATAATCTCTAAAGTTGATTCTTTGAATTATGTAATGTGACGAGAATACACATAAAATTAAGATGTTTGCTGGCCTGGGTTAGCATCAGTGACATCAGCAAGTGGTCTACCACCTGCCCTCAGGGGAAGGAGAGATAAGGAACAATGGAGCAGCGTCTGGAGATGTGTAATGAAGGGACGTGGGAGAGAGAGCTGTCTGGAGCGGCTCCCCCTTTGAACCCTGAACTGTTTGAAGTGGTGGACAGGCGATGCCCCAGCAGGGGGATAAAAAGGGACAGGTTCGCTAAGGCAGACACACACGACACCCGAGGTAACGAGACCCTGGAAGCGGTACGCCTCTCACGAGTCGGTGAGAAGTACCAGACAACGCCCGGGGTGGAAAGGTACGATCAGCGGGAACCCGGTGTGTGTCCGCCCTTGCCTGGGTGCCGGGTTCACTGCAGAGGATCGACCGCATCTGGAGGAGGGGTCACAGTCGGTGACCTCAGGTGACATCACCAAGGACCCGCCCAAAAGCTGTTTGTGAGCCATTTCGCCGGTCTGTGAGTGAAGCAGTGTCTGAATGATCAGTTGTCCCTGTTCTATCTCTCTCTCCCCCCCACGTTGTCCATCGCCATGGCAACGATTACTGCAAACTGAACTACTCAACTGGACTGAACTTTGAGTCACTTTGAAATTTGGTCATTTACCCCTAGACAACGATAGAGCTTGATTGATGCTGTTATCTTAATTCTGTGCACATGTGTGTTTATCATCGCTGAACTGTTGCATTTATTATCCTTTCGATTAATGTGTTGCTTGTTTCTTTAATAAAACTTTCTTAGTTCTAGTACTCCAGACTACAACTGAGTGATCCATTTCTGCTGGTTTGGCAACCCAGTTACGGGGTACGTAACAGTAATTAGAACACTCGACCGTAGGAAGCCCACTCAAGTAGTACACGTCAATATGATAAAACGTTATTATGACTCAGAACCAGCACCTGTGAGTATTGTTGTGGGAAGACACGAAACTGGAGAGCTTGAGAAAGTGGTAGTTGATGTATCAGAGAACTGTAACAAGCTAAATATAGTCCCAGTGCGGCAAGCTAAATATAGTCCCAGTGCGGCTCATAAATTCCGTTATCTTAGAAACATAGAAACATAGAAAATAGGTGCAGGAGTAGGCCATTTGGCCCTTCGAGCCTGCACCGCCATTTATTATGATCATGGCTGATCCTCCAACTCAGAACCCCGCCCCAGCTTTCCCTCCATACCCCCTGACCCCCGTAGCCACAAGGGCCATATCTAACTCCCTCTTAAATATAGCCAATGAACTGGCCTCAACTGTTTCCTGTGGCAGAGAATTCCACAGATTCACCACTCTCTGTGTGAAGAAGTTTTTCCTAATCTTGGTCCTAAAAGGCTTCCCCTCTATCCTCAAACTGTGGCCCCTCGTTCTGGACTTCCCCAACATCGGGAACAATCTTCCTGCATCTAGCCTGTCCAATCCCTTTAGGATCTTATACGTTTCAATCAGATCCCCCCTCAATCTTCTAAATTCCAACGAGTACAAGCCTAGTTCATCCAGTCTTTCTTCATATGAAAGTCCTGCCATCCCAGGAATCAATCTGGTGAACCTTCTTTGTACTCCCTCTATGGCAAGGATGTCTTTCCTCAGATTAGGGGACCAAAACTGCACACAATACTCCAGGTGTGGTCTCACCAAAGCCTTGTACAACTGCAGTAGTACCTCCCTGCTCCTGTACTCAAATCCTCTCGCTATAAATGCCAGCATACCATTCACCTTTTTCACCGCCTGCTGTACCTGCATGCCCACTTTCAATGACTGGTGTATAATGACACCCAGGTCTCGTTGCACCTCCCCTTTTCCTAATCAGCCACCATTCAGATAATAATCTGTTTTCCTATTTTTGCCACCAAAGTGGATAACTTCACATTTATCCACATTAAATTGCATCTGCCATGAATTTGCCCACTCACCCAACCTATCCAAGTCACCCTGCATCCTCTTAGCATCCTCCTCACAGCTAACACTGCCACCCAGCTTTGTGTCATCCTCAAACTTGGAGATGCTGCATTTAATTCCCTCATCCAAGTCATTAATATATATGGTAAACAACTGGGGTCCCAGCACTGAGCCTTGCGGTACCCCACTAGTCACCGCCTGCCATTCTGAAAAAGTCCCGTTTATTCCCACTCTTTGCTTCTTGTCTGCTAACTAATTCTCCACCCACACCAATACCTTACCCCCAATACCGTGTGCTTTAAGTTTGCACACTAATCTCCTGTGTGGGACCTTGTCAAAAGCCTTTTGAAAATCCAAATATACCACATCCACTGGTTCTCCCCTATCCACTCTACTAGTTACATCCTCAAAAAATTCTATGAGATTCGTCAGACATGATTTTCCTTTCACAAACACTTTGTCCGACCATTTCACCGCCTTCCAAATGTGCTGTTATCACATCCTTGATAACTGACTCCAGCAGTTTCCCCACCACCGACGAGATACCAAA
Organism: Mobula hypostoma; assembly: GCF_963921235.1. Classification (NCBI taxonomy): domain Eukaryota; kingdom Metazoa; phylum Chordata; class Chondrichthyes; order Myliobatiformes; family Myliobatidae; genus Mobula; species Mobula hypostoma. Next base: position 39,137,076 of record NC_086098.1, read on the forward strand.
TTAAGCCATCTGGAGCCGGAGCAGCAAAAACAATTGAAAAGGTTACTTCTTGAGTAAGAGAATTTATTTCCCAATGTGCCCAAACAAACCACCGCCGCTGTGTATGATGTGAATGTAGGCCAAGCTGACTGAATTAAGCAGCACCCCTACCGGATGAATTTAGAAAAGAGTAAATTGGTTGAGCAAGAGATTGAATACATGCTGAAAAATGGTATTATTACGCCGTCAACATCTGATTGGGCCTCTTCCTTGTTATTGTGCCTAAGCCTGATGGTAGTGTGAGATGTTGTACCAATTACAGGAAAATAAATGCAGTGACAAGGACAGATGCTTACCCTATCCCTAGGGTGGATGATTGTATTGATAAGGTTTCTGCTTGGCGACAACAGATTCTATCCTTGCAGTCTTGAACCCAGTAATTCTGCTTTTGCCTTTGACAAACCGAAGTCTCTGACCAGGTCATTCAACTCAGATTAGTTTATCAGATGAAGTTCATGCGACATAAAGTGTTCAAAATCTGTATTCGCATCAGTGTCATTTTCCATCGCTGGCTTGCGCATCCTGGTATGTTTGTCTGCCTCCTCTAGACTCCATGTCTCCGGTGGCTTCAGTACTGGAAGACTATTGTCATGTGGCACAGGTCTCATGGCTGAAGGGTGATTGGGGTATTCTATGGATTTCTTGTTTTAGCAGAGGAACCAGACACACAGGTCAGACAAAAGTAGCAATCTGTCACATGATCCTCTGCTCTTGCCATATCATCGGGAGAGTGAACAGAATTGACTTCAAATACCTCTGAGCCAAGCTCTAAGATTGACAATACATGTTGTGCAACAAATGTGAGAAGTCCAGGCTTTGTCTTGGTCGCCAATTTTACACCCAAAGTAGAGCTCATAGGCTTTCTTAATAAGCAGAGTCATGCTCTGTCTTTGAGATTTAAGCAAATACTCATCACAAATTTAACAGAAAGTATTGCAACATTGGTGAGACATTTTGCTATCACAAATACTCCCGAAAATACAATTACTTTTTTATGAGTGCACACAATATGCTACGTGTGTAGAGCATGCACATCAACATTATTGCAAACTAATATACATGTAAATGCAATGCATAGAACAGTGTGTGCGTGATGCTTTTATAGTCTTTCTAAACCTTGTTCTGCCATCCAGCATCCGCCCTGCCTAAGCATACCTGGACAAGATAGAATACTTTTCAGATTACTATATGGGCAACATTTTAATTGACTTGAATTATGAATTGAAATAACATATACAGACAATTTCAAAAACATGGTTCATGATAGGGAAGTTTCATGGTGATTTTCACGATCAGCAGCCCCAAATCCCTAAGATGAACCCAAAAGTATTCAGGAAGCAAAATCTTTGTTGTCCATTGTAATCACAAGCTACTTAATTCCCACCTGAAGTTTTCAATATGAATTATAAGTATTTGAAAATGTTTTCTTATTTTTATTTTAAATGTTTTGAGAAAAGTTGCTTAAAAGATAATAATGCATCTGACAGGATCTAGAACTTATTGAGGCGCATATACTGTACCACGATTTGCCTTTTTCAGTGGATCCACAGCAAAACATATAGTACATGATATTATTGAAACCAATATTGAATTAAAGCACAAATAGCTCATTTGCATTTGAAGAAGCTCTGCTACTTCTGTGTCAATAATGGCGAGAAATGATACTTTCAGAAAATAGTGCATTATTTTACTGCTGCAGGCAGCAACAATAGTAATAAGTACTCTTGGGAAGACTAATGCTAAGTTTTGTAAGCTCTATTACATTCCACAAAGGATATTTGCACAGCAGTAAGCTATATTCCCTGACTCAGTTTCTCTGGGCTGAGTAAGAACTGAGATTAATATAGGCAGTGAGCAGAGATGCACTGCCAAATTCTCTCACTAATGGCTAGGAATTTAATTAGTTTCAGAAACTGCAAATGTATTCATGACATAAGTTGTAGTTTTAACCAGTTGCACTGTCAAACCTAATGACAGGCAAAACCCTGAGTAAATATGACACTAATATGTGACAGTCTGAGTAGTTCATTTATTGGACTTGAATTTATCATTGTATTAGCAGGTGTTCTTTTTAAATAAACACATCCCATTAAGATTTTAACTCTTTCAATTTATTATATAATTACATAAAATATTATAGACTAAAATCATAATTAATACCGGCATCATTTGTTGTACAAGGTTATACAATTGAATTCCAGTAAACGACGTGGGAGAGCAGAAACCTGATTGGATGAGGTCTAACCAATCAGGAGGGACAGACAACAGGGGTATAAATACCAGCAACTGGACATGTCCAAGCATTATCGCTGATAAAGATGACAGAGTTTGTCACCAAAACATTGGTTATAATGAATGTTTATACCCGGCTGGAAGCCAGAGAAAAGTTTATTTGTCACACATGCCAGGAAAGCACTAGATACTATTTGTCATTAATTTTGATTTTCTCGATGGACGCTGCCTGTTAGTTAGCTAAGCCCATCACCCTGACCAGAGCGAAGTCCACTGACAGCAGCTTGCCAGAGTCCTCTGTCCTGGGTCAGTCTTTCAATTTGTTCCCAGATGTAGCCCATCTTCTTGGTGTCAGCTTCAAGGTTGCATTGCCGAGTATTCTTTGGCAAGCTTCTCTTCCACTTTCCCTGGGGATTCCACATCAGCGCTTGTTGGTACTTGGGTTACAACGTGTGTCCTGTCCGTCCCCATTTTCTTTTCCTTACTCCTTTTTCTGCTGGTAGCTGGTGTGTTCTTTGCCATAGATTGGTGTTGCTGATGACTACTAGCCGGTGGATCCTGAGGATTTTTCTCAGACAGCTATTAATAAAGGTCTGCACTTTCCTGACGGTAGTCTTTGTTGTCCTCCAAGGCTCCGCCCTGTACAGAAGAACTGACTTCATGTTGGAATTAAACAGCAGTGTGATGCTTCCTTGAAGCACCAGATGTTCTAGTGTTGGATGATGGCTGCTTTAGCTTTGCCAGTCCTTGCCTTGACATCTGCATCAGTGTCATTCTGTCTGTCATGACACTACTCAAGTAAGGCTTCCACCTCTTCAAGTGGATTTCCCTCGAGAGTGACTCGGTCAATGAAGGTTGAGTTGATCTTGAGGACTTTAGTTTTCTTTTTATTGGTGTTAAGGCTGACTTGCACTAATGTGGTTGCCAGGTCTGTTATTTTTTCCTACATCTGCTTGAGGTTAAGAGACAGGAGAGCTATAACATCAGCAAAGTACAGGTTATCCAGTTGTTTTCATAGGATCCTCTGGACCCCTTTCCTTTTCTGTGCTGTAGATGTCTTCATGATCCAGTCTATGACTAGAAGGGACAGGAAAGGGGACATCAAGCACCCGTGTCTGACTCCTGTCTTCATCTGAAAGCTACTGGTGAGCTGTCCACCATGCTTGACTTTGCAGGGCATGCCCTCATACGAATTCTTGACAGTCTGACCATCTTGCCTGGTACTCTATATTCTCCTCTGGATCTCTCTGCCAACACTATTGAAGGCTTTTTCATAATTGACAAAGTCAACATACAGGGATGAACTCCATTCAAGTGACTGCTCAACTATGTTGTGTAGTGTGCTTTTTGGTCAGTGCATGATCTGTTCTTGTGGAAACCTGCTTGTTCATCTCTTAGTTTAATGTCTATACCATCTTCCATCCTCTCTAGTATTATCCTGTAGAAAACTTTCCTTGGGACTGAAAAGAGTTTGATGCCTCTGTAGTTAGAGCAGATGCTGAGACTCCCTTGTTTGGAATCTTGACAAGATCTTCCTCTTTCCAGTCTGTTGGTACTTACTCTTCTTCCCAGATCTTCTGAAAGAGAAGATACAGCATCTCTACTGTAGTGTCCAGGTCTGCTCTGTGATCTTCTCCAGGAATGTTGTCTGAACCAGCTGCTTTACTGGATGCTGCCTCTCCTGTTGAATATTTTAATGTCACAATGGGGTGCTGGAAACAGACCCAAATGCGAGACACAGACACTGAAGTACAAGGAACAGGACTCGAGTAGGGATGTGCCAGGATTCAGGCAAGGAGCAGGGACAAGAACGCAGAGTTGGGCTAGGGAAAGCGGGACCAGGACCAGGAACCATGGACTAGGAGACAAGGCTTGGACTCCGAGCCCAAGAGTGGACAAGGACCCAGAACCTGGGTCTTGCCTCGGGCTCGGACCCCGGAACCAGGCAAGGACATGACATGGCTTCAGGACAGGACGTGGCTGGGGTCTAGAGGCCTGAGCTTGGAGACAAGACAAGGCTTGGACTCCGAGCCCGACTGGACAAGGACCCAGAACCTAGGTCTTGCCTTGGGCTCGGACCCCAGAACCGAGGCAAGGACATGACATGGCTTGAGGCTGGGGTCTTGGGTCTTGAGCCTGGCTTGGGATCCTTGAGGCTTTGGTTCCAGGAGTTTGGCTTGGGATTCTTGAGGCTTGGGTTCTTGGAGCTTGGTTTGGGATCCTCGAGGCTTGGGTTCTTGGAGCTTGGCTTGGGATCTTCGTCTTGAAATGCGGAGGCTGATAACTCAGAGACGTGGAGCTGAGAGACATACTGGGAACTGAACATCAACATAGAGCTGGGACTTACCCTTCGACAAGCCAGGACTCATCTTTAACACAACACAAACATGAGACAGGACAGAACACAGACATAGAGCCGGGACTTATCCTACGACAAGCCAGGACTCAACTTTACCTCCACACCAAGGTGGGACAGGTTTCTGTCAGGTAATGGCAGAATGGCCGGACTTACCCAACAGAAGCAAGGACAAGACAAGACAGGTCCCCCCACAGGACAATGGCAAAACAGCCTGGCTTACCCCACAGAGGCAAGGACAAGAAGAGACAAACACCAAAGAACGACAAACAGCTCCATCTCTGCTCCGGGGAAGCTCCAAGTCTCAGTTCGGCCAGCAACCTCAGCTGGCTAAGGAAACAGCCAGCTCCCTACCTACATCAAAGTTGCTGGTGAACGCAGCAGGCCAAGCAGCATCTATAGGAAGAGGCGCAGTCGACGTTTCAGGCCGGGACCCTTCGTCAGGACTAACTGAAGGAAGAGTGAGTAAGGGATTTGAAAGCTGGAGGGGGAGGGGGAGATGCAAAATGATAGGAGAAGACAGGAGGGGGAGGGATAGAGCCGAGAGCTGGACAGGTGATAGGCAAAAGGGGATACGAGAGGATCATGGGACAGGAGGCCTAGGGAGAAAGACGGGGGGGGGGCGACCCAGAGGATGGGCAAGAGGTATATTCAGAGGGACAGAGGGAGAAAAAGGAGAGTGAGAGAAAGAATGTGTGCATAAAAATGAGTAACAGCTGGGGTACGAGGGGGAGGTGGGGCCTAGCGGAAGTTAGAGAAGTCAATGTTCATGCCATCAGGTTGGAGGCTACCCAGACGGAATATAAGGTGTTGTTCCTCCAACCTGAGTGTGGCTTCATCTTTACAGTAGAGGAGGCCGTGGATAGACATGTCAGAATGGGAATGGGATGTGGAATTAAAATGTGTGGCCACTGGGAGATCCTGCTTTCTCTGGCGGACAGAGCGTAGATGTTCAGCAAAGCGGTCTCCCAGTCTGCGTCGGGTCTCACCAATATATAAAAGGCCACATCGGGAGCACCGGACGCAGTATATCACCCCAGTCGACTCACAGGTGAAGTGATGCCTCACCTGGAAGGACTGTTTGGGGCCCTGAATGGTGGTAAGGGAGGAAGTGTAAGGGCATGTGTAGCACTTGTTCCGCTTACACGGATAAGTGCCAGGAGGGAGATCAGTGGGGAGGGATGGGGGGGACGAATGGACAAGGGAGTTGTGTAGGGAGCGATCCCTGCGGAATGCAGAGAGGGGGGGAGGGAAAGATGTGCTTAGTGGTGGGATCCCGTTGGAGGTGGCGGAAGTTACGGAGAATAATATGTTGGACCCGGAGGCTGGTGGGGTGGTAGGTGAGGACCAGGGGAACCCTATTCCTAGTGGGGTGGTGGGAGGATGGAGTGAGAGCAGATGTACGTGAAATGGAGGAGATGCGTTTAAGAGCAGAGTTGATAGTGGAGGAAGGGAAGCCCCTTTCTTTAAAAAATGAAGACATCTCCCTCGTCCTAGAATGAAAAGCCTCATCCTGAGAGCAGATACGGCGGAGACGGAGGAATTGCGAGAAGGGGATGGCGTTTTTGCAAGAGACAGGGTGAGAAGAGGAATAGTCCAGATAGCTGTGAGAGTCAGTAGGCTTATAGTAGACATCAGTGGATAAGCTGTCTCCAGAGACAGAGACAGAAAGATCTAGAAAGGGGAGGGAGGTGTCGGAAATAGACCAGGTAAACTTGAGGGCAGGGTGAAAGTTGGAGGCAAAGTTAATAAAGTCAACGAGTTCTGCATGCGTGCAGGAAGCAGCGCCAATGTAGTCGTCGATATAGCGAAGGAAAAGTGGGGGACAGATACCAGAATAGGCACGGAACATAGATTGTTCCACAAACCCAACAAAAAGGCAGGCATAGCTAGGACCCATACGGGTGCCCATAGCTACACCTTTAGTTTGGAGGAAATGGGAGGAGCAAAAGGAGAAATTATTAAGAGTAAGGACTAATTCCGCTAGACGGAGCAGAGTGGTGGTAGAGGGGAACTGATTAGGTCTGGAATCCAAAAAGAAGCGTAGAGCTTTGAGACCTTCCTGATGGGGGATGGAAGTATATAAGGACTGGACATCCATGGTGAAAATAAAGCGGTGGGGGCCAGGGAACTTATCGAAAAGTTTAAGAGCGTGAGAAGTGCCACGAACATAGGTCGGAAGGGATTGAACAAGGGGTGATAAAACAGTGTCGAGGTATGCAGAAACGAGTTCGGTGGGGCAGGAGCAAGCTGAGACAATAGGTCGGCCAGGACAGGCAGGTTTGTGGATCTTGGGTAGGAGGTAGAAACGGGAAGTGCGGGGTGTGGGAACTATAAGGTTGGTAGCAGTGGATGGGAGATCCCCTGAGCGGATAAAGTCGTTGATAGTGTGGGAGACAATGGCCAGGTGCTCCTTGGTGGGGTCACGATCGAGGGGTAAATAAGAGGAGGTATCCGCGAGTTGTCGCTGTGCCTCGGCAAGGTAGAGGTCAGTACGCCAGACTACAACAGCACCCCCCTTATCAGCGGGTTTAATAATAAGGCCTTGGTGGGGTCACGATCGAGGGGTAAATAAGAGGAGGTATCCGCGAGTTGTCGCTGTGCCTCGGCAAGGTAGAAGTCAGTACACCAGACTACAACAGCACCCCCTTTATCAGCGGGTTTAATAATAAGGTTAGGATTAGTGCGGAGGGAGTGGAGAGCAGAGCGTTCCGAAGGAGTGAGGTTGGAATGGGGACAAGGTGCGGTGAAGTCGAGACGGTTGATGTTCCGTCAGCAGTTAGCAATAAAGAGATCCAGAGCAGGCAGAAGACCAGAGCGGGGTGTCCATGAAGAAGAGGAGGGTTGAAGACGGGAGAAGGAGTCATCGGTGGGGGTGGAAGAGTCTTTGCCGAAGAAGTAGGCTCGGAGACGGAGACGGCGGAAGAAAAGTTCCGCATCGTGGTGAACACGGAACTCGCTGAGGTGTGGGCGAAGGGGGACAAACGTGAGGCCCTTACTGAGAACAGAGCGTTCTGCCTCCGACAGTTGAAGGTCGGAGGGGATGGTAAAGACCCGGCACAGATGAGAGCTGGGATCAGAGGGGGGAGGGGGGAGGCTGGGGGTGTCAATGGAGAGGGGAGGGTTGGGGTGAGAGGAAGATGGAGCCTCTGAGGGCCCAGGAGTTGACGGTGGGATCTGAGGAAGACGGGGTTGCAGAGTGGTGGTGGGGGAAGGGGAGACGGGAGTCACAACAGCAGCACATAAAGACCCGGCCTGGAGTTCAAGGCTGGAGTCGCAGTTGGTGGTTGCGTAATCATTTCGAATGTGTCCATGGTCGTTGCTGGAGTCCGGGTTTTGAATATGTCCTGAGGTGTTGGAGCCGCCGAGATCAATGGCAGGGGCCGCAATTGAAAGTTCATGCCTGCTAGCGTCGGGGCCGGCAGGCTCCACTCAGCTGGCCCGGGAAACAGCCAAATCCATACCACAAAGACTACTCCAACAAGTGGCAACAAGGCTCCATGAAGCAGTGGTCCTACATCCAAGTCTAGAGATCACAAATGGTTTCACTAGCCTTCCATCAGCAAGTTGCACCAAGGGGGACTGACAAGACAAACCAGCAGCCGACACTCAACCCCAAGGCTACTTATATTGCAAGCCCAAAGATGGGAATCAGGTGCTTATGATTAATTCCAACAAGGGTCAGCTGGAAGACCCGGAGTCCTGAGTCCACGGACCAGACCGTGAACAGGAATGGGGACTTCACGGACCGGACTATGACATTTAAAGGTATTTTGTTTCTACTTTTCTTGCCTGTTTTGTAAAATAATATAATTATTCCACCTAGCTAAATTTGATCTTGCAAACAATAATATCTGGTTGAAATCTTCATTTATTTATGTAGATTGAAACTAGTTTTGTGATGCCACTAAAAGGAACCTTGTCTCAAGAATAATTATCTTTACATCTGCCTAATTTTTTAGATGAAAAAAGTACTACTGAATAGCTTTGCCACATTTGGGGTTCCCAACCTTTCTTATGCCATGGATCAATACCATTAAGCAAGGGGTCTGTGGATTCCAGGTTGGGAACCCCTGGATGGACTAATTTTGTTTTAATATTTAGGTTGTTTGGAGAAGATGCAAGAAATGTAAAATGATATTTTGAAATGTGTATTGGGGTTGTAATAGATAGCTTTTGTAATCAGTGATCACCTGTATACTACCCTTAAGTAAAAATTGTTTTTATTAATGGAGGAGCCCGACATTTCACAAGGTGGCAATGTAAGGCAACTATTCAATCACTGCAACAGTAGTGCTTTCTAAACCAATGCTACAGCATCACATTCTGAAATCAATGGCAATTTCTTGACCAAGGCAAGTCATATGTTAACAGTATAGCATTTGCATTAAAGTTGGTATTTCATAGCATAAATTAGAGGTGGAGCGAGTCAGCAACCTGCCTGCAATGGACTGGATTGAATCCTTCTTTGTGATAGCACTTGTGCCATGACAAAGAAGCCATGACATGCCTCTACATTTTTAGACGTTTGCATGCATTCAGCATGTCATCTAAAACTTTGACAAACTTCTATAGATGCACAGTGGAGCATAAACTGACAGGTTGCATCACGGCCCTGGAATGGAAACATATATAAATTAAATTAGATATTAAATATCACGGGGTTTTCGGGGTAGTGGAGGTATAATTTGTCCATCTGTGCTGATCACCCTATCCTTGACTAAGCTGTTCCATTGTGAGCATGATCTGTGATGAGTCGACATGATACTTTCAGATCAGGTCATGCATAGCACATACCTCCGCCGCACTGCTCAGGTGTGTTTCTGGGGTACAGGGGCTAGCGACCCTTGTGCCTGTTCTATGTACTTGACATAAGATTTTATTGTGTTCTATCGCTGAGCAGCAGTGAACCATCTGATTGGCCTATCAGAGTTCTTTTTGGGAATTGGTAGACTTGATCAGCATTTCTGATCTGGCTATTGTTCACGATTGCACTTAATAAAAATATATATATTTAATATTTCAGTAATATTGTAAATATACTGTTTAAGTAAGCATTATTTGTTCATTTACATAATTTGTGATTGGTTATATGTAAGAAGTACATGAATGACATATGTCATTACACCACCACATCAAATCTGATCACCTCACTACAGAAAAGCTAAGTAGACACATTTTTCTGGATCTTGTGTTTTTCCTTCGATTAGTTTTTAGAGTTACAAAACATAACAGTGACAACGAAGTAGTTTTAAAATGAGCCCAAGACAACTACCAACCTGTTGAAGTGCAGAACATTTTTCTTCTGAAGGGGAAGAAAGACATTCTAGTTTAAAAAAAAAGAGCAGCACGCGTATCTTCAGGAGGGGAGAGAGACAGTCGAAATTAAAAAATAAATAACGTGGACAAAATTTAGGTATGGTTGTGGGTTCATAAACAGTGAATAATGAGTGATAATAATGATAAATTTTAAAAAGCAGAAATGGCTGGCTACATCGGAAAGACAGACGCATTTGATTGCATAACAGATAACTGGATGATTTGTACTGAACAAATTGAGCAGTATTTTGAAGCAAATGAAACAGCCAATGAAAAATGAGTGCCAGTGTTACTGAGTGTAATGGGTGGAAAAGCAAAAAGTTTGCTTAGAGGTTTGACTATTCCAACTAAACCAGCTGAAATGAGCTTTGCTGATATCGTGAGTTAATGCAGAAACATTTAGAACCAAAGCCACTGTTGATTTCAGAACGCTTTAGTTTTCATAAGCGGAATCAAATGGAAGGGGATTCCATTTCAGGTTACATGGCTAAACTGAAGAAATTGTTCGGGTATTGTCAATTCAGTGATGGACTTAATGATTACTGAGAGATTGTTTAGTTTGAGGGATCTTACAGAAAAAACATTAAAAAATGGTTCCTAACTGAAACACAACTCACATTTAAAAGAGCAGTTGAAATCACTATATCAATAAAAAAACAGCAGCCAAAGATGCAATTGAGTTTCAGTCAGGAACGAATGTAAGTGTGAACATAATTGCAATGTCTAATTAGAAACCTGCCTGGTCAAACAAATTGACTGACCATTGTGGCTGGGGCTCAAATACATCAGACCAATGCAGGTTCAAAGGAGAAACTTGCAGAAAATGCAACAAAGTAGGACACATACAATGACAAACAAGAGAAAATCTGCAGATGCTGGAAATCAAAGCAGCACATACAAAATGCTAGAGGAACTCAGCAGGCCAGGCAGCATCTATGGAAAATGTATAGTTGAGGTTTCTGACTGAGACCCTTCGGCAGTACTGGAGAAAAAAAGATTTAAATATAGTCCTCATCCCAAGACGTCAACTCTACTTTTTACCATAGATTCTGCCTGGCCTGCTGAGTTCCTCCAGCATTTTGTGTTTGTCACATACAATGAGCATGTTGGGCAGACAAAAATAAATAGGCTGCACAGGGAAGAGAAAAATTGAGCAGTTAATGAAAAACCTGATAATGATGAGAGTGACACAGGACTGGGTAGGCTTTAAATATAAATTGTTAAAACTAATAATAGACAAGCAATAAGACTTATACCAGAAGTGAATGGCCAATTAACTAAAATGGATTTGGACACTGACTTGACTGTTTCAGTCCTTCCACAAAATTAGTTTGAATGACATTTCAAAGATATTGAACTGAAGCTTGCAGATATCCAACTAAGAATTTACACTGGAAAAGGTAACTCCTGTGGGAATGACATTGTAACAGTGAGATAAATCAACCAACAAGCCACATCGGGCTTGTATGTGGCAAAAACAAGAGGGGCAGCATTTTGGGGATATGATTGGCTGAGACAACTACAACTTGATCTGTGTCACGGCAGGAGATCCGTGTGTCATCGGGGGAGTCGAAATATCTACGGCTGTGTGCCCAGAGACCCGAGATCTTTGAGACCTTTGAGCACAGAGCTCAAAAAAAGCGACGTAACAGACTTTTAACATCGTAAACCAGTGAGTTGTTTGTTATGTCTCCCTGCACGCTGGGAAAATGGAGACACCTCTTTCTCCCTTATTAGGGAGAGAGGGAGCCTGTGGTATGTTGTATACCAGGTGAAGTGCGACGTCTTTGGGGTAACTGCAAGTCTGTATCTTTGCTGTTGCTTTGCTCATGCTTGAGTGCTCGGTGGCAGGTGCCAATGCTTTTTTTTGCCAGTGGGGGGAGGGAGGATTGTTGCTTGCTGCCACTTAACGCGCGGGAGGGAGGGGAGCTGGGGGAGGACTTTGGGGTTCTAACATTTAACTGTCGTTCATTCTTTGGGGCACTCCTCTGTTTTTGTGGATGTTTGTGAAGAAAAAGCATTTCAGGATGTATATTGTATACATTTCTCTGACATTAAATTGGACCTTTGAACCTTTGAATCCTTTGAGATTCATCCACCATTTGCATGTGACATCCTCTGCAATAGAGTCAACTGAAAGTGAATTAAGAAAGGTATTGGATGATGCCATAGCAGTGTTCAAGGATGGCATTAGAAAACTCAAATATTTTAGCTGAAGCCTACCTACAGATGGACATGGAAGAAGACTCCAAAGTATTTCTCACCATAAACACTTACAAAGGGCTTTATCATTATAATCGGCTTATTTTTGGAGTAGCATCTGCATCAGCACTCTGGCAGAAAGCTATGGACCAGGAGTTGCAATGCTGTCCAGGCGCTCAGTTTTACCTGGATGACATCATTGTTATCAGTGAAGATGACAAGGAACATCTCCAAAATCTCAAGACAGTGTTAAAATGATTAGAAGATTATCAGCTCGGAGCATGGCACAACATGTGAGATGTCTTTAAACCAAGCATCGCTTACTGTGGTCACACCTTTGACACACAAGATTTACACAAATGTGCTGAGAAAATTCAAGCAGTGTAGGATGGCCCAAGGCCAAAGTACATGTCACAGTTGTGGTCCTTTTCAGGATTTGTCAATTACTATAACAGGTTCCTGCCAAACTTGGCTATTATGCTCCTCCCCTTGAACCCATTACTACAGATCAGGAAGAAATGGCAATAGACAAAGCAGTGTGGTGTCTTTCCAAAAGGCAAAGGAAATGGTGATGTCAGACACTGTACTCACACATTATGATCCACATTGTACAGTGAAGCTTGCCTGTGATGCCTCACCTTATGGTGTCGGTGCAGCTGTGTCACATGTCATGAGTGAATGCCGATCATATTCCCTTACTGCTGCAGAAAAAGTATGCACAAATTGACAGAGAGTCCTTGAGTCTGGTTTGGGGTGTAAAGGATTTCAACCAGTACCTGTATGGAGAGTGTTCCTTCATTACTGATCATCCACCACTAGTGTCCATTTTCAATCCCCAGGAGAGTGTTCCACTCACAGCAGCAGTGTGAATGCAGAGGTGGGCTCCGTTTCTTGGAATTCACAAATACAAGACTGAATTCTAGAGGACAACTAATCATGGAATTGTTGATGGATCGTCCCTTTACCCTTGGAAAAGGAAATAACTGAAAAATTTAGAAAAGAGGACTCTCCTCGACGAATTCTCCCTTTTCCGACAAACATGATACAAAGGGAAACCAGGGAAGACCCCACACTTTCTCAGGTCTACATGGCAACCCAGAATGACTGGAATGTGCAGAAGAAATTCCAGTTCCCCCACTTCTCTCAATACCGGGATGAACTTGCCCTTGATGGAGATTGCCTTTTATGGGGATTAAGAGTTGTATCATCCAAGTTGAGAGCTGAAGTGCCTCTCTACAGAACTGAACCTATGCAGTGGAAATTGTGTCTGATGTCATCTGGAGACGGCACCTTGGTCAATAGTTAATTGTCAATTGTTAGAGAAGAAAAGTGTCCTGATCTGTCAGAACCACTTGTTGCAGGTCCAGCGTCGACTCCTACAACCACCATGAGGGAGGAGGAGACCCCAGAAGATTGTTTCACAACCACAAGCTTACATCTAAACAGGGAAGAGTGATATTATAAATATTGTGACGTTCTGGGTGGGGCCGTGGTTGACAGCCTGCCCCTGCATTTCTAATGACCAGTACTGTATATTGTTCTTGTGTTAAAGTGCTTTTGTGGGATTATGGTGGATGCTTTTGTGGGATTATGGTGGAAAGTTCCAGTTCATTTATTGTTACATTTTAGCTTGGGTTATACAGTTATTTGTTTGTGTATTTGTGGATTACCCTACCTGTAACTGCAGTGTGTGATGGTCAATTCCCCCACCTGTATGAGACTGGTTGGGTTCACTCTCTGGGTCATAGTGCCTGGTCTGTTTTGTGTCTATCACAATAAAACGTTTGTTGAGTTAAAGAGTTTCCTCGTCTGTCATTATGGACCAAATGCTTGCCCATTGGTGTCAGGATTGGGATGTGAGATAGACAATGAGATTGAAGAGCTACAACATTGGATAGAGTGCCTTAAGACCTGGGGAATAAGATGAGGGACTGAGCAGTATGCCTCCCCTGCACCCATGGGTAGGGCTTGTGAAGACAGGACCTGGAGGGAGGACCTGGGAACCGTGTAGTGACCCACACCGGAGAACCCAAGATGCCACAACCATGGGAGGATGGGCACGATGGCAGACGCCGCCAGAGCAACAGGAAGATCAAAAGGCCTTGATTATTTGCGCCTCCTGGTCTATCCTGAAGCTCCCAGATACGATGGTACCAGTCGCCTGGAGCCTTACCCAGCGCAAGTCAAACTTGCTGCATGACACAATGGGTGGAGCCCCACCGAGATGGCGGTGCACCTTGCCTTGTCACTGGAGGGAGATGCCCTGTGGGCCCTCCTCGACCTAATGCCAGCAGAGCAGCGTGACTGCAGGGCCCTTGTCGTGGTGCTCAAGCGACATTTTAAGCAGAGGTAGTGGACGGAAGCAATGAGGGAAGAGTTGTGCAGCAGACGGCGCAGTATGGGAGAAAAATTGGGGACGCTTGCAGCAGATCTCCACCACTGTGCTTGGCATGGCTACCCTGAGTTCCCTCCCATGGCCCAGAAGGAGTTTGCCCTCCTTGTCTTTGTAAAGATGGTGACACCAGAGCGCCTTTGGCAGCATGCTTGCCTGATGTCGCCATCATCGCTGGACGAGGCACTGGCCGAGGCAGGGAGAGCAGAAGCGATCATAGCCCCCCGCCCCAAAGTGTTCCAGCATTGCCCCACATGTAATGAATCTAGGCTTGTGTCACCTAGGTGGAGGAGGAAACTGAAGAGGAGGAGCCCATGAGACAGTTCCAACCAACGCTGCGCCGACCCCACTGTCAGCCATGAAATGACCTCTGCTACCTGTGTGGTGAGGCAGGTCATTTGGCCAGGGACCGCCCCATACCAGCACCACGCCACAGCCCAGCACTGCCAAAGGGAAACGCCAAGTGGGCAGCGCTGCCCGAATCCTCCAGCAGAACCCTTCCGTTGTCGCCCCTCTGAGTGGGCTGTTTGGGTGAAGAGCAAGGCTTATACGTGGACTGCAACGTGGAGGGCATTGGATGCTGTGTGTTGGTGGACACAGGGCTAACCATCACCATCGTGCTTCCCGGTGTTCTCCCCAACACAGACCAGCCATCCCCGCCTGGGTGGACAACGACGGCAGTCCAACTGGTGATGGTCACCGGTGACCGTGCAGCGATGCGAGGGAAGAGGAGGCTGCGCATCACAGTGGGGAGAAATGCAGTGGAGCCCGAGGTGTGGCTCGCTGACATTCGTGAGTCCTGCATCCTTGGCCTGGATCTGCTGTCCTTTTGGGGAGCCCATGTGGATGTGTCAGGGGCAACACTCTACCTCGGTGCTGAAGCCATGGCTCTCCAGCAGGGCAGCTCCAGGAGGCGGTCCCAGCGGGGGCAGCAACCACCGCCAGTTTCACAGCGGACCGCGGCAGTGCTGCACACCTCGCAACAGCCCAACACCACACAGCTGAACCACGGGCAAGTGACAGTGACAGCCAGCGATGACCTCCCCACCATGGACCTGCAGCTGCGCAGTGAACAGGTGAGCGATGCCGTGTTGGGCCGAGTGAGGGAATGGCTGAGTGTGGCATGACGGCCGGAGTGGGCAGAGGTCTCCACCCTGGACCCAGCGACCAAAGCCCTACATTCACAGTTGGGAACGCTGGAGGTCTGCAATGGGTTGCTCTTCAGGCGGTGGCAGTTGTCCGATGGTGACAGACTCCTGCAGCTGGTGGTCCCCCGGGGGCTCCGCACATTGGTGCTGCGGTCGGTGCGCGGGCTGGCCATCTCGGAGTTGCAGAGGCGTTGGGTAGGCTGCGTGAACATGGGTACAGGCAGGACATGGATGTGTTTGTGCACCGCTGCGACACTTGCAAGTCCCAGAAGGGGCCAGGCCGACAGTCTGCGGTGCCAATGCAGCAGTGCACAGTGGGGGCCCCAGTATGGGTCTACAGCCCCTCCCGGAAGAAGGGACTACCCCCTAGGCTTGGAAGCCACTGGAAGGGGCCGGGAGAGGTGCTCGACCGCATCTTCAATGTGGTATATCGGGTGCGGTTGCCTGAGCTGCGGAAGGCAGTCGTGCTGCACTGGAACGAGCTGGCACCGTGTCAGCCTTTGGCCACCATTAACCCAGTGAGGCTGAAGGAAGGAAATGACACTCTGACTGCCCTTCCCCTTGCGTCACATAAACAGGTGGCAGTGTCTACGCCCACCGGAACTTTTGGACCTTGCTATGGACTCTGGGGTTGCCGGGGATGGCTGACCCCTTGGGTGGGAGCAGTGTGACATTCTGGGTGGGAGCATAGTCAACAGCCTGCTCCTGCATTTCTAATGGCCAGTAGTTTTTATTGTTCTTGTGTTAAAATACTTTTGTGGGATTATGGTGGGACGTTCCAGTTCATTTATTGTTACATTTTAGCTTGGGTTATACAGTTATCTGCTTGTTTATTTGTGGGTCACCCTAACTGTAACCGGGGTGTGTGATGGTCACCTCCCCCATCAGTGTGAGACAGGTTGGGTTCACTCTCCGGGTCATGGTGCCTGGTCTGTTTTGTGTCTATCACAATAAAACTGTCGTTGAGTTAAAGAGCTTCCTCGTCTGTCATTATGGACCAAATGCTCGCCACAATATTTTGTCTGATTAAGCATTAGTTTATGTAATTTATTATGGGTTATACACAAGAAGTACATGAATGGCGTGCATCATTACATCACAACGTATGTGAGCGCCTGAATGGAGAAAAGCTAAATAGACACGTTTTATGGTTCCTGTTTTTCTTTCAATTAGATTTTGGAGTTACAAAACATAACAACACCAGTGCCAAAGATCAGGAAAATCTACAAGAGGTGATGGAAACAGCCAATGTTCCAACTAAGGTGCGCGCGCATGTGTGTGTGTGTGTGTGTGTGTGTGTGTGTATGCCCGCGCACACATCTGTTGCCTCTAGCGCACTAAAGGTTGTCAACCCCTACCTTATTGGCATGTTAAGTATATTTCACGATCGTACAAAATCACATTTTCTTTTCTGGGTTCTGATGCTGACGGTGCTGACAATATGGAGTTTGCGAAGCTTTGTCTGCAGATTTTAGAACTGGCTTATTAATACTGTTTTTATTGAAGAAATTCTTGTTTCACTATGTCAAATTCCAAAGAAGCAAAGGACGTAAAACCTAAAAGAAGTGCTAGTTCATTTAAAGCAGGATGGCTTAATGAAACAGAAGAAACTGTAACACCAAAAACTCATGAGGTCAGGTATGTGCAGCTATCAGAAACAATTCTGTACAATACTGAAACTGGTGTTACCTGCCTGTATTGTCGCAATGCAAAAGTTGCTGATGAATTTGCAAGTGGGAAGAAGCGGAGAGATATTTGGGAACTTGACTTTTTAAAGCACCATTTAGCAAGCAAATCGCATATGGACAGTGTGCAAAAGCTCTGGTGAGAAAAACCTTCATTACCTGCTACAGGCCTGCTACAATATGTTTTGTGAGCGTGCAGATGAGCAAAAGCAAAATCGATCAAACCCAGAAGAGATCAAATTTCTTATTGACAGTGTTTTGCTTGCTGTTAAAATAAATACGCCTAGATATAGAGGACTTGTTTCAGTAAGGGGCCCAGCCATCTGGGATTAAGTGTCAGCTTCGGGGCCCGACCCAATTGGCAGCCCGGGCCCCCGGCAGCTGGAAGTGGCAGCGGAGCCTCCCCGTTACTCGGCCCGACTCGGAGCGCACGACGACAGGACTAGCCGATCGATTCCCGCGGGACGCGTCCACCAACCTCAAAGAGCTGACAACAACACGCTGCATCGATGGAAACCTGGAAAGATGCACTACTTACTGAGGAAGCATGGGAAAAGAACTGGGCTGCTGGTCAGATTGAAGCTGAGGGGCTTCAGGGTCCCTATGCCCACCATCCTACTAGCTAATGTGCAAGCCATAGAGAACAAGGTGGATGATCTTAAAAGGAGACTCACCTACTGCAGGGAGATGCAGAACTGCTGTGTATTCTGTTTCACCGAGACCTGGCTCTCCCCTGCCACCCCCGACTGTGCCATCCGACTGGAGGGATTTTCGATCCATTGGATGGACCGCACGGTGTCTTCGGGCAAGATGAGGGGAGGTGGTGTCTGCCTACTGATCAACACTGTGTGGTGCTCAGACACAGTGGCACTGACAAGCTCCTGCAGCCCGAACCTGTAACACCTGTTGGTGAAGTATCGTCCCTACTATCTGCCACGGGAATTCACCTCGGTCATACTGACAGTGGTCTACATTCCCCCCCAAGCAGACGTGGTGTGTGCTCTGAACATACTGTATGCCAACATCAGTGAACTTGAGACCAGGTATTGTCGTGGTTTCTCGTTTCTTACAAACAACAAGGAGACGCAGAAAATCCTTCAAGACGTTTTAAACTTTAATTTGCAAATCAAAGCTGAGACAATCAGAAAGCTAGTAGCTGACTGCCCATCGAGGCTTGTACACAGCATTTTTTATAGCAATCTCCTATCTTAGCTACATTATCATATCCAGACGGCCTGTGATCACATATCATCAATACATCCGCTCTCGACCTTCCACTATTGTTTTACTCCCCAATTTAATTATGTCCTAGTTTACTTTTTAGACCAGGTGTCCCCTCATCCCTAACCACAGTTATTTCTTAATTGGTCTTGTTTTGACATACTGCCACATATTTCATTACCTTACTCGCCACCGTTATCTTCCTACTTGGTTTCATTCTAGTTCTCTTCCTGAATTAATAGTGATTAGGTCAAAAGTCATGGCTACATAGTGAATACCCTCTATTCAGCTAGCAGTGGTTACATAGTAAATATAGAAAATATAATGTGTGCATTTGAGTGAATACTGAAATACTGTTGAGTAAATATTGTAAATACTGTAATACATAGAAAATACAATGTATGCATTTACATTTTCCAATATAATCCTCCTTTTGAGACCCACAGGGTCTCATACAGAGAGAGAGAGGACTGAGAGTCTATGCACAAAAGCTCAAATAAAGCCACGCATTTACTCCCAAATTTGGGTTAAACTATAGTTTCCTGTGCTTAAAACTCAAAGTGTTCTCTCCCTAACTCCCTAGGCCGCTGAGCCAAAAACCCGTCCCTTCGTATCTGAGACAGGGAAAAAGACTCAGGAGCCTTCACAGCCTAATCCCCACATATTTCATCTCTCTCCTGTTTGTCCTGTGTGTCTCGTAAACTGTACGAATATATCATCGGTGTCTCCTTCTCCATAGGGCTCGACCCAACAATTTCCAGGAGCATCGGAAACCGTTTCATTGCAGCACGCACTACAAGCGACTTGAGGCATGGAAGAAAACAGCACAGAATGACCGCACAGCTTAGCAATACAACACCAATGGTTACTGCAATCTTGATCAGCCATGCTCCCCATCCTCCTAGTTTACTATTTAACCAGTCAAAGAACTGATGTCCAAACCCTGCATTTTGTTTAACTTCCTTTCTTAAATTTTTCAGTTTATTCATTGCTCTGGTAAATGATCCCTCCAGACTAGTGTTATTCGGTATAAAAGTACAGCACTGTTCCCCAAACATTACACAAACTCCTCCTTTCTCTGACAATAGCCAGTCTCGTACCTGTCTATTCTGCCACGCCACTCTACTGGTTGCATCTAGCTGCTGTCCCAAAGCCTCTAGTGCATCATCAGTGTAGTTAATGAATCTCTGTTGATTATAATATATATAATTTATCCATTCAACATTTTTACTAACCCCTATTACAGGTGTAAGTGCCTCCCAGCCCGCAGCAATCTCATTTCTTGCCTTAAACTCGTTAGGTATACCCCTCGGCTGTCCTATACTGTCGATTTGGACTGTTCGATCAGGTTCATATTTTCGCCTCTTCCGCCGCAGTATCTGCTGCTTCGGAGCTTCAAATTGTACTTCAGGGGATACTACAACTTCTTGAATCAGCATAACTCGTGTACATGTACCTGTCCAACCGAGGGGGAGCGTGGATCTCAGACTTCCCTCCTTCCCACAGAGCCACCAGGTATCTGCTAACGGGATGGTCTGGGCATCCAGTGCACCATCGGGCGGAGGGGTACCTGTCTTGTATCTCTGGCCTGGGGTTACATCCCAAGTCTCAGCACAGTTACCACTGAAATGTGCAACCAAGAGATCACCCGTCCGTGTGAAACATTCATAACTCAAATGCTCCTGCACTTTGAGCTTTCCCAAAGTGGGTGTCTGGCTTCTTTTATTCATAGCCCACGGTCTGCTGTAATTACAGTTAGAGGCAAGCTTGTTTTGATCATACTGCGAGGAAGCCTGGTATAACATACACCAATAAGGGCACATTGGTGTGTTATCAATACATTTCCGATAACGAGGATCTATCCCGCTACAAATCCCCATACTGCAGGTCTTGACTATACTTGGACACTGCTGCGCACACTGCCCCCTTCGCTCCTTTCGCCATTGCGTGCAGGTGGAAGAGTTATAAGGCATGGGGGCTACGTATTGCACTGGATTTGCCCTTGAGCATAGATAACAATTCTGTCTCTTCATCATTCCTGCTATATAATTTGCCCATTGGTACCACATGTTCGGGTACCATGGTACGGAGGTAACCGTTGTGCTCCTCTTACTCCTTTCTCTCAGATTTGGTGGGATCCTAACAGTCCCATGCCACATCTGCCAAATTAATGGTCTCCAAATCTGCACAAGAGTATCTGAGTGTATCCTCCCGGGGGGGGGGGGGGCGGGACTGGTCACCCCCAAGTCGTCCCCATTATCTGAAAGAGTACTACCATCCATAACCCCATCCTTAGGGTCTTCGGGCCTGTCCTCAGGACCAAAAATTTCCCTTATTACTTGGTCAAGTTCCTGCGGTTCAGTGTCAGCTTCTTGTTGCTCTTGCCTGTCCCCCACTGTTTGTTCCTCTTCACCACTTACCTCGGTTGGCACACCGGACTGTACCTGCGGGATTGCTCTAGTGCAGTGATTGAGATGATACCAGGTGGAGCGTCCTTCCACTTGAACTGCGGTGGGTGATGCTTTGGTCACTGTAAAGGGCCCTTCCCTTCTGGGTTCGTTCCACTTTCTTCGAAACGCTCGCACGTAGACCTGATCGCCTGGCTTGATTGGTCCTTCCCCTTGATCAATCTCTGGCTCTTTCTGTTTTTCCTGTGCATAAATAGACTTAAGTATCATAGTTAATTGTTGCATGTATTGTTTTAATTCCAATTCCAATTGTTCCAAACTAGGCCCTTTATATGGTTCTCTCCACCGGGGCACTGGCATGGGCCTTCCGGTTAGCATTTCATGTGGTGTTAGACACGTCATCTGATTAGTCTGCATGCGGTAACTCATTAATGCTAACGGTAGTGCATGGACCCAGTTGAGTTTAGTATCTGTACAGATTTTGTTTAGTTTGGCTTTAAAGGTCCCGTTAATTCTTTCCACCATACTCTGCGACTGAGGGTGATACACACATCCAAATCTCTGCTTTATTCTCAGTGCTCGCAGAACTAACTTGACCACTTTTTGAGTGAAAGCTGAACCATTGTCTGAGCTAATTTCTGTCGGTATCCCAAACCTTGGGATCACTTCGTTTGTCAGGAATTTCACCACTGTTCCTGCCCCTTGGTCTTTCGAGGGTACTGCCTCTACCCATCTGCTGAATCTGTCGATTACCACCAACATGTATCTTTTCCCTCTTACTGTTTTTATCATGTCTACATAGTCAATCACTAGGTGCTTAAATGGCCCTTCAGGTACGGGTATATGACCTATTGGGGTTGTAATTCCTTTCCAAACATTATTCTGCACACATACCTCGCACTGTGACAACACATGGTCTACTGAAGCCTGTAAATAAGGCGACCAAAATCCATCCTTTTTTATTTTCCTTATTACTTCCCCCCTTGCACAATGATCCATCCCATGTGCTTCTGAGATCAGGATAGTCAGTAAAGGGGTGGGAGCTACCAGTAGGCCATCTTCCGTGGTCCATAGGCCGTCTGGGTTCTGCTTGGCCCCCCTTCGTCTCCACAGAGTTTGTTCTGCCAAAGTTGCCTTTCCCTGTATTTCAATTAGGTCCACTACCATAGGTTCCGGCTCTAGACTTACCTGGGGTGCAATAACAGCGGATGTACACCCAGACGCTTTCCTGGCTGCTTCATCTGCAGCTTGATTTCCCTTTGTTACTGCATTGTTTCCTTTTTTATGTGCCTGGCATTTTACTATAGCCAGTGCTTTAGGTTTCATCAGCGCTTTTATTAGATCTAAAATCTGCTGACAGTGCTGTATGGGATCTCCATTGCTCTTTTTAAAACCTCTCTGTTTCCACACTGTACATTACTCTTCAAGCTTGTATGTCCTGCTTCCTTCATTATTTTCCTTAGTGGCGTTACAATTTCAGCATATTCCCCAATCCAATCTGAACTATATCCTGTCAGTCCCAGAAACGTCATCATCTGTCTCACTGTCTGGGGCTTGGGAGCTTTAGTTATAGCCTCAATTTGATCCGGCGCTATCGCCTTCACTCCCTTGGATATCACTCTACCTAGGTATTCTACCTGTTGCTTGCAAAATTGCAGCTTCTTTCTAGATACCTTATGCCCTCCATGCGCCAGTCTCTCTAAAAGGGCTATGGTATCCTATTCACACTGTCCCTCACTTTCGGAGCAAATCAACAAATCTTCCACATACTGTATCAATGTACTTTCCAACGATATGCCCTCTAAGTCCGCCTTTAACACTTGATTAAATACGTGTGGTGAATGTTTAAATCCTTAAGGCATTCTAGTGTAGGTATACTGGTTGTTTCGTTTCTCAGTGTCTTTTTTACTTACTATTAATATACCTCCCGTCTTTCTTAACCTTTCTCCCTCCATCCTAAAGAGTTTTAACACTTCCATTTCTTGTTCCCTTTTTCCTTCTCTTTTCTTAGATTTATCTTTGGGTTTGTGATTTTTAATTAGCACTTCCATTTCCTCACATAAGCTTACATCAAACGTTCCTTCTCTTGGCCATTTCGTGACCAGTTCTTTAGTTCTTTTTTCCCATTTCTCTGAAATTTCCGCGATCTTATCTTGACACACCGGGAATTTTCTGCTCAATATTTCTACTGCTGTTCCTTTCTCTGTCATGTTGCTCTCTTTTTCCTTTTTCTATTATGGTATTTTTAGAATCTCACTACTTGCCTAGTTAATAGTACTATTTTTCTAACTCTATTTCTATGCCTAGCCTTATGGTTTATCTCACCAGCGTCTGAATTCTCTATTAAACTATCTTTGTCTCTTACTACGTTCTGCCCGTGCAGACCCCTACTTAGGGCGGTATCCACAGAACCTTTTACACCTCACCTATGCAGACCCTTACACTTCTTAAGGCGGTATTCACGAGGATTTTTAATTTGCACCTCGCCTATGCAGACCCTTACACTTCTTAAGGCGGTATTCACGAGGATTTTTAATTTGCACCTCGCCTATGCAGACCCTTACACTTCTTAAGGCGGTATTCACGAGGATTTTTAATTCTCCTTCTCTGCCTGTTCAGACCTTCGTTTCGTGCGAAGCGGTATCCACAAGGACTTACCAACACCACGTGGAATTTTCTTACTTAACTTGTACTTACCCCCACTGCCGTGCTCTTGATTAATCCTCTGAGCCTCCTTTTATCCCCGATTCTGCCAGATTCTTTGGATCGGAGAGACCTTTCAGCAGTGGCTTCACACTTCTGAGTCCCCGAGACCCCGCAAAACCAACAGAATTCTTAGTCCGAATTATCGCAAAAAGCGCTCACTTTTTTCTTTGGGTGCACCCTTAATTCTGTTAGCGTCGTGAGGGTCCCCGAGGGACCGGGAAGCATCCCAATCTGCCGTTCCCTTCCTCGCGGGTCTCTATCCGATCCTGATCGTGACGCCAATTTTGTCGTGGTTTCTCGTTTCTTACAAACAACAAGGAGACGCAGAAAATCCTTCAAGACGTTTTAAACTTTAATTTGCAAATCAAAGCTGAGACAATCAGAAAGCTAGTAGCTGACTGCCCATCGAGGCTTGTACACAGCATTTTTTATAGCAATCTCCTATCTTAGCTATATTATCATATCCAGACGGCCTGTGATCACGTATCATCAATACATCCGCTCTCGACCTTCCACTATTGTTTTACTCCCCAATTTAATTATGTCCTAGTTTACTTTTTAGACCAGGTGTCCCCTCATCCCTAACCACAGTTATTTCTTAATTGGTCTTGTTTTGACATACTGCTTCATACTTCATTACCTTACTCGCCACCGTTATCTTCCTACTTGGTTTCATTCTAGTTCTCTTCCTGAATTAATAGTGATTAGGTCAAAAGTCATGGCTACATAGTGAATACCCTCTATTCAGCTAGCAGTGGTTACATAGTAAATATAGAAAATATAATGTGTGCATTTGAGTGAATACTGAAATACTGTTGAGTAAATATTGTAAATACTGTAATACATAGAAAATACAATGTATGCGTTTACATTTTCCAATAGTATCCGGAGGCTTTGCTCATTACAGCCGTGGACTTTAACCAGGCCAAACTCAGAAAGGCCCTGCCAAAGTTAAACCAACATGTCTCCTGCCCCACTAGAGGCCTGAATATACTTGACCACTGCTACACAGCAGTCAAGGATGCTTACCATTCCGTCCCACAACCTCACTTCTGAAAATCGGACCATCAGGCCGTACTCCTCCTCCCGGCTTACAAACAGAAACTGAAGCGGGAGGTCACGGTGTCAAAAGTAGTGTCGCGTTGGTTGGAGGAAACGGATGAGGTCCTCCGTGACTGCTTTGAATTGGTGGACTGGTTAGTATTCAAGGACTCGGCAGCTAACCTCGATGAGTATGCCTCAGCTGTCACGGACTTTATTTGGAAATTCACAGAGGACTGTGTGTCTCGCAAGATGATCTGGGTATTCCCTAACTGGAAACCTTGGATGAATTATGAGGTCAAGTCCTTTTTAAAGGCTAGAGCTGCGGCTTTTGGGTCCGGGGATATCAGTTGCTACACGGAATCCAGGCATGAACTCCGGAAAGCCATTAAGGGTGCCAAGAGGCAATATCGAGCCAAGTTGGAAGCCCAGGCTAACCAGAGGGATGCCAGTAGACTATGGCAGGGTCTAAATGAGATCACTGGGCACAAAGAAAAGGCTGGGAATATCAATAACTTCGGCGCTTCTCTTCCTGACGAACTTAACGTATTCTACGTAAGACTCGAACAGAAGAGGAGCGTCCCGCTCCCTCCAGATGAACCGGACCTGGTGGCATCGAGATTCATCGTCACCAAAGAGGACGTTAGAAGGGTCTTCCTGAAAATAAATCAAAGGAAGGCGATGGGCCCAGATGGCGTCCCAGGACGGGTTCTCCAGGCCGGTGCAAGCGAGCTAGCTGGAGTGTTTGCTGACATCTTCAACTGCTCCTTGCTTCGGTCTAAGATCCCCTCGTGTTTTAAGAAGGCAACGATAATCCCGGTGCCGAAGAAGAGCAAGGTGGCATGCCTGAATGACTATCGACCTGTGGCTCTGACATCAATTGCTATGAAATGCTTCGAGCGATTGGTTATGGCACACATCAACCACAGCCTACCGGTCAACCTTGACGCTTTGCAATTCGCCTACCGGAGCAGCAGGTCAATGGCAGATGCCATCTCTCTGGCCCTACATTCCTCCTTAGAACACCTGGAGAATAAAGATGCATACATAAGGCTCCTTTTCATTGACTACAGCTCTGCCTTTAATACCATCATTCCAAAGAAACTGATTTCTAAGCTCCGGAACCTGGGCTTTAGCACTCAGATCTGCAGCTGAATCTTCAACTTCCTCACAGACAGGACCCAGGCTGTAAAAATAGGGGACAAGCTCTCCTCTACAATCACTCTGAGCACCGGTGCCCCACAAGGCTGTGTACTCAGCTCCCTGCTGTACTCACTGTACACCCAGGATTGTGTAACCAAGTTTCCATCAAACTCAATATATAAGTTTGCAGATGACACAACAATTGTAGACCGTATCTCGAATAATGATGAGTTTGAGTACAGAGAGGAAATTAAGAACTTGGTGGCATGGTGCGAAGACAATAACCTATCCCTCAATATCAGCAAGATGAAGGAATTGGTTGTTGACTTCAGAAGGAGTAGCGGACCGCACAACCCAATTTACATCGGTGGTGCGCAAGTGGAACAGGTCAAAAGCTTTAAGTTCCTCGGGGTCAATATCACAAGTGACCTGACTTAGTCCAACCAAGCAGAGTTCACTGCCAAGAAGGCCCACCAGCGCCTTTACTTCCTGAGAAAAGAAACTTGGCCTGTCCTCTAAAACCCTCACTAATATTTATAGATGCACTGTAGAAAGCATTCTTCTAGGGTGCATCACAACCTGGTATGGAAGTTGTCCTGTCCAAGACTGAAAGAAGCTGCAGAAGATCGTGAACATGGCGCAGCACGTCACACAAACCAATCTTCAGTCCATGGACTCACTTTACACCACACGCTGCCGGAGCAGTGCTGCCAGGATAATTAAGGACACGACCCACCCAGCCAACACACTTTTCATCCCTCTTCCCTCCGGGAGAAGGTTCAGGAGCTTGAAGACTCATATGTCCAGATTTGGGAACAGCTTCTTTTCAACTGTAATAAGACTGCTGAACGAATCCTGACCCGGATCTGGGCCGTACCCTCTAAATATCCGGACCTGCCTCTCAGTTTTTCTGCATCACCTTACTTTCCATTTTTCTATTTTCTATTTATGATTTACAATTTAAATTTTTAATATTTACTAATTTTAACTATTTTTAATATTTAATATTTGTAATCCAGGGAGTGTGAAGCGCAGAATCAAATATCACCGTGATGATTATACGTTCTAGTACCAATTGTTTGGCGACAATAAAGTATAAAGTATAAAGTATATAAAATTCAGTGCACACATGTTGTTATCACTGGGCAAAGAATTGCACAGCAGCAGACTTTTGCCCAGAATGGTCATTACAACTTAGAAGGAACACTGAAAACAGCCCAGTCCATTACAGGCAAAGCCCTCCCCACCACTAAGCACATCTACAAGGAACACTGCTACAAGAAAGCAGCAACCATCATCAAGGACTCCACCATCCAGGCCATACACTCTTCTTGCTTCATGGTGCCATGGTCCCAGGTTCAGAGTTCAATTCCAGCAGCGCCTATGAGGACCTTGTACATTTCCCCCGTGACTGCATGTGTTTCCTCCAGGTGCTCTGGTCTCCTCCCACAGTTCAAAGGCGTACCGGTTATTAGGTTAATTAGTCATTGTAAATAGTCATATGATTAAGATGGTTTAAATAGGTGAGTTGCTGGGTGGCGTGACTCATTGGGTCAGAAGGGCCTGTTCTGTATTGTACCCCTAAATAAATAAATAGTATAAATAAAGATGGTATTGGAGCCATAGGTCCCAAACCACCAGGTTCAAGAACAGTCATTACCCTTCAACTATCAGGTTCCTGAACCAGTGTGGATAACTTCACTCAGCTCAATTATGAATTGATTCTATAACCTATGGACTCTACAACTCGAGTTTTCAGCATTATTTTATTTATTTATTTTGCAGAGTTTGCCTTCTTTTGCACATTGATTGTTTGTCAGTCTTTATTTCTGGATAATTTTTCATTGATTTAGACCACCTAGACAACAAAAACACCTACATCAGGATGCTGCTCATCGTCAGGATGCTGCTCAGCATTTAATACCATCATTCCCACAATCCTGATTGAGAGGTTGCAGAACCTGGGCCTCTGTACCTCCCTCTGCAATTGGATCCTCGACTTCCTAACCGGAAGACCACAATCTGTGTGGATTGATGATAACATAACCTCCTCGCTGACGATCAACACTGGCGCACCTCAGGGGTGTGTGCTTAGCCCACTGCTCTACTCTCTGTATACACATGGCTGTGCGGCTGGGCATAGCTCAAATACCATCCACAAATTTGCTGACGATACATGTCAACAAATACACTCAAGAACTTCTATAGTTGTACCGTGGAGAGCATTCTGACAGGCTGCATCACTGTCTGGTATGGAGGGGCTACTGCACAGGACTGAAAGAAGCTGCAGAAGGTTGTAAATTTAGTCAGCTCCATCTTGGGCCTACAAAGTACCCAGGACAGCTTTAGGGACACACTCAATGATTCATGAACAGCTTCTTCCCCTCTGCCATCTGATTCCTAAATGGACATTGAAGCTTTGGGTACTACCTCACTTTTTTAATATATCGTATTTCTGTTTTTGCACATTTTAAAAAATCTATTGAATATACATATTTGATTTACTTGTTTATTTTTATTATGTTTTATTTTATTTATTATTATCATTATTATGTTTCTCTCTCTGCTAGATTATATATTGCATTGAACTGCTGCTGCTAAGTTAACAAATTTCACGACACGTGCCAGTGATAATAAACCTGATTCTGATTCTGATGTATTTCTTTGTTTTACTGCAAGAAAATAAATCTCAAGGTAGCACAGGTTAAGCATTCCTTATCTGAAATGGTTAGGATCAGAAGTGTTTCGGATTTTGGAATATTTGCATCTATATAATAAGAGTATAAAACCAAAAGATATAGGAGCAGAATTAGACAAATCAAGAATCCATCAACCTCTGCCTTAAATATACATAAAGCCTTAGCCTCCACAGCTGCCTGTGGCAAAGAATTCCACAGATTCATCATCCTCTGGCTAAAGAAATTGCTCCTCATCTCTGTTCTAAAAGGGCACCCCTCTATTTGGATGCTCTGTCCTCTGGTCCCATCATAGAAAACATCCACTCCATATCCACTCTATCAAGGCCTTTCACCATTTGATAGGTTTCAATGTCGTCATCCCTCATTCTTCCAAATTCTACTGGCCCAGAGCCATCAAACACTCTTCAAATGACAAGCCATTCAATCCTGGAATCATTTTTGTGAACCTTCTTTGAACCCTCTCTAGTTTCAGCACATCCTTTCTGAATACTGTTAAGCAGGATATGTTCACTCCGATGCTGACAAATCCACTCTTTCAATACATCATCAAGATCTTAATTTTTCACTTTTTGCAGTGTTTTTCTATTTTTCATTAACTTCTGTTCATTACATGTGTGAGGTCACTTCTCAGACATTATATGTCTGTGGTGTGCAGAGACCTACGCATCACCTGGGAACCTTCCCAGTGCCTTGTGGAATTTTTCATTTGTGATGTCATGTCAGCGCTCAAAAAACATTTCAGATTTCAGAGGTTCTTGGATTTTGGAATTCTGGACAACCTGTATATGGTGATGTATACATATCTTGATAATAAATTTACTTTGATCTTCCAACTAGCAATTTCACAAGTAATTTGTTTTCTAGTGTTGCCTGATGCCATTGACTGCTCGCACATCAATTTGCAACTTTTAATCACTGAAATGTGTCACGATTTCGTAATGTACTAGCAGCAAGAGATGACAAATTGAGTCAGGTTTTAATATTAAAACCACCATATTTATTTACATCTACTCAAAAATATAGAAAATTAAGTAAACGACTTTCTTAAACAGAAGTTAACAGTGTTATGCGTCTATAGCGCCCTTACAGTCAAACGTTCTTAACAAATCTTACTCATGTATTGTCGTAAAGTGGCAGTTCAGAGAATCCCAGTAATTCACGAAAGAGGTGTGAGGAGAGACTTGTGGATTCACAATGCAGTGACAAGGCGATCACGACGAATTCCAAAGATTCCACGGCTGGTGAATTAAGAAACGGTTACTGAAGATCCCAGCCGAGGAATACTGTTCAAAAGTCCATGAAGAGCGATTTCACAAAGTGACAGTCACGAAATTCATGCCCATGGATCATACGGAGGACAGACGCGTCTCCACAATGCACAGTGTGTCGCTGATTAACCCAATCCTTTGGGTTTGGATAAGCATTAGACTTTACCCTTCTCGATCGTGAGCCGTTCCCGGACAGCTCGAAGCCTGCGATCTTCACTCTCTCTCTCTTTCCTTTGACTCCTTCTCAGCACTATGCCCACATTTCTTTTATACCATCGGCATACGTCATAAGGTAATGCTCACAGAAGCAAAGCTGTGGACTCAAAGTAAAACCAAACTGGGGACACATGATGCCCACAGTAAACGAAACTATGGACTCCCAGGAAAACGAAACTGTGGGCACGTAACACATGCAATGCAAACAAAAGTGATTCCACTCCCTAACTGTCGAACCACTGTGAGACCATACATTATGCATCACATTGATGAGTACCAATTATATTGTGTTTATTCTGTAGTGCTTTACTGTTTGATTAGCATTGGAACCATCATAACAAACCAGAAGGGGTTGGAAATGGTATGCAAACTATCAAATATCGTCAAATGGACACTACACATTATGCAAATGTCATGATGCCACACAAATAATGACTTCTCTGCTTATTCTAGCCTGTTATACTCAACATAATGGGTTTCAATATTCATGGTGATTTGTCATATGCTTTAAAAGCCCATTACCAAGTATGTTCCAATGGGAGGGGATGGAGAAGAGTGAAAAGAGGAGAGACAGGCTGTTTTGCCTGGACAATCCATAAACAATTCATTTGGCATTCTATGTCTTCCCCCTGGCACTGACCTTCATATTATCTAGCCACCTTGCAAAAGCTACACTGAATACCATTCAAAGAACAGCTAGTTATCTTCTGTATACTCTTGGTGCCTGTCCTTTGAACTGCAACTTTACTTCTTTACCTGAAAGAATAGCTGCAGGAGAATGAAGATCTGCAGCAGTGTGTCCGTACAATGAAAGTGTTTTTCTACAAAGGCCCATCTCTGTCCGAGGCTTGACCTTCACTGAGCATTCTTTTGTTGCCCACTTGGGTAAGCTTTTGGATTTTCATCTGAGGCTATGTTTCATTATTGGTAATCCACCTATGAACATGATTCCTTCACCAAAGAAATCAGGCAGCGACAAATTTTGAAGAATGAATGTATGGGATTTTAATATTGCAAGATCATGCATCCTTAAATGTTATAGGTTGTGCAATCATATCCATAAACTCATATTAAAATATATTTTCCAAATGATTATTGAGCAGGGGGTGGGAGTTGGGGATATCCCATTTTGCGTATAACCTGATTGTGAAAATCTCAAGCATATTTAGGGTTTGAAATGATGGATGTTTTGCATGCTGCCACAACAATTTGACAGAGTACAGTCTTCTAATTGAAAGGATTTTCTGAAGGAATTTGTCAGTCCCAGTCTTACGGAACCCCTAAATGACTGTTGTAACAACATAGCAAAACAAAAAAATGAATCCACCTTTGCAAGGGTAGTAATCGATGTAAATAAGGCCATAAGACCATAAGATATAGAAGCAGAAGTAGGCCATTCGGCCCATCGAGTCTGTGCCACCATTCAATCTTGGGTTGATCCAATTCTTCCAGTTATCCTCACTCCCCTGCCTTCTCCCCATACCTGTTGATGCCCTGGCAAATCAAGAATCTATCTATCTCTGCCTTAAATGCACCCAGCTGACTTGGCCTCCACAGCTGCTCGTGGCAACAAATTCCACAGATTTACCACCCTCTGACTAAAGCAATTTCTCCACATCTCTGTTCTAAATGGACGTCCTTCAATCCTGAAGTCGTCCCCTCTTGTCCTAGACTCCCCTACCATGGGAAATAACTTTGCCATATCTAATCTTTTCAGGCATTTTATCATTTGGAATGTTTCTATCAGATCCCCCCCTCATTCTTCTGAACTCCAAGGAATACAGCCCAAGAGCTGCGAGACGTTCCTCATATGGTAACCCTTTCATTGCTGGAATCATTCTTGTGAATCTTCTCTCAACCCTCTCCAATGTCAGTATATCCTTTCTAAAATAAGGAGCCCAAAACTGTACACAATACTCCAAGTGTGGTCTCACAAGTACCTTATAGAGCCTCAACATCACATCCCTGCTCTTATATTCTATACATCTAGAAATGAATGCCAGCATTGCATTCGCCTTCTTCACCACCGACTCAACTTGGAGGTTAACCTTCAGGGTATCCTGCACAAGGACTCCCAAGTCCCCTTGCATCTTTGCATTTTGAATTCTCTCCCCATCTAAATAATGGTCTGCCTGTTTATTTCTTCCACCAAAGTGCATGACCATACACCTTCCAACATTGTATTTCATTTGCCACTTCTTTGCCCATTCCTCTAACCTATCTAAGTCTCTCTGATGGCTCCCTGTTTCCTCAACACTACCCACTCCTCCACCTATCTTTGTATCATTGGCAAATTTAGCCACAAATCCATTAA
The DNA here is from genome assembly GCF_963921235.1 of Mobula hypostoma. Classification (NCBI taxonomy): domain Eukaryota; kingdom Metazoa; phylum Chordata; class Chondrichthyes; order Myliobatiformes; family Myliobatidae; genus Mobula; species Mobula hypostoma. The sequence goes on from NC_086098.1 coordinate 39,169,465, forward strand.
TCCCATAGTCCAAATCATTGACATACATCGTAAAAAGCAGTGGTCCCGACACCGACCCTTGTGGAACTCCACTGGCAACTGGCAGCCAACCAGAATAGGATCCCTTTATTCCCACTCGCTGTTTTCTGCCGACCAGCCAATGCTCCACCCATGCTGGTACTCCCCTGTAATTTCATGGGTTCTTATTTTGCTAAGCATTCTCATGTGTGGCACCTTGTCAAAGGCCTTCTCAAAATCCCAGTACACCACATCTACTGCATCTCTTTTGTCTACCCTGCTTGTAATTTTCTCAAAAAATTGGAGTAGGCTAGTCAGGCAGGATTTTCCTTTCAGGAAACCATGCTGGCTTTTATCTTGTCATGTGCCTCTAGGTATTCTGTAATCTCATCCCTAACAATTGATTCCAACAACTTCCCAACCACTGATGTCAGGCTGACAGGTCTATAGTTTCCTTTCTTCTGCCTCCCACCCTTCTTAAATAGCGGAGTAACATTTGCAATTTTCCAGTCATACGGTACAATGCCAGAATCTATCGATTCTTGAAAGATCATTGTTAATGCCTCCGCAATCTTTCCAGCTACTTCCTTCAGAACCCGAGGATGCATTCCATCAGCTCTAGGAGATTTTCCCACCCTCAGACTATTAAGCTTCCTGAGCACCTTCACAGTCATAATTTTCACTGCACCCACTTCACTTCCCTGACACTCTTGAATGTTCAGTATACTGCAGATGTCTTCCACTGTGAGGACTGATGTAATATACACATTTAGTTCCTCTGCCATCTCTGCGTATCTCATTACAATATCTTCAGGTTCATTTTCTATTGGTCCTATATCTACCCTTGAGTCTCTTTTACCCTTTATATACTTAAAAAAGCTTTTAGTATCTTCTTTGATATTAGTTGCCAGCTTCCTTTCATAATTCATCTTTTCCTTCCTAATGACCTTCTTAGATTCCTTCTGAAAATTTTTAAAAGCTTACTAATCCTCCATCTTTCCACTAGCTTTGGCTTCCTCGTATGTCCTCTTTTTTGCTTTTACTTTGGCTCTGACTTCACTTGTCAGCCACTGTAGTGTCCTTCTTACATTCGAAAATTTCTTCTTATTTGGAATAAATCTGTCTTACACTTCCCTCATTTTTCACAGAAACTCCAGCCGTTCCGGCTTTGAACATAGAACATAGAACATAGAATAGTACAGCACATTACAGGCCCTTCGGCCCACAATATTGTGCCGACCCTCAAACCCTGCCTCCCATATAAGCCCCCCACATTAAATTCCTCCATATACCTGTCTAGTAGTCTCTTAAACTTCACGAGCGTACCTGCCTCCACCACTGACTCAGGCAGTGCATTCCACGCACCAACTACTCTCTGAGTAAAAGACCTTCCTCTAATATCCCCCTTTAACTTCCCACCCCTTACCTTAAAGCCATGTCCTCTTGTATTGAGCAGTGGTGCCCTGGGGAAGAGGTGCTGGCTATCCACTCTATCTATTCCTCTTATTATCTTGTACACCTCTATCATGTCTCCTTTCATCCTCCTCCTCTCCAAAGAGTAAAGTCCTAGCTCCCTTAATCTCTGATCATAATGCATACTCTCTAAACCAGGCAGCATCCTGGTAAATCTCCTCTGTACCATTTCCAGTGCTTCCACATCCTTCCTATAGTGAGGCGACCAGAACTGGACACAGTACTCCAATTGTGGCCTAACCAGAGTTTTATAGAGCTGCATCATTACATCGCAACTCTTAAACTCTATCCCTCGACTTATGAAAGCTAACACCCCATAAGCTTTCTTAATTACCCTATCCACCTGTGAGGCAACTTTCCTGGATCTGTGGACATGTACCTTGAGATCCCTCTGCTCCTCCACACTACCAAGTATCCTGCCATTTACTTTGTTCTCTGCCTTGGAGTTTGTCCTTCCAAAGTGTACCACCTCACACTTCTCCCGGTTGAACTCCATTGGCCACTTCTCAGCCCACTTCTGTATCCTATCAATGTCTCTCTTCAATCTTCGACAATCCTCTACACGATCTACAACACCACCAACCTTTGTGTCGACTGCAAACTTGCCAACCCACCCCTCTACCCCACATCCAGGTCATTAATAAAAATCATGAAAAGTAGAGGTCCCAGAACAGATCCTTGTGGGACTCTGGTAGTCACAATCCTCCAATCTGAATGGACTCCCTCCACCATGACCCTCTGCCTTCAGCAGGCAAGCCAATTCTGAAACCACCTGGCCAAACGTCCCTGGATCCCGTGCCTTCTGACTTTCTGAATAAGCCTACCGTGTGGAACCTTGTCAAATGCCTTACTAAAATCCATATAGATCACATCCACTGCACTACCTCATCTATATGCCTGGTCACCTCCTTAAAGACCTCTATCAGGCTTGTTAGACACGATCTGCCCTTCACAGAGCCATGCTGACTGTCCCTGATCAGACCATGATTCTCTAAATGCCCAGAGCTCCTATATCTAAGAATCTTTTCCAACAGCTTTCCCACCACAGACGTAAGGCTCATTGGTCTATAATTACCCGGACTATCCCTATTACCTTTTTTGAACAAGGGGACAACATTCCCTCCAATCCTCCGGTACCATTCCCGTGGACAACGAGGACATAGAGATCCTAGCCAGAGGCTCAGCAATCTCTTCCCTCGCCTCATGGAGCAGCCTGGGGAATATTCCGTCAGGCCCCGGGGACTTATCTGTCCTAATGTATTTTAACAACTCCAACACCTCCTCTCCCTTAATATCAACATGCTCCAGAACATCAACTTCACTCATATTGTCCTCACCATCATCAAGTTCCCTCTCATTGGTGAATACTGAAGAGAACTATTCATTGAGGATCTCGCTCATTTCCACAGCCTCCAGGCACATCTTCCCACCTTTATCTCTAATTGGTCCTACCTTCACTCCTGTCATCCTTTTGTTCACATAATTGAAGAATGCCTTGGGGTTTTCCTTTACCTTACATGCCAAGGCCTTCTCATGCCCCCTTCTTGCTCTTCTCAGCCCCTTCTTAAGCTCCTTTCTTGCTTCCCTATATTCCTCAATAGACCCATCTGATCCTTGCTTCCTAAACCTCATGTATGCTGCCTTCTTCCACCTGACTAGATTTTCCACCTCACTTGTCACCCATGGTTCCTTCACCCTACCATTCTTTATCTTCATCACTGGGACAAATTTATCCCTAACATCCTGCAAGAGATCTCTAAACATCGACCACATGTCCATAGTACATTTCCCTGCAAAAACATCATCCCAATTCACACCTGCAAGTTCTAGCCTTATCGCCTCATAATTTGCCCTTCCCTAATTAAAATTTTTCCTGTCCCCTCTGATTCTATCCTTTTCCATGATAATGCTGAAGGCCAGGGAGTGGTGGTCACTGTCCTCCAGATGCTCACCCACTGAGAGATCTGTGACCTGACCCGGCTCATTACCTAGTACTAGATCTAGTATGGCATTCCCCTTAGTCAGCCTGTCCACATACTGTGACAGGAATCTGTCCTGGACACAGTTAACAAACTCTGCCCCATCTAAACCCTTGGAACTAATCAGGTGCCAATCAATATTAGGGAAGTTGAAGTCACCCATGATAACAACCCTGTTATTTTTGCACCTTTCCAAAATCTGCCTCCCAATCTGCTCCTCTGTATCTCTGCTGCTACCAGGGGGCCTATAGAATACTCCCAATAGAGTAACTGCTCCCTTCCTGTTCCTGACTTCCACCCATACTGACTCAAAAGAGGATCCTGCTGCATTACCCACCCTTTCTGTAGCTGTAATAGCATCCGTGACCAGTAATGCCACCCCTCCTCCCCTTCCCCCGCCCCCATCCCTTTTAAAGCACTGAAATCCAGGAATATTGAGCATCCATTCCTGCCCTGGTGCCAGCCAAGTCTCTGTAATGGCCACTACATCATAATTCCATGTATGTATCCAGGCTCTCAGTTCATCACCTTTGTTCCTGATGCGTCTTGCATTGAGGTACACACACTTCAGCCCTTCTGCCTTACTACCTTTACACCCTTTATTCTGCTTCTCTTTCCTCAAAGCCTCTCTATATGCTGTCCTTCCTGCTGGTGTCTCTTTCCAGTCAACACTGGCCATTTCCCCTCTCATGCCATTGTAATTTCCTTTATTCCAGTGAAATACCGACACACTGGAATTTAGTTTCTCCTTCTTCAATTTCAAAGTGAACTCGATCATATTGTGATCACTGTTCCCTAAGGGTTCCTTAACCTTAAACTCTCTTACCACCTCCAGATTATTGCACAACACCCAATTCAGCACAGCCAATCCCCTAGTGGATTCAACAACAAGCTGTTCTAAAAAGCCATCCCCTAGACATTCTGCAAATTCTCTCTCGAGGTCCTGTTCTGGCCTGGTTTTCCTAATCCACTTTCATGTTAAAATCTCCATTGATTATCATGACATTGCCCTTCTGACATGCCTTTTCTATCTCCTGCTGTAATTTGTAATCCACATCCTAGCTGCTGTTTGGAGTTTTGTATACAATTGCCATTAGGCTCCTTTTACCCTTGCCGTTTCTTAACTCAACCCATAGAATCTCTATACCTTCCGATCCTATGTCATCCCTTTCTAATTATTTAATATTATTTCTTAAATATAGGGCCACACCACCCCATCCGCCTACTCACTTACCTTTCCGATACATCGTATAGCCTTGGATGTTCAGCTCCCAATGGCAGCCACCCTTCAGCCAAGTTTCAGAGCTGGCCACAAAGTCATACTTGCCAATCTGTAGCTGAATTTCAAGATCATCGATTTTATTTCTTATGCTGTGTGCATTCAAATATAACACTTACAGTCCAGTATTTGTTGCTTTCTGTTGTAACTCATCCCACTGGCTGTGATTATGCCTCATCTCCTGCCTGCCCTTTCTATCATCTCTGTTCCACACTATCTTTTATTTATTTCTGTTCTCCCCTTCTTCAGCCCTATCACTCTGGTTCCCATCCCCCTGCCAAATTCATTTAAACCCTCCCTAACAGCTTTACTGAACCTGCTTGCTGGGATATTGGACCCCTTTGGGTTTAGGTGTACACCGTCCTTTTTGTACAAGGTTGTACCTTCCCCAGAAGAGGCCCCAATAATCCAGGAATCTGAACCCCTGCCCCCTACACCAGTCTCTCAACCACGCATTAATATGCCTGATCATGCTACTTTTGCACTCGTTAGCACATGGCACAGACTGCAATCCTGAGATTACTATCCTGGAGGTCCTGCTTTTCAGCTTCCTACCCAACTCCCTGAATTCTCTCTTCAGGACCTCCTCTCTTTTTCTACCTATGTCATTGGTACCAACGTGTACCAAGACTCCTGGCTGTTCACCCTCTCCCTTCAGAATTCTCTGCATTCGATCTGAGACGTCCCGTACCCTGGCACCAGGGAGGCAACATACCATGTGGGTATCTCTATCAGGCAGACAGAACCTCCTGCCTGTTCCCCTCACTATGGAATCCCCTATGACCACCACATTCCTCATCTTCCTCTTTCACTTCTGCACCATGGAACCAGGCTCAGTGCCAGAGACCCGATCACCATGGTCGTCCTCTGTCAGGTCACCCTCCCCAACCCGCAACAGCATCCAAAACGAGATAACGATTACTGAGAGGGATGCCCATAGGGGTGCTCTGTACTATCTGAGATCTTCCCATCCCTTTCCTGACAGACACCCACTTATTTAACTCCTGCAGCCTTGTGGTGACTAACTCCTTGTAGCTCCTATCTATCTCCTGCTCACTTTCCCTAATAAGCTGTAGGTCATCAGGCCACAGCTCCAGATCCCTAACACGGTCTCTCAGAAGGTGCATCTTGGTGCACCTGGCACAGATGGGGCCATCTGGGAGACTGGAAGATTCCCAAGATTCCCACATCTGACACCCAGGGCAAAGTTCTAACCCTACAGACATGCTCTCTATTCCTCCAAAAAAAAAATTGCAAGGAAAAAGCAAAGTCCACTTACCTCGCTGAAGTCCTACCACTCTGCCTCAGACCACTCCTTTGATGACTGCTCTGCTAGGCAGTGTCTCCCTTTTATGCCTGAACCTCCCCTGCTCTCCAACACATGATCGGTGTGCTGGTTATAGCTGAGTTCCCGTGAAGCTTTCTCCTTTTAAACTTCACTCCTGGCCCTGTGCACCGCCTTCTCTCTCGGAGCTCTCTAACTCACGATGAGTGCGCTGGTTATAGCAATGTTCAAGATCAAGATTCAAGATTATTTAATATCATTTCCAGTACACAAGTGTAAAGGAAAACAAAATAATTATTACCCTGGATCCAATGCAGCACAAAAAATCCACAAAAACACAATAAGATAAAGAACACAATAATTAAAAAAGATAATAAATATAAATACATTTGATAGTTTATATAAGTAGATTGATTATAGTCCATAAAGTGATGCTAGGCACAGGAATGCCTGTACATAAGGTGACTGACAGGAAATGGTGGTGGTGGGTAGAGGTGTTGATCAGCCTTACTGCTTGAGGAAAGTAACTATTTTTGAGTTTGGTGGTCCTGGTGTGGATGCTATGTAGCCTCCTCCCGTGTGGGACTGAGACAAACAATCCATGAGCAGGGTGGGTGGGATCCTTTATGATGTTATTGGCCCTTTTCTGGCACCTTACTGTATATACAGTATGTCCTTGATGGTGGGTATGCTGGCGGTGTTGATACGTTTGGTAGAGCCTTCCTGTCTTCTGAAATAAACTGAGAAAGAAAAAGAAACCAAATGAAGTAAAATGGTAGCTCATAAGTAGATCATTGGGTCTATTGTGTATTGGGTTCCCATTGCAATCCATTTAGGACTTTAACCTGTTCAAGTACTACCAACAAAAATAAATGAATTTCCACCCTAATGTAATTGTTAGTGTTATTGGCCTCAGGGAATTGTAAATTTTTCCTTACAAATATAACCATCATTGCTTTGTGAGCTAACACTGAATATGAATTAGTTACAGGATTCTGAGAACAAGGTATTTCCCAATATGGGTTTTGTTTTCATTTCAACCTGTTTTTTTTTGCAGTTGTATATTCTTAGCAGAGTGAGTCATCTCAAGCTGCTTTTAATCACCCCAAACATTAATTTGCAGAACAGCATTGATGGAAGCCCAAGGAACAAGTGTCCCACTTGCTCTCTGAACAGAATTTAATAATTTGTTTTTAATCATATGGTTACTAATAATTTTAATGGAGTAAAACAGAACATCAGACTTATTATACTCATAAAAGCAGAAAATAATTAATTATTTCAACAATTAGTCTGTTTTGCTTAATATTGTAGATTCAAAAATCTCAGTTAAGTTAATGAACTGAAGACTTGAGGCAAGGTTACTTTAGAGGTGACCAATTTAAAAATTTAAATAGCTGCTGTCCTATTTTACAAAACAAATCAGTAACCTAAAAGTTCACAGCCATGGTTTCTTGACATTTACTTTGATCCTGAAGTTGGTTTCAAGAAACTGTGCTCCAGTATGGGGACTAAATTGGATTGCTTTAGAAAATGGTCATATTCATCCATAATTAAACTGCATCCATTTTGTCCAGTATGAGATTGGCCGGAGGCAGAGAATTGGACCGAAGGGAGCCTTTTCTGGCTGGCTGCCAGTGACTAGTGGTGCTCCACAGGGGTCTGTTTTAGGACCCATTTTTTCTGCATTATATGTCAGTGATTTGGATGATGGAATTGATGGCTTTGTTGCAAAGTTTGCAGACAATATGAAGATAGGAGGAGGGGCAGGTAGTTTTGAGGAAGCAGAGAGGTTACAGAGGACATAGACAGATTAAGAGAATGGGCAAAGAAATGGCAGATGGAATACAGTGTTGGGAAGTGTATGGTTATGAACTTTGGTAGAAGAAATGGAAGGGTTGACTATTTTCTAAATGGTGAGAAAATACAAAACACTGAGGTGTAAAGGGACTTCAGAGTCCTTGTGCAGGGTTCCCTGAAGGTTAACTTGTAGGTTGAGTCTGTGGTGAGGAAGGTAAATGCAATGTTAGCATTCATTTCAAGAGGACTAGAATATAAAATCAAGGATTTGGTGAGGCCTTACTTGGGGTATTGTGAGCAGTTCTGAGCACCTTATCTTAGAAAGGATGTGTTGAAGTTGAAGGGGGTTCAAAGGAGTTCATGAAAATGATTCCAGAATTGAATAGCTCATCATATGAAGAGTGTACAGGCTCTAGGCCTGTATTCAGTAGAATTCAGAAGAATGAGGGGTGACCTTATTGAAACCTATCAAATGGTTAAAGGCCTTGATAGAGTGGATGTGGAGAGGATGTTTCCTGTGATGGGAGAGTTTAAGACCAGAGGACACAGCCTCAGAATAGAAAACACAAAATAATCTGCAGATGCTGGGGTCAAAGCAACACTCACGACACGCTGGAGGAACTCAGCAGGTCGGGCAGCATCCGTGGAAAAGATCGGTCGACATTTCGGGCTGGAACCCTTCATCAGGACTGTAGAGGGAAGAGGCAGAGGCTCTGTACAAGAAGGTGGGAAGGAGAAGGCTGGTAAGTTCCAGGTGAAAAACCAGTAAGGGGAAAGATAAAGGGGTGGGGGAGGGGAGGCAGGGAGGTGATAGGCAGGAAAGGTGAAGAAAGAATAGGGGAAAATACAATGGGGAGTAGAAGGAGGCGGAACCATGGGGCAGGTGATAGGCAGCTGGGGGAGGGGACAGAGTGACATAGGGATAGGGGAAGGGAGGAGGAGGGAATTACCAGAAGTTGGAGAATTCTATGTTCATACCAAGGAGCTGGAGACTACCTAGACGGTATATGAGGTGTTGCTCCTCCAACCTGAGTTTAGCCTCATCATGGCAGTAGAGGAGGCCCTGTATGGACATATCTGAATGGAAGTGGGAAGCAGCGTTGAAGTAGGTGGCTACTGGGAGATCCTGTTTGTTTTGGCGGACGGAGCGGAGGTGCTCAGCGAAGTGGTCCCCCAATCTGTGTCGGGCTTCACCAATGTAGAGGAGGCCACACCGGGAGCACCGGATGCAATAGATGACCCCAACAGACTCCACAAGTGAAGTGTTGCCTCACTCGGAAGGATTGTTTGGGGCCCTGAATGGTGGCAAGAGAGGAGGTGTAGGGATAGGTGTAGCACTCAGAATAGAGGGGTGCCCTTTAGAACAGAGATGAGGAGGAATTTAGCCAGAGTAGTGAACCTTGGAATTCTTTGCCACAGGCAGTTGTGGAGGCCAAGAATTTATGTAGGTTTAAGGCAGAGGTTGATAGATCGTTGAATAGCCAGGGCATGAAGAGATATGGGGAGAAGACAGGAGACTGGGGCTAAGAGGAAAATTGGATCAGCCATGATGAAATGGCAGAGCAGGTACAATGGGCCAAATGGTCTTATGGTCATAAATACCTCCTCCCTAGTAATACAAATATTCTCCAAAACATCCCCACTTGTTTCCCTTATCACTTGAGCAACTATGACTTTCTCCTCAGTAAATAATGGGAAGGAATATTCATTTAAAATCCCCCAAGATATAGGAAGCCCTGCTGAACTCTAACAGGACCTACTCTTTCCCTAGCTACCCTTTAATATAGCTATAGAACCCCTTGCTATTTTCTTTAACCTTATCTGGCAGATCCATCTCAAACCCTCTCTTTTCCCTCCAAATTTCCTTCTTAAGAGTATTCTTAATCTTTTTTTATAGTTATTGTCCCTGACATCTTAAAATCAATGAATGTTTCTTCCTGTCTCTTCACCAGAGCTCAATATCTCTCATCAGATAAGGTTCCCTAAACTTTCCAGGTTTACCATTCACCCAAACAGGAATATACTACTCCTGGATGCTTAATATCACACTTGAAATTAATTCCTTTCAGCCAAACAGGCTACCCAATTGACCTTTGCTAGATCCTGCCTAATTCCTCCTAAGTTAGTCCAGCTTCAATTTAGGACCCTAATCTCTGGACTTGTCCTATCCTTATCCATTACCATCTTAAAATTAATAGAATTATAATCATAAAATTAATGTTCACTCTAAGCAGTGTTCCCTGACTGACCTGTCCTGCCTTGTTCCTTCACTGCACATGCCCTGTACTACACCTTTCCAAATAGGGCCCTTGATATATTGACTCAGGAAACTTTCCTGGACACATTTCACAAATTCCACCTTACCAAGGCCCCTAACATTCTAGGTAGTCCAGTTAATACTGGGGAAATTAAAATTACTATAATCCAATTATTCTTTCAGCTATGAGCAGTTTCTCTACCCATCTAATCCTCATGCTCCCTCTGAATATTGGGGGTGGGGTCTGGAGTGAATCTTCCTTTCTTGCTCTAAGTTCTACTCAGCATGGCCTCACTGGACAATCTCCAAAGAATGTCATCTCTAAGAACTGCCGTTATGTCCTCACTTATCAGAAAGGAAACAATCCCTCCCCACTTACCTGTACCTCTGACACGCCTGTAGCATTGTATCCTGGAATACTGGAATAGAATTTGTATCACTGACCACTCAAATCAGCTGCATCAGCCCTGCCCTTCTTTCAGCCATATTTCTGTTATGGGTATACTGTAACAGCCCAGTCCCAGGGGCCAATCCATGCTCTGATTTCGTCTGTTAAACCTCATGCATCAAAATAAATGCAGTTTAACTGGGTATTCCTTTCCCTCCCTTTACTGTGACATAGCCTAAAAGAATAAACCTTGCACTTTGGGCAGTACTTTGGCCTGTCCTGCCAAGCATTTCCTACAACTTTGCTTTTATAGCTTCTGTATTCCAGTGTTCGTGTTTTCTATTTCCAACTTCCCTCATCTCATGTGGAGCCAGAATCTTTGAATTTTTTTTTAAGGGCAGAGGTAGATAGGTTCTTGATAAACAGGGGTGAAAGGTGATTTAAATGGACATGAATTTGGAGTTGAGGTTATAATAAAATCATCTATTATCTTATTGACTGGTGGAGCTGGTTTGAGTGGTCAGTGATTTGCCTTTGCTCCTAATTTGTATGTTCTTAAGATCCTAACATTATTTGGATAGGACAAGTGGCAGGCTAGTCCAAAATTAACATTCACTTAAAATCCTGCATAACTGTTTAATTTCCTATTTAATCTGTCCAAAGTCATATAACCAGAATATTACAAAAACAGATATAAATACTGAAAAAATCCTGTATTTTTGTCATGACTATTAATCAGAATCAGATTTAATATCCCCGGCATATGTCATGAAATTTATTAACTTCATGGCGGTAGTACATGAAATATAGAAGAACTATATAAATACAGAAGAAAAAAAACTGAGTTACATTAAGTATATAGATGTCTATTAAATAGTTAAGTTAAAATAAGTCGTGCAAAAAAAGAGATAAAAAAGTAGTGAGGTATGTTCATGGGATCAGTGTTCATTTAGAAATCGGATGGCAGAGGGGAAGAAGCTGTTCCTGAATCGCTGAGAGTGTGCCTTCAGGCTTCTGTACCTCCTTCCTGATGGTAACAGTGCGAAGAGGGCATGGCCTGGGTGGTGGGGATCCTTAATGATGGACGCTGTTTTCCTAAGGTACCGCTCCTTGAAGATGTCTTGGATACTATGGAGGCTAGTGCCTTAATAGAGCTGGCTAATTTTACAACTTTCAACAACTTATTTAAATCTTGGCAGTAGCACCCCCCCCCCCCCCATACCAGATGGTGATGCAGCCAGTCAGAATGCTCTCCACGGTACAGTTGTAGAAGTTTTTGAGTGTTTAGTTGACAAACCAGATCTCCTCAAACTGCTAATGACATATAGCTGCTGTCTTACCTTCTTTATAGCTGCTTCAATATGTTGCGTCCAGGTTAGCTCCTCTGAATTATTGACACCCAGGAATTTGAAATTGCTCACACTCTCCACTTCTGATCCCTTTATGAGGATTGGTTTGTGTTCCCTCAACTTACCCTCGTATTTAAAATAATTTAGCTATCAATAAATTAATTATGCTCTTCTTATATTTGTGCATCAATTTCAAGAAATCGTGGATAAAATAGGGTCTTTTAAGAGACTTTTGGATAGGTACATGGAGCTTAGAAAAATAGAGGGCTATGGGCAAGCATAGTAATTTCTAAGGTAGGGGCATGTTCGGCACAACTTTGTGGGACGAAGGGCCTGTATTGTGCTGTAGGTTTTCTATGTTTCAATGTTTCTATTACTTTGAGGGAGTATTTCTTTCCTGGATTGCGAGCTATTTCTCTGAATGAAATTGGTATTGGCTTGTTATTGTATTGTCACATAAACCAAGATAGAGTAAACCAAGATAGCTTTTGTTTTGCACGCCATCCAGGCAGATCATGCCAGACATAATTACATCAAGGTAGTAAAAAGAAAAGAGAATGTAGATTATAATGTTGCTGTTGCAGAGAAGTGTATTGCAGTTAGACAAATAAGGTGCAAGGATCACAGGAAGGTAGGTTGGAAAATCAAGCGTTCATCTTTTAGCCGATGAGAGGTTCATTCAAGAGTCTAGTAACAGTGGGGTAGGAGCTGTCTATACTCTCTCCCATTGACACACAGTTTTACATTTCTTATAGCCTTTTGTTATATTAAACCGTATATTTTTGAATGTTGGTTGCAGAGTAGGATTTTTGTTGGCATTGATCACAATGGTTAGGCCACCTGCTCTGCTATTTCTGACCTGACATCCTTTAGGAGAGATCTTTTGTGTGAGAACTTAAAGTACAATATGTGACCCTTGATCATTTATCTTACTTTCATGTCTAATATTTTCATAATGACTTAACATCCCAATGGACAGTTAAAATTACACCAGTATATAATAAGCAATCAACAGTGGATCGCTGACAGTCAATTGCAAAGCAATGAAAGAGTCAAGCAATTTTCGGCATAGCAAACTTCAAGGGAACAACTCTAAGAATGATCAGAGATAAAAACAAGCAAAATCTGACATCTTAAAGTCACTAGTGGACATTTCTTTTTCTTTGAATTTCTTTTTGATCAAAAAAATTTGTTTCAGTTTTAATTTTGCAGTTGATATGTCACATACATGTTGCCTAGGAGCTTATTGATATGAGGTAATATATTGTGATAGTGTGTGTAGTTGATTCTTAGCTGTAAATAGCAAGGCATAAGCCTCAACTGCAGGCTTACCAATTAATTAGAGTACTTTGGAATATTTCTGGCACAAACATAAAAGGAATTAAATATTCCCTTAATTTAGAACAGAAAGTCTTAAGGATAAAAATGCAAAAATCAGTAAATATCAAAAAAAAATTCAATAAAAATATTTATCCTCTCTTCTCAATCCTAGGAGAACTGCTGAAGTTTGTGCTTCATCGTAGGATTTCATGCTAAATGCAATCAGGAACTTCTTGATAATCAGATATGTATATATGAATATTGAGGACTTCCATGCTTGCCAGGAATTACAGAGTTTCAGGTAAGTGCCAGCAATCCTTTACAAAGCTGCTAGCATTTCTGCAGATGAATTCTATGTTGAGCATTCCTCAAAAGCAATGTGATTGTCAATGAGAATTTATTTCTTCTAACAAAATATAGATGATATTAAATGATAAGTTTAAGAATTTTTGTTTTAGATTAAGGGAATGTTTAATTCTTTTTATGCTTTTGCCAGAAATATTCAAAAACATTATAATCCTTTGTGGTTACAATCGGTAAGCCTACAGCTGAGGCTTATGTTTTGCTATTTACGGTTGAGATCAACTAAATGGAATTAGGCCATCAAACAGCTGCAGAAGACTCAATGACTATATAATTAATTGTGAATGGGAGATTTGCCAACTATTGGGCAAAGTTATATACAGAATGACCAGACAACCCAACTTTGCAATATGGCCTTCTTATACTCTGGTAATTATTCTGATGCTATGCTTGAGGTACAGGATGGAATACAAAGATCACAAAAAAATTCCAAGCCAAGTGAACAGAACTTCACCCATGTTTCTGATGGGTCTTGGTAGGACAAAGCTCCTTCTGACACAACCAAGAATACCAGCACAAAAGTTGGAGATAAGGTGAAAGGAGCTCAGTGATAGCAGCTGTTCCCTTTCCACAAACAAGAGAAAATCTGCAGATGATGGAAATCAAAGTAATACACACAAAATGCTGGAGGAACAGGCCAGGCAGCATCTATGGAAAAGAGTAAACAGTCGATGTTTTGTGCTTCATGATGGAGCTAACTAAGTTTCTGCAACTTATTTTGATCTTGTGCAGTAATAAACCAAACCCCCCCCCACCCGTATACCAGATGGTGATGCAGCCAGTTAGAATGCTCTCTATGGTCCATTTGTAGACAATTTCGAGTGTTTTCATTGACAAACCAAATCTCCTCAAGCTTCTAATAAAATATAGTAGCTGTCTTGCCTTCTTTATAGCTGCTATATGTTGCATCCAGGTTAGGTCCTCAAAGATATTAACACACAGAAAGATGAAATTACTCATTCTCCCCATTTCTGATTACTCTATGAGGATTGCTTTGTGTTCCCTTGTCTTTACTTTATACTTTATTGTCATTAAACAATTGATACTAGAACGTACAATCATCACAGCGATATTTGATTCTGCTCTTCCCGCTCCCTGGATTACAAATCTATAGTAAATATTAAAAACATTAAAAACTTAAATTATAAATCATAAATAGAAAATAGAAAAATGGGAAGTAAGGTAGTGCAAAAAAACTGAGAAGCAGGTCCGGATATTTGGAGGGTACGGCCCAGATCCGGGTCAGGATCCGTTCAGCAGTCTTATCACAGTTGGAAAGAAGCTATTCCCAAATCTGGCTGTACGAGTCTTCAAGCTCCTGAGCCTTCTCCTGGAGGGAAGAGGGACGAAAAGTGTGTTGGCTGAGTGGGTCGTGTCCTTGATTATCCTGGCAGCACTGCTCCAACAGCGTGCAGTGTAAAGTGAGTCCACGGACGGAAGATTGGTTTGTGTGATGTGCTGCGCCGTGTTCATGATCTTCTGCAGCTTCTCCCGGTCTTGGACAGGACAACTTCCATACCAGGTTGTGATGCACCCCAGAAGAATGCTTTCTATGGTGCATCTATAAACATTAGTGAGGGTTTTAGGGGACAGGCCAAATTTGTTTAGTTTTCTCAGGAAGTAAAGGCGCTGGTGGGCCTTCTTGGCAGTGGACTCTGCTTGGTTGGACCAAGTCAGGTCACTTGTGATATTGACCCCGAGGAACTTAAAGCTTTTGACCTGTTCCACTTGCGCACCACCAATGTAAATTGGGTCGTGCGGTCCGTACTGCTTCTGAAGTTAACAACTAATTCCTTCGTCTCGCTGACGTTAAGGGATAGGTTATTGTCTTTGCACCATGCCACCAGGTTTTTAATTTCCTCTCTGTACTCAAACACATCATTACCCGAGATGCGGCCTACAATTGCTGTGTCATCAGCAAACTTATATATTGAGTTTGATGGAAACTTGGCTACACAATCATGGGTGTACAGTGAGTACAGCAATTACCTCGTATTTAAAAATAATTTAAATATCAATTAATTAACTATGCTCTTCTTATACTTGTGCATGAATTTCAAGAAATAGATTACTTTTAGGGAGTGTTTCTTTACAGTCTTGATGAAGGATCTTGGCCCAAAATGTTGACTGTTTAGTCTTTTCCATTGCTGAGTTCCTCCAGCATTTTGTGTATATTAATTCCTCCCTTTCCAACCTGGCAGAAACAATTTGGACCAGTATCGTTGTTGTGAACTGTGCTAACCTGCACTTGTGGTGCTAACTCAGATGTCTACATCTGGACCCAAAGAGTTCTAAATATATTACATTAAAATTAAATTATTTACATTAAATTATTGCATTAAATATCGTATCGTGATAGAAATAGGTTCCTGTTTTTTTAAAAAGCTTCTAACATCTTCTGGTGAGGGCTCCAGTGGTTGATTTTTCTCTCCAGGGAGAGGCTTTGTCTAAGAACATATAAGAACATAAGAAATGGGAGCTGGAGTAGGCCATCTGGCCTATCAAGCCTGCTCCATCATCCAACAGGATCATGTCTGATCTGGCGATGGACTCATCTTCACCTACCTGCTTTTTCGCCATAATCCTTAATTCTGCTACTATGTAAAAATCTATCCAACTTTGTCTTAAGTATGTTTACTGAGGTAACCTCCACTGCTTCATTGGGCAGAGAATTCACAGATTCACCACTTTCTGGGAAAAGCAGTTTCTCCTAATCATTGTCCTAAATCTATTCCCCCGAATCTTGAGGCTAAGTGTTTGAGTTCTTTGAAATATAATTTACTGTATGATTTATGTACATTTCAAAATCTAAGCAGGATAATTCAGTGAGAAATCTGCAAAGACATAGTTTCTGAAGTTTGTTACGTACCCCGTAACTGGGTTGCCAAACCAGCAGAAATGGATCACTCAGTTGGAGTCTGGAGTACTAGAACTAAGAAAGTTTTATTAAAGAAACAAGCAACACAGTAATCGAAAGGATAATAAATGCAACAATTCAACAATGATAACCACACATGTGCACAGAATTAAGATAACAGCATCAATCAAGCTCTATCGTTGTCTAGGGGTAAATGACCAATTTCAAAATGACTCAAAGTTCAGTCCAGTTTAGTAGTTCAGTTCGCAGTAATCGTTGCCATGGCGGTGGACAACGTGGGGGAAGAGAGAGATAGAATAGGAACAACTCATCATTCAGAACGGCTTCACTCACAGACCAGCAAGATGGCTCACAGACCAGCGAGATGGCTCACAAACAGCTTTTGGGCGGGTCCTTGGTGATGTCACCTGAGGTCACCGACTGTGACCCCTCCTCCAGATGCGGTCGATCCTCTGCAGTGAACCCGGCACCCAGGCAAGGGCGGACACACACCGGGTTCCCGCTGATCGTACCTTTCCACCCTTGTCGTTGTCCGGTACTTCTCACCACTCGTGAGAAGCGTACCGCTTCCAGGGTCTCGTTACCTCGGGTGGCGTGTGTGTCTGTCTTAGCGAACCTGTCCCTTTTTATCCCCCTGCTGGGGTATCGCCTGTCCATCACTTCAAACAGTTCAGGGTTCAAAGGGGGGAGCCGCTCCAGACAGCTCTTCCTCCCACATCCCTTCATTACACATCTCCAGACGCTGCTCCATTGTTCCTTATCTCTCCTTCCCCTGAGGGCAGGTGGCAGACCAACTGCTGATGCCACTGATGCTAGCCCAGGCCAGCAAACATCTTAATTTTATGTGTATTCTCGTAACAAGTTTCAAAAGTTGTGATAACAATACTCAAAATTAACCAATATCTTAGATATTTTAATTGTGTGTTAGACAGCAATTAACAGTAATCATGCCATGCATCTTTGGAGCAGTTATACCACCAAAGTTATTTATAGCAGTAAGCAGAAGCACTCACTTGTCAAAAATTCATCATGGGCTTAAAATGCAAATCAGAGAAATAAGTCTTTTTTAAATTGGCTTTCATTTTACAGATCTTTGAAGGATTAGATGGAAATCTTGGAAGTATTAACAGCTAGAATGTAACTTGTAATCTGTTTTATATTATGTAGGTTTTTGTACACTGTCTCAAAACCATTATTGGTCAGTGTCAATAATTCCTTTTCCCCATGTCTCCAAAATCTTCGAAACATGGAGGGTTCTTCAGAAATTAACCTCTGCCTGCAGGGAGTAGAGCACATATGGAGTGCATCCTGGACCTTTGCCAAGGATTTTTCACCCATCCATTCATTGATTTTAATGGTAATGGCCTAGAGGGTTCAGATGATGGAAACAACCTCTACAGTCTCTGCTTTGGTGAGTCAAATTGTATGATTAGTCAATTCTTCAATGAATGATCAATTGCTTACCATAAACATAAAGCACGTCAATATGTAACAGTGTTATGTGGCCAATGTTGTTCATAGAAACATAGAAAACAGCACAATACAGGCCCTTTGGCCCACAAAGCTGTGCCGAACATGTCCTTACCTTAGAACTACCTAGGCTTTACCCATAGCCCTCTATTTTTCCAAGCTCCATGTAGCCATTCAGGAGTATCTTAAAAGACCCTATTGTTTCCGCTTCCAACACCACCACCGGCAGCCCATTCCACGCATTCACCACTCTCTGCATAAAAAACTTACCCCTGACATCTCCTCTGTACCTACTTCCAAGCACCTTAAAACTATGCCCTCTTATGCTAGCCATTTCAGTCCTGGGGAAAAGCCTCTGACCATCCACACGCTCAATGCCTCATTATCTTGTACACCTCTATCAGGTCACCTGTCATCCTCCGTCACTCCAAGGCGAAAAGGCCGAGTTCACTCAACCTATTCTTATAAGGCATGCTCCCCAATCCAGGCAACATCCTTGTAAGTCTCCTCTGCACCCTTTCTATGGTTTCCACATCCTTCCTGTAGTGAGGTGACCAGAATTGAGCACTGTACTCCAAGTGGGGTCTGACCAGGGTCCTATATAGCTGCAACATTACCTCTCGGCTCTTAAACTCAATCCCACGATTGATGAAAGTCAATGCACTGTATGCCTTCTTAACCACAGAGTCAACCTGCGCAGCAGCTTTGAGTGTCCTATGGACTTGGACCTCAAGATCCCTCTGATCCTCCACGCTGCCAAGAGTCTTACCATTAATGCTATATTCTGCCATCATATTCATGACGTAGTTGTCTTGATGAAATTATTATGGTTCTTAAAAACCTACCCTATTATTTGTGCCTGGGACTCATTTTCCCAAATTACACGGGTCTAAGAACAATTGGCAATATTGACTTGGTGAGCTTTTGTCTAATACACTATGGAGGAAGCATAGAAATGAAAACTAACTTATAGGTCCAAAAGTCCACTATATCTTGGGTCCACCCTGCCAGCAAGGTTTAGTGGAAGAGGGATGAATAGGGTTGAATTGGATATATTTGAGATAGAGTGCCAATGTTTTTAGTTGCATGGCATCAAAACCATTTTTTATTCAATCATTCTGCATCTGTCACCTATGTACAGGAATGCAAACATCCCTGGACTTCTCCCTCCAAATTCTGAGATTATGATTAGGGTAGATGGCAGCTGTGCTCCAGCCAGTCCTCGCTGGAAATACATAGCCTCGATTGGAACATGAACGGATACAGCAGCTGTTAAATTTCCCTAGGGCTATACTGTGTTGTGGAACAAGTTGCATTAGGCCATGCTTGACAGCTGTCCAAACTAAGAGATGCACTTAATAGTTAGCTCAAAAACTATTGATGAAATACTTCCATTTTCGACCCCCCAGTAAGGGAAAAACCTTGTGATTTATGGCATCATCTGAATCCTAAAATTGGATTACTGCCTTACAATTCATGGAAGAATCCATTATCCTCTCTTTACATTATCTTATAGCCTTAAAAAGTACTGTTTTAGGCCTTTTGAAGTTTTTTTTACAGTCCAAGGGAAGTAGGAAGATTTACAGAATAAAAGGATTTGCAGTCCAAACCTATTTAATTTAAGAGTGCCAAGCAGTAATGACTAAAGATTTATTCTGAATTTCCATTAGGCTGTTAATAGCCTTTAGGACTCAACTCAAGATTTTCTTAAGTGTAAGTCAAATGATTCACTCTGAGTTCTAAATTATAAACACGGAGTTATTAGCATTAATGAAGGAAGAGAAATAAAATGTACCTGCCCAATATGTTGTATAAATTACTAAGTAGACAAATAATTAATGGAACTAATATATCTGGATCTAAGACAAAGTGATTTGTAGGTTTAGTAGAGAATTGGGGGAGTTGAAAACCGCTACTGCAGTTCAATATGTTTAGAATTTAAAAACCCTGAGATATTTCCCACATTTTAAAACCTTCCTACCACATGCTGTGTTGCTGATATAGGCATCAATATAAAGGAGTATCTAGCTATTTATTGGGTTTTATAGCTAAAATAATCATATTAAATATTGAATAAAGAATAAAGTAGCTACTCCAACTTGAGAAGTTTTCCTTTGTACGATTGGAAAAAATATCACTGATTTGGACCGAACCAACTTAGCTCTGTCCTTCACTCTATCAACTTCTTCTTTCAAAATTCTGTAACTTATATCCTGACTCTTTTCATATGTTTCTCATTCATCATCCACAGCCTCAAATTTAAAATTTTAATCCTCAATGGCATATTCTCATGTCTCTATAATCTCTTCCTGTCCCACGATTCTTGTGTGTTTTACTTTCATAGACTCCACAAATGCAGCCATGCCTTCTGCTGAATGGGTCCACATTCTGAAATTCTTGGCTGACATCAAGCACTGTCACTATTCTCTCATTTAAAGCTCACCACTGTGACTAAGCTATGTCTGATTTGCCATACCTTTGCCTATATTTATATTATAATTACACCTCTGAAGCACCCACACTGAAAATGCAATATAAATATAAATTGCTGAATGATCACTGTTTAAGGCCCTGAAATGGTGATGAGGAAGGAGGTGTAGGAGCAGGTCTGACACTTAGCACGGTTGCAGGAATAAGTGCCCGGAGCAGGATTGGTGGGGAGCGATGAGTGGACAAGGGAGTCACAGAGAGAGCGATCCTTGTGGAAAGTGGGCAGAGGAGGAGAAGATAAGGCTAGTGGCGGGATCACTTTGGAGATGGTGAAAGTTGTGGACAATGATATGTTGGATGCCAATGCTTGTGGGATGGTAGGTGAGGCCAAGGGGAACTGTATCCCTGTTATGTCTGGGATGGAGTGAGGGCTACACCATTAGCAGTGGGTAAGGGAACACGGTTTTCTGAAAAAAGAGGCCATCTTGGATGACCTGTAATGGAAAACCTCATCATGAGAACAAATACAGCAGAGGCAGAGGAACTGAAAGAAGGAAATTGTATCCCTAGCATTTAAGTGATAGGTTGGGAAGAGGTGTAGGCAAGGTAATTGTGGAAGTCAGTTACAAAATGCTGGAGGAACTCAGTAAGTCAGGCAGCATCTGTGGAAGGGAATAAATAGTCAGTATTTTGGACTGAGACCCATCATCAAAACTAGAAAGGAAGGGGGCTTCTGGCATCTGTCCCCTTCATTTCCAGTCCTGATGAATAGACTCAGCCTGAAACATCGACTGTTTATTCCCCTCCATTATGCTGCCTGACCTGTTCAGTTCCTCCATCATCTTGTGTGCTTTATACTAGATTTCCAACATCTGCAGAATCTCTTGTGTTTATAACCATGGAAATCAGTATGTTTACAGAACATATCAGTAGATAGTCTGTCTTCCAAGATAGAGGCAGGTAGATAAAAAAAGAGGAGAGAAGTGTTGGAGATGGGCCCAGTGAAATTGTGGTATGGGGGATGTTGGTAGCAAAGCTGATAAAATAGACAAGCTCCACCCATATAGCAAATATAATTTGCGGTTGTTGCTGTTTTTAGATATTAAGCCACTAAATAATTCTTACGATAACTATCTACAGACAGCAAATAGATAATCCAAGTACTTCGTTGATATGATTAATTCTGATGATAGTAGTTCAAGACCGAAAGAAGACAAAGCTCTTTTATGTATAATTATGGAAGTTGACCTTCATGTTTTGCCTCCAGTACACAATTGTATTCATTTTATTCCCACAAATGAAGATGGTGGGCAAGTATCTGGGTCTAATTGGTACTTGAAGTCTATTACCTCAGACAAACAGAGACTAAGACTACATATGACTCTTGGGTTTTCCATTTCTATCATTTCCTATCTTTGAGTAGATAAATGTCAATTTTTTCAAGGTTTCAAAGCTTATTAGTTTCAATACTAAGCTGAAAATTGAAACCAAAACAGGGCCTGATATCGGAAAGTGACAATTTATTGAAGAGAAAAGCACTAGTTTTGATGCATATTCTGTATTGTTAAGAAAATGAAAATTCAATTTCCTATCCTCATGGAGCGGACTGTGCTACAAATCTTGCAAACCAGAGTTTTTATTACTGACGATATTTGCCCTAACATAATAATCAGATTCTGGTTATAATGATTCCCTCTCGAATTAATCTTCCATCCATGGATCAATCTTTATATGTCCCACATGTCCCAGTAAAGATTTGCACAAGCTGAATTAAAGGCTGTATTTCCTGATTCAACTTATTAGTGTGACAAAGGGATGTGAAGTGATCGGCTCATATTCAATACTTGCACGATAAGATCTGCAGCAGTTTGAAAGGGCAACCAATTTTATTTTAATGGTTAAACAACAGAAGCTGGGAGCAAAGCAGTGGCTTCCCAGGACACTTGCTCTTTGAAGGAGACTGTTGAAATCTTACTGCAGAACTGCAGGATAGGAAACTTCATTCTTTACTAGATATAATCTGATTCAAGAGCAGGTCAGTGGTTTTGCAGGTTGAGAATGATGAGGTTATCATCTAACTCTGTAACAGTGACACCAAACTAAACAATTGGCATTATTGGTGGCATGGACATGCTGTATTTGTTTATCTATGTGCATCAATGTGGGGTCACAGGAGACACAAGAGAATGTAGATGCTGGAAACTGGAGCCATAAATGAACTGCTGGAGGAACTCAGCAGGTCGGGCAGCATCTGTAGAAGGAAAGAGACAGTCGACATTTCAGACTGAGATTCTTCATCTGGACCAAAAGAGTAGAAGGGAGATTGCCAACATAAAAAGGTGAGGGGAGAGGGGAGGGTTGGAGCAATAGATGGATCTAGGTGAAGAATGGTTGATTGTCAGGTGGATTCAGGAGGGGAAGGGAAGGGTGGAGAGGCTGCGAGATGATAGGTATAGGCAATGAGGTGTTGCAGATGTCAGAATCTGTTAGGAAAGGTAGGTGGTGTATGGATCTAAATAAGGTGGTCAGGTGGCAACACTGGAGGGAGGGAAACCCAAC
Organism: Mobula hypostoma; assembly: GCF_963921235.1. Taxonomy (NCBI): domain Eukaryota; kingdom Metazoa; phylum Chordata; class Chondrichthyes; order Myliobatiformes; family Myliobatidae; genus Mobula; species Mobula hypostoma. The sequence goes on from NC_086098.1 coordinate 39,192,292, forward strand.
AGAGAGTGTGTGTGTAGATGACAGGCAAATGGATTTGATGAGGGACAGGAAAGAAACTAGATGGTAAGGGACTGGAGGTTAGAAAGATGGCTATTCAAAGGAAGGTCTGGCGAGGTAGAAGGAGAGAGACAGAGATAGAGGGGGAGCTTCTTACCTGAAATTGGAACATTCAAGGTTCATGCTGTTGATTTGCAGGCAGAATATGAAGTGCTTTCCTCTAGTTTGCATCAGGCCACATCCTAACAGTGGAGGAGGCCAAGGACGGACAGGTGGTGTGGGAGTGGGAAGGAGCATTCAGATGGTTTGTAACTGCGAGCTCCAGATGGCCATGGCAGACATGAGGTGTGCCTGCTTTTGACAGTGTAATAATGTTAGCACCTATAGCAGCCCTTTTGTCCTGGAGGACTGCTTGAAATAATTTTCAGGTCTCAAGGAGCCTCTGCATAAAAATTATTATATCTAGAGCTCATGGCATTAATGTGATCAGTAAGCTGTAGATAGAACAATCCGAAAATACTTGTCATTGCTCTTTTGAGTAGAGAATGTATTTCTTTCCCTTTCATAAATTTTAAAAACTCAGAAGCCAAACATAATAAATTTCTCAATACGGGGTCGAACTTGAAATAAGCACACACAGATTTCACCTTCAACTGAAATGAGACAATTTCTATCCTTGCTCCTGGTGCTTGTTAAACAAGAAAAAGCTTGCTCATGCATGTAAGAAGTTGAAAACTGCTTTCCTATGAATGGCAGGATGCTCTTCTTTCACAGAAATCCAGAACTTGTCCGGGGCAGGTCAGTAAATCTCATCTTGAGTGCATGATCAGAGCACAGCTCACAAAGTTCTTCCTCTTCTCTTAAAGTCAAGTTTTCAGGCTGAGCAGAAGATTCAGAGAAAAGGTCCCTCACCAAATCATACACTTGTGTTGAAAGGGAGGAAAATTACAGTTCAATTGTGTTCTACAGTTTTTCCAGGTGGTTTTCAATAAGACTTGAGATTTTCTGATATTCTTCCTCACTCTTAAGCCCAAGCAACAGTGGAAACATTTCAGGATTTCCTTTTGCATCATGGTTTTTCCAAAGATTCAGTTTCCTTTTAAATGCAAGAATCTTGTCACTTGAAATCAAAGCATTTTATCCAATTCAACTGGTCCAGTTGAACCAGTTAAGTTGGCTAATTTCTGCAGCCATTCTTCATAATCAAAATACTTAGCAAAATCTGGCCTACTATTTTCTTGGAAGTACTCCTGCAATTCACTTTTCAGCACAAACACCCTGTTAAGAATTCTTCCTCTGTTAAGCTGCCGATTTCTGTACACAGCAGGGGATTGGAGTGCTTTGTCCAGGTTTTCACAGTTTTTTAAACGTTCTCGAGGGAACTGGTCTTAAAGCTGCTAAATAACTTGCTTCCTGAATTTTTTTTACTGACTGCGACTTTATTTTCAAAAACTTTAATCTGTTTCTTTTGAGATTCCAAGAGTCATTTAAAACAAACATGACCTTTACATGTCATATGACTGTGATTCAGTGTCTTTTCAATTTTGCTGGAGCCAATTATTCAATTGTGCCACAGACTAGGCACAATGGAATAGGACAACTTGGATCACCAGTCCATGTAAAACCCATTGATGAGTAGCTTTCATTGTAAAGATAGACTTTCTTGTGTCTGTTGTTGCGCTAGTGCAGTGAAATGACTCAGAAGATTATAATTCTTCATCATTAACCTTATCAGTATTGCCTGTAGGCCTAGACCTAGAACCCTGCTCTTCCATTTCTCACCTCCTCTTCAAAAATGAAAGTTTCCCTCCAATTTCCTACCACACTGGAAGTTTGTTCACTCCCTTAAGTCAGTTGACAGCATGTAAAGGGAGGAACTTCAGGAGGGAGAGGCTGACATCACAGCCCAAGTTGGGTGAGTCCATTCAATGCTCAGAAAACTTTCTTCACGCTCCTCAACAGCCTACCATCCTCACCTCTGTGCAATACAGCACTCACCAATTATCAGCCTGCTGTCCTCCCCCTCCATGCAATACAGTGCTCACCAATTATCACCAGCCTTCCCCAGCTTGCATCAAAAACTGAGAATGGATCCAACCAAATAAACACGGTCTGACTGTGCTCTGCCAGACTAGGCTGAGATTGCTAACAGGGCTGCTTGGCCACTGCTCACCCCTGTGAGCACATTGCGTGAAATTCAAAAAATAATGTTTATTATTTTTTCGTCACGACCTTTCGTGGAATCCTTAGCAACCTCTCACTGGCCCTAGGGTTCTGCGGAACCCCAGTTGAGAAACCCTGGCCTATGTTGAAGGGGCTTGTTGTGTCCATTCTGGGGCAGCTCATTCACCTTTGGTCCCTATCACACACTCATCTCTCATCTGTAGCTGTTTGCATATGACAGCAGCCATACCCCGGTACACTGCCTTGATAGGTGGGCTAAACCAGGTGAGGATGAGGGTAGCTGGCAGGCTACATACCCCAGTGCAATACGGATGTGCCCATCCTAGCATGCAAAGTCAGCTCTGGCGGACTGGGCAAATGAGATCTACAGTGAGATCCAACTGCCAGGAAAATGGTACCGTACTGCGCTGTGGACAGTGAAGGGCATGACAAGACTCAGAAGATGACCTGGTCTTCTACTGCACCAAGGAAGACCCCAGTTTGTGATGCTTGTTCGTACCACAGGACTTGGACTTCTGAGGTCGAGAGAATGGAACTGCCCCAGTACAACGACTTTTCCACTTTAAAAACTCTACCGCACGAGTTTCCTGTCATCAGTGAACATATTGGACAACCTGGTGCAGACATTCAATCTGTTGAAACAGAAAGGCTCAACGTTTTAGGCCAGTTTAAGAGACTGGCCTTTCAGATAATCACTAACTTTGATAAATATGTACTATGTAATCTCTGCCTTAATACCAATGCTAAGACATTTTAAATTAATGAATGCTGTTTTTTCAGGAATGGTGACTCTCACATTGAGTTTGTCATATCAAAACTAATTTTCTATATAACTATCTGGCGAGCAGTTAGTAGAACTTTGTCTAAGACATCCAATGAGATTGCATGGCATGAAAGTCACGTTGCAAGGAATATTGGTGTTGAAAGCCAAGACTTTGCTCGCACCTCAGTTGGCTATTGAATAGAAAGAGTCAACAAGGTTGCCTTGTGGACAACTTATGGCTGTGTTTGTGAACCATTATATATTGAACAAATGAGCACAATTTTTTAAAATGAACAGCATCATGGGGGTTGAAGGAGAAGAACTTGTAATGATGTGATATATGGGAATAAAAAGGAGGGAGTGATGATGGAGAATGGAATAGAATCATATGGTGTCTGATTTAATATTTGCAAAGAATGCTGTGCATAAAGGTATTGTATGGAAACTTAGAGATTACTTTTACCCAAAGCTGTGTGATATAGTTATTGAGCACCGTGTTTTGTTAAAGAACTTATTCTTGCGCTGTAATTTAGGTGCCTTTTTAGATTGCGTTTTGCAATTTTCTAGGATCAAGGCATTGCCGGGAGGTATATTGTCCATCCCTAACTGCACTTGAGAAGGTGTTACCTTCTTGAAACATTGTAGCCCCTCTGGTGAAAATAATTCTAAAATGCTGTTGGGGAAGGAGTTTGAGTATTTAGACCCAGCACCTAAGGTGTATTGCAATAAAGGATCCCCCCACTTCTGGATGTACTTCCAAATCAGCCCATGAGTTAGTGTTGCCTGGATCTGGTCGTACACAAGTAATGAACTGCTTTATTTGCTGAGGAGTTATGAACAGAATCAATGTTGCATAATTATCATCAAGTTCTACCTCTGCTGCCCAAACCGTCATCCACACAAGCAGGTTATTTTCTTGTCCTGAAGTCTTTACTGTATCCAATACTCTTTGCTATTGCCTTCGGTGAGAATGAGATCCCAGGAGGACACCGAGATGGAACATCCATGGTTGAACACAATTGTAAATGCTCAGCCTTGTCTCCAGCAGTCACATTCTGGGCACTGCCATTGCTAAATGAAGGGCTATTCTTGAGTATGGAAATTTTCTTCCACCTCCTTCTACTAGCTGCTTTGTCTCCACTACAACTCACGTAATAGCACAGTGAAGTTCCAATCTGATTCCTTTGGCTATGAGATTGTTTAACTTTACCCATTACGTGCTGTTTTCCACGTGTAAAAATAAACAAGTAAATTCAGTCAAGAAGTATTGATTGTTTGAACCTACACATAAAATTGCTGTGTTAACAGAAATGACATCCAACGATGCTTCAGAATTTTATCCACGGTCTGAAAGCAGTAACAATATCCAAGGCTACTAAACCAAGTCCAAAGCATACTGGTGAAAGGAGGTCAGTTAGCTACTGCCATGGCAGTGGCTGTCACTCATACTGTGGCTAAGCAGTTAGGGAACAGTCACTACGACTCCTTATCTTTCAGGATAGCTATCGATAAGGATAGGTCTAGTCCTTGCAGGAGAGTTTTAAATTGGAGTAGGGCAAATTACAAGGGCATTAAGCAGGAAATAAGAAGAATTAATTGTGAATACCTTTTTTCCTGGCAAGTCCACTTCAGACATGTGGAGGGTGCTTAAAGATCATTTGCTCAGAGTACAGGAAAATTATGTTCCTGTTAGAAGGAAGGACAAAGATGGAAAGATAGAAGAAGCTTGGATATCCTGAGAGATAATGAATTTAGTCAAGAAGAAAAAGGAAAAGTATGTTAAGCTTCAGACGTCAGGGTCAAATGGAGCACCTGAAGATTATAAAGAAGCCAGAAAAGAATTAAAGAAGGGGATTAGGAGGGGCCATGTAAAATCCTTGGCAAGTATAATTAAGATGAATCCCAAGGCATTCTATACATACGTCAAGAGCAAGAGGATAGCTATGGAGAAGGTAGGACCACAAGAATAAAGAGGGGAACATTTGCTTGGATGTGGAGATACTTAATGAGTACTTTCCTCCAGTGTTTCCCAAGGAAAAGGACATGGAGGACCAGGAGATCAGTGTTGAGTGTATACAAGTATTAGGATACCTAGAGGACAAGGAGGAGGAAGTATTGGACTCCTAATGAGTATTAATGCAGGCAAGTCGCCAGGGCCTGATGGGATTTACCCCAGGTTACTGAAGGAGGCAAGTGATGAGATTGCTGGGGCCTTGACCAGTATTTTTGTGTCCTCTGTAGGCACAGGTGAGGTCCTGGAGGACTGGCAAGTGGCCAATGTTATACCACTATTTAAGATTGGAACAAAGGAAAACTCTGGGAACTATAGACTAGTGGGTCTCACATCAGTTGTAAGGAAGTTGCTGGAGAAAATTCTTAGGGATAGGATATATGAGCATCTGAAAACCCATGATCTAATTAGGGAGAGCCAGCATGGCTTTGTATGGGACAGGTTGTGTCTTATCAACTTGATTGAATTTTTTGACCGGGGATGAGAGAGATTGAGGGTAGGGCAGTGGATGCTGTCTTCATGGATTTTAGTAAGAGTTTGACAAAGTCCCTCATGGGAGGCTAATCCAGAGGACTAAGATGCGTGAGGTCTATGGCACATTGGCTGTTTGTATTCAAAACTGGCTTGTGCATAGAAGGCAGAGGTAGTGGTGAATGGACTTACTCAAGCTGGAGGTCTGTAATTAGTGGAGTTCTGCAGAGATATGTGCTGGGACCTCTGCTGTTTGTGATGTATATAAATGACCTGGATGAAAATGTAGATGGGTGGGCTAGTAAGTTTGTGGATGATACCAAGAATGGTGGAGATCTGGATTGTGTAGAAGACTGGCAAATAATACAGTGCAATATAAATCAGTTGCAGATATGGACAAAGAAATGACAGATGGAGATTAACCCAGATAAATGAGAGCTGTTGCACCTTGGTAGGTCAAATGTAAGATCTTTAACAGTGTTGTTGAGCAGAGAGATCTTGAGGTCCAAATTCATAGCTCCATGAAAGTGGCTACACAGGTCGATCGGGTGGCTAAGAAGGCTGATGGAATGCTTGTTTTTATTAGTCAGGGCACTGAGTTCAAAAGTCAAAAGGTTATGTTGCAACTTTGTAAAACTCTGGTTAGACCATATCTGGAGTATTGCATACAGTTCCGGTCGCTCCACTCTAGAAAGGATGTTTAGGCTTTGGAGAGAATGCAGAAGAGGTTCACCAGGATGCTGCCTGGTTTAGAAGGCACGTGCTATCATGAGAGGCTGGACAAACTTGGGTTGTTTTCTCTGGAGCAGCAGAGGCTGAGGGGAGATCTGATAGAGGTTTATAAGATTATGTGAGGCAGAAATAGAATAAACAGCAAGTATATTTTTCCAAGGATAGAAATATCTAATACCAGAGGACATGCATTAAGGGTGAGAGGGGGTAGGTTCAAGAGAGATGTGAAGGGTAAGTTTTTTATTCAGAGATTTATGGATGCCTAGAATGCGCTGTCTGGTGTGGTGGTAGAGGAAAATACATTAGAGGCTTTTAAGAGACGTTTAGATAGGCACATGAATGTGAGGAAGATGGAGGGGTATGGGCATTGTGTAGGTAGGAGGGATTAGCTTTGTGGGGGGATTGATGTACTTTTTAGCTGGTTCAGCACAAGATTGTGGGCTGAAGGGCCTGTTCTTTTGCTGCCTGTTCTGTGCTCTAGTTTAGAACATTCAAGATTTCAGCTGACAAAATAGAGGTCACATTTCAACAGTCCCTGGATCCAAGACTCTGACAAGTAATATACAAACAATTTCAGAGGTAATTGAAACAATAGGATAGTGAAATTCATTGTTTGGAAGTTTATTCAGACTAAGGAACTGGGATTGGACAGTATCTAGGCCTCAACCGGCTGTGAATAGGCAGACTTTTGAGCAAATTGTTGATTATTTTAAACTGGTATATTAACGTGAATTTTTTTTACAGCAATTGACGAAGTATTTATTCAGGCAGAATCAGCAAGCATGGAAATAGACCCTTTGGTTCATAGAGTGTGCACCACTACCAACCACTAATCCTAACCCATTTTATTCTTCCCAGATTCTACCTCTCACCTATACACTCAGCACAATGTATAGTGGCCAGTTAACCTACCACTCTGCACAGTGTTTGGGATGTGGGAGGAAACCAAAGCACATGGGGGAGGGAACATCACATAATCTTAGGGAGAACTTGCAAACTCCACACAGACGGCACCATGGGTTAGGATCAAACCCAGATCACTGGAACTATGAGATCCACCATTGTGTTGGCCCCTATTGTTAGCCATGCACCATTGATGGTGTATACTGTAAACCTACTCTGGCGCAGTTTTACAGTTAATGTAAAACGAACAGTGGTACAAAACGAATAGTGAATGTTACTACACCTCATTAGAAAAGAACATTCAACCAAGTAAAGACTACCTTTAATAAGGTAGGGGGTGGGTGGGCTTATATAACCTGGCAATTTAGCTTTTGAATCACAGTAGGAATATAGCTTACAGTTTGTCAGTCCGCCTTTAAGTTGTAGTGCACATTCACATCCATTAATATTTTAATGCAAATACATTACCTCTGCTCCATAATTAATATTTTACAATAAAGGTTGGTGCATGGCCAAGTGGTTAAGGCATTCGTCTAGTGATCTGAAAGTTGCTAGTTCGAGCCTCAGCTGAGGCAGCGTGTTGTGTCCTTGAGCGAGACACTTAACCACATATTGCTCTGCGACGACACCGGTGCCAAGCTGTATCGGCCCTAGTGCCCTTCCCTTGGACAACATCAGGCGTGGAGAGGGGAGACTTGCAGCATGGGCAACTGCCGGTCTTCCATACAACCTTGCCCAGGCCTGCGCCCTGGAAACCTTCCAAGGTGCAAATCCATGGTCTCACGAGACTAACAGATGCCTATAAAAAAGCTTAGGATACATACAGAACAATCATTTAGCAATGTATAAAGTAACAGCTCAAATCAAAAATTTCTGTCAAAGTTTGGTCTTCGCAATGCCTGTTTGCAGCCAGTTACTTTCCGGTGTGGAATTTCGGCCAAACATATCAGAAAATGATAAAAAGAAAGCATTAGATTAACTGTTAGTGCCATGAGTACTAATGCTCTATTAATGTATGTTGAGAAATAGGTTCGCATTAATTTTTCTTTACATTTGCATTGCCAATGAATGCTCGTTTGCACTGAAGAGCCAAAGGACAGGACATCGGCATTTACTGAAGGGAATAAATCCCCAGATGCCAGTAGGGATTTCCGTGTACATGTCCCTAGCAGTTGACATTTAAGAGACCTTGATGGATGATGACGCATGAAGAAGAAGATAATTTTGAAAGGACTATACCTTAAAAAACAATGTAACCCACCTCACAGTGAGCACATTAATATGTAGTATCACAAGAGCAGGAAGTTTCATAACAATTCTCCTGATAGAAATGAAATATTGGATGATTGTAGGAAACTCAGCTGTTTATGTGATTTCTGGTGGATTTCCACAGTGTTTTGGCAAGAAATCAAGAGCACTCTATGGAATTTTTACTTTATAATACTTAGCACATTTCTGTGCTGCATTTACTATAAAGTAGTATTGATGCTTGCAATGTAATGCATTGATTTTTTGAATGGTTTCATGCTTTCAGTAATAGTATAACAGAAGTATACAGAAATAAATCTGTACTAAAATTACCCATCATTTTCAGGAGCATGGATAAGAAATGAATTGATTGAACTGAATTCATTGCAAGTCTGTTAGTGGAATACATTCAGAGCAATGGTTCTCCTGGAACACTTCGGTATATTTTAAGTTCTTACTAATTAACCATAAGATGGCCTTACTGAAATATTTGATTCTGCCTTAGAAATGTTGTCAACCTTAATTCACGTGACCCAGTTAAAATTTTAATTTGTGGCATTCCAATTAGATGAAGTTCTGTCAGAATTTAAAATAGTACGCAAAAGCGACAACGTGATATGTAAAAGTACTAAAAGTAAAAGAAGAAAAGGAAGACTTGCATTTATTTCATGACCTCAGAATGACTTTAGAGTTTGCAGCCAACAAGGGACTTTCCTTTGAAGTGTAATTGTGTAATGGCTGTTGAAATGTATGCAGGTGTTTCACTGTTGTGACTGTCAAATATTTAATGGCAAAAGATTTTTATGAGGACAAACTATTCCAATTGAGTGCTTTCAACTACCCAATGCATTTCATTCCAAGATGAAACAAGTATATTCATTGTTTTTTTAAATGTTAATTTCTGTGCTCCAGACTCAGCTGGCAAGGTCGGTACTTGTAGTCCATCCCTAATTGCCTTTGAGGAAATGGTGGCAATCTGCCTTCTTGAACCACTCTAGGACATCTGGTGAAGATACTCCCACAGTACTGTTGGGGAGGGTGTTCCAGGATTTAGATCTAGCAATGAAGTATTTTCAAGTCAGAAAGGTGTGTGACTTGGAAGGGAGAAAAAAGTTGTGATGTTCAGAACCACCTCCTGCTCTTGTCATCTTTGGTGGTACAGATCAATGATTTGAGAGGTTTAGTTGGAATAATATGGGCAAATAACTGCAATGTATTTTAGTAGGTTCTTAGACTGCAGCAACTGTGAGCTATTAGTGGAGGAAATAAATATTTCTTGTTGTTGATAGGGTTCCAGTCAAGTGGGCTACTTCATCTTGGATAATATCAAGATTTTTGAGAGTTATTGGCTTTACACTTACCCAGGTAAGTGAACATTATTTCATCATGTTCTTGACTTGTGCTTTGTAGATGATGGAAAGGATTTAGACATCAAGAGGTGAGTCACTTGCCATAAGGTATACAGCCTCAGACCTGCTCTTGCAGCTGTGATATTTATGTTTTGGTCCAGATGATTTTCTGGTCAATAGCAATCCCCAGGACATTGGTGGAGGTGGATTCATTAGTGGTTATTTCAAGAGTGGGTGTTCAGACTCTCTTTTGATGGAAGGGGCCATTGTTTGGATCTTTGAGATATAAATGTCACTGGTCCACACCTGCCATCGTCCAGGTCTCTCTGTATGCTTGCATAGTCTGCTCTATTTGTTGACAAATTGCAACTCTAAGTGTATATTGTGCAAATATCCCAAATTCACACCTATGTGCAAAATCAAAAGGTCTTCGCTGCATAGCTGCAGCCAAGGATACTGCTCTGAGGAACTCCTACAATTATATTCTGGCCAGAGAAGTGGTGCAGTATATGGACTCAAGTGATCTGAAGGTGGCTAGAGCAGGGATCCAAGTGAGGACTAGCAGGAAGTGGAGGGCAGAGGAAACTGTTCAGGAAGCAGAGGCAAGGCTGCGTCACAGGAGGATGGTGGGAGTGGTCACACGAGGCCGAGCTGGACTAGGATCCTTTCCAACTCCCCAAATGGACACCAGAGGGAAGGAAAGGTGTCGTCTAGTTCAGGAGGAGGTGAGAGCAGTAGTGGAGGATATGAGAATCTGTAAGGCAGTGGGAAAGAAGCAACAGGGAGCTTGGACAAGTTGGGATAATGTGGTTGGGAGGAAAGTGACCAAGCCTGATCTTTGGAAAGCCGAACCACACCGCATCCAATTTCTCATCCAGGCAGTGTACGATGTGCTTCCAAGCCCACCAAACCTGCACACATGGGGCAAGGCAGAGTCATCTGCGTACCCACTGTGCTCCAAGAGAGGAACCCTGGAGCACATCCTCAGCGGCTGCGCAAGGGCACCTGGTGAGGGACGGTACTGATGGAGGCATGATCAGGTCCTGAAGACCATCGCCGAAGCCATCAGCACAGGAGTTGAGTGGGCGAAGCGGTCCCAACCATCCAAGCAGACCATTGCCTTTGTCAGAGCTGGGGAGCAGCCAATACCTGCCAAAAGAACATCTGTAGGCATCCTGACCTCTGCAAGGGACTGGCAGCTGTTGGTGGACCTCGAACGGCAACTGAAGTTCCCCAACCATATCGCAGCCACCACTCCGCGACCAGACATTGTCCTAGTGTCTGAGTTTACTAAGCAAGTGGTGCTGCTGGAGCTGACAGTCCCATGGAAGATCGCTTGGAAGAGGCCTTTGAAAGGAAGCTCTCCAAGTACACAGGACTGGTCAGCAACTGTCAGCAGGCTGGATGGAGAGCGAGGTGTCTCCCAGTGGAGGTTGGTTGTAGGGGGTTCGTAGCCCATTCCTTAGCTAGAGCCTTCAGCAATTTGGGCATCGAGGGAGAGAGGAAGAGGAGAGCCACCCGCAGTACCACCGATGCGGCAGAGAGGGCCTCAAGATGGCTGTGGCATAAAAGAGAGGATGGAGTCATAAGTAGCTAGCCATCTGGACAAAAGCTGGAGTCTGATCCGCCCCGGCTGGGTCACCTGGAGGAGGGTGTATGATGCTGAAAGACCTGAAACACCCGATGATTCCAGAAACACCACTGAAGATGTGTCCAGAGGCATCAGTAGATGTATGTACACAACTGGGCCTGGGATGAATGACCTCTGACTCCTACAATCACCTTCTTTGTTCTGGAGATTCTACCACTTTGATGACCATTGATCATTTTTACCAGGATGCCTTGATGCTGCACTCAATCCAAAGCTGCTTTGTCATCAAAACAGTCACTCCCATCTCATCTCTGTAATTCAGGTCTTTGATCTTTGTTTGACCGATCTGACAAATATTGGTTTAACCTGAGAATTTAACTGATTTTTTTTCTCAGATGCTGCCTGATCTCTAAATGTTTCCAGCATTTCCTATTTTTACTGGAGGCATCTTGGACCATGTTTGATGACATTCCATGAAACTTAACGGAATCCAGAATCAATGTTGCAATTCTGAAGACTTCCCCTTCCTCCTTCTGGAGATTGTGGCCTGCTAGAGGTTCAAGATGTACACAGGAATTGTTATGGAGGTATCTGGCACTTTACTTATAAACAAGAGAAAATCTGCAGATGCTGCAAATCCAAGTAGCACACACAAAATGCTGGAGGAACTCAGCAGACCAGGCAGCATTTATGAAAAAGAGTGCAGTCGATGTTTTGGTGTAAAGCCCTTCATACTTGTAAGATATGATTCTCTGACATGGTGTCTTCATATTTGGACACCAGTTTCCCAGATGTTTTCGTGGCGGACTTAACAATGTTGACTTGGCCTAGCATGACCTTGTCATGTCTGAATTTGGAGCTTAGGTCAATGATACATGATCTGTCCAGTTTTACTCCTTTTCTGATCATGGTCCAACCAAATGTCTTGTTAAGCCACTTCAGGGAGATATTTAAGAGTCAATCTCACGGGGAGGATAGGAAATCACATGTAGGACACGCTGGGTAAGTATGGTAGATTTTCTCCCCAGGAGGACATTAGTGACTTTGATGGTGTTGTGTGAAATCAGGTTTGCAGGTTTGGTGAGTGGGGACTGAAGACACCCGCACCAGTAGTTAAGTTAACAGTTTATTTACAGGACAAGACAAACACAAAACATTCAGTAAACTGTTCAAGTTGCACCCAGTTACAAACACTTCTCTCACTGCAGCACACTTCTATTGTTTCCATGGAACTAGTTGTGACCTGGTCCATCGGTGACCCAGAGGTCAAACCAGACTGGTTGCTTTCAGAGTGCTAGATTTATATTCTACTGGGACCATGACATCAGCACCCTGCACAGGTGCCAAATGACAATCAATAGAAGGGTTGCAATGCTCCTTAAATAGGCTAATCCCCAGCTAGCATCGGGGAGCGGCTTTTGATAAATAATGAAATGGGTACTTACTGCAAAAAATGGGTTTTTATAACAATACAGTCTATTATGGTGATCATTACGAAGTCTGATTGGTGCTTTCCATCCTCTTCATCCCAAATTTCAGGTTATTAATTGAGTTTATATTCCACATTTATTGTGAGGGATTGGATTATGCATCTCTGGATTGTTAATCTAAATCTCTGGATTACCCATCTGTTGATGTAATCACTGTATCCTACTGCATGAGATATTGTTGTGTATCCAAGTCATATTTTAAACAACATTTTTTTGCTTTCTATCCAGTCGTTCAGTTTACCCCTATCGTACTGTGGGGAGGCGCTAGTCCATGATTGTTGATAAAAATATCACAGACAGTAATGCCAACCCCCCTACCCTTGGCAGCAGATAAAATTCAAAAAAGAAAGGTATGATAGTAATTACAGAAATGAATGAATAAATAAGGAGGACAGATTGGGGGAGGGAGTGGGAGGAAGAAAGGAAGTAAGTAAAATAATGGCTGAGAAAAGAAGAAAGAGAGAGAAAAAAGATAAAAGGCAGGAACATAAGAAATTAAACAAAGCATAAAAGGTGATGATTTGAAAGATGAGCACTGATGTACAGTATATTAAAAGTGGCAGTGACTTGCTGAGGGTTCCATTGATTTTCCTTTGAAACCCATAGTGTTATTTTGAAATGTTAAAGGTAGAGATGGCTTGGCATCACGTCCAACTCAACTGCTGCCTATGAGCCTTGAACAAAGAAATGGATAAAAAGCACAAGAACAGCACACAGGCATGAGCAACCCAAGACTCTGACCCCAATCTTTGGACTTAGCCATGATTCTGGGAGAAACATTCGATTCGAGAACTATTACAGTAATTATGTATAATTTAATTGGAAATTGCATTTTTTAATAGTTTAGATATTTTATCAGTGCATCTGCTCTGTATCCAAAATATGAGAACAATTTAAGCATGAAGTGACTATGGTAGGTACAAAAACTACACTGAGATATTGAAAGACACAGCATCAAATGAATGAAAGTTAATATTTAAATAATTAATGCATAATTTAGAGCAAATATATGTTCCTTTGAAGCAATAACCCAAGGGAAAAATGATCTAGCTGTGGCCAGCAAGTGAAGATAAAGGTTGTAATAGATCAAAGGAAATAACTTCTAATGTTGCCAATAAAACAGTAATCTTGAAATTTTGGAAACATTCCGAATTCGGCAAAGGAGAAGCATAGCATTGATAAAGAAAGGGAAAGGAGACTATGAGAATAAGCAAGTGAGAGACATGAAACAGATTTTAATAACTTGTGTAGCTTTGCAGAAAGGAAAAGATGAATAGAAGTTTATATGGCTTCCTTACAGCCTGAGGCAGGACAAATTACTTTGGGGATTATAAGGAAATGCCAGTGAAATTAAACAAACGCTTTGTGTTTGTCTTCATGGATGAAGACACGAAATGAAGGTGGTCCTGGAGCCTCAGAACTCATACCACCAGGTTCAGGGATAGTTATTCCTTCAACCATGAGGCTTCTGAACCAGATGGGATAACTTCACTCAACTTCACTCTCCTCAGCATTGAATTGTTCCATAAGCTATGGACTCACTTTCAAGGACTCTTCCGATCATGTTCTCGATATTTATTTATTTATCTATCTATTTCTTTCTTTCTAATTATTTTATTCTCAGCTCAAGCTGGTAAAACCTGAGGTATGGGCATAGCCAAGCACACTCATTTGTTAATTGCTAAGAACTTCTGGACTATTCTCCTGGTGTTAAATATTGTGGCTTTCTGAAGATTTAGGTAGATATTACTGTGTAGCCCTAATTGTTCAATGCTATTGTGTAGTACTTTTGGGATAATACCAGTTGTAGATACCACTATTGGGACAATGTGTTCAATTTCCAAAATCTTTCAATTTCCTCTTTAATTCAGCATATTTCTGGCATTTTTCACTTATTGATTATGTGTGTTTGGAATGGCTATATCTATTAAATAAGTTGTCATTGCTTCTTTATCCTATTTTATTATATCCAGACAGTTATTATGGATTTTCCTATGTGTAATAACTGACCATTTGTAACAAAATTTGTGGTATTCTGACTCTAAGTCTGGATCAGGCTTGTATTTATAGTAAGGTGTGACTTCTTCTATGAGTCTGTATTTTAAAGCAAGATTTTGATGAATGTTGTTTGCCATTTGATTGAGGCTGTGTAAGTAATCAGATAAAGTTAAACTTCCACAAGATCCTGTAATGAGTTGGATTGTTTGTTTTGGCATTTTCTACACGTGGCCAAATAGTTAAGGCATTCGACTAGCAATCTGAAGGTCGTGAGTTCGAGCCCCAGCCAAGGCAACGTGTTGTGTCCTTGAGCAAGGCACTTAATCACACATTGCTCTGCGACGACACTGGTGCCAGGCTGTATGGGTCCTAATGCCCTTCCCTTGGACAACATTGAAGTTGTGGAGAGGGGAGACTTGCAGCATGGGCAACTGCTGGTCTTCCATACAACCTTGCCCAGGCCTGCACCCTGGAGAGTGAAGACTTTCCAGGCGCAGATCCATGGTCTCACAAGACTAACGGATGCCTTCACTTTACATTTATCATCTTGAATTTGTTGGTCTTTTATTATATATTGTTGATAATTTTTTGGGTTAACCACCTGGTCCTATATTGACACAAGGAACTCTTCTGTTTCTGCAGAGCTCCAACTCTGACCCAGGCACTATGATCTATTTTCTTTCCTTGTTGATATCCCAGATACTTCTAGGTTTCATATTAATCCATCGGTTGTATTGTATCCTGCTGCTCTGTTTTGTATTTTATTAACTCTATTGCACCTTTCTTTATGTTTAATGTTCTGCATTTATCCAGACCAAAATTCATGTTTATATCTTTCAAAAATAGTTCTACTATTTGAATTAACTGCTTTAGCTTAACTGATGAAGGAGCATATAATTTCAAATCATCCAGGTATAGAAGGTATATTAAGGTATAGCTCATTTCATTGTTTCTGATTTTATATTCCATTTTCATTCGATTCAGTAAATTAGAGAGTGGGTTTAAAGCTAGACAGAACCACAGAGGACTTGGAAAATGTCTCGGTTTATTTTGATAGCGGTGGTTGTTCTTTTTGGGTGTTAATAGATAGGATGATTATAGTACACCAATACTTCATCAAATGTTGCAAGTATTTCACAAGTATTGGCTGTAGTTTATATATATTAAGAACTTCTATTCACCATGAGTGTGGGACAGAGTCAAATGCCTTTTGATATGGCAAAATGAAAGATTTCTGGTTTTCCTCCAGGCTTGATTTAGAATTACAAAATCTATACATCCTTTCATACCCTTACGGCATCCTTTCCGCTCTTCTGTAAGTATATTGTGGTTATCCAAGTGAGTGATGATTAGTTGCGAGATACATGATGTTACAATTTTATATATAGCTTGTAAACAAGTAATAGGACAATATTTTGATGGATCTTTTGTGATTTCTCCTTTAGGTAAGATATATGTTTTGTCTTCTGTCAAGAATTCAGGTACTACTTCAGGATTTTTAAGAAAATTGTTGATATGTATTAATCGGTATGGTTGAAGGCAAGTAAATTTCTTTTACCAATGATTATAAATATTATCACTGCTGGTACTTCCCAGTTGTGGGTATTTTTTATAACCTCTTTCTGCATGTTCTTTGTAACTTCAGGTATTTACATTTCTTCAATCGCACGTGTGTGTTCTTTTTCCTCCCTAATCCAGCTTGCTTCTTGATTGTGCATCACCCTTTTTGACCAGATATTGGACCAAATATCAGGGCTGTGTACTAAGTCCCCTCCTTTACACCCTGTATGCTCATGACTGTGTCGCCACCCACAGCTCTAATCTGCTAATTTGCCTACGACACTACATTGATTGACCTTATCTCAAATAATAATGAGGTGGCCTATAAGGAAGAAGTCACCTCTCTGACACTGCGGTTTCAAGATAACAACCTCTCCCTCAATGTCGCAAAAACAAAGGAGCTGGTTGTGGATTACAAGAGGAATGGAGACGAGCTAACCCCTATTGACATCAATGGATCTGGGGTTGAGAGGGTGAACAGCTTTAAGTTCCTCGTTATCCACATTACCGAGGATCTCACGTGGTACGTACACATGAGCTGTGTGGTGAAAAAGGGCACAACAACACCTCTTTCACCTCATACAGTTGAGGAAGTTTGGTATGGGCCCCCAAATCCTAAGAACTTTCTACAGGGACACAATTGAGAGCATCCTGACTGGCTGCATCACTGCCTGGTATGGGAACTGTACCTCCCTTAATTGCAGGATTCTGCAGAGAGTGGTGTGGACAGCCCAGCTCACCAGCAGTTGTGAACTTCCCATGATTCAGGACATTTACAAAGACAGGTGTGTAAAAGGACCCAAAGGATCATTGGGGACCTGAGTCACCGCAACCACAAACTGTTCCAGCTGCTACCATCCGTGAAACAGTGCCACAGCTAGGACCAACAGGCTCCGGGACAGCTTCTTCCACCAGGCCATCAGACTGATTAATTCACGCTGATTTGATCTGCAGGCATTCTGTCCTCTGCAAGGGACTGGCAGCTGTTGGTGGACCTCGAAGGGCAGCTGAAGTTCCCCAACCATATCGCAGCCACCACTCTGCGACCAGACATTGTCCTAGTGTCTGAGTCTACTAAGCAAGTGGTGCTGCTGGAGCTGACAGTCCCATGGGAAGATAGCTTGGAGGAGGCCTTTGAAAGGAAGCTCTCCAAGTACGCAGGACTGGTCAGCAACTGTCAGCAGGCTGGATGGAGAGCGAGGTGTCTCCCAGTGGAGGTTGGTTGTAGGGGATTTATAGCCCGTTCTTTAGCTAGAGCCTTCAGCAATTTGGGCATTGAGGGAGAGAGGAAGAGGAGAGCCATCCGCAGTACCACCGATGTGGTAGAGAGGGCCTCAAGATGGCTGTGGCTCAAAAGAGGGGAGCCATGGAGTCATAAGTAGCTAGCCATCTGGACACAGGCTGGGGTCTGATCAGCCCCGGCTGGGTCACCTGGAGGAGGTTGTATGATGTTGAAAGACCCCGAAACACCTGATGATTCCAGGAACATCACTGGAGATGTGTTCAGACGCATCAATAGATATATGTACACAACAGTGTATTTCTATTTTACATTGACTGTTCTATTTATTATAAATTACTTCGATTGCACATTGCACACTTAGATGGAGATGTACAGATTTTTACTCCTCAACCTGGTATGGATTCCAGTACACCCACAGAGGCCTCTGTTCTTTCTCACACCGCCACTGACAACTCCTCCCCGGGTGACTCGCAGCATGAGGGCCTAGTTCTCGCCACAACCAAGGCATGCAGTTTCCCTGCCATTGGTCTTGCCAATGAACCGGTGAACCAGACTTGCAGTATTCTACATTACCAATGTCCAACAGGGCCCAGTGATCACAATAAAAGCATCCAAGGCAACCATTCACACCATGCACCATCTTGGCACATCAACAGTACACAACAAGTCCAGGTGACAACACAACAGCAGTATACAATAAATCCAATAAAGCTCTGGAGCAACTCTCTGATTGGATAATCCTGCAGTCTTGATGTTCTTACATCCAGCAGTGTCTTGTGATCATAAAAATGATGTCAAGGATGAACAATTATACCTTCGATTGGACTCAGAGAGGCTGCTGTATTCGAGCTTGCCGCAATCTTACTGAAAGCCAATTACTCACACCAAGGTTTCATAAAACAGGAAGTGAATGAATGACTAGTTAATCTACTTGTAGTGGGAAAGGATGGGATCAGAAACTTCCTGTTTGTCTTTAAACAACTGAAATATTGTAAAATAAAGATATTACTGACATGACCAAGCACTATTTAACATATGAAACAGAAGATTCATTTCTACTCTCCTACTGGGGCATATTTAGCGACTTCCATGAGATTATTGGATTTGAATTAAAAGGAAGAGTTGACCATTTCTATTTCATTAATCCAGGCCCATGTAATGGGAACACCATCAGGTAATTGCAGGACAGGGTTCTGTAATGGAGGTTTCACACTTTATAAAGCAGAATTCAGGATATGTGTGGAAAAGAGGATATCTTGCTGGGATAGTCATCTAAGAAACACAAGTTTAGAATTAGTCTGCCTGTGAATTTGAAACAGGTTAAACGAGATGGTTTCAGTTAAAGAAATAATATAGCTGATAGACTGTAAATGGTTCACTCAATTCTCACCAAAGTCTGTGGAAAAATCTGAATCCATTCCTGCTTTTAATAAGGAAGAGCATAAATTATATTAAATAAATAAAATAGAATGATATGGGAAATAGTGATTAATATTAGTGACTTGCACTTCAGTCGACTAACCAAGGTCATTGGCTGGATGATTTTCTATTGTAAGGCTCTCTCAGTCAACGAGTTTTCAAAAGTGGAGTATTAGACCATAAGACCATAAGACAAAGGAGCAGAAGTCGACCATTCGGCCCATCGAATCTGCTCCGCCATTCCATCATGAGCTGATCCATTCTCCCATTCAGTCTCACTCCCCCGCCCTCTCACCATAACTTTTGATGCCCTGGCTACTCAGATACCTATCAATCTCTGCCTTAAATACACCCAATGACTTGACCTCCACTGCCTCCCGTGGCAACAAATTCCATAGATTCACCACACTCTGGCTAAGAAAATTTCTTCGCATCTCCGTTCTGAATGGGCGCCCTTCAATCCTTAAGTCATGCCCTCTCGTACTAGGCTCCCCCATCATGGGAAACAACTTTGCCACATCCACTCTGTCCGTGCCTTTCAACATTTGAAATGTTACTATGAGGTCTCCCCTCATTCTTCTAAACTCCAAGGAATATAGTCCAAGAGCAGACAAATGTTCCTCATATGTTAACCCTCTCATTCCCAAATCATTCTAGTGAATCTTCTCTGTACCCTCTCCAACGTCAGCACGTCCTTTCTTAAATAAGGAGACCAAAACTGCCAACAGTACTCCAAGTGAGGTCTCACCAGTGCCTTATAGAGCCTCAACATCACATCCCTGTTCCTATACTCTATTCCTCTAGAAATAAATGCCAACATTGCATTCGCCTTCTTCACCACCGACTCAATCTGGAGGTTAACCTTAAGGGTATCTTGTTTTTGCTTTGTATTATCCGTGGTTAGTTCTACATGTTTGGGAGCTTTGCTAATCTCCACTACTTGGTTTTGCAATTACTTTTTTTTAAGTGTAACAATATATCTCCTACTATTTGTATTATTGCTATGTTTTGTTTCTGTATTTTGAAATTAATAAAAAGATTGAAAAAGAAAGAAAGGGTATCCTGTACGAGGACTCCCACGTCCCATTGCATCTCAGAACATTAAATTCACTCCCCATTTAAATAATAGTCCGCCCGTTTATTTCTTCTGCCAAAGTGCATAACCATACACTTTCCAACATTGTATTTCATTTGCCACTTTTTTGCCCATTCTTCCAATCCATCCAAGTCTCTCTGCAGACTCTTTGTTTCCTCAGCATGACTGGCCCCTCCACCTATCTTTGTATCATCAGCAAACTTAGCCACAAAGCCATCTATTCCATAATCCAAATTGTTGATGTACAATGTAAAAAGAAGTGGCCCCAACACGGACCCCTGTGGAACACCACTGGTAACCGGCAGCCAACCAGAATAGGATCCCTTTATTTCCACTCTCTCTCCTATCTTGTTAAGTAGCCTCATGTGTGGCACCTTGTCAAAGGCCTCCTGAAAATCCAAATATACAACATCCACTGCATCTCCCTTGTCTAGCCTACTTGTAATTTCCTCAAAAAATTGTAATAGCTTTGTCAGGCAGGATTTTCCTTTAAGGAATCCGTGCTGAGTTCTGTCTATCTTGTCATATGCCTCCAGGTACTCTGTAACCTCATCCTTGACAATCGACTCCAACAACTTCCCAACCACCGATGTCAAGCTAACAGGTCTATAATTTCCTTTCTGCTTCCTTGCCCCCTTCTTAAATAGCAGAGTGACATTTGCAATCTTCCAGTCCTCCGGAACCATGCCAGAATCTATCGACTTTTGAAAGATCATCGCTAATGCCTCCGCAATCTCGACAGCTACTTCCTTCAGAACACGAGGGTGCATTCCATCTGGTCTGGGAGATTTATCTACCTTTAGACTATTCAGCTTCCTGAGTACTTTCTCTGTTGTAATTGTGACTGCCACACTTCTCTTCCCTGCCACCCTTGAGTGTCCGGTATACTACTGATGTCTTCCTCAGTGAAGACTGATGCAAAATACTTGTTCAGTTCCTTATCTCCCATTAAAATTTCTCCAGCATCATTTTCTATCAGTCCTATTTCTACTCTCACCTGTCTTTTACTCTTTATATACTTGAAAAAGCTTTCAGTATCCTCTTTGATATTATTTGCTAGCTTCCTTTCATAGTTCATCTCTTCCCTCTTAATGACCTTCTTAGTTTCCTTTTGTAAGCTTTTAAAAACTTCCCAGTCCTCTGTCTTCCCACTAATTTTGCTTCCTTGTATGCCCTCTCCTTTGCTTTAACTTTGGCTTTGACTTCTCTTGTCAGCCACGGTTGCATCCTTTTTCCATTCGAAAATTTCTTCTTTTTTGGAATATACCTGTCTTGCACCTTCCTCACTTCTTGCATAAACTCCAGCCACTGCTGCTCTGCCGTCCTTCCCGCCAGTGTCCCTTTCCAGTCAACTTTGGCCAGTTCCTCTCTCATGCCACTGTAATTTCCTTTACTCCATTGAAATACCGACACATCAGATTTTAGCTTCTCGTTTTCAAATTTCACAGTGAACTCAATCATGTTATGATCACTACCTCCAAAGGGTTCCTTCACCTCAATCTCTCTAATCACCTCCGGTTCATTACACAATACCCAATCCAGTACAGCCGATCCCCTAGTGGGCTCAACAACAAGCTGTTCTATAAAGCCATCTTGCAGACATTCTACAAATTCTCTCTCTTGAGATCCAGTGCCGACCTGTTTTTTCCAATCCACTCGCATGTTAAAATCCCCCACAATTATCATAACACTGCCCTTCTGACAAACCTTTTCTATTTCTTGTTGTAATTTGTAGTCCACATCACTGCAGCTGTTTGTAGGCCTGTATATAACTGCCATCAGGGTCCTTTTATCCCTGCGATTTCTTAGCTCAACCCATAAAGATTCTGCACCTTCTGATCCTATGTCACCTCTTTCTAATGATTTAATATCATTTCTTACCAATAAAGCCATGCCTCCCCCTCTGCCTACCTTCCTATCCTTCTGATACACCGTGTATCCTTGGATGTTCAGCTCTCAGAGACATGCATCCTTTAGCCACGTCTCAGTGATGGCCACAATATCATACCTGCCAATCTGTAGCTGTACGACAAGATCATCCACCTTATTCCTTATGCTGCATGCATTTAAGTATAACACCTTAAGACCAGTATTTGGTACTTTTCACTTTGATTTCACTGCAACTTTATTGCACTGCAACTCATCCCAATGGCTACAAACTTGCCCCATCACCCGCCTGTCTTTCCTGACATCTTTGCTGCTCGCTATCTTAGATTTATTTCTGTTTTCCCCTTCCTCCACTCTATCATTCTCTTTCCCATCCCCCTGCCAAATTAGTTTAAACCCTCCCTAACAGCTCTATTAAACCTTCCCACCAGGATATTGGTCCCCTTCGGGTTCAGGTGTAATCTATCCATTTTGAACAGGTCATACTTCCCCCAGAAGAGATCCCAATAATCCAAGAATCTGAAGCCCTGCTTCCTGCACCAGTCTCTCAGCCACGCATTCATCTGCCTGATCCTACTATTCTTGCCCTCGCTGGCACGTGGCACAGGTAGCAATCCTGAGACTAGAGTACACAGGTGCCTACAGGTGCACTTCATTGCTAGCTTGTTAATGTTTGTCCATCGAAGTCTCAATACCAATTGCAGAATTGTTAAGAAGGTGCAAGCCACAACTAGTGTAAGAAAATAAAAGCAAAATCCAGGTGGAGTTAACTTGTGAGCATTTGAGTACATCCAAATTTATCGCAGAACTCACTGGGTTTGGCAAGTCTAAGTTTACCAAAGGGGTCACTTATCTCCTCCATTCAGGAGCAATTAAGGAAGGACTTTTAATTGCCCACAACGTCAGCATTCCATGAATAGAAAGAAAATATATTGACCTGTACTCAAGGATTGGGGTACAAAGGGCAATGTATACCCACCTGAAGGATAAGCCTACGATTAGGAAAATCACAGAGATGAACATGATAGTTGCAACAATGAATTAATTTGTACGATGTTAATAAGGGTTTACAATAACATGAAAATGGTGAAGAATTAATAGAGCAATTTCCTCTTTGCATTTCTGGCACGCTGCCTTCTCATCAGGAGCATATATTGAAAACCGTTCAGTGTGTGAATGTGTTAACTCTACCTTGAACAATCTACAGGGGTCGAGGAAGAAAGAACATTAGATTCTTCCACTATGCTTAGGAAGTTGCTTTTGAAAGCACTTCATGTCCTCAAGAAATATTGGATGATTCATTCAGGTAATTTTATTTCTGTGAATGCAAGGAAGTTTAACAAGAGTTCACCCACGTATAACAAAGGGAGGTATTTCATTGATTTGATTCTAACATTTGCTTAAAACATTGAGAAAGATAGTGAAATTGTACAAGGCAGCAATGGGCAAACCATCAACTTCCTATATCACATTCTAGCCAGCTTACTCCAGCAATTGTTCCGCAAAAAAAAACAGGTGGTAGGAGAATTCCACAGCTAGGGTAAATGTTACAATCTACTGCTAGTACTTTGCAGAGTTTAAGGACTTTATTTTCCTGATCCTGTCTCTGCAGCTTTGAGGCTGCACTTTTAATCATTTAAACCCTTGGTTAGATGCCTAACAGCAGGAACCTTGCCAGTGGCCAACAAGCATGTGTCGTGAAATTTGTTAACTTAGCAGCAGCAGTTCAATGCAATACATGATAATGTGGAAAGAAGAAAATAAATAAAATGGTTTCAGTAAGTATATATCTGTACGTTGAACAGATTAAAAATAGAGCAAAACCAGAAATAATGTATGTTTAAAAAAAGTGAGGTAGTGTTTATGGGTTCAATGTCCATTTAGGAATCAGATGGCAGATGGGAAGAAGCTGTTCTTGACTCGTTGAGTGTGTGCCTTCAGGCTTCTGTACTTCCTTCCTGATGGTAACAGTGAGAAGCAGGCATGCCCTGGGTGATGGGGGTCCTTAATAATGGATGTCACCTTTCTGGGGCACCACTCCTTGCAGATGTCTTGGATACTACGGAGGCTGGTACCCAAGATGGAGCTGACTAATTTTAAGACTTTCTGTAGCTTTTGTTGTTCCTGTGCAGTAGCACCCCCGACTCCCCTCACCAGACGGTGATGCAGCCTGCCAGAATGCTCTCCACCATATATCTATAGAAGTTTTTGAGTGTTTTAGTTGACATACCAAATCTCTTTAAATTCCTAATGAAATATAGCCACTGAAAGCCTCAGCTAAACCTATGGTCTCCAACTTGGTTATTTGTATGCTGTTGGCCAATTACTCCTCCATTTATCTGGAGCCTTTCTTGTCACTCCCCATGACCCTGCAGACCAGAGCAAAAACAATCAAAAATGGGTTCCTGGCCCCTCTTCTCTGTATGTTTCCTTTACTGAGGGAGCTGTGAATAGCATCTCTAGCAGTGGCTAAAGCAGGTAACGCAGGCCACTTGTGAAGGCAGGAATAGAGTGTGCTTCCTAGTTTCAGTCTCTTCTACCACCAAACCTATCTGATTTGTGTTATTATTAAAGTAAAACACACGTTTTTTCCTATAAAGTCAATCAATATATTGGTGAGTACGTTTTTTCTGGTTATCCTGAGAAGACTTGCATTTCTTTATTGGAAAGTTTCATCAATATTACAAAATGAAAGCATTGCTGGTGATGAAAATTGGAAATTAAAAAAAAGCTTGTTAGAGGTACTCAGCTCATCATGATATATCTGTGGTGAGAAAGCAACAGGGTTTATGTTGCAGGTCAAAGGCTCTTGATAGTTCTTCTGAAAGGTCACTAATTGAAACATGATTTGTTCTCTACAAATGCTGTTGATGTCAGTAAAAATCAGCAATAACATCTCCTTGTGACAACCAACACATGCACAGTTCAAGAATGCACAATTAGCTCCAATATTCTACTTTCTGTACCCTCATGATTATGTGGCTAGGGACAGCTCAAACATTGTTCATAAATTTGCTAATGTTGTTGAAAGAACCTCAAATGGCAACAAGGAGGCTTACAGAAGCAAGATATCAACTGGTTGAGTGGTGTTGCAGCAACAACCGTGCACTTTTAACCCTCAGGTTCTGTTGGCTGTGTAAGTCTGGGGAAGACAATCTCTGGCCCCACCAAATGAATGAAGCTGAGGTGCAAAACCTCCTGTTTATGTGGATCCTGTGTGATGTGTCACCCTGTTACAAATCAGTATCTCGAAATAACAGACAGTACATCATATGCAATTCAAATATTTAGCTTTATAATTCTTAATTTGACCAAAGGGTTAGTAAAGCAAAGCAAAAAGAAAATGGCCCATTTTAATGAAACAGTCTAATGTGCACAAGTCGGGGCTCATGGTTTCAGTTCCGCTAGTCCTCCATCGATTTCCCCAGGCTTCGTCGACTCCCGGCCCCACTCCAAGTCCACTCCTTTCAGGTGTCTATGGCCTCTCCATTCTTGCATCTTCTCTGCCCATCTTCCGCTGAACCAAAGACCCAGATCACCTCGGTCTCAAGCACACAGCAAGAAAAAACACTCCCTTCATTGGATGCCACACATTCCAAAGCTCCCATTATCTCTCGCCATAACGCAAACACTGCTGCTATGGAAAAACCATTACATTAGCAGTGAAACTTTTCCCAGGGTGTTACACACTCAACATCAGCAAGACCAAGGAATTGATTGTGCACTTCTGGTAGGGGAAGGCAGGAAAACACACAACAGTCCTCATTGAGGTATCATCAGTGGGAAGAGTGAGCAGTTTCAAATTCTTGGGCATCGACACCTGAAAGGATCTATCCTGGTCCCAAAACATTGATGCAATCACAAAGAAGGCACACCAGCAACTGTTGTCACTTTGTTTGGATATGGCCCAAGTACGGAGATAGAGATACTGAAGGGGGTCAATAGTTCACAGACTTTAATGTGAGTAAGGTTTTAACAATTAATGCTAGACCAAACCAGGTCATTAATTAGAACTCTCAAATGGAAATGGAATATCTAAATATAAATAAATAATGCTCGTCTTCAGCGTCAGCTGACTTGACAGTCCACTTTCTCAGGCAAGGACAAATGAAAGCAGGCAGCGTAACATTGCTGTGCTTTGCTGCAGTCTTTACAAGCACTACAATGAAAAGAGGGGAGTTAAGGGAATTTCTTTACTCAGAGAGTGGTAGCTGTGTGGAACGAGTTTCCAGCAGAAGTGGTTGAGGCAGGTTCGATGTTGTTGTTTAAAGTTAAATTGGATAGCTATATGGACAGGAAAGGAATGGAGGGTTATGGGCTGAGTGCAGGTCGGTGGGACTAGGTGAGAATAAGAGTTCGGCACGGACTAGAAGGGCCGAGATGGCCTGTTTCCGTGCTGTAATAGTTATATGGTTATACAAATACCACCATACTAGAATAATAATTAGTTGACACGTGCATATTCACGAGGGCATTCACTGTGCTGCTGAGTCTGTGGTTGTGACAGCTGTACTTCATTAGGAATTTAAGGAGATTTGGTATGCCTTCAGAGAATCTTGCAGATTTCTAGAGTTGGGTATCTCCAATGTGTTGGATTGCAAGAGGCTGCATACATTTGTGGACTCAGCCAGATCCACTATAGCCACAAGCCTCCCTACTGCCAAGGACATCTTCACAGGCAGTGCCTCAAGAAGGTGCCTCATTAAGGACCCTCATTATCTGAGTCATGCCCTCTTGTAATTACTACCATCAGGGAAGAGGTACAGGAGCCTCAAGACACACATTCAGCATTTTAGGATTATCTTCCCTGTCAACATAAGATAGAACACTGTCTCACTAATGCAAACACGAGGAAATCTGCAGATACTGGATTTTCAAGCAATACACATAAAAATTGCTGGTGGAACACAGCAGGCCAGGCAGCATCTATAGGAAGAGGTACAGTCGATGTTTTGGGCCAAGACCCTTCGTCAGGACTAACTGAAAGAAGAGATAGTAAGAGATTTGAAAGTGGGAGGGGGAGGGGGAGATCTGAAATGATAGGAGAAGACAGGAGGGGGAGGGATGGAGCTACGAGCTGGAAGGTTGATTGTAGGGGCTACCCACACTCAGATGAAGCCACATTCAGGTTGGAGGAAGATGAAGCCACACTCAAGTTGGAGGAACAACACCTTATATTCCGTCTGGGTAGCCTCCAACCTGATGGCATGAACATTGACTTCTCTAACTTCCGTTAATGCCCCACCTCCCCTTCGTACCCCATCCGTTATTTATTTATTTATTGTCAATTTTTTCTCTCTCTCCTTTTTCTCCCTCTGTCCCTCTCACTATACCTCTTGGCCATCCTCTGGGCTTCCCCCTCCCCCTTTCTTTCTCCCTGGGCCTCCTTTCCCATGATCCTCTCATATCCCTTTTACCAATCAACTGTCCAGCTCTTGGCTCCATCCCTCCCCCTCCTGTCTTCTCCTATCATTTCGGATCTCCCCCTCCCCCTCCCACTTTCAAATCTCTTACTAGCTCTTCCTTCAGTTAGTCCTGACAAAGGGTCTCGGCCCGAAACGTCGACTGTACTTCTTCCTAGAGATGCTGCCTGGCCTGCTGCGTTCACCAGCAACTTTTATGTGTGTTGCTATCTCACTAGTCCTCTTTTGCACTATTTATTTATTTATTGTAACTTATATAATTTTTATATCTTGTATGGTACTGCTGCTGCAAAACAACAATTTTTTTAATGTATGTCAAAGATGAAAAACCTGATTCTGAACCTGACTTGCTAATTTCACAGTAAATATAAAAGATCCTGTGAGATAAGGCTACATAGAGTCGGGGTAATGTATTAGCATGGATCGAGGATTCATTAACCAATAGAAAGCAGAGAACCAGAATCATTATTTATTTCCTGGTTGGCAGTCAGCTGTGAGCAGAGTGCCACAGGGGTCAATGCTGGATGTGCAACTGTCAACAACATACTGATTTGGAAGAGGAGACTAAGTGTAGCATATCCAAGTTTGCTGATGACATTAAACTAAGTGGAAAAGCAAATTGTGCAGAGGATGCGGACAGCCTTCAGTGAGATATAGATAGATTAAGTGAGTGAGCGAGGATCTGGCTGATCAAATACAACTGTGGTAAATGTGAGGTCATAGACTTTGGAAGGAAAAATAGAAGATCAGATTATTATTTAAATGGTGAAAGATGGAATTGGGAAGTGCTTGTGCATGAACTACAAAAGTTGGTTTGTAGGTGCAACAGGTTATCAAGAAGACCAAGGTTGGCCTTCATTGCTAGAAGGATTGAATTTCAAAGCAGGGAGGTTATGCTGCAACTTTACAGGGTGCTGGTGAGGCCGCACCTGCGTGCAGTTCTGGTCTCTTTATTTGGGGAAAGATATACTGGCTTTGGAGGCATTGTAGAGGAGATTCATTAAACTGATTCTTGAGATCTCAAGATGACGTTGTTAGCCTTTGAGGAGAGATAAATTTACCTGGGACTATACTCGCTGGAATTCAGAAGAATGCGTAGAGGCTAATTCTAACCAAACCAAATTGCTGCTGCTGGCAACTCACATGGATTTGTTATTTGCTTCAATAATGATTGTTTCAAAAGTTGAGGATATGTATTCGATCCTCATTAGCAATTAGCAAATATACAATCTTGAATCAGAATCAGGTTTATTATCACCGGCATGTCTAAAGTGAAATTAAGTGTAATTGAGCATTCAATAAAAGGTACAGCATCTGTCAGCTCCCAGCTGCATCCTACACAGGACAAAGCACAAATATGTAACTTATTTATTTCATTTTTGCCACACTCCCACTCGTGTGATTAGTTACCATAATAAACATAATAAACACAGAACACAGAGTACAATGCAGATAGAGAACGGATGCATTGCTCCTGCAGAATGGGAGGGGATCTTATAGAAACCTATAAAATTAGAAAGGGATAGATAAAATAGAGGCAGGAAAGTTATTTTCACTAGTAATTGAGACTAGAACTAGGGAACATAGCCTCAAGATTTGGATAAATAGATTTAAAAACAGAGATGAGGAGAAACTGCATTTCCCAGAGAATAGTAAATCTGTGGAGTTCTTTGGGAAGCAGTAGAGGCTACCTCATTAATTATATTTAAGGCACAGTTAGATAGATCCACAAACAGAGCAGTCATGCGCTTATTGAATGGGAGAGCAGGATTGACAAGCCAGATAGTATACTGCTGTTCCTGTGTCTTATGGTCTTAAAACCCACAGCAGGTCCCAGAGTACTGGAGTGCCTTGTGATCAAGACCAGACTCTTTGGATCAAGAAAGACTTGATACCAAAGGATTGTTTCAGAAAAACTCATATGTAATGTAGCATGTTTCCTATGAAGTGTGTGACTATGACTATTTTCAACAAGAGTTGGTAACTATTGAACCAAATTGGCAAAACAATTAGAAATTTGTACAGTGGAAGGAACATGATGAACAAGCATGGGGCACTATGAGCCTTGAGCCAGCTGTGACATTTGGCTAAGTTGTGTGTGATTTGCAACTTATCTCCATTTTATGTTCCTTCACTGCCTAGCTCTCCCTAAAATACATATATTAATGAATATCCTGGGAATTCTATTTATTCCACCATACACAACTTTTCCTCTCACTGTAAAGGATACAAGGTGCCAATAAATCTTTCTGCTTCCTGAATTGTCTGCACACATTATAAACTACTTTTACATCATTGTTAAGTATGTAAAATTTGGAGAAATATGTACTGGATATGACTTTCATCTGTCTACTTATGTTAAGATGCAGAAGTTATCAAGAAATCAGTTGCATCCTATGGTGCTTAATACATAATTGCGGTTGGATAAAAATCTGTCCTGGGGACCAACCGACACCCAGCATAGAAATTGACCTCTTTAGCGTTGTGTCGTATTTCCATTCAGTTTTACTTGTTGGAAAAAAATCATAAACCTTCTATCCCAGACTCTTTTCTGTCTTTTGGAATATGTAATCTAAAAACAGTATAGAACCGAAGATAAAAGGGTTATTAATTGAATAATAAAGAAAAGTAACATTATGCTATTTAGAGCATGAAGTGATCTTGCTCTAAATGTGGCCAGAGACTGCAGATGATATTTTAGTTTATTTCTGATATTCTCTTCTTGGGATTTTGTAGCATTCTTAATGTGTATATCATAAAGTCATGAAATTATTTGTGAGACATTTATCTTTTCCCCAATTACATGCTGGGTCAAGGCTGAGTATCCACAGCATCCCTCTTCTGTTTGGTGTCACCTGTTGGATCATGTTCTTTCTGATTATTTGGTTGTTTCTCCTTTATTTCACTTTCTCTTACTTTCTGATTTAGGTCTCTGACAATCCAATCCTGTATTTTCAGATATGCTTTTAACTTGATTGATGATCTGACATTGAGAAAGCCAACATAAATAAGCTCTACATGGAGCGGAAGAATTTAAATTTCCTACTATAATGGAAAACGTCAATCTGGATGTTTCTCTATAAAGCACATTATGCAATAAAATAATCTCATTTGTTTCAGCAGTGCTGGTGCCTGACTGATTGTAAACTTGGGTCTTTGCTAAAATTGCAACCCAATGGACAAATATTTCCTTAGCTACGTAGGTAAAAGATGAACAATTCTCCAGTAACACACCTCCTCACTTTACAGCCATTTGTGTTCCTGTTAGATCATGTTTATTGTTAATCTCTCTCACAAAAACTCAACTACTTGGCTTACAGATACATTCTATTTATTGTGGAGTGATCACAGTCATTTCGTGCTTACTTTAAGAAGGACAGGGACAACATTCATGCTTAGGCCAATCGTGGTAAATAACACTCTTGCCACACAGTTGCTGGGCAATGAATATTTTCTACAAGTAAGAGTCCAACACATTCCCTTATTATTCAGTAGTGTTATCATTGACAGATTTGCCCATGATCAACACTGAGAAATCATTGACCAGAAATGTAACTACTGAAATAAGAAAGCTACGAAAATAGGTCAGAGGCTGGGCATTCTGTGATATAGGCTCACTGCCTATTGACTCACTGCACTTTTGCTATCATTAAGGCACAGAACAGAATTGTCCTCTGTTTGTTTTGGTGAGGAAGATCCAACAATATTCAAAATCATAATGTCATTCAGAGCAAAGCACTTTGTTTGAAAAGCCTCTCCCCCCCAACACTCACCACATCAGTAAATCTAGTATCAGTGTCAGTAGTATCCAGTATCAGTAAATGCAAGGCCATCTATAAGATGCACTGCAGCAACTCAATACCACCAAGACCACCCCCAGACCTGCAACTTCTGTCCACCTGGAAGAGGCAGTGGGAAACTAGGAACACTGCAATCCTTAAGTATTCTTCCAGACAACACACCATCTTGAATTGGAAATAAAACTTCATTCCACCACTATTGCTGCTTTGAAATCTGGAATCTCTGTCTTACAACATCCCTTCATGGATTGCTGAGATTCAAGACTGGGGCATACTATCACCTTCTCCCGGGCAAGTAAAAATGTCAACTGATGTTGCTCCTGACGATGACTTCACATCATGTGAAAGAATGATCTAATTAAAAAAAACAGAGCAAGGATGGAATGCTGGAGACTATAAGCTTTTAATCAAGCAATTTTGACATAAGAAAAGGTAAATATTTCTTTTATGGTGAGTCATCTTACATCCAAAGAAAAATTAATATCAAATGGCACTTTTGGATCGATCTGAGATATAACTACCTGCAGCTGTATTGATTTAATTTGGACATTTGGCTCATTCTGAGTCTTGAGCTGGTGCATTACCTCATGGACGGTAGGGATAGCTCTGATTACCATCAGCCTAATAGAAGATTGCACATAATACCTGTCAATCACATTGCCACTTTATCGTGATTGGGAGTATAAAAGAGTATGCATGAATGTGCAGTCTAGATTCCTGCCCTAAACCAAGCCCAGTGCATGAGAGGGATTTTGTAAAAGGCTGAAGATGCAAGAGTTACAAGCACAAGCAGTCAGCAGACAGAGTGAGGGAAAGGGAAGGAGCTGGAAGGGGCCTTAAAAAGGAACATGGTTTGTGAAATTGACAAAAGCCCCAAGGTTCTTAGAGGCTGCATTGCCAATTACGACCAAGAAATTCATCAAGAGCGATAGTAAGTCAGCCATGATCAAATGTTGGAGCAGATTGAATAGGTTGGATGGTCTAATTCTGATTCTGTGTCTTATGGTTTTATGGTAATGGCCATTGAACTATGCAGAGGATGGTTGTGTAGGAAAAGAAAACTGCCTGAGAGACATGAGTTGGGAACTGGTGGGAGACCAAAGGGAGGAGACAAGTAGTCACATGCTGTGTTAAGTTTCTTACACAGGGCTAGCATTTGCCTCTTAAAATCACACTGCTGCAGGACTATTAAACTTAGTTGATCTGAAAGTGGCCTACATCATGCAGGTTTTTAGAAGCAGATTGTATGAGGGTGGCATGAATATGCTTTTTTTTCTGGGGGAAGTGTAATTCTTGATTGAAAATGAACAGTTGCATTTCTAAAGTGGCGCAATTTGACTTGAAAATAATGGACTGCTGTTCAATTGCCAACAGAAATTAACAGCTAGTGACTGCTAGTGGAAATTTACAGTGGCTGTTTCACCTACCAACCCACATGTTTTGGGGATGTGGAAGAAAACCAGAGCAAGCGAGGAAACCTCATCTCCATGCTCTCAGGAAAGGGAAGTAAACTCAAACTGGATGAGGAGGCTTTACAAGCCCTGGATGGATGTGTAGTGAGATGGAGACATTGAGGGGAAGCGATGCTGCAGACTGGTGCTTAACCAACAGCATCCCAGGACAAATGTCATTTCTGATACAGCTAATGAGGAAAGGTTACAAAAAAGAAGCAACTGATGGGCAGCCCGCAACCTCAGGCATCTTATTCTCACCCAGCTACAACCACCCTCACCCCACTGTCAACTCAGTGAACATTAATTCAGCACCAGTCCACCACAGTAAAGCAAAATTGTGGAAAAGAGATTGGAAAGAATTGTAAGGAAAGATTCATCTCTCCCTTGGTAGGTAAAAATAGTTGCTGCCAACCGCAGAAAAGCAGGAGCCAAGATCTCAAAATCCCACATAAGTAAGCCAAAGTCTAAGGTCTGGTTACACAGATCACAAGGAAGTGAAAGTGATAGCCAGCGATTGCAATCCCTGTGACCCTTCACCTTTCACCCATGAACCACCATCTTAGTTAATACCATCAGCTCTGCAAAGTGGATGATTTGAAATGAAAGCAGATTATTTGTTATGTAAGGAGCATCAGGGATTCTGCTTCACTCAAATATGGTGGAGTGGGTCTGGAGAGATGAATCACTGGGATCTGTTTCAGGGCCAGAATTTTAATGCCAAGTTCTTCTGACTAATTTTGTTTCTCATATTGGCCCCCACACTACTTGGAAATAAATGCATTTATTGTTAAATTCTGGATATGCATGTTATATGTTAAAAATTTCCTATAGATGTTTTCCTGGTGTCCCCTGGTTGTCTGGCACTCATTTAACAGAAAAAAAAATTGTCCAAATGGCAATTCATTCAAGTTATTGGCTCAACTTGCCTAATGAATTTTCATTGACTTCAGCTAACTATTATATCTCAGAAGAGAGCACAATGACACTAGGTTTCAGTGCCAGTCAGTTCTGCACAGTTGGACCAGTAGGGCTATGAAGGAAATCAATTTTTAACTTTTTACTTCATAAATCACTTCTGGCAATAGAGACATTCAGAGCAAAATGACACAGGAAGGTGAAGATCTGGGTGAACGCTGAGCTGTGTATTCGAACTAGGTGTGTCATCTTCCTCAGCTAATCTTTATCTCTTGATTGCTTCATATTTTAGTTATATAAGTAGGAAAATTGCTATCTACATGGCTAATTGTTCTTATTGGATCATTATTCTTGCCATGCTTTCCAACCTTGCCTTCCATCGACTAATGCACAGCCCATGCAGCCAATAACCCTGTGCAGCCTCATCTGGCACTTCCAGATGCCTGCATGTTTTCCTATTTAAAATATTTATCCTGTTTCCTTGTAAAAGCTGCTTCTGAATCTGTATGTCCACCCCGTCAGGCAGTTCTTTCCAAATCCCAACCACTTGCAGAGCAGGGAAGACTTCCCTTACAATATCTGATTCTCTTATAAGCACATTAAGTCCTATAGTTATCCCTCTCCAGCCATTCGACAGGCACATGTAGTATGGATTAAGAATGCTAAAATTAGAACAAATATCATCAATAGTTTGAAGGACAATCATCACAGAATGAGGGACATTGCAATGATGATATACATAAATCAGACAACATGTCACTTAATCTTGTCCTTTCTTTCATATTTGGTCTTCTATGTAGACACTTTTAACAGCTAGTCAATGAACAAATCTCAGAAAAGCCTTCTATCAAATTAATCTCACTGCTCTACAATCCAAAGCAACCTGAATTATTTTCACTAGCGTAAATAGATCATCTTGTGTTTTGAGACATGAGATTGTAAATCATGAGTATAGGTGATGGTACGTTAGCAGTTGTCTTCCAACTGCAATAACATTCCTGAACCACTTCCTAGATTGCCATATCATCAGATCATCCTCCAGGTAGGCTGTAGCTTCTGGTACGGCAGTTACTGAAAACTGGATAGACTTCACTTTGGGTTCAAACTGATCACTTTGTTGGTGTTCCGAAATCAGTAGGAAAGTTATTCCTGGTCTATGATATCAGCTACGATTAGATTGGAGAAGCTGATCCTTCCTTACTTTGGAACATGGAAAGATGAAAGGACATTTGATGGAGATATTTAAACGTAAACAACAGGAATTCTGCAGATGCTGGAAATTCAAGCAACACACATCAAAGTTGCTGGTGAACGCAGCAGGCCAAGCAGCATCTATAGGAAGAGGCGCAGTCGACGTTTCAGGCCGAGACCCTTTGTCAGGACCCTAGTCCTGACGAAGGGTCTCGGCCTGAAACGTCGACTGCGCCTCTTCCTATAGATGCTGCTTGGCCTGCTGCGTTCACCAGCAACTTTGATGTGTGTTGCTTGATGGAGATATATAAGGTTATGGCAGGTTTAGAAAAGGCAAGTAGAAAAAAGCTGTTCCCATTATCAGATGTCTCAATAACCGGGGACACAAATTTCAGGTGATGGGTAAAGTGGCATGAGGGGAAATTTTTCCTCAGTCAGAAAGTGATTATGAGCTGGAAATTCAGTGTTTGTAGTGGACGATTGTGTGTTGGTGGAAGTGATCAGTGGTTTCACAGGGGAATTGGTGAAGCATTCATGAGAAACATTTGCAGTTATGAGGAAATTGGGATGGAGAAAGGGAACAAAGAATTTCTCTACTTAGAGTTGGCACATATTTAATGGGCTGAGTGATCTCCTTTTCTGTTGTATAAGCTCTATAATCCTATGATAGATTAGTTCTTATAAATGCCTTGTTGTTTTCTAAATATTGGTGTCATTTTTCTAATCTTCTTTCTAAATACATCCCATTTAATTAAGATAATATAAAAAGGAAATAATTATTGATATGAATAAAATGCTTTATTCAGCCAATTCTATGTATATTCATAAACATCACAATTTTTAATGTAATGCTCTATTAATACACAAATATTACTCATTTACATAGCATTTCATCACAATGAAATATATGGAATGATTGCAGAAACTGAAATAATTCAGAAAGGCACTGGTTTGTTTTGTTGACAAACTAGGTCTCTGTTGTAATTCTGGAAAAGGAAATCAGCATTCAGCAATAGGGTTTGAAAAGACCATGTAAATTTTTTCCTATTACTGACTCACAGTGTCTTTCTAACCACCTGGGAGAAGAATTGGCCAGTTGCCTGGAGCAGATGATCTAGGCTCACATTCCAGCATAGCCTTGGACTGCTGAGTTGATGCCAAGATCCCATCTGGTTTGCTGGTAATCTGGATAGAGATTTAGCATGGTTGTTTCTGCTTTTCAATGATCTGGGTAAATTGGTGTTCTGCATGACAGCTACACAGAGCAAAAGTTGAACCAGAGAACAGCCATAAACATTTGTGGCTGAATGTCCACAATTTCCCCCAACATCTGTCCCCACATAGTTCTGGTGTGTATTCCCAGATTTTTATTCTTTATCCTATTGATGCTTGTGCCTATGCTATATGCAGTCTCCTTTCAAATACAAGTCAAAATTATGAGGTTTGGGGTTGGATACGAGTGGTATTAGTCTCAGGTCCCATGTCCATGCATTGAATGGGAGAACCATCAGAGGAATAGCTGAGAAATGCTGCTCATAGATTAGCAGACATTAATTGGGATTTGGTTAACAGACAGAAAAAAAATGTGACCACAGATGAATCTTCCTCGTGTCAGTATGATATGACTGATGAGATGCCATAGGGATCAGAGCTTGAGCCCGTCTAACCATGATCAGCGACGTATCCAAGGGGAACAAATGTCATATTTCTAAATTTGGTGATGATACAAAACTAGGTGGAATTGGGAATAGGGATGAAGATGCAAAGAGGCTTCAAGGTGATAACGACCAGTTGCAAGATTGTGAGAAAATGGTAGATGGAATACAATGTGAAAAATGAGGTCATCCACTTTTGTGCCCAAAACAAAAACGCAGAGCATTTTTTAAATGTTGACAGGGTGGGAGATGTTTCAAAAAGACTTGGACATCCCTATACAAAAGTTACTGGAAACTAACATGTTGATTTAGCAAACAATTAGGGAGATAAATGATGTTATTACATAAAAGTTTGAGTACAAGCGTAAAGATTTCTTCTTGCAGTTATATTTGGGGTTTTAGATATTGAACCCAAAGCTTGTGTATAGTTTTAGTTTCCTTACCTAATAATAATAATAATAATAATAAATACTTTACTGATCCCAAGTGGGAAATTCATTTGGGCATATTTATCAGAGGAGGAGTGCAATGAAGATTCAGAAGACTGGTGCAACACAGGCAAAATGCTGAAGGAACTCAACAGGTCAGGTAGCGCCTATGGGAATGAACAAACAGTTGACATTGTGGATCAAGGTCCTTCATCAGGACTGAAAAGGAAAGGGGAAGGTGGCAGTCTTCAAGGAAATATTCATTTCCTTTGATACTCCCTGACCTGCTGAATTCCTCCAGCATATTGTACATATTGCTCTGGATTTCTGCAGAATCTTCTGTGTTTCAGAAGACTGGTTCCTGGGTGGTATCTTGTCTTATGAAGGGACACTGAGTAGACTGGGACTATATTATCTGGAATTTAAGAAAAAGGGGATTTGATCTCACTAAAATGTACTAACTTTTTACAGGGCTCTGCAGGGTGTTGTATGGAGAACGGTTCCCCTGGTTGAGAAGAACAGAAACAGGTTTGGTGGTGGGTGTGGGTGTTGTGGGAGGTGTGTGGGTGGGAGTGGGTCATGATTTCTGAGTAAGAGATAGGTTGTTTAAGATTGGAATGAGGAGTAATTTCTTAATTCAGAGGATGGTGAATCTCTGGAATTCTCTGTTCTGGAGGGTTGTGAAAGCTCAGGTGTTGTTCATTCAAAGAAGTGCTTGATAGGTTTGTGGATGCTCAGGGAATCAAGGGATATGGGGTAGTGGAGGAAAATGGAACTGAGGCGAAAGATCTGCCTAGCTCTTGATGAATGGCAGAGCTATCTGGAAATAGCCTATTCTTGCTCCCTTTTCTTCTTCTCTTGCATGAAAACTAAAAGTCTTATCTGGTAATTCCTTTTTCATCCCCCGTGATCATTCTATGGTTTAGCTCCTTTTGCCACTTGTTCTGTGTCAAAATTAAACCACGACCGGGTTGTTGTTCAAGAAGGTCTGCAAACTGGTCTGCAAGCTAGGCCATGAAAATTTGCGATCCTTGGTGCTGATTGCAATTCATACTAAGTGCTGTCTAGGGACTAGGTAACGTTGATGAGGGAAGAGCTGTGGTTGTGGCGTATACAGTTTTTAGTAAGGCATTTGATAATGTTCCCCATGGCAAGTTCATTCAGAAAGGCATAGGATCTGGGGAAATTTGACCATGTGGGTTCAGAATTGGCTTGTCCATAGAAGGCAGAGAGTGGTTGTAGATGGAGTGTATTCTGCCATGGGAATGGTGACCAGTGATATTCTTTAGGGATCTGTTCTGGGGCCCCTGCTCTTCGTGATTTTTATAAATGACTTGGTTGGGAAGTGGAAGGGTGGGTTAGTAAGTTTAGCAGATGACACAAAGGTTGATAGTATAGAAGGCTGCCATAGGTTACAAGACATTGATAGTATGCAGACCTGGGCTAAGAATTGGAAAATGGAGTTCAATCTAGAAAAGTGTGAAGTGATTCTGTTTGGAAGGTCAAATTTGAAGGCAGAGTATAGGGTTAATGACAGGATTCTTAGCAGTGTGGAGGAACACTGTTCACCTCACTATGGGAAGATTGTGGAAGCTTTAGTGAGGATGCCGAGGAGATTTACCAGAATGATGCCTGGATTAAACAGCGTGTCTTGTGAGGATAGGTTGGATGAGCTCAGGCTTTTCTCATTGGAGTGAGGAAGGATGAGAGATAATTTGACAGAAATGTATAAGGTGTTAAGCGGCATAGACCGAGTGGACAGCCAGAGACTTTTTCCCCAGAGTGGAAATGACTAATACAGGGGTGCCTAATTTTAAGGTGTTAGGAGGAAGGTATAGCGGAAAATATCAGGGGCAGGTTTCTTTACACAGAGAGTGGTGAGTGCATGGAATGTTGCCAGGGGCAATGGTAGAAGCATATTATGGTCAGTTAAGGGACAGTCAGGTGGGCAGATGGATGATTGAAAAACTGGAGGACTATGTTATGTCTTTGCAACTACATATCAATTAAATAAAAGCAAAGGGAGATGGCCTTAACTGGTGTATTCATGTGAGAGAGAGAGAGAGAGAGAGAGAGAGAGAGAGAGAGAGAGAGAGAGAGAGAGAGAGAGAGAGAGAGAGAGAGAGAGAGAGGGAGAGGGAGAGGGAGAGAGATGGGGGGAGGGAGAGAGAGGGGGAGGGGGAGAGGGGGAGGGAGGGGGAGAGGGAGGGGGAGGGGGAGGGGGAGGTGGAGAGGGTATATATATCTCAATGTGCATGCGTCGTCAACAGATTAATACACCTCCATTGACACAGATCAATAAGCATGCATAGAAAACAGTCTATACATAGTGCTGGGGTGGGGGGGGGGGAAGCAAGCAAGTCTGGTGGCTGACATGTGTCCGTCTTGTTGGATGCAGTTGACTCAGGGTGTTCTTCGGTTGCGTGTCCTGTATCTGGTCCACATGACGTCTCCATGTATGATCTCCAACATCTAGTATGTACATCAGTTGTCCAATTCTTGTAGCCATCCTACCGGGTGTCCACTTGTCCTCTTTGTAATTGCTCACGAGGACTTCCTGTCCAATCTTGAATCTCCTTGCTGATTCACTTGGCAACTAGCTGAATTCTTTATTCTGCACTTCGCTCTGTAGGTCTGTGTGGGATCTCAGATTCCTGCTCATGAACAGCATTTCAGTAGGTGTTTGATTTGTGGTTGCATGAACAGAATTCCAATACTCAAAAAGGAAATTGTCCACCTTGTGCTATAGAGAAATTTCCTCCTTGTCCTTAGCTTTAATAGACTTCTTGAATGTTTGGATAAGTCTTTCAGCTAACCAATTCATTGCTGGGTGGTGAGGAGCTAATTTGAAGTGTCTGATGCCATTTTTCTTCATGAACAGTCTGAATTCTTCTGACATGTATTGTGGTCTGTTGTCACTCATAATTTGTTCTGGTAAGCCATTTCTGGTGAAGATAGTCCTCAAGGCAGAGACAGTCTTTGCTGAGGTGGTTGACTTCATTGGTAAAACCTCTGGCCACTTCGAATGAGCATCCCAAGCAATCAGAAACATGGCCTCCATAAATGGCCCAGCGAAGTCAATATATATTCTTTGCCATGGTGATGATGGCCACTCCCACAAGTGTAATGGTGCCTTCACGGTGCATTTTGAACTTTTTGGCATCCCGAACAGCTTTTGGCAAAACAACTTTTGTTTATCTATTCTTGGCCACCACACGTAGCTCTGGGTGAGATTCTTTATCTTGACTGTGTGTACCCAGGTGTCCTTCATGCAGATTCGCTAACACTCTGGGACGCAGTTTAGAGAGAACCAAAACATGAGATCCACACATCAGCCTTCTTTGACATACCGACAGTTGATCTTGTTTCACTGAGAACTCTGGAAACATAGGGTTACCATGAGCTGGCCATCCTTGCATGGTCATTTCTTAGACTTTTGATGTTGTCGGATCATTCCTAGTTTCCCTTTGTATTTCAGAACCTGTTTCCAGCAAATGGTCCACCAATGCGGCGAGGATCACTTCTGCTGGGTCACAGTATGAAGACTTTTCTTCTTCGAATGCCTATAGTGGAAGACATGACAAACCATCAGCATTGCTGTGTTGACTGGTACCCTTGAGCTCTATGTCATAAGAGTAGACTCCTAGGAATAGTGCCCAACATTGTAACCGGGTAGCAATCATCACTGGAATTCTCTTCCTGAGACTGAAAATGGACACAAGGGGCCGGTAATCTGTCACTAGTGTAAACTTTTGTCTGTAGAGGTAGTAGTGGAACTTCTTTATTCCCCATACTAGACAAAGGGCCTCTAGATTGATCTGTGCATAGTTGCGTTCTGCACTCATTAATGATCTTGAAACAAATACAATCGAATGTCCAGATCCATCTTTCATAATGTGTGACAAAATGTCTGCAATGCCATAAGGGGATGCATCACACTCCAGTCTGATGAGCAACAATAGGTCATAATGGGTGAGTAGTTCATCGGATGTCATTAGTCTTTTTATTTCCTTGAATGCTCTTTCACATCTTTCTGACCATTCCCACTTTGCCCTTGTATGCAACATCATGTTCAATGGGTGTACCACTATGCACCAGTGAGAAACTGGTGGTAGTAGTTTACAAGGCCCAAGTATGACCTGAGTTGTGACACATTTTATGGTTTGGGTGCTTATGGCACTGCTTCAATCTTCTCTTGTGACTTATGTAGGCCATGCTTGTCAATGACATGTCCACAATATGAGATTTCATTCTTGAAAAACTCACATTCTCTCTCTTTGCACGCAGGCCATACTCAATCAACCTGGTAAGCACTTTACCAAGGTGCTGGAGGTGAACTTCATCTTCTTGCCAGTTACGATGATGTCATCAAGGTAACATTGTGTTCCTGGGATATCTTGGAACACTTGGTCCATTGCTCGTTATCACCACAGTTTGGATATGGCCCAGTGCAGAGCGAGAGATACTGAAGCAGGTCGATAGTTCACAGACTTTAATACGAACAGTGTTAAAGGGAAAATAAAACAGTAGACACTAGGCCAAACAGGGCCGTTATCTAAGAGTCTCAAAGGAAAATGAAGCCTGCTGCT
Organism: Mobula hypostoma; assembly: GCF_963921235.1. Classification (NCBI taxonomy): domain Eukaryota; kingdom Metazoa; phylum Chordata; class Chondrichthyes; order Myliobatiformes; family Myliobatidae; genus Mobula; species Mobula hypostoma. The sequence goes on from NC_086098.1 coordinate 39,233,689, forward strand.
GAAAAGAACATCAAAACATTGAATGAATACCATTAGTCTTCAGAGCCAGTTGATTTGAAAGTCCAATATCTCAGGGAAGGCCAAATAGAAAACAGCAGTGAAGCATTGCTATGCTTTGTCCAAGTCTCGACAAGCTCTACAACGACAAGAATGGAGTTAAATACTATCACGATTAAATAATAATTACCTGACACGTGCAAATTCACAAACACAATTGCTGTATCTACTACGCTGCCAAATCCGTGGCTATGACACTTGTTGCCAAATTGCGGAGCTGATGCGATGCCACAGATGAGAAGATTATGCTGGAACAGTCCCTTATGAGTGTTGATTGTGAGGATCTTCTTGCTTGACTCCTCAATCTCCATTTGCAGATAAGCTTGTGACAAGTCAATATTTGAAAATCTCTCCCTGCCTACCAAAGATGCAAAAATGTCTTCTATTTGTGGGAGGGGATACTGCACAGTATGCAGCACCAGGCTGATGCTCACTTTGAAATCTCCACATATGTGCATGGCTCTGGCTTTACCTTTCTTGATCACCAGGACAATGGGCGCGGCCCAATCACTCCACTCAACCTTGGAGAGAATTCCAGTCACCTCCAAGCTCTGCAGTTCAGCATCCACTTTAGGACGTAGTGTGTAAGGCACTGGATGCACTTTGTGGAATCTTGGTGTTGCTGTTTTATCCAGTTCAATTTTGCCCTTCATGCCTTTGAGTTTACCAACCCCCCTCTCAAACCTCTTCTCAAACCCCTTCTCATTAGCATTAAGAAGCTGTGCCAATCTTTGGTTAGTGCTATCATTTGGGCTACCATTGCCTGTTGATGCCACACTGAGAGCTTTGAGTGAGTGCCAGTCTAGTTGGATTTTTTCTCAATCATTTACATCCAAAAAGTGCTGGCCCTCCACTTTTCAATACATAAAGATCTAACTGCTGTGTTCGGCCTTCATACATCACAATCACACTCAGTTTGCCTTTGGGAGACACTGTTTTGCCTGTGTAGATCTTTAGCATCACTGATGGTAGCTTTGAGAACAGTCTGTTGTCGTCAGCCTCAGGAATTATGGACAAAGCTGACCCTCTATCCCAGTGTTCCCCAACCACCGGGCCGCGGACCGGTACCGGGCTGCAAAGCATGTGCTACCGGGCCGCGAGGAAATGATATGAGTCAACTGCACCTTTCCTCATTCCCTGTCACGCCCACTGTTGAACTTGAACGCACGCGAGGTCATTACCCACGTGAGGACATCAGTCGGTCATTAACCTATAACTACCGGATGAGTGAAAAATAAACACCGCTTGAGAATTACTTTGGAAGAGATGGTAGGGGACATAAAAGGCCAAACGATGATAATAACACAGAGGCAGCTGGGGCCGAGACTGCAAAAAAAAAGAAAGCTTCCTTCAACAGATAATATGACGAGTAGTATATAAAATATGATTTTATTGCGACCGGTGACTCACATGCTCCAAGCCCCCTGTGTGTGATACGTGGAAACAAGCTGTCTAATGAGGCAATGAAGCCCTCAAAACTGCTTCAGCACCTTGAGTCCAAGCACCCTGCACTTAAAGACAAACCTGTTGAGTTTTTTGAGCGGAAAAAAACGTGAGCAAGTGGGACAGGAGCAAGTTCTGAGAGCCACCACCTCCACAAATGCTGCTGCTCTGAGAGCGTCGCACTTAGTGGCTAGCCGTATTACTAAGGCTAGGAAGCCTTTCACTGTTGGTGAAGAATTGATTCTGCCTACTGCCAAGGACATGTGCTGTGAACAGCTGGGAGAAGCTGCATGCTAACACGATGGCACAGGTTTCTCTTCCAGCTACCACAGTTTCAAGGAGAATTGATGACATAGCGGAGGACATCGAAGCACAGTTGTTGGAACGGCTTAACGAGTCTGGTTTCACTACCCGAGTCAAAGAGGTTGCTCCTGAATGCCAGTCTACACACTGTGTCACACACAGGGAAATGCTGGCTAGCCGAAAAATGTCACCTGATCTTAACAGCGTATTGAGTGATGTTGTTGAAGTTATCAGTCACATCAAAGCAAAAACCCTTGACTCACGTCTGTTTGAGCAGCTTTGCGAGGAAATGGATGCCGAGCACAAATGCCTTCTCTTACACATTGAAGTCAGGTGGCTATAGATAGATAGATAGATAGATATACTTTATTGATCCCGAGGGAAACTGGGTTTTGTTACAGCCGCACCAACCAAGAATAGAGCATAAATATAGTAATACAAAAACCACAAACAATCAAACAACAAAATGCAAACTGTGCCAGATGGAAATAAGTCCAGGACCAGCCTATTGGCTCAGAGTGTCTGACCCTCCACGGGAGGAGCTGCAAAGTTCGATGGCCACAGGCAGGAACAACCTCCCATGACGCCCAGTGTTGTATCTTGGTGGAATATAGCCGGGGTCCAACAGCAAAGGTTGGTGTTTCAAGGGGGAGAGCCCTGGCCAGGGTTTTTGAGTTAAGAGAGCAGCTACAGAGACTTCTTTCAGGAAAAAAGTCACCACTGGCAGCACATTTCAGTGACAAGGAGTGGATTGCAAAACTCACTTATCTGTGTGACATCTTCAACCTGCTCAATGAACTCAATTTGTCACTTCAGGGGAGACTGACAACTGTCTTCAAGTTGGCAGATAAAGTGTCTGCTTTCAAAGCCAAAATGGAACTGTGGGGAGGGTGAGTGGACAGGGGCATATTTGACATGTTCCCAACATTAGCTGGGAATTTGGGAGAGATTGAGGCTCACAGCTGGTGTGCGAACACCTATCTTTGCTGTCAACAGAATTCGAGCATTACTTCCCAACTGCAAATGACCCAAGACATGTAAAAGAATGGGTCCATCACCCATTTGTGAGTGTCCTCAGTGAATCATCCATATCACTGCGGGAAGAAGATCAACTCCTCGAGCTTGCAACTGATGGTGGGCTGAAAAGTATGTTTGACATAACATCTCTGCTGGGATTCTGGATCAAAGTCAAGGCTGAATATCCTGAGATAGCCACGAAAACACTGAAAACCTTGCTTCCATTTCCAACATCATATCTCTGCGAAGCAGAGTTTTCTGCAATGAATGCAACGAAAATTAAATTGCAGAATAGACTGGACATAAGGAACCTCCTTATGACTTACAATTGACTTATCACTATATTCATGCGAGGAAAATATGCGCTGTATGTTTAATATTAAGTTCGCTAGATAAACCCCTTTCGAAACAAAATTGAGTGTATTAGCCACTGATAAGTGACTTATCACCGATATTCCGATCGTGATTAACAACCCTCCCCCCCACCCCCCAACTGGCTGGTCCACAAGAATATTGTCAATATTAAACCGGTCTGCGGTACTTAAAGGTTGGGGACCCCTGCTCTATCCAGCTCCATTTTCAGTTTTACACCAGATACGTCTATTGTGATCCATATTATATTGCAATCTGCTTCAGTAATACTATGCAGTTCTAGGCATGTCAGCTCACCATTGTCAGACACTGTGTTGTCTGATTCTGTTTCACATTCGGTCAGTGAATGCATTTGCTTAGTTTTATTTTTGAAACTTTTCATTCGGTTGTGCTTTTCGTCTGCCTTGCACACTCTCTCGATGTAGTCATAGTCATAGTCGTACTTTATTGATCCCGGGGGAAATTGGTTTTCATTACAGTTGCACCATAAATAATAAATAGTAATAGAACCATAAATAGTTAAATAGTAATATGTAAATTATGCCAGTAAATTATGAAATAAGTCCAGGATCAGTCTATTGGCTCAGGGTGTCTGACCCTCCAAGGGAGGAGCTGTAAAGTTTGATGGCCACAGGCAGGAATGACTTCCTATGACGCTCTGTGCTGCATCTCGGTGGAATGAGTCTCTGGCTGAATGTACTCCTGTGCCCACCCAGTACATTATGTAGTGGATGGGAGACATTGACCAAGATGGCATGCAACTTGGACAGCATCCTCTTTTCAGACACCACCGTGAGAGAGTCCAGTTCCATCCCTGCAACATCACTGGCCTTATGGATGAGTTTGTTGACTCTGTTGGTGTCTGTTACCCTCAGCCTGCTGCCCCAGCACACAACAGCAAACATGATAGCATTGGCCACCACAGACTTGTAGAACATCCTCAGCATTGTCCGGCAGATGTTAAAGGACCTCAATCTCCTCAGGAAATAGAGACGGCTCTGTCCCTTCTTGTAGACAGCCTCAGTGTTCTTTGACCAGTCCAGTTTATTGTCAATTCGTAACCCCAGGTATTTGTAATCCTCCACCATGTCTGCACTGACCCCCTGAATGGAAACAGGGGTCACCAGTACCTTAGCTCTCCTTAGTCTTTTTCACATTAAGCTGCAGATAATTCTGCTCACACCATGTGACAAAGTTTCCTACCGTAGCCCTGTACTCAGCCTCATCTCCCTTGCTGATACATCCAACTATGGCAGAGTCATCTGAAAACTTCTGAAGATGACAAGACTCTGTGCAGTAGTTGAAGTCCAATGTGTAAATGGTGAAGAGAAAGGGAGACAAGACAATCCCCTGTGGAGCCCCAGTGCTGCTGATCACTCTGTCGGACACACAATGTTGCAAGCACACCTACTTTGGTCTGCCAGTCAGGTAATCAAGAATCCATGACACCAGGGAAGCATCCACCTGCATCACTGTCAGCTTCTCCCCCAGCAGAACAGGGCGGATGGTGTTGAACGCACTGGAGAAGTCAAAAAACATGACCCTCACAGTGCTCGCTGGCTTGTCCAGGTGGGCGTAGACACGGTTCAGCAGGTAGACGATGGCATCCTCAACTCCTAGTCGGGGCTGGTAGGTGAACTGGAGGGGATCTAAGTGTGGCCTGACCGTAGGCTGGAGCAGCTCCAGAACAAGTCACTCCAGGGTCTTCATGATGTGGGAGGTCAATGCCTGCGGTCCATAGTCGTTGAGGCCGCTGGGGCGCGGCGTCTTCGGCACAGGGACAAGGCAGGACGTCTTCCACAGTACAGGAACCCTCCAGAGCCTCAGGCTCAGGTTGAGTACATGGCAAAGTACTCCACATAGCTAAGGGGCACAGGCTTTGAGCACCCTGGTGCTGATACCATCCGGTTCTGCAGCCTTGCTTGGGTTGAGACGTTTCAGCTGTCTTCTCACCTGTTCAGCTGTGAAGCCCACCGTGGTGGTTTCGTGTGGGGAAGGGGTATAGTCATGAGAGCAGGGTGGGGGACTGTGAGGAGGGGTAGGAGGGGAAAGTGAAATATGTGTTGGTTGGGGGCCGACAACAGATGGCTCATGTGGGGGATGGGCAGGGGCCACAATGTCAAATCTGGTAAAGAACAGGTTAAGTTCATTGGCCCTGTCCACACTGCCTTCAGCTCCTCTGTTGCTAGTTTGCTGGGACCCAGTGATGGTCCTCATCCCCCTCCAGACCTCTCTCATGTTGTTCTGCTGGAGTTTCCACTCAAGCTTCCTCCTGTACCTGTCTTTAGCCTCCCTGATCCTGGCTTTCAGGTCCCTCTGTATTGCCCTCAGCTCCTCCCTATTTCCATCTCTAAATGCCCTCTTTTTAGCGTTCAGGATATCCTTAACGTCCTTCGTCACCCATGGCTTGTTATTTGAATAACAAAGGACAGTTCTTGTCGGAACATTGCAGTCAACACAGAAGTTGGTGTAATCAGTGATGCACTCTGTGAGCCCATCAATATCCTCTCCATGTGGCTCACAGAGTGCCTGCCAGTCTGTCACCTCAAAACAACCCTGGAGCGCCTCATAAGCCTCCTCCGACCATTTTCTCACTGTCCTCGAGGTTGCTGGTTTACTCTTCACCAGGGACACGTAGCAGGGTTTTAGGTGCACCAGGTTGTGATCTGACCTTCCCAGTGTGGGGAGGGGAGAGGAGCTGTATGCATCCTTAACGTTAGCATACATCAAATCCAGAGTCCTCTCCCCTCTGGTTGTACAGCTCACATACTGTGTGAAGTTGTCTGTGACCTTGTCTGTGATACTATCTGCAAACTTTTTCTTGGAAACAACAGTCATTTGCATCTTGGGAGGATTAATCACATTGATAACATTTTTAGCTTTTTGCACCATTCAGGGACATTTTGAGCATTTCACATTCTAAACTCTTTTTCCGTAATTCTACTGAATCCTTTGCTGAAGTCTGTAACAATATTGCAATGGTAAATGCCCATTCTGAGTTTAGTCCTCTTTCTGCCAGTGGCCTCTTTTGAGTACTTTGACTATGCATACCACATTGCAGCCTGTCCCTTAATGCATAAGAAAGTCCATATCTAAAGTTACAGTATTGGGAAAGTTTGCACAGTTCTGCAATGTATTCAGAAACACGTCTCCTCCCCCCCACCTCTGCTTTCCGCAGGGATCGCTCCCTACGCGACTCCCTTGTCCATTCATCCCCCCCATCTCTCCCCTCTGATCTCCCTCCTGGCACTTATCCTTGTAAGCTGAACAAGTGCTACACATGCCCTTACACTTCCACCATTCAGGGCCCCAGACAGTCCTTCCAGGTGAGGCGACACTTCACCTGTGAGTTGGCTGGGGTGATATACTGCGTCCGGTGCTCCCGATGTGGCCTTTTATATATTGGCGAGACCCGACACAGACTGGGAGACCGCTTTGCTGAACACCTATGCTCTGTCTGCCAGAGAAAGCAGGATCTCTCAGTGGCCACACATTTTAATTCCACATCCCATTCCCATTCTGACATGTCTATCCACCGCCTCCTCTACTATAAAGATGAAGCCACACTCAGGTTGGAGGAACAACACCTTATATTCCGTCTGGGTAGCCTCCAACCTGATGGCATGAACATTGACTTCTCTAACTTCTGCTAATGCCCCACTTCCCCTTCGTACCCCATCTGTTATTTATTTTTATACACACATTCTTTCTCTCACTATCCTTTTTCTCCCTCTGTCCCTCTGACTATACCCCTTGCCCATCCTCTGGGTTCCCCCCGCTCCGCTTGTCTTTCTCCCTGGGCTTCCTGTCCCATGATTCTCTCATATCCCCTCTGCCAATCACCTGTCCAGCTCTTGGCTCCATCCCTCCCCCTCCTGTCTTCTCCTATCATTTTGGATCTCCCCCTCCCCCTCCCACTTTCAAATCTCTTACTAACTCTTCCTTCAGTTAGTCCTGACGAAGGGTCTCGGCCTGAAACGTCGACTGTACCTCTTCCTAGAGATGCTGCCTGGCCTGCTGCGTTCACCAGCAACTTTGATGTGTGTTGCTTGAATTTCCAGCATCTGCAGAATTCCTGTTGTCTTCATCCTTTCACTGGTTTCTTGGGTAAAATCTAAACCTCTTAGCTATTACCAGCGGTTTAGAGCTCAAGTGATTTTATAAAATAGTAACAATTTCATCAAACCTGCTGCTTTTTCAGAAGTTACTATAAGAGACTGTGCATTCTTTCAACCATTAAGCTAAGAAGCGTGGAGGCTGGCTTTTGCTCGACCGCTTCATTTACCTTACAATACAGTTCAACCTTCTCGATATGTGACTCCCCACCTTCATTAGCAGTGTTAAATTCATCAACTTTCCTGACTGAAGCCATATTTTAACCATGTCTTTCACTGTGTACTCTGCTGTACACACACATACCTTTGCTAGTGTCAATTTGTTGTGGTTTTGCAACTACATGTCAATTAAATACACACCCATGCAGGAGATGGCTTTATCTGGTGTATTCACTTTGCAGCGAGAGAGCAATGTGCATGCGCCGACAACGGTCCATACCTAGTGCTAAAGGGAGATGTTGTTCGAAAGAAAATAGACTCATATATTACAGGCTATGTGGGAGAGGTGGGTTAAATTGAATAGAGTAGGTTAAAAGGCTGGCACAACATTATGGCCGAATGGCCTTTACTATGCTGTATTGTTCTATATTCTATGAACTGTACTAGCCATCATAAAAAATCCAAGAACCTGACCAACATTCCTTTTCAACCACAGTTCAGGAGTCATCATTTATAGGAAGTGGATCAGCTGCAAACGCCATGGTTATGAGGCTAGGTGACAGGCTACCATTTTGTCAACACACACAAAGTGCTGGAGGAGCTCAGCAGGCCAGGTAGCATCTATGAGAAAGAGTATAGTCAAAGTTTCGGGCTGAGACCCTTCATCAGGTGAGGCCTGCTGAGTTCCTCCAGCATTTGTGTGTGTTGCTTGGATTTCCAGCATCTTCAGATTTTTTTCTGTTTGTGATTGGGGTAACATTCTGTGACAGCTCTCTATGTCCTTGATTGCTGAAACCATTTCCATCACATTGAAACATGAAATGCGTTAAGAGTACAATTTACTTGTCAAGGTAGTTTCAACTGCAATAGCATACAAATAACTTGACACCACCATCATCCACTTGCCAATGATTTATTACTTCCACTGTCACCTCACTGTCGCTGCAGTGTGTAACATTGACAAGGCTGATTCAGGACCTCTTCTCAACCCTATGACTCTACAGGTAGAAAGTTAAAAGCAAAAACATGGAAAATTATTTCCCTCGGATTACCTCCAATTAATGTATCAAGATGACTTGGGCATTCATCAGTGTTCCTTCATTGTGACTTGGTCAGAATGCTGGGATGCCTATGAGACAATATTGAGGGAGAATATTCACAATACAGACTGTGGTACCTTGTAAAAGAAGCTAATGTAGTTCAAAGTTTGCTAATGAAACAAACTAAATGAGATTGTATATAGGGTGTCCTGTCCTCTTCACACACCTCACATGAATTGACAGACAGGTGAACTCCATCCCCAATTATTACACTGACAAAGACGTTCCAAGTTGAATTTCTTTAATGTAGCAACTGCCAGTAGGGTAAAACTGACAGAAAGAAAAACATACAATCAAAAGGTGTCCAAATTCCCATTATGGTAAGTACAAGGCAAGCATTAAGTATATCACAAATGATACAAAATAATACACAAGATACTGTATACAAATAAGTTCCAAATATATCATAAAGATAGACTACTGGTAAGCAAGGTGTTGCTACATACAATGTATCTTAGCAACATTTTCTCACTGCAGGTCAGCCAGAGCACATGGCCCACATGAATATTTATTCTGTATTTTATCTGCATACAAACCATTCAAATATCTCTGATTTGTGGAAATATGTATGTACATCAATAAATTATAAACCCAAAGATTACTTTTATATACCGATGATGCTTTCAAAGACCTGAACGTCAGGATGATGTCGGATGAAAAGACACAAGCTCTCTCTCAACTCTACATGGAGAACTGTCTCGACGCCTACTGAAGATGTCATCAACTAGAGACACAGATCACATGACCTAATGCTAGATGCCACATGACCTTGTACAAGACAATAAGAGGAATAGATAGATTGGATAGCCATCACCTCTTCCCCAGGGCACCACTGCTCAATACAAGAGGACATGGCTTTAAGGTAAGGGGTGGGAAGTTCAAGGGGGATATTAGAGGAAGGTTTTTTACTCAGAGAGTGGTTGGTGCATGGAATGCACTGCCTGAGTCAGTGGTGGAGGCAGATACACTAGAGAGGTGTAAGAGACTACTGGACAGGTATATGTAGGAATTTAAGTTGGGGGCTTATATGGGAGGCAAGGTTTGAGGGTCGGCACACCATTGTGGGCTGAAGGGCCTGTACTGTGCTGTACTATTTTATGTTCTATGTTCTAAATTACTACTATACAAAACTACCAGCAAAGGGTGCTAAATGAGAAATAAAAATAGCTGACTGCTAAGGCGGCACAAAGGGAGAAAAATACTAAGAATATTCAAGGGGTTCTGGACAAGCCAAATATTTAGATGGGAACTTCACTTTCTCAGGGCGATAGAGATTGGGCAAAAATCTCCATGTGAGATGTATTGATAGTGCTTATTTCCAAAAAATGAACTAAAGAAGTAAATAACTATTGAGGCTTTTAATATAATTGCCTTATAGTGTCCTGTATTAGAGGCTTTGAACTTCCTCAGAAAAAAAATGAGGAATTGGGACATACCATACCAGAAGGCTGCAGTGGAAATATACCCATCAATGTCTTGTAAAGGACAGTGTCCATAAGGAGTATGGGCTGGAGAAAACAACTTTACAATGTCACAGATGAGATATTTGTAACAAATTGCAAAACAGTAGGTGCGTGGCACAGATATTATGCATTCTGGTTTAATTCAGACTTTCTTATTAAACTCTTCCAAAATCTTACAGAGCAGAGAAGGGACTCCTCTTGTTCTCCATATGGTAAATCCAAAGTAATATAAACATGATACAATATAGATAAAATTACAGTACATAAACAAATTTGAAAGTACTCATTTAACAGAAAAAAGAACCAAGAAATGACAGAAATACTCATTGTCGAAGCAATGAAAGTTTTTTTTACAAATATAGGTGCAAGTGCATCAACTTTGAACTTTAAGTTTCTGCCTCTTCCTCCCATTTCTATTCTAGGAGATTCCTTAAATCAATTTCTTTGACCAAGCCTCTGTCAACCAGTCTTAATTTCCATAAGAGGCTGGGTGTTTCGAGACGCTTCTGGGAAAGGCCCTAGCATTTCTTCTTATGATGAAAGTACTCTAGAAGCATGTATTGTCATTATTGATGCTGTTGTTATAAAATAGCTTGTCTGCATTATTTGATAACCAAATGGATATTTTGTGATATATATGCAGTTCTTAAGTGACTGCTAATTTTACTCCAACCAAAATTAACTTGCTGGAGTCACTAGTTTCACACTGTGATAAAGTAAAACCAAGAAAGATGAGGGATGGTAGTCTGTATTCACTGTAGTCCTGGCATTTCAAATAACTATCAGGAATACAAACTCAACTGTAGTAAGAAGATTTGAAGCATGAGAAGAAAATGAAATTTGAAATGAATCTCAGATCCAGACAACCACTCTTCAGGTGTTCAACCAATTATAGATTATGCCACAGCTGTAATGGCAATAAATTGTATTTTTTTTAAGCATCTATTGTCTTTTGCAGCAACATGTACATCTAACTGTGCATTAAACTTTATATTGCCACTAAATCTGATACTGATGCTGTGAGACAAGACTTACCTTTCAAACTTACTAATAGTGTCAAAGAATAATTTTTCATTCTTTACAATATGTTAAACATCATTCACCTCGAGGTTCCATACTTTTGTCTAAGTAACTCATAACTCCATTGGTATGATCTTTACTGAACACTTAAATAGGTAGCTTAATTCAATGGTGGAGGCAAAAATTAACAATATGAACGTGCATTACCACTGTGTGTCATGGCTGTAATGGCAATACTATTGCCATTGTTGCTGTTATCACCCATGGATTCCAAGTGCTATATGGTTCTGTCAAAGATGGATTTCTTGTTAGATTAACATTGCTGTGCTGGAGTTGCTACTCCATTTTCTTATGTCGTACAACTGTAGACTTACATTGGGTAGTCCAGGAATCTACTTGAATAAAGTAGAAGCTCAAAAATGTAACAAAAAAGTGACTTATTTTATGAACTAAATGCAATTTTCAGGGACAGGCTGACTGTAACTGTACAGAGGTGGAACGAAGTGATGATGGCGCTAAACGGCAACTCCTTTGCTTGCATCTTCAGAAACAGCTCTATTTCCATCTTGAATATTTCTATTTTTCCCTTTCAGGGTTCTTTTGAAGACCCTGATCTGGAGCTACACACTGACTACGGTTCTTTGCGGGAATGGGACCCACTCTCAGGGTTTCATAACTGGCCATTGTTCAGCACGCCAAGGGCTCGGCCTAAGAGTTCAGCTTGGCTTTGGAGGGCTCGGATCGCGGGGCTCTGGAGACAGGCAGATCGAAGGTGGGTGTCCCAGACAGGTGTCTCGTGGGAGCTGGAAGATCTTTGGCTGTGTGCCCAGAGAACTGAGATCTTTGGGCACAGGGCTCAAAAAAAGCAACGTAATGAACCTTCAACATTGTAAACCAGCAAGTTGTTGTTATGCCTCCCCTCTCGCTGTGAAATGGAGGCATTTCTTTCTCCCTAATTAGGGAGAGAGAGAGAGCCTATGGTATGTTGAATGCCAGGTGAACAATGTAGTCTTTGGTGTACTGCAAGTCTGTGTCTTCGCTGCACATTTGAGTGCTTGTTGACAGGTGCCGATGGTTTTTTCACCGGTGGGGGGGAAAGGGGATTGTCCTTGCTGCCACTTACGCACAGGAGGGAGGGGAGCTGGGGACTTTGGGGTTCTAGCATTTAGCTGTTGTTCATTCTTTGGGGCCACTCCTCTGTTTTCGTGGATGGTTGCGAAGAAAAAGCATTTCAGGATGTATATTGTATACATTTCTCTGACATTAAACGTACCTTTGAAACCTTTGAAACTATGGCTACTCTGGCAGATATAGTGGGTGGTGAGGAGGAATTGTCCCCCAAGGTAAATATAAAATGATTATTGGGAAAGAGCAGCAAAGGAAACAGGAATTCTCATTAAGGTACTCTTAGATAATGCCACCTACTCTTTATCTTCAAAAGTGGCCGTGTACTCGACATGTTCTGGAAAAGACCTTGGCGATAATATCAATGGCCAAGACCTATCTCGAAACCCTGCGGGAAATTTTGCCAGAAGCTTTTGTTCATGTTGGATAAGATTGAGTTGATGTAGGAATTCTGCTTTTAATCGAGGAGCAGAAGATCATGTCAAAATTGAGGTATGGTATTGAACACTCGTTACCTGCTGGGTGTGTATTTATGTATATGTGCGTGTGTGAGTTTGGGGGGGGGCGGTGAGGAAGGGGTGTCCCTTGCTGTCAAACTAGAAAATCCTTTTTGAGACCCTATTTGAATAATCCCATAGTTGTATTCTTGTGGACTTTGTGCTATTTCTTGGGAACAATTTTCCGCCCCAATTTCCTTGTTGCAATAAAATAATAAAAAGATCACTCCCTAAAAAAACCATTTTTATATACTGTACTTCTCCAGTTTATGCTTATGAGAACCTCCTGGTGTGAGGCTCAGTCCTGTGAAGTTGCTCTAAGTAAGTACTTAATTAGGTCCCTCTAAGAATAGGCGGGGACGACTGTCCTTTCATAATGCTGATCGCACATTCTCCCATCAGAGCTGACAAATATATTCATTGCTTTTAAAACACAGATACTTCCCAATACAAAGGAATGAGAGTCTGAATGTCTACTAAAGCTGAGAATCCCTACCCATAGATTACAGCTAAATTTTAACAGAACATGGTAACAATCAGAATTTCCCAGACACAGTGAAATGATTTATTAACAGAATGTAGAAAAGCCTAACAATTCAGGGACAAAAAAAAAATCAACATTTTTTTTTCAAAGTAACCCGGATGTTATGAGAGTTTCTCTTTGAAATATGAGTGTTCTAGGGATTATAATAATAATAGTCTTGTGGGAAGTTTGCAATGGGGAAAGCTGACATTAGACAAGTTCAATTGGATGTGGGACTGCTGACCTTTTCTTCATTTCCTGAACTGAATAATTTTTAAAAAAAATTGCATTCATACCATGCTACTAGTATTAAATATCTGTTGTGAGAATTCAACACTACTTGTGCAATAGTGAAACCAAGCCAATTAAAATGTTAGCTAATAGGGCAAATTAAAGAATAGACATCCCTCTCCTTTTTTTTGCTGGAAGTACTGTAGTCATTGCCTGATAATTGGGTGGGGCAAATGTTCTTGTCCCCATTTATCAATCCATGCATTAAAGTTTATGATGGAAGGAAGCTCACTGATGCAGCAATTCAAGGTGCCTCGACTATACCTCCTCCCACACTGTAAATCCTATTTCCTCAATTTCTTCATTTCTGCCACGTCCGTTCTCAAGATAAGGCCCTCTACTCTGCTTCCTTCCAAAAGTCAACTTTCACCCCACCAAACTTCGAATCTAAAACATCATCCTCTCCTATTTCAGCCATCTCCAACACAATCCCCACCACCAGCCACATTTTACCCTATCCCAAGGCCAATCTCCCCCCTCCTTTTTTTTGTTTTCTGCAGAAAAACTGCTCTCTTCAGGATTCTTTGATCTGCTTATTCCTCCCCGTCCACCCCTCCCTGTTCCCTGGCACTTACTTCCATAACAAAAAGGGGTGTAACACCTGTCCCTTCACATCCCCTGTCATAACCATTGAAGGACGTAAACAGTCTGCCCAGGTGAGCCAGGGGTTCATTGGCAGTGCTTCCAACCTGGTTTACTGCTTTTGGTGCTCGTGATATGGCCTCCTCTACTTCTCAGAAGGTGATTGAGAGGAGCATACTACCCTAGGCAACTCCTACAGTGACATCCAGGTGATGAGATGATTGACTTTCAAAAACTGCAACAATAATGTTTAAGAGTAATAGTCAATTTTAAAAGATAATATAGATCCATAACCATCAGCCATCTTCCTTTGTGCAGGGACTGACTACAACCACAGGAATGAGTCTATCAGTTAACATTAAACCAATGAAGCTTATTGGTATCTCTTTAACCTGTGCTCTTTGGAGCTAGATTCAGCCAAGTATTGCTTTGATGCCAAGGACATTCACTCTCACCTCTCAAATTCAGTCACTTGGTCCCATGTTTGAATGAAGGTTGTGCTGAGGGCTTGCACTGAGTTGGCCAGAGTTTAAGAATTAGGGGTAGGCCATTTAGAACGGAGTTGAGGAAAAACTTTTTCACCCAGAGAGTGGTGAATGTATGGAATGCTCTGCCCCAGAAGGCTGTGGAGGCCAAGTCTCTGGATGCTTTCAAAAAAAGAGATGGATAGAGCTCTTAAAGATAGCGGAATCAAAGGTTATGGGGATAAGGCAGGAACTGGATACTGATTGTGGATGATCAGCCATGATCACAGTGAATAGCGGTGCTGGCTCGAAGGGCCGAATGGCCTACTCCTGCACCTATTGTCTATTGTCTATTGGCTTGGTGGAATCATGTTGGACCTGTGAGCAGATTGTTGCTGACTGAATGCTGTGTAGGGCAAATACTTGGAGTGTGCATGATCAGAAGCATTTAAATGGCTGTGTAGAGGTCCCATCCCGTCTCCTTGATGAGGAGAAAGTTTATTATACATATGAGGCTTTATAAGGCATTGGCCAGACTGGACTGGGAGCATTGTGAGCAGTTGTGGGCCCATTATCTAAGAAGGGATGTACTGGTATTGGAAAGGGTCCAGAGGAGGTTCACAAGAATGATCCTGGGAATAAAGGAGTTAATGTATGAGGAGTGTTTGATGGCTTTGGACTGGTCTGTCCTTGCTGAAGTTAGAAGGTGAAAGGTGAGAAGTTTAAGAGGAACATGAAAGGAATCATCTTCAGTCAGACGGTCATGAGAATGTGGAATGAGCTGCCAGCACAAGTGGACCATGCAAGCCCAGTTTCAATGTTTAAAGGAAGTTTGGATGGGCTCATTGAAACCTATTGAATATTAAAAGGCCTGGATAATGTGGCAGTGGAGAGGACAGAGAATTCTAGGATCATAGGACTCAGCCTCAGAATACAAGAACACCCTTTTAGAACAGAGATGAGGAGGGCAGTTAATCTGTGAAATCCATTGCCACAGACAGCTGTGGAAGCCAAGTCATTGGGTATATTTAAAGCAGAGGTTGATAGATTCTTTATTAGCAAGGATGTCAAAGGTTATGAGAAGGCAGTTGAATGGGGTTGAGAAGGATAATGTTAGCCATGATGGAATGGTGTAGCAGACTTGATAGAACGAATGGACTAATCCTACTCCTATGTTTTATGGTCTTATGGCATGCAAGGAGTTGTGCTTGAACATGTTGGGAATTCCAGACCTTCATCATCATCATCAGGTGCCATGCCCAGTTTGAGCTTTGACTGCCATGGCCCACACACTCCTGTTTCGGTTCAAGTGGATCAGTTCATTGGTATTCAATTCCAGTTCTCTGGCTGCTGTCTCCATCATCATTTGTCTTTGTCTTTTCTTCTTCTTGCTTTCTTCCCTTCAGTCTTTCCCATAAATACCCTGCATTCTAACTCCTCTTTCGTAATTGCATGTCTAATAAAGTTACGTTGCCTTTTCATGATCTCATACATTATTTCTCTTTTTGTGTTTGCTCTGTTCATGACATCCTCGTTAGATAGTCATTTCGTCCATGATATTCTTTGCATCCTCCTCAAAAACCACATCTCTGCTGCTTCAATTCGTTTCCTCATGTTACTAGATATTGTCCAACATTTTGATCCATATAACATAACTGGATAAACATAACATTTCAGTACTCTGAGGCGGGTTGTCATGCCTAGGTTAGTATTGGTCAGTACACTATTCACTCTTGTAAAGGTGTCTTTTGCCATCCCTATTCTTCCTTTGATGTCCATGTCGCACCTGCCATCTGATCTCACCCAACTTCCTAAGTAGCAAAAGTTCTGTCCTTGTTTTGTGTCTTTTCCGTTTATTCTCAGCCTGCAGATAGGATTCTCCTTCTTTCTGGATACTGTATCACCATACATTCTGTCTTTTTACAATTGATAGATAGACCCATTTTTGCACTTTCTTTAACAACTGTATCACTTAAGTTTTGTAGTTCTTCTTCCGTACTTGCAATTAACACGGTGTTATCTGCATATCTGAAATTATTGATGTTTTCACCACCAAATTTGATTCCCAAGATGTCTCTTATTTTTTGTAATATTGTTTCACTGTACACATTAAATAAATCAGGGGAGAAAACACACCCTTGTCTAATGCCTCTCTTGATTTTCGTAAACTGACTCACTTCTCCATCTATTCTTACAGTGGCAGTTTGTACCCAGTATGGTTCCCAGTACAATCCAAACCTTCACTGTTTGTAACTACATACATTTTCAAGGATTACAATGGACAAGTGCTGTCATAAGATAGTCTCCAACCATGGTGGTTTTCTTCAAGTGGGAATTCACAAAAGCGACCAGTGTTTTATGTATTCAGCCTCATTCTAAATGCCCAGACATGGAGTAGCTAGCTAGATGTGTCAGTGGACATCACAAGAGGTACCATGGAGGCAGGAAATCTAGAGCAATACACACAATGAGCTGGAGGAGCTCAGCAGGTCAGGCAGCATCTATGGATGTGAATAAACAGTTGACATTTTGGGCAGAGACCCTTCATCAGGACATCATAATGATAGGCCTACATTGTGTTGGAAGTGGACACCCAATAACAGCTTGGATAAAGACTGCTCCTTTCATTTACACTCAAGTAGCTCTTCTTCCTCATGTGCAGTACTGCTTTTCTGATCTTAGCCTGTACATTATCTTGAATAGGTGTGTATCCTTATGTTACAACAGTGATGTCAAATGTATGTTACATGGCAATTGACATCATTGTTATGAGCAAACCGCCTCAATCATACATCAAAGCCAGTGACTAAAGTTCAAAGGTTCAAAGGCTCATTTATTAGGAAAGCACGTATCCATATACAACTCCGAAATTTGTCTTCTCCAGATAGCCATGAAACAAAGAAAGAGCATGAAAGTTGTTCAGAAAGAAACATCAAACTCATGCCCCATACAAAAAAGAAAAGCATCCTGATCATTCCCCCCCCCCAACTTTCTCTGCAAAAACGGAACAGGAACATCGACCACCCCCCCCCCAAAAAAACCCTCCTCTGCCAAAAAACTAACAGAAGATCAACACCAAACACCCTCCCCTTGCAAAACAAGATGGAAAAGGAACAGGTGATAAAGGAACACAATATAAAAACTATAAGTCTGAAAAAGTCCACAGTTCATAAACACAATAGTTCAATCCATAAACGCAGAATCACAATACCATCCTCCAATATCACCAACATTCATCGAAAGAGAGGGGCACCACAGGAAGCAGAGGCCTACTCGCCTGCCACAGTGAGCCACACAGCGATAGGCTACTCACAGACTCCATCTCCGACAGGCAGTCAGCACTGAAACTCTTGCTCGCCTCCCGCATTCGCCTCGATGTCACAGTCTTCCTTGATGCTTTAGTCGGTGATTAGTGGATGCTCTAAATGGTGAAACGGATTCAAACATCGGCTCGTGCCCAGTCTCAAAGTTGCTTCGCATCGAGGCCGTCCGAGTATACACTCGCTTCCTGGAATCTTCTCGGAGCAGTCAAAGTGCTGGATCACTCAAACAATCTCCAAGCAGTAAATGGTAGGCTCTAACAGTCCCAGAAACACACTTAAGGTGAAATACAGAGGTAAAAGAAGTAAAAAGCTTTTTAGTTTGCTACCTGGAAAACATCAGCCATGGGAGCATTATATACTGGCGCCATCTTGACTGGAAACATTCAAGCTTGGAGTATTCCTTTTGTTTTCTGTGCTTGCAAGGAATTGCAGATTGTGGCTGGCAAACAACTTTACCTTCAATTCAATCACAAAGAAAATGAAAAAAACACGTGCTGGTTGATTGAATTGCTAAGCCAATTTTTACTGACCTCTTCCTTGACATCATTAGTCTAAGTTTCCTGGGACTAAATCTGTTCGTTTCCTTTTCTCTCCCTCATATTCATTGCACAAAACTAATTATGATTCCCACATTACAAAGTCTTGGCTGCAACATGACCTAGAGAAAACAGAAAGTTGTTTTATTTCAAAGATCAAACTTCCCTGCTGGCAGTCAGAGTCTTGTTTCCAAGGAATTATAAAGAACGAGCATGATGGTTGTTTTCTGTAGCTGCTGGGTATTTGTGTATAATGTATTTTTAAATTACTTTTACTTTTAAAATTTGCCAGCAATCTTGTATATTATATTTGGTAAAATTACCTGTATTGGCAACCAAGTAGTGTCACAAATTGACATAATAATGAGCTAATTGTCTAAGAATCAGCCCACTGCTGGACTTCCTACCCACCATCCACATTCACACCATATCCACGTCTACTTAATTTCTCAGTGCAGGGGGCTGGTCAATCTGATGCTCTGCACTCAGCAGTGTCTCATGAGGTGCAGTGACATCCAAGCACAGGATAGCCCTTGGACAGATTTTCCCGAGGCCTCAACCACTCCCCCCACACACACACAACTCCCTGGCTATTTTTAGACAAATCAAAACTACTAAAAATATAAAAGTTCAAGGGAACATTTCTAATATAACCTAACAAATTTACTTTATGAGAAAAATGCAAGTACAGGTAGTAAACAAATAACATGGCTGACGTTACACTAAGACAGCAATCCCTCAAACACCTGCACCGCATAGTGACATGTTCTTACGTTAGTCTTCCTATCAAGAAGCCTGGTCTGGTCTGGTCTGGTCTGGTCTGCTTGCTTAGAATCTCTGCCCATAATCTCCATATACGTTGCACATGTCCAGCTGCCAACTTCTTATTTCACCAGTTCTTCTCTTTGTAAAGTTAATGGCGGCTGGCAGACCAAGATAAGGTGCATTACCACCACCTACTGAGTTGGAGTGTAGAGCAAAAGGACAGGAAGTATACCCAACAAATTCCTCTCTCCAAAAATTAATTCAAATAATATCAAAAAAGCTAATAATTTTTAGGAAGTCAAATATGCACCTTTTTTTAGATTATGAGAACACTCAGTCCTCTTTTATTGCCATTTAGAAATGCATACATGCATTATATACATTATGATGACAGTGATGTCCTAACACTTTCCATGTTAAACTCAGTCTGGCCCAATGGTCTCAATTTAGCAATTAGACACTTTCCCCTTGGCATCTCATGGAACTGCATTATGTGCTGCACGATTTCTTAACAAGACATTGACCATTTCTTGACTTACAAATGCCCGTATCATGCATTATAATTCTGAACAAGGAATTATTCAGCCTAGTACGTTCAATACATAAATATGCAAGTATAATTTTTTCCCTCCTTTTATACCCATCTTGCAGTTGATTTCCCACCATCCTCTGAATTTTGTATAAATATCATCCTTTCTTTTCCTTATCCCAATTTTGTTACCACAGTGATTGAATAGATTTTTAAAATTATGACTTCCACCTCCCCTTTATGCAAAGGCATCACTACATTCATATCCTTAATTTTACGTGATTACCTGTCTAGAATATCGGACCCTGGTTTCCTTCAGCCTCAACGCAGGCAGGACTGACAAGTACCTTCAGTGGCTCAGTTCGTAAGCACGTGAATTTACTCAACCGAATCCCTGTGTGTCTACCAACTAAGTTTCCCCAATCTTCCATGAACAACCAAAGAATGGAAAAGGTAATACCTGTGGAAGGAGTCTACATTGGCCAGGTATTCCTCATGGTCCTGATCCATACGTTGTCCACATCCACAATGGTTGGTCTCTGGAAAGTTGTCGCTCATTTGCATTAGAAGCCTCTCATATTAATACTCTTTCCTCAGCAGTTCAAATGTACATCAATCTTGTTGACTCAAGATCACCTTCTTATTCACTCTGGCCCAGGACTCCAGCCAGTATAGTTCTATGGCCTTTGCCCTCAGCCTCATGCCTTTTGTTCTTTTCAACTCTGACTGGTTCAATCCAGGTGACACAGACACTGAGCCTAACAAGATTGCTCCTCCTGCAAGCCTGCCACTTTACTTAATAAATAGCTACTTGTCCGAGAATCGCCTCAGGTTTAGTAGGCCATTAGCAGAATACTCCTTGCATCCACATTCTTTTTCCTGTGAGCATACTTAGCAAATGCATAGGACAATAACTGTAAACAGGATCAATGAACAACAAGCTGTGCAAATGGAAATATAAATAAGTTGCAATAAATGACGAGAGCATAAAATAACAAGATAAAGTGAGACCATCGGTTGTGGGAACGCCAGAAATAGAATGAGTGTAGTTATCCTCCTTTGTTCAAGAGCCCGATGGTTGAGGGGTAATAACTTTTCCTGAACTTGGTGGTGTGAGCCCTGAAGCACTTGTACCTTCTGTCTGATGGCAGCAGCGAGAAAAGAGCATGGCCTTGGATGTGAGGATCTTTGATGATTGATGCTGCTTTTCTACGGCAACATCTCATGTAGATGTGCTCAATGGTTGGGAGGGTTTTCCTCGTGATGTACTGGGCTGAGTCCACTACCTTTTGTAGGATTTTTAACTCAAAGGCATTAGTGTTTCCATACTAGGCCATAATGCAACCAGTCTGCATTAATATTAATAGAAGTTTGTCCAGGTTTTTGATGACATGCTGAATTTCTACAGACTCCCAAGGAAGGAGAGGTGCTGTTGTGCTTTCTTCAGAATTATATTTATATGATGGGTCCAGGACAGGTCCTCTGAGATAATGACACCTGGGAATTTAAAGTTACTGACTCTCTCCACTGCTGATCCTGGCTCATGGACCCCTGGTCTCCCTCTCCTGAGGTCTACAATCAGTTCCTTTGTCTTGCTGACATTGAGTGAGAGGTTGTCGTTATGATTCCTCTCAGCCAAATTTTCAATCTCCCTCCTGTATGATGCTTCATCACCACCTTTGATTTTTGATACAACCCGGAGGAAGATTAAATTATCCCAGAGCAAGAAATCAGTTCAAACTGCTCACAAAATGGCAACTGCAAGGACAGTCCAACAAAATAGCCACCTCCATTCCTGTTCACTGACTGTCATTATTTCTGGCCAACAATGTCCTCTTATGTGAACACAATAAACCATTGCTAACTCTAACTGTAACCTGTGTAGATTTATCTCTTCAGCTGTCACCATCCTGGAGTTCAATTGCAGCTCTTAGCAACAGGTGCTCACATGGAGCTGAGACAAAGCCCCACCTCCTAATTATCCTAATAGCCTTTGACACCTGGTTAAGTTGTGGATGGGATGCATAGTGGATGCTTTGGTTTTGCTGGCTGCAAATGTAAGTAATTTAAACAGCTTTTCCATTCAGAAAGATAAAATAATTATTCAGGTTGAAATTAATGAAGGGCAAAATATAGGTACATGTTCTTTAAAATTTTATAAGCACATAATAAAAAAGCTATTAAGGTGAAGCAAAATAATTTAAAGAAATGACTCATCATTGTCACAGTAGCCAGAGCTTGAGCTTAGTTGGTATCAAAATGGCCATAAGTGTGACAATGGAAGAAGTTGGAGGTATAGAGTTGGGTCGTGGTGGGGTTGAGGGGGAGAGTGTGCAAAAGTAAGGGAAAGTTTGGATTGGATTGAGCGGGTGAAGATGAGGGCTGCAGGCCAGACTGAGGGCAAAGGGGAAAGTGGGCAGCAGATCAGAGAGGGGGCATGATGTTGGCCAAAGACCTGGTTGTGTGGCGGATGGAACGGGTGGAAGGATTCAGGGCAGGAGTTTGAATTGAATACAATCTGCCTAGTACTCGGCACCAAAACATTAAGGATTTCCAAGATCTCCGTTGTCATGGTAATGACCTTTAATTTCTGATCACAGTGAAACCATGATGTCTTTTCTAAATACAGGTATGTTGGCTGATTTTGCAAGTTGGGAAAAATATATTTCAGGCACAAGACAATATTGGCTGTTCTACTTCAAATAAGGACTGAGATGGCTGGTTTGAGCCTCTTGTACTTCTCGGAAACAATAATAATTAGAGCAGAATATACAATGTATGATGTGAAATCTCTGTCATAGAGCATCAGGAGGGAAATAAGTGAAGAAAACTGAATTTCTGGTATAGGAATAATTAAAGGTAAATGATAAGAGGCACATTAATACTTCTAAACTTTCAGATTAATTAGGATTCAGTTTGCATTAGAACTCGGGTGACTGGTATTTTGTCCCCTAATGTAACAACTGACAGTCTTTTTTAAGTAATACCACTAGTTATCTGGCAAATAGTGCAGTTAGTATAAAGCCTTCTGGTTAGAATAATGTAGGAAGCTTCAGATGTATACTTATTAGACCATACATGTCCCTAAACTGTAATTACATTTCCCTCAAATAAATTTCCTTGAGCTCTTTATCACCTTGATACACTGGAGGGCTTTATTCTTAATACTCACCTATTAATCAGGCAACATGACAAAGAGAATCACTTATAGAAAATAATTATGGAATTGTTTTGGCAAAGAAAGAGTCCATTTGGCCTATCAAGTCTGTGCTAGCTCTTTGTGGAGTGATCTGGTCAGTTAAGATTCCCTCACTCAAAGCACTCTTTCCATTTCTCTTTTGAAAGCTGTGGCAGACTGCTTCCACCACTCTACCAGGCAGCAATACCAGATCATTACCAACCTCTGCATAGCAAAACAACCTCTCTACATTTTCTAGCCACGTTAACTTATCAAGTTACCGTGTGATTTATTACACATGATTATTAATACAGGCAGTTGTTTGTTTGCTTTCATACCTCTTGGGGTGGGGGAATCAAAATTTATGACCCTCAGTTTGCTGCACACATGACCCACCCCTTTGGAATTGCCAATGTGTTGTACTGCCATTTAACACAAATTACCAATCTGAATTATTAGAATGTTTTATCTCGATAAACATTTTTCCACTCAAAGTTCCAGTAGAGTTGGAGAAGCAGTGTGCTGTAGCCACTGGTGAGGGGTGCAGTGTCAGAGACAAGTTTGTCATCAATAACGTGCAAAGGGAACGAAAGATGAAATTGAAAAATAATAAGGCTTTAGTCCATGAAAAAGTCCTCTTTAGTGAGGAATTCAGCTATCAACTATTAACGGCTTTCAATGAAATATATTGAATGCCCCATTTTTGTTTTTCCTCTAGTGCAGTTGTTGATTTCTACCAGTGATTGAGCACACTAATGGAGTCAATATAGCATTATATAAAAGAACTGCTGCACTGGGAGATGGGGTGAGCCCAGCAATGAATCACTGCTTCCTCTGTTTGGACAGGCTGTTTACAACATCATGGATTGAGCAGTGCTGGAGGTGGCACCTTGGGGCTGCACTGTGGTTATGGCCCATTGCTGGGGATGAGTAGAGATTGCATTTGATGTTTGCGGACCACAAAAACCCTCAGTCCTTGGAGAGAGCCTATCCACATCAAGCCATTCCACCAATCCATTAATGGATTTGTTCTCAGTTTCTAATGCTGATGAGGGCAGCAGAGGAAAGGAAGGGGCTTGTATTGGGATTGGTTAATTAATGTCAAACGTACTAAGATACGGTGAAAAGCTTGTTTTGCATACAGTTTATACAGGTCAAACGTTACACAGTGCATTGTGTTAAAATCAGAATTCAATAAAAATGCTGAATAAAATGTAATTACTACTAAAAAGGTACAGTGCAGGTAAACAGTAAAATGCATGGTCATAATGAGGAAGATTATGAGGTCAAGAGATTTTACACAAGGAGATTGATCACGTGTTTGATAACTGGGAGTGAAGCTGTTCTTGAGCCATGTACTTGTGTACTTGCTTTCAGACTTCTGCATTTTCTGCCCGATGGGAGAGGATAGAGAAAAGAGTGCTCATGTGGGTAGGGTCTTTGCTTTTCAGTGCAAATCCTAAGCAGATGTACAGTAAGTACTGGTGTGTCATTGTGCTGGAGGATCAAGTGCACTGGAATGAATCAGCACTGTGGGATAGTGCGGTGAGGTACCAATGTAGACTTGTTTGTGACTCTGCAGTGCTGCTATGTAATGTGAAATTGTGCTGATCATCACATGATCAGTAAGAGATATGAACAGGAAAATGGATTCTGAGATTTGATCAAACTGAATTCAGAGCCAAGGATTGTAACACATTCTTCCGGATTCTCATTTCCTGGTAAATGAAGATGAAAGACACTGCAGATGCTGGAATTTGAAAGAAAAAGCAAAACATTGGAAGAACTCAGTGGGTCAGGCAGTATGTGAGAGAAATCTGCAATTGCTTCTTGACCAGCTAAGTTCTTCCAGCATTCTTTTTGGCAATTAGTATACACTTAAAATATAAGACAACTTCTGTATTTCAGGAACCTTACTTATTATACTGATTAGAATGAACATCAGATCCACTTTATCAGGTACACCTAATCAACCAATCGTGTGACAGCAGCTCAATGCATAACAACATGCAGACATGGTCATGAGGTTCAGATGTTGTTCAGACCAAACATCAGTATCTGAAGAAATGTGATCTAAGTGACTTTGACTGTGGAATGATTATTGGTGCCAGATGTGGTGATATGAGTATCTTAGAAACTACTGATCTCTTGAGATTTTTACACACTTCATGACTCCTGACAACTGGAACTTCCACCATACTGGTAGTGTCTTCCACAGTGAAGGCTGATGAAAAATGCTTATTCAGCTCATCTGCCATTTCCTTGTCCCCCTCTCATTACTACCACTCCAGCATCATTTTCCAGCAGCCCAATATCCACTCTCGCCTCCCTTTTACACTGTGTATCTGAAGAAACTTTTGGTATCCATTTTAATATTATTGGCTTGCTTCCAACTTTACCTTCTTAATGACTTATTTAGTTGCCTTTGGTTGGCTTTTAAAAGCTTCTGTTAGATTCCCACTAATTTTTTACTCTATTATTTTCCCTCTTTGGCTTTGACTTCTCTTGTTAGCCATGGTGTGTCATCTTGCCTTTAGAATACTTCTTCCTCTTTGGGAAGCTTATATACTGTGGCTTCTGAATCGCCTCCAGAAATTCCAGCCATTGCTACTCTGCTGTCATCCCTGCCAGTGTTCATTTCCAATCAAGTCTGGCCAACTCCTCTCTCATGCCTCTGTAATTCCCTTTACTCCATTGTAACACTGATACATCTGAGTTTAACTTCTCCATCTTAAATTTCAGAATGAATTTGATCATATAATGATCACATTTATATTTGCATCATTTATTATTTTGTAATTTGTCCTTTACTGTGCCTATTGTCTTGTTTATTAATTATTGCACTGTTTTGTGCACTTTATGTAGTACCACGTAGGTCTGAACTCTAATGTAGTTTTGTGTTGTTTTAGGTAGTCTAGTGTAGTTTTGTGTTGTTTCATGTAGCACCATGGTCTTGGAGGAACGTTGTTTTGATTTTTACTGTGTACTGTACCGGCAGTTATGGTTGAAATGACAATAAAAGCGACTTAACTTGATTTTCCCCTAAGGGTTCTTTTACCTTGAACTCTCTACTCAATTCTGGTTCATTTCACAGCGCCCAATCCAGAATAGCTGAACCCCTAATGGGCATGACCACGAGCTGCTCTAAAAAGCCATCTCATAGGCATCCTAAAAAAAATCCCCCTCTGGGGATCCAGCACCAACCTGATTTTTCTAATCTACCTGCATATTGATATCCCCCCCCATGACTATTTTACAATTGTCTTTTTGGCATGCATTTCCTATCTCCCATTGTAATTTGTAGACCACGTCCTTACTACTGGTTGGGGTCTGGATACAACTCCCATTAGGGTTTTTTTACCCTTGCATTTCCTTACACCAGAACTGTGTGTCAAATAGTTGTTGTGCTGTGTCTAGTGTAGTGGGTAGTGCTCGTCACTTTCACTTTCAGCTTCCACTGCCTCCTCGCAGTCTTGCAAAAAGGAGAGCTGAATGTGCAAGTCTCTCATGCCAGTACATAGCCTCTCCAACAGCAAGCCTCATGCAGTGCCTCCTTGCTGGAGACACATGGAAGCTGAACTCCTTTTGGACTCGGTCTGAACTCCCGTAGTATTGGGAGGAAGTCTGGCCCCTGCACACGTAGCACACAGGCCCAACCAGCATGTGGACATGCCCTGGTGCTCATGAACCAGATCCCCAGATATGGGTAAATAGCCTCACTACCTTGTGGACAGACTCAGGAAATACAAAGACCACGGGAGTAAACCCAGTCAGTAAATCCAGAGTGGAGCCCTTTAGACAGTTGGACATCATTGAACATCCTTCCAGCAGCTCCTGCAGCCAAGCTGGTGCCAACATATTGCTTCACTTTCCTTTGGACTACACCAGTGAGGCCGAGAGGGGGATCTTGATGGCTGGGCATTCCAGGATCTCCATCCTTCCACCCAGGCTCGTGCTCTGGAGAGGTTACTAACTCCATTGTCCTTCAAGACAGACGGATGCCACCATCGTTTCCTTAGCTGTAACCACAGTGATTCAATATGTTTCAACCCTGTGTTACCTCTTTCCAATGATTTAATTTAATTTTTTACCAGCAGAGCAGAATTGATGGGCATGTGAGAGAGAATAGTTTAAAAAGAATTAATTGGGACAATTGGTTAATGGGTATGCTCTGGCACAGATTTGATGGGCCAAATGCCCTTCACCAGAGTCATAATGGAATATAAATAACCTCCTGCACCAGGACATTCTTCTCTCCATCATTACTATCAAGTTGCTTGGAGTGTTCTTTTGTCTTCATGGTGTAGTTTTTGGTCAGGATACTGACTCACTAGCAGCTGGACCAGCTGGAAAAAGGCATATTTTTACTGCAATCAATTGAAACACCTTGACTGCACACAGTGATCTCTGTTAGCTAATTATGTGACTTCTAAAACCTGCACCAATGATAATTTGCTGTGTCATATTAAAGGAGGCCAATACTTATGCAATCGATTATTTTGTGTTTTATATTTGTAATTGATTTAGAGAGAGATCTGTTTTCACTTTGACATGAAAGAGTCTTTTTTTTATTGATCAGTGTCAAAAAAAGCCAAATTAAATCCACTGTGATTCAACGTTGTAAAACAATAAAACATGAAAACTTCCGGGGGGGGGGTGGGGTTGAATACTTTTTATATAGGCACTGTACATACAGCATGACTTGCACAACTCTCAGGCTTGGGCTAATAACCAGCAAGTAACATCTGTGTCAAAGAAATGCCGGTCAATAATCATCTCCAACAAGAATGAACCCAACTCTCTACTCTTGTCTTTACTGCTGCTGAGTTCAACGCATTGAGTAAGTCAAGCTCAGCTGAACTAGCCACAAAAATAACGTGGTGACAAGAACAACAGGAATTCTGCAGATGCTGGAAATTCAAGCAACACACATCAAAGTTGCTGGTGAACGCAGCAGGCCAGGTAGCATCTCTAGGAAGAGGTACAGTCGACGTTTCAATCCGAGACCCTTCGTCAGGACCAGTCCTGACGAAGGGTCTCGGCCTGAAACGTCGATTGTACCTCTTCCTAGAGATGCTGCCTGGCCTGCTGCGTTCACCAGCAACTTTGATGTGGTGACAAGATCAGATTTTCAGCTGGATCTTCTATATTGTGTTGGACACGTGGCCAAGTGGTTAAGGCGTTCGTCTAGTTACCTCAAGGTCACTAGTTCGAGCCTCAGCTGTGGCAGTGTGTTTGTGCCCTTGAGCAAGGCACTTAATCACACATTTCTCTAGTCTGTGCAAGGAGTAGTGCCCCACCCAGACTTCCAATCTGCGCCTTGTAAGGTATGAAAATGCCAGACGCCGGCCTCTCATGGTCTGAGTCGACGTTCCCTCCCCTCCCTCCCTCCTTCCCTCCCCTTCTATATCAAGTGATTCACCTCTTGTCTCCCAAAGCACTTTCCATCATTCTGCAAGGTTCAAGTCAGCAGCTTGATGGAAGATAATCCAATTCACTGAGAGATTAAACCAATCAATTGCCGCAAAATGTCTTTCTATAATTATAACATATTAAGTTACAACAATCATTTTAAACATAATAAAGTGTCCCCAGGTATTTCACAAAAAGCTAATCAGACTGAAATATTGACCTCAACCAAAAGAAGGAGTCATTGGAATACATAGATCAAAGAGACAGGTTTTTAAAAAATGTCTTTAATATGTACAGTTGGAAAGATGAGTGGTTCAGAAAGGGGTTTGTTTGAACTTGCTCTTTTTAGAGCTGAAGGCACAGAACACCAGTTATGAGTTACACCACAGAGATGTGAAAGAAATTAGAGTTGCTAGAATGCACAGTTCTCAACATATTATTTGGGAGTCAGTTGCATTGGAAAAGCAATGGATGGAACTGATATGAAGTGAGTTGTAAATTCAGGGTGTTAATAGGTCTCTTGTCAGAGGATTAATGGTGGAATATCTCCAAACATGGGGTTTGTGGGGGAATGGACCATGATGTGAGTGGAATATCAGCAAAATATCTACATGCATTATTATTTATGTTTCTATGTCACAAGCAGAAATAAAAAAAAACTGCAATATTTCATTCCAGGGTTAGAGGTGCTTACATTTTCAAATTAGGGACTAAATGTCAAATTTTGCTGACATTCAATAAATTGATTTGTAGATGGAGAAGAATAACATGTCACAGCAAGCTGACAGATTTAGCAGTGCTCATCTCTGGGGATTTTGTCAAATGTAACTGGGCAATGTTTCCGAAATACCGAACCTTGACAATGAACCTAATGCAGAGTGGAAAGTTCAGTTTAAGATTGGAGTTGGCATCAAAGATTTATGCCATCTGGACCAAATGCAAGTTGAAGCTTGTGGGAGTCAGAATGATTCGCCTTAGGTTTACAAGCATTGAACATGAGTAATTTCTCCACAATTAGGAAGGGTTACAATTATATGGTAGGTTTATAATAAAGCAATTGCTCTGGGATTGAAGGCAGTATTTCAGCACCATGGGTAATAGGTGAAAGTTGACTCCATATTTGAAGATTATGTCGCCATTAATTATAGATAGAAAATGCTTGTTTATTTCACAATTGAAGTATTCTCTACTATACTGGTGAGGTTTTATATACTCACAAGGATGTCCACAGCAATGAAAAATTGCTTCTCTAAAAAAGTTGTAAGTAAATGAAGCATTATCCAAGCAAGTAAAATGGCTGACTTTGCAGGTGCTTTCAAGATTAGTTCTTGTTTCACTGTTGATTACAATCATGTGAGAATAAATGAATCACAAAAAGAATTAAAGTGGAGCTGAAACAAATAGGCTTTATTTAGAATGCTGAATCAAATATACACTCAGTGGCCACCATATTAGATACTTGTATGCCAGTTAGTCTGACCTCAGTTGTTGGGAAGATGTTGGAGCTGATTCTTAAGGATGTGGTTTTGGGGTACTTGGAGGCACATAATAAAATTGGCTGCAGTCAGCAGGTTTTCCTCAAGGGAAAATCTTGCCTAACAAATCTGTTGGAATTCTTTGAAGAAATAACAAGCAGGATAGACAGAGGAGAAATGGTTGATGTTGCATACTTGGATTTTCATAAGGCCATTGATAAGTTGCCACAAATGAGGTTGCTTAACAAGCTACAAACCCATGGTATTACAGGAAAGATTCTAGTATGGATAAAGCAATGATCAATTGTTAGGAGGCAAAGAGTGGAAATAAAGGGAGCCTTTTCTGGTTCATTTCCAATGACTAATGGTGTTCCACAGGGGTCTGTGTTGGGACCAATTCTTTTTATGTTATATGTCAATGATTTGGATGTTGGAATTGATGGCTTTGTTGCAAAGTTTGCAGATGATACGGAGATAGGCGGGGGGGGGCAGTAGTTTTGAGGAAGTAGAAAGGCTACAGAAGGACAGATTAGGAGGATGGACAAAGAAGTGACAGATGGAATACAGTGTCAGGAAGTGTATGGTCATGCATTTTGGTAGAAGAAATGAAAGGGTAGACTATTTTCTAAATGGAGAGAAAATTCAGAAATCCAATGTGCAAAGAGACTTGGGTGTCCTCCTGCAGGCTTCCCTATAGGTTGATTTTCAGGTTGAGTCTGCGGCGAGGAAGGCAAATATGATGTTAGCATTCCTGAGAGGACTAAAAGATTTTTTGAAAAAGGATGTAATGCTAAAGGTTTATAAAGCACTGGTGGGGCCTCACTTGGAATATTGAGAGAAATTTTGGACCCCTTATCTTAGAAAGGACATTCTGAAACTGGAGAGGGTTCAAAGGAGTTTAATGAAAATGATTCCAGGATTGAACGGCTTGTTATGTGAAGAGCGTGTGATGGCTCTGGGCCTGTATTCACTAGAATTCAGAAGAATGAGGGGTAATCTCATTGAAACCAATCAGATAGTGAAAGGTCTTCGTGGATGTTCAGAGGATGTTTCCTATGGTGGGAGAGTCTAAGATGAGAGGGCACAACCTCAGAATAGAGGTGTAACCTTTTAGAACGGAGATGAGGAGGAACTTCTTTAGCCAGAGAGTGGTGAATCTGTGGAATTCATTGCCATAGGCAGCCGTGGAGGCCAAGTCTTTATGTATATTTAAGGCATAGGTTGATAGATTCTTGGTTGGTCAGGGTATGAAGGGATATTGGGCGGGGGGGGAAGGCAGGACACTGGGGTTGAGAAATCAGCCATGATGAATTGGTGAATCAGCATCGATCGGCCATGTGGTCTATTTCTGCTCCGATATCTTACGGTCTTATGATCTAACTTCATCACCCATGTACATTGGAAACAGTTCACATAGGGCAATGAATGCTCCAGCACGTCTTTGGGAGGTGGAAGAAAACTGAAGCACCTAGAGGAAATAAAAGCAGTGGCAAGGTGAACATGCAGACTCCACGTAGGCAGCATGAAAAATCTGGACTGAGCCCTGAGTTGTGAAGCAGAAGCACTCACAATGTGACCCTGCACCCTCACTCATGATGATCTATGATGCCTCATGGGTGCACAAGTTTTTAGCTGTTGGAAATGAACTCCAGGACACATTGCTGTGAATATTTTTGGTGGAGTTATGGAAGAATTCCCAATGGTGAAGATCCAGAATTTACATCAGTCAATCCCTGACCATGAGACCAATGCCCATTTAGGAGTTTTTCACATGCAGACTTCATCATTTGATAGGAGGCCAAATGCTATGTTCTGTGGTATTAAACACATTGCAAACAATTTGATTTTTATCTGAACAAGAGTTTTGTTCATGGAGATAATGTGAATTAGAATGTATGTAGTACAGGAATATTTACAAACTGATGTTGTGTGAAATGAATAAAAATGTTATTGACTGGAGGCCTGAAGTGTCTGTGGAATATCTGTGCAATCTCCGTGCCTTTCATCCTGGGTTGCCTTTGAATAATTCCAGACAGGAGGATTTGTTACCTCTTCACCTATAGGTTCAAATTGCAATACACAATGAAATAAAGCAAAATTTACTTTGCCTTGATTGGGAACCGAGTCTTGGTCTCTCACGTGATGAGTGTGAATTTCATCCCTGAAAGCAATGGTGCACCCCATGAAGTGTTTGGATTTTAAAAAGGCATTGGAATAAAATAGGTTGATTTTAGAAAATAATTCACTTATTTTGCCTTATAATGATACAGAGGCTATTTGCTCACTAATTATTTAATTTAATCTGTGTGTGCATGTGTACATATATGTATGTGATGTTGGCGCGTGGCCAAGTGGTTAAGGCATTTGAATAGTGATCTGAAGGTCGCTAGTTCCCTGGAAACCTTCCAAGGCACAAACGTTTGGGTGTGTGTCCATTCACACACACACACACACACACACACACACACACACACACCTCTCCTTCCTTCCCCTCCCACCACCCCCCGGCCAATGGTCCATGCTAACCATAGCATCTTCCCTGCTTGTCCCAGACCACAAAACACTCCAAGCCCTTCCCCTCCATGTACCTATCCAAATGCCCCTTAAATGGTGTGACTGTACTTGCTTCAACCACTGTCTCTGGAAGCATGCTGTTAAGTCCTTTCTCTGCCCTCTTGCTTGACAACGTCTTTCTTATAAAAAGCTGACCAAAAGTGTACACAATACTCCAAGTGCAGCCTCACCTATGACTTGTATAACTATAACATAATGTCTCTACTCCAGAACTTGATTGCTTGACTGATGAAGGCCAACATGCTAAATGCCTTCTTCACCACCCCTGTCTCCTTGCATGATCACTTTTAGCATTCCGTGCACTTGTGCTCCCACAATACTTGTTAATGCTTTGCCATTCAATATATAGGTCCTACCCTGGTTTGAATGTACAAAATGCATCTCCTCACACTTATCTAATTGAAAACCATTTGCCATTCCCCAGCCCATCTCCCTGATCAAAATATCTTTGTAATTCATGTAACCTGCTTCAATATCAACAAGACCTCCTAATGAGGTATCATCAGCAACTTGTTAATAATGACAGATACTTTCACATCCAGAACAGTTGGGTAAATGATAAATAACAAGGGTCCCAACACTCACCCCTGGAGCACACCACTAGGCACAGGACTCCTGTCGGAGAATTGCCCTTCAACCATCACCGCCTATCATTGAGCCAATGCTGAATCCTCTGGATAGCTTCCCCTGAATCTCATGCAACCAAACTTTCCAGATCACCCTTCCGTGTGGGAGCTTGTCAAAGTCCATATGGACAGAAGGAGGAGAAGATGGTGGCGCGACACAGTGCGCGCGGCCACTCCGGTGATGAATATCTGTTATTTGTCAAGTAGGATGCCATGCACAATTCTGATTTGATGGAGGCAGACGTGAGAGCACGGAGGAACATCTGGTGAAACTTCTGAAATGCCTGCTTTGCTGCTGCTTCTACTGTGTGATCCGAAATCTCCGGAGGGGAAGACCCCAAATCCTCGGCTCTGCTTGTTGTTCGGCAGCCAGGGCGAGGTCGAAGCACTCGGCAGAGATGGTGCTCGGTGTCGGAGGCTCGAAGTTTTTGGACGGCCTTAGAGTCGGACTGTGCATGGGTGCTTCCAGGATGCTGCATCGGCAAGTTTGCGGCGCTGGAGGCTCATGGCAGGGAGAGTTTCTCCCTTCTACCGTCTGCGTGAGATGTTGGGGCTATTGGGACTTTGAGACTTTTTTTTTACCGTGCCTATGGTCTGCTCTTATCAAATTACAGTATTGCTTTGCACTCTTGTAACTATCTGTTATCATTATGTAGTTTTTGTCAGTTTTAGTCTTGGTCTGTCCTGTGTTTCTGTGATATCATACTGGAGGAACATTGAATCATTTTTTAATGATTGCATTTCTAAATGACAATAAACGAGGACTGAGTGTCTTCATAATCTAATCTACTGCCCTACCTTCCTCTATTCCCTTAGAAACTCAACTCCACCATGATCCATTTGGAGTTGCACAGCCACAGAAGTTTAGAGTAGATGCATGGCTACTGAAGGCATGACTGCAAGGCCTGGCTGGAATCAATGCAAATTGATAGGTACCTCAAGCACTCAACACCCATACCCTGATTGTACTCTGACTGTGGTGGAGTGGAGTTTCTAACCTGGCACTGACTTCTGTCTCTGTTTTCTGTCTTGGCAAAATTCTTGTGAATCTCTTGAGGGTAATTACAGTGAAAACTGCATCCAGAACTGTCTATAGTTCTCTAACTGACGCCTAATTACTGGTTTATATAGTTCCAGGTTCACCTCCCTGCTCGTAAATTCTACACTTTGGCTAATAAAGCCTCATCTCCTGTTTATCTTAAGTACCTGAGCTACTCGCTTGCTGCCTTCACATTGTGCATGGATGTATACCCTAGGTTCTCCTCGTACTGTTCTCAGTATCATACCACCTATGTTTCTTTACCTTGTTTGCTCTTGCTGAATACACAACTTCACACTTGACTAAAACTGCAGCGTGTTTTTTCTCTATCGACCAGATGGCTGACTTTTACACCATCTGCAAGCTCCTTAACACAAGATGAGAGTATAATCTAAAATGGAATAAATAATTGCATAGTACATGGATCAGTAAAGCGCAGGAACAGGCCCCTCACCCATAATGTTGGGCCAAACTAATTAAACTAATGGCATCCAGCTTTCTTGGATTCTTTTTTTGGATTCATTATTTTTTGAATAAAAGTGTCAGTCAGAAGGAAAACCTTTAATGATCTTTCTCCATTGATCTGAAACTGAAAAGCTTGCTGAGGCAGCTCAGTCATAAATAGCTGCAATAGGTACTGTAAAAAGAGAAGGATTCTTTCTTTAATGTCATTCAATGTACATGCAACAAGCATTTTCTCCTCAGAATATTATTACATGTGTCTTGGAATACAAATAAAACTGCAGATACTGGAACCTGAAACAAAGGCAGAAGATGTGGGAGCAACTCGGCCAATTAAGCACCGTCTTTGGAAAGAGAACCCCATTAAAGTTTTGTATCAATGACATTTCCTCACAGCATCTGTCTTTTTTTATAATATGACACTACGTTTTTAATTTAAAATTTTTAATTGAAGTATCTTTTTGCACTACTTATTTAATATATTATTGTAATTTAGATTTTTTTATTACTATGTATTGCACTGTACTGCTGCTGAGAAACAACAAATTTCATGACATACAGTATGCCAGTGATATTAAACCCCATTCTGACACTAGGTACCACTTCTGGTCCTATGAATTCTGTAGTCCTTTCTTTGTTAACCTGTGCATTAATTTCTATGTCCAAAATCTTGGTAGTGACCTCTGGTAAACTGTAGAATTTAAATGATTCCTTGACATATTATAAAACATAGAACAGTACAGCACAGGAAAAGGCCATTCAGCCAACAATGCTGTGCTGAACCAGCTAAAAAGCAAATCAAAAACACCCAAACACTAATCCCTCCTACCTACACCATGTCCATATCCCTCCATCTTCCTCACATCCATGTGTTGATCCAAATGTCTCTTAAAAGTCTCTAATGTATTTCCCTCTACCGCTGTACCAGGCAGCACATTCCAGGCATTCACGACTCTGAGTAAAAATACCCCTCATATCCCCCTTGAACCTACCCCCTCTCCCCTTCAGTACATGTCCTCTGGTATTAGACGTTTCAAAACTGGGAAACAGCTTCACTCTCTCCACTCTTTCTATGCCTCTCATAATCTAGTAAATGTCTATCAGATCTTCCATCAACCTCCGACGCTTCAGAGAAAACCCAAGTTTCTCCAGCCTCTTGTGATAGCACATGCCCTGTAAACCAGGCAGCATCTGGTAAACCTCTTCTGTACCCTCTCCAAAGCCTCAACATCCTTCCTGTAGTGGGGTGACCAGAACTGTATGTATTCTCCAGATATGGCCTAACCAGAATTTTATAAAGTTGCAACATAACCTCTTGACTTTTGAACTCAGTGCCTCAATTATGAAAAGCAAGCATTCCATAAGCCTTTTTATCCACCTTATCGAGCTGTGCAGCCACTTTCAAGGAGCTATGAACTTGGATCCCAATATTTCTCCGCTCAGCAACACTGTTAAGGATCCTGCTCTAAACAGTATAGCCCTACGTACTGATGTAATTGTGAAGAAGGCAGGACAGTGACGCTGCTTTTTTAGGAGTTTGAAGAGATCTGGTATGTCACCAAGGTTCTATAGATTGATAGTGGAGAACATTCTGACTAGTTGCGTCACAGCCAGGTATGGAGGTTCCAAAGCACAGGATAATAAGAGGCTGCGGAGGGTTAGCCAGCTCCATCATGGGCACAACTATCTGCATCATCAAGTATATCTTTGAGCACGTCCTTCAGAGAAGGTTGCATCCATCACAAAGAACTCACATCATCTGGGACATACCCTCTCTTTATTACCATCAGGGAGAAGGTACAGGCACCTGAAGACCTATGTTAAATGATTTTAGGAACAGCTTCTTC
This sequence comes from Mobula hypostoma, assembly GCF_963921235.1. NCBI lineage: Eukaryota > Metazoa > Chordata > Chondrichthyes > Myliobatiformes > Myliobatidae > Mobula > Mobula hypostoma. Next base: position 39,269,986 of record NC_086098.1, read on the forward strand.
CTTCTGCTATCAGAATTCTGAATGGTCCATGAACCCATAAGCACTACTTAATTATTCCTTTTGGTTTGCAATATATATTTTTTGTATTTACAGTACCTTATGCTCTGTAGTGGTCTGGCAAAACATAAATTTCACAGCATTTAAGTTAATGATAATAAACCTGATTCTGGAGAGTAATACCCAAAGGAAGAGCAACAAAAGCAAGGAAATGAACCATACAGGGACAATTTCACATAGTATAGATTGACTTTACACTGCATGTCTACGATTGTTGGAGATAAAACAAAACAATGAACTGGTTGAGAAAGTTGCTGAGTATTAAAACAAGCAAACAGGCCATTTGGCCCAACTCGTCCAAGACGCCCATTGCATTTGGCCCATATCCTCAAGGCCCATAACCTTTCCTATCCATGTACCTATGCAAATGTCTTTTAAATATTATTGTAACTACAGTATCTCTTGTGACAGCCCATTCCATAAGGATCTTTTCTAAAAGTCAGCATCTCTATTTCCTGAGGAGACTGAGGTCCTTTAACATCTGTCGGATGATGCTGAGGATGTTCTACGAGTCTGTGGTGGCCAGTGCGATCATGTTTGCTGTTGTGTGCTGGGGCAGCAGGCTGAGGGTGGCAGACACCAACAGAATCAACAAACTCATTCGTAAGGCCAGTGATGTTGTGGGGATGGAACTGGACTCTCTCACAGTGGTGTCTGAAAAGAGGATACTATCTAAGTTGCATGCCATCTTGGTCAATGTCTCCCATCCACTACGTAATGTACTGGGTGGGCACAGGAGTACATTCAGTCAGAGGCTCATTCCACCACGATGCAACACAGAGAGTCATAGGAAGTCATTCCTGCCTGTGGCTATCAAACTTTACAACTCCTCCCTTGGAGGGTCAGACACCCTGAGCCAATAGGCTGGTCCTGGACTTATTTCATAATTTATTGGCATAATTTACATATTACTATTTAACTATTTATGGTTTTATTACTATTTAATTATTTATGGAGCAACTAACAAAAATCCAATTTCCCCCGAGATCAATAAAGTATGACTATGCTTGTCAGAAGAGTTACACTCGAACTGTAATCAGTGCTGATTAGGCTATGGCTTGAGTACTGTGTCACTGAGACGTAGAGAGAAGATACAAAGATTTTGCTGTAAGGGGAAAGGATGTTTTGTTTGAAACAAAAGACCAAAGAAAGATTGAATTGTGGTGTACAAGATCAGGAGGTGTCAAGACAGATTGAAAAGGAAGGCCCCATTTCCCTCAGCAGACCAAGGCTTGTAGATTTAAAGTAATCAACAGAAGAATTGAAGCGATGGTGTGGAAACAGCTTTTCGTGCAGAAGATGGTAAAGGTTTGACTGTCACTGTGAGAAAGGGTGTTGGAGGCAGAAACCCTCATCACATTTAAACAGTGTCTGCATTGTGTGTTGGTCTTCAGGGCTATAGGAGAGATGATACTGGATAGCTCTTTTTCAACTAGCACAATTATAATGGGCCAAAAGAGCCTCTTTAAGTGTCTCAATTTTTGATGTGAAACTATGAATCTTTAAGTACGTACCTTCATAACATAGTTTGAGAGTTGAGATCACTACAGCCACTGGAAGATGCGGAAAAGGATGCACAGTAACAAAAGTAAAATTGAAAGGGTAGCAAGGGTGGATTTAGTCTGCCGTAGGGGAGGCCAGGTTCTGTTCCTGTGTAGCAGCAGTGCCAGACTCCCAGTTGATGTCAGAGATCTTGCTGGGAATTATGTTTGCATCTTTTATGAAGAAGCAGGACTGAAGTTTTGGAGCTAATTTAAAAATAATCAGCCCAATGTTTTAACTGGTTAGGATCAGAAGAAATCACTTCCTTTAGAGAAAGTGTCAATCCCCTTCCCTACTTTCCTGAAGGTGGCAAACTTGCTCCTGCACCAGAGACTACAGTATTTCACCAAAATGCTCATTTATCATTGTGTATGCCAAGAACAGTAATTGAACAAAACTCCAGAATATCAATCAGACCTTAACCTCCATTATAGGAGTGCTGTCAGAGGCTTTCCGTGGGAAATGTATAACATTCTTTGGCCCTCTCATTCTTCATGGATTATCCAATCACTCTCTACTAATCTTTGTTTCTCTCCAATGAAACCCTGCATCCAGACAGATTTTTTTATTCAGTTGTCTGCCAAAATTCTGTTTACACCTCTCTGCTTGTGCCGGTGTACCTATAGGAATGTATTGTGTGCATGCAAGTGTGTATGTGTGTGTATTTGTGCAGATAAATGCATAATGTGTTACTTCTGCCATCTCCAATGGGATACCACCACCAAGCTCATCTTTCCTTCCCCCCCCCCAACTTTCTGCTTTTCGCAGGGATCACTCCCTACGCGACTCCCTTGTCCATTCGTCCCTCCCCACTGACCTCCCTCCTGGTACCTATCCTTGCTAGTGGAACAAGTGTTACACCTGCCCCTACACCTTCTCCCTCACTATCATTCAGGGCCATAAACAGTCCTTCCAGGTGAGGCAGCATTTTCTGTTGGGGTCATATACTGTGTCTGGTGCTCCCAGTCTGGCCTCCTGTATATCGATGTGATCCAACGTACATTAGAAGATCGTTTTACTGAGCACCTAAGCTTTATCCACCAGAAAAAGTGGAATCTCCCAGTGGCCACCCATTTTAATTCCACTTTCCATTCCCATTCCGATATATCTATCCATGGCCTGCTCCAAAGTCGTGATGAGGCCACATTCAGGTTGGAGGAACAACACCTTATATTCCGTCTGAGTAGCCTCCAACATGATGGCATTAACGTCAATTTCTTGAACTTCTGGTAATTCCCCCCACCACCCCTCTCCTTCACCATTTCCCATCCCCTTTTCCCTCTCTTATCTCACCTTATCTCCTTGCCCACCCATCACCTCCCTCTGGTGCTCCTCCCTTCTTTTCTTTCTTCCATGGCCTTCTAACTCTTTCACCAATCAACTTCTCAGATCTGTACTTCATCCCTCAGGTTTCACCTGCCATCTTGTGTTTCTCTCTCCCCTCCCCCCTCCCCCCAACTTTTAAATCTACTCAGCTTTTTTCTCCAGTCCTGTCAAACAGTTGCAGCCTGAAACGTTGACTGTACATTCTCCTGTAGATGCTGCCTGGCCTGCTGAGTTCCTACAGCATTTTGTGTGTGTTGCTCGGATTTCCAGCATCTGCAGATTTTCTCTTGAATGTGTTTGATATGTGTGCATGCATGTACACTGCATGCTTGTTTTTGTTCGTATGCATGTGCATACATGATGAGAATGTGTGTGTTTACACATCTGTGCATGCATATCTTTTTTAAAATTCTTTTTTACAATCGCAGGACAATGCAGGGCATTAAGAAGTTTAGGTTTTGCAGGCCAACGAGCTGCTCATTGGCGGAGGAATTGGACTTGGTGCAGAACGTATTGCTGCCTGCTTCAGGAAGGCATCAGAGTACTACACAAAGGCTATGTGCAGTCTAACTGTGAGTGATTGTCTTGGATATTATTCTTGTGATGGCAGGACCCTGTTGACATTGATAATGTAAAATGTTGCAAGTTTATTTTGTTGTTTATTGGGAGAAAGACAGCGGGGATTTGCGTGGCCTTGGTTGTAGCGAGGATGATGCCTCAAACTGTGAGTTTGTCTGTTGTAGCAGTCCAGGAGAGGAGATGCCAGAGGCGATGCAATGCGGTGTCCATGCTGAGTTGGGGGCTGGCCCCTCCCATCTTATATATGCTAAATGGGTTTTGCATCTTGGCCCCAGAGGAATGCTGTTTCGTTTGGCTGTTCAAGTGGTTTGTTCTTGATCTAGGTGTTTTTGTAATTTAAGGCTGATTGTAAACAAAGAACATTTTTCACATTAGCATAGCAAAAACATTTAATTGACAGCAATGAACAGTTCTCCATTTCTGCTAACAAATTCTGTGGATAGCCCTGAGGCAAAATGCTATAACCTATTTTGTCAATTATAAGATTGAAGAGAATGTTTCTAAATTACAACAATTTGAACCCATAGAAACAAAACCACCAGATTAAAGTATATCTAGAAATATCTGCTTCATTGGTGTCATTTGTAGCTCGTTAACTTTGCACTGACTGTACAAATTAAAGGGCCTTGTGGATGAATGCATGTCCTTACTGCTTATATCAGCTACACTGGTGTTAACAATCTGCTGCGCGCACTTTTACAACTTTTCATGGTATCCACACTGGAGCAAAACCGTTGTGGCAGGTTTTAACCAATTGCCCTGTTGCTCCCACCCCTCTCTCCCTCCCCCAGCTGGAAATGGAGTCCCAGTCATTTCCTCAGTTGAAGTGGACTGGACCCCCATAAAAAGTCATTAGTCTAACAAATTTGTTCCTCCTCCTGTACCTTTTTATCAGTTCTGTCACAGGTATGAACTAATTTCTATTTCCTGTGGAAACCTAGAGAATTCCTTTACTTTCTCAGACAAAACTTCAGAAAATCATTTGTCCTCTTGTTGGCATGACATTCCAATCCTGTGAGAGAATTATGATCAATGTCATTTTATAATTCTTATCCAGCAAACTGAATGAAACTGCATCCATTTGAAACCCCAAAATAAATTTTAATAGCTTTCAATTTTGGTGTGGTTTTGTGCTCCTCAGGTTACAGCACAATGGTGTTGGGAAATGAAGCCTTTAATTTGGTGCAGCCAATCTGCACATATCATCCAGTTGCACATTTCTAGCTAGTAATTCCCTTGTTTAAAATGAATACATGGAAACAGTGTACAATTTCAAAATGTATATTTCTGATCTTGACCACAGAATTTTTACAGCATCATTACCACAGAGTAAATAAGATCATAATAGTCACCGAATCAGCAGACAATGGCTCTTCAATTAAAGGGACAATCAATTAGCATCAAATTAGGGAGTTATTTTCTATGGTTATAAGGTAATCAGGAGAAGGGTTAATACTGTTCAAACCTAATTCACAAATGGGATTTACATAAAAGAGATTTTCTACCTTTCTATATAGGGTATGTATGTATTCAATTTGAGTCAAAGGCACCCTGTATTAATGGATAGTGTGTTTTGCCAGAATGTAGCTCAGATAGTATTATACCAAAATGATTAATGAGGTAATGCAATAAAATACTTTAAATCCGTCAAATGATTGATCAATTCATTGGCTTCTATTAGTGCCGACCTACCTTTTCTCTGCTGCAATAGACTGAACAGTCAGATGATCAGAATGTTTGATATTCGTAACAACATTTTTCTAACCCTGCTCCCAACAATGAGAAAATAGTCTCAATTTTTATCAGAATTTTCATTACTCTGTATTTATTATTAATTCCTATCTTTGTTCCCTTTAATAGGGTTTCACTCTGAAATATTCACTGTTCTTTCTAAATGACCTATGTAATTGAAATCCTTATTAAATTGCAGGTAATACAAAAAGGAACGTAATTTTATTAGCAATTTTCTCACTGTGTTACCATAAGACATTGAAGCAGAATTACGCCAATCGGCCCATCAAGTCTGCTCCGCCATTCCATCATGGCTGATTTATTATTCCTCTCAGCCCCACTCTCCTGCCTTCTCCCAGTAACCCTTTAATACCCTTACTAATCGATTACTATTGATTTGTACTCCAGGGAGCGGGAAGCGCAGAATCAAATATCGTTGTGATGATTGTACATTTTAGTATCAATTGTTTGGCGACAATAAAGTATAAAGTAAGTATAATCAACCTCTCCTTTAAATACACCCAATGACCTGACCTCCACAGCTGTCTGTAGCAATGAATTCCACAAAATTGCTGCACTTTGGCTAAAGTAATTCCTCGTCAACTCTGTTCTAATGGAACATCCTCAGTTCTGAGGATGTGCCCCCTGGTCCTAAACTCCTCCAATATAGGAAACCTCTCCACATGCACCCTCTCTAGGCCTCTCAATATTTGATAGGTTTCAGGGAGAGCCCCCTCATTCTTCTAAACTCCAATGATTATAGGCTAAGAACCATCAAATGTTCCTCATACATTAATCCTTTCATTCCTGGCATCAATGTCATGAACCTCCTTTGGATCCTCTCCAATGCCTGCAGATCTTTTCTTAGATAAGGGGCCCAAAACTGCTCACAATACTCCAAGTGTGGTCTGACTAATGCCTTATAAAGCCCCAGCATTACATCTTTGCTTTTATTTTCTGGTCCTCTGTAATTGAATGCTAAGATTGCACTTGCCTTATTCACCACCGACTCAACTTGCAAGTTAATCTTTAGGTAATCTTGCACGAGCACTCCCAAGTTCATTTGCACCTCTGATTTCTGAATTTTGTCTCAGTTTAGAAAATAGTCCATGCCTTTATTCCTTCTACCAAAGTGTATGGCCATACACTTTCCTACACTATATTCCATCTGCTATTTCTTTGTTCATTCTCCTAATCTGCCTAAGTCCTTCTGCAGATTTTTTGCTTTCTCAAATCTACTTGCCCTCCACCTATCATTGTATCATGCGCAAATTTGACTCAAAGCCATTAATTCTGTCATCCAAATCTTTGACATGCAGTATAATATGAAAAGAAGTGGTCCCAACACCGACCACTGTAAAACATTGGTAGCCAACCAGAAAAGACCCCTTTGATTCCCACTCTGTCTCCTGCCAATCAGCTAATTTTCTATCCGTGCTAGTTTCTTTCCCATAATACCATAGACCCTTTTTATCTCACTGTTCAACTGAGAATCACAATGGGTCAGAATCAGAATGATGGTTATTATCAACGTCTTGTATGTTGTGAAGTTCTTTATTTTGCAGCAGCAGTACAACATAAAATCATAAAAATTACTGTAATTCACCAACCAAATAATGCAAAAGAAAATGAATGATGAAAACATATTCACTGGTTCCTGCACTATTCAAAAACCTGATGGCAAAGGTGAAGAAGCTGTTCCTAAATCTTTGAATGTGGCTCTTCAGAATCCTGTAACCCCTCCCAGATGGTAGTAATAAGAAGAGGGTAAGTCCTGTATGGTGAGTCCATAAGACCATATACAGGAGCAGAATTAGGCCATTTTGCCCATCAAGTCTGCTCCACCATTTCATCATGGCTGATATAATACTCCTCTCAGCCCCAATCCCTTGCCTTCTCCCTGTATCCCTTCATGCCCTGAGGGTCCATAGTAATGGATGCTGCCTTCCTGAGAACACTGTCTTTTGAAGGTGACCCTGATGGTGTAGAGGTTGGTGCTTATAATGAAGCTGGCTCAGTCTACAACCTTCTGCAGACTCTTGTGATCTTGGGCATTGAATGCTCCATACCAGGCTATGTTGCAACCAGTTAGAATGCTTTCCACCATATCTATAGAAGTTTGCTGGTGTCTTTGGTGACACACCAAATCCACTCAAGCTCCCAGTGAAGTAGAGCAACTGGTGTGCCTTCTTCATAATTGTATCAATGCAGTGGGCCCAGGGTAGCTCATTGGACATGTTAATGCCCAGGAACCTGAAGTTGCTCAACCTTTCCACAGATGTCCCCTCAATGAGGACTGATGTGCATTCTCTCTATTTTCCCTTCTTGAAGTCAACAATCAGTTCCTCGGTTTTGCTAATGTTGAGAGAGATTGTTGTTCAGACATTGCTCAAGAAGCCTATCTCACTCCTGTATGCCTCCTCATCACCATCTGAGATTTTACTATTTTACCAACAACAGTGATGACATCTGTAAAGTTATAGATGGAGTTTGAAAACTGAGTTTAGCCACACAGTCATTAGCAGAGGGTAGAATAGTGGGCTAAGCATATATCCTTGAGCTATGCCTGTGATAATCCGTGAAGAGATGTTTATACTCATCTGTGCTGACTGTGGTTTCCTGATGAGGAAGTCACAGATCCAGTTGCAGAGGGAGGTACAAAGGCCCAGGTTTTGAACTTGTTGGTTAACACTGAGGGGATGATGGTGCTGAAGGCCAAGCTGTAATTGATAAACAGTAGCTTGATGTATGTTTTGCTGTTGCCTAAATGCTCCAAAGCAGAGAGGAGAGACTATGAGATTGTGTATACTGTTGACTTCTTGTGGCAGTAGGCAAATTGCAATAGATCCAGGTCCTTGCTCAGGCAGAAGATAATTCTAGCTGTAACTAACCTCTTGAAACACATTAGATGAGAATGCTACCAGACAATAGTTGTTGAAACAGCTCACTCTGCTCTTCCTGGGGGACTGGTATGATTGCTGCCCTTTTGAACCAGGTGGGAACCTCTGTTTGCAGCATTGAGAGTTTGAAGTTGACCTTGAACACTCCAGCTGGCACAGGTTTTCAGTACACCACTGGGACTTGACACCTTGCAAAAGTTTACCATCTTGAACAGTATCTTGACATCAGCCTCTGAGGCACTGGAGATGACAATCGATGTTTCAGGTCAAGTTCCGGGTCCTTAGGCAGCCGTTGATCCCGGGGATCATGGGCCTGCTGTGACTGTGGAGCTCAATGCGGGAGTGACAGTCCCCGCCACACTGTGTACTGCATCAGAGAGTTCTTGTACCTCGAAACCGCTTTTCACCTCCTGCTTCCAGGCACACCTGTCTGAGGCGAGTGACCGCCACGTGTTAGTGCTAATACTAAGGGTCTTGTGGTCACGCTTGCAGGGGTCCTTGTAGCGTGGCTGGGGACCTCCTGTTGGCCTCTTTCCCGATTCCAGCTCCCCAAAGAGAAGGTCCTTCGGTATGCACCCATCTGCCATGCACATGATGTAGCCAAGCCAGCGCATACGCCTCTGTTTGAGGAAGGTGAACATGGAGGTGGTACCTGCTCTCTCCAACTCTGTGTTGTTGGTAACCTTGTCTTCCCAGGTGATACCAAGTATGTGCCTGAGGTGACGCATATGGAAAACGTTGAGTTGCTGCTCTTGTTCTGTGCACAGGGTCCAAGTTTTGTTGGTGCAGAGCAAAGAGCTCAGCACACAGGCTGTGTGCACCTGGATTTTGGTGTTCATGGTGAGTCTGTTGTTGGCCCAGACTCTCTTAGTCAACTTTGAGAAGGTTGTGGCTACTTTTCCGATGTGCTTGTTGATCTTGCTTTCGAGTGACTGGTTATCCGAGATCGTGGAGCCCACATATGTGACTTCCAGCTCATAGTCGACAATGTTAATGGATGGCTTGTTGTCAACGTCTTACCCCATTACCAGTGTCTTCAGACTGAGCTCGCTGTAGGCTTCCGCAAAGCATGTCATGAGATCTTGTAGCTTCTGCTGTGAGTGAGTTGCGACAGTTGCGTCATTGGCAAACATCTGACTTTATCTTCTCCCTTTCAAACTGTGGGGTGAATTCTATCATATTACTGTAAGGGGGTTTCGACTTTTATGTTACTGCGGAGGCTAATTAAAATGGAGTCTTTGTTATGTTAATCTGGGGAATGCGGCTTTTTTGTGTTAAACGCTGAGAAAGTTTGCGCTAGCAGCTTGTTTTTGCTTTAGTGTGTGATAAGAGAGTGCTATGAACCAATTGGGATAGTTGTTATGGTTTTGGTGTATTTGAAGATACTGTATGCGCGGGGTTTTGGGGTAGAAGGCGGGAGAGCGAGACAGAGGATGGACGAGGTGCTGTGAGTCCGCTAATGGGGTTGGACCCCGAGCGTGACATTCGGTGAGGAAACGGAGACGGACTCGTGTGGAGCGTCTGGTCGACCACCATTGTTGGTCCCAGGCGGCCGGTTGAGGTGGTCCGAGGGGGTCGCAGGGGGAAGAGGAAGGTCCTTGAGCTCCAATGGTTTTGTGCACGAAGAGATTGAACTTTGATAAGTGTGGCACCTTTTATTTTCCTTTTATATTTTATTCTCTTTTAATTATATAGTTCCAGTAATATCTATAAACTGTAAATCATTTAATTGCATCTGGTGTATTGTCTGTTATTTGGGCGGGGTGGGGTACCTCACACAGCATCCACACAAACGAATTACCCAGTTTGGCGGGGCCGAGGCTGTTTCCCTAGATGACAGTGAGCTGAGCGACCCTGAGGGTGGCCGGGGGGGCTACATTACGATCACTGTCTCCTTAGGTTTCCTTAACCTTAAGCCCCCTAGTCAAATCTGGTTCACTAAACAACACACAATCTAGAATTACTTCCCCCCCTAGTGGGCTCAACTACAAGTGGCTCTAAAAATCCATCTCAGACATTCTACAAATTTCCTCTCTTGGGATCCAGCACCAATCTCATTTTCCTAATCTAAAATCCTCCTTGAATACTGTACTATTTCCTATATTTCAGCTTTTTCAATTTCCAGTTGAAATTTATATTCCACATCCTGACTACTGTTTGGGGGCCTGTATACAACTCCCATCGGGGTCTTTTTACCCTTGTAGCTTCTTAATCCTATCCAAAAGGATTCTACGTCTTCTGTTAGCTCCTTCTAAGGATTGATTTCACTTTTTACCAGCAGAGCCACCTCAACCCTCTGCCTACCTGCCTGTCTTTTCAATATAAGATGTATCCTTGGATGATAAGCCCCCAACAATGATCTTCTTTCAGCCACGACTCAGTGATGTCCATAATGTCATATTATCTCTAACTGCATGGTAAGATCATTTACCTTTTTCTGTATACAGTGCACGTTCAAATGACTGAGTTAGATTAATAGTACTTTGTAAGTGCTACAAATTAGTTTTCTTTTGCTACAAACTGAATCAAATTGAACACAAATATATGAAACTGTGTTCAAGTAATATAAAAATCATTTTGTGCGCCACAGTTCTGAGCAGTCAGCGGATTATAGACAATAGGTTCAGGAGTAGGCCATTCAGCCCTTCGAGCCAGCACCACCATTCACTGTGATCATGGCTGATCATCCACAATCAGTATCCAGTTCCTGCCTTATCCCCATAACCTATGATTCCGCTATCTTTAAGAGCTCTATCCATCTCTTTCTTGAAAGCATCCAAAGACTTGGCCTCCACTGCCTTCTGGGGCAGAGCATTCCACATATCCACCACTCTCTAGGTGAAAAAGTTTTTCCTCAACTCCGTTCTAAATGGCTTACCCCTTATTCTTAAACTGTGGCCTCTGGTTCTGGACTCACCCATCAGCGGGAACATGCTTCCTGCCTCCAGCGTGTCCAATCCCTTAATAATCTTATATGTTTCAATCAGATCCCCTCTCATCCTTCTAAATTCCAGAGTATACAAGCCCAGTCGCTCCAATCTTTCGACATATGACAGTCCCGCCATCCCGGGAATTAACCTTGTGAACCTACGCTGCACTCCCTCAATAGCTAGAATGTCCTTCCTCAAATTTGGAGACCAAAACTGCACACAATACTCCAGGTGTGGTCTCACCAGGGCCCTGTACAGCTGCAGAAGGACCTCTTTGCTCCTAAACTCAATTCCCCTTGTTATGAAGGCCAGCATGCCATTAGCTTTTTTTCAGTGCCTGCTGTACCTACATGCTTGCTTTCAGTGACTGATGTACAAGAACACCTCGATCTCGTTGTACTTCCCCTTTTCCTAACTTGACTCCATTTAGATAATAATCTGCCTTCCTGTTCTTACCACCAAAGTGGATAACCTCACGTTTATCTACATTAAACTGAATCTGCCGTGCATCTGCCCACTCACCCAGCCTGTCCAAGTCACCATTCATTCTTATAACATCCTCCTCACATTTCACACTGCCACCCAGCTTTGTGTCATCTGCAAATTTGCTAATGTTACTTTTAATCCCTTCATCTAAATCATGCATGTATATTGTAAACAGCTGCGGTCCCAGCACTGAACCCTGCAGTACCCCACTGGTCACTGCCTGCCATTCCGAAAGGGACTCGTTAATCACTACTCTTTGTTTCCTGTCAGCCAGCTAATTTTCAATCCATGTCAGTACTCTGCCCCCAATACCATGTGCCCTAATTTTGCCCACTAATCTCCTATGTGGGCCTTTACCAAAGGCTTTCTGAAAGTCCAGGTACACTACATCCACTGGCTCCCTTGTCCATTTTCATAGTTACAGCCTGAAAAAAATTCCAGAAGATTAGTCAAGCACGATTTCCCCTTCGTAAATCCATGCTGACTCGGACCGATCCTGTTACTGCTATCCAAATGTGTCATAATTTCATCTTTTATAATTGACTCCAGCATCTTTCCCACCACCGATGTCAGGCTAACCGGTCTATAATTCCCTGTTTTCTCTCTCCCTCCCTTCTTGAAAAGTGGGACAACATTAGCCACCCTCCAATCCACAGAAACTGATCCTGAATCTAAAGAACATTGGAAAATGACTACCAATGTGTCCACGATTTCTAAACCCACCTCCTTAAGTACCCTGGGATGCAGACCATCAGGTCCCGGGGACTTATCAGCCTTCAGACCCAACAGTCTATCCAACACCATTTCCTGCCTAATATAAATTTCCTTCAGTTCATCCATTACCCTAGGTCCTTTGGCCACTATTATATCTGGGAGATTGTTTGTGTCTTCCCTAGTGAAGACAGATCCAAAGTACCTGTTCAACTCGTCTGCCATTTCCTTGTTCCCCATAATAAATTCACCCGTGTCTGTCTTCAAGGGCCCCATTTTGGTCTTAACTATTTTTTTCCTTTTCACATAGCTAAAGAAGCTTTTACTATCCTCCTTTATATTCTTGGCTAGTTTACCTTCATACCTCATTTTTTTCTCAGCGTATTGCCTTTTTAGTTACCTTCTGTTGCTCTTTAAAAGTTTCCCAATCCTCCAGCTTCCCACACATCTTTGCTATTTTTATTTCTCTTTTATTTTTATACCTGTAGGGAGAGAGGAAGAGAGAGAGAGAGGGATTAAAAGAAGGGAGTGCGAGCAATCAACACAATTTGCACACCAGAGTTCCTGAGGAGACATTGGATTACGCATAATTAGGCACGTGGCGAGTGCCAATAGAAAGACTTGGGCTGAAGCAGAACAACCATTGTGCAAGTGGGGAATTGAGGCTTTGGTTATCAATACTTTGAGGAGAGACGTAGGCTTTAGGTAGATGTTTTTTTACATTATTTATTCTTCCTTTAGAGCAGTGGGGATGCCAGGCAGAATAGTGGAATGCTCCTCTTGGGGGATGTGTGAAGGTAGGGAGACCTCCAGTGTTCCTGATGACTCGGCCTTCACGAAGTGCATCCAGCTGCAGCTTCCAACAGACAGTATTAAGGAGCTAGAGCAGGACCTGGATGAACTCTGGATTATTTCAGAGACTGAGGGGTTGATAGACAGGACATGCAGGGAGGTAATTACATCCACGTTGCAGGACACCCAAGTTGGTGACTGTCAGGAGGGGGAAAAGAGGATTGACAGCTAATGCAAAGTAGATCTGTTGCTGTTCACCTCAACAACAGCTTTGGATACTGTTGGGGCGGGGGGGGGGGGAAATGACCTAGCAGAGGAAAGCCACAATGGTCAGATCTCTGGCTCTGAGTTTGCCTCTGTGGCTCAGGAGGGAAGGGAGGCGAAGAGCTGAGCTGTAGTGATAGTGTAGTGATTTGTTAAGGGAACAAAAATGAGGTTCTATAGATGAGTACGAGATTTCTGGATGGTTTGTTGCCTCCTGGGTGCCAGGGTCAGGGACATCGAGTCCACAGTATTCTTAAGTGGGAGAGTGAACAGCCAGAGGTCGTGATCCATGTCAGTAACAATGACGTGGGTAGGAGGGGTGATGAGGTCCTGAAGTGAGTTTCAAGGAGTTAGGTGCTAAGTTAAAGGACCCTCCAGAGTTGTGATCTCAGGATTGCTACCCATGCCATTTGCTAGTTAGGGCAGAAGTAGGAAGATTATACCGTTTAACTCATGGCTAAGGAGTTGGAGCAGGAGGGAAGTCTTCAGATTTTTGGATCTTTGGATTCTCTTCCAGAGAAGGTGGGACCTGTTTGCACCTGAACTGAAGGGGAACTAATAGCCCAGTGGGAAAAATTGCTAGTGCTGCACGAGTGGGGGGGGGAGGGGGTTTAAATTAGATTTGTGGAAGATGGGAACCAGAGGGACAGAGCAGATATTGGAGTGGTTTTGGAGAAAGATGTTGTTAATTCTACATACAATGTCAGAGATCGAAAGGTTGAGCATGGTGGGACTATTGTTTTGAGCTGCGTATATTTCAATGCAAGGAGTGTTGTCGGAAAGGTGGATGAGCTCAGGTCATAGATCAGCGCATGGAATTTTGACATTGTAGCCATTAGTGAATCTTGGTTGCAGGAGGGGCAAGATTGACTGCTCAGTATTCCAGGGTTCTACTGTTTTAGCCATGTCAGAGTGGGAGGGATTAAAGGGGGAAGCGTGGCATTTCAAGTCAGGGAAAATGTTACAGCAGTGCTCAGTCAAGACAGGTGTGAGAGTTCATCTTGTGAGTATTTACGGATAGAACTGAGGAATAATAAAGTCAAGTCAAGTCTCAGAAACATAGAAACATAGAAAATAGGTGCAGGAGTAGGCCATTCGGCCCTTTGAGCCTGCACTGCCATTCAATATGATCATGGCTGATCATCCAGCTCAGAACCTTGTACCCGCCTTCCCTCCATACCCCCTGATCTCTTTAGCCACAAGGGCCATATCTAACTCCCTCTTAAATATAGCCAATGAACTGGCCTCAACTGTTTCCTGTGGCAGAGAATTCCACAGATTCACCACTCTCTGTGTGAAGAAGTTCTTCCTAATCTTGGTCCTAAAAGGCTTCCCCTTTATCCTCAAACTGTGACCCCTCGTTCTGGACTTCCCCAACATCGGAAACAATCTTCCTGCATCTAGCCTGTCCAATCCCTTTAGGATTTTATACGTTTCAATAAGATCCACCCTCAATCTTCTAAATTCAAGTCGCTTTTATTGTCATTTCAACCATAACTGCTGGTACAGTACACAGTAGCAACAAAAAACGTTCCTCCAGGACCATGGTGCTACATGAAACCACACAAAACTACACTAGACTACGTGAAAAACACAAAACTATATTGGACTTCAGACCTACACAGGACTACATAAAGTGCACAAAACAGTGCAAGACAGTACAATAATTAATAAACAAGACAATAGGTGCAGTAAAGGACAAATTACAATATAATAAATGATGTAAATGTAAACAATGCAAACAATGTTTTAGCAGGAATTGAGAAAGAAATGAACAAAAATTGCAAAGGGAGTGGAGTGGTGTTCAGTTGAGTGTGTGTGTAGGTTGGTGTGTGATTAAACTCTGGGAATTGAGAAGTCTAATGGCTTGGGGGAAGAAATTGTTACACAGTCTGGTAGTGAGAGCCTGAATGCTTCGGTACTTTTTGCCAGGTGGCAGGAGGGAGAAGAGTTCGTATGAGGGGTGCGTGGGGTCCTTCACAATGCTGTTAGCTTTGTGGATGCAGCGTGTGGTGTAAATGTCTGTAAAGGTATGACCACGTTAATGGGATTATATTATACACTATCCAACGGTCCGTGGGATTTGGGGAATAAATTTGTAGCAAAGTTGCAGACTATTGCAAAAAAAGATAAGGTTATGATAGTGGGTGATTTTAATTTTGCACATACTGTGAAAGGACCAAGTGGGAAACAGTTTGTCAAATATGTTCAGGAAAGTTTCCTTAATCAGTACATAGAAGTCCTGACTAGAAAAAATATGATACTGGATCTCCTACTAGGGAATGAGACAGGGCAGGTGACAGAAGTTTGTGTAGGGGAACACTGCATATAGTGATAATAATGCCACTACTTTCAAAATATTTATGGAAAAGGATAGGTCTGGTCCTTGGGTTGAGATTCTAAACTGGAGAAAGGTCAAATTTGATGGTATCAGGAAGGAGCTGGCAAACGTGGATTGGGTCAGGTTGTTTTCGGACAAAGGTGTATTTGGCAAGTGGAAGGCCTTGAAAAGTGAAATTTTGAGAGTAGAGTTTGTATGCTTCTGTCAGAATAAGGGAAAAGGATAACAGATTTAGGGAACTATGGTTTTCAAGAGATATTGAGACCTTGGTGCAAAGGAGGTGCATAGTAGGTATCGACAGGCAGGAACAAATTAGGTACTTGAGTATAAGAAATGCAAGAAAACACAAGAAGGAAATCAGAAGGGCTACTAGAAGACATGAGGTTGCTCCAGCAGACAAGGTGAAGGAGAATCTGTTATGTTTTGTAAATCCAGAAACTAAGCAATGAAAATTGCCCTCTCATTATGGGCAATGTGAGATTGCTGGGTAATAAAATGGACAAGTTGATGGCGCTAGCCAGGAGTCAGAAAACATTGCGGGACAGCAGTGTTATGTGTTTTACGAAAACGTGGCTGCACGAAAACGTGGCTGCACGAGGACATACCCAACCAAAAGGTTTCCATAGAGGGCTTCCAGACCGTTCGGGCTGATCTGAAGTGCACTGAGAGCAGTAAGTGTAAAGGAGGGGGGCTTGCTGTTCTGGTTAACAACAGATGGTGCAATCCTGGTTATATTACGATCAAGGAACGTGTTTGTAGCCCGGATATTGAACTTTTTGCTGTTGGACTCTGGCCATATTCCACCGAGATGCAACACTGGGCGTCATGGGAGGTTGTTCCTGCCTGTGGCCATCGAACTTTGCAGCTCCTCAGAAACTCTGAGCCAATAGGCTGGTCCTGGACTTATTTCCATCTGGCATAGTTTGCATATTGTTGTTTGATTGTTTGTGGTTTTGTATTGCTATATTTATGCTCTATTCTTGGTTGGCGCAGCTGTAACGAAACCTAATTTCCTCGGGATCAATGAAGTATATCTATCTATCTATCTAAAGACACAGGAGCTGAGATATTTGCCTACTTAGTTTTTCACTCGGTGAAGCGATCAAATATGACGTGGTGGCGTAATGACTTACGACCTTAATGACCTGTACTTCTTACGTAAGGCCCATAATGAATTATGTAAACAAAGAATGCTTAATCAAACAATATATTTACAATATTGCCTAAATATTAATGAAATATTAAATACACTACACTATTATAAGGGTATATACAGATATATTAAGAACAAAAGGATAGCAACATTGGTTCTCTAGAAGATCAGAGTAATCTATGCATGGGTCTGAAAGAGATGGGTGAGATCCTAAATGGATTTTTTGCATCTGTGTACTTGGGAGATGAAGACAAAGTCCAGAGTTGTGAACCATGTAACCCACTCTAGAAGCTGCCTAGAATTTCCCATGCCATCTGCTAGTACTAGCCTCCCAAAGGGACTGAGGGCACACCTTGTCAGGCCCTGGTGATGTATCGACCCTAATTTGCTTCAAGACAGCAAACACCTCTTACTCTGTAATCTGTATAGGGTCCAGCACGGGAGTAGGTAACATGGTTGGCACAGCATTGTGGGCCGAAGGGCCTGTAATGTGCTGTAGATTTTCTATGTTCTAGTGTTGTGGTTAGCACAATGCTTTACAAAAATAAATAAATAAATATTTAAAACATCCTTAACCAAGGGTGAGGTGCTGGAGTACGGAAGGACAATTAATGTTGATCTTTTGTTGAAGAAAGGTTCTAAGATTAAGCCAGGAAATTTCTAGGCTGGTGCGCCTGACATCAGTAGGGGGAAAGTTATTGGAAGGTATTCTAAAGGACTGGATAAATAACTATTTGGATAGACAGGGACTAAGGAGGGAAAGTCAACATGGCTTTGTGTGTCGTAAGTTATGTCTAACCAATTGTACGGGGTTTTTTGAGGAAGTTATCAGAAAGTTGATGAAGGAAAGGCAGTGGATGTTGTCTGCAAGGCCTTTGACAGTGTCCTGCATGGAAGGTTGGTAAAGAAGATTCAGTCACTTGGTACTCAAGATGAGGTAGTAAATTGAACTAGACATTGGCTTTGTGGGAGAAGCAAGAGAATGGTAGTAGATAGTTGCCTCTCTGACTGCAGGCCGTGACTAGTGGTGTGCCACAGGGATGTGTGCTGGGTCCATTATTGTTTGTTGTCTATATCAAAGATCTGAATGATAATGTGGTGAACTGGATCAGCAAATTTGCAGATAACACCAAGGTTGGAGGTGTGGCGGACTGTGAGAAAGACGATCGAAGTTTGCAGTGGGATATTCATCAGCTGGTGAATGGACTGAAAAATGACAGGCAAGTGTGAGATGTTGCACTTTGGGAGGACCAACCAGGATAGATCTTTCATGGTGAGTGGTAGGGCACTGAAGAGCGCAGTAGAACAGAGAGACCTGGGATACAGAGCATTAATTCCTTAAAAATTGCATAACAGGTAGATGGGGTCATATAGAAAGCTTAGGCTGTAGGACCATAAGACATAGGAGTGGAATTAGGCCAATCAGCCCATCGAGTCTACTCCACCATGTCATCATGGCTGATCCCGGATCCCATTCAACCCCCCATACACCTGCTCTCTTATCATATCTCTCGAAGCCCCAACCAGTCAGGAATCTATCAACTTCTGCTTTAAATATATCCATGGACTTTGCCTCCACTGCAGTCTGTAGCAAAGCATTCCAAAGATTCACCACTCTTTGGCTAAAAAAATTCCTCCTTACTTCTTTTCTAAAAGGTCACCCCTCAAATTTGAGGCTGTGCCCTTTAGTTTTGGATACCCCCACCAGAGGGAACATCCTCTCCACATCCACATTATCTAGTCATTTTGACATTCAGTAGGTTTCAATGAGATCCCTTCTAAATTCCAGTGAGTACAGGCATAAAGCTGCCAACTGCTCCTTTTATGTTAACCCCATTCATTCCTGGAATAATCCTTGTGAGTCTCCTCTGGACTCTCTCCAATGACAATACATCCTTTCTGAGATACGAGGCCCAAAACTGTTGACAATACTCCAAGTGATCTTCCAGCTCTGGTCTTCATATATCAATGTACTGAGTTCAGGAGTTGGGATGTGATGTTGAATTATTATATAAGATGTAGGCAATGACTAATTTAGAGTATTGTGTCTAGTGTTGATCACCTGCCTACAGGAAAGATGCAAGTATGATTGAAAGAGTGCAGAGTAAATTTACAACAATGTTGCTGGGACTTGAGCACCTGAGTGTAAAGAAAGGTTGAACTGCCTTTTAACCCTAGAATGTAGAAGATTGAGGGGAGATTTGATAGAGGTATACAAAATTGTGAGAGATATAGATAATTAAATACAAGTAAGCTTTTGGGTGAGACTACAACTAAAGGTCATGGGTTAAGGGTGAAAGGTAGAATGTTTAAGGGGAACATGAAGGGAAACCTCTTCACTTGGAGGGTTTGAGCATGTGGAACGAGCTGCCAGTGGAAGTGGTGAAACAGGTTTGATTTCAACGTTTAAGAGAAATTTGTTCAGGTGTATGGATAGGGTAATGAAGTGCTTTGATCCAGGTGCAGGACGATGGAACTAAGTAGATTAATTGTTTACTGCGGTCAAGATGGGCTAAATTGTCTGTTTCTCTTCTGTAGTGTTCTATGATGCTACAAAGGAAGGATCTTAGCTCTGAATCCATTTTATTAATGCTACAAGTTTTGCATTTGTGAACTAAAAGAAAATATTTTACAATTTTAATTTGATTCATACCCAAATTTCTATTTGCAGTGAAGGCTTTAATGGATTTGATATCCTGTCCAAATCTATTTTGGTAGCTAAATGATTTTCTTTCGCCACTTTATATCTGATGGGTATATTTTGTTTTCCATTGCTGACTGTTCACTCATGGGATGACTTAAATGTAATGTCCAATATTGTGTAGTCAAATAGTGCCCAATCAACATTATTTGATACATATCCATCTTCACTCCCAAGTATCAGCAACTTGGTGAAAAATTGATAATATTATCATAAAATCTTTTTGACTCTCCATCATCCTATCTGCTCTACATTTCATGAATGGTAGTTCAGAGAGTGGGTGTTATTGTTGGTTCCCCCTTATGTTGTTGAATGCTGTACTTTTGCCTTCACCTTCTCACCACCATCAGCAATAAAGTTTCTCACCACCAACTACCTTCATCCCTCTTCTCCCTACCACAGATATTGTTTCAGATTGAAAGAAGAACTTGTATTTACATAAAACCTCTCATGGGGAGCTATGATCTGAGTGCAGGTTGATGTGACCAGGCAGATAAATGGGACTTGGCAGATTAAAAAAACCTTCACTGCAAATAATTACAGTTGAAGTACGGTCACTGTTGTAGAACAAAAAACATAGCAGCCACTTGGTACACAGCAAACTCCCATGGTGAAATCTCTTGACAATTACCTTTTAATACAAACATATGCCTTATGAACACATGTAGGCTACTCAACCCTTCGTACTTGCGCTACCATTCAATTAAGGCCCCTCTCACTCTTCTAAATTTTAATGGATACCACCTATCATGTCTAACTTTCACTCATAAGACACTCTGCCCATTCCAAGTACAAAACACGGATAATCCACATACCTCGACACTGTTTTATCACCCCTTGTTCAATCC
Organism: Mobula hypostoma; assembly: GCF_963921235.1. Taxonomy (NCBI): domain Eukaryota; kingdom Metazoa; phylum Chordata; class Chondrichthyes; order Myliobatiformes; family Myliobatidae; genus Mobula; species Mobula hypostoma. Next base: position 39,290,347 of record NC_086098.1, read on the forward strand.
CTTCCGACCTATGTTCGTGACACTTCTCACGCTCTTAAACTTTTCGATGATTTTAAGTTCCCTGGCCCCCACTGCTTTATTTTCACCATGGATGTCCAGTCCTTATATACTTCCATCCCCCATCAGGAAGGTCTCAAAGCTCTATGCTTCTTTTTGGATTCCAGACCTAATCAGTTCCCCTCTACCACCACTCTGCTCCGTCTAGCGGAATTAGTCCTTACTCTTAATAATTTCTCCTTTTGCTCCTCCCATTTCCTTCAAACTAAAGGTGTAGCTATGGGCACCTGTATGGGTCCTAGCTATGCCTGCCTTTTTGTTGGGTTTGTGGAACAATCTATGTTCCGTGCCTATTCTGGTATCTGTCCCCCACTTTTCCTTCGCTACATCGACGACTGCATTGGCGCTGCTTCCTGCACGCATGCAGAACTCGTTGACTTTATTAACTTTGCCTCCAACTCTCACCCTGCCCTCAAGTTTACCTGGTCCATTTCCGACACCTCCCTCCCCTTTCTAGATCTTTCTGTCTCTGTCTCTGGAGACAGCTTATCCACTGATGTCTACAATAAGCCTACTGACTCTCACAGCTATCTGGACTATTCCTCTTCTCACCCTGTCTCTTGCAAAAACGCCATCCCCTTCTCGCAATTCCTCCGTCTCCGCCGCATCTGCTCTCAGGATGAGGCTTTTCGTTCTAGGACGAGAGAGATGTCTTCATTTTTTAAAGAAAGGGGCTTCCCTTCCTCCACTATCAACTCTGCTCTTAAACACATCTCCCCCATTTCACGTACATCTGCTCTCACTCCATCCTCCCACCACCCCACTAGGAATAGAGTTCCCCTGGTCCTCACCTACCACCCCACCAGCCTCCGGGTCCAACATATTATTCTCTGTAACTTCCGCCACCTCCAACGGGATCCCACCACTAAGCACATCTTTCCCTCCCCCCCTCTCTCTGCATTCTGCAGGGATCGCTCCCTACACAACTCCCTTGTCCATTCGTCCCCCCCATCCCTCCCCACTGATCTCCCTCCTGGCACTTATCCGTGTAAGCGGAACAAGTGCTACACATGCCCTTACACTTCCTCCCTTACCACCATTCAGGGCCCCAAACAGTCCTTCCAGGTGAGGCATCACTTCACCTGTGAGTCGACTGGGGTGATATACTGCGTCCAGTGCTCCCGATGTGGCCTTTTATATATTGGTGAGACCCGACGCAGACTGGGAGACCGCTTTGCTGAACATCTACGCTCTGTCCGCCAGAGAAAGCAGGATCTCCCAGTGGCCACACATTTTAATTCCACATCCCATTCCCATTCTGACATGTCTATCCACTGCCTCCTCTACTGTAAAGATGAAGCCACACTCAGGTTGGAGGAACAACACCTTATATTCCGTCTGGGTAGCCTCCAACCTGATGGCATGAACATCGACTTCTCTAACTTCCACTAAGGCCCCACCTCCCCCTCGTACCCCATCTGTTACTCATTTTTATGCACACATTCTTTCTCTCACTCTCCTTTTTCTCCCTCTGTCCCTCTGAATATACCTCTTGCCCATCCTCTGGGTCACCCCCCCCTCCTCGTCTTTCTTCCCGGACCTCCTGTCCCATGATCCTCTCGTATCCCCTTTTGCCTATCACCTGTCCAGCTCTCGGCTCTATCCCTCCCCCTCCTGTCTTCTCCTATCATTTTGCATCTCCCCCTCCCCCTCCAGCTTTCAAATCCCTTACTCACTCTTCCCTCAGTTAGTCCTGACGAAGGGTCTCGGCCTGAAACGTCGACTGCGCCTCTTCCTATAGATGCTGCCTGGCCTGCTGCGTTCACCAGCAACTTTGATGTATATTGCGATAATCCACAGTCCAGCTTTTTAAGAAATGCCAGTGGTTCAGCATCTGCCTCACCTGGTTGCATTCTCTACGATCCTTTAAATCTACTGTGAATCCCTTTTCCATTCTCCCTTTAAACATCCCTCTGCATCTCAGAAGTCTGTATTCTGGCACAATTTAGATAATGTGCTTTTCCTTATTTTTCCTTCTGTATAAAAAGCTAAATGCCCGAGTTCAGGAAGTTAAGGAAGTTCAATCTGTCCCTGGTGACTCTTGCCAATTGTTACAGATGTGCCGTAAAAGCACCCTATCCAGATGCATCATTGCTTGGAATGGCAATTGCTCTGCCCAACATTGCAAGAAACTGCAGTGCTGTGAACCTTATCCATTCATCCCTCCTCACTAGTCTCCCTTCTGGCATATATCCCTGCAAGTGCTACACCTGCTGTTCTTCTCCTCCCTCACCTCCATTCAGAACCCCAAACATTCCTTCTGAGTGAGCCAACCCCTCACCTGCAAATCTGCTGGGGTCATTTACTGTATCCGGTGCTCCCCATGAGGTCTCCTCTACTTTGGTTGAGCACCTCTGCTCCATTCGCAAGAACAGAATTTCCTGGTGGCCAGCCATTTTAATTCTTATCCCCATTCCCATTCCGACATGTCAGTCCATGGCTTCCTTTATGCCATGAGGCTACCTTCATAGTGAAGGAGCAACACCTTGTATTCCTTTAGGCAGCCTCCAACTTGATGGCATGAACTTCAATTTCTCCAACTTCTGGCAATTCCCTCTGCCCCCACTTCTTCAAAACCCCACTCTAATCTCTTACCCCTCTCCTTACCAACCTATCTCCATCTCCTTGTTCCCCTCTCCTTTACTTTCTCCCATGATCCACTCTCCTGACCTCTTAGATTCCTTCATCTTCAGCCCTTTACCTTTTCCACCTATCACCTCCCAACTTCTTACTTGACCCACTTGGCTTCAGCTATCACCTCTTAGATTGTCCTCCATCCCCTCCACTCACTTTCTTATTCTGGCATCTTCACCTTTCCTTTCCAGTCCTAATGAACAATCTCAGCCTAAAATGTCGATAGTTTATTGATTTCTAGACCTGCTGAGTTCCTCCAGCATTTTGTGTGTGTTGAGCTGTGAACGCAGCCTAGTCTATCTCACTAAACAATATCCCATACACAGGCTCTGTCGACACTTCCTGCTGTCTTTGGAAAGGAAAGGAAACAACATTATCAAGGATCCCTCCAGCTGCCGTCATCCTGTCTTCTCTCCTGTCCCATTGGGCAGTAGATATAAAACCCCATGATCATGAACCATCTGACTCACTGATGGTTCTGTCCCACCATTATCAGACCCACGAACAAACCTCTCAAACACTAAAGGATGAACTCTCGAACTCTCAATCTCTCAGTCTATCTCGTTGTGGTTTTTGCACTTTATTCTTTACCTTCCCAGCACTTGCTCTAGAATTGTAACATTATATTCTGCATTTCTTTTTACTACCTTGATGTAATTATGTAGGGCATGATCTGTCCGGATGGCATTCAAACAGAAGTTTTTCACTCTTTCTCAGCCAAAACTGATACTATCTCCAGCAGTGCAGCCCTCCGTCTATGTGGGAGCATTGCAATAGATTTTAGTGTTTAAATCTCCAGGAAGAAATTCAAAACCACACTTGCTGGTTTACGTTACTGACTGAGCTAGAGCTAACATCAACCAAGTCAGACTACTTACAATCCAAAATCCTCATCTGCTACCAACCAGGCTTCTGAGCTTTTCATCCTTTCTTTCACAATTAGTGCTTGCTCCTCTCTTTGTATCAATGACTCTTTCCGTCAGCTCAATTAAACCTCAGCTGACAAATTATGCTCCTCCCATTGACTATCTGTACTCCAGCCACTGTAAACCTCAACCTATTCAAAATTCTGTTATCCAAGTGCTGGCGTATCAGGTCACATCCTTGCATCACCACTCAGGTTGTTGAGATATCAATACTTGGTCTCCCGGTGTCTTTAATTAAAAGCTATCATGCTGTATTTAAATGCATTATTATATCCTCCAATCTAAAACCATCCTTCCATAATTTTCCAGGTCTGGCTTTCTGTGATCCATCCCTCTCCCCTGCATCTATCCAGCTCAGCCCCAAATTAAGACTGAGGCACAACAGGCAAACTCAGAATAATACATTTATATTAAGTGTTGTGTCATATTGAATTTTTGTGGGTAAGTCTTGGAATTAAGAACTTGCACAAGTAGCTGGCCAGTAATGTTGCAAAGTTGTAACTGTCATAAAATGGTATGGAAAACATAATAGGTTTCTGCACTGTTCATTTATACCTGTTTGATTCCTGAGTGTCATTAGTCCATTCATGTGGTATTTATCTTGATTTGTGTCAGATGCGAACAGTGAAATACTTTGTCAGGTCAGTACAAGTTTTACTTCTTACCTAATATGGAATACAAATTAATATATAAAAATAAATTTTACTAAGAAGGTATGTTAAATACTTCACCATATTCCGTCTTAAATGAAATATATAGACACACACTTTACTGGTGCATGTGCACATTTTAATTGAACAATTGAACTAGGATGTAAGTTCATCTTGGGTAGGAGTGTGAGATTGGCACACGGAATAAAATAACCCAGAAAATGGCAAACTGGCTGTCAGTTCATGGTAGTCCCAAGTACATACTATATTGGCATAATTTTGTTGATCTCTTAAGGCTCAGTTTAAATGTGCTTTTAAAAGATAAACTTTCTGAAATTATGCTATACTCATGTGGGTGACTATGTGTGTAGTTCATAGGGTATCCAGAAACTCCTGTTCAAATTGAGATAAGTCAAGTCGTTGAGGTTCATTTGCTCAAAGTCACACACATGAAGGGCCAACATGTGGAGTTCATGGATGCTTCTTGTGTTGTGAGATTATGAAAAGGTCTGATCGCTCATTCACAGTTATTCAAATTGAGCCAAAGAATTATTTAAAACAGAATAGATTGGATGAAATTGCTTGATTTGGATTTCAGATTCAATCCCAGTACAGAGAACAATTTGATCAGACTGACAATAGGCTTAACGATCAACATTGTCCCTTTTTTGACTCTGGATTAGTTTCATGCCATCTCTCAGTAGCTTAGCAGAAAAAAACACAGCTCAGAATTCACATTTTAAGAAAGGGATGGAAAAATAAGCACATCAGGAAAAGAAAGTGAGATTTGGCAGCATTAATTTGTTTTTCTCAAATTCAGTTTTCATTTTTTTTGAATTTTTTACTTTAAATTTCTCATTTGCCTACAGTATGATGCCATTTTCAAATATCTGCTGCCATGCTTTTCATAAGACACTGGAGGAACTCAGCAGGTCGGGAAGCCTCCGTGGAAAAGATCAGACAACGTTTCGGGCCGGAACCCTTTGTCAGGTCCTGACGAAGGGTTCCGGCCTGAAACATTGACTGATCTTTTCCAAGGATGCTTCACGACCTGCTGCGTTCCTCCAGTGAGTTGTGAGTGTTGCTTTGACCCCAGCATCTGCAGATTATTTTGTGTTTATGCTTTTCATAAGTCTTTATGTAAGTAAAACACTGAGAAATAAGGGCCCTCAACTGCCTAATTATGTTATCCTGAGGTTTCTGTCAGCTAAAGCCTACAGCAATGGAACACAAATCTGCAGGCCTTCCTTTATGTTATACATCTCCTGGCTTGGAAATGTATTGCTGTTCTCTATTCAACAACACTCTGGGAGCACCTTCGCCACCAGGACTGCACACCACTGTAATCAGGAGCCAAACTGCAAACAACGATGAGCTCCTGGAGAAAGCACAGTCACATTCCCTATTCAGTATCTTAGTTTAAGCAAGTCTTGGGGAGTAGTTCAGTGCCTCAACAAACTTCCTGCTCAAAAAATGTTCACAGCCAGCCTGGTGTGTGGAAAAAAAACAACCAAGAAACTTATTTCTTAATAGGGTCCTACTCTAATTCAGAGCTGAAGCCTTATTAATATATTTTATTAATGTCAGGTAGCAGTGTGGACATCTAACCAGAAATATGAAAGCAGATATTGCAGATGGAGAAAATATGAAAAAGTAAAATACTGGTAAATATATGTCATCGTATACAAGCCTGAGATTTGTTTTTTTCGGGACATAATTCCGAGTAATTCCAAGAACCATAATAGAATCAATGACAGACAGCAGACAAACAACTAATATGCAAAAGATAACAAACTGTGCAAATTCAAAAGAGAAAAAAAGATGATACAAAATAAACAATAAATATCAAGAACATAAGATGAAGAGTCCTTGAAAGTGAGTCAGTGAAAGGTCAGTGACTGGTCAACATTCATCTAATAGCATTGACTCTGTTCTTCTCTTCTGCTTGACTTGTTAAGCTTTCCCTGTACTTTCTATTTATGTTAGACCCAACAAATGCCAGAAATAATAGCACATTGTACTTACTTACCAAACACTTGGCTACAAAAATCTGCTTTTTGGCCCCTATTTTTCTCTAAGAATACAGGTAAAAGGTCTTCTCATTTCTACTCCACAATCATTTGCATGCCATTACTCAGTCTGTTTGGATATTTCACTTGGTTTATCAGTCCTGTGGATTCTGTTTGTTGCTTACCTTTGATTTTGTCCTAACTAATGTGACTTCCTTGCAGACAGGGTAGCGTCCCAGTCATTTGGGTGGAAATACCAGTGTTGTTTATGAACTACACCTATTGTCCGAGTGAAAAATGGAAATAGATATACCATATGTCCTTTTTGTGAGTTGAGAGATATTTCTGCAAAACTTTCCCTTAAAAGACCATTTTTTTTCTGCATGGGTTTTATGGTAATGCAGCTTGTAGGCGACATTTGGTTATAAGGGGCCTGCCTGGGCCAAACCAATTTTCGTACTTTTTTGCCTTTTTTCTTTCGTGTCCTTATCCAAGAACACGGGAATATGTTTCACAGCTTGTTGTATCATTCAGTTGCTCTGCACAGCAGTGATTCTTTTTCCATTAACCTCTTCTCAGCTTGAGTTCAGCGGAAATAACCAAATAGGCAAAATAATATTAAAAACTTTATGGACCAATGTATTTTAAAAAAAATTTCCCCTTCCAGGAAAATTTCCTTCTCCTACAATTCACCAAATACAGATGTCAAAAAGCCAACTATGCACTGTGTGTGGCTGCTAAAAAAACAAATGTTTAAACATGAAGAGAAATGTTAATAATATAGTACCCATCATTTTGTTTGCTTATATTGGCAGATCAATTGTGTTAATATGAATCCTATATTTTTTTATGGATGAGGCAGTCTTGATTATACTCATTTTATCTCTTTTTATTGGCTATATTATGTTATTGATGACTCCCATGTCTCATATTGACCACATTAGCCTCTTAGTATCTTTTTTAAGCTTTCCCCATCATTGATGCAGAACATTTATAGAAATTAGTTAATGTAGTTGCATTTTATTAACAAGAGGTTCAGCCAACGAATCTTGAAAATGATTATTCAGGTCTGTTTTTGAAAAATAAATCTAAATGATTCCGATATATCAATTCTACATCATTGATCCATTTATCATACTTTAGGAGTAAAATAGCCAGGTGATTAGATGGATAACCAACAGAGTTTCAGCGCATTATTATCTACTAATTGATGTTAACAATGAATAAAATTAGCAAAAGGACAAAGTACAAAACTGGCAACAGCATATTTTTCTTTATTTGCTGTATCTCTCTACCTAAGTTATGTGCTCCAATCTTAAATTCACTCTTTTCTCTTTTATCCAAATGGCAAGTCCAAATCCAAATCTCCCAGCATTTACGAAACCTCCTCATAAATATATTTGCAGGAGATACATGAAAGCAATGCAGCACTCTGGACTTTAGTTTAATCTTCTCCAGAACAACTTGCACCTAAAACTCTCTGCTGGGTAACCTGAATACATGGAGCTTATTTTCTGATAGCCTTGTCCAACCATTTCATGGAAGGTACATCTTCTTTGCTTCAATGTTATGGAGGAATACTGTTTAAAAAAAACTCTCAGTCACTTTGAGGTTCCTCCCCCCCCCCCAATATTCCTAGTTAATAGGTGAATATCTGTCCCTTATGAATGAGAAAGTATAGTGGTGATCAATTGGCTACAATGAGTTCTGATGAGAGAATTGTATTAGATTTCATTGTTCTTATGATCAAGTTTCTAGTTTTTGAAAAATCAAGTATCGATTATGGCAAATCTTTGATCAGAGCAAATTATCTCTGGCTGATGCATAAGAATCTGAAAAAGAAAACAGAAAAACTGAGTCAGACTGAAGTAGTGTAGGAATTGCCAAATAGTAGTGTTGGATGGGCCTGTTTCTATCATTCTTTTGTCATTCCAAATCATCTGGTCATCTGCCACAATTAAATTGCTCTTCTTGGTCATCTGACAAATTTCCAGCATGTTTCATAGAAACACTGTCACTTGATGATATCATGGGAAGTGTTGATTTCAAGTTTTAACCAAGTGGGAGGTGATCCAACGCTGACAAGTTTTTTTCTCTCTAATGTACAAATGTGTAGATTGACTCAGCTTCACATGAAGTTCCAGTTTCATTTCAGAGAGTCCCTTCAAATGAGATTCAACTGAGTTTAAGAACTAGTTTTAGTGATTTAGTACAGTAGTATTTAACCACTGGGTCTTGAGTTATGTAAAACCTACGTGCATTGCAGTTTACTGCTCTTTATTCTCCTTCTGAGTTGCCATTCTCGATACTTTTTTATCCTGCCTGTAAGGGTGGCGGACTTGGAACAACTAATAGAGCTGCTGCGTCATAACGCCAGATACCTGGCTCTAACCCTGACCTGGGGTCCTCCCTTATTGGGGTTTGCACACACTTTCTATTACTGTACTGTATGAGCGCTGCACTGATTGGTAAGTTACAGTAAATATAATTCCATTAGACAAATGAAGTACCCACTTCCTCCTTATAAACCCAGCCAAATCTAAAATAGATATTGGTTATGAACCTTAATGCGTGGACATTGCTTACAGCAATTCCTACACTACTTTAGTTGGCACTTCTGTGGCTGCAGAATACTTTGAGATGATTTGAAATCTTGAAATGGCAAGTTCTTTCTTCCTCCACTTACCTTCCCAAAGTCTTTTCCAATGATGAATGTAACCTGAGGTTTTCTGGTTTTGGCCTGCTAAGATCATGGTTCCCGTCATGCAGTCTGTAAAAGGCACTCTCGTTGGAGCCTTGCACTATCATGCTCAACTATTGCATTAGAAATACTGTAAAACCAAATACATTGGACTTCAGTAAGAGCAAGAAATGTGGTCAGCAGTCGGGCAATGGTTACTTTGCTCAGTACAGTTGAAGAACCCAAGTGTATCTGTATAATTAGAAAGGAAAGTGATATGCAAAAACATTCTCAGTCTGTGAAGGTTCACTATCTGCACAGTGAGGTGTAACTTATTTAAAATGCAGTGGCAAGTTCATGCACTTGGTTACCTGGCAACTAATTTTTTCCTTGCAGTTTCCTGAGTTCAAGGACGAGAAAGTACTGCAGGCTACACTGTCCTCCACATTGTGTCACATATTACCACAAGACCTCCTGTTCAAATGCACTTCCTGCTTGTATTTCAAAGCCAGTGTTTTCAGGGATTTGAATTCCTCTCTAGTTCTCAGCACTTCCACAGATTATGAACTAAACTTTGCAAGTCTCACAAAAATCATAAATAATTTTAACAGCTCTTTCTCACACCTGCCCCTACCCCATGGAATGTGCAGTACTCTTAAGCTACAGACATGGTGTCACAAATCTTCTTTGCCTCTTGGAGTAGTGTTGGAGTTGTAAAAAATAGTTTCAATTATTCCCAAGTGGTATTTTGAAATCCTTCATTTGTAGGATGAATGTACAACTCCTTAGACTTTAAATCTATCAACGTAAATGATGTACAGTAAGTAAAGTGCAAAGAAGAGTTGTAATATCTTAATGTGCTGAAATTGCAGAAATACTGAGTGGAATAAAATACCTAGCTGAAGATGTATGGATTATAAACTGGATCTATTACCAATGAACCACTCTAAAGATTTTTGTATTCATGCAAAATTCAAAAAAATGAGTTTTAAAACAATGATTAAGTACTATATTAGTAATATTTTCCAACTCTTTCAACTACTGGCAAAGATAAAATTGCAAATGGGAAATATGAAAGTAAATTGTTGCACTACGCATGGACTTGATTATTATCTTGTTTTCTTGCTATTCCCCTTGGAAAAGGAGCTCCAGATGAAATGCTGAGAATGAGTCATCTTGCACCCTTCCCCTCACTGTGCTTCAAGGGTTGTGAATTGAAGAATTGTTATCCGAGCATCAGTGTTTTAAATGGGTGTGCACAATTTAGTCTGAATGCTACCGTCCAGGGACCGAGACAGTCCTTTCAAGTGACATTAAAGGTTCTTTTGCATCTTCTCCAACTGCATTTGATGTTCAGGATTTGGCCTCCTTTCATAGAATAACCAAACAATTTGCAGACACCTCTGCAGTGACCATTTCAAATTTCTTTTTGGGTGTCTTTACCCTCCTTCCCACCCCTTTGCCAACTTGTTTGTCCTGTGGCTTCTCCATTGTAATGGAGAAGCCAAATTCAAATTGGACGATCACCTCATAGCTGGTAACCCAATGGTATCGGAGAGTCATAGAACACTACTGCACAGAAATAGGCCCTTTGGCCTACCTAGTATGTGCCGAACTACCTGAACCATAGCCCTCTATACCATTCCCATCCATGCACCTATCCAAATTTCTCTTAAATGTTGAAATCGACCCTGCGTCCAGCATTTACACTGACAGCTCGTTCTATACTCTCACCACCCTCACAACCTCCAGTTGTAGTCCCACCCAAACTCAGTAGAAAAAGCCTGCTTGCATTTAACTTGTCTATACCCCTCATAATTTTGTATACCTCTATCAAACCTCCCCTCAATCTTCTACGTTCTAGGGAATAAAGTTCTAACCTATTTAACTTTTCCCTATAACTCAGGTCCTCAAGTCACGGTAATATCCTTGCAAATTTTCTCTGTCCTCTTTCAATCTCATTTACATCTTTCCTGTAGGTAGGTGACCAAAACTGGACACAATATTCTAAGTTAGTGTTCACTGATGTCTCATGCAGTTTCAACATCACATTCTAACTCTTGTACTCAATACATTGATTTATGAAGGTAAATGTGTTAAAAGCTTTCTTTACAATCCTAACTGCCTGTGATGCCACTTTCAAGAAATTATGGATCTGTATTCCCAGATTCCTCTGTCCTACCACATTCCTCAGTGTCCTACTGCTACCCTGGTTTGTCCTCCCAAAGTGCAATACCTCACAATTGACTGTATTAAATTCCGTCAGCAACTTTTCAGCCCTTTTTTCAAGCTGGTCCAGATCCTGCTGATAGTCTTCCTCGCTGTTCACTACATGCCCAGACTTGATGTCATCCACAAATTTGCTGATTCAGTTTACCACAGTATCATCCAGATCATTGATATAGATGACAAACAACAATAGACCCAGCACTGATCCCTGTGGCACACCATTAATCACAAACCTCCGGTCAGAGAGGCAACCATCAGCTACCACTCTCCGGCATTTTCTGCAAAGCCAATGTCTAAATCAATTTACTAGCACATCTTGAATGCCAAATGACTGAGCCTTTTTGACCGACCTCCCATGCGGGACCTTGTAAAAGGCTTTGCTGAAGTCCATGTAGACAACATTCATTACCTTGCCATCATCGGCTTTCCTGGTTACTTTCTTGAAAAACTCTATACAATTGTTTAGACACGACTCACTGCATACAAAGCTGTGTTGACTATCCCTAATCAGTGCCTCTCTGCTAGGACCCGTGCAATTTCTGAAGTAGCCTCCCACAGGATTTGAGGGAATAGCTTGACATTCCCTGGGGATTTATCCACCCTAATTTTCCTCAATCCAGCAAACACCTCCTCCTCTGTAATCTGTATAGAGTTCATGACCTCGTTGCTGCATTGTCTCAAATCTATGGGACTGTTGTTCGTCTCCTGAGGAAATACAGATGCAAAGAATCCATCTGAGATCTCCCCCATCTCTTCTGGCTCCACTCTGATTTTCCAGAGGACTAATTTTGTCCCTCAATGTCCTTTTGCTCTTAATATATCTGTAGAAGCCCTTGGGATTCTCCTTCACCTTTTAGTATCAACATTGAATTTTCCAACTTCAGGTAACCCACACCCCAGGTGTTCTTCTCCCACATACACTTGCTTGTCCATCTACGTTTCTTCTTCTCTCTTTGTTCACCTCACCCCCCCCATGCCCCCACTCACCACTCATCACTTATGACCTGCCAGCCTCAGTCCAACCTTTCCATATATATTGGCAATCTTTCCTCTCAGTCCTGATGCAAGATTCTTGCCCTAACCATTGACATAGTTCTTTTGCCTCCAGAGATCCTTTTTAACCAGTTGAGTTCTCCCATTGCTCTGTCTTTTGTAGCATAAAATTTTGTCTCAGACATCACCACCTGCAATTTAATCGCTCGTGTCATATAGTGGCAGGTGCTTTTGTTTAATTAGAGGATTTTTCATGAATGTCTAGATTCTGCTCTGGCAGTGTCCTTCACAACATGGTTTCCAATCTTATTTCAGCAACTGAGTCATTTTATTCAAGGAGTTTAGGGAATCTGAATTCAGATCCTGCCTTGAAAGACTAAGAACTTGAAATTAGTTGAGAAAGATAAAATAAAATATCCAAAGAATTCTAGACTCTTGTTTAAATCCTTGTGGAAGTACCCTATGACCTTGGAAATTTGAGACAAGAACTCACTCCATCTTTTCTTTTTTTTTAATTTTATTTTTATTTGGATAAGGAGTTCACAATTATCATGTACTTTTTTCACACATATAACCTTTTCCATTTTTTTATATGTATAAAACTACAATTATTTATACATTCTTAAGTACACATTGAGATGATATAAAAGGAAAATAAACATTTAAATAGATAATTATGTACTGTGGTAAATCTAACCTATTAGGCTAAGTAATGAAATTAGTTGTTAAGAAAAATAGTAATAATAGTTTCCATACAACCCTTCTGGACCATTTCCACTGGTCCAAAATGTTGCATACAATCCTATATACCAACCATTGTAGGTGTTTATATCCCAATTTGTTCGTGCTTGTTCCTGCCCGCAGACATAATTATCCAATCCCTATGTACTTATTTACTTAATTTTTTCATTTTTTTTTATCCCTTTCCCAAATCTTTCCCTTTACTTGTGTTAATTCTCTATTTTCCAAAAAAAAACAACAAACATTTAGACTAGGGGTGCTTACGTTAGCAATATTACTGTGTTGATGAGAAGAGCAATATAAATAATTAGGAGAGTCATCTAAAGTCTGCTCGCATTGGGGTTATATATTCAATCCATTTATTCCAGATTTGATAAAATGTTTCTTTTTGAGTTCTCAGGGAGTAAGTCAACTTTTCCATTTTAAATATTTCCAAGATAATTTCGTACCAATCTTCTAATGTAGGTGGTATTGGATTTAGCCATTTTCTAGTGATTGATTTCTTACTTGCCGCTAAGAGGGCCTGCAGCAACTTTATATCTTCCTTCTGTTCAAGGAACAATACATGCCCCAAATAGAGCGTCTCAAAGTTCAGAGGTACCTGGGACCTAAGTACCTTAACTAATGTTCTATGAATACCTTCCCAAAATAGACTTAATTTAGGGCAATCCCAGAAAATATGAAAATGATTTGCCTCCTTGGAGCCGCACCTTCTCCAACACATCACATTTGTATCTTTATATTTTTCCTGATATGGGGTCTTGAAGTATCTTATAATGTTTTTCCAACAATGTTCTCTCCAAGTCAAAGAATTAGTCGAGGACCATTGAAAGCTGCAGATTTTCCCCCAAGCCTCCTCTGAAAGTACCAACCCCGCTTCTTTCTCCCACTTCTCTTTAATATACAGTGTATTTACATTTTTAGCATGGGAGAGTGCATTATATAGGCGAGAAACTGATTTACTAGGTATTGAACTGCAAGCCGAATTCAGAATCTTGAAAAATTCTAATTCTACTGTTGATAGGTCTGTATATCTACAACTCTGGTTAACATAGTTTCGTATTTGAAGGTACCTAAAAAAGTCATTATGTTCTAGGCCATATTTGTCCTGCAGGATTTGGAAACTTTGTAATACCCTTTTATCTATAAATGAGAGGTAGGTTGTAAGACCTTTCTTTATCCATAGCTCAAATCTTTTAACTCCTCTGTTGGGAAGGAATTCGGTATCATATGCACACCATCTAAAGAGTTTTAGCATGTTATTAATTCCACTTGAATTAACCACCTTCTGCCATACTTTTAATGTAAGATTTATCCAAGCATTATTAAATTTTTCCAACTGGGCCATCAATCCTTTGTCAGCTATTGAGGCCTGAAGAGGAAAACTGTCAACTAATCCAAATTCTATTTCCTTCCATCTAGCCTTATATTCCCTATTTCATCAATATAACAGAGGGATTATCTGTGAGGCATAAAAATAATTTCTCAGGCAAGGAAGAACCATACCTCCTCTTTCCTTCCCTAACTGTAAGGTGTTATATCGAATTCTAGGTTTCCTTCCTTGCCAAATGAAGCGGGAAATCCATTTGTCCCATTCCCTGAATTGATTATCATCCACCTCCACTGGTAAAGTACGGAAAAGATATAATAACCGAGGAAGAATATTCATTTTTATAGTATTTATCCTTGAATTTAAACTTAAAAAGGGGATAAGATTCCATCTATGCATATCTGCTTTTATCTCTGAGATTAATGGCCCATAATTTACCTGTGACAGTGTTGAAAGATCCTTCAGCAGGGTTATTCCTAAATATTTTAATGATTTAGCTTCCCACTTAAGATCGTATGTATCCTGCAATTTTTTGGATAGTGTATAATTTAGGGACATAACCTGCGTTTTCTTTACATTTATTTTATAACCTGATATTTTCCCAAAGTCATCCAACAGTGTAAACAATCCTATAAATGATTTTTCTGGTTCACTCAAATAGACCAAAACATCATCTGCGAATAACGCCACTTTCTGTTCAATCCCTGCCACCTTGATACCTTTTACGAGTTCGCTCTGTCTTATTAGTTGGGCAAGTGGTTCAATATACAGCGCAAAAAGGAGAGGAGAAATTGGGCATCCCTGTCTAGTGCCTCTCTCTAAAATGAAGGAGTCAGAGAGGTCCCCATTTATCTTAATTCGGGCTGTTGGGCTGTCATATAGAGTCTGAATTACTTTAATAAACCTTTCTTGAAAGCCGAATCTTCCTAACACTCTGTATAGGAATGCCCAACTAACCGAATCAAAAGCTTTCTCAGCGTCCAATCCTACTACCATTGTCTCTGTCTCGTTCTTATTAACCTGTTCTAATATGTGCAGAGTTCTCCTTATGTTGTCCTGTGTTTGTCTTTGTTGAATAAATCCAGTCTGGTCTAAATGGATTAGGCCAGGTAAAAGCTTTTCCAATCTGCGCGCTAATATAGATGTAAATAGTTTGTAATCTAAATTAAGAACACTAATTGGCTGATAATTGCCACATTCTAGTTTATCTTTACCCTCTTTAGGAATAACTGAAATAATTGCTTCTCTCCAGGAAGGTGGAGTTTCTCCTCTCTGCAAGATCCAATTAAAGGTGTTAAGTAGTAATGGGGCTAACTGTGTCTTCAGGGACTTGTACCACTCTGAGGTAAACCCATCAGAACCCGGGGACTTTCCAGCCTTTAACCTAGAGATGGCCACGTTCAGTTCTTTGACAGTTACTGGTTCTAATAAACTTTCATTTTGTAAATCTGTAAGTTTAGGTAGATCTAAAAAATTCAATACACTGTCTATATAGGGCTCATTGGGGGCCCGGGGTTGGGAGTACAGCTCTCGATAATACGTTTCAAAACTCTCTTGAATTTTCCCTATTGTACTCTCCACAAGCTTTGTCTTTGGATTCTTTATTTTATGAATTGTATTGTCTGCTTGTTGTTTTCGTAATTTATATGCTAATAATCTAGCTGATTTACCTCCTACTTCATAATTCTTTTGTCTCAGGTAAAGAAAATTTCTTTGAGTTTCCAACGTATAAATATCATCAATTTCACTTTGCAATTTCCTAATTTCCTGTTTTCGATTTGAATTACTTTTGTTGCTATCACCAACTTGAAGTTGTTTTAATTTTCCTTGAAGGTCTGCTAATTTTTGTGCATTGATTTTTTTCATGTGAGTAGTAATGGAAATAATTTTCCCTCTCAGTACAGCTTTCAATGTATCCCATAAAATCACTGGTGATGTTTCTCCCGTGTCATTAAGGTCTAGATATTCTTTGATTTCTCCCCTTAATCTCTCCATTACTTTTGGGTTATTAAGTATATGTGAGTTTAGCCTCCATAGTGTTTTCCTCATTTTCCTTTCCAGGATTAGAGACATAGAGACTGGGCTATGATCCGACAGATCAATTGTTGCAATATTACAGTTTTTTATCCTGAGTCTATCTGTATTAAAGATAAAGAAATAGTCTATCCTTGAATAGGCTGAATGAGGGAAAGAGTAATATGTATAATCTTTACTAGTAGGGTGTAATTCCCTCCAGACATCTATAATTCCCAACTCCTCCATCAATGAATTCACTTTCCGAGTCAGAGGTTTATTCTGAGTAACTATTCTTGAAGAATCTAATATAGGATTTAATCTAATATTAAAATCCCCTCCACAAATTACTACCCCTCGAGAACTGACCATTAGGTCAAAAATGTGTCTATAAAATGACCATTCACTACCTGGAGGAGCATAAACATTCAGCAATGTTATTTCTGTACCTTCTATTCTTCCAGTGATTTTTACAAATGGTCCTTCTTTGTCTCTAGTCTCTGAAATATGTTCATAATTAAGAGTACTTGATATTAAAGTAGCTACCCCTCTTTTGTGACTCAATTTATATGATGAATAAAATACATGCTTAAAGCCCATTCTTTTTAATTTTCCATGTTCAGATTGGCTCATATGTGTTTCCTGGAGGAAAGCTATTTGTGCCCTCTCATTTTTCAATTTAGACATAATCTTATTTCTTTTAATTGGATTCAAAACCCCATTAACATTATAGGAAATTATTTTTACCAATTCAGTTTGCATTTTTCTCTAGTAGAAAAAAAGCACTCTCCTTTTCTAACCAAACAGTAAGAAATCCCTTCTCAACAATAAACCAAGACATATAACCACACCCTAGACATTTCTGAACGTATAACATTTGAAAATTTTCCCCGACTTCCCACAGTGAGGCCTGAGCACCGACCCGCCTCAGTTCAGAGGGATAACCTCTATCTTCACCCTGTGTTAGAGGGCCCTCAGCAGTTTGAATAATCATAGAGAATTTTCTCCTATTTATGTCTCGACCATATTGCTATCATTCAAGTTATTCCGCCTAGTTTATTTTCAGTTACCAGTTTTCATTTTACTTTTAAGTCCGATTTACTCTTTTCAGTCATTTCTCTTAATTAATCTGTATTCTCTGTACATTCGCGTCTGAATATTTGCAGCTTTTCCTTGTAGTTTGACACTCTGGTTCGAGTGGAGCGTCCTCGCCCCACTAACTGCCACGACTTCTGCCGAATCCTCTCCAGTAGCGACTCCGGTTGGGTGATAACTTTAATAGGTAGTCCCCGGTCCGCCAGGTCCGACGTTGCCTCCTCCACTGTAGCGTAAGTTTTTGTCCCTTCGTCGTAAAAGACTCTCAGCCGAGCTGGATACAGGGTCTGGAATCTGATGTTGTTTTCCTTCAGGACTCTCCGTGTTTCCGTATATTCCTTCCGTCTGGCAAGAATCCCCGGTGCGTAGTCGTGGTCTAAACTGATTTTGCAGTTGTTCCACATGAAACCTTTCTTTTGCCATGCTCTTTTAAGCACCTCTTCCTTCGTTCTGTAACTGAGAAATGTGACCAGAATCGATCTGGGCTGGGCGCCTGCCGGAGGCTGTGGTGCCAACGCGCGGTGAGCCCTTTCTATCTGTAGGTCTTTTGCGGCCGGTATATCAAGGTTCTCTCTAAGCAGCTTCTCCACGAAGGGAATCATCAATCCGGGTTTACCTTCGGTTCCTTCGGGAACTCCGTAGATCCTCACATTTTACCTTCTCGAGCGGCCTTCTTGGTCTATTAGTTTCCACTGGAGTTGGTCTTGTAGCTTCAGCATTTCTGCTATCACTTCCTCTGCGTTTTGTAGCTTCTCTTCAATTCCAACAATCCTCGCTTTGGCTTCATCTATCCGCGAGTTAGTTTTTACTATTTCTCCTTTAATATCTTCCAGCTGTTTGCTGTTATCTTGTCGGAACTCGCGAATCTCTCCGAGAATCAAAGACAGAGTCACCGATTCCCCCTCATTATCTCCGTCCTGGCTTGCCGTGGGAGAACTAGGCCCTTCGCCTTGCTGCATCTCTTTATGTTTATCAGCCTTCGAAGCGGACTTTTTATTCTTGTTCTTAGACATCATCCTTGCCCCTTTTATTAATATAGTTATGCAATATTAAGTATTTGTCTAAATTCGATTTTGGGGCAGTTTACCTTCTTTTTTGTCGAGAGACCTTTTCCTTACGCCGCCATTCCCTTGATGACCCGGAAGTCCTCACTCACTCCATCTTTTCAATGCAGCTAGGAATGTCAAGCCATTTCTCCAGAATACACTGGTGACCTGTCAAATGTGTCAGTAAAATAGAACTGGGGATCCATCCAAACAGTAGCAGGATCATGTTGAGAGTGAAAACTAAAAGTACAAAAGTCAGTTCCAGTTCGGGAAGAACAGACCTTCAGCAGGTTCTCGTCTGTGTATGGAAACAGAAACAAGCTGCACCGGAGTATGTTCTGGGAGAGACAAATCCTACATGAATTTGCATATGCACTAAATAATTAAGAAGGTGAATGGAATATTGGCCTCTATTGCAAGGGACATTGGATATAAAACCTGAACAGTTTAGTTGCAACGTTATAGGGCACTGGTAACCTGCTCCTGAAGTACGACATACAGTTTTGGTATCTGTATGTGTTTGCAATGGAGGCAATGCAGAGCTGATTCCTGGAATGAAGGGGTTTTCATATAAAGAAATGTTGAATGGGTTGGCCATATGTAGGGTGGATGTTGAAAGGATCCCAGAAGACTGGCAAGTAGCTAACATTGGATGGAAACTAGGGATAATCCTGAAAATTATAGAGCCAAGAGCCTCACTTTAGTGGTTGGGAACCTATTGGAGAGGATTCTTAGGGATAGGATTTATGAAAATTTGGGAAAGTATGGAGTAATTCATTGTCCTTGTACTACAAATACTAGTACATATGACAATAAACTCACTTTGACTTTGAATTTTATAGTCAGCCTGACTTTGTGTGGAGCGGGTCATGTCTTAGTAAATTGATTTATTTTTTCAAGAAGGTGACAAATATGATTGATAAAGGAGGAGCTGTCGATGATGTCTACACAAATTTTAGTAAGACATTTGACAAGATCCCAGATGGTAGGCTCATCCAGAAGATTAAGATATTTGAGACCCATGGTTACTTGACCATTTGAATTCAGAATTGGCTTGCCCACAGAAGACAGAGGGTGGTGGTTGATGAGTTTTAGTCTGATTAGAGGTGTCCACAGGGATCCATACAGACCATACTGTTTTGATATAATAAATATATCACCTGGATGACAATATGGATGGATAGGTTAGTAAGTTTGCAGATGGCACAAAGATTGATAGTGTTGTGGATAGCATAGAAAATTGCCAAAGGACACAGTGTGATATAGATCACTGTGAAATGGAGTTTAATCCAGACAAATGTGAAGTTTTTCACTTTTGGTGATCAAATGAGTAGAAAAGTATATAGTTAATGGCAGGACCTTTAACATTATTAATGTACCGAGGGACCTTGAGGTCCAAGTCCATAGTTCCCCAAAGTAGCCACATAGGTTGAGAAGGTGGTAAAGGATTGTATGAGTTACTTATTTTTATTAATTGAGGCATTGAGATCAAGAATCGAGAATTTATGCTGCAGCTTTATAAAACTCTCATTAGGTTGTGTTTGGAGTATTGCATACAATTCTGATCACCTCATTATAGAAAGAACGTGGAGGCTTTGGAGAAGGTTCCAAAGACGTTTATCAAGATGCTGCCTGGATTGGAGGACATGTGCTATAAGGACAGGCTGTACAAACGTGGGTTGTTTTCTGTGGAGTGGTGGAGGGTGCAGGGGTGACCTGATAGAAGTTTAGAAGACTGCAAGAGTCATCGATAGACAGCACGGGATCTTTTTCCCAAGGTTGAAATGTCTAATACCAGAGGGCATGCACTTAAGTTGAAAAGGAGAAGAACAAACAAGATGATCAGGGTAAGTTTTTTTTTAAAAAAAAGCAAGAGAAAATCTTCAGTTATGAAAATCAAAGTAATACACATGTAATGCGCTGTAAGGTTTTACTGCTAATGTAATAGCTTCTCTGTAATGTTTCACTGCTAGGGTAATGGTTTCTCTGTAGCAGCAATGTTCGGGTTATGTCTAGAGATAACGGGGGCTATCCAATGAGAGGCATGTTGTTCTTTCTTGTGGGTCTGGGAGCAGGGATTTTGTGGTCTTTGTGTCGGTGAGAGATGAAGAGAGAAGACGCGAATAGAGAGAGCTGATAGACCGCTGGATGGAGCAGACTAGGAGCGAGGGTCTGAAAGTCAGCGATACTCAGAGGAGGTCGATGGGGAATGAATGGACGAATCTGTGAGCTTCAACGTGCACATTAGACTGTTTCATTAAAATGGGCCCTTTTCATTTTCATTTTCTTTACTAACCCTATAGTCAGATTAAGATTTATAAAGTTCAATCATTTAATTGCATACGGTGTACTGTCTGATATTTTGCGATTCGGATTTGTAACCGGGCAACACATCATGCAGCATCCACTGAAATGATTTCTCGGTTTGGCTGGGCCAAACCTCAGGGTTACACACACAAAATGCTGGAGGAACTCAGCAGGCCAGGCTGCATCTGTGGAAAAGAGTAAATAGTTGACATTTTGGGCCATGACCTTCAGAACTTTTTACACAGTGAGTAGTGGGTGCCTGGAATGTGCTGCCAAGTATTGTAATGGAGGCAGAGATGATGGAAGTCATTTAAGCTGCTCTTAGTTAGGCACAGGAATGTGCAGAGAATGAATGGTGGGAGATGGACATGTGTAGGCAGAAGAAGTTAGTCAAATTTTAGTCTTTTTAGTTAGTCTTTTTCCCCAGAGCTACCTGGAACTAGAGGAGCACAGTTTCAGAATAAAGGATTGCCCATTTAAAACTGTGTCGAATGTTTCTTCTCTCAGAAGATTGTGAGTTTATAGAATTCTCTCACGGAGAGAGTTGTGGTGGTGGAGTCATTGAATATATTCAAGGTGCAGACTGACAGCATTTGACCAAAAATAGAGTCATGGGAAATGGGGAGAGAGCAGGAAGATTGGATCAGCTATGATACTGCTGAATGTTGGAGCAAGCTCAAGGTGCTCGTTGGCCTACTCTTACTCCCATTTATTACACCCGAAGGCATCAGGTAATTGAAATAATTGAAGAAAACATCAATGTCAGGTAACATATGGAGAAATACATTGAATGTACTTTGTAAGAAGTTAACCTGGAGTGAATTAATTATGGGGTTTGATGCATTGTAGATCCACGACTCATCTTATTCGGTGGCACAACCTTGACTTGTCTGTTGTGAGGATGTTCTCCCAGCTACTGAGGCTCAGACAAGAGTCACAGGTGCTGACCTACATCTTTCTGCTTAACTTCAACAAAAATAAAATGTTGTCGTTTACAAAGCCAAGATGGTGCTGGTGAACCATGGCAAAACCTCTAAATATACCTCTTGTGAATTATTGTCACTGCAATCTACAGCGTGTAGTTTCCCTTTATGTAACATTCTCTTCAACCATCTCATTGAACTGGCGATTTCACGATTTTCTGAAGGATTCGCCAGACTTAACTCCTAAGTGTGCAGGTAAGGCACTTTAAATAGACAAAGGTGCATCACCATGACCAGAAGAGAGGGAGGAGGGGAGGACTCTAAGCCAGGCTGAAATTCCAAGCAATGAAAATTCCTCTACCCAGCAAGTTGTTAATAAATGTACAGTCACTGGAGTACGAGACCGAGGACATAAGGCCAAGATTGTGTAGCGGAAGCAAAAGAGGAATTGCTGTATTTTGTGTTTCACGGTGGCATGGTAATTGTTCCCCAACCCGGATCATCTAATGGTTGAGAGCTAATGGTTCTATTTACCAAGAGAGGACTCTGTGATCCTGACTGCTGTTTACATACCACTGAAAGGTGACGTTAATCAGGCACTCGAGATTATGTTGCCATCACCGAACAAGAACAAGCCCATCCTGATGCATTTCAAATCATCGTCGGAACTTCAATCAGCTTGCTTGAAGAAATCACCACCCAATTATCATAAGTATATAACCTGCAGCTCCAGGGTTCCCAACACACTTAACCGGTGCCATACTACAATTAGGACTGCCTACCATTCCATTCCCAGACCACATTTTGGGAATCTGATCACTTGGCTGTCCTTCTCCTACCTGCATACGGGCAGAAGCTAAAGAGAAAGGCTTCTGAGTTAAGGACAACAAAGAGGTGGTTATGGGAGCAGAGGAGTGGCTGAAGGTCTGGTTTGAGCTAGTGAACTGGGCTGCATTCAAGGACTCATCAGAAGATTTGGAAGAATATACCATGTTTGTCACAGACTTCATAAAAACAGTCTCTAGATAATTGCGTCTCCACAAAATCATTCAGTCTTCCCTAAGCTCTGGATGAACCATGAGATCCACAATCTTTTGAGGGCCAGGTCAGTGGCATTCAGGTCTGGTGACTACGTAAGAATCAAGAAGTCCAGTCAGGATCTCTGGAAAGCCATCTCATGTGCAAAGTGACAATTCTGGACCAAACTTGAATCACCGAGGGATGCTTGACAGCTGTGGCAGGGATTGAATGCTGTCATCTCTTACAAAGTGAAACCAAGCAACATAGATGAAAACAAGGCTTCGATTCCAGATGAGCTCAATGCCTTCTCTGCTCAGTTTGACTGTCAAAACATGGAGAAACCTTCACAAAATCCCACAACCCCCAATGAGCCTGTGATTCCTGTCTCTGAGGCTGAAATGGGAGCATCCTCTAGGAGGGTGAACCCACAGAACGCATCCGGCCCAGATGGAGTAACTGGCAAAATACTGAAAAAACCCTATTCTAGTCAACTAGCCGGCATGTTCACCGATATCTTTGACCTCTGCTTTGGCATTCTGAGGTACCCACCTGCTTCAAACAGGTTTCAATTATAATGGTGCCTAAGAAGAACATGGTAACCAGCCTCAATAGCTGTCATCCAATAACACTTACATCCACTGTGATGAGGTGCTTTGAGAGGTTGGTGATGAAACATACCAACTCCTGCCTGAGAAGTGACTTAGATCCATTCCAACTTGCCTACTGGCACAACACATTCACGATACATGCTATTTCATTGGATCTTCACTCACCTTGGAATATCTAGACACCAAAGATGCGTACATCAGGATGCTCTTTATCGTCTACAACTCGGCATTCAAGACCATAATCCCATTAGACCATAAAACCTAGGAGCAGAATTAGCCAATGTGGTCCATAGAGTCTGCTCTACCATTTCATCATGGCTGATATATTTTCTCTCTCTTCCTCATTCTCCTGCCTTCTCCCTGTAACCTTTGACACCCTAATTAATCAGGAACCTATCAAACTCCACCTTAGATATATCCAATGACTTGCCCTGCACAGCCATCTGTGCCAAAGAATTCTGCAGATTCACCATCCTCTGGCTAAAGAAATTCCACCTCGTCCATTCGATGTCCCTCAATTCTGAGTCTGTGCCCTCTGGTCATAAACTCCTCCACTATAGGAAACATCCTCTCTACATCCACTCTATCAGAGCTTTCAATATTCATTAGGTTTCAGTGGGAATCCCCTATTCTTCTAAACTTCAGTGAGTACAGGCCCTAAGCCATCAAAAGCTCCTCATTTGTTAACCCTTTCATTCCTGGGATCATTATCATGAACCTCCTCTGGACCCTTTCCAATGTCAGTGTCATTCTTTTTTTAGATAAGGGACTCAAAACTGCTGACAATGTTCCAAGTGTGGTTTGACCAATGCCTTATAAAGCCTCAGCATTACATCCTTGCTTTTATGTTCTCATCCTCCTGAAATGAATGCTAAAATTGCTTTTGCTTTCCTTACAACTGACTTAACCTGCAAGTTAACTTTTATAGAATCCTGGACAAGGACTCCTAGGTTCCTCTGCATCTCTGATTTTTGAATTTTCTCCACATTTACAAAATAGTGCATGATTTTATTCCTTCTGTCAAAGTCCATGGCCATGTACTTCCCTATTTTATATTCCATCAGCTGATTCTCCCAATCTGTCTGTCCTTCTGCAGACATCCGGATTTCTCAACACTACCTGCCCTTTCTCCTACTTTATACTTTATACTTTATTGTCGCCAAACAATTTGTACTAGAACATACAATTATCACAGCGATATTTGATTCTGCGCTCCACACTCCCTGGATTACAAATATTAAATATTAAAAATAGTTAAAATTAGTAAATATTAAAAAATTAAATTATAAATCATAAATAGAAAATGGGGAAGTAAGGTAGTGCAAAAAAACTGAGAGGCAGGTCTGGATATTCGGAGGGTATGACCCAGATCCGGGTCAGGATCCGTTCAGCAGTCTTATCACAGTTGAAAAGAAGCTTTTCCCAAATCTGGCCGTACGAGTCTTCAAGCTCCTGAACCTTCTCCTGGAGGGAAGAGGGACGAAAAGTGTGTTGGCTGGGTGGGTCTTGTCCTTGACTATCCTGGCAGCACTGCTCCGACAACGTGCGGTGTAAAGTGAGTCCAAGGACGGAAGATTGGTTTGTGTAATATGCTGGGCTGTGTTCACAATCTTCTGCAGCTTCTTTCAGTCTTGGACAGGACAACTTCCATACCAGGTTGTGATGCACCCTAGAAGAATGCTTTCTACGGTGCATCTATAAAAATTAGTGAGGGTTTTAGGGGACAGGTCAAATTTCTTTAGTTTTCTCAGGAAGTAAAGGCGCTGGTGGGCCTTCTTGTCCACAAACTTGGCCCCAAAGCCATCAACTTCTTCATCCAAATCATTGACATACAATGTGAAAAGAACCCTGCGGCATTATTTATCTCCCAGTCTAGAATTGCTGTTCCCTAGTGGGCTCAACCACATGCTGGTCTAAAAACCTATTTTGTAAGCTTTCCACAAATTCCTCGTTTGAGATCCAACACCAGCTGGATTTTCCTAATTTACCTACTTATTGAAATCCCTCATGGCTATTGTAAGTTGCCCTTATTACACAACTTTTCTATCTCCCGTTGTAATTTGTACCCTACATTCTGCCTAATGTTCAGAGGCCTGTATATAATCCCCTTCAGGGTCTTTTTACACTTGCAGCTTCTTAACTCTATCCACAAGGATTCTACATCCCCTGGATCCCATGTCACCTTTCTAAGGATTTGATTTTATATTTTACCAATTGAGCCACGCCAACCCCTCTGTCTAGTCAATTTGTCCCTCAGAATAATCCCCTCAAAACTAATCAAGCTTCGGGACCTTGGCCTTAATACTTCCTTGTGGAATTGGATCTTTGATTTCCTCACATGCAAACCCCAGTCAGTTCAGATTGGCAACAACATCTCCACCACAATCTCCATCAGTACAGGTGCACCACAAGGCTGTGTGCTTATCCCCCTGTTCTACTCGCTTTACACTTGTGACTGTGAGGCTAAGCACAGCTCCAATGCTAGTAAGATGGCTGCATGTTCGATCTCAATGGCTTCTACAGGGTCAACCAAAGGTGTTATTGTCCTTTTTAAATGTATTTTTTTACGATCACAAGACCCTGCTGAACATTAAGAATTTAAACTACTGCAGGTTTATCCCAGCAGCATATTGCTTATTGGTGGAAAATCTGAAGGAGGTGGACTTGGTGTGGATTGTGCTGCTGACTGCGTCAGAGAGGCATCGGAGGAGTCAGTGTGCAAAGGCAGGGTGCAGTTGAACAGCGAGTGATTGTCTTGGTTGCCTTTCTTGTGTCTCAAGACCCTGTTGGACATCATCAATGTGGAATGCTGCAAGCCCAATTCACTGATTTATCGGCGGACCTGTCAGGGGAGCTGCATCACCCTGGTTGTAGCGAGGACTAGGCCTCAAGCCGCAGTGCTATCTGTTTACAGCTGCTCAGGAGAGAGGCATCGAAATGGCGCACTCCACCAGAGGCGGTGTGGTGCTGGGTCCAAGCTAGAGTTGGTGCTGCCCCCTAGTGTTCGCTTATCATAAGACAAGCTGTATTTTGTTCGACTGCAGGCTGCCACAATATTTGTGGACTCAGGATTTTGGACTATATATATTTTTTGTGTGACTGTATTTTTCTGCTATCTTCTATGTGCTATATATGCCTTGTGCTGCATGTAACTGTGTTTTGCACCTTGGCTCCAGAATAATGCTGTTTCATTGGCTGTATTTATGGATATTCATCAGCAACAGGTTTAATATCACTAGCATATGCCATCAAATTTGTTAACTTTGTGGCAGCAGTACAATATAATTTATGATAAATATAGAAAACAAACTGAGTTACAGTAAGTATTACATGCATATTAAATAATTAACTTAAAATGAGTAGTGCAAAAACAGAAATAAAAAAAAGTACCTTCTATACCTCCTTCCTGATGGTAACAATGAGAAGGGGGCATGCCCTGGGTGGTGAGGGTCCTAAATGATGGATGCTGTCTTTCTGAGGCACTGTTCCTTGAAGATGTCTTGGATAGTATGGAGGCTACATATAGCTGAATGATAATTAAATTTGAACTTGAACGTAAGTGCCATATTTAAGTTTGCTGATTTCACCACTGTCATTAGCTGAATCAAAGGTGGTGACAGAGGGAGATTGAAAATCTGGCTGAGAGTGTCACAACAACAACCTTTCACTCAATTTTAGCAAGACCAAAGAGCTGATTGTTGACCTCAGGAGGAAGAAATCAGAGGTCCATGAGCCAGTCCTCATTGGGGATATCAGAGGTCCGCAACTTTAAGTTCCTCAGTGTTATCATTTCAGAGGAACTGCCCTGGGTGAAGTTTGCTCTAAAGTAAGTGCAATTATGAAGAAAGCATGGCAGCCCTTCCACATCCTTAGAAGTTTGTGAGGATTTGGCATGACATCTAAAACTTCTATACATGTGCGGTGGAGA
Organism: Mobula hypostoma; assembly: GCF_963921235.1. Classification (NCBI taxonomy): domain Eukaryota; kingdom Metazoa; phylum Chordata; class Chondrichthyes; order Myliobatiformes; family Myliobatidae; genus Mobula; species Mobula hypostoma. The sequence continues at coordinate 39,317,536 of NC_086098.1, forward strand.
GTATATTAACTGGTTACATCATGGCCTTGAGCGGAAAATCCTATGAAAAGTAGTAGATACAGCCCAGTCTATAAACAGATAAAGCCCTCCCCGCCATTGAGCACATCTACACAGACCACTGTTGCAGGAAAGCAGCACCCATCATTGTGGACATCCACCCACACAGGCCATGCTCTCTTCTCATTGTTGCCATCAAGAAGCAGGTACAGGAGCCTCAGGAGCCACACCACCACGTTCAGCAACAGTTTAACCATCGGGCTCTTGAACCAGAAGGGATAACTTCTCTGAACTTCACTCACCCCATCATTGAACTATTCTCATAGCCTTTGGATTTACTTTCAAGGACTCTCCCTCTCTTAATCTCATGTTCTTGATGCTTATTATGTATTTATTTGTTTATTTATTTATCTATTTATTTATTATTTTTCTTTTATATTTGCACACTGGTTATTTGTCCTGTTGAGTGCATTCTTTCATTGATTCTATTATGTTCCTTGGATTTACTGTGAATGCCTGCAAGAAAATGAATCTCCGGGTTGTATATGGTGATATATATGTACTTTGACAATAAATTTACTTTGAACTTTGAACTTTGATTTAGAAAAAGATCATTTTATTTCAACAATTTAAGTCATATATAGAAAATTGGCATTTACAATATTTATTGTTTCCATATTTAAAAAGTTTCTGCAATTTGCTCTACATAAGCAAAGTGGGAAGTTGAGTTACATTTCACACCTCCTGATTCAGCACTGCAATTTGACCACATGCAATGGTAGGTTTGCTGTAAGCCAGACTAAGCAAGAATGTGAATGTGGAACCCAATATTTCAAAGGGTTTTCTTTTAATGGATCTCATCCTTGCTCACCTGGGATCAAAATTGGCTTAGGGAATCATTGCTTGTTTTGAAATCTCAAACAGCATATCTGTCAGGACTCCTAATAGCCCAGCATGTTATAAAATCAGACCACAGTGAAATAAAGCTCAACAAAGGCACAACTCATAAAAGATTCAAAATGAACAAATCTAGCAAGAAAATACTTAAAACATTCACCAAAGCAAGAGATGGACAGTGGCATTTAAATTATGCAGTCAGGGAAAACCTAAGTGAGAAAATATTTGATTGTATCTTCAAATGTTAAAATGTACAGTAATACCTGTAAATGAGATTCGCTCTCAAACTCATCCTGCAATGACAATCATTTATATGCCTCAGATGCACAGACTGTGCAAGAACATGTTGAGACTGTTTTTGACTTCTGAGAACCATTCTATCATAGTATTTCAGCATTTGGCTTGGGTGCAGCAGTGCACATTCTAATTTAAGAAACATCTATAGTCATTCCAAAAATTAATCTGGAACTGTCAATAACCCCAAATTTAATTCAGTTTCCAGTTCATTTTAAAATTATCTCATCAAAATTTACTATCAAGTATGGACACCCTGCTGATCTAAACCTGTTAAATTAATAGTTACTCAGAAACTAGAAGCTGTACATATTATGAAATGAATTAATATCAATAATAGCTAATCATGTACATACAACGTAGAATAAAATATTAAAACTAATGCATAATTAAATCAGGAAACAATACTGATCTGCTGCTCAGGATGCTGATCTGATAAATGGAAGCTCAAACGGCAAAACAAATCAGATCCTGCCAGTGGAAGGTTAAGATAGTTAGCAGGAAGGAACACAACTTAAAGAAAAATAAAACAATTGTGAAAATACAAGCCATGGTTTATCTTTCTTAAGCTTAAAATGCTTTTCCAAAAATAAAGCAATAGGGTTACAAGGATTGCCTCTGAGAAAGACTTCACCTAATTGCATTGGTAGGTATTCAATTACTTGTCTTTGTAGTTACAGTTATTAATGCATGCTTATGCAGAATATACATATTACCAGGATATAACTGTCCCTTTGCGAGATTTTGGAAACACACTGTCCATGTAGCAGCTCAGAATGTTTGCTCAAGTTGTGCCATTGCTGATTCCTGTATAAAAGTTATTTTGCAGTCATTGCAGTTACAATGAATTGATTACTTGGCTTTTTAAACTGACTGAGGGAGTGGGACAACTAACTAGTAAGGAAATGGTCCCCAAGTAGGCCTGAGGTCACTTGCTTGCTGGAGAATTGAACTGGATTGGGGCTAACGTCTTAATGAAGCAGAAGTAATCAAGCTGCTTGGAGATTATTGTTTCTTTTGGCACTGCTTTTTCCTCTGCTGCTTTGCTGGTCTGAGTGTGCTTGCAGAGGCCTCTTGATGGTTGGCTCACTAAGCCCACTCCACACAAATCTGCTGATCCTTGTGTATTAAAAGTTGAGACCTAAAATGATGTTTCCATTCTTAACTAATAGCACACAGCATGATGGTGATCATGCTCCTTTGTGACTCTCATGCACATTTCCGTATTCACTGTATATATTTACCAAACCAGAAGTCCCCAAGACCACCCCTGAAAGTGGTAGGATTCGACCAGAAAGCTATGACCGTTAAATTCTGTCTGTCTTGATTGCAAGAGAAGTTACCAGTCAGTATCCTACTGGAGAGATGCAACTCAAAGGAAATAATCTCATCAGTCAAAAAAGTAAACTGAATTTCAAAGTTGACTTTTGGACATTGGTCCTTGTAATTAAATTTGTATTCAATAAATAATGTTGAGATTGACAAAAAGAACTAACAAATAATTCAGGAAACAGGTTTAGAAGGAAATGAAGTTGGAATCAACAATTTAGTTATCCGTTTCATTACAGTAATGTAAACTTAGTAAACATGACCCATTGGCTACTGTTGATAAATGAAAAGACAATTGGTTATTAATACCTACAGATTACTCCAAAGATACATTTTGCAGAAGAAATTCTCTTGAATATCTCCTCCACCAATGTAATTTTCACATGATTGATATAAGGTTGTGGGTGTAATAGCAACCCAATAAAGTGAACTTCAACTTTTTCTGCTGCTCCATGATTTTTACACAAATGTATATACTTGATCAAATTAAACCAAAAGTCTATCACTAATGAAGCAACAAATAATTTGTTGGAGGAACTCAGTGGGTTGAGAAGTATCGGGGGCGGGGGTGGAATGGGGTAAGGATTGTCGATACTTTGGTCAAAACCATGCGTTTGGACTTCTATCAGTAATGCTACATTTTTGTCATAGAATTATTACTTTGTAATGATACATTTTTGTCATAACTGTTACTTCTATTGCATTAAGGAAACAATTTCTCATTATGAGAGGTACAATTATAGCAATGATAAATCTTTTTGTCAATGATAAAGCAAAATGATCATGTGGATGCTTTATACTGGCATTTGGGTATAATATACATTCATAATGAAAAGCCAGTAGCATCAAAAAGTGCCATCTATGTATTGAATTTATTTCCTAGTATTATCACCTATCAGTAAAACCAAATTTAAAATGAATCTTGTGGGTATTTTTCTTTGAAAGGTTTTGCAGAGAGACAGACAGAATAAATTCATAAAGTTAATCTACATGCTTTGATGAAAGAATGAAAAACAACCCGCAGCTCGCCAACAACCAGTCACCGAGACAAACTCATCGTTACAAATACAGGTTGAGTACCCCTTATCCAAAATACTTGGGCCGGAAGTGTTTTGGATTTCAGATTTTGGAATTGCCATCATATCTGACTCTAAGTTTATGTGCTACCGGTATGTAGTCTTTGTCTTATACTTTAGATTTTCATCAGCGATCTTGGCAAACTCGCCAATGAATTTTTCTGCTGCTTCATGATCAGCATTCGCTTTATCACTGTCAATCTTTAAAATTTAATGCTGCGCCTTTTCTTAAATTTCTGCAACCAGCCTGCTGAATATTCACAAATGCCTTCAAGTTTCAGTTTGTCATAATAGATCTTTGCTTGTTTCATGATCTGCATTCCGTTAAGCAGCATATGTTCACTCTGACGCTGATGAATCCACTCCTTCAATACATGACTGAGGTCTTCATTCTTTTCTTTATGCAGTGTTTTTCTATTTTTCATTAACTTCTGTTCCCTACATATGTGACATCACTTCTCAGATCTGCCTGTGATGCACAAACTGTCTGTGAAGCCTCCCAGTGCCTTGTGGAATTTTCCATTTGTGACATCATGTCAGCATTCAAAAAAATTTCAGATTTTGGAGGTTTCCATAGAGTCATAGATAAGTGCAGCACAGAAACAGGCCCTTCAGCTTATCTAGTCTGTGCCGAGCCAATTAAACTGCCTACTCCCATCGACCTGCATCCGGACCATAGCCCTCCATACCCCTACCGTCCATGTACCTATCAAAACCTCTCTCAAATGTTGAAATTGAGCGTGCATGCACCACTTGCGCTGGAAGCTGGTTCCACACTCTAATGACCCTCTGAGGCAAGTTTTCCCTCATGTTCTCCTTAAACTTTTCACCTTTCACCCTTAACCCATGACCTCTAGTTGTAGTCACACCCAATCTCAGTGGAAAAACTCTGTCTCACATAATTTTGCATCACTCTATGTTTTGATTTTGGAATTTTGGATGAAGGGTACTGAACCTCTGTTAGCAAAAGCAGCCTTGGACCATGCATTTTCAAACCTGACTTGTTCACTTTGGATTTATGATGTACTTATTTTTAAGCTGCATTCCCAGGGTTCCACTAATTTTTCAGCATGTTATTGATGTGGAACCATGAGAAACTGCAAGCAGAGGGCTGCAGGACATTCCTATTGGGCTTATCCATTGTACTTACTTAGATCACAAAGCAAGAAATACTGTAAATTGTATATACTAAGAATAGTAATTGCTATATCAAACTATAATGTTATTTGATACTGATTTCTGCTTCTGGTTCACTAGTGTATCAAATTCTGATTGTGGCAATATTTTCATGTAACGTTGTTATTCCAGAGTAATGGTTTTATCCAACTTAGAATTTACCTGGTACAAGTCAGCCATCAATACCTGTTCACCTTGCTTTTTTCAAACTAGTCTGATGTACAATTGCAAATAGACAACACCGGGCATTATTGAGAATTGCTTGAAATTACCTGCCATGTTCTGCAATGACATTTAATTGATGCACAATATTCTTTTATGTTCTCATTGGATGTATTTTTGACCAGGATACAAATGCCACACATGGAAATAATTAAAACGTAAGATGCAACAATTAGACAAAGAAGCAAAAAGAAAACTAATTTGTATTCAGCTGAACTTCCCAATCATCTTGCAAGCTTTAAATAGAAAATGTATATTCTTTGACCATAAATTTGCTATGTGCTGTTTATCCTTAAAATCTGCAAAGATTAGGCACGATTGTCAGAGATTTCAGTCCAAATAGACAAAATAAAACATTAATAAGATTGGGGACAAAAGCCAATCTCGCACCAATCTTTTAGTCTGCACAAAGGTCATTGTTGTTTGGTCCCCAGAAGGTTGAATAATATTGTTGCCATGATTGTTGTTTGATACTACAGCATCATCAAGAGTTATTTGGGGTTTTTAAATCAGGCAAATCCCACAAGCTTCTAAGTACAACAGTCCAGTGAGCCTCTATAATCGTTCAATCTCCCTGTACTTCTTGCGCAGGATGGAGACTTGGTCTTTGAAAAGAATAGGATCCAACCTCATTTGTGAGTGAATGAGAGGCATGAAGCCAAACCAGCTGGCAAAAGTGTTCATGCAGGTCTGGCGTTGTGCAAAGTGATCTGGATCAGCCCAGCGGGAAGTCTTTGATCCCTGAGGAGAAAATGCAAAGTGAAGACATGAAAATTAAAAATACAAGCAACAGCACACACAGCAACATAGAAAACGTGTTACCTAAAATGGTTCTCTTCATAATTCTTTAAATTTTCAAAGGACTAGATAAGAGATTTAAACTAGTGCTATATGGGATACCTTATGTGTGAAATAGGAAAAATGCAAGCTGGATTGCTCTACATAAATAATAATTCATGGTGTGGAGCACAATATAAATAGGAAAATATGATATCTAACCTGTTACCTTGGTAACTACAATGTTTGTACAATCTGCAGAGCTTACTACACCATCCTGCTCTTAAGCTTGCTGGAAATCATTTTCAATTCCAAAATCTGTTCTGTATGGAGATCTGTCATTGAATGGATTATCTTGACGTTTCTTATGGCACTAGAGCATGAGGTAAACATTGAAAATAATATTTTTACAATGTGCTATGGATTTCAGTGGAGATCATTAATCTTCAAGAGAATATCTTTATTTCCTTGTGGTTGGTAACAGCAGCGCAAATATGCACATCATTTAATGGTCACAATCTTTATCAATATGAAAGTTAAATAACTTTTTGTGGTTGATCACAACTGTCTTGGAATTTCAAAAGCATCAAATATACTCTGATTGCTACACGGCGTGACTCCTGAAAATCTCATTATCTGTTTCTAACCTTTATAAATGGCGCAATGTATAACATGAAAATAATTCAGACATCAGTAAGCACCCAATGTGGCTGATTATTATTACTTTTTTAATTTGGGGTAATTAGGAATGGACAATTAATGCTGCAAACACTGGTCCACATCCTGGGAAAGCATATAAAAATGCTAAATACACCAAGTGGCTACTTTGTTAGTAAGGGTTCCTGATAAAGTTGTCACACTGTGTATGTTCATGGTTTTCTGTTGCTGTAGACCATCCACTTCAGAGATGCCCTTCTGTACTCCACTGTTTTAATGTGTGGTTATTTGAGCGACTGTCATCTTCCTGTCAGCTTGAACCAGTCTTGCCATTCTCCTCTGACCTCGTTCATTAACAAGGCATTTTTGCTCATAGAACTGCCACTCACTGGATTTTTCTTTTTGTTTTTTTATGTACCATTCTCTGTTAACTCTACAGATATTTGTGCATAAAAATTCCAGGAGACCTGCAGTTACAACTCAAACTACCATGTCTGGCACCAACAAACATCCAAGGTCAAAGTCATTGAGGTTATATTTCTTCCCCATTCTGGCCACAAGCAGGTGAAAATCTGCAGATGCTGGAAATCCGAGCAACACACACAAAGTGCTGGAGGAACCCGGCAGGCCAGGGAGCATTTATGGAAAAAAGTACAGTCGAAGTTTTGGGCTTGAAACATCAACTATATTTTTTTTCCATAGATGCTGCCTGGCCTGCTGAGTTCCTCCCGCATTTTGTGTGTGTGTTCTCCATTCTGACATTTGGGCTGAACAACTGAATCTCTTTACCATGCCTGCATACTTTGAATGCATTGAGCTGCTGTCACACGATTGGCTGATTAGTTATTTGCATTAATAAGATGTACAGGTGTACCTATTAAAGTGGCCACTGAGTGTATGATTCAAAACAATTTGAAAATGGAATTCTTCAAAGCCTTTGTTTAAAAAAATTTCTTTCATATGTACAAAACATAGGCATCTTTGTGAGGTTCAGTTGCTCTCAAGGAGTGGTTGAGGGTACTGTGATCACACTTTTACTCCCCGGTCCAGTGGTTGGTGGTATTGTGCATAGTAGAAGGTTGTCGTGGGTTGCAATAGGACATTGATACAAAGCAGAGCTGGACTGAGAGCTGCAGATGGAGTTCAATTTAGGGATGTGTGAAGTGATACACTTTGGAAGTTTGAACTTGAAGGCAGAGTATAAGGTTAATGGCAGCAGTCTTAGCAGTGTGGAGGAACCCAGGGATACTGGGGTCCGTGTCTATAGATCCCTCAAAGTTGCCATGCGATTTCATAGCGTGATTAAAGAGGTGTATGGTGTATTGACCTTCATTAGTTGAGGGATTAAGTTCAAGAACCACAAGGCAATGTTGCAGCTCAATAAAACTCCGGTTAGACCACACTTGGAGTATTGTGTTCAGTTCTGGCCACCTCATTATAAGAAGGAAACTTTAGAGAGGTTGCAGAGGAGATTTCCCAAGATTCTGCCTGGATTAGAGAGTATATGTCTTATTAAGATAGCAAGTCAAGTCTTTTCTCTTTGGAGTGACAGAAGATAAAAGGTCTCGTGGCAGAAGTATATACGATGACAAGAGGCACAGATAGATAGGGTGGATAGCCAGCACCTTTATCGAAGGGTAGCAATGGCTAATATGAGAGGGCATAATTTAAGTTGATTGGAGGAAAGTATAGAGGGAATAATGGAGGTAGTTTTTTTTTTAAATACAGGTTGTTGTAAGTGAATGAAACACACTACCAGGGGTGGAGGAGTGTATTTTGCCTGGAGGTCAGTGACTAGTGATGTTCTGCAGGGATTTGTTCTGAAACCCCTGCACTTAGTAATTTTATTAAATGACATGAATAAAGAAGCGGAAGAGGATGTTGATGGAGTTGTAGATAGTGTGGAAGGTTGTATGTTGCAACAGCACATTAACAGGATGCAGAGCTTGATATTAGTCCTTTGCACAATCTTTTTTTTTAAACTTAATTATTTTTATGTTTTACACTGTACTGCTGTCACAAAACAACTAATTTTATGACACGTATCAGTGATAACAAATCTGATTCTAGTATGACAATGCCAATTACAAAACTTTTATACAACATTTCCACCATTTGTTCCTCCCCATTACTGATTCCATTCTCTTTTTTTATGTAATTTAAAAGGTCTTATATTTTTGTTCTCATATTTACTGGTGGCCTATTTCTATAAAGTACTTGATGAGACCATAAGAAGGAAGTTTATCGACGGGAGTCATTGGTTGGAGTACTGCACAGACGCAACAGAAACGTTCCTGCCTGTTCCGGTGAAGATCTTTAAAACCCAGTCTCTATAAAAGAGGGGTAATGCCTAGTGGAGCGGTCATCGTTGGAGTAGTTTGAGGCAGAGTAGTAAGGCTTTGACTCAACAAGGCTTCGATGAAAACAGGTGGATGGAAGGTAAGTCGGTGAGTTCATTCCTTATTTCTTATTTAAATCTCGAGAGAATAGGGTGAACGTCTACAGAGCCAGTGTTCTGTTCTGGGTGTTAGATTTCCGGGAGACTTCCAGCCTCCCCGATGGCCACATCTGCTCCAGGTGCATCGAGATGCAGCTCCTTAGAGACCGAGTTAAAGAACTGGAGCTGCAGCCCGATGATCTTCAGGTTGTTCAAGAATGTGGAACAGGAGCTACCGGGAAATCTCACCCCAAGGCTACAGGAGACTGATCACTGGGTGACTATCAGGAGAGGAAAGGAGAAAGTCAGATATTGGAGAGCATCCCTGTCCCCCTCAACAATAGGTACTCCATTTTGAGTACTGTTGTGGGGGGGGGGTGGCGCGGTGGGGACCCACCTGGGGGAAGCAACAGCAGCCGTGCCTCCGGCACTGAGTCTGGCCCTGTAGCTCAGAACGGTAGGAAACTGAAGAGGATGGCAGCAGTAATAGGGGACTTTACAGTCAGGGGACAGATAGATGAGGCTCTGGATGCAAAAAGAAAACATGGATGATAGTTTGCCTCCCAGGTACCAGGGTCTGTGATATTACTGGACGTGTCCATAATATCCTGAAAAGGATGGGGGGCGGTGAGCAGCTAGAAGTTGTGGTATATTTTGGTACCAACGATATAGGCAGAAAAAGGGAGCAAGTCCTTAAAAAAGAATCCTGGGAGTTAGGAAAGAAGCTGAGAAGCAGGACCTTAAGGGTAGTAATCTCATGATTGCTGCCTGTATCACGTGACAGTGAGGATAAGGATAGAATGATGTGGCAGATCAATGTGCGGCTGAAGAGCTGGCGCAGGGGCAGGGATTCAGATTCCGATTCCTAGATAATTGGGACCTGTACAAAAAGGACGGTTTGCACTTGAATCCGAGGAGGACCAATATCCTTGCGGCAGGTTTACCAGAGCCACTGAGAGTGATTTAAACTAATATGGCAGGGGGATGGGAATGAGGATGATAGCGCTGAGGATGAGGAAACAGGTTTACAAGTAGATAATGGATGTGACATGAATATAAGAAAGGACAAGAGAATGATTGGGTACAAATGCAGACAGAGCAAAGAGTTAAATTGTAGCACAGAGGCAAAATTCAAAAGGTTGAAGCATGCAGGACTGAAGTTACAGTATATAACTGTGCGTAGCATTCAGAATAAGGTGGACAAGCTCATGGCACAATTAGAGATTAGTCGGTATGATGTTTTGGGCATCACTGAGTCATGGCTGAAAGAAGGCCATAGTTGGGAGCTTAACATCAAAGGATATACTTTGTATTTAAAGGAGAGGCAGGAAGGCATAGGTGGTGGAGTGGCTCTGTTGGTAAGAGATGCAATTACACCTTTAGAAAAAGGTGACATAGGGTCAGAGAATGTTGAATCTTTGTGGGTAGAATTAAGAAACCGCAAGGGTAAAAAACAAAATTATGGAAATCATATATAGGCCTCCAAATAGCAGCCAAAATGTGGGGTTGAGATTGCAAAGGGAGCTGGAAAAAGCATAAAACAAAGGTAATAACACAATTGTAATGGGGGACTTCAATATGCAAGGAAATTGGGAAAATCGGGTTGGAGTTGAATCGCAAGAGAGGGAATTTGTTGAACGCCTACAAGATGGCTTTTTAGAACAGCTTGTGCTTGAGCCTACAAGGAGAAAGGCTTTCTTAGATTGGGTGTTGTGTAATAACCCAGTTCTTATTAGGGAGCTTAATGTAAAGGAACCTTTAGGAGACAGTGATCATAACATGATTGAATTCTTACTGCAATCGGAGAGGGAGAAGTATAAGCCACATGTATCAGTACTACAATGGAATAAAAGGAATTACAGAGGCATGAGAGAGGAGCTTGCCCAGGTGGATTGAAGGAGGATACTGGCAGGAATGATGGCTGAGCAGAGATAGCTGAAGTTTTTGGGTATAGTTCACAAGGCACAGGATAGATGTGTCCTACAGAGGAGGAAGCTCTCAAATAGCGGGAGTAGACAACCATGGCTGACAAAGGAAGTTAAGGACTGCATAAAAGCCAAGGACAGGATATATAAGGTAGCGCAAGTAAGTGGGATGTTGGATGATTGGGAAGCTTTTAAAATCCAACAGAAGGCAACCAAAAAAAGCTATAAGAAGGAAAAAGATGCAGTATGAGGGCAAACTAGCCAATAATATAAAGCAGGATACTAAAAGTTTTTTCAGTTATAGGAAGAGTAAAAGGGAGGTGAGAGTTGATTATTGGATCACTGGAAAATGATGCTGGTGAGGTAATAATGTGGGACAAAGAAATGGCAGGTGAACTTAATGAGGACTTTGTATCTGTCTTCACTCTGCAAGACACTAGCAGTGGGCCAGAGGTCGGTGAGTGTCAGGGAGCAGGAATGAGTGCCATTGCTATTATAATGGAAAAAAGTGCTAGATTATAAAAGCCAGGAGAAAATGCTGACCTTTTATAAGATACTAGATACTAGTCAGGCCACATTTGGAGTATTGGGCCCCATTTCTCAGAAAGAAGGATGTGTTGTCATTGCAGAGAGTCCAGAGGAAGTTCACGAGAATGATTCCAAGAATGAAGTGGTTAACATATGAGGAGTGTTTGGCAGCTTTGGAGACTGTACTCACTGGAATTTAGAAGAATGTGGGGGGGGGGCGGGAATCTCATTGAAAACTACTGAATGTTGAAAGGACTAGATAGAGTGGATGTGGAGAGGATGTTTCCTATGGAGGGGGTATCCAGAACTGGAGAGTGCAGCCTCAAAACTGAGGGGATACTTTTTAGAACAAGGTAAGAAAGACATTTTTTAGCCAGAGAATAGTGAATCTGTGGCATGACCTGCCACAGTCTGTGGTGGAGGCCAAGTCCTTGGGTATATTTAAGGTGGAAGTTGATCATTTCCTGATTGGTCAGGGCATCAAAGGATATGGCGCGAGGTCAGGTGTATGGAGTTGAGTGGGATCTGAACTGAGCCATAATGGAATGGCGGAGTAGACTTGACGGGCTGAATGGACTAATTTTGCTTCTATATCTTATATTAAATCTACGCCAGCATTCCATTATGGCTGATTGATTGAATATCCCCCTCAGCCCCATACTCTGCCTTCTCCACATAATCTTTGACACCCTTATGAATCAAGAACCTATCAACCCCTGCTAAAATGACTTGGCCTCCACAGCTGTCCATGGCAACGAATTCCACAGGTTCAATATCCTGTGAAGTTCCTCATCATTATAAAGTTTTCTCATTATTATAAAGTTTTAATCAACTTTTGCTGGTTTATGATTTCTTCAAACTTCAACTTCAAAATCCATTCCTGCCAGTCCAGTACCTTTCTTTCTTAATTGTCCCATAGTGTTTTTGTTTCAGAGTTACAAAGCCAGCCCTTACCTTTTTTTACTTAGCTCTTCCAGCCTATTAACTTTAAGGATGTTGAAATGTCTTGTGATTTTTTTTTTGTAATTCTCTATAAATTGTTTACTTTTTCCTCCCTCATTTAATTACTCCAACTAGTCATATTGATCCTTTATTATACTTTATCTCTGTCAATATAGATTCTGTTTGTGTTCACTTATTACAAATTAAGATTTCTTTTCCTGTTATATAATCTTTAATATGATTAACCACTCTAGTTCATACTCCCTTTCTGTTAGTTGTGAATCTCTGAAATGCTTAAAACTCAGTCCTAACTTTTCTCTAGTTATATCTCAGTAAATTTTATGGTTATATGGAAGGCAGAGTTTAAGGGTCGGCACAACATTGTGGGCTGAAGGGCCTGTACTGTGCTGTACTATTCTATGTTCAATGTGATCCTCACTAAATCTGCTAGGTCACAGTGACTTATTGCCCTTGGTTCCTCTTTATTACGATTGTGTGCATTGTCATACAGACTGATTGCAAAGGATGATATTAATCGTGGCTTTGCTGGCAGTTTGCTTTGTGCCTGCAGCTCAAATGGATTTGATGGGTGAAAGTGTGAGGATATTTGTTTGCTATCCTGCAAAGATGGATATGTTTTGTGTATTCGCAAGACTGGTAAGCAGTTGCCTATGCTGTGCATAATTATTTTGTGAATCAACACAAGATTTACAATGGAATGCTCTTGGAAAACATGGTTTAAAAAAAAAGCATTGGACAAGTCAGAAAAGCTACTTTGGCAATGTTTTAGAAGTAATTTATTTTGTTTTCGGCTGCTCAGGGCACATGCAAGACCACATTCAATTTATTTGATATCTCTAATTAGATTGCCTTAATGTGTTTCCTCAGTGGAATATGCCCATGTGGACAATATTTTGCAAAGGGCTCCAAGGATGCATTTTGTCATTCGGAAGCTGCCCTTCAATCCATTGTTGGAGTTACTTTATTTTCAACAAAAGTGGAATTTTAAGGTAGAGCCCCAGATCTGCAAATGTTTCAGTGATACATCTTGCTCTGGTTGGCAATGAAAAAAGGCATATTAAAACCTTTTAGAATCACATTAGATTTTCTTTGCTCACAGTAGTGCTTGGAGATGTTCATACCTGCTGATATTGTATCTTGCCAAAACATCAGTATCAAATAGTTTTAATTAAATAGCTATAATTAACGATTACCCAATGCAAATCTATGTCATTACATAAATATTTCAAAGATTCCACCACGTTAAGGAAGCTGACTGCAAATACAATGAAGAGATTTCAACTATAATTTGTGAAGTTGCTGTAAAATAGATTGCTTCTAGAATGTCATGGACCAGGTTACTGGCTAGTGTTGTAGACAATGAGGCTTTGGTTAGGCTGAACTTGTACATTTTATTTTGTGACGAGGCCTAATATTATATAACCCCATGAATGTGATGCTGACTCCTTTTTTGCTCTTCCAGTCACCTTGAAAATGTATATAATTGTTGAAGAGAATGGCCATCAGCAGTGCCACCTGTAGCTGACAGGGTACGCACGATGAATAACATATTAATGGATAGATAGATTCAACTTTATTGTCGTGCTGAGTACAGATACAAAGGCAATGAAATGCAGAAACATCTAACCAGAAATGCAAAGAATAGTGTTATTTACAAAATAACTGCGAATAAAAAAGTAAGTGCTACAGCACACAAATATAAAAGTACTGAGACAGTACAATATGGGTGCAATACTGCTTAGCGCTGTGATGTGAGGTTCTGCAGGGTCACAGCCTCAGGAAAGAAGCTCTTCCTGTGCCTGCTGGTGCGGGAGCAGAGGCTCCTGTAGCGCATACCGGATGGGAGGAGAGTAAAAAGTCCATGGTTAGGGTGATATGCATCCTTGATAATGCTTTCTGCCCTGTCCAGGCAGCGTTTATGGGAGATGTTCTCAATGGTGGGCAATTGGGTGCCGATAATCTGCTGGGCAGTTTTCACCACACACTGGAGTGCTTTGAGGTCCGATACAGGACAATTGCCATACCACACTGAGATGCAGTTGGTGAGTATGCTCTCAATGATACAGCAGTAAAAGTCTGTCAGTATCCTGGGACAGAGGTGAGCTCTCTTGATGATCCGCAGGAAATAAAGGCACTGATGCACCTTTTTGATCAGGATGGAGGAGTTCAGGGACCAGGTGAGATCCTCGGAAATGTGGACACCAAGGAATTTGAAGCTTGATATACGCTCCACTACAGCTCCGTTGATGTAGATGGGGACATGAGTGTGGCTCCTAGCATGCCTGAGGTCCACAATGATCTCCTTGGTCTTCTGGGTGTTGAGGGCCAGGTTGTTGTCGGCACACCATGCAGCCAGGTGCTGGACCTCATTCCTGTAGGCCGTCTTGTCATCCCCTCTGATCAGGCCAACCAGCGTGGTGTCGTCTGCAAACTTGATTATGGAGTTAGAACCATGTACAGGAACGCAGTCATAGGTGAAGAGGGAGTACAGAAGAAGGCTCCGCACACAGCCTTGAGGCACGCCGGTATTCAGGGTGAGAGTGGAGGAGGGAGAGGTTGTCCATCTTAACTGATTGGGGTCTGTTAGTCAGAAAGTCCAAGGTTCAGTTGCAGAGGGATGAGCTGATACCAAGCTGGTGAAGTCTGGCGATCAGCTTGGAGGGGATCACAGTACTGAATGCCAAACCAAAGTCAATGAACAGCATTCTGACGTAAGAGTTGGGGCTGTCCGGGTGGATCGGGCAGAGTGAAGTGCTGTGGAGATGGCGTCCTCTGTTGACCTGTTGGTGTGATTGGCAAATTGATGGGGGTCCAGGGTAGTGGGCAGACAGGATTTCAGCTGTGATAGAACCAGTCTCTCAAAGCACTTTGCAATGATGGGGGTGAGTGCAACTGGGTGGAAGTCATTCAGGCCTGTGGCACTGGAATGCTTCAGCACTGGCACAATGGTGGCGAACTTGAAGCTTATGGGGACAACTTTCCCACATAGGAATAAGAGGAAAATCAGGACATCTTGATCCTCTTATGATCCGTTATTCAGATTAGGTAGATAGGTAGGTAGATACTTTTTTGATCCCAAGGAAATTACAACGTCACAGAAGCATTACTAGTGCACAGATATACAAATATTAGGAGAAGTAAGAAAGAAAAAATAAGTTACCTTAAAAATACGGTGTACAAGATTTCCAAGTCACTCTGTTAAAATGGTAGTGCAAGAAATACTGTTGTGTTATCTAGTATCGGATGCACATTCATACTGTTCAGATAAGTATTGCACAAGGTGTCCGCGATAGCAGATTGTGGTAAACAGAGCTCTGGTAAGCAGAGGTTAATAACAGTCTATGGGGGAGGGGAGGAGAGGGAGTCATCACTTCCCCAGCTATAGGTTGACTCATTATAGAGCCTAATGGCTGAGGGTAAGAATAACTTTATATAGAGCTCTTTGGAGCTGCTCTGTTGTCTTGGCCTATTACTGAAAGTGCTCCTCTATTCAGCCAAGGTGGCATGCAGAGGGTGAGAAACATGGTCCAGAATTGCCAGGATTTTCCGTAGGGTCCTTCGTTCTACCACAGCCTCCAGTATATCTAGTTTGACTCCTATAACCGAGCCAGCCTTTCTAATCAGTTTATTGAGCCTGTTAATGCCATTGCCCCAGCACAGCACCACACAGAAGAATGCACTGGCGACAACAGACTGGTAGAGCAGGTGACGGAGAGACTCAGTCCTGACTGCTGGTCAGGACCCTTGATTGACATTACCACTCTCTACCCCAGAGTGAACAAATGTCCTTTCCTTTCCCCGTAAAGAATAACTTGTATCACGAGCTGCCTAGTTTCAGTAACTGATTCCACAAAGGCCACTTTAGTCTATACATTCTTGCACTTAGACCAAAAAGGAATAGAAATAGGATGTACTGCACAATAACTCTAATTATTTTTCCCCACAGAACTTTATACATTAACTTAAATTAAAATGCTATTTTCTCTGTTTGTTGAACTTTTTTGTTCAGGACTCCAAACTTCTTCATTACTAATGTTTATAAGCATTGCTGAACAATAAGGTGTCCATGTGATTTACATACATGGAGTACTGAAATATATTGAGTCTGAACTTTTGAAGGGATTATAATATAATTTATTATATTATAAATTTGAAATTTCAGATGATCTTGATTAGTTTAGTAGTAATTCAAGGCAGTTTATTCAATTGCTCAAGCTTATTTAAAACTACGAAGATAGTTGTACTTTCTTTCATAAGTCGGTTTATATTTGGCAGTGGAATCATTGGATTTGAATAGTGGCAAAGATGGATGCAGAAGGTCCAAGTAAATGGTTCAAGTCAGGCAAGAAATAAATATTTGAAAAAAAGGAATATTGCATGGACGACACAAACGTGAGGAATTCTGCAGATGCTGGAAATTCAAGCAACACACATCAAAGTTGCTGGTGAACGCAGCAGACCAGGCAGCATCTCTAGGAAGAGGTACAGTCGACATTTCGGGCCGAGACCCTTCGTCAGGACTAACGAAGGGTCTCAGCCTGAAACGTCGACTGTACCTCTTCCTATGAATATTGCATGGACTATCTTTAGAACTGAAATAATTTGGGTGCATTGAAAAGTTCTGCAAGTTTTCATCTTTCTCAGAAGCCACAGATTCTTCTAACTCATTACTGATAATCTTTTGAAACCCTAAGAAGCCATACATACAACATAGAATTTCACAGCTTTTGTGCCGGCCTTTTAACCTATTTCAAGATCAGTATAACCCTTCCCTTCCACATAGCTATCCAGTTTTCTTTATTCAATATGCCTGAGTCTCTTCAACGTATCTGTTTTACCACCTCCCTAGCAGTGCCTACCCCTCTCTGTGTGGAAAAACCTACCTCTGGTATCCTCCTTTTACTTAACTCCAATCGCCTTAAATTATGCCCTCTCATATCAGCCTTTGCTGTCCTGGGAAACAGATGCTTGTTGTCTGTATATATACCTTTTGTCATCTTACACACCTCTGACCGTCCTCCTTCACACCAAAGACAAAAGCCATAGCTCGCCTAACCTTTCTTCTGAAGACATGCTCTCTAATCCAGGAAGCATCCTGATAAATCTCCTCTGCGTCCTCTCTAAGGTTTCCTCATTCTTCCTATAATGAGGCAACCAGAAATCAACACATCAGAGTTTTATAGAGTTGCAATATTACCTTGAAAAGCTTGAACTCAACCCCTCGACTAATGAAGGCCAACACACCATATGCCTTCTCAACCACTCTATCAACTTGCTTGTCAACTTTGAGGGGTCTGTGGACATGGATCCCAAGATCTTTCTGTTCCTCCACACTTTTAAGAATCCTGCCATTAACCCTGTACTCTTCCTTCAAGTTCAACCTTCCAAAATATATCACTTTATACTTCTCTGTATTGAACCCCATCTGCCACTTCTCAGCCCAGCTCTGCATCTTATCAATATCCTATTGTTGGGCCCCGGAACAGATATCTGTGGAACACTACTAATTATGGTCCACCTTCTGTCGGCAAGCCAACTCAAAATCCACACAACCAAGTTTCCCTGGGTCACATGCCTGCCGACTTCCTAAATGAGCTTACCAAGTGAACCATGTTGAACTCCTTACCAAAATCCATACAGTCCACATCCACTGCTCTACCTACATCAATTTGTTTTGTTACTTCCTCAAAAAAATCAATCAGGCTTGTAAGGCATTGCCTGCGTCACACTTAGCCATGCTAACTATCTCTAATTGGACTATGCTTCTCCAAATATTTGTAATTCCTGTCCCTAAGAGTCCTCTCCAAAAGTTTGTCCTCCACTGATAGGAGACTCACTAATCTTTAATTTCCAGGAATATCCCTATTACCTTTCTTGAACAAAGGAATGACATTTGCCACCCTCCAACCTTTTGGTATTACTTCTGCGGCCAGTGCAGATGCAAAGATAATCAGCAAAGGCACCACAATCTCCTCCATCGCTTCTGGTAGTAAACCGGGGTGTATCCCAGCTGCCCACAGGGACTATCTATCTTCATGTTTTTCAAAAATTCCAGCACATTTTTTTTTATTAATCATGACATGTTCCAGCATATTAGCCTGTTCTAAGCTTAAGCTTACCTCACATTCATCAAGCTCCCTCTCAATGGTGAATCTTGAAGCTAAGCATTCATTAAGGAGCTCCCTGACTTCCTCTGACTCCAAGTATGTTTTCTCTTTCATCTCTGATCAGTCCTACCTTCACTCTAGTCATCCTCTTGTTCTTCACAAGTGTAGAATACCTTGACCATTTCCTTAATCCTGCTCACCAAGGCCTTCTCACGTTCCCTTCTAGCTCTGCTGAATACCTTCTTAAACTCCTTTCTGGCTACCTTATAGGTATCAAGACTTTATCCTTGCTTCTAAACTTTAAGTATGCTTCCTTCTTACTCTTGAAAAATAAGACCACATTGTTGCTACACAGGATGTAATACTACATGATTCATATTATCCATGTGTCTCACTGAGACATTCGGCAATTCATTCTTATTTAATCACTTATTTTTTGCACTGAAAAGTATCTATTAAATGATTCCCTGGCTTTACAGGCAGTGGCTTCGAAACTGAACCACGTAGCACATATTTTTGAATGTAGCAAGTGATAAAATTGTTTTTAAAATAGACTGGAGCTAAGAACAGCACCTTCCAATGTGCAAAGTAACACTGAGCTGCGTGTTAGTATATAGCAACTGGTTACACATGGTTGCTAGGCATGCAGCAATGATGTAAATAGCCATGCGATACGTAAGACATTGGAGCAGATTAGGCCATTTGACCCATCGAGTCTGCTCCACCAATGCATCATGGCTGATTTATTATCCCTCTTAACTCCATTCTCCTGTCTTATCCCCGTAACCTTTGATACCCTCATTAATCAAGAACCTAACAACCTCCACCTTAAATATACCCAATGACTTGGTCTGTACTATCATTTGTGGCAGAATTCCAAAGATTCACCACCCACTGACTAAAGAAATTGTTGCAGTATTCTTCTATATTGATGAACTTCAATTCTGAAGCTGTACCCTCTGGTCCTAGAATTCCCCATTATAGGAACCATCCTCTCCACATCCACTCTATCTAGGCCTGTCAGCATTTAATAGACCAGTGAGATTCCCCCTCATTTTTCTAAACTTCAGTGAGTTACAGGCCCAGAGCCACCAAACGATCTTCATTTGGTAACCCTTTTATTCCTGGGATTATTTTTGTGAACCTCCTCCTGTCCAATGCCTGCACATATTTTCTTAGATAAGAGGCCCAAAACTGCACACACTGCTCCAAGCGTGGTCTGAACCATGCCTTATTAAGCCTCAGCATTACATTCTTGCTTTTGTATTTAATCAGAATCAGAATCAGGTTTATTATCACCGGCATGTGACGTGCAATTTGTTAAGATAGTAGCAGCAGTTCAAGGCAATACAGAACCTAGCAGAGAAAAAAATAATAAATAAAATAAACAAGTAAATCAATTTCATATATTGAATCGATTTTTAGAAAGTGCAAAAACAGAAATACTGTATATTTAAAAAAAAAGTGAGGTAGTGTCCAAAGATTCAATGTCCATTTAGGAATCAGATGGCAGAGGGAAAGAAGCTGTTCCTGAATCACTGAGTGTGTGCCTTCAGGCTTCTGTACCTCCTACCTGGTGGTAACAGTGAGAAAAGGGCATGCCCTGGATGCTGGAGGTCCTTAATAATGGACACTGCCTTTCTGAGACACCGCTCCCTGGAGATGTCCTGGGTACTTTGTAGGCCAGTACCCAAGATGGAGCTGTCTAGATTTACAACTCTCTGCAGCTTCTTTCGGTCCTGTGCAGTAGCCCCTCCAAACCAGACAGTGATGCAGCCTGTTAGAATGCCTTCCATGGTACAACTATAGAAGTTTTTGAGTGTACTTGTTGACATGCTAAATCTCTTCAAACTCCTAATAAGTATAGCCACACTGACTTGCCTTCTTTATGACTACAGCAATATGTTGGGACCAGGTTAGATCCTCAGAGATCTTGACACCCAGGAACTTGAAGCTGCTCACACTCTCTACTTCTGATCTATGAGTATTGGTATGTGTTCCTCTGTCTTACCCTTCCTGAAGTCCACAATCAGCTCTTTCATCTTACTGACGTTGAGTGCCAGGTTGTTGCTGCAGCACCACTCTACTAGTTGGCATATCTCCCTCCTGTACGCCCTCTTGTCACCACCTGAGATTCCACCAACAATGGTTGTATCATCAGCAAATTTATAGATGGTATTTGAGCTATGCCTAGCCACACAGTCATGTGTACACAGAGAGCAGAGCAATGGACTAAGCACACAACCTGAGATTCCACCAGTGTTGATCGTCAGTGAGGAGGATATGTTATCAGCAATCCGCACAGATTGTGGTCTTCTGGTTAGGAAGTTGAGGATCCAATTGCAGAGGGAGGTACAGAGGCCCAGGTTCTACAACTTCTCAATCAGAATTGTGGGAATGATGGTATTAAATGCTGAGCTATAGTCGATGAACAACATCCTGACGTAGGATTTTTGTGTTGTCCAGGTAGTCTAAAGCCGTGTGTAGAGCCATTGAGATTGCATCTGCCGTTGACCTATTCTGGTGATTGGCAAATTGCAATGGGTCCAGGTCCCTGCTGAGGCAGGAGTTCAGTCTCGTCATGACCAACCTCTCAAAGCATTTCATCATTGTCAATGTGAGCGCTACTGGGTGATAGTCATTAAGGCAGCCCACATTATTCTTCTTAGGCACTGCTATAATTGTTGCCTCTTTGAAGTAAGTGGGAACTTCTGCCCGTAGCAGTGAGAGGTTGAAAATGTCCTTGAATACTCCTGCTAGTTGGTTGGCACAGGTTTTCGGAGCCTTACCAGGTACTCCATTGGGACCTTCCGCCTTGCGAGGGTTCACTCTCTTTAAAGACAGCCTAACATTGGCCTCTGAGACAGAGATCACAGGTGCAGTAGGGATCTTCACAATTGTAGTTGTGTTCTCCCTTTCAAAGCGTGCATAGAAGGCGTTGAGTTCATCTGGTAGTGAAGCATCGCTGCCATTCATACTGTTGGGTTTCGCTTTGTAGGAAGTAATGTCTTGCAGACCCTGACAGCGTTGCTGTGCATCTGATGTCGCCTCTAAAATCCGCTCAAAATGAATGTTAACATTGCATTTGTCTTCCTTACCACCGACTCAACCTGCAAGTAAA
This sequence comes from Mobula hypostoma, assembly GCF_963921235.1. Classification (NCBI taxonomy): domain Eukaryota; kingdom Metazoa; phylum Chordata; class Chondrichthyes; order Myliobatiformes; family Myliobatidae; genus Mobula; species Mobula hypostoma. The sequence goes on from NC_086098.1 coordinate 39,339,042, forward strand.
CCTTTAGAGAATCCTGCACAAGGAATCTCAAGACCCCTTACACCTTTGATTTTTAAATTTAGAAAGTAGCTACATCTTTATTCCATCTGCCAAAGTGTATGACCGTACACTTCCCTATACTATATTCCATCTACCATTTCTTTGTCCATTCCTTGTCTAAGTCCTTCTGAAGCCACCCTATTTCCTCAACACTACATGTCCCTCCACCTATTTTCGTATCATCCACAAACGTGGCCACAAAGACATCAATGCCTTCATCAAAATCATTGACATATAACATGAAATTCTGACCCCTGCAGCAAACTACATCACCGGCAGGCTACCAGAAAAGGTAGCCTTTATTTCTACTTTTTTGCCTTCTGTCAGTCATCCAATCTTCTATCCATGCTAGTCCTGTAATGCCATGGGCTCTTATCTTCTTAAGCAGCTTTAAGTATGGCACCTTGTCAAAACCCTGCTGAAAATTCAAAAAACAATATCCATTGACTCTCCTTTGTCTTCCTGCCTGTTACTTCCTCAAATAATTCCCTTAGATCTGTCAGGCAAGATTTCTTCTTTAGAAAACCATGCTGATTTTGGCCTATTTTATCATATGCCTCCAAATACTCTGAAACCTCATCCTTAATAGACTCCAGCATCTTTCCAACCACTGAGGTCAGGCTAACTGGCTCATAATTTTCTTTCTTCTACCTCATTCCTTTCTTAAAGAGTGAAGTGACATTTGCAATTTTCCAGTCTTCAGGAACCATTCCAGAATCTAGCAATTCTTGACAGATCACCACTAATGCCTCTAAATCTCTTCAGCGATCTCTCTCAGAACCCTAGGGGGCAGTCTATCTGGTACAGTTGAATTATTTAGCTATAGATCTTTCAGCTTTGCAAGCACCTTCTCCTTAGGGGGAGGAGGAGCAGCCAGAAGTCTTGGTACATATTGGCAGAAAAGGTGACATGGTCCTGAAGAGGGATTTTAGGGAGCTGGGTACATAGCTGGAAAAACAGGACCTCTAGATTAGTAATCTCTGGATTGCTGCCTGTGCCATACGCCAGTGAGGGTCAGAACAGGATAATTTGACTGGGGAACTGGTGCAGGGGCTGGAGTTCAGATATATGGTTCATTGGGATCTCTTTTGGGGAATGTATGACCTGTACAAAAGGGATCAATTACAGCTGAACCCAAAGGGGACCAATATCCTTTGGGCGGGTTTGCTAGAGTTGTTCGGAAAGTTTAAACTAATTTGGGAGGGATGGGAACTGGAGTGATAGCGGATGAGGTAGTTGGTTTACAAACAGAAGCAAAGTGTACTGAGACTCCTAACAAAGAGAGGCTGATGATAGGGAAAAATTGCAATCAACAGGATAAAATGCAACGTAAGAGGGGGATAAAATCAAAAAGGGTGAATATAGGACTAAAGGTGTCATATTTGAATGCAGGCAGTATACAGAATAAGGTAGATGAACTTGCAGCACATTTACAGATTGGCATGTATGATGTAGTAGGTATCACCAAATCATGGCTGAAAGATGATTATCTCTGGGAGCTTAACATCCAAGGATACACATTGCATCAAAAGGCAAGTAGGCAGAAGGGATGGTATGTTGGTAAAAAAAAAAAATGAAATTAAATCATTAGAAAGAGGTGACATGTGGTGGGAAGGTGTTGAATTGTTGTGGGTAGAGCTAAGGAACTGCAAGTGTAAAAAGACCCTGATGGAAGTTTTATACAGACACCAAAACAGGAGTTAGGATGTGGTGTACAAATTACAACAGGAGCTAAAAAATGTATGCCAGGAGGGCAATGTTACAATACTCTTGAGGGATTTCAGTACGCAGGTAGACTGGGAAAATAAGGTTGGTGCTGGATCCCAAGCGGGAGAATTTCTAGAATGCCTACAAGATGGCTTTTTAGAGCAGCTCATGGTTGACCCCACTATGGGATCAGCTAGTCTGGATTGGATGCTGTGCAATGAACCTGATTTGATTAGTGAGCTTAAGGTAAAGGAGAGGGCATACAAGGAAGCAAAAATTAGTGGGAAGACAGAGGATTGGGAAGTTTTTAAAACCTTACAAAAGGAAACCAAGAAGGTCATTAAGAGGGAAAAGATTAACTTTGAAAGGAAGCTAGGAATTAAGATCAACGAGGATACTATAAGTTTTTTCAAGTATATAGAGTAAAAGACAGGTGAGAGTAGATATATGACCGATAGAAAATGATGCTGGAGAAATTGTAATGGGAGATAAGGAGATGGCAGAGGAACTGAACGAGTATTTTGCATCAGTCTTCACTGGGGAAGACATCAGTAGTACACCGGACACTCAAGGGTGGCAGGGAAGAGAAGTGTGCGCAGTCACAATTATGACAGAGAAAGTACTCAGGAAGCTGAATAGTCTGAAAGTAGATAAATCTCTCGAACCAGATGGAATGCACCCTTGTGTTCTGAAGGAAGTAGCTGTGGAGATTGCGGAGGCATTAGTGATGATCTTTCAAAAGTCGATAGATTCTGGCATGGTTCCGGAGGACTGGAAGATTGCAAATGTCACTCCGCTATTTAAGAAGGGGGCAAGGAAGCAAAAAGGAAATTATAGACCTGTTAGCTTGACATCGGTGGTTGGGAAGTTGTTGGAGTCGATTGTCAAGGATGAGGTTACAGAGTACCTGGAGGCATATGACAAGATAGAGAGAACTCAGCATGGATTCCTTAAAGGAAAATCCTGCCTGACAAATCTGTTACAATTTTTTGAGGAAATTACCAGTAGCCTAGACAAGGGAGATGCAGTGGATGTTGTATATTTGGATTTTCAGAAGGCCTTTGACAAGGTGCCACACATGAGGCTACTTAACAAGATAAGGGCCCATGGAATTATGGGAAAGTTACATACGTGGATAGAGCGTTGGCTGATTGGCAGGAAACAGAGAGTGGGAATAAAGGGATCCTATTCTGGTTGGCTGCCGATTGGCAGTGGTGTTCCACAGGGGTCCATGTTGGGGCCGCTTCTTTTGTACATCAACGATTTGGATTATGGAATAGATGGCTTTGTGGCTAAGTTTGCTGATGATACGAAGATAGGTGGAAGGGCCGGTAGTGCTGAGGAAACGGAGAGTCTGCAGAGAGACGGATAGATTGGAAGAATGGGCAGAGAAGTGGCAAATGAAGTACAATGTTGGAAAGTGTATGGTTATGCACTTTGGCAGAAAAAATGAACGGGCAGACTATTATTTAAATGGGGAAAGAATTCAAAGTTCGGAGATGCAACGGGACTTGGGAGTCCTCGTACAGGATACCCTTAAAGTTAACCTCCAGGTTGAGTCAGTAGTGAAGAAAGTGAATGCAATGTTGGCATTCATTTCTAGAGGAATAGAGTATAGGAGCAGGGATGTGATGTTGAGGCTCTATAAGGCGCTGGTGAGACCTCACTTGGAGTACTGTGGGCAGTTTTGGTCTCCTTATTTAAGAAAGGATGTACTGACGTTGGAGAGGGTACAGAGAAAATTCACCAGAATGATTCCAGGAATGAGAGGGTTAACATATGAGGAACGTTTGTCTGCTCTTGGACTGTATTCCTTGGAGTTTAGAAGAATGAGGGGAGACCTCATAGAAACATTTCGAATGTTGAAAGGCATGGACAGAGTGGATGTGGCAAAGTTGTTTCCCATGATGGGGGAGTCTAGTACGAGAGGGCATGACTTAAGGATTGAAGGGCGCCCATTCAGAACAGAAATGCGAAGAAATTTTTTTAGTCAGAGGGTGGTGAATCTATGAAATTTGTTGCTATGGGCAGCAGTGGAGGCCAAGTCATTGGGTGTATTTAAGGCAGAGATTGATAGGTATCTGAGTAGCCAGCGCATCAAAGGTTATGGTGAGAAGGTGGGGGAGTGGGACCAAATGGGAGAATGGATCAGCTCATGATAAAATGGCAGAGCAGAATTGATAGGCTGAATGGCTGACTTCTGCGCCTTTGTCTTATGGTCTTATGAAAGTTAGGGTCAAGTGATCATAATAAGATAGAATTCATCTTACTATTTGAGAGGGAGAAGTTAAAGTCAGATATATCAGTATTACAGTGGAGTAAAGGGAATTACAGGGGAATGGGAGAAGAGCTGGCCAAAATTGATTGGAAGAGAACACTAGCAGGGGATGACAGCAGAGCAGCAATGGCTGGAATTCCTGGAAGCAATTCAGAGGTGCAGGATATGTACGTCCCAAAAACAAAGAAATATTCTTAAGGCAAGATGACCAATAACAAAAGCCAAAGAGAGGGCATGTAATAGAGCAAAAATTAGAGAAGTGGGAGGCCTTTAAAAACCAACAGAAGGCAACTAAAAAAGTCATTAAGAAGGAAAAGATGGAATACGAAGGTAAGCTCACCGATAATATTAAACAGACTATTAATGTTCTTCAGATACATAAAGTGTAAAGGAGAACGTGGGCACGTGGCCAAGTGGTTAAGGCATTGGACTAGTGACCTGAAGGTCATGAGTTCGAGACCCAGCCGAGGCAATGTGTGTTGTGTCCTTGAGCAAGGCACTTAATCACACATTGCTCTGCGACGACACCGGTGCCAAGCTGTATGGGTCCTAATGCCCTTCCCTTGGACAACATTGGTGTCGTGGAGAGGGGAGACTTGTAGCATGGGCAACTGCTGGTCTTCCATACAACCTTGCCCAGGCCTGCGCCCTGGAGAGTGAAGACTTTCCAGGCGCAGATCCTTGGTCTTGCAAGACTAATGGATGCCTTTACTTTAAAGGAGAAGTGAGAGCAGATACAAGACTGTTGGAAAATGATGCTGGAGAGGCAGTAATAAGGGACAAGAGAATGGCGTACGCACCAAATAAGTATTTTGCATTATTCTTCACTGTGGAAGTTTGCCAGAGGTTATGAGAGTGGCAGCAGGTATAAGTGTGTGAAGTTGCTAGGGAGAAGGTTTAGAAAAGTGGAAGGTCTGAAGGTTGATACATCACCTGGATCAGATGGTATACACCCCAGGGTTCTGAAGATGGTGGCTGAAAATTGTGGAGACATTAGTAATGATCTTTCAAGAATCAATTGATTCTGGCATGGGTCCGGAAGAATGGAAAATTGCAAATGTCACTCTACTCTTCAAGAAGATAGATCAGTTAGTCTGACCTAAGTGGTTGGGAAGATGTTGGAATCCATTGTTAAGAACGAGGTCTGAGGGTACTTGGAGGCACATGATAAAATAGGCCATAGTGAACAACTTTGGGCCCTTCATCTTAGAAAAGATGTGCTGACATTGGAGAGGGTCCAGAGGAGGTTCACGAGGAAGATCCCAGGAATGAAAGGGTTATCATACGAGGAACATTTGAAGGCTCTGGGTCTGTACTCACTAGAATTCAGAAGGATGAGGGGGGAGTCATTGAAAGCTTTCAAATGTTGAAAGGCCTAGACAGAGTAGATGTGGAAAGGATATTTTCCATGGTGGGAGAGTCCAGGATAAGAGGGCACAGCCTCAGGATAGAGGGGCACCCTTTCAAAACAGAGATGCAGAGAAATTTCTTAAGCGAGGTGAATTTGTGGAATTTGTTAACATGCAGCTGTGGAGGCCAGGTATTTGGGTGTATTTAAGGCAGAGATTGATACGTTCTTGATTGGACATGGCATCAAAGTTACGGGGAGAAAGCCAGGAACTAGGGTTAAGGAGGAGAAAAAAAAGGATCAGCCACGATTGAATGGTGGAGCAGACTTGATGGGCCTAATTCTGCTCCTCTGTCTTGTGGTCTTATGGACAAATCTGTTGGAATTCTTTGAAGAAATAACAAGCAGGATGGATAAAGGAGAACCAGTGGATGTTGTGTACTTGGATTTTCAGAAGGCCTTTGACAAAGTGCCACACGTGAGGCTGCTTAACAAATAGTAGCTGATTGGCAGGAGGTAAGGAATGGGAATAAAGGGAGCCTTTACTCATAGGCTGCTGGTGATTAGTGATGTTGCACTGGGGTCTGTATTGGGACCACTTCTTTTTACATTATATGTCAATGACTTGGATGACAGAATTGATGGCTTTGTGGCCAAGTTTGCAGACGATACAAAGATAAGTCGAGGGGCTATGTAGTTTTGGGGAAGTAGAGAGGCTAAAGAAGGACTTTTATTCTTTAGCTAAAGAATACTGTGTCAGGAAATGTATGGTCATGCACGTTGGTAGAAGAAATAAAAGGGTAGATTATTTTCTAAATAGAGGGAAAATTCAAAAATCTCAGGAGCAAAGGGACTTGGGAGTCCTTATGCAGGATTCCACTAAGGTTAATTTGCAGGTTGAGTCGATGGTGAGGAAGGCAAATACAGTGTTAGCATTCATTACAAGAGGACTAGAATATAAAAGCAAGGATGTAATTCTGAGGCTGTACAAGGCACTGATGAGGCGTCACTTGGAGTATTATGAGCAGTTTTGGGCCCCTTATGTAAGAAAGGATGTGCTGATTTTGGAGAGGATTCAAAGGAAGTTCACAAAAATGATTCCTGGAGTGAAAGGTTTATCATATGCGGAGTGTTTGATGGCTGTGGGGCTGAACTCACTGGAAATCAGAAGAATGAGTGGTGACCTCATTGAAATCTGTCAAATGTTTTAGAACCTTGATAGAGTGGATGTCCAGAGGATGTTTCCTCTGGTGGGGGAGTTTGCAACGAGAGGACATAGACTGAGTGCAGGGGTGTCCTTTTAGAATGGAGATGAGGAATTTCTTTAGCCAGAGAGTGGTGAATCGGTGACATTTGTAGCCTCAGGCAGCTGTGGAGACCAAGTCATTAGGTATATTTAAGGCAGAGGTAGATAGATTCTTGATTAGTCAGAGCATGAAAGGATGCAGGGAGATTGGGGCTCCAAAGCCATGATGAATTAGTGGAGCAAATTCGATGTGCCAAATGGCCTACTTCTGTTCCTATATCTTATATTCTTACGGTCTTACTAATAGCAGACAGAGCAAAGAGTTACATTATACCACAGAGGTAAAATTCAAAAGGATGAAGAATGCTGGACTGAAGTTGCTGTATTTAAGTGCGCGTAGCATTTGGAATAAGGTGGATACTTGGAGATTAATGACATAATAAGTCAAAGTCAGCATGGTTTCTGTAAAGGGAAGTCTTGTCTGAGAAATCTGTTAGAATTCTTCGAGGAAGTAACAAGCAGGGTGGACAAAGGAGAGACGGGGATGTCATTTACTTTGATTTTCAGGGGGCATTAGGAGGCCACACATGAGACCACTTAACAAGATAAACTTCTATGGCGTTACAGGAAAAGCTACTGGCATGGATAGAGGAATGGCTGACAGGCAGGAGGCAGTCGGAAGGAATAAAGGAGGCCTTTTCTGGTTGGCTGCATGTGACTAGTGGTGTTGCTCAAGGGCCAGTCTTGGGACTGATACTTTGACAAAGAAAGTAAAATGATTTGGATAATGGAATTGATGGCTTTATGGCAAAGTTTGCAGATGATGCGAAGATAGGTGGAGGGGTAGGTAGTCCTAAGGAAGCAATGTGATTGCAGCAGGACTTAGATAAATTGGAAGAATAGACAAAAAAGTTGCAGATAGAATATAGTGTTGGGAAATGGATGATAATGCATTTTGGTAAAAGGAACAATAGGTTATGAGAACACTCAGTCCTTTTTTATTGTCATTTAGAAATACATACATGTATTAAGAAATGATACAATGTTTCTCCGGAGTGATATCACAGAAAACAGGACAGACCAAAGACTAACACTGACAGAACCACATAATTATAACATATAGTTACAGCAGTGCAAAGCAATACCATAATTTGATAAAGAACAGACCATGGGCACAGCAAAAAAAAGTCTCAAGGTCCCGAGTCAATCGACTCCCGAGTCCCCAATAGCAAGTGGCAAAAGGGAGAAATTCCCTGCCATAAACCCCCAGGCACCATCAACTTGCCACTACCTTGGAAGCAGCCGACCCCAGCTGACACTGAGTCCATCCGTCCAAAAACTTTGAGCTTCCGACCGGCCTCCCCGATACAGCCTCCCGAGTGCCATCCTCTGCTGAGCGCCTTCGGCCTCTCCCTAGCCGCTGAAACACGCGAAGCCGAGGATTTCGGAGCCTTCAGCTCCGGAGATTCCAGTTACCACACAGTAGCAGCGGCAGCGAAGCGGGCATTTCAGAAGTTTTCCAGATGTTCCGCTGTGCTCTCACGTCTGTCTTCATCAAATCAGAATTGTGCATGGTCCCCTTCTTGACAGATAACAGATAGACGTCCAGCACCCCGGGCATGCCCTTATCTCACTGTTACCATCAGGAAGCAGATACAGAAGCCTGAGGCACACACTCAGTGATTCAGGAACAGCTTCTTCCCCTTTGCCATCTGATTCCTAAATGGACTTTGAAGCTTTGGACACTATCTCATTTTTTTAATATACAGTATTTCTATTTTTGCACATTTTTAATAATCTATTCAATTAACGCAATTGATTTACTTGTTTGTTTATTATTATGTTTTATTTTATTTATTTTTTTCTCTCTCTCTGCTAGATTATAGAAACATAGAAAATAGGTGCAGGAGTAGGCCATTCGGCCCTTCGAGCCTGCACCGCCATTTATTATGATCATGGCTGATCATCCAACTCAGAACCCCGCCCCAGCCTTCCCTCCATACCCCCTGACCCCCGTAGCCACAAGGGCCATATCTAACTCCCTCTTAAATATAGCCAATGAACTGGCCTCAACTGTTTCCTGTAGCAGAGAATTCCACAGATTCACCACTCTCTGTGTGAAGAAGTTTTTCCTAATCTCGGTCCTAAAAGGCTTCCCTTCTATCCTCAAACTGTGGCCCCTCGTTCTGGACTTCCCCAACATCGGGAACAATCTTCCTGCATCTAGCCTGTCCAATCCCTTTAGGATCTTATACGTTTCAATCAGATCCCCCCTCAATCTTCTAAATTCCAACGAGTACAAGCCCATTTCATCCAGTCTTTCTTCATATGAAAGTCCTGCCATCCCAGGAATCAATCTGGTGAACCTTCTTTGTACTCCCTCTATGGCAAGGATGTCTTTCCTCAGATTAGGGGACCAAAACTGCACACAATACTCCAGGTGTGGTCTCACCAAGGCCTTGTACAAGTGCAGTAGTACCTCCCTGCTCCTGTACTCGAATCCTCTCGCTGTAAATGCCAGCATACCATTCGCCTTTTTCACCACCTGCTGTACCTGCATGCCCACTTTCAATGACTGGTGTATAATGACACCCAGGTCTCGTTGCACCTCCCCTTTTCCTAATCGGCCACCATTCAGATAATAATCTGTTTTCCTATTTTTGCCACCAAAGTGGATAACTTCACATTTATCCACATTAAATTGCATCTGCCATGAATTTGCCCACTCACCCAACCTATCCAAGTCACCCTGCATCCTCTTAGCATCCTCCTCACAGCTAACACAGCTCACAGCCCAGCTTCATGTCATCCGCAAACTTGGAGATGCTGCATTTAATTCCCTCATCCAAGTCATTAATGTATATTGTAAACATATATTGTATTATGTATTGCATTGAACTGCTGCTGCTAAGTTAACAAATATTATGCCACATGCCGGTGGTAATAAACCTGTTTCTGATTCTGATAGTGCGGACTATTATCTAAATGGGAAGGAAATTCAAACATCAGAGGTGCAGAGGGACTTCGGAGTTCTTGTGCAGGACTCCCAGAAGATTAATTTACAGGTTGAGCCTGTGGTAAAAAAAAAGGCAAATGCAATGTTGGTATATATTTCAAGGGTAATAAAATATAAAAGCAAGGAGATAATGCTGAGGTTTTAAAAGACATTAATCAGGCTGCTTTTGGAGTACCATCAACAACGTTGGGCCCCACATCGCAGAAAGAATGTGTTGTCATTGGAGAGAACCCAGAGGAGGGTCATGAGGATGATTCTGGGAATGAAGGGGTTAACACGAGGAGTGTTTGGCAGCTTTGGAACTGTACTCACTGGAATTTAGAAGAATGTGAGGGGGATCTTGTTGAAAAGGACTCGTCATCATCGGTAGGTCGCATCTGGAATTTCCAGTTGGCAGATGATCTCCAGTCGGAGGAGGAGGAAAAGATGGCGGCGCGACGCAGCTTGCGCGGCAACTCTGGTGAATGATATCTGTAATCTGTCAAGTAGGGTGCCATGCACAATCCTGATTTGATGGAGACAGACGTGAGAGAACGGAGGAACATCTGGAGAAACTAATGAAATGCCTTTTTCGCTGCCCCTGTTACTGTGTGATCCAGAATCTCCAGAGGGGAAGGCCCCGAGTCCTCAGCTTTGCTTGTTGCTCAGCGGCCGGGACGGGTCAAAGCACTTGGCCGAGATGGTGCTCGGTGTCGAAGGGCTAGTCGGAGGCTCGAAGTTTTCGGATGGACTCAGAGTCGGCTGTGGTCGGGTGCTTCCAATGCATCGACAGTTGTTGGTGCCTGGAGGTTTACGGCAGGGAGAGTTTCTCCCTCTGCCGCCTGCTATCGGGACTATCGGGCGTCGATCGGAACTTTAAGACTTTTGTTTTTACCGTTCCCATGGTCTGCTCTTTATCAAATTATGGTATTGCTTTGCACTGCTGTAACTATATGTTATAATTATGTGGTCTTGTCAGTGTTAGTCTTTGGTTTGTCCTGTTTTTTCTGTGATATCACTCTGGAGGAACATTGTATCATTTCTTAATGCATGCAAGCATGCATTTCTAAATGACAATCAATGAGGACTGAGTGTCCTCATAATCTAATCTCCCTCCACACCGCTTTGACATATTGGGAAATCATGTTCGTGGCAGATTACAGCAGTGGTTTGTCTTTGCCTTCTGCCTGGTGAGTTTAAAGAGATCACCACCTCTTCCAGTGGATGACCAGGACGTCTAAGTGCCTTGTTGTAGTCTTAGCACTCCCTAACGCCTGCTGGCCTGCCTTCTTGACCATTGGACCATTAGTTGGAAAGGACTAGATAGGGTGGACGTGGAGAGGATGTGTAAAGCAGAAGTTGATAGTTTCCTGATTGATCAGGGCAACAAAGGTTATGGCGAGAAGGCAGGTGCATGGGGTAGTATGGGATCCGGGATCAGCCATGATGGAATGCGGAGCAGTTTTGATAGGCTGAATGGCTTAATGCTGCTCCCTTTTATGGTCTCCTAAGGGTTCTTTTACCTTAACCTCACTAATCAAAATCATGGTCATTACACAACAACCAATCCAGATTTGCCATTCCCCTAATGGGCTCAAAGACAAGATGCTCTAAAATGCCTTCTTGTTGGCATTCTACAAATTGGAATCTGGCACCAATCTGATTTTCCCAATCTACCTGCATATTGAAATCCCCCATTGCAACCTTGGGGCTGTTTCCATATCTTTTATATCTCCCATTGTAATTTATATCCCACATGCTGGCTACTGATGGGAGGCCTGTATTTAACTCCCATTAGGGTCTTTTTACCCTTGCAGTTTCTTAACTCTTTCTAAGGATTTGATTTCTTTTTTTTTAAACCAACAGAGCCACCCACCCACCACCTCTGCCTACCTGCCTGTCCTTTCAAGACAATATATAACCTTGGATGTTAGGTTCCCAACTGTGAACTTCTTTCAGCCATGATCCAAGATGGCCATAACATCATACTTGCCAATCTCTAACTGCACTATAAGATCATCTACCTTGTTCAAAATACTGTGTGCATTCTAATATAACACCTTCAGTCCTGTAATCTTCACCTTCTTCTATTTTGGGACGCTGTTACACTTTAACTCATCCCACTCACAAAATAATCTGCAGATGCTGGGATCAAAGCAACACTCACAACACGCTGGAGGAACTCAGCAGGTCAGGCAGCATCCGTGGAAAAGATCGGTCCACGTTTCGGGCCGGAACCCTTCGTCAGGACCTGTGCAACAGTATCCTGATAAAGGGTTCCGGCCCGAAACGTCGACCGATCTTTTCCACGGATGCTGCCTGACCTGCTGAGTTCCTCCAGCGTGTTGTGAGTGTCACTCATCCCACTGACTGCAATTCTGCCCTACCATCTTCACAGTCTCACTACCCATCGCATCTACTTGTATACCAACTGCCCCACCCTTAGCCCGATCACTCCGGTTCCCATCTCTCTGCCAAATTAGCTTAAACCAACGGCTCTAGCAAACCTGTCCACAAAGTTAATGGTCCCTGTTGGATTCATGTGTAACCCATCCTTTTTGTACAGGTCGTACCTTCCTCAGAAGAGATCCGAATGATCCAGAAATCTGAAACCCTGTCCACTGCACCAGTTCTATAGCTGCACCTTCATCTGCCAAATTATCCTATTTTTACCTTCACTGGCACATGACACAGCCAGATCCAAAGACTGCTACCCTGGAAGTCTTGCTTACAGCTTTCTGCCTAATTCCCTATATTCTCTCTTCAGGACCTCTGCCTTTTCCCTACCTATGTCATTGGTACTAATATGCACCATGACTTCTGGCTAATGCCCTCTTCCTTTAGAATGCTGGGGCCCCAAACGGAGTCATCTCTGACCCTGACACCTGGGAGGCAACATACCATCTGGGTGTCTCTTTCAGATCCACAGAATCTGATTTCTGCTCCTTTAATTATGGACATCGATAGGATGCAGAACTGGGCTGAGAAGTGGCAGATGGAGTTCAACCCAGGTAACTGTGAAGTGGTTCATTTCAGTAGGTCAAATTTGAAGACAGAATATAATATTAATGGTAAGACTCTTGGTAGTGTGGAGGATCAGCGAGATCTTGCTGTCCATAAGACACTCAAAGCTGCTGCACAGGTTGACAATGCTGTTAAGAAGGCGTAGGGTGTGTTGGCCTTCATCAACCGTGGGATTGAGTTCAAGAGCCGTGAGGTAATGTTACAGCTATACAAGACCTTAGTTAGACCCCACTTGGAGTACTGTGTTCAGTTCTGGTCACCTCGTAACAGGAAGGATGTGGATGTTATAGGGAAACTGTACAGAAGATTTACAACGATGTTGCCCAGATTGGACAGCATGCCTTATGTGAATAGAAACATAGAAAATAGGCGGAGTAGGCCATTCGGCCCTTTGAGCCTGCACCGCCATTCAGTATGATCATGGCTGATCATCCAACTCAGAACCCTGTACCTGCCTTCCCTCCATACCCTCTGATCCCTTTAGCCACAAGGGCCATATCTAACTCCCTCTTAAATATAGCCAATGAACTGGCCTCAACTGTTTCCTGTGGCAGAGAATTCCACAGATTCACCACTCTCGGTGTGAAGAAGTTTTTCCTAATCTCGGTCCTAAAAGGCTTCCCCTTTATCCTCAAACTGTGACCCCTCGTTCTGGACTTCCCCAACATCGGGAACAATCTTCCTGCATCTAGCCTGTCCAATCCCTTTAGGATTTTATATGTTTCAATAAGATCTCCCCCTCAATCTCCTAAATTCCAATGAGTATAAGCCTAGTCGATCCAATCTTTCATCATATGAAAGTCCTGCCATCCCAGGAATCAATCTGGTGAACCTTCTTTGTACTCCTTCTATGGCAAGGAGGTCTTTCCTCAGATTAGGGGACCAGAACTGCACACAATACTCCAGGTGTGGTCTCACCAAGGCCTTGTACAAGTGCAGTAGTACCTCCCTGCTCCTGTATTCGAATCCTCTTGCTATGAATGCAAGCATACAATTTGACTTTTTCACCACCTGGTGTGCCTGTATGCCCACTTTCAATGACTGGTGTATAATGACACCCAGGTCTTGTTGCACCTCCCCTTTTCCTAATCGGCCACCATTCTGATAATAATCTGTTTTCGCCACTAAAGCGGATAACCTCACATTTATGCACATTAATTGCATCTGCCATGAATTTGCCCACTCACCTAACCTATCCAAGTCACCCTGCATCCTCTTAGCATCCTCCTCACAGCTAACACTGCTGCCCAGCTTCGTGTCATCCGCAAACTTAGAGATGCTGCATTTAATTCCCTCATCCAAGTCATTAATATATATTGTAAACAACTGGGGTCCCAGCACTGAGCCTTGCGGTACCCCACTAGTCACTGCCTGCCATTCTGAAAAGGTCCCGTTTATTCCCACTCTTTGCTTCCTGTCTGTCAACCAATTCTCTATCCACATCAATACCTTACCCCCAATACCATGTGCTTTAAGTTTGCACACTAACCTCCTGTGTGGGACCTTGTCAAAAGCCTTTTGAAAATCCAAATATACCACATCCACTGGTTCTCCCCTATCCACTCTACTAGTTACATCCTCAAAAAATTCTATGAGATTGAGGTTGAGTGAACTTGGCCTTTATTCCTTGGAGCGACGGAGGATGAGAGGTGACCTGATAGAAGTGTATAAGATGATGACAGGCATTGATCATGTGGATAGCCAGAGGCTTTTTCTGAGGGCTGAAATGGCTAACATGCAGGGGCATAGTTTTAAGGTGCTTGGAAGTAGGTACAAGGGGGATGTCAGAGGTAAGTTTTCAAACAGAGAGTGGTGGATGCGAGAAATACACTGCTGGCGAAGGTGGTGGAGGCGGATACAATAGGGTCTTTTAAGAGACTCTTAGATAGGTACATGGAACTTAGAAAAATTGAAGGCTAGGTAGTAGGGAGATTCTAGGCAGCTTCTAGAGTAGATTACATGGTCAGCACACCATTGTGGGCCAAATGGCCAATAATGTGCTGTAGATTTTCTATGACTCATTTATCACTACTGCACTCCTCTTCTCCCCCCTTACTTCCTGAGCCACAGAGCCTGAATCAGCCCCTGCGGCTTCCCCCGGTTAGTCATTCCCCCCCTACGTCCCAACAGTATCCAAAGTGGTATACTTATTACTGAGAGGAATGGCCGCAGGGGTACTCTGCATTGGCTGCCTAATCACTTTCTGTCTCCCAACAGTCATCCAGGTATCTGCAATATAGGGGTGACTACCTCCCTTTAGCTCCTATCTATCACCTTCTCATTCTCCCGTATGAGCTGAAGGTCATTCAGGTTCAGTTTCAGTTCTTTAACACTGTTCTAAGGAGCTGCAGCTCAATGCACTTCATGCAGATGTAGTTATCAAGGAGACTACATCTCATACAAAGAACATACCACTACTTCTGAACCTATTCTCAGCACATTGGCTATGTACTAACAGAAAAGAATTGCTATAAATTTACTTGGAACCTCCACCTGCAGTTGCTCAAACCTGTTGAGCCAAAACTAGACCACTGTAACACTGCCCTTTCCAACAATGGCCGCTCCACTTACACCTCCTTTCTTTTTATTGGCCCTGCACTCCTTGCAACCGAAAAGCACCCGATCTCTTTTTAAGCCCCACACTGTGTCACCAACAAATGACATACATTTGATGCCATTGCTGTAAATACTAGAATGTGAACTGGTGATAATGTAAGAGTATGCATTCGCCCAGGAAATCAGGTATTATTGGAAAAGGCACACTGGATTATACCTTAAGGATATAATATACAGTATACCTCTAACTATTGTAAATACTTTAGAACCCGATTTTAGAAATATCTACAGTGCTCAATAAATGCAGACTTCTTGTTTTGCCTAGAAACAGGACTCAGAGTATTGATAGGTCCTTGACTGGACAAGGCATCAAAGGTTACGTGGAAAAGGCTGGGAAATGGGGTTAAGGAGGAGGAAAAAAGGATCAGCCATGATTGAATGGCGGAGCAGATTCGATGCACCAAATGGCCTAATTCCACTCCTGTATCTTATGGTCTTATGGTCTCGAAATAAAATTTCAAACATTCAGGACAAAGATGAAAAGAAATATCATTACTCAGAGGACAGGGGATCTCTGGAATTCCGTAACAAATTGTATTCAAAGCAGAGAACTAAAGTTTAATTATGGGATATGTAGCTAATACAGAAAAGTGTTGAGATAAAAGAACCAGCTATGATCTTGTTGATCAGCTGTAATCTTATAGAAAGGGGCAAGTCACTGATGATCTGGAGGGACTATTCCTGTTTCTGCTTCTTATTCTGCAGAAAAATAAGCATTTTGAGCTACAAAAATAATCATCTTTAATGGCCTTTACTTGTTTTGTTTCCCAACAGAGTGGTGTCAAAGAAAAATGTAATCATCCTTAGCAGCTGAACCTTCAGAAATAAGCCTCAGAAGGCACTTGCCAGATGATTAATTTCAGAAATTAATTAAATGAAGAAGACGTTTTTCAGTGCCAGTCTGCTAATACTCGTCATATCATTAATTGGGCAAGCCAGAACTAGATTGGATGTGTATAGAGTCATAGAACAGAAACAGGCTTCTGAGCCCATTTGGTCTGTGCTGAAACAATACTCTGCCTGGTTCCATTGACTTGCACCCGGGCCATACCCCTCCATACTCCTCCAATCCAGGTACCTATCCAAATTTCTCTGAAGTGTTGAGATCGAGCGTGAATCCACCATTTGTTCTGGTAGCAAGTTCCACACTCTCATCACTCTCTGAGTGAAGAAGTTCTCTCTCTCTCATGTTCCCCTTAAACATTTCACCCTTGACTCATGACGTGTAGTTGTAGTCTCACTCAACCTCAGTGGAAAATGCCTGCTTGCTTTTACCCTCTCTGTATCCCTCATGTTATGAGATTGAGATGTGATCTATAAATCAATTAACTGGTGTTATGTTGAAGTTGCTTTATTGTGTCTTTGAGGCTGACATGAATGACAGCTCAACTGCAAAATCCATTCTATTTTCCCAGTGCCTCCATTTCTGTTGTATTTGCTCTGATTATCAGATCTTTTTTTTTAAAAAATACAGGTTCCTCTGAGATTCCTCTACTACCAAAACTAACCCTTGGTTGCATTCATTTACTTTTGCAACTTTGATCTTAACTTCCTCCTGTTCAGAGTACTCCTAATCTTCACTTTCCACATCACCTGCCTAAAAATTGTAATAACAATCATTTGTAATTTCTGCTAACTCCAACAAGATTCCACCACCTGATGCATTTTCCCATCCCCTCTTTTTCCAGCATTTCAAAGGGATCCTTTCCTTTGTAAATCCCAGGTTTGTTCTTCCATTCCTACCAATCTTTCTTCTTCTAACAGCATTTTCCCAAGCACCGACAGGAGATCCAATTCCCATAATTTTATCTCTTCCCTCCCCTACCCCCCACCATCCATTCAAGCAAAGCAGTGATTCACCTGCACTTCTTCCAAACTACTATGCAGCACCCTATGCAGTGGTGTCTATTGTGGACAGAGCAATGACTACTTTGTGGAGCACATGTCCATTTGCAGGGTTAACCATGAACTTCCTGTTGCCTCTCACTTTAATTCTCCATTTCACTATTTGTGCGTGGTCTCCAGTCTGTTATGATGTGGTAGAGCACACAAATGATGAACACTTCTTCTGTTTGTGCATATTGCAGCCTTCCCTTCACAAAATCAAATCCACAACTTCAGGTAAACCTCTTACACTGCCTGTCTCAGAACTGATCTATAATCTATCTATCTTCTTTCTTCGGTTGTCCATCGAGATCCGGTGACAACGTCCACTCCTTTAACGGTGAGTTCTTTGATGACTATACAGTCCTATCCCAGACCCACAAGCTCTATTGCAGGTGGGACATGTATAGGTGGTAGTGGTGACAACCATGGCTGCATTTCTCCTGGTTCTCTTCTGCTGTCCTGGTTGTTCTTTCCATCTCCAGAATATGAATCCCATCCCTACACAGCTGTCGCCAAGTGGTACGGCCAGCAGCAACATCCTCCAGGTCCTCGGGTGTGATCTTTCACTTCTTTAAAGCATTATTCATCTGATCCTTATAGCGCTCTTCGGCCCTCCAGCTGAGCATCGACCATGATGTAGCTGGCCGTATAACACTCTGTGGGGTAGCCGACATGGGGGCATTCTTATCACGTCGTCATTGGATATTCGATGGACAACCGAAGAAGATGTAATCAGATGGATACCATGGTGGACAGGTGCATCACAAGGCTGTGTGCTTAGTCCCCTGCTCTACTTGCTTGTGAGAATACTCTACTGCTTTATACAGCTTTAGTGCCATATTTACGTTTGCTGAAGACACCGCTATTGTTAGCTGAATCAAAGGTGGTGATGAATCAGTATACAGGAAGGAGAATGAAAATTTATATATTTACTTAGCGATACAGCGTAGAGTGGCCCTTTCAGCCATGCCGCCCCGGCAACCCCACAACCCCAATTAACACTCATCTAATCACAGGAAAATTTACAATGACTGGGAGGAAACTGGAGCAGCCGGGGAAAGCCCACCTATTCTACAGGGAAGACATACAGAGATTCCTTACAGAACAGTGGGGGAATCAAACGTCAAATTCCACAACGCCCCGAGCTGTAATAGCATTGCAGCTAACCACTGCACTACCATGGTGCCCACAGTAAATCTGGCTGAGTTGTGCCACAACAACTTCTTACTCAATGTCATCAGGACCAAGGAGCTGATTATTGACTTCAGGTGGAGGAAACCATAGGTCCAAGAACCAGTCCTGATCAGGGGATCAGAGGTGGAGAGGGTCAGCAACTTTAAATTCCTCAGTGTCACCATTTCAGAGGATCTCCTGGGTTCAACAAGTAAAAGCAAGGACAGTCTGAAGATCCTCCGGAGTATGGGCCACAAGAGCACAGTCGTCTGCATACTGCAGCTCCAGGACCCGCTCTCTACGGAGTTTGGTGGTTGCGTGGAGCCTCCTGATGTCAAAGAGGTTGCCATCTAATACACACACACACATACATACACACACACACACACACACACACACACACACACACAAAAATACACGTATCATCTTAGCAACTTTATGGCACATATCCTGGTGAGGACCTCTGAGATTCTGTGATACCTTTCTAACAGTGAATGACTGAGGTTTAGAAATAGTGATATGGGAACTTAACAACAATTAAAGAGAGACTTTCATTCTAAGATTCTGTGATACCTTTCGAATAGTGAATGACTGAGGTTCAGAAATAGTGATGTGGGTACTTACAACAATTAAAGAGAGATCCTCATTCAGCTCTCTCATGCTCAGCATTTGAGGATCCATTAGACATACACTTGGGATTATTGTACAGATTTTCAAACCACATAATACAAACTGCAGTTTGACAGAAGGCGTTGTTGTAAGTAGGGTAACATTAGAAATAGAAAGGTTAGCAGAATTGTCAAAATCTGGTACTGGTCACTGCTATAATTTGCACTGCAGTAAGTTCACTATGGGTCTGTCAATGTTCTGGTGCTGGAAAATGGCTAATGAATAATTAAAGGCATTGCATACATAACCCATTGTGCACAATGGACACATCCCAAGCTAACGTGTTAACTAACTAAAATAATGATTCTCCAACTGAAAAAAAATTGGATAGCTTATGACCCAAAATGATTAGTCTCTGTCTTCCTCTTCTATTCTTCTACACACAGCATAATCCTCCAAATTAGAACCGGTACTGCTCCTGGTTCAAATATAGCAATACAATAAACATTTTAAGGATCCAACTCATTGTGTGAAAAAATGACAAATAGTTTTGAATTGTTTGCACTATGAAAATCATATAGATACTGAATCATATGTACCATTTGAATATGTCATAAAGACAATGATACATATAATTTCTGCTCTTGGTTTAAATTCATTTCCTTTCTATATGGAATGTTCATGTATACATGGATTCTATCAACTCTCAGCAGAAATGGGGCAGTAATTATATCATTTTTATATACTTCCCATGCTAGCGCTTGATTAAGCAGATAACTTTAATAATCTATAGAAATTAGTTTAAATGCCTGCTTAAGTGTGAACTTGCCCACTGGGTGCGTATAGTAGAGATCTAATTAGCCGAGATCACTGGCATCTGGTTTGTTGGTTATTTTACAAGTTTATGGACGCACTGATTTTCAATCTTCTGAATAACCTTTAGTGTTCCTGCACAATGCTTACCCCTTTCCCCCCTCAACTGGATACACTGGATTGTTCAACTTGCTACAGTTGGCTGGTGCTCTGTGGTTCCTATGCTGAATTTCTCCCCTTCCTGAAACTGCAGGCTACCTTCCAACATTGGTAATAAGAGGACCATGCTCCAACAAAGTGTAAGCCTGGTTCAAGCATCTAAATAGTTTTAGGTTCTCTCTGGTTACCAACAGGCAATTAACTGACAATTAACTTTATGTTGTTGACAAACTTGTAAGTATTCAAGAGAAAACAGTTTACATCCGTACAGATCGTAAGAAACCACATTTATTGAGTAAATGTCACCATTGATGCTGCCCTTGCTTGCATCTCCTCCATTTCCCGAACATCTGCACTCACTCCATCTTCCCACCACCTGAACAATGATAGAGTTCCTCTTGTCCTTACCTACCTCCCTATGAGCCACCACATTCAACATATCATTCTCTGCAACTTCTGCCATGTCCAAAGGGATCCTACTGTCAAACGTATCTTTAGGACCCCCTCTCTCTGCTTTCTGCAAGAATTGCTCCCTTTGTGATTCCCTTGTCCATTCATCCCTCCACCTAATCTCCCTCCCGGCACTTATCCCTACAAGCGGCCAAATTGCTACACCTGCCCATTTACCCCTCCCTCACCTCCATACAGGGCCCCAAATAGAAACATAGAAAACCTACAGCACAATACAGGCCCCTCGGCTCACAAAGTTGTGCCGAACATGTCCCTACCTTAGAAATTACTAGGCTTACCCATAGCCCTCTATTTTTCTAAGCTCCATGTACCTATTCAAAAGTCTCTTAAAAGACCTTATCATATCTGCCTCCACCACTGTTGCCAGCAGCCCATTCCATGCACTCACCACTCTCTGCATAAAAAACTTACTCCTGACATCTCCTCTGTACCTACTCCCCAGCACCTTAAACCTGTGTCCTCTTGTGGCAACCATTTCTGCCCTGGGAAAAAGCCTCCGACTATCCACACGATCAATGCCTCTCATCATCTTTTACACCTCTATCAGGTCACCTCTCATCCATGAAATAGTCCTTCCAGGTGAGGCAACACTTCACCTGTGAATCTGCTGCGGTTGTCTATTGTGACTGGTGCTCTTGATCTGGCCTCCTCTACATTGGCGAGACCTGATGTATTTCAGGGGACTGCTTTGTCAAGCACCTCTGCTCCTTCTGCCAAAAGCAGAACCTCCCAGTGGCCAAACATTTTAATTCTGATTCTCCTTCCCGTTCTGACGCATGCCATGATGAAGTCAACCTCAGGGTGGAGGAGCAACACCTTATATTCCGTCTGGGTAGCCTCTAACCTAATGACATGAATATCAATTTCTCCTTCCGGTCAAAAAAAATCCTACCCTGCCCCCCTTCCTTCAATTCATCTCTCTAGCCTCTTACTTTTTTTCATCTGCCAATCACCTACCCCTGGGGTCCCCTCCTCCTTCCCTTTCTCCTATGGTCCACTCTCCTCTCCTATCAGATGTCTTCCTCTCTGGCTTTTTACTTTTCCTACCCATCTGGTTTCACCTATCACCTTCTAGCTATCCTCCTAACCCTCTCCCCACCTTTTTATTCTGGCGTCTTCACATTTCCTTTCCAGTCCTGAGCAATAGTCTCAGCCTGAAACACTGACTGTTTATTCATTTCCACAGATTCTGCTTGACCTGCTGAGTTCCACCAACATTTTGTGTGTGTTGCAATGGTACAAACTGTTTGCTGCTAAAGAGGAGTCAATTAATTTTAAGATGATTGGAGAAAATTATAAATTTCCGAGAGGTTGAAAGTGTCCTTGAATACTCCCGCCAGTTGGTTGGCACAAGTTTTCAGAGCCTTACCAGGTACTCCTTCAGGACCTTCCACCTTACGAGGGTGCACCCTCTTTAAAGACAGCCTAATATTGGCTTCTGAGCAGGCGCGTGACGTCAGCCAGTTGAGCGCGAACAGTTTAAAAAGAGGAAGAAAGTCGCAGACTTTTTCTCTTCGGATCAAGAAGACAGCGGTAAGAGGCTAAAGATTTCCAGCGAGAAGACATTTTATTTCTCGGAGTAGGAGAGAGGCCAGACTGCGCAGTCGCGTGATGTCAGCCAGTTGAGCACGAACAGTTTAAAAAGAAAACCGCCATATCCAGCGGGCAGCATCGGAGCGGGCTGCGGAGTGAGAGGGTGCAGAGTGAAAGGGCTTTGGCTCAACGGGCTTCGGCAGAGACGGGAAGAGGCTTCCTGAGACTGTTGAGACTCATAGTAACAGAGTAAGTTACTGTTTTTTGGCATTAGTACAAACAGTAGCATTGGAGGTATGCATCTAGGATTAGTGTTGCGCTTGGAGTGCCAGATGTGGGGACCCTGGGAGACTCCCAGCCTCCCCAAGGATTACATCTGCACCAGGTGCACTGAGATGAGGCTCCTGAAGGACCGTGTTACGGAGCTGGAGATGGAAATTGATGACCTTTGGCTAATTAGGGAAAGTGAGGAGGTGATAGATAATACCTATAGAGAGGTAGTGGATAGCACCCCTGTGACAGTCCCCCTCAGAAATCGATATATCGTTTTGGATACTGTTGAAGAGGCAGACCTGACAGAGGAGGACCACAGTGAACGAGACTCTGGCATTCTGCCCAGTGCCGAAATTAAGAGAGCAAGAAGAAATGCAGTAGTTATAGGGGATTCCATTTTAAGGGAAACGGACAAGAGAGTCTGTGAGCCAGACAAGGATACCCGGATGGTGTGCTGCCTCCCTGGTGCCAAGGTACGGGATGTCTCAGATCGAGTCCAGAGTATTCTGAGGAGAGAGGGCGAGCAGCCGGAAGTCTTGGTACATGTTGGTACCAATGACATAGACAGAAAAAGAGAGGAGGTCCTGAAGAAAGATTACTGGGAGCTAGGAAGAAAATTGAAAAGCCGGACCTCCAGAGTAATAATATCAGGATTGCTGCCTGAGCTGCACGCTAATGATGGTAAGAATAGCAGAATTAAGCAGATGAATGTGTGGCTAAGTAACTGGTGCAGGGGGCAGGGCTTCAAATTCTTGAGTGATTGGGATCTATTTTGGGGAAGGTATGACTTATACAAAAAAGATGGATTACACCTGAACTCAAAAGGTACTAATATCCTGGTGGGATTGTTTAATATAGCTGTTAGGGAGGGTTTAAACTAAGTTGGCAAGGGGAAGGAAACCAAGGTGTTAGGGTCAAGGAAGAGGAAAATAGAAATAAGTCAAAAATACTGTGCAGCAAAGATGGCAAGAAGGACAGGCCGGTGAATACACAGGATAATTTGCTGCAAAATAGAAATATAGCAAAATTGGCAACAGATACTGATATAAATGTACTGTACTTAAATGCACGCAGCATTAGAAATAAAGTGGATGATCTTGCTGCACAGCTGCAGGTTGAAAGATATGACATTGTGGCCATCACCGAGTCATGGCTAAATGATGGATGTGATTGGGAGCTGAATATCCAAGGATACACAGTGTATAGGAAAGATAGGAAGGTAGGTAAAGGGGGTGGCGTGGCCCTGGTGGTAAGTAACGATATCAAATCAATAGTAAGAAGGGATATAGGATCCGAAGAGGTAGAATCCTTATGGGTAGAATTAGGAAATGGCAAGGGTAAAAAGACACTAATAGCAGTTATATACAGGCCTCCAAACAGCAGCCGGGATGTGGACTACAAGTTGCAGCTGGAAATAGAAAAAGCATGTCAGAAGGAAAATGTCAAGATAATTATGGGGGATTTTAATATGAAAGTGGATTGGGAAAGTCAGGAAGGTCATGGATCTCAGGAGAGGGAGTTTGTAGAATGCCTACAGGATGGCTTTTCGGAGCAGCTTGTCCAGAAGCCCACCAGGGGACCGGCTGTTTTGGATTGGGTGCTGTGTAACGAACCTGAGGCAATTAGGGAGCTGGAGGTAAAGGAACCCCTTGGAAGTAGTGATCATAATATGATTGAGTTCAGTTTCAAATTTGAAAAGGAGAAGCTGGTATCAGGTGTATCGATATTTCAGTGGAACAGGGGAAATTACAGCAGTATGAGAGAGGAACTGGCCCAAGTCGATTGGCAAAGTAAACTAAATGGAGGGACAGCACAGCAGAATTGGATGAAATTCCTACAAGAAATAAGGAAAATGCAGGAAAAATATATTCCAAGAAAAAAGATCACGAATGGAAAAATGGCACAAATGTGGCTAACGAAAGAGGTTAAGGCAAAAATAAAAGCAAAAGAAACGGCGTACAAGGAAGCAAAAATTAGTGGGAAAAATGAGGACTGGAAGACTTTTAAAAACTTACAGAAGGAAACTCAGAAAGTCATTAGGAAAGAAAAGATGAATTATGAAAGGAAGTTGGCAATTAACATAAAAAAGGATACTAAGAGTTTTTTTTAAATATATGAAGAGTAAAAGAGTGACAAGGGTAGATACGGGACCGATTGAAACTGATGCTGGAGAAATTATAATGAATAACAAAGAGATAGCGGAGGAACTGAATGAGTATTTTGCATCAGTCTTCACAGTGGAAGTCTTCATAGCCAGAGGTATCACGGAATAGAATTAGGTACAGTCGAGATTACTAGAGAGAAAGTGCTTGGGAAGCTAAGTGGACTAAGAATAGATAAGTCTCCCGGTCCGGATGAGGTGCACCCAAGGGTTCTGAAGGAGGTGGCTTTGGAGATTGTGGAAGCATTGGAAATGATCTTCCAGGAATCAATAGACTCTGGCATGGTTCCGGAGGACTGGAAGGTCGCAAATATAGTTCCGCTATTTAAGAAAGGAAGGAGGCAGCAAAAAGAAAATTACAGACCTATTAGTCTGACATCGGTAGTTGGAAAGATATTGGAGTCAATCCTCAAGGACGAGGTTATGAAATACCTTGAGGTGCATGACAAGATAGGCCGAAGCCAGCATGGTTTCATGAAGGGAAGAGCCTGCCTCACCAACCGATTGGAATTTTTTGAGGTAATCTCGAATAAGATTGACAAGGGAGAGGCTGTGGATGTTGTGTATTTGGATTTTCAAAAGACCTTCGATAAGGTGCCGCATATGAGGCTGCTTAATAAGATGAGAGCCCATGGAATTATAGGAAAGATATTGAAATGGGTGGAGCACTGGCTGATAGGCAGAAAGCAAAGGGTGAGAATAAAGGGATCCTATTCTGATTGATTGCCAGTTACTAGTGGTGTTCCGCAGGGGTCGGTGTTGGGGCCGCTTCTTTTTACGATGTATATTGATGATTTGGATTATGGATTAAATGGTTTTGTGGCTAAGTTTGCGGATGACACCAAGATAGGTGGAGGAGCAGGAAATGTTGAAGAAACGGAAAGGTTGCAGAGAGACTTAGTCATTTTAGGAGAGTGGGCAAAGAAATGGCAGATGAGATACAACATTGACAAATGTACGGTTGTACATTTCGGAAGAAGAAATAATCGGGCAGATTATTATTTAGATGGGGAGAAAATTCAAAGATCGGAAGTGCAAAGGGACTTGGAGGTCCTCGTGCAGGATACCCTAAAGGTTAACCACCAAGTTGGATCGGTGGTAAGGAAAGCGAATGCTATGTTGGCATTCATTTCAAGAGGAATAGTGTATAAGAGTAAGGAGGTGTTGATGAGGCTCTATGGGGCATAAGTGAGACCTCATTTAGAATACTATGTGCAGTTTTGGGCCCCCTATCTTAGAAAGGGATATACTGATGTTGGAGAGAGTTCAGAGAAGATATACGAGGATGATTCCTGGAATGCAGGGGCTAACATATGAGGAGCGTTTGTCAGCTCTTGGATTGTACTCATTAGAGTATAGAAGAATGTGAGGGGATCTCATAGAAACATTTCGAATGTTGAAAGGGTTGGACAGAGTAGATGTGGAAACGTTGTTTCCCTTGGTGGGTGAGTCCAGAACAAGAGGCCATAGTCTTAGAATTAGAGAGTACCCAGTTAAAACAGAGATGAGGAGAAATTTTTTTTAGCCAGAGGGTCGTGGATTTCAGGAATTCATTGCCACATACAGCTGTGGAGGCCCGATCATTGAGGGTGTTTAAGGAGGAGATTGACAGGTATCTAATTAGTCAGGTATCAACAGATATGGGGAAAAAGCCGGAAATTGGAACTAGATGGGTGAATAATTTAGCTCACGGGGGAGCTGCGGAGCAGACTTGATGGGCCGACTGGCCTACTTCTGCTCCTTTGTCTTGTGATAAATCTTGTGAGTTACAAAAATACATAATGACAAATTAAAATGCCAATTGTTTAGGACCTTTGAATAAGCTCTTAACCATTTAAAACATTCAACTAATTTAAAGCAGAATCAGGTCAGCATGGGAGGTTCATCCAGCTGGTCACACCTCATTATAGGGTGAGTGCCTCAGGGATGGCATTCTGAATGTAACTGCAAACAAACAGGAGAAGCAGAGATTTCTTACTTTTCAATGTCACACCGCTTACATTACCTTATAATTTTACTGTTCATTATCACTATTGGTTGGAAGAAACACAGGGGACAGCCATAATAATTTCAATGCCCAATTTGTTCATCTGCCTGCAAAGTGGCCTCAAAGCAAACAAAGTACTGAAATATATGGTCAAAGTGTACAAGCTAATGAAGCTCCAGCATGGTTTTGGCGCTTCTGTGAAATAAGCTCGAGTAGTCTGAATCCATCTCTCAGCATGTCTAACATCATAAAACTATCCCTGAACTAAGCTCATACTGGGTGAAGGATGGTTGGTCTGGGCAACAATGAAAGATATCACCAATACTGTGGAGGGAATGCTGTTCCCAGGTGTGCATTGAAGTACTTTATATGGATGGGACAGAGGAAGCTTTGCCCTGCATCTGTTTTGTAAGATCATAACTGCAGAGTAGGTGAAAGCCCAACTTCTGTGAAACAGAAAATTTCAAAGACCAATTAAGCTCAGTACTGGCACATCAGAAATATCTCCAGATGCTTTATCAATGACCTTTCTCCACCACCAGTTCAGAAGCATGGCTGTTTGCTGACAATGACTCAACGCTCAGCTCTAAATGCAACACCAGGAACAGATGGTTACAGTTCAGGACCAAGCTCAGACAAGTAGTACTGTCAGGCAATGTTCGGAGAACAGCAGAACAATCCCTTATTGATATTCAACGGTATTATTATAGTATAATCCCTCATGATCAACATCCTGTAGAAGCTGCTCTATTGTTCAACAACACAAAGATCCAGTGATTTATGATGAGAACAAAATTCACTGTGAATGAAGAAAAACTTACCTCGAATTCCTGAAAGTGCTTGACATTTCTCAAACATTGGTAATTGTTGTGCTTATAGCAGTCAAGAATATACCAACACAATCTACAATCTCTTTAAGTCACACAGCAACCCTTCTCCCACTCAGCCTGTTATGTGATTTAATTATCCAAATTAACACAATCTACCACATTTTAGATGGATGCCAAATCTATTTTTAACAGATAGAATGGAGTTTAATTAAAAAAATATTATTAACCAGTACAAATGAAAATCAAATTTTGCAGGAATGAAATTGAAGATAATAAATGTTGGATAATTCAATATTGATTTTTCTCCATTTGCCTGAATGAAAGAATAACTCACGTATGCCACAGGCGCCAGTAAATTAAGATGATTTTTCTCATGAGTAAGGTAGAGGTCAATATTACACTTGAACTCATTTACTGTCCTGTCCATTGACAGCATTCCTTCTTCACTGTGGCTGCACTGGATTTTTTGTGGCTTCCACAGAAAAATTCCATGATGGGATTTCCTTGGCCTTTCTCCTGATCTGCAAATATTTTCTCAGAGGAAATCCCATACAACAGGATGATTCTGGAACAGCGCAAGCTGCAACACGAGTCATACAGCATGGGAACAAGCTCTACAGTCTACCAAATCCACATCTAACACCAAGCACTCATCTTACAATTAATTTTACACTGTTATACTCCTGACATTTCCACGACTTGCCCCAGATTCAGGGGAACTTACAACATCATATCAACCTGCATGTCTCTGGGATATGGAGCACCCAAGGGAAAGCAATGCAGTCACAGGGAAAACATACAAATGGCACACAGAGAGCATTAGAGGTCTGGATTGAACCTGGGTTGCTGGTGCTGCACTAACATGCCACAAGAGATAACAGAAGAAGAGGACCATTGTAACTGGGTTGGTACAGGAACCAAATGAGAGAAGTGGAGAAATGCAGTGTGGATGGATGAGAGAGTGATGTATATCTGTGAACCCGTGGGACATCTGTGGGAGTCCAATCACAAACAACAGAAAATCTGCAGATGCTGGAAATCCAAGCACCACACACGAAATGCTGGAGGAACTCAGCAGGGCAGCCAACATCTATAGAAAAGAGTAAACAATTGATAACCTTCATCAGGACTGGAGAAAAAAGATGAGAAGTCAGAGTAAGAAGGTGGAGGGAGGGGAGGAAGAAACAGAAGGTAGTAGGTGACAGGTGAAACTGGGAGAGGGGGGAAGGGTGAAGTAAAGAGCCGGGAAGTTGATTGGTGAAAGACATAAAGGGTCACAGAAGGGGGAATTTCCTAGAGGAGGACAGAAGGCCATGGAAGAAAGGGAAGGGAAAGGAGCACCAGAGGGAGGTGATGGGCAGGTAAGGAGATAAGATGAGAGAGTGAAACAGGAATGGGGAACGGTGAAGGAGAGGTGGGGGACATTATAGGAAGTTTGAGAAATGGATGTTTATGCCATCAGGTTGGAGACTACCATGACAGAATATAATGTGTTGTTCCTCCAGCCTGGGTGTGGCCTCATCACGGCATACAGGCGGCCATGGACTGACATGTCAGAATGGCAATGAGAAGTAGAATTTAAATAGGCGGCCACCAATCTAGCTCTAACTCTAAAGAGAGTAGCATTCATCTAACTGTAAATAGTAGAATATTAATATTTATATGTGGAGGAAATCATTTGCCTGGAGTATGGAGGAAAGACTTATTCTAGGCCTAGCATGAATAAATAGGCTTGTGAAAGGGGCAGCGGCAAGATAGAAATCTCAAAAATCTGGAAGATCATCAATTCCTCTCATGTCATGAATGGTTGCCTAATAAGTATATGAGAATGATTCCAGGAGTAAAAGGGTTAACATATGAGGAGCATTTGAAGGCTCTGGGCCTGTTCTCACTGGAGTTCTGAAAAATTGAGGGGGAATGTCATTGAGACGTATTGAATATTTAAAGGCCAAGACAGAGTGGATGTGGAGAGGATGTTCCCTGTAGTGGGGGGAGCTGAAGACTAAGGGGTTCAGCCTCAGAATTGAGGGATGCTCATTTAGAACAGAGATGAGGAGAAGTTTCTCTGGTGAAACTGTAGAATTCATTGCCACAGACAGTTGTGCAGGCCAAGTCTTTGGGTATATTTAAGGTGAAGGTTGATAGGTTCTTGATTAATTAGAGTGTCAAAGGTTACAGGGAGATAGCAAGAGAATGGGTTGAGAGGGATAATAAATTAGCCATGATAGAGCAGACTCGATGGCTGAATGGCCTAATTCTGCTATGTCTTATGGTCTAAAATTTATGCCCATTTCAATAATTTTATGATAGTATAAAATCCAACACAGCGTTTTTTCTAATATCGCCAGATACCAAACCAAATAAGTTTTGCATTGAAATGTTGATTTGCAATGCACATGCTGGAAAATAAGTCACACAAATTACTGGGACATACTGCAGCAGATGGCAAAAGATAATTTTTGTAATCAATCTATTTATTTTCCATTTTGCAAATTCACCTTTGCAAAACAACTGCATTTTGGTAAATTTTCACCTAATATATACAATGTAATTATAGTTTAAATCATCACAAATTCAGCTACAGGAGCATCCTTTTTAAGACTATAACATTACACAACTCATATATATGATATATGATGGACAGCTATCTGTAATGTTAAATGTTATCCATATCACTCATAAGGTTCTGGAATTCAGTGTCATGAAAATTAATTTAAACCTTATTTAATTTTGTAGTGGTATATCAATGTTTTCATTTTTAATTATATAGAAGTTGAATAAATGGTGAGACATTTGATCACCATTTTTTGCATACCTGCTGCATCATTGTTTCCTTATACTGTTTTTTCTGTGTGACTTTAATTGGAGGAAGTTTGGTGATGGCTGAAACCAGAAAGTTCATTAGGATATCTTCACAGTTAGTCATCTGGTCTATCATGTTGTGAAGACTGGCTGGCAAGTAATAGCTGTACAAGTAGTGATAGTACCTGGAAGAAAAGAATTTTTTTGTGAGACACATCTATCTCCCAAGTAACTTTCTTCAACTCACAACACAATTTAAAGACCAATATAGTATTTGGGCATGACCTTCAAATTAGCTACCTGCAGAAACATACTGAAGAGGAAATAACAGGGGTACAGCACAAATCAAGGAATACTCAAAGCAACAAGCTTTAAATTTCAGCATTTTTCTTAAGTTAAATCTTTCTCTGAATTATATAAGATAAGAAAGAAAAGATCAATGAAGATTCTATTTTAGATTTTAAATATAGAACGCTTTTTGCTTCTATATTAATGTTTCAGTCACTTCATTTTCATTTGAAATGTTCTTTTGGTAGGAATACTTTTAGTCTCTTTTCAAACATTTGTTTCTTTGCATCTTTCACTTCATCTATACTCTAATAAAAATTTGCTTTCCCTTCCCTTAGGCATCAAGGGATAAAAGCCTCAACAACCTCTGGATAAAAATGCCCCACACAATTACTCTTCATCTTCACCTTACTCCAATCCATCCCTCAATGCATTTTCATTGATTGCCATATTTCTATCATGCAATCAAACTCTAGCACGGGGTTCAGCTTTTTATAAGATCATAGGACC
Organism: Mobula hypostoma; assembly: GCF_963921235.1. Classification (NCBI taxonomy): domain Eukaryota; kingdom Metazoa; phylum Chordata; class Chondrichthyes; order Myliobatiformes; family Myliobatidae; genus Mobula; species Mobula hypostoma. Next base: position 39,369,791 of record NC_086098.1, read on the forward strand.
ATAACACATAGGAGCAGAATTAGGCCATTGGGTTTGCTCCGCAATTGTATCATGGCTGATTTATTTTCCTTCTCAACCCCATTCTCTTGCCTTCTCCTGTTAACTGTTGACATCCTTATCAGTCAAGAATCTATCAACCTCCTCTTTAAATATACCTGATGATTTGCCCTTTTCAGCCATCTGTGGCAATGAATTCACAGTGTAATTACCATCTGGCTAAAAAATAAATTCCTTCTCATCTTTGTTCTAAAGGGACTTCTTTCTATTTTGAGTCAGTGCTCTCTGATCCTAAACTCTCCAACTATTGGAAACATCCTCTCCACGTTCACTCTATCCAGGCCTTCCAATATTTGGTAGGTTTCAATGAGATCCCTCCTCATTCTTCTAACCTTCAGTGAGTACAAGCCCAGAGCCATCAAATACTCCTCATGTATTAACCCTTTCATTCCCAGGATTATTCTCATAAATCTCTTCTAGCCTCTCCCCAATACCAGCACATCCTTTCTTAGATATGGAGCCCAAAACTGCTCATAATACTCTAAAAGCAGTCTGACCAATGCCTTATAAAGCCTTAGCATTATATCCTTGCCTTTTTTTTCCCCAAGCCCTCTGGAAATGAATGCTAACTTTGCATTTCTCTCCCTTACTACTGACTCAACCTGCAAACTAACCTTTAGGGAGTCTTGTACTTGGACTCCCAAGTCCCTTTGAACCTATGATTTCTGAACTTACTCCCTGTTTAGAAAGTAGTCTACACCATTAGTCCTTCTAGTAATGCACATGACCATACATTTCCCTACACTGAATCCCACTTTGCACTTCTTTGCCCATTCTCCTAATCTGCTTCCTCACCACTACTTGCCCCTCAATCTATTTTAGTGTCATCAGAAAACTTGGCCACAAAACTATCAATCCTGTCATCCAGGTCATTAACATGGAATGTGAAAATTAGCGGACCAAACAACAACCCTTGTAGAACACCACTAGTCATAGGCAGCAAACCTTAAAAGGCCCTTTCATTCCCACTCTTTGCTTTCTGCTCTTACCTTGTTTTAAATCCAAGTAAACAACACCCACTGACTCTCCTTTGTCTGCTTGTTATTTCCTCAAAGAATTCCAACATGTGTCAGGCAAAATTTCTCCTTGAGTCTCCATGGAAGTCTCCATGCTGACTTCCACCTATTTGAACATGTGCCTCCAAATACCCTGAAACCTCATCCTTAATAAAGGAGTCTAACATTTTGCCAACCACTGAAGTCAAGTTAACTAGCCTATAATTCCCTGTTTTTTCCCTTCCCTTTCTTCTTAAAGAGTGGACTGACATTTGTGATCTCCCAGTCCTCCAAAACCAATCCAGAATCTAGTGATTCTTGAAAGATCAATACTAATGCCTCCAAATCTCTACAGTCACCTCTTTCAGAACCCTGGGGTGTAATCCATCTGGTCCAGGTAACTTTCAGCTTCCCAAGCACCTTCTTCCTAGTAATAGCAACTACACTCACTTTGGCACTCTCAAACTTCTGAAATGCTGCTTTTGTCTTCCACAGTGAAGACTGTCACAAAGTACTTTTCAGACTGACACAAAATGCTTCAGTTAATCCTCCATTTAATGCCTGCAATTCAATGAATATAGAATTTGTGAATACATTGTCAATTTCCTTGGATTTTGCACACACTTTTCTGACCAGGAACCTTATCCTGCCCCAACAGGTTTATTGTTCCAGCTTCAAAATTCTCAGTCCATCTGAAACCCTTCCTTTAGCTTCCCCTGCTCTAATTTTTCAAAAATTCAAATTTGAAGTAAATTTATTGTCAAAATACATATATATCAACATATACTAGCTTCAGATTCATTTTCTCACCACAAGGCTCAGGTCAGCAGTGTAATGGAATACTCGCCACCTCCCTGAATGAGTTCAGCTCCGTCAACACTCAAGAAGCTCGACACCATCCAGTACAAGGCATCCAACTTGACTGGTACCCCTTCCACAAGCATCCAATCCCTCCACCATCGACAAACAGTTGCAGTAGTGTGTACTGTCTACAAGATGCACTGCAACAACACACCAAAGTTCCCAAGGCAGCACCTTCCAGACCCACAACCACTACCATCCAGAAGGATAAGAACAGCAGATACCTGGGAACACCACCACTTGGAATTCCCCCTCCGTCACTCACCATCCTGACTACACCTCAGGGACTGCAGTGGTTCAAGAAGGCAGCTCATCACCACCTTCTCAAGGGCAACTAGGGATGGGCAATAAATGCTGGTTTAGCTGGTGACGCCCACATCCCGTAAATGAATAAATAAAAAAATTACAGTAGAACAGGGAAATACTATAGAAACAATGAAAAACTACACAGAGACTGACGAACAACCAATGTACAAAAAAAGACAAACTATGTAAATAAAGAAAAGTAAGTAAGTAAATAAATAAATAAATAATACTGAGAACATGAGTTGTAGAGTCCTTGAAACTGAGTCCATTGGTTACGGAATCAATTCAGAGTTGAGGTGAGTGAAGTTAAGAAACTTAACATCACATTAGCAGTCTAATTTATTCTATTGGTTATCCACCTCATAAATTTCACAGGACTCCATTATCCTAGATCTAACCTCAATATTACCTTTAAAATGGTGGCAAGCGAAATGATGGGAGTGTTTGATGAAGCAACCTCTACCTTGCAGAAGCTCTTCTTGACATGTCTCTCCACACTATTGTCCCAATGTTTATTTCTAGTTTCCTGATCCTTGGTGTACCCCTTTCATTCTGGTTATTCAATCACTTTACAGAGTCAACACCAATTTCCAGATTCAATAGATGGTACCTTCTTCTTCACTCAAGCACATTTTCTGCCCCTATTTCTCTGCTCCATACATTTTCCCTCAGTGGCATACTACGCAGTATTATGGCAGGGTTAATGCTTTCTTTTCACAACCAGGATTCCAGTTTCTACTGATAATGGTAATGATTTAGGTTATTGATAAACTTGTTCATTATGCTTTCCACTACACCCTCTTTTTTTTCAATACTCCAAGTAATTTATTATCAAAGTACAAATACCACATATAACCTTGTGATTCATTTTCTTGCAGGCTGCAACAGGAAAACGAAGAAATACAACAGAACCCATGAAAAAGCATACATTAGAAAGGCAGACTCCTGAAGTAAGTCTGCAGGCTATGGAGTTAGTTCAGTGCTGAGGTGTGTGAAGCCATCCACACTGGTGCAGGAGCCCGATGGTTGTAGGAACTGACCTGAACCTGGTAGTATGGGACCCAAGATTCTTGTACGTCCTGCTCGATAGTAGTAGTGAGAAGAGAGAGAGTGTGGTCAAACACAAGTAGGTGGGATGGGTTCAGGTAGGGTAATCTAGCTGGCACAATACAGTGGGGCTGAACACTGGTTCACTTTCAGCTCTTGGATCTTGGCGTTTTAATCTGGCTTGATGTCTGCTCGGTGCCCTCTCGTCCAGCAACCTTTCTCAGCTTCAAGCTGCTGTACCTGCATTCCTGAGAGTCAAGTTTACTGCATCCTTTGGGAGATGGTAAAATCACTTAATTGTTTAGACAGTTCAAAAGTAGGTTTCTTAAAGGGAAATTACAGGCTAGGGATTGCAGCAATCAGAAGTATATCGGTCCACAAAACGTCGCCTTTTACCGCCAGAGCCAGCGCTATCTTGATCGCATATCTGTATGTCATACAATGTTTCGTAGTCTCCATGTTTTACATAAATATATTTTTGTTCGACTCTTTCTTCCTATTTTTTCTGATTTTCTGTTTGATAAAACCTATTACATCTATAATGGATCCAGGTCTGCTAAAATATCTAATTAATATTTAAAGTTAGTACTATTTCTCTCACATATATCGCCTAATCTGCTGAAATTTTCTTTTTTTTTAAATTTTAGATTGCTAGCATTCACACTTTACTTAGGAAATTAATGTTTACATTTTTACTGAGTATTCAGTAATACAGCTCTGAAACTGCCTACTAAATGCACGGACATGTAATGAAATGCATGAACATGTAATGATTTTTTCCAAACCAATGCTTCCATTCTTATATAGCTTTGTCAAGCATATGATGGGCAATGCACCATGACAAAATGTATGAGGTATGGAGTCAGGGATTATGGATACAAACCTTTGTCTCATCACAAGGATTGGATTTGGTTTGTGACACCATAATTGAAAGTGCTGCATTGTTCAGTTTCTGTATTATAATAAGCTGTCAGAGGCATACTTATTTCTTTACTCTGCAACTTACAATATTTTAATTTGTGAATATGCTTTTCTCTAATACCCTTTCTTGACATGAATCCGCATGGTAATGTGTCTTGTTGAAGACTGTGATATAATGATGTTCTACTAATTTGAATATGGTTTTTTGAAGCTTATTTAATTGAGATATAACAAGCCTTCCACTGAGCAGGGCTGATGACACAGAAACTCTTAATTTGACCCAATGCATTTACCATAAAATTATCTTAACTTATACATTAGTGGTACTTTTCTGAATCTGCTGAGGACAATACTGAGCTATTTTTCAGTTTATATGCAGGCTTTCATCCAGCTGTGAAATTGCATTGGTGAAACAAAAATGAATGTAACAGAAACATCTATTACTAACATCCAATACTTCAACAAAATTAGTCAATTTATAGTGTATTTCTGTGACATTGAGAACAAATGCATAACAAGAATGAAAAGGGATTTCAAGCATCATACAGTGATAGAGAATGCCCCTGATTGCCTCCAGTCCATAAATTTATGCTCAGTGGTAATAATTTCCAATTCCATATTATAATATAACATTTAATTTTAGTTTTAAATTATGTTGCACTTCTAGACTTTCAGACCTGGAAATTCTTTCAGCTGATATAAATGCCTCTTAGCAAAGAGGAACAGTTAAATTAAATAAATGATGCCAGAAACTAAATTGAATTGACTTTATTTCTTACATCCTTCACATACATGAGGAGTAAAAATCTTTACGTTATGTCTCCATCTAAATGTGCCATGTGCAATCATAGTAATTTATGATAAATAGAACAGTCAATGTGCTGTCTTCTACTTCTCAACAACATCATATTGTCTGAAACACTGGAGCTCAGAAGGTGTGAACTATACCACATCTCAAGTTTAGTTCAACATTTCACTTTAGTACTGATACTTCTTTGCCCACCTTTGATGATAAGACATCTCACAAACAAGAGAAATCAGCGGATGCTGGAAATTAATTTCAGAATGTGATTGTTTTTGTTTGGTCTAGTGTCACTGCCACATTTACCTAGAGGACAAACCAACTCAACATGGCCAATTATGTAATGTCTGCCAAAAATGAAACCCATGCCATGGTGTGATACACCATGAACAGTTACTTAAGATAATGCTTTCTTTTAATCAGACATTTGATTCAATTATTGCAGTTATTTTGCCGTCACTACAGACAAAATAAAAATTGAGAGCTTTTTAAAGATCTGCAGAGGAGAAAAAGTATTGAGTTATTGTAACTCTTCCAAATTAAAACATTAAATCATTTCTCCTTGGTTTATGGTTTCCCTGATGAAAAGCCTCAGTTAGCCATTACTTATGTTAAGTACAAGAGTAAAATGTCTGATAGGAGCCAGTAAAAATATAAAATTAAATCCATAAATAAATCAGCTATCCCCTCGGGTGTGCATTTAAGATTGGTGTGGTTCATTGTACATTACGTGGCACTGATCTGCTTTTTTGCTGTTTTAAGTTTTATTTGGCTGTAGTGCAATTTAATATATTAGCAATCAATCAATCATTCACAGCACTCAAAAATAAAATTAATTTGAACTTTCAATATTTGGGGCAATAGACACCAATAGATTTTCTGTTTATCTATGCATTTATTCTAAATTTTATTTTCAGATGAAGGGCGAAATCAGATAAGTCATATAACATGGCCATTGACCAAGCTACTTTGCCCGAGTTCCATTTGACTCAATCAGCAATATTCAATGATTACTTTTCACCATTCCTACAGGAAGAAATAATGGAGTTTAATCAGGGCAATTTCATTATATTTTATATTTCAACATTTTCTACATTGAGATAGTTATGCAATATACACAACAGTTTTCCAGTTTAATAGTTTAATTACCAGGAGAATGGATGAAGAAGGGTGATGCCCATTACGGCATTCCGCCAGACAGACACTTCAGAATCAAAATGCTTTATAAAATAATCCTAAGGTTTTGCTTCTGGTGCATTTTTGGGAATCTATTCCACAAGTTGATCACTGTCTGAATCCATAATCCACTTTAAGAAACAAGAACAGAAAATGCCATTCGGCCCAATCAGCCATCTCCACAATTTGATCATGGCTGGTTTATTTTCCCTTTCAATCCATTCTCCTGTCTTTTACCTATGTCCTTTGATACCCTTACTAATCAAGAACCTATGAACCTCCTCTCTAAATATGCCCAGTTACTTGGTTCCATAGCTGTCTGTGGCAATGAATCCCACTAATTCGTCACCCTCCAGCTAATGAAATTCCTCCTCATCTCTGTTCTAAAGGGACATCCTTCTATTCTGAGGCAGTGCTCTCTAGTCCTAGGCTTGCTCACTATAGGAAACATCCTCTTCATGTCCTCTCTATCCAGGCCCTTCAATATTTGGTAGGTTTCAATGAGATCCCCCTTCATTCTTCTGCACTCCATTGAGTACAAACCCAGAGATACTCCTCATACATTAACCCTTTCATTCCCAGAATGATTTTTGAACAGCTCCTCTGGACTTTCTAACCCCAGCACATTCTTTCTTAAATATGGGACTCAGAACTGCTCACCACACACTAAATGTGGTCTGACCAATGCCTTACAAAGTGTCAGCATTACACCCTTGCTTCCATATTCTAGTCCTCTCAAAATCAATGCTAACATTGCATTTATCTTTCTTACTACCAACTCAAACTGCAAGTTAACCTTCAGGGAACCTTACACACTAGGACTCTCAAGTCCCTTTGCACTTCTGATTTTTAAATTCACTCTCCATTTCGAAAGTAGTCTGCACCTTTATTCTTTCTATCAACACTTCCCTGCACTGCATTCCATCTGCTGCTTCCTCGCCCAATCTCCTAATTTGTCCAATCCTTCTGCAGCCTCCCTGCTTCCTCAGCATTCCCTGCCCCATACATCTGTCTTTGTATCATCTGCCAATCTGGCCACAAAGCCATTCATGAACATTAACAATAATTGAAGATCATTAACATATAATGGAAAAAGTAGGAGACCCAACATCGACCCCTGGGGAATACCACTAATCACTAGCAATCAATCTGAAAAGGCCCATTTTATTCCCATTCATTGCCTCTTGCCAGTCAGACAATCTTTTATCCTTGCTATTATCTTCTTTATAATGTTATATGCTCCCATCTTGTTCAACAGCCTCATCTGCAGCACCTTGTCAAAGGCCTTCTTTAAATCCAGTTACTTCTTCAAAGAATTCCAACAAATTTGCCAGACAAGTTTTCCCCTTAAGGAAACCATGTTAACTTGGACCTATGCTATCATGGGTCTCCGAGAATCCTGAAACCTCATTTGTTAATCTAGTAACACACACACACAATGCAGGAGAAACTCAGCAGGCCAGGCAGCAGCTGTGGGGAAAAAAGGTACAGTCAATGTTTCGGGCTGAGACCTCTCAGCGAGTCCTGCCGAAGATTCTCAGCCCGAATCATCGACTGTAGTTTTTTTCCATGGATGCTTCCTGGCCTGCTGATTTTGTCCAGCATTTTGTGTGTGTTGCTTGGATTTCCAGCATCTGCAGATTTTCTCTTATTTGTTAATTTAGTATAATAATTGTTAATTCTGTCCATAGAGACATAGAACACTACAGCTCAGAAATAGGCCAGTTGGCCCATCTAGTCCATGCCAGACCAATCAATCTGCCAAGTCCCATCGATCTGTACTCAGACTATAGACCTCAGTACCCCTCCCTCCATGTGCTTATCCAAATATCTCTGAAATGTTGAAATCGTACCCTCATCCACCACTTTTGCTATGAGCTCATTCTACACTCTCACCACCCTCTGAGTGAAGAAGTTCTGCCTCATGACCCCCTTAAACATTTCACCTTTCACTCTTAACCCATGACTTCTAGTTCTAGTCTCACCCAACCCCAGTGAAAAAAGCCTGCTTGCATTTACCCCACCTATATACAAATGTATATATACTTATATACCCTATCTATATACAAAATGCTACCCATATAATTTTGTATACCTCTATCAAATCTCCCCTCATTCTTCTACGTTCTAGGGAATAAAGACCTAACCTGTTCAACCTCTCTCTAAAACTCAGGTCCTCAAGTGCTGGAAAAAACTGAATAAATGAATTTATTTATCATTTCTAATCTTCTCGAATACATACACCATATTTTCTTCTGAAATGTTTCTGAACAACCTTCCCAAATATTTTTTTAAACTCAACTTTCAGTTAGTTCATGTTCAACTTGGTCATTCTCTGACAGCTACCTGCTCAGGCCAATGTTAATTCCATTTGTTGAATACATTGCAAGACTGGAAACTTTTACACAGTTCAGTTCTCTATAAGAACTTACTGCAAGTACCTTTAGGTTGATGGAGAATAAAAGCACCAGAGAATATGGGATTATGTGCTTACTTCCTATTTACATGAATAATAATAATTTAACAAACAGCATTGAAACCTCCTTGCTTTGCAAGGCACTCTGTGGTCAGAATATACCAGAGTAACTCTTTTATGCTTAATCTTATGATTAAAGTAAGCCGAGGTTTACTCTAAGAATCCAACACCTATCATTTATTAAGTTTGTTAATGACATGTACATAAAGGCATAGCTTATAATTGTGTGTTTCATGTACCTCTTCAAAAGTGGTCAAATTTAAGTTTCTGTGTCTCAGCTTCTCTCAGGTAAGCAGAATGAATTATCTCACCCCTATCACTATGCCAGTGACCTTGCTGTTGCCAGGCAGCCAGTCATGAAGGACTGCTCAAAATCAAAATCAGATTTATTATCACCTGACATATGACATGAACCTTGCTGTTTTGTGGCAGCTGTGTAGTGAAAAGACATAAAAATCTAATAAATTACAGAACAAATAAACAGTGGAAAAAAAGGAATAATGAGGTAGAGTTCCAGGGTTCATGGACTGTTTGGAAATCTGATAACTGAGCTGGCTGGGGCAACCCTGTATATCCTCTTGCAATCCTGTGCAGAGGAGGCTCCATACAAGGCTGTAAAGCAACCAGTCTGAATCCTTTCCACCGTATATCTGCAGAAACTTGAAAGTTTTTGTTGAAATACCAAATCTCCTCAAATTAATCAAAGTAGAGCAAGTAGCATCTTTCTTCATGATTGTATTGACGTATTGCAGCGGTCCCCAACCACCGGGCCGCAAAGCATGTGCTACCGGGCCGCAAGGAAACGATATGATTTGGCGATATGAGTCAGTTGCACCTTTCCTCATTCCCTGTCACGGCCACTGATCAGCCATTACGCATGCGAGGTCATGACCCACGTGTCATCCGTGTCAGGGCGGGAAGGAGATCAACTCCTCGAGCTTGCAAATGACGGCGGGCTGAAAAGTATGTTTGACATAACATCTCTGCCGGCATTCCGGATCAAAGTCAAGGCTGACTATCCTGAGATAGCCACGAAAGCACTGAAAACATTGCTTCCATTTCCAACATCATATCTCTGCGAAGCGGAGTTTTCTGCAATGAATGCAACGAAAACTAAATGCGGAATAGACTGGACATAAGGAAGCCCCTTCGAGTATCACTGTCTCCCATCACCCCTCGATGGGACCGTCTTGTTGCAGGAAAACAAGCCCGGGGCTCCCACTAATTCAGCGATATTGGTGTGTTGCAATGATTTTATATGTTCATACGGGGAAAATATGTGCTGTGTGTTTAATATCCAAACGTTACTTAAAATGTTATGATGCTATTGACTTCTATAACCATATAACAATTACAGCACGGAAACAGGCGATCTTGGCCCTTCTAGTCCGTGCCGAACGTTACTCTTACCGCGTCCCACCGACCTGCACTCAGTCCATAACCCTCCATTCCTTTCCTGTCCATATACCTATCCAATTTTTCATTAAATGATAATATCGAACCTGCCTCTACCACTTCTACTGGAAGTTCGTTCAACACTTAATTCAAGCTCCCCTGTCCTCCCCTGATAATTGACATCGCTATATTCATGCGAGAAAAATATGCTCTGTGTGTTTAATATTAAATTCGTTAGCTAAACGTTTGAGAAATGAAATTGAGTGTATTAGCCACTTATCAACTATATTGCAGTTGTGATTAATGCACCCCCCCGAACAGAATCGCCAAAAACGACTTGCAGAAAAAAAATCAGCATGAACACGCATGTGCACTGGTGCCCACGCAAGGCTTCATGGTCATTGTAGTCTTTCTTGGGATAAACCCAATGTTTTGACTGCTACTCTTGTCCGTTGGCAGCCCTAACCGCCCCCCCCCAGTCGGCCGGTCCACAGTGCAAAAAAGATTGGGGACCCCTGATGTATTGGGCCCAGGATATATCCACTGAAATGCTGATGCCAGAAATTTAAAGCTGTTCACCCTTTCCACTGGTGACCCCTCACCGAGGACTGGAGTGTGTCCTCTCAACTTCACCTTCTTGAAGTCTGCAGCAGTTTCTTGGTTTTGCTGACAATGAGAATGAGGTTCTTGCTATGACACCACTCAACTCAACAATCTACCTCACTCCTGCAAGCCTCCTCATCACCAGCTGAGATTCAAACAACTACAATGGTGACATGGCTGAATTTATAGATGGTGCTTTAGCTGTGCTTGGCCATGTACTCATGCCTACAGAGAGTAGTGCAGCGAGCTATGCACACACCCTTGAGGTGCACCTGTGTTGATAGTCAGTGAGGAGGAGATATTATGACCTATCTGCACTAACTGTGGTCTCGGAAGGTGATGATCCAATTGCAGAGGGAGGTACAGGGGCCCATGTTTTGAAGCTTGGTTATTAGTCCTGAAGGAATGATGGTGCCGAACACCAAGCTGTAATCGATAAACGATAGCCTTATGTATGTCTTGTGATTGTCTTGGTGCTTTGAAGCAGAGTGTTGACAGTTATAGTAAGATAAAGTAGTCCATAGCCAAGCCTTTTAGCCACAAAACTGCTTGATGTTCTTCTCCAAAGCTACTAGGATTTTCTCCCACTGAAATGGCCTTCTAGTAGTCATATTATAGCTTCTGGGAAATACAGTCTGGAGTATGAGGAAAGGCAAAGAAAAAGTACTAAGGATGTAAAAGGATGATGAGATAACTTTAATATGAAATACAGCATAGAACATAGAAATCTACAGCACATTACAGGCCCTTCAGCCCACAATGTTGTGCCATGTAACCCACTCTAGAAACTGCCGAGATTTTCCCTAGTGCATAGCCCTCTATTTTTCTAAGCTCCATGTACCTATCTAAGAGGCTCTTAAAAGACCCTATTGTATCCGCTTCCACCACCACTGCCAGCTGTGCATTCCACGCACTTGCCACTCTCTATCTGAAAAACTTAATAGACTTAATATGCCCTCTTGTGTTAGCCACTTCAGCCCTGGGAAAGAGCCTCTGACTATTGTGACGAATACACATAGATAAGATGTTAGCTGTCCTGTGTGATCAGCAGTTGGTCTGCCACCTGTCTTCAAGAGAGGGATAAGGGACACAATGAAACAGCATCTGGAGATGTGTAATGAAGGGACGGGGAGAGAGAGCTGTCTGGAGCGGCTCCCCCCTTTGAACCTTGAACTGTTTGAAGTGATGGACAGGCAATACCCCAGCAGGGGGATAAAAAGGGACAGGTTCGCTAAGGCAGCACACACACGCCACCCGAGGTAACGAGATCCTGGAAGCGGTACGCCTCTCACGAGTCGGTGGGAAGTATCAGACAACGGCCAGGGTGGAAAGGTACGATCAGCGGGAACCCGGTGTGTGTCCGCCCTTGCCTGGGTGCCGGGTTCACTGCAGAGGATCGACCGCATCTGGAGGAGGGGTCACAGTCGGTGACCTCAGGTGACATCACCAAGGACCTGCCCAAAAGCTGCTTGTGAGCCATATCGCCGGTCTGTGAGTGAAGCCGTGTCTGAATGATCAGTTGTTCCTGTTCCCTCTCTCTCTCCCCCCCCCACGTTGTCCATCGCCATGGCAACGATTACTGCGAACTACTAATCTGGACTGAACTTTGAGTCACTTTGAAATTTGGTCATTTACCCCTAGACAACGATAGAGCTTGATTGATGCTGTTATCTTAATTCTGTGCACATGTGTGTTTATCATCGCTGAACTGTTGCATTTATTATCCTTCCGATTACTGTGTTGCTTGTTTCTTTAATAAAACTTTCTTAGTTCTAGTACTCCAGACTCCAACTGAGTGATCCATTTCTGCTGGTTTGGCAACCCAGTTACGGGGTATGTAACACTATCCACACGATCAATGCCCCTCATCATCTAATATACCTCTATCAGGTCACCTTTCATCCTCCGTCGCTCCAAGGAGAAAAGGCCAAGTACACTCAACCTATTCTCATAAATATGCCCTCCAAACAAACGACTTTAAATAGAACAACTTTATTTTTAAGCTTTGATTAGAATGTTTAATTTGAGAATGACAGCAACAGAAATAGTATGCTAACTGACAATAGGTAAGTAAGAAATTGTCTCTAAGGTCACTGAAATTGTGCTCTGATGAAGTTATGTTTTTCCCACAAGTTTTCTTCCAATAATTTAAGGCAAAAGATAACGCATCTGGAATTTCAAGAAGGCAGCATGCTTCACGAAGTACCCTCACTATACAGAAATCACTACCACCACCAAGAATGAGGTACGGGAGCCTGAAGACCCAGCTTGAATGATTCAGATACAGCTTCTCCCCCTCTACTATTGGATTTCTGAATAGTCCATGAACATACCTTGCTATTCCTTTGTTGCACTATTTATTTATTTTGTGATTTATAGTAATTTCATATCCTTGCCCTGTACTGCTGCTGCAAATTAACAAATTTAACATACTATAAGACAGCAATAATAAAATCTGATTCTAATATTCATAGTGGAGAAATATGAAATCAAGAGTAGTTTCTACCTAAGCAATATTCATACCTTAAGAAAAAAAAACCCAGCATAATTGTGAAAGCAAATAGATTGTCTCTCACAGATCTCCTTTGGGGGATATCAAACTGAGAGTGAGGATTGTTGGTTATACTATACATTTATTGGTTTCAGTTGTCATTTGCTAAAGTATCATACATAATGCCTAAAATAAAGTAAGATTCTTGGAATGAAAAACAATTAACTAATTGAACTGAAAATTGGCTTAGCATAGAAAACATGCAATTCAGTGTTTCATTGTTCATAAATAATATAGTGAAAGCTGCTTGTAAAATGTGTTTGTCACAAATGTGTGTGTAGCTGTCAAGTACAACATTAGTCAAAGTCATTCAAAGGAATTTAAAGTTATTAAATAAATGAGCTAGGAAGAATGAGGTTAAAAGAACATGAATACCTTATCGGCATGAGATTAGGAAAAATGCTGGGAATAGCGGAGACTTGGTTAAAGAGGGGTAGGAATGGTTCCACTTATTTCAGGATAAAGGATGTTCAGGAAAGATTTTAAGGGAAGAAAGTAATAGTAAAAGCAGGATTGATTAATAAGACTGTTGAAGTGCTGGAGAAGGAGACAAAGAATTGTACCTACTTGTTCAGAATTAGGAAACAATAGAGGTGCAATAGAGAGAACCTAGCTACTCTTTTGGTTACCAGCTGATAGGAAGGAAACAAGATAGCAAAGTTGTAGGTAAAATGTACTGATGTGCAAGAGCAACAGTGTTGTGCTCATTATGAATTCCAATTATCCAATTATAGACAGGAATAACAATGAAGTAGTAAATAAAGGGGCAGTAAGATTGGGGTGTGCTAGAGTGCGCTCAGAGGAACTTTCTTGATCAGAACATTCCTGAATCGATGAAAAAGGCAGCTTCACTGAATTTGGTTTTAAGACCATAAGACTGTAAGACATTGGTGCAGAATTAGGCCATTCAGCCCATCAATTTCACTCTGCTGTTTGATCATGGCTGACCTAATTCCCTCTCAACCCTGTTTTCCTGCCTTCTCCTCATAACCTTTCAAGCCCTGACTGATGAAGAATCTATCTCATACAGTCAATGACCTGGCCTCCACAGCCGCCTGTGGCAATGAATTCCACAGATTCACCACCCTCTGGCAAAAGAAATTTCTCTTCATCTCCATTCTAAATGGACATCCCTCTGTTCTGAGGTTATGCCCTCTGGTCCCAGACTTCCCACTATAGGAAACATCCTCCTCACATCCACTCCGTCTCGGCCTTTCAACAATTAATGGGTTTCAATGAGATTCCCCCTCATTTTTCTAAGTTCTAGCAAGTACAGGCCCAGAGCCATCAAATGCTCCTCATATTATAAAACCTTCAATCCCAGAATCATTTTTGTGAATCTCCTTTGAGGTTCCAATGTTAGCACATCCTTTCTTAGGTAAGGGGCCCAAAACTCCTCACAACACTCCAAGTGTTGCCTTACTAGTGCCCTATCAAGCCTCAGCATTACATCCTTGTTTTAATATTCTAGTCCTCTTGAAATGAATGCTAACATTGCATCTGCCTACCTCACAACACCATACCTGCCAATCTCTAACAAGATCTTCTACCGTATTTTGCATGCTACATGCATTCAAATATAACACTTTCAGTGACCGTATTCACTTTTGTTCCCCCCGTTACACTGTAACTCAATCCTCAAACTGCAATTTTGCCCTACCATTTGCCTGTCCTTTTTGACAATCTTACTACACGCTGCCTCTGCTTGTATACAACTGCCTTGTCTTCAGCCCTATCATTCAATTTCCTATTCCCCCTCCCAAATTAGTTTAAACCCTCCCCTACGGTTCCAGCAAACCTGCCCACAAGGATATTGGTCCCCTCTTGGGTTCAGGTGTAACCCGTCTCTTTTGTACAGGTCGTACCTTCCCCAGAAGAGATCCCACTGACCCAGAAATCTGAAACCCTGCCCCCTGCACCAGTTCCTCCGCCAAATCTGTCAAATTATTAAATCATCCTATTCTAACCCTCACTGATGTGTGGCACAGGCAGAAATCCAGAGATTACTACCCTGAAGGCTCTGCTTTTCAGCTTTCTACTTAGCTCCTTAAATTCTTCAGGACTGCCTCCCTTTTTCTGCCTGTGTCATTGGTGCCAATACGCACCAAGACTTCTGGCTGCCCTCCCCCCCACTTTAAAGTACTGTACACCCAATCTGTGACATCCCTGACCCTGGTACCGGGAGGAAACATACTATCTGGCTGTCGCTGTTGTGTCCACAGAATCTTGTATATACTCCTCTAACTATGGAGTCCTCTATCATTACTGCAGTCTTCTTCTGCCCCCTTCCCTTCTGAGCCACAGTGCCAGAAACCCAGTCACAGCAGTTCTCCCCTTGTAGTTTGTCCTCCACAACAGTTTCCAAAGTGGTATACTTATTTACTGAAGGTCATGAATCAGTGGGTAAACGTCAAAGAAACACAGTCATAATCACAGAAGATTTAGAATTGTCCACTCCAAGTGAACAGTTGTCAGTTAGCGATGGGCCACTTTCAGTGAGATGAGAACAAATCTGATAAAGAAGAATCAGAACTTAATAGAAAAAAAACTATAACTGAACTCTAAGGTAGAGATGGTTTAGTCAAATGCAATAAGGAAGAACAATAAATAAGTTGAAACCTGAGGCCCCTGGATGGTTAACATGACGGATAATAAAAGAGTGCAGGAAGAAAGAGTATTTAACAAAGAGTATTTAACCTGATTTGAGTTGGTAACCACTGGAGAAGGAAACGGCAACCCACTCTAGTCATTTGCCAACAAAACCTTATGGATAAAAAAAACAGATTGCAGAAAGCTCAGAAAGTTATAAAGGAAATAAGTGAGACAAAGACAGAAAACTGACAAAAAATATAAAAGGAATCTGAAATTCTTACAGGGTATACAGAAGGGAAGAGGTGAAGTTGGTCTAAAACCATTTTGTTGAATTCGTCTAATGACATTGTAGGAGATCACTAGGCTATTGCATATTAGCGGCTCTACTTCATCAGAAGACTGAGGAAACTTGGCGTGTCTCCATTAACCTTCACCAGTTTTTATAGAGGCACCACTGAAAGCAACCTATTACTGAAGGAAATTGCTATGAGTTGTGGACACACTTCAGTCCGCCACAAATAAACATCCTCCCCTCCATGCACGCTAGATGTCTCAAAAAAGCAGCTAACATATTTAAATACCCCAACCACCCCAGCTGTTCTCTCTACCCACCTCTCATCAGAAATCTTGAAAATGTGCACCACTAGGGTTATTTTGTAAATAACACTATTCTTTGCATTTCTGGTCAGAAGCTAAATGCATTTCATTGGCTTTATATCTGTACTTGGCACAATGACAATGAAGTTGAATCTAATCTAATCTAATAACAGAGGGACAGCTTCTAGCCCTCTGTTATGACCATTGAAAAGGCTCTTGTGTGATAAAGATAAATTCTTGACTCACAATCTACCTCAGCATGGCCTTTGCACCTTATTGTTTATCTGTAGTGCACTTTCTCTGCAACTGTAGTACTTTATTCTGGATTCTGTTACTGCTTTCCCTGTTGTACTACCTCAATGTACTGTACTTGTGTTTTGAAAACATCTGTACAGATGGCATGCAAATAAAAAATTCTCACTGTATCTCTCTCGGTACATGTAAGAATAATAAACCAATTTCCATTGAGTCTATGCAGGTTATCACCACAATCTCATTTCTTTGCAACTCCTATTATCTCTAGTCGAAGCTCACTGATGGGGAAAGTTCTAGAAAACATAATTAGGGACAGAGTGAGTAGTCATTTGGACAAGTGCAAATTGACGAGAGAAAGTCAGCACGGGCTTGTTAAAGGGAAACGTTGCCTAATTAGTTTAATAGAGTTTTAATGGAACTACAGAGAAAAATGATGGTGGAAATGTAGTTGATGTAATATCTTAGTAAAGGCATCCTGCACCTGGGCGAGGTTGTATGGAAGAGCAGCAATTGCCCATGCTGCAAGTCTCCCCTCTCCACGACACCAATGTTGTCCAAGGGAAGACATTAGGACCCATACAGCCTGGCACCAGTGTTGCTGCAGAGCAATGTGTGGTTAAGTGCCTTGCTCAAGGACACAACACGTTGCCTCTGCTGGGGCTCGAACTCACGACCTTCAGGCCGCTAGTCCAATGCCTTAACCATTTGGCCACATGCCCACATGTAATATCTTAGGAGAACTACAAAAGAACTCAGACCTGTGCAGTGTTAACCTGTGTGTTTAATCTACGTAAATGAGAAACATTGCTCACTGTTCTTCCTGACTGTGGCCGCCAGTGTGTAAGGTTACAGTGAAGCAAGTAGGTAATTAGTGCGTATTTTTTCTTTGCATAGAGCAGTACAGGCTTGATGGGCTAAGTGGCTTCTATCCTGTAATTCTGTCTGAGTAGGGATATATAATAATGAGGTAATATTAAGGTAAGATCTTGGCAACTGTTGAACATCATACAAGTCTCTTTCAAGTGCAACCTCATGAAATGCTCAGGGAAGGAAGGCATACTAAAACAAGATGTAAACAATACAAACTTTTAAATTAAAGAAACCAGAAAAACAATGTTGGAAGGAATCAGAGTACCAACAAACATGGAAGGCATCTGGTGAATCAATCAAAAGCAACTGGGACAAGGAACTTTTCTATCTTTTTATGCAGCTGTGAATCCTCCTCAGTGCTACTGTCGTTGCATCGTGCACAGTGGGTATACAATGTAAAATTAGGCTGTTTCAGGTTGATTATTGCAAGAGATGGATTAAAACTCAGGTGCCCTGGAACACAAAATCCTGCAATTCAGTCACTAGTGATTATAGGAACTACATCACATCAGTGGTTTAAGGCCAACAGCTATGACATTCTCAAAAGGGGTGGAATAGGCCAAAAACGTACCTTGTTGGTATCAAACAACAGGAATTCTGCAGATGCTGTAAATTCAAGCAACACACATCAAAGTTGCTGGTGAACGCAGCAGGCCAAGCAGCATCTATAGGAATAGGCGCAGTCGACGTTTCAGGCCGAGACCCTTCGTCAGGACTAACTGAAGGAAGAGTGAGTAAGGGATTTGAAAGCTGGAGGGGGAGGGGGAGATGCAAAATGATAGGAGAAGACAGGAGGGGGAGGGATAGAGCCGAGAGCTGGACAGGTGATAGGCAAAAGGGGATACGAGAGGATCATGGGACAGGAGGTCCGGGAAGAAAGACGGGGGGCGCGGTGACCCAGAGGATGGGCAAGAGGTATATTCAGAGGGACAGAGGGAGAAAAAGGAGAGTGAGAGAAAGAATGTGTGCATAAAAATGAGTAACAGATGGGGTACGAGGGGGAGGTGGGGCCTAGCGGAAGTTAGAGAAGTTAATGTTCATGCCATCAGGCTGGAGGCTACCCAGACGGAATATAAGGTGTTGTTCCTCCAACCTGAGTGTGGCTTCATCTCTACAGTAGAGGAGGCCGTGGATAGACATGTCAGAATGGGAATGGGATGTGGAATTAAAATGTGTGGCCACTGGGAGATCCTGCTTTCTCTGGCGGACAGAGCGTAGATGTTCAGCAAAGCGGTCTCCCAGTCTGCGTTGGGTCTCACCAATATATAAAAGGCCACATCGGGAGCACCGGACGCAGTATATCACCCCAGTCGACTCACAGGTGAAGTGATGCCTCACCTGGAAGGACTGTTTGGGGCCCTGAATGGTGGTAAGGGAGGAAGTGTAAGGGCATGTGTAGCACTTGTTCCGCTTACACAGATAAGTGCCTGGAGGGAGATCTGTGGGGAGGGATGGGGGGGACGAATGGACAAGGGAGTTGTGTAGGGAGCGATCCCTGCGGAATGCAGAGGGGGGGGGAGGGAAAGATGTGCTTAGTGGTGGGATCCCGTTGGAGGTGGCGGAAGTTACGGAGAATAATATGTTGGACCCGGAGGCTGGTGGGGTGGTAGGTGAGGACCAGGGGAACCCTATTCCTAGTGGGGTGGTGGGAGGATGGAGTGAGAGCAGATGTACGTGAAATGGGGGAGATGCGTTTAAGAGCAGAGTTGATAGTGGAGGAAGGGAAGCCCCTTTCTTTAAAAAATGAAGACATCTCCCTCGTCCTAGAATGAAAAGCCTCATCCTGAGAGCAGATGTGATGGAGACGGAGGAATTGCGAGAAGGGAATGGCGTTTTTGCAAGAGACAGGGTGAGAAGAGGAATAGTCCAGATAGCTGTGAGAGTCAGTAGGCTTATAGTAGACATCAGTGGATAAGCTGTCTCCAGAGACAGAGACAGAAAGATCTAGAAAGGGGAGGGAGGTGTCGGAAATGGACCAGGTAAACTTGAGGGCAGGGTGAAAGTTGGAGGCAAAATTAATAAAGTCAACGAGTTCTGCATGCGTGCAGGAAGCAGCGCCAATGCAGTCGTCGATGTAGCGAAGGAAAAGTGGGGGACAGATACCAGAATAGGCACGGAACATAGATTGTTCCACAAACCCAACAAAAAGGCAGGCATAGCTAGGACCCATACGGGTGCCCATAGCTACACCTTTAGTTTGGAGGAAATGGGAGGAGCAAAAGGAGAAATTATTAAGAGTAAGGACTAATTCCACTAGACGGAGCAGAGTGGTGGTAGAGGGGAACTCTCCCACCACTCTGCTCCGTCTAGCTGAATTAGTCCTTACTCTTAATAATTTCTCCTTTTGCTCCTCCCATTTCCTCCAAACTAAAGGTGTAGCTATGGGCACCCGAATGGGTCCTAGCTATGCCTGCCTTTTTGTTGGGTTTGTGGAACAATCTATGTTCCGTGCCTATTCTGGTATCCGTCCCCCACTTTTCCTTCGCTACATCGATGACTGCATTGGCGCTGCTTCCTGCATGCATGCAGAACTCGTTGACTTTATTAATTTTGCCTCCAACTTTCACCCTGCCCTCAAGTTTACCTGGTCCATTTCCGACACCTCCCTCCCCTTTCTAGATCTTTCTGTCTCTGTCTCTGGAGACAGCTTATCCACTGATGTCTACTATAAGCCTACTGACTCTCACAGCTATCTGGACTATTCCTCTTCTCACCCTGTCTCTTGCAAAAACGCCATTCCCTTCTCGCAATTCCTCCGTCTCCATCACATCTGCTCTCAGGATGAGGCTTTTCATTCTAGGACGAGGGAGATGTCTTCATTTTTTAAAGAAAGGGGCTTCCCTTCCTCCACTATCAACTCTGCTCTTAAACGCATCTCCCCCATTTCACGTACATCTGCTCTCACTCCATCCTCCCACCACCCCACTAGGAATAGGGTTCCCCTGGTCCTCACCTACCACCCCACCAGCCTTCGGGTCCAACATATTATTCTCCGTAACTTCCGCCACCTCCAACGGGATCCCACCACTAAGCACATCTTTCCCTCCCCCCCCCCTCTGCATTCCGCAGGGATCGCTCCCTACACAACTCCCTTGTCCATTCGTCCCCCCCATCCCTCCCCACTGATCTCCCTCCTGGCACTTATCTGTGTAAGCGGAACAAGTGCTACACATGCCCTTACACTTCCTCCCTTACCACCATTCAGGGCCCCAAACAGTCCTTCCAGGTGAGGCATCACTTCACCTGTGAGTCGACTGGGGTGATATACTGCGTCCGGTGCTCCCGATGTGGCCTTTTATATATTGGTGAGACCCAACGCAGACTGGGAGACCGCTTTGCTGAACATCTACGCTCTGTCCGCCAGAGAAAGCAGGATCTCCCAGTGGCCACACATTTTAATTCCACATCCCATTCCCATTCTGATATGTCTATCCACGGCCTCCTCTACTGTAGAGATGAAGCCACACTCAGGTTGGAGGAACAACACCTTATATTCCGTCTGGGTAGCCTCCAGCCTGATGGCATGAACATTAACTTCTCTAACTTCCGCTAGGCCCCACCTCCCCCTCGTACCCCATCTGTTACTCATTTTTATGCACACATTCTTTCTCTCACTCTCCTTTTTCTCCCTCTGTCCCTCTGAATATACCTCTTGCCCATCCTCTGGGTCACCGCGCCCCCCGTCTTTCTTCCCGGACCTCCTGTCCCATGATCCTCTCGTATCCCCTTTTGCCTATCACCTGTCCAGCTCTCGGCTCTATCCCTCCCCCTCTTGTCTTCTCCTATCATTTTGCATCTTCCCCTCCCCCTCCAGCTTTCAAATCCCTTACTCACTCTTCCTTCAGTTAGTCCTGACGAAGGGTCTCGGCCTGAAACGTCGACTGCGCCTCTTCCTATAGATGCTGCTTGGCCTGCTGCGTTCACCAGCAACTTTGATGTGTGTTGCTTGTTGGTATCAACCTGTCTTTGAGGAGTGGAAGGGGTGGGGAGGAAATTTCATGATAGCCCTCTCCAACTGAATGAAGTGATACCCAAAATAAATCAAAGTAATACATTTGGTAGAAATCAAAATAAACTTCCCTTTTGATGACCATTGACAACATTAGATAGGTGCATTTGATTAATACACAACAAAACTAAAATCTTGTTACATACATCTGTTAGGGTGCATTCTCCAGTTACCTTATAAGGTAACCGTAGACTTCAGCCAGGAGCAGATGTCATCAGGTGGTTCCCAACCTTCACCGAGTGTTTCGACCCTTAACCACGACACTCTCTAGTTGGTGGGCCGGCAGTGGTGGCCAAATCACTGCCCGTCTGCTCCTGGCTTCCAGCTCCCCTCCTCTCGCCTACTCCAAATCCAACAAGAAGCTCATTCTGCCTCTTTCCCCCATCCTACGAGCTGCTTTTTTTTTGCTCCTTTTGTCCAGGCCCAGATCTGACAACAACCGCCATGCGGATTTGGCTGGGAAACCTCTGCAGCCGATCTCCACAGGGAACAACCATGCCTGCCATCCTTTGTCTTTACACTCCTGCACTAAGGGCTGGTACTTCAAGGCCTTTCTCTCATGGGCCTCTTCCCATCCCTCCTCCCACGGCACAGTCAACTCAACTAGAATTATTTTCTTGTCTTCCGTTGACCACAGTACAACGTCCGGGCGTAGGGTTGAGTGCACCACTTCCGGGAACTACAACCTCCTTCCCACATCGACCCTCATCTCCCAGGACCTGGCCGTTAGTAGCTGATTGGGCTTTGGTTGTTTGGTTACAAAAGGCCTGGCTCCCTCTTTGATGAAGGTGATGGCCTTCCTCAAATCTGTGCCAGCCATCCTCTTCTTGCATCTCTCTCGCTCTAGTGTGTCAGCAAGAGCCAGAAGCATCTTATCATGGCGCCACCTATACCGTCCTTGAGTTAGAGCTGTTTTACACCCAGACAGTACATGAGCCAGTGTCCCCTTTTGACCACAGAGCTTACAGTTCGGGTCCTCTCTCATCCCCCATGTGTACAGATGTAATGGTGAAGGAAAGGTGTCATACACGGATGACAAGAGGAAGGAAATACGGGAGGGCTCCAGTCTCCATAACTCTGCCCATGAAATCTTGCGCTTAGGCAGATCCCATTTTGTCCAGGCACCCTGGGACCCTTGTTCCAATGCCTTTGAAATTCTCTGCAAATTTGTAATAAATTACATCCTTGCACAACAATTCACCTCCTTTGAAAATCAGAATAAAACTGTAGACACTAAAAATATGAAACAAAAAAAAAGTTCTGAAAGCATCTTAATTATGATCAGAAAGTTTCAATTTCAATTGTTATCCCTGCATCTCGTTCTACATTCGTTACCTGAACTGTTGTGTATTACCAGCATGTTCTGTTTTGCCAAGATAGTGGATCTGCCTGGAGATATTTCCCTTCTATATTTCCTTCTACAGCTACAGCTACCTTACTAATGTGTTTTCTTTCTCCTAGCTCTGGAATACTTCAGAAATCTGACCTTAGCTCCTTCCACTCACCAAATTATTGGCTTTTGCTATCTCCTGTATATTATCAACATCCAACTTTAACACTTAATCACTAATCTTACCCCTTTAATAGTGCTACCTGGTTCCCTGTTTGACAACCAGTTCTGGTCTCCAAAATTAAACTTCCCACATCCACCCATCCAATTACCACCATGAAATCGTATCTTCTATGAATCACATTATTAATGACCACAGCATCCTGTCCACCAGGCCCAAGGACAGCTTCTATCCCACTGTTACAAGACTATTGAATGGTTTCCTAGTAATACAAAATGTACTTTTGACTTCATAATCCACCTAATTGTGACCTTGTACCTTATTGCCTATCTGCACCGTACTTCCTCTGTAACTGTGACACCTTATTCGGCATTTTACTATTGTTTAATGTTGTGCTACCCTAATGCACTAATGTGTTTGCCTCTGTCATCTCCATAACACTTGATATAAAGGAAATAAGTCAAGCCGCTATTCCAGGTCAAATATGTTCCATTCTATTGCATGCTAAATGGTTTCAATTTTTCACACTATGCAACAAGGGAAAAGTAGGGTAGCTGTGAAGGTAGTCACAGTGCACACAAAGATAGTTTGCACCAAGGTGAGGTATTAGAAATGATAGGAAATGGTAATAATCTACCTAGTTTAAGTCAGGTAAAATTACCTATTATTGTATGTATATAGTAGCTGTCTTTTCTTCCCACATTTTGTACTATTACATGTTGTACCAGTTGAAATGAGTCAGCTTAACAATAATGCAGCCTTGCAGTTTCTTCATGACCAGCTCTTGGAGAGATTAAAGCAGTATATTCATGAAAAACTGCAAAGATTGCCTTTTGTTAAATCCTGATTAACACAACTATGCAAGTAGATTTAGACTGAATTAGCTTCCATAAAACAGAGGTACTCAGTCACGTCTGCAGAATAGAACCATTGAACTCAAGAAGGTACTTGCAGCAGACATGTATATGTGCACTTCACAAGCATTCTTATTACTAATGTAACAGTGGAAAAATATGAAGTGCTGATCACTTAGTCTTATAACAGATAACCTTTTATATCCAATCCAAAATCTAATGATGTCAAGATAAAGACTGTAAATCAAATTATTATTACACAATTAAATGTGTTTAGTAACTGTACAAAAATGTCATAATTTGAAGTAAAGGAGACGACTGACTGCATTGAATAATTCAATTTGTGTCAATCCTTTGAAATATATCGTTTATACGTCATCATTTTTATAACTGTTAGGAGAATTACTTTCAATTCACTGGCTCTGACTGCTTCATTTTCACCATGGATGTCCAGTCCCTATACACTTCTATCCCCCATCATGAAGGCCTTAAAGCTCTCTGCTTCTTTCTTAATATAAGAACCAAACAGTTCTCCTCCACTACCAGACCTTTCCATTTGGCAGAACTGATCCTCATCCTCAACAACTTTTCCTTTGGCTCCTCCTACTTTCTCCAGACTTGACAGGGAGCCATGGGCATCCACATGAGCCCCAGCTATGCCTGCCTCTTTGTCGTCTATGTGGAACAGTCTACGTTCTCAGCCTTCCCTGGTAATGCTCCCCAACTTTCCCTCTGCTACAGTGACAACAGCATTGGTGCTGCTTCATGCACCAATGCTGAGCTCGTCATTTCATCAACCTTGCCTCTAGCTTCCACCCTGCCCTTAAAATTCACTTGGTCCATTTGGGACACCTTCCTCGCTTTTCTCAATCTCCCTTCCTCCATCTCCGGAGACAAACTGTCGACTGACATCTTTTATAAACCTACCGAATCTCATGATGACCTTAACTATACCTTCTCCCAACCTGTCTCCCGTAACAATGCTATTCCCTGTTCTCAGTTCCTTCATCCCTGCTGCAAGAACAGGGATTTTTCTTCCTCCGCCATTGATGCTGTTCTCACCCGAATCTCCTCCATTTCCGGAAGATCCGCACTCATCCCGTCTTCCTGCCACCTTTAACAGTGATAGAGTTCCTCTTGTCCTTACCTACCACCTTATGACCTTCCACATCAAAAACATCATTCTCCACAACATCTGCACATCTCCAAAGGGATCCTACCACCAAACATACCTTTACCTTCCTCCCCTCCCTACTTTCTGCAGGGATTGCTCTTTCCATTCATCCTTCTCTACTAAACTCTCTTCTGACACTTATCCCTGCAAGTGGCTGAAGTGCGACACCTGCCCATTCACCTCCTCCCTCACCTCTATTCAGGGCCCCAGACAGTCCTTCCAGGTGAGGCAACACTTCACTTGCGAACCTGCTGGGGTTGCTTATTTTGTCCAGTGCTCCTTATTCGGCCTCCTCTAATTTGGTGAGACTTGTCTTAAATTGGGGGACCGCTTCATCGAGCACCTCCACTCCATCCGACAAAAGTGGAACTTTCAGGTTAACAAACATTTTAATTCCAATTTCCATTTCCATTCTGACATGTTGGTCCATGGCCTCTTGTGCCAAGATGAGGCCACCCTCAGGGAGAAGGAGCAACACCTTATATCCCGGTTGGGTAACCTCCAACCTGATGGCATGAATAATTTCTCCCTCCGGTAAGAAACATTCCCCCTTCCCTCTCCTTTTCTTCTATTCTCACACTGGCCTCTTACCTCTTCTCACCTGTCTGTCACCTACCCTTGGGTCCCCTCCTCCTTTCCTTTCTCCTGTGGTCCACTCTCCTCTCCTAACAGATTCCTTCCTCTCCAACCCTTCATCTTTCCAACCCACCTGGTTTCACCTATCACCTTCTAACTATCCTCCTTCCACCACACCCCCCACGTTTTCTTTCTGGCATCTTCCTTTCCAGTCTTGTAGAAGGGTCTCAGCCTGAAACACTGATTGCTTAGGTGCTGCCTGACCTGCTGAGTTCCTCCAGCATTTTGTGTGTGTTGCTTTTACTTTCATACTGTATTTAAAATTAAATTGCAAAGAAACTTGAAATCATACTCTATTTTATTAATTTTTAAGAAAACATAAAACAATTGATTAATCTTGACTGGAGACGAGGAGAACGACAATTGACCACAGGAACGACTGCTCTGTTCTATGTAAAAGCTGATGTAATCAACTTGATACTTCTTGTGATGTTCCCCAACAACTCCATATGACACACACCTTGTTTTTGCTTAAATTCTAACCAATGAGACAAGCAAGGAATCATCATGAAGCTTGTAAGTGATTTCTCCTCTTCCCAAGCATTTAGAGTAGGTAAAACAATTCTAAAACATACCATTTCATCAACATATAACAGAAAGATGCATTTGAACTCTTCATTAATTCACCTGGCAAAAATACCAATGCTAATCCAAAATTAAACTTATCAGACCAGTTTTGATCATCAAGAGACTTATTTTGTTGTTTATGTCAAAACATATATTTAACAATCAGTTTTAATTGTTGGTCCATAATGAGTAATGGAATCAAGCTTGGTGCGAGTAGGGATGTTAAAAATGACAGCAAAATGTTCTGGTCCATTGGTTTACCTTTAAAATATAACGCCAGCAACAATTGGTTTTACCATTGTCACACTTCTGGTTTGTGAGTGCAGTGGAAGAGTATCACACAGCTTAACACATATACATGAATACAGATGGCAAAGATCCCACTGCACTCTGAGCTCCAACCAATACATACAGTATATTGTCCTAAATACATTTATCTTTCAACCCACACCACCAAACATGGTGATTTGGAATTGTGGATCATAATGTGTCAATGTCGTATCTGAGGAACTATGTTTCATTGGCTGTGAAGCAACTTGCTCTATCTTGTGTAAGAGCTGTTTAATTTTCTTTATTTCCATAAAGCTTCCTTCTGGTTTAGAGCAAGGCCAAGGAGGAAATAGTAAGGCTGTACAAACTTTGTGTTACAACTACTTGGGTTACGGAATTCTCAAGTCACTGCCCAAAAATTAGAAGTACAGAGTAAAATACTTTTTCTATTTTTGAATGTTTGCTTGTTATTTTGAATGTCCCCATTGGAACGCTGTCTCATTCAGCTATATCTATGTATGGTTTGAATATAATTAAACTTGATTTGAACTCAGCAGGTCAGGCAGCATCCATGGAAATGAACAAATAGTTGATTTTTTGGGCTGAGACCCTTCTTCAGCACTGGAAAGGAAGGTGAAGAAACCAGAATAAAAAGGTAGGGTGTGGGGAAGAAGGATAGATAGAAGGTGATAGATAAAGACAACTAATGAGCTGGAGATGAAGGAGCCTGATAGGAGAGGAGAGAGGACCATAGAAGAAAGAGAAGGAGCAAGGCACCAGGGGAGGTGTTAGGTAGGTGCAAAGAGGTAAGAGGCCACAGAGGAGAATAGAAGAATAGAGGAAGGGGAAAGTTTTTTTTAACCAAAAGGAGAAATCGATATTCATACTATCAGGTTGGAGGCTACCCAGACGGAATATAAGACATTGCTCCCCCTGCCCTGAGTGTGGCCTCATCGTAGCAGAAGAGGAGGCCGTGGAGTGACATGTCAGAACGGGAATGGCAATTGGAATTAAAATGATGGGCTACCAGGAAGTTCCGCTTTGGGAGGATGGAGGGGAGGTACTCGACAAAGCAGTCCCCCAAATTATGACGGAACCCACCCGTGTTGAGGAGTCTGCATCAGAAGCACTGGATACAATAGATGACCCCAACAGATTCACAGGTGAAGTGTTGCCTCACCTGGAAGGACTGTTTGGGGTCCTGAATGGAGGTGAGAGCAGACGTGAATGGACAGGTGTAGCACTTGGGCTGCCTGCAGGGATAAGTGCCTGGAGGGAGATTCGTGGGGAGGGATGAATGAACAAGGGAATTGCGGAGGGGGTGATCCCTGTGGAAAAAGGAGGGGGGGAGGTATTTAGTGTTAGGATCCCTTTAGAGGTGGTGGAAGTTGCTGAAAATGATGTGTTGGATGCAGAGGTTCATGGAGTGGTAGGTGAGGACGAGAGTAACTCTAGCACTGTTAAGGCAGTTGGAAGACAGAGCAAGCCTCAAGTCCAGGAAATGGAGGAGATGCAGATGAGGGCAGCGTCAATGGTGGAGGAAGGAAAACCCTTTTCTTTGAGAAAGAAGGACATCTCTGATGGTCTGGAAAGGGAAACTTCATCCTGGGCACAGTGCAGCAGAGACAAAGGAGCTGAGCAAAGGGAATGGTATTTTTTCGTGAGACAGGGTGGGAAGAGGTATAGTCAGGACAGTTGTGGGAAGCAGTAGGTTTATAAAAGATGTCAGTAGACAGCCTGTCTCCAGAGATGGAGATAGAGAGAACAAGAAAGGGGAAGAGAGGTGTCAGAAATGGGCCAAGTGAATTTAAGGACAGGGTGGAAGTTGGAGGAAAAAGTTGATGAAATTGACAAGCTCAGCATGGGTGCATGAAGCAGCACCACTTCAGTCGTCAATGTAGCAAAGGAAGAGTTGGGGATCATTACCTGGGATGGATTATTCTACGTAGCCAATGAAAAGGCAGGCATAGCTGGGTTATGTGGATGCCCATGGTTACCCTACAAGTCCAGAAAAAGTGGGAGGAGCTGAAGGAGAAATTGTTGACAGTGAGGGCCAGTTCTGCCAGATGGAGGAGGGTGGTGGAGGGGAACTGGTTGGTTCTTCTATTGAGAAAGAAGCGGAGAGCTTTAAGGCTTTCTTGATGAAGGTAGGTGTATAGGGACTGGGCATCTATGGTGGAGATTGAGAGCATGAGAAATGCTGTAGGTGGGAAGGGACTGAACCAAGGGCATAGAATGGGGTTGAGGTATAAGGACACGAGCCCCTCCAGATTTTTGTGTATGTTGCTTCATGTTGAATTGTTTTTTAGCTTCAGTCCTGAAGGTAATTTTGGGAGTTAGGCTGAAATGTCCAAGTATTCCATTTAGGTCCAAACAGCTGAACATTAAAATACAGCTATAGGTTAGTTGTAGCCTGGAAATTACTTGAGAAACTCTGAAATCTTGCTGAATTTTGCAAATTTTGTGGAGCACTTTGCTCAATAGCAAAGTGTATTGCTTTCCTAAAATCAGCCCTTGTCCCAACATTTTACTGTAGATTGTTAACTATTTTAAAATACAATGCAAATGTATCAATACTTGTACAAGTGATAAATAACTAAAGCCTAGAAATTAAAGTACGTTATAGTATCAAAAGGCTGCTCAGTATAAATTCATAGGAAATTTGAGGTAAATTCTTCAAGTTTTTATATTGTTTAATAACCTATGAATTTCAAAAATAAAATTTCAAGATAATGGAGTGGGTTAAAAGTTAAATATCAAGTTATTTAAAGGTAGTAAAAAATATCTGAAACAACTTTGAAATATGAGATATATACTTAATGAAATGCAAACTTGAGGAAGTATTGCTTTTCTAGTATACAGTCTGTAGTTTTAATGTAGTTTTCTCAAAATTAAATGTAAATAAATACAAAAGCAGAATACGAGGCAACAAAGTGATTGTGAACTTGCCTGTGATAAAATGCTGCGCCAGTCAGAACCATGGAATATTCATTAGTCCACTTTGAGGTATACCCCCATCGTCCCTTACTGTTGTCCCAGTAATGACTTCGGGCTGGGTAGCCAACTATCCGGTCTGGGAAACTATGCCATACTATGAAGGCAAAATCCACCTGAGAACAAAATAATAAGGTCAACAATCTGGTTTTGAGATTCTGAGAATAAAAAAAACAGTCAAAATAGTAGATCTTTCTCCATAAAATAAAGGTTGAGGAAATATTCAGATGGCATATTAGCTTCTAGGAAGCTAATACTGAGCTGTCCAAGAAGCTTCTGCTTTCGAAACAGCTCAAATCTCCTAACTACAAACCACGTAGTTATGACAACTGGTATGACAATGCCTCTGCCCAAGTCTGCAAGAATCTGCAGAGTTGTGGACACAGCTCAGCAATAATGGAAACCAGGCTCCCCTCCACAGACTCTTTCTATACACTCTGCCTCTTTAAGGCAAACAACATAACAACACTCTCTTCTTCCTCCTTCCACTGAGCAGAAGATGCAAAAACCTGAAAGTACATCCCACCAGGCTCAAAGACAGCTTCTATTCTGTTATTCTATAACTATTGAACAGTCCCCCTCATTAGATAAAATGGACAGCTTGACCCCACACTTGACCTCATCATGACCTTTGCACCTTACTGTCTGCCTGTGCTACATTTTCTCTGTAATTGAAATACTTAATTCTACATTGTGTTGTTGCTTTTCCCTTGTAATACCTTAATGTACTAATGTAATTAAATGCTCTGTATGGATAACATACAAAAAAGTTTTTCATTATACCTTGGTACATGGGACAATAATAAACCAATTTACCAATTTAAAGGGACAAAATTAATTTACTACATTAAATTAGATTTGGCAGAAAGATAATTATATCTAAAATTAGATAAGTTATGTTAAATTTTTTTAAATTGTCAAGGCTTGATGAAGGCTCAAAGGAGTTTATTGGGGTGTTAACACAAGAGATTCTGCAGATACTGGGAATCCACAATCAAAATACTGGAGGAACTCAGAAGGTCAGGCAGCATCTATGGAAATGAATAAACAGTCTATGTTGTGGGCCAAGACTCTTCAGCAGGACTGGAAAGGAAGGGGGAAGAGCTCCGGACGTTACCAGCTTCAAAGGACTTTGAGGAATGAATGGAGAAACTGGGATTATTTTCTTGAACAGAAATGATTACGAGAATGTTTAACAGAAACATTCAAAATAACAAGGACTACTAATAGAATAAATAAGGATTAACTGGTTTCATTAATAGAAGGTCAATACTCAGTTAATAATAACCAAAGTATTGACCTTTTATTCATGAAACCAGTTACTCCAGAATACAAAAAATTTAGACAATTGCCAAAAGAAATTTGACAGATGCAGAAGAATTTCTGTAATGAGTTTTATGATATGAACTGAAAGAATGGTAAGAGATAAAACCCACTGCAACTTATATAAAAAAATGGATATACACTGAAGTGTTTTAAAAGATTTTTCAGAGCTGCATGGAAAGATTATCGATTATTTTTTATGGACACGACAGGCTGCATAATTTCCCCGGAACACTCTATGATTTTATGAAATGTGAAAAAAGAAATCCAAATATTTGGTCTTCTCTTCATGTAGACATCGAGTGCAGAGAACAATATGTGCAATATGAAATAGAAGAAGCTGATTAAATAGCGAACTACAAAAAAGAATTGTGTTGTTCAAATACTTGCCAGTGATAGATTTAGGTACAGAAATACAGTGAATGATTTTTTTTAAATATACTATCAATACCAGTTTCGTGTCTTATGTACTGTGATCACTTTGGAATTGAGTATATTTTGCTGAGATACATGTTGACTGAGAAACAAAACACTGAAAATAAAAATAAAAATAAAAATAAAAATTAATTGTGATTGCCTATTCAATGAGTTGATCACAATTTAAGCAAAAAAGTACTCCATCTTTCTTGAAGAAATATTTGACCATTTTATGGAAACAAGGAAGTTAATATAAACAAGAAAATTAGAAAAATAGAGGCTATGGGTATCCCTAGGTAATTTCTATAGTCAGAACATGTTCGGCACAGATTTGTGGGCCGACGGGCCTGTATTATGCTGTAGGCTTTCTATGTTTCTAATATTTCAAATATCACTGAAATGCCGAGAAAAATATGCCCTATTGTGCTTGATCACCTAGTATGATCCCCAGGCTACCTTAAGTATGTAACATGTGCAGCCACTGGCCTCTCTACGTTGAGGATTTTGTCTCACTCCAGCACTGGCAAGTCTAGCATTACTTGGTCATCCCTAACTGTTTGGCCATTTCAGAGTTATCCTCATTGAAGGATTCTGGAATCATATATAGTCCAGACTGTTTTTAGCAACTACTCAACAGTTTTCTGGTCAATATTGCGAGATTTAAAAAAAATATTCATTTAATTCATTTAACTTAAATTCCACAATTGCCGTGATGGGATTTGAATCTGGGTCAGATTTGTGTAGATTCTGGTTAATTCCAGTAATTGGACACATAAAAACATAGGACAGACCAAAGCATGAAAACAGTGCTTAATCCATCCAGAGAATTCAGTTACCATTTACCCACTATTTCAGCCCAGTTCCCCTCACCATAGAATGCTAAAAGGACATATGAAATAACAGTTGAAAAATCTGAAGGGCATTTGCCTAAATTCTTGATGTGGATTTTAAATTATGAAGCTCTATGCCAAAGCCAGAAATTTACCCTTGACTTCCTTTTTACATCTCTCTGTGGAGAAGCACTCAAATAACGGCTCTACTACCTTCAACAACCCCCACCAGTTCTTTTAGTTTGCAACAGTCAGCACAGCAGTATTCCGCTGTCACCAATTTTTAAGATTTACTGTTTCGATACATTATACATTCTGTGGCGAAGATTATTGCAGCAAAACCATCTGGACAAGTTTTCCTTTACGTGCCAGGAGCCTAGTAAATAAGGATGAATAAACACAACTGTAAAATTCAGCATGGCCCACCATCTGCACATCTGGCACAGTATTACAATGGCCTAAATGCAAAAGATGCAACTTTATCAAGTAAGATCTACTTCAAAGTATTCTTTTTTTGCTTGCTTGGTGGATCTGCCATCAGCATTTAAACTGCTAAACAGATGTAGGCATGTGCTGCTTTAGTATAAACAATCCCAGTTGTCCTCAGTAAACTTCAAAACAATGTGGTACACATTGCTGCATTGGATAGGGTGAAAAAGTAGTGACAAGGGTGGGGATGACATTTGAAAAAATCTGCTCAACGTTTTTTTAGAGAATCTGTGCAGTCACGATGGCACTTGCATGTAAATAGTTTCAAGTGAATTTGTTAGCAGCTGAGATGGAGGTTTCAATAAATCATTTGTATTTTGTTATTTTATTATAATAAAATAATCAAACTCTGCAATTAATTAAAATTGTCGGTCATGCAAACAATCCAAACTGAAGATTTTATTATACTTAATTTGTTAGATCAGACATTTTACAAATTATAGTTTAAGAATATTTTCAGGCAACAAGATGGTTGTGGTAAGCCTTAAATATCAGTGGCAGGTTTTAGGGTTAATTCAGTCTAACATACAGATTTACTTGTGTGAAGATGTTTGAAATGACTTGTATGATTAAAAGGTTGAAAGTTTTTCATTTCTGATTCCTGGGAGTAGGATCAATTTAAGAATGGATACAAACTAAATATGGGAATATATTTTGGGATAACCAATTTGTGCCTGGTCCAACCACGATTCCTACCAAGGCAATTCAATCTAAATGGCAGAGAAGTGTTGCAAAATGGAGAACTGGACATAAAACAATGTAATTTGAAGCAAGCCATGCATGGCAACAAGGTATAATTATAGTACATGTAATGGTTAGCTCTGTGGAATTTGGATAAAGTTTCTTTCCATAAACATTGACATGCTCAGGAACACAAGCACCTCAAAATTCCCCTCAACACCACACATGTTCTAACTTGGAAATACATTATCACTGGATATTAGGGACTGTGTACTTAACATTCCTGTAATTGCACAATGTGGTGTGCAGCCATCAAGGTGGTTCTTGTTCACTAAATTCTCTAATGGAATTAGGAATGGATGGTATACACTGAACATGCCAATACC
This sequence comes from Mobula hypostoma, assembly GCF_963921235.1. Taxonomy (NCBI): domain Eukaryota; kingdom Metazoa; phylum Chordata; class Chondrichthyes; order Myliobatiformes; family Myliobatidae; genus Mobula; species Mobula hypostoma. The sequence goes on from NC_086098.1 coordinate 39,403,436, forward strand.
ACCCACAGTCCATGAGTAACTAAATAAGTTGTTTTCCATTTTTAGTTACTACTGGTATCTTAATACCTACTTTTGAGGTGGCATTGACATGAATCACACACTGTTTACATTTAACATTATTTAAGTTAAAAACTATTTAATTCTTATAATTCTCAATTTATTACATGATAACCACTCAATCTACAATCTTGAAAGGCACACAGAAACGTGATATTATGATGGGTCTGCAGATTAATACAAAGTGAATCTGAATTTACAGTTTACAGCTGACAGATTAATGGGTATTCACAGCTAATACATTATTTTATTTTTCACTATTTGAAACAGCAAAGAAATGTTCAGGCTTGGACTTCAAGAATTTTTTTTTGCACAAAACGCAATAGCACATGACAAATAGCCAGCATCATCCCACATAACACACATCCTATTTCTGCTTTTAGTAATGATTAAAACACTGTTTTCATAATGTTTTCTGTTTATTTTTTGTTTTTTTCTCTAGGTTTAGTGGACTTTTCTACTTGACATATTCTTCCTTTCCTGTTATGTCTCTGACAGAGAGTCCTAACTTGGTGCCAATTAGTGGCGAATTCCTGGCAGTTTTTTCTCTTCTTGTGGACATAGTTGCCTCAAGGAACTGAATTTAGATATTTCATGAAAGACCATTCTTATCGTCAGAGACCTGAGATTTTCATGTCAGCAGTCTGGCTGGATATAAACGAAGGCTTCAGGACTATATTCCTTGCTGTTCAGATCCTCCCAGTTGAATTTACATATTTTTCTATGAAATGTAAAGCTTCAGTAGTAAACGTTTTTAAACAAGGATTTTATACAAGTAAGCAATGACATTATTTATTGTGATTTAATTCTGCTGTATAACATGATTGGAGTGATAATGGCATATTGGGAATATTCGAAACAAGCTCATTATATTGGAACAATCTGTTTTAAAACACAGCTGTAATGTCACTCTGTGGCTCAATTTGACAAGTTTTTATGAATCTGACAATTCTGTGGGGAATAGCTTGTAGTCTCAGTGCTTAATTGGCATAACCAGAGTTTTGCTCACTTGAAATAAGTGGAGATGATTCTGCTAAACCTATTGCTGACAAGATGGATTGTTCTCATCTAATGTCCATTAAATGGGAGAATACTATTTGCTGTCTGTTCAGCATTTGAAGGTTAGTGAAGTTAAGACGTTTCTATATCATGCATGGTATTTGCTTTGTATGCTTATAGTCAAAGTGTTGTTTGCAGCTGCCAACCCGTGACTCGATCTTGTCCAATATATTGTAGTCAAAAAATCCACCTATCGAAAAAGATGACTGTCCAAATATTCATGCCGTGCTGGCAGGACAAATGCCTCAGAAACAAACATGCAACATGTTCAAGTTAGTTCAAAAAGTTCAAATAAAAAGTACATTTATTATCAACTAATTTATAAATTATACAACAAGAAACCTGAAAGAACCCAATTAAAAATAATAAAGACCAACACCTGATGTGCAGGGTAAGGGGAAAAAAACACAAATCATGAAAATAACAGATCAACTTGCAGTTAATCAAATAAAATTGCTCGCTGATGAAACTAAATATTGAGAATTATGAAGAGGAACATATTAAAGAGAGATATGGAGACAATGAAAACAAACTGGATTTCATTCCTTTTGGTGCACTGAAACCGTGCTAAAGTTTTCAATAGCTCTCCATTGTATCCTCAACAAGAATATCTGAAATTAGCCAAAAAGGTTTCAGAAACAGCATGAGTATGGTGCATGCCAGAAATAAATCACTAAAGTGAAACCCATGCAGTTGCTTTGCACAGCTGAGTGCAGCTTCTGATTACTTGCTGTGCACCTATCTGGGAAGAGGATCTTCCCTTAAAGATACACTCCCGATGATAACCAATAAGCAGAGGAGCAGAACGAGATACGAGAGAGAGAATAGGACATACAAGCCTCATCAGAAAGATAGAAGCCAGGAAATAGTATCTGTATGGTCAAGTGGGTCAGGAAACCTGCCAGGGCCACGAAAGAAAATGCAGGGCAACCAATAGCTCTAGACTTAACCTCCAGGTTTTAGTAATCCCTCCATTTCAAACAATACAGGAATAAATTTTGTGGTGTATCAGTGCGAACTGCCCATTACTTCAAAATGTTGTAGCAAATCAATTCACACCCTTGTGTTCTGATTAGTAAAGGCAACTCTTTAGTGGATGATGTGAAGAAGGATTGGATGTTATCAGTACTCTTTAGGGTGATAACTGGTGAATTTTACTGTGGTCATGTGCAATTTTGGCTTCGAATTATGTAAAAATATCTTATTCCAGATATGAGATTTCCACATATTAATAATAAGGCATCCGTTAGTCCTGCGAGACCATGGATCTGTGCCTGGAAAGTCTTCACTCTCCAGGGCGCAGGCCTGGGCAAGGTTGTATGGAAGACCAGCAGTTGCCCATGCTGCAAGTCTCCCTCTCCACGACACCAATGTTGTCCAAGGGAAGGGGCATTAGGACCCATACAGTTTGGCACCAGTGTTGTCGCAGAGCAACGTGTTAATCAAGGCACAACACGTTCCCTCGGCTGGGGCTCGAACTCACGACCTTCAGGTCACTAGTCCAATGCCTTAACCACTTGGCCACGTGCCCACACTTTACAACAACGGCAACTGCAGAGTAATCTGAAACCGCATTTTGGGACATTTGAGGTGATTTTGTTAATCTAACTAAACTTTGACTAGAGTAACTTTGGCAAGGCTTTGGAAGTTATGTAAATAAAGTTATCTAAGTAAAGTACATTCTGGGGATTTTATTGTGGAAAAATGAACAAAGTTTTCATTCGGAAAATAAACTGAATTTGGTCAAAATCCATTAGGTCTCTAATGTTTAGATTTGGCATTTTGAAATTCAAAGAAAATACACAAGGTACCAGAAACAAGAGAAAATCTGCAGATGCTAGAAATCTGAGCCACACATACAAAATGCTAGAGGAACTCGGCAGGCCAGGCAGCATCCATGGAAAAAAGTTTCAACCGAAACATTGTTTGTACTTTTTCCCCATCGATGCTGCCTAGCCTGCTGAGTTCCTCCAGCATTTTGCATGTGTTGCACACAAGATACCAGATTGAGTGACTCTTATAGAACTCACAAATCATTATGCAAACTTTTAGATATTGATTAAAATTTGCACTTATTGATTGTACGTGGAAGAAAGGAAATAAATAAATGCAAAATAAATTCATGATGGTCAGCCTTTCTGTGATATCTTTGGGATCTTTCTGGAATTTAAATCAAGCAATTAATTAAGAACGCTTTATTAGCTTGACGTCCATAGGAATATCTGGTTAATGTTTTAAAAGCATTACAGAAATACTGTGTTGGACAGTAAAGTTTTCTCCGAGCTCCTACATGAGATGAAATTGTAGCTTCCATCATATATTTTCAAGCACAAATGGGGGAGATTTCAAAACTGCTTCTAATAACATTAAACTTCAGCAATCAGATGTGGGAGTAAACATTCCCTGTTAGTTGCACACTCTATGGACACTGGAAGATGACTGAATAGCACATATTCAGTTTTTAAGCTCACAATCCAGATTTTTCAATGTCAATGGAGTATCTGCTTAAATAAAGACTAATATAAGAAAGTCATACAATGTAGTCGTGGTTACACAGTGAGTCTTCATTAGATGTGATTTGCCTTAAAGTTTCAATTCTTGTCAAGTAGAATTTGGTATTGCTAAGTAATAACATCATTAGGTCAGTACTTGACAGGTCAGCCATGTCAGATGTGGTAATACAATCTCTTGATTGGTATGATTTCTCTTGGAAATGAACATTAGCATGTACCAATCCCAGTAAATTCTTCTATGTGCAAATAAGAAGGTCCTAAACAATTCAATTTCCAGTCTGTGATTTGGAAAAGAATTTCCACAATGTAGGAATTAGTGTCTGAAAGTATGAACACCAATAATGAGAGAAAGGGAAAAAGTTCGACATAAAAACTACAGTTGTATTTATGCTATGCTCTGAAGAGAGTCAGGGGGATGGTGACAAGATAAAGAAAGTCAAGCTACATTAGCATTTGCACTTGAGACTTCCCAGTGCCAGTGGACTGGGGATAAATAAGATCAATAAGTGTAGGGATAATGTTTATAGGGGCTTTATCAATATTACGATGGAGGAAGCAGAGATATGGACGAGCAAAATTTTATTAGTGATGAAAGGCTAGGAAGTTCAAGTCTCTTTTCCACTAAGTATTCTTGTAAAGTCAATGAATGGAAGCAGCTAATTGAATTTTGCTAGATTGATGACCTACCTCGTTGTTGGACAGCACTGTATCTTCATCTAAACTGAGGACGGCATCTGTCTGGATGACCTCGTATGGGAAAAAGCGGTTGCTCATGCTCTGTAAAATATGAAAAAGATTTGCAGTTATTTGAATATTCAAACTATCTAAAGTTCATGTTTTCCTGATTTATTTCCTTCTATTAAAATCTTATTTGGATTTAGCTTCCTTACTACACATCAGTCTAGTAACCTTGGCTTCTCCTGTTATTCTTCTACTTAATTCTAATTAAAATATCACCTCCAATATAATATTGCATAAATGTAAAGACAAAAAAACTACAAGTAAACTAAACATATTTTGCAATCTATGGTATTTATTTCCATAACATTTGGAAAGAGCACTATAAGATGATGCGCTTTGCTGACTGATGGTGTAGAAGCATCCCCACTGGACTTCAACATCAGTGGTCCCGGGTTCAAATCTGGCTGGCTCTTTGCACACTTTCCATACGTGCTGGGTTGAGTGTCGAGCTAACAACTCGGCCTCGTAAATAAACAGCCAAAATGCTAAAGAAACAGCAAGGTTAGCGCCCGAAGCACCACAAGGCGCGGCAAGGAACTACAACGATAAGGTGATGCTCTATCTCTCCCATCATGGCTTTTTAGAAGATCTGTCTGCTTCCACTTCCCTTTGGTTTGTCATCATTTTTGAAGGTATTCTTCAGTGGACCTAGCTTCAGTTAAGTTTAATAATTATAGGCAAATTACATTGCTATAACAGAAGCCTTTTTAAACTCCAAAGAGATAAGATGTACATTTATCAATCATGAAATCAAAATACTCCACCACTAATCACTCACCCAGTGATCGTGCATTTCTCCCGATGACCATCAATTGGTGACAACCAAATATGTCACCCCAAATTTCAATCCTCGACACTTCACCCACAACTAGGGCCACACTTCCCAAAAGCTAGCTTCAAAATTAATTGATTTGCTTTGGTGCAGCATATGAAATAATGAACACTGCTCTCTAATGTTAACTCATTCATGCCTGATACCATGGTCCTTGGACACAACTGGATTTCCAAGCTGTATACTTATGATTCAAACTTGTTATTCAACACAATTATTGGTCATAGTGCCTCTACAAGCATTGAGCATTCTAGGCCTAGAGAGATGATATATTAAAGACACATGTTAAACAGGGTGCAATTCTTCAAGTGCTACATTACCACATAATAACTTAAGCGACAGGAGCAAGGATAGGAATGGGTTAATTGTTCCAAGAGCTTATTCTATAATTCAATAAGATAATGGCTGATCCAATCCTAACTTCAACACTGCTATACCATATTCCCAGATTCTCCTGTAGTTTAAATATTTGTCAATCTCTGTCATGAACATACTCAACAATTCCCGCCACCTTATTCTGGTACCTTCCCCCTTCCTTTCCAGTCCTGAAGAAGGGTCTCAGCCCAAAACATCTATTATTTATCTATTTCCATAGCTGCTGCCTGAACTGCTGAGTTCCTACAGCATTTTGTGTGTCTATTGCTCTGGATTTACAGCATCTGCAGAACTTTTGTGTTTATATTTAACAATTCATGTCTCTGGCTTGAAGGTTTTCAAAGATGCAAAACGATTTCAGAGAAGAAGCTTTCGAAACTTCTATCTAAAATGGATAAGGTTCTGAAATGACACCATTAGTTTAAGTATCCACTAGGAGAAGCATCCTCTCATCATTTTTCCTGTCAAACTCATTCAAATCCTTATCCCGCATGTTTCAGTAAGATCTCACCTCATTCTTCTATACTCTAATGGATTCGTCCTGCTCAGCCATTCTTCTGATGATACTCATTCACTGCAGGAATCAATCTAATGAATCTTCTTTCCACTGGCTCCAACACAGGCACACTCATACATACAAACATACAAACTAAAAGAGCCTCAGAATAGAGGGGCATCCTTTTAGAACGGAGATGAGGAGGAATTTGTTTAGCCAGAGGGTGGTGAATCTGTGGAATTCTCTGCCACAGGCAGCTGTGGAGGCCAAGTCTTTAAGTATATTTAAAGCAGAGGTTGATAAATTCTTGATTGGTCAGGGCATGAAGGAATATAGGGAGAAAGAAAGAGACTGGGGCTGAGAGGAAAATTGGATCAGCCATGATGAAGTGGCGAAGTAGACTCGATGGGCCAAATGGCCTAATTCTACTCCTACACCTTATGGTCTAAAAAGTCTACACAGCTGCAGGTGAAGTCTCAACAGCACCCTATGAAATATTGTCAGTTTCGCTATCTTCGTTCTCCACAGCCTTCGTGCCCAGGAGAATGCGCTTTACGCCATGCATTATCATGCGAGTCCCTGCACAGGTACGAGCTCATAACAGGTAGGAGACAGTCAAACTTTCTAAGTGACATGAATTGATCTTCAAATGGTTGCAGATTTGACCAACTCCAGATAAGAGGCACCATGTAATCCCATTTCCAGGCACAGCATCTCAGCATTAATGATCATCTAATGTCATCAGAAACACAAAAGAAAATTCTAGGAAAAAAGCAGCAGATCAGTAATTTGCAAATTGGGAACGATCAATTTACCATGAGATACCAAGTTTGAGCAATGCATTCTCCATAATTAATAATCAGAATGAACCATTAAAAAATAAATTTGTCTTATTATTCACCATGGACTAAGCCAACGATAATTTACACAACTAATACTGCACTTCAAGGAATTGTTTAGTGTGTTGATTTTAAATCAACTTTACACAAAAATTGTACCACTCATTCATTTGTGAGCATTCTTTGGCATGTTAGAAAAGAATTTTGTGCAGACTTTTACAGAAGCTTATTTATTCACATGGAATTATACACTATAAAAATCTCCTATTTATTTAGCTTTGTATCAAAATTTGGCATTTGTAAATTAGAAAATCCACACTCTAAGTAGCCATAAAGTAACTGGCAGAATATTATCTAAACCCATAAACTTTATAAGACTTTCATACATATGTTTTGGATGTGAAAAGTTCAATGCTAGGTTGAACATAAATATCAAATGACAATCTTTTTGGCAAAATTGTACACTAACAGGAGTGAGTATTGGTGCCTTAATTAAGTGGAAGAACACTTTCCAGTAAGTCAGAACATATATATTCTGAAAGATACTAAAACGTCTATCTTGGTGCATTCACAACTACAAAGGCCCATGCCTCAAATTGATCACACTTGTAGTTTACAGGCGTATACATGTCAGACGAAGAGTTTCAAATATTCCTTCAATAAATTGTAATTTTTGAGGAATTTCTAAAAATGAGAACAATAACGAAGATCATATTCTTTGGTGGCTAATTTATTCCTTTGATGTAAAACTGCATTTTCTATGATGTAATTATCATTTCTTGCTATTGGGAATCAATGTTGATCTTCCATTTAGCATATCCCTTATATGTTTGTTCATTGATGTTTGTCAGCTAAATAATTAAAATTCAGGTGCATTTTATATACTTTCCAATGATTTCTGGGATGTCACTTCACAGTGTTTCTAAATTCTATATAACCAATGGACTCACCTTCATGGACTCTTCATCTCATCTTCCAGATATTTATCATTTACTTACAGTATTTTATTATTATTATCATCTTTCTCTTTGTATTTGCACAGTTTGTTGTCTTTTGCACACTGGTTGTCTACCCTGTTGGTGTGGTTTTTATTGAATTTATTGAGTATACTAGCAAGAAAATAAATCTCAAGGTTGAATATGGTGACACATATGTACTTTGATAATAAATTTACTTTGGTCTTTGAGATTTAGGAAAGATTCCTGTGGATTGAAGGGTGGCGAGTGTAACCCAGTTATATTTTTAAGAAAGTTTCCAGGGAGGACAGACCAGTTAGCTTGATGTCATTTTAGGGAAGTGTTACAATATGCAGTTGCAGGGACTTTGAAAATATCAAGAGGATTTGAAAAAAATCTACATGCATTTTTGAAAGGGAACTCATGTTTGACAAACCTAGTGGAGGTTTCTTTTGAGGATATAATGGGAATAATAGATAAGGGAGATTTAGTCAGTGTGGTGTATTTGGGTTTTTAAAAGGCATTTCTTTGACAAGGTCTCTCATAAGAGGATTGTGTTCAAAATTAAAGCATATGGGATTTGGGGAATTATATTTGCACAGATTGAAAATGAACTGATATACGGGAAATGGAAGGCAGGAATAGCTGGGACTTTCTTGAGAAAGTGAACTGTGACTCGTGAGGAGCTACGTGGATAAGTGCTTAGATTCCACCTATCCGCTGTGCTTCCATTTATTTGCTGGCCCAGTAGATTGCTGTGGCATGTTCTACTTTTAAATTAATAGATTTAGCAAGCAATATTTTAGGCTCTTCTTTAATTTTCACTGATGCTTTTCCTTTCTGTATAACTGAAGTCAAGCCAGGTGTTGCTATGGAGTCTACATAGCGTAGGTACATAGGGTTAGTATGAAGCAAGCAGCTTAGGATATTAAGCAGCTGTAAATAAAGCTGTTGATTCTGCTTCTCAGCTGAGTTCGTATTAAATATCACTGTTTTAGTGAGTTGAAACATTTTGCACCACTTTTCCTAACATAACTATTGTAAATTATGAAAATGTGAACTAAATTCATTAAAGCCAGTTAAGTATCTAGCCAGTCAATAGAATGACTGCAGAACTTTTGTTAAAGAAAAGATGAATGTAGTAAACAAATGGTCACAGACCCATGGTTGTCAGTTTCACACATACATGCACTCTTTGTCAGAGGATATCCATGTCGTTACCCAATTTCATTTTGTGCAAGGTCAATTTCACAAACTCGATTTCAAACTTCAAAGTTCAAAGTAAAATTTATTATCAGAGTGCACACATATCACCACATACAACCCTGAGATTCTTTTTCTGCGGGCATACTTGACAAATCTATAGAACAGTAACTGTAAACATCAGGAGCTGTTAACTGTAAAAAAAATTGTGCAAATGCATTTATAAATAAATAGCAATAAATAATGAGCATGAACTAGCAGAGCCCTTAAACGAGTGTAGCTATCCCCTTTTATTCAAGAGTTTGATGGTTCAGGTGTAGTAACTTTTCCTGAGCCTTGTGGTGCGAAGCCTGAGGTACCTGTACCTTCTACCTGATTGCAGCAGCAATAAAAGAGCATGGCCTGGGTGGTGAGGATCTTTGATGATTAATGCTGCTTTTCTACAACGTTTTATGTGCTCAATGGTTGGGAGGGTTTTATCCATGAAGTACTGGGCTTGATCTACTAGCTTTTGTAGGATTTTCACTCAAAGACATTGGTGCTCCCATACCAGGCCTTAATGCAGCCGGTCAGCACATTTTCCACCACACATCTATAGAAGTTTGCCAAGGTCTTCGATGACATGGGGAACCTCCGCTGACTCCTGAGGATGTAAAGGCGCTGTTGTACTTGCTTCACAATAATAATTATATTATGATGTGTCCAGAACAGGTCCTCTGAGATACTGACACCTAGGAATTTAAAGCTACTAAATGATTACTGGCTCATGGACCTCTGGTCTGCCTCTCCTGAAGTCTACAATCAGTTCCTTGGTCAGTATTAATCTGATTTCTATAATCCTCAAATCACAACCAGATTCTAACAGCACACTGCGCTTAATTTCTTCTGAGACTGCCGGGACAAAGAAGCATCTCTTGCTTAGTCTGGTGTGTAAGTATTCACATGTCATAATGTATTGAAATGAACACAATTATAGTTATGTATCCACCTAGGCTGCACTTCTGGCACTGCATTCTCCCTGGAATACTAATTCCAAATAACATAAGTAAAGATTTTAGAGACCTATGTTCCATCTTTCTAGTGCACAACTGCCCTTAACGCTGGCAGAGCTGCCAGAAAATACACATAGCCCTGTATAACCAGTTCCAAGAGAACTATGAGTAATGACATAGAAACATAGAAAATAGGTGCAGGAGTAGGCCATTCGGCCATTCGAGCCTGCACTGCCATTTATTATGATCATGGCTGATCATCCAACTCAGAACCCTGCACCAGCCTTCCCTCCATACCCCCTGATCCCCGTAGCCACAAGGGCCATATCTAACTCCCTCTTAAATATAGCCAATGAACTGGCCTCAACTGTTTCCTGTGGCAGAGAATTCCACAGATTCACCACTCTCTGTGTGAAGAAGTTTTTCCTAATCTCGGTCCTAAAAGGCTTCCCCTTTATCCTCAAACTGTGACCCCTCGTTCTGGACTTCCCCAACATCCGGAACAATCTTCCTGCATCTAGCCTGTCCAATCCCTTTAGGATTTTATACGTTTCAATCAGATCCTCCCTCAATCTTCTAAATTCCAACGAGTACAAGCCCAGTTCATCCAGTCTTTCTTCATATGAAAGTCCTGCCATCCCAGGAATCAATCTGGTGAACCTTCTTTGTACTCCCTCTATGGCAAGGATGTCTTTCCTCAGATTAGGGGACCAAAACTGCACACAATACTCCAGGTGTGGTCTCACCAAGGCCTTGTACAACTGCAGTAGTACCTCCCTGCTCCTGTACTCGAATCCTCTCGCTATAAATGCCAGCATACCATTCGCCTTTTTCACCGCCTGCTGTACCTGTATGCCCACTTTCAATGACCTGACAGAACAGGTTCTGGGGCTGGAGCTCACTGGAGGTGCAGTGTTATTTTCTTGATCTTTCTCAGATTAATGCACCTTCAGATGGTGAACTGCCCAGCAGGAAAGGGCACTCAAGCCTTTAGCTCAGATCTTTGACTGTGGACTGGTAAAAAGTTAACTTTTGTGCAGAATCCACTAGAAGTGTCTTTTAGACAAACCAAAATGTCACAAGTTTTCTGGCCCAGGACTAAAGGTGCTGAATAGTGATGCTAGCATGCATCAGGCAGGATCAGCACAGGAAACCATCAGCAATAAAATCCCAATGTAATTCCTGGGATGAAGCCAAGAGATTTAATAGTATATTTTAATTTGTATTAAGGGTGTATATTTTTGAGTTGTCAAGTATATTACTACATTTTTAAGAAATATTATTCACACTAAGTTAATTTAAAATTTCAATGGCACATGCAGTTTGGGATGTACACTGCACTGCATTATAACCCAAAATCACATCAAGATCTAAAAGCATCAATTAGATTTATGTTTAATCTGTTTTTGATGATGTGACAAAGAATGTTAGATTGAATACCAAATGATCTTCCATACGTTCTTTCCAAAATAGATAAATTAATATTTACTCAATCTATTGTAATTTAGCCTTGGTATAACATCAAATCTAACAAGGCCATTCATCAGTATACTATAATGGTTATATTAAATCCTGAAGTAGACACTACTACAACAATGCATTGGCTGTAGGCAAAATGACAAACTTTAAACACTTCAAACTGCACATTTCCTCTATCCATTCCTTCTCACTCATCCGTTCTTGTTTATACTGGTTTAACATTAATTTCCTTCTATCAAACTAATTTAATCAATGTATATTTCCAAAGCTACCTTTTAAACATTTTTCTTACTTTCTTTGATTTTCAACATGGTAACAATGAAGATTGGTAAAGTTATGTCACAGGCTTAACCAAGATACTTTCTGATTTAGTTTTGCATGCATTAATAACTTCAAATTAGGATCGGTCCCAAAAGCTTAGCAAATCTGGTCAAAGCTTGCTCAGAAGAGTTCCACAGTTAACATTGAATCCGGAAAATAGTTTTTTAAAATTGTCCCTTTGATTCTTTTTTTGATCAAAGAGAAATCCATTTTGGACCTAACATCATACATTATTTTCCACCTTAATCAACCAAAACAATTTTTTTTCTTTATTTAGCAGGTAGTTTGGTAACTGTAATTCTCTAAGCACTTCCAGTGGTCCTGCAAGTCTTGTAAATTCTGACATGGAGCAATTAAGCTGGGAAACTGTTTGCCGATTCTGTGGCAAATTATATCTGAAGCTCACTCAGCTGAATGGTGATTTTACAGCTGACAGGAACAAAAGAAAGAGGTAGGTTCCACTTTTTTAGTGATTTGTGTTTGCTGTGATATATTTAATTATTCATGTGGCATTTGTCTTTGTTAAAATATTAATGCTTTTCAAATTTTTTTTTGTAACTTTTAATCAGATAATGTTCTACAAGAATCTGGTCTTGTGCTTAGCCTCACTGCATGAGATATGGATCCTCTTAACTAGCAAGCTTACTCCGGGGAAAATATATACTTCACAGTGGGAAGTCCAAGGATAAACACATTTAGCAATCTCAAGGAAAATGTAGGTTGTCTTTCTGGTCTAAATGAAAAAAAAAACCTCTTCTGAATTCTCTATTTTTGTAGAATAATGCCCAATATAAAATACAGTATTCTTTTCAAGTGTCATAAGAAATGTAATGCATCTTTCCTCTTAATGTCCATGCCTATTATAGTCACTTCACATTTGATAACAATGGAATTAAATCTGAATTTTAGTTATTAGATCATGTACACATTCCGTCCAGTAACTCCTCTCAGGCCAATGAGGTTGGAAGAGGAATAAAAAATATCATAAATTTTAAAAAACACTTTAATTTACTTGTCCTGTTCTCTCCTACAAGCTGCATACTAGCAATATTTATCCACCTTTAACATTCACCTTTATCTTTTATAGCCTGTTTACTTTTTTTTAGAAAAACTTACCCAAGTACTGGAGTTACATGAGGTATAACAATGGAGGATAACGATCAATTATCAAGTTTTTGCTGCTATTTATTTTAAAATTAGTGCTCCTCAGAAGTAATGTACAATGACTCCAAAGTCCCTTTGCATCTCAGATTTATGGATTTTCTCCCTGTTTAGAAAAGAGTCTGCACATTTATTTCTACTACCAAAGTGCATGACCATGCATTTTCCAACATTGTATTTCATTTGCCACTTTCTTACCCATCTCTTAATCTGTTTAAGTCCTTCTACTGCCTTCCTATTTCCTCAACTCTACCAGCCCCTCCACCAATCTTCATATCATCTGCAAACTTGGCGACAAAGCTATCTACTTTATCACCTAAATTACTAATATACAGCATAAAAAGAAACAGCCCCAACACTAACCCCTGCTGAACACCGCTATTCACTGGCAGCCAACCAGAAAAGAATCCTTCTATTCCTACTCACTGCCTCCTACCAATCAGCCAATGTTCTAATCATGCCAGTAACTTTCCTGTAATACCATGGACCCTTAACTTGGAAAGCAGCCTCAAGTATGGCACCTTGTCAAAGGCCTTCTGAAAGTCCAAATATACAACATCTACTGCATCCCCTTTATCTATCCATTTGTAATCCTCTCAAAGAATACCAACAGGTTCGTCAGGCAAGATTTTCCTTTAAGGAAACTGTGTTGATTTTGTCCTATCTTGTCTTGTGTCACTGAGTACTCCATAACCTCATCCTTAACAATTGACTCCAACATCTTCCCAACCACTGAGGTCAGGGTAACTGGTCTATAATTTCCTTTCTGCTGCCTTCCTCCATTCTTAAAGAGTGACTGACATTTGCAATTTTCCAGTCCTCTGGAACCATGCCAGAGTCCAATGATTTTTGAAAGATCATTACTAATGCCTCCACAATCTCTTCAGCTACCTCTTTCAGAACCGTAGGGTGCAGCTCATCTGGTCCGGGTGACTTATGCACCTTTAAGTCTTTCAGCTTTTTGAGCATCTTCTCCCTTGTAATAGTAACTGCTCATGCTTCTCTTCCCTCACATCCTTCATCACCCAGCACACTGCTAGTGTCTTCCACAGTGAAGACTGATGCAAAATATTCATTTAGTTTATCTGCCATTTCCTTGCCCCCTGTTAATATTTCTCCCGCTTCATTTTCTAGCAGTTCTATATTCACTCTCATCTCTCTTTTACTTTTTACATACTTGAAAAAGCTTTTACTATTCACTTTCATATTGTTTGCGAGCTTGGCGTCATATTTCATCTTTTCTCTCCTAATGATTCCTTTAGATGCACTCTCTAGGTTTTTCAAAGCTTCCCAATTCTCTCTGTTCCTGCTAATTTTTGCTTTGTTGTATGACCTCTCTTTTGCTTTTACATTAGCTTTGACTTCCCTTGTCAGCCACAGCTGTACTATTTTGTCATTTGAATATTTCTGTGTTTTTGGAATACATCTATCCTGCACCTTCTTAATTTTTCCCAGAAACTCAAGCCATTGCTACTCTGCTGTCATCCCCGCCAGCATCTCCTTCCAGTTGACTTTGACCAACTCTCTCTCTCATACCACTGTAATTTCCTTTACTGCACTGAAATACTGCTACTTTAAAGTAAAGTCATCCTTTACTTGCTTCCAATCAAATTTCAAGTTGAACTCAATAATATTGTGATCAGCCTCCAAAAGGAGGTCTTAAGCTCCCTGATCGCCTCTGGTTCATTACCTAACACTCCATCCAGTATAGCTGATTCCCTCGTAGGCACGAGGACAAGCTGCTGTAAAAAGCCATCTCATAGGCATTCAACAAATTCACTCTCTTGAGATCCATTACCAATCTGATTTTCCCAATCTACCTTCATGTTAAAATCTCCCATGACTATCATAACATTGCCCTGTTGACAGGCCTTTTTTATTTCCATTGTAATCTGTAGTCCACATCCCAGCTACTGTTGGGAGGCCAGTATATAACTGCCATCAGGGTTCTTTCATCCTTGCAGTTTCTTAACTCAACCCACAAAGATTCAACATCTTCTGATCCTATGTCACATCTTTCTAATGATTTGATGCTATTCATACTAGCAGAGCCCAGGCACCCCCTCTGCCTACCTTCCTATCCCTCCAATACAATGTGTGTCCTTGGACATTCAGCTCCCAACTACAACCATCTATCAGCCATGATTCAGTACTGGCAGCAACATCACACCCAACAATCTATAGAAGTGCAACAGATCATGCACCTTATTTCTTATAACCTGCCCACGAGAATATTGGTCCCCCTTGGGTTCAGGTGTAACCCGTCCCTTTTGTACAGATCATACATCCCCGAGTGAGACCTGAATGATCCAAGAACTTGAAGCCCTTCCCCCTGCACCAACTTCTCAGCCATGTATTTATCTGCTGGATCATCCTACTTCTACCCTCACTGGCGTGTGGCACAGGCAGCAATCCAAGAAATTACTGCATTGGAGGTAATGCTTCTCAGCTTTCAGACTAGCTCTTTAAGTTCTCTCTTCAGGACCTCTTTGCTTTTCCTTCCATTCATTGGTATTAATATTTTCCAAGGCACCTGGCTGCTTCTCCTCCCCCTCCAAAATGCTGTGGACATGATCCAAGACATCCCTGACCCTGGCATCTGGGAGGTAACATACCATCCGGGTGTCCCGTTCGTACCCATGGAATCTCCTGTCTGTTCCTCTGACGGCCAAGTGGTTAGGGCATTAGACTAGCAATCTGAAGGTCATGGGTTCGAGCCTCCGCTGGGGCAGCGTGTGTGTCCTTGAGCAAGGTACTTAACCACACAATGCTCCAGTCTACCCAGCTGAGAATGGGTACCGGCAAAAATACTGGGGGTTAACCTCTCTCACGATAGACTGGCGTCCTATCCGGGGGGAGGGGGGGAGTCTCCTACTCTCAGTCGCTTCACGCCACGGAAACCGGTATAAGCACCAGCCTGATGGGCCACAAGGCTCGTGACAGACTTTAATCCTCTGACTATTGAGTCCCCTATCACTACCACTCCCCATTTCTCCCTCTCCCCATTCTGCACCACAGACTCATATTCAATGTCAGCTTTCCTTTAATTCCCTTAATCTTCATTAGGCTAGTTTTCACACGGTATGTGGAGTGGAAATCCCATTGAGATTCCCAGCATTGTACACTTTGGGCAAGCAGCAACCCCTTTAAATAGTATTCCTGAATGACATATTTCTCAGGTCCGCATGGGACTGTAATATAACTTGTACCCAACTTCAGCTCAGTATTACAAGCATCAGAATACTTTGCATCCATCCTCTCTGCCTGATCGGACCAGGAAGAGCTCCATTTCGGTGGAAGTTTAGGATTGTTGTTTCATTTCACGCAACACAAAAGACCACAAGTCATGTTTAGAAATAATAAACTGTCATAGGAGGAATAACAGCAAGATTTTGCGGTAGTGATGCTCCACTTAATCTTAGTTTATGCATGATCCCCATGGGGATAAACATCTGCCTTGCTATGTGCATCCTTGATCCATGCAACATTTTGGGTAGTGGATTTATTTATATGTACAATAGGCAGAGCAAACCTCCTGCTCAATTTCCAAGTTGCTGTCCAGCAGCTCATTGTTCACTTCTAAAGATAAACCAGGAATGTCTAATTTCAGAGACCCAAAGGGAAAAGGCACCAATATCATCCAAGTTTCATAATATACCCAAGGTAACATTAATGTTCCAGTATTGCTTGCATATAATTCTTTCCAATTTGCTGCTAAATATGATGTAGTGAATTGATTTAGGTGGTTTCAAAGGAAATCTTGTACAGGTTGAGCACCCCTTATCCAAAATTCCAAAATCTGAAAATCCGAAAACCTCCAAAATCTGATTTTTTTCCTTTTAGTGCTGCCATGACGTCACAAGTGGAAAATTGCTGGGAATGTTCCCAGACGACATGCAGGTTTCTGAGAAGTGACCTTACATGTGTAATAAATAGAAGTTAATGAAAAATAGAAAAATACTGCCTTAAGTGAAAAATGAAGATCCTGATCGTGTGTCAACGGTGGCTGGAGTGAACATATACCACTTAACGGCATGCTGATCATGAAACAAGCAAAGACGACCATGACAAACCGAAGATTGAAGGTAATTCTAAATATTCAGCAGGCTGGTTGCAGAAAGTTAAGAAAAGGCACGGCATTTAAAGCATCTGCTGATCACGAAAATCTAACACCAGAACAAGTCTACAATGCTGCTTGTTTTATACCTTACATTAAAAAAATGTAAAATACAAATACAGTGTAGTGTAACCTTTTAATCAAATCACAGCATCATAGGTAGAGACTGAAAGCCTGCCTTTATTTGCTGTTCAACAGCTGATTCAGGTATTCTCCCAATGCTGCTGTGCAGCTTTTGTTACGTTGCACTCATTATATTAATGGTAGGTAATAATTTTTACTAATAATCACATATGTGAAAGACTAGTTACCAATACCATATAAATTCAGAGTTGATAATGATGGTGATCCCAACCTATCTTACTCTATATTCCAAAATCCAAAGAAATCCAAAATCCAAACACTTCCAGCCCCAAGCATTTTGGATAAGGGGCACTCAACCTGAGTTAGCTAAAGATACTGATTTCCTCTATTGTCAATTCTTCCACAACAGTTCCATGAACTAGAAGTTGATGTGTAATAGGGGAAATTATATTTATTCTGGAACCTTTTCCAGTTACTAGCACAACTGCCTATTTGGTCAAAAACCTGATCCTTAAATCAGTATATTTTCTGTAACCTTCTATAAATATAACAAATTAGGTTTCCTGCTCAGGTATAGAAGAAGAGTGACCAAGAAGTACCGTTTTCAATTGAAAATAATCTTATTGAATGTTATGAGAATACGAAAAGTAGACCCACCTTACTTTCTCCTTCAATTACAGTTATAGGCACTGGGGTGGAGGGCCACTTGTTCTTGGAAGGTAAAGACCTATCACAGTTCCATAGCACTACAATCTTAACAAAAAGTATGTGTATTAATATGCTTATCATTTTAAGAACAATTCATTCCTAGGAGCTTGATTAGAAGAGATCAGAGTGAAACAAAATATTCTTTCTAAAAAGAAATTTCTTGTAAAAGTTCTTCTAATGTTTTGTTCAAAGAAAAGCATAATTTAGCTTACTTATTATCTTACTTAATTAAACAATTCTGCTCAATACCATAATCTTTCAAAAACTTTCTAAATACCAGGAAGTTAAAGAAATCTTAACAAACTCTTTATATCTTTGAGTACTGAAGAAAGGTCTCAGCCCAAAATGTCAACTGCTTATTCATTTCCACAGATGTTGCCTGGCCCACTGAGTTCCTCCAGCATTTTGTGTGTTTCTTTATATCATTTTAATATTTTTAAAAAATTTAGAGAAGCACAAGAATTACACAAACGTTAAGATTTCTTTAAACCACAAACACTGTTTAATCATTGAAGGAGCTGCATTGAGCTCAATTTGACAAAGCGCCTTTTAAGATCAACTCTATCAATTTTAATGCTGATCCAATTAAGAAACCTAGGGATCACACAGGAACATAAGAATTTTCCAGTCCAGGAAGATAATTACAGAAACATAGAAAACGTAGAAACATAAAAAACCTATAGCACAATACAGGCCCTTCAGCCCACAATGTCGTGCCAAACATGTCCCTACCTTAGAAATTACTAGGGTTACCCATAGCCCTCTATTTTTCTAAGCCCCATGTACCTATCTAACAGTCTCTTAAAAGACCCTATTGTATCCATCTCCACAACCGTCACTGGCAGCCCATTCCACACACTCACTACTCTGCGTAAAAAACTTACCCCTGACATCTCTTCTGTA
This sequence comes from Mobula hypostoma, assembly GCF_963921235.1. Lineage (NCBI taxonomy): Eukaryota > Metazoa > Chordata > Chondrichthyes > Myliobatiformes > Myliobatidae > Mobula > Mobula hypostoma. Next base: position 39,422,272 of record NC_086098.1, read on the forward strand.
ACTACTTCTAAGCATCTTAAAACTGTGCCCTCTCGTGCTAGCCATTTCGGCCCTGGGAAAAAGCCTCTAACTATCGACACAATCAATGCCTCTTATCATCTTATACACCTCTATCAGGTCACCTCTCATCCTCCGTCGCTCCAAGGAGAAAAGGTCAAGTTCACTTAACCTGTTCTCATAAGGCATGCTCCCCAATCCAGGCAACATCCTTGTAAATCTCCTCTGTACTCTTTCTATGGTTTCCACATCCTTCCTGTAGTGAGGTGACCAGAACTGAGCACAGTACTCCAAGTGGGGTCTGACCAGGGTCCTACATAGCTGCAACATTACCTCTCGGCTCTTGAACTTAATCCCACGGTTGATGAAGACCAATACACCGTATGCCTTTTTAACCACAGAGTCAACCTGTGCAGCAGCTTTGAGTGTCCTATGGACTCAGACCCCAAGATTCCACTGATCTTCCACACTGCCAAGAGTCTTACCATCAATACTATATTCTGCCATCATATTTGACCTACCAAAATGAACCACCTCACACTTATCTGGGTTGAACTCCATCTGCCACTTCTCAGCCTAGTTTTGCATCCTATCAATGTCCCGCTGTAACCTCTGACAGTCCTCCACACTATCCACAACACCTCCAACCTTGGCGTCAGCAGCAAATTTACTAACCCATCTCTCCACTTCCTCATCCAGGTCATTTATAAAAATTACAAAGAGTAAGGATCCCAGATCACATCCCTGAGGCACACCACTGATCACCCGCCTCCATGCAGAATATCTACAACCAATCTTTGCCTTTTATGAGCAAACTAATTCTGGATCCACAAAGCAAGGTCCCCTTTGATCCCATGCCTCCTTACCTTCTCAATAAGCCTTGCATTGGACACCTTATCAAATGCCTTGCTGAAATCCATAAGCACTACATCTACTGCTCTACCTTCATCAATGTGCTTAGTCACATACTGAAAAAATTCAATCAGGCTCATAAGGCATGACTTGCCTTTGACAAAGCCATGCTGACTATTCCTAAACATATTATGTCTCTCCAAATGTTCATAAATCTTGCCTCTCAGGATCTTCTCCATCAACTTACCAACCACTGAAGTACGACTCACTGGTCTATAATTTCCTGGGCTATCTCTACTCCATTTCTTGAATAAGGGAATAACATCTGCAACCCTCCAATCCTCCAGAACCTCTCCCGTCCTCTGAAATATCCCCTGAACATTTGCCACATTTCTGCCCTATATTTCCGTACGTTTCCCTGAGAACATCTGCTCCCAATTTATGCTTCCAAGTTCCTGCTTCATATTTCTCCTTACTCCAATTAAACGTCTCCCTAACTTGTCTGCTCCTATCCCTCTCCAATGCTATGGTAAAGGGGATGGAATTGTGATCACTATCTCCAAAATGCTCTCCAACTGAGAGACCTGACACCTGATCAGGTTCATTTCCCCATACCAGATCAAGTACAGCTTGACCTTCAATGCTTATCTACATATTGTGTCAGGAAGCATTCCTGAACACAGCTAACAAACTCCACCCCATCTAAACCCCTTGCTCTAGGGAGACACCAATCAATATTTGGGAAATTAAAATCTCCCATCACGACAACTCGGTTATTATTGCACCATTCCAGAATTTGTCTCCCTATCTGCTCTTCGTTGTCCCTGTTACTATTGGGTCGTCTATAAAAAACACCAAGTAGAATTATTGACCCCTTCCTGTTCCTAACTTCCACCCACAGAGGCTCAGTGGACAATCCCTCCATGAAGGGCAAAATATTTTAAGCATAAATATTTATTTTCTATAATAAGAATCTGAAGAACAATGCTTTAATTCAGAAAACAATAAGATTAGAGTGTGGATCTGAGGATGATTATTGAATGCATCTTATGAAGGTAATTAAAAAAAAACATCTTTATTGCTGCAGTATTGCCATCAAGTCTTTTCAAAGAGTTAAGATTCGTAACATTCTTATTATCTCAATACATACCTGCTTGCAGTATTTTGATCTTGACACAGCTAATATCAGTTTAACTATAGGCTGGGACTGTGTCAGAAGAGGTGAAACTGCCTGAATGACAGCTGTGAACTCCTCAGCTGGACTGATGCCTGTTAAATAAAAGCATCATGGATCACATCATCGAGCAGAGAAATAATTAGCGGCTTTACAATAAACTCAATGGATAACAGAGTATGCAAATTTAATCATAGACTAATATTTCTCTGAAAGATCAGGACTTTATTTGGTCATGGAATGGAGATGTCACCAGCAAAGTTGACTCTTATTGCCCCTATCCGAGGAAGCAGACTGAGTCACTCCTATTGCTGGGTTTAGAGTCACATATAGGCCACACCATGTTAGTACAGCTTTCTCCTTTCATGAAGGACATCTCTGTCACTAGATGTGTTTTTACAATATTCTGGAACTCCATTACTTTTCAGTTAATGATTTATTTAATTATCTGAATTAAAATTCACCAGCTGCTGTTTTAGAACCTCAACTCTCATCCCGGATCAACGTCTCTTCTTCCAATTTGAGTGGCACAATTATTTTTCTGTCATACCCAGTGTGACTCAGTATTGCCTACAGCACTGCAGGGCACAACCAATCTATTCCATGTGTAATCACACCCTTGCAGCTCCATTCATCAATGGTCAATCTCTCCCTCACTCACCCTTTGCCTGGAGACCCCGTTACCCAAAGCTCCTGATCCACCAAAATCGTTACCCAAAGCTCCTGATTCTCCAACCCCAAGTCTTGAACCTTGGAAGTGACCACCCCTATTCCAACCACCAGAACCACAGTGTCAGGCCTCTGTCCCCCGGTGAAGCACTGGCCCAACCACGTCATTTGGAATGTTCCACATTGGCTCAGCGGATGACAGGATGGCTGAGGCAGAGCACTGAATTATTAAGCAGCATGCCCACAGCTAAAACTATATGCAGTGTGCTGTGTAACAACAGATTAACCTGGTCTTATACAGTGCCGAAAAATGTCTCGGCCCGTGTTTTCTGGAAAGTAGATAGGAATACATTATTTTCTGGGCACCAAGTCACACTGACTAATGTGTCTCCAATTGCTTGACCAAATATGCCAAATGTTTACAATAAGTGGGATAATCAGTCACTAGATCAAACTTGGGTGGATAAGAACCTTGTGTACTGGTTACCTTATAATTGGACAAAGTGGTTTATTGGTCAGCATTGTAATTGCCGGTGATTATTTCAGTAAACATTCTGGCTTTTAACCCTGAAAAGATACACACAATACTCGATTGTGAATTTTGGAAATCCGAAATATAAATGGAAAATGCTGGAAAGATATGGCAGGTCAGGCAGTGTTAGGGGAGAACAATATGGAGTTAGCAGCTCAGGTTGATGACTCTTCATCATAACTTGGCAAAGTTAAAAGATTAATGAAGTTTTAAGGTGCAGAGAAAGGGTGTATTGGTGAGGAGATCTACAGTAAATGATCCGTTGAGTGATGAAAGGCCAGAGAGATTAAATGAAGAAAGAGATGATAATACATGTGATGGACAAAACCAGCCCAGCATAAGCAGAGAATAATTACCCAAAATTATGAGCCAAAGCTAATGTGAACACTGAAAATCTGAAGTGAATGTGAATGTTGATGTGCTGAAACTGTGGAACTCTGGACAATATCTTTCTGGTCAGAAGAGGAAGTAACATCTCTCAGATTTACATTTAGCTTCACTGTGACAATTTAAGAAGTTGAGTTACAGTGGAAATGAGATGGATAATTCAGATGACAGACAACTAAATACTACACAATGTACTTGCAGGCTGAATGGAAATGTTCTACAAGGCTGTTGCCAACCAGCATTTGGTCTCCCCAGTGCAGAAGAGATCATGTTGAGAACTTTGTGTTTAGTGTAGTAAATTGAAAAAAATAACAGAAGCAAGTTGCTGCTTTACAGGGAGAAAAAAAACCCTTTGGTGGCTGGTAAGGTGGAAGGAAGGGTGTAAGAGGGCAGGCTTTGCCTCTTCAATGTTTGCGCAGAAAGATCCCATGCAGAGGGGAGTGAATATCAGTGGAGTTGAACGTGGGAACTAATGCATTAGAAAGGGAATTGTCACTTCAGAAATCTGAAAATGGAGGTAAAATGGAAAATATGCCCAGTTAAAACATAATTTTGGAGGAGCTGAAAATTGAAGAAATTTTGTGTGACCCATTCGAGACACTGAAATGGAAGGTGGCATTACCAGATCATAGGAAAAACTGGGAGAATGAACTGGAGTCCTGGCAAAAAGTAAGGTGGGAAGAAAATGCAGCTGAAGTAGCCAGGGGAAGCTGGCAGCCTTTATTGAACGCAAACAACAGGAATTCTGCAGATGCTGGAAATTCAAGCAACACACATCAAAGTTGCTGGTGAACGCAGCAGGCCAGGCAGCATCTCTAGGAAGAGGTACAGTCCTGACGAAGGGTATCAGCCTGAAACGTCGACTGTACCTCCTCCTAGTGATGCTGCCTGGACTGCTGCGTTCACCAGCAACTTTGATGTGTGGAGCCTTTATTGAATGCTGTTCAGTAACCTGTCTGTAGAAGTGAGAGAAATTGAAGGAGGGCTGGGAAGGGTCAGGGATGAATCAACTGAATGTAAGGGCAGGGTGGAAATTCAGACTGAAAGCTGGCAGCAGCACTGAAACAATCATTAATATGGTGAAAAGAGAAGAGAGAGAGAGAGAACCCAAATGGGACTAAAATAGAGAAGGTGCCATGTTCCACAAAGGGACTGAATTATCTGACTTAGGTTCAGATTAGTTATTATCATATCCATCAGGGTGAAAGGAAATACCTTACTCGCATGAAGCTCAAAGGCTAAACAGTATACACGATAATAATAAATGCAACAATAAATACAGTGATAAGGTGCTAAACAACTGAATGATGCAAAGAGAGCAGTACAATCTGAAGTTGTGTAAAAGAAATGCTAAAGTGCAATAACAGAATATCTGACAGAGATAGAACTAAGAGTCCCAAGCAAGCAGCAGCACCATTGGGAAGGGAATGTGTGAAACAGTTTGGATCCAATTGATTAACGATTGTTGGAAAAACTATGCATCTCAGAGCAAACCTCACAGAGATGCACACACCAAGGCAGCTGTGCTGACATGAGATCTACTAAATGAAATGCATGTTTCAGCCAACATTGACCTGCACTTATACTACGCTCACATCCACAGGCAAGAGCCTCACTCAAGAAAAGGTGACAATTGCTTTGCAACAAAATCACCCTAGTTCCCTGCACCAACTACCATTCAATGATTTCACAAAGATCTCACTGTTCACTGAGATACCTTTAATTTAAACGTGGTATAACAGCTCAACCATGACCAGCTGTGAAGCTCCAAACAAATGAACAGTGCTGTTGTTCACTGTTAGTATCTATAATCAAAGAATGAACACAAGACACGGAAGGGCTGCCTACACACACAGAACTGCACAACAGGTTATGTCAACATGTTCAGAAAAGGTGAAAAGAAAATTGAAGTCAAAGCTTACAAAAATCTTCCAGTGAAAGATATTAATAAAAATACTGGATCATCATTTATAAAGCTGTCAAAATGTCACATGAAGGAAGTACACAGATACACATAATAGGATTCAAATAAAAAAAGACAATTTCATGCAACAGTAGCTATCACAGTTTTTCCTTTGTGTCTCAGCACTATTTGCATTGGGGTTTCATGTTTGTATCTACTCTGCATTATTCTTACCACTTTCTGTAGCCAAACAATGTGGCTTGTGTACAATAATAGCAAAACGGCAGTACAGAAGTAGCACACAGGAGGCCAAAGGCTCTTTATTCAGAAGTGTCCTCACACTGGTTTGAACACTCATGGATGCAGTGCAAATCTGATCCCCATCTCAGAGATGTATAAAGTAGTCATATGGAGTTGATGTGTATTAAACTACAAAATGAATCCCTTACAAAAACAGTGAATGCAGTTCTCAGATAGTAGGCTATAGGAAAGGTCCTACGCGACTCCCTTGTCCATTCGTTCCCCCCATCCCTCCCCACCGATCTCCCTCCTGGCACTTATCTGTGTAAGCGGAACAAGTGCTACACATGCCCTTACACTTCCTCCCTCACCACCATTCAGGGCCCCTGACAGTCCTTCCAGGTGAGGCAACACTTCACCTGTGAGTTGGCTGGTGTGATATATTACGTCCAGTGCTCCCGGTGCGGCCTTCTATATATTGGTGAGACACGACGCAGACTGGGAGACCGCTTTGCTGAACACCTACGCTCTGTCCGCCAGAGAAAGAAGGATCTCCCAGTGGTCACATACTTTAATTCCACGTCTCATTCCCATTCTGTCATGTCTATCCACGGCCTCCTCTACTGTCAAGATGAAGCACCACTCAAGTTGGAGGACAACACCCTATATTCTGTCTGGGTAGCCTCCAACCTGATGGCATGAACATTGACTTCTCTAACTTCTGTTAATGCCCCTCCTCCCCTTCTTACACCATCCCTTATTTATTTATTTATTATTATTTATTTTTTTTCCCCTTTCTTTCTCTCTCTCTTTTTTTCTCCCTCTGTCCCCCACACTATAACTCCTTGCATGCTCTCTATCTTCCTCTGGTGCTCCTCTCCTCCCGTCCCATGATCTTCTACCTTCTCCAGCCTTGTATCCCTTTTGCCAATCAACTTTCCAGCTCTTAGCTCCATCCCTCCCCCTCCTGTCTTCTCCTATCATTTTGGATCTCCCCCTCCCCCTTTCAAATCTCTTACTATCTTTTCTTTCTGTTAGTCCTGACAAAGGGTCTCGGCCCGAAACGTCGACTGTACCTCTTCCTATAGATGCTGCCTTGGCCTGCTGCATTCCACCAGCATTTTGTGTGTGTTGCTTGAATTTCCAGCATCTGCAGAATTCCTCGTGTTTGAGAACTCTGAAGCAGTCTGCAGGGCCGGGTAGGTCTGATCCAATAATCTAGGGAGAGGGGAATGAGCCTGGATTCCAGGTGAATTCATTTCCTGATTCAGTATGGCTGTCCAACTTCTGAACAGGAACGTTTGGGGTCTGATGGAGAGGCGCCCGAGTAGCTGTGGAGTTGAACCCTCCTGCCCTAGTGATAAGCAGAGCTACGCTCATTTTGTGTCAACTGCTGAGCATTCCGAGACCTGGGAAATTAGCTGCCCATATCCAAGATCAGAAGCAGGTTATATCAGAGCATTCTAGCCTTGATAATGTATTAATTTATCAATCTGCTGCCTTGTGACAGATTAGCTGCCTGATTCTTGTCCCACCTCTGCATAAACTAGGTGGATTGGTTTGGTTTTGTTTGATTCACATTTTACATTTCATTCCCAATCACTTACAACTGGCCTGCTTTTGTGAGGTGAGATCAGCTTGACAACCTTAGTAGCAGGACAGAAAAAAATTTATTTGAAACTGGTATTCTCAAATTAAATGTTGCTCCTTCAGATAAATTTACATGTCTCAATATTCACCAGAATAAAATCTTGAGTAACCTCACTGCCAATCACTCAGTGGATAGTTTGATAAAAATAATTCCAAACAGGTCAGCAAAACATTTGTCTTTAGGAGCACAAGTGTGTGCTAAAGTCAATTATAGCTGCAAAGATCAATGAAAATAAATGGGAAGGGAAGAATAACAATCAAAACCTGACATTAAAACATATGGTACTTTAACATGCAATGAATATGTTTCACCATTTCCATTAGAGAAGATGGGTGAATAAGATACAAAAACTAATGGGTTTGATGATTATTCCTTTCCTGAAATACCATGCCTGCTATGCACTCTCAGTCTAGTGCTGATGCTGTGCTGATGCATGTGTTCATTGGATGTAACAGGTTTTGTTGTGGTAAAGATCTAGAAAGTCTATTCTAAGAACATAGAGCCCACTAATGGAAATCTCTTGACTCAACACCTTTCCATCTGGGACACATGTAAGGATAATCTTTTTTCATCAACAACACATTTTGCCATCCCATTTTTCACAATGTCATACACTAAATACAAACCCCATTTCCAGAAAAGTTGGGATATTTTCCAAAATGCAATAAAAACAAAAATCTGTGATATGTTAATTCACGTGAACCTTTATTTAACTGACAAAAGTACAAAGAAAAGATTTTCAATAGTTTTACTGACCAACTTAATTGTATTTTGTAAACATACACAAATTTAGAATTTGATGACTGCAACACACTCAACAAAAGTTGGGACAGAGTTAAAATAAGATTGAAAAGTGCACAGAATATTCAAGTAACACCGGTTTGGAAGACTCCACATTAAGCAGGCTAATTGGTAGCAGGTGAGGTATCATGACTGGGTATAAAAGTAGTGTCCATCAAAGGCTCAGTCTTTGCAAGCAAGGATGGGTTGTGGCTCACTCCTTTGTGCCAAACTTCGTGAGAGAATTGTTAGTCAGTTCAAAAGGAACATTTCTCAACGCAAGTTTGCAGAGAAGTTAGATCTTTCAACATCTACAGTACGTAATATTGTGAAAAGATTCAGAGAATTCAGAGACATCTCAGTGCGTAAAGGGCAAGGTCAGAAACCACTGTTGAATGTGCGTGATCTTCGAGCCCTCAGGCGGCACTGCCAAAGAAACCGTCCTGCTACTGTGACAACTATAGCCACCTGGGCTCGAGAGTACTTTGGAAAACCATTGTCACTCAACACAGTCCGTTGCTGCAACCAGAAATGCAACTTGAAACTGTATTACGCAAGGAGGAAGCCATACATCAACTCTATGCTGAAATGCCGGTGAGTTCTCTGGGCCCGAGCTCATCTCAGATGGACCGAAAGACTGTGGAACCGTGTGCTGTGGTCAGATGAGTCCACATTTCAGCTAGTTTTCCGAAAAAACGGGTGTCGAGTTCTCCGTGCCAAAGATGAAAATGACCATCCAGATTGTTATCAGCAAAAGGTGCAAAAGCCAGCATCTGTGATGGTATGGGGGTGCATCAGTGCCCACGGAATGGGTGAGTTCCATGTATGTGAAGGTACCATTGACTCGGAAGTGTATATTAGGATTTTAGAGAGACATATGTTGCCATCAAGGTGATGTCTCTTCCCGGGACGTCCATGCTTATTTCAGCGGGACAATGCCAGACCACATTCTGCCCGGGCTACAACAGCGTGGCTTTGTAGACACAGAGTGCGTGTGCTTGACTGGCCTGCTGCCAGTCCAGATCTATCTCCTATTGAAAATGTATGGCGCATCATGAAGAGGAGAATCAGACAACAGAAACCACGGACTGTTGAGTAGCTGAAGTCTTATATCAAGCAAGAATGGACAACATTTCCAATTGCAAATCTACTACAATTAGTATCCTCAGTTCCAAAAGGATTAAAAAGTATTATTAAAAGGAAAGATGATGTAACACAATGGTAAACATGCCTCTGTCCCAACTTTTGTTGAGTGTGTTGCAGCCATCAAATTCTAAATTTGTGTATGTTTACAAAATACAATTAAGTTGGTCAGTAAAACTATTGAAAATCTTTTCTTTGTACTTTTGTCAGTTAAATAAAGGTTCACATGAATTAAGATATCACAGATTTTTGTTTTTATTTGGAAAATATCCCAACTTTTCTGGAAATGGGGTTTGTAGATGGGCAGGAATGCGGGTGCATTTAGCGGATCTTACAGCGGCAGAAATGTGGATTCAGTTCTCACTGTGAGTTCTGTCTGGGTGCAGTTCGCATGTTCTCCCCGTGACCACAGGGGCTTCCTCCACACATCACAAAGATATGTAGGTTAACTCACCGCTACTGTATGTATGGGTGAGTGTTAGAAACAAGAATCAGTTGATGATAATGTGGGGAGAATAAAAAACATGGGATTAACAAAAGCTTCGTTTGAGTGCATGGTTGATAGTATTTGGCGTTCCAAAAGACCTGTCTTTGTGCTGTTCCTTCTTCTGGCTTCACTAACTGCTTTCTCTAACTAGTTCAGAAAAAAAGGGAATGCTTATTAAATATTCCCCATCTTAACAGGTAGCAACCAAGCTCCATTTTAAAATTAACATTTAGCTTAGACTAATACTACTGTGTAATCTTCATAAAATATTCTTTCCCTGTGAAATCTGGGAGTATTGAAAAGTGAAAACCAAGACTGATAGAGTTTTGCTAGGTAAAAGGATCAAGAAGTGCAGGAAGATGACGTAGATGAATCATATGAGCCACAGTCTATTGGTACATTATTGTCACATGTCCAAGATACAGAGAAAATACTTTGTTTGTGCACCATTCTGTTAGACAGCAGCTATATTTCATTCCGAGATGAGGAGATTTGCTGTGTCACCCAAGACACTCGCAAATTGCTATATAAGTACTGCAGAGAGCATTCTAACTGGGTGCTTCACCGTCTTGTATGGGGTGTGGGGGGAGGTGGGAAGGGCTACTGCACAGGATTGAAAGAAGCTGCAGCAAGTTGTGAACTGAGTCACCTCCAGCATAGCCACTAGCCTTCACAGGACATCTTCAAGGAGCAATGCCTCAAAAAAGTGCCATCCATCATCAAGGATCCCCACCACCCAGGACGTGCCCTCTTCTCATTGCTACCATCAGGGAGGAGATACAGGAGCCTGAAGTCACACCCTCAATGGTTCAGAAACATGTTCTTCCCCTCTGTCATCAGATTTCTCAATGGACACTGAATTCATGAACACTACCTCACTAGTTTTTTACTTCTATTTTTGCACAACTTATTTAATTTAGCTATTTTATATATATACTTACTACAATTCATGTTTTTTTCTATTATTATGTATTGCATTGTACTGCAGCCACAAAGACAATAAAGTTCACGACATATGCCAGTGATATTGACCATGATTCCAATTCTGATTCTGAGCATGTCGAGGTAGAAAAGGAAAAAACAGGACACAAAAAACAGAGAAAGTGGAGTATCGGTAAACAGTTCTTTGATCCACTCAGAAAAGACCATAAATTCCCATTAAAAATCTCATTTATTCTTATTTACTGTTTTCTACTTTATTATTATGCTCAATAAAGCCTGACATTAATATAATCTGGTACAAAATATAATTGGAAGAGAAAGTACCTTAATGGACCCTACATCATTAGCTAGGATTTTCCAGAACTGTGAAACTAAGTTAACAGTATGGTTTGCATTTGCCCATTTGTGCAAGGTACTGGTATATTTAATAGGGGTGAATCTTACTTCCAGCACTCTGCAGTTTCCGGGAGGATACCTTGTAGTGGGCAGGCCGCAGGACAGGGTGCAAGCTGATGTTTGGTTCCATTTTGCTGATTATAACTTCTATTGTTTGCCGATTAAAGCAATGAGGGAGACTGGAGCATCAAAGCAAGTGCAGAAGGTGAGAACCAGCTGCTTGCATTTTGATTGGTTGCTCTGTACCAGAGGGAGAAGAACCTGCCGCTGCACCCAGAGAGTGTTGCCCAGGGTTTTTTTTGCATTTTGGATGTGGACTTGGACTATAGGCTCTCTCTTTCAATCTTATAGTTTTTATATTCTGTGCTTATAGTCATAGTCATAGTCATACTTTATTAATCCCGGGGGAAATTGGTTTTCGTTACAGTTGCTCCATAAATAATATAGTAATAGAACCACAAATAGTTAAATAGTAATATGTAAATTATGCCAGTAGATTATGAAATAAGTCCAGGACCAACCTATTGGGCAGGATGTCTGACCCTCCAAGGGAGGAGTTGTGAAGTTTGATGGCCACAGGCAGGAATGACTTCCTATGACACTCAGTGCTGCATCTCGGTGGAATGAGTCTCTGGCTGAATGTACTCCTGTGCCCACCCAGTTATTAACCCGATCTTCTCATTTTTTTTGTGCGGGAAAGGAGAATTTGGGGACCAATGTGCCGGATCAGTTTTTCCCTTTTTTTTTGCGGGAGGAGAAATTTGGGAGTTGATGTGCCTGGTCTGTTTTGCTCGGTTTTTGTGTGGGAGGAGGGAATTGGTGGATGATGTGCCTGTTCTGCTTTTGTTTGTTTTTTTTTGGCAGGAAGGTGGGATTTGGGGAGCCACCTTTCTTTTCTTTCTTGGTTTCGTGGCTACCCGGAGAACTAAAGAATTTCAGAGTTGTATACTTTGATAATAAACAAACCTTTGAATGTTAATTAAATAATTTTTGCACAATCCAGGTAGGATTTGGGACTCCTGTCTCAAGAAAGGAAGACTCCGATGAGGGTCTTAAGTGTCTCCATCAGATGAGTAAGGGTGAGCAAGGGAAACGAGTGAATGTAGGTAACTGAAAGGAGAGGATAACTACAGATAGCCAGGTTAGGTGGTTGGATGAGAATAGCTGATGGGATCCCTCTGACATCTAAAAAAGACATTATTTATTTAAAGTTAAATGATACATTTACTCTTCAAATGGAGTTTTCGTGACTAGATTGCCCATGAACTGTTTGAAGTGGGAGGACTGAATCCCTTTCCACTCCTTCCCACAATGCACCATGCCACAAATATAGTGTCAATGTAATCTACACTCCTTGAATGTAGAACTATAATGTAGACTACAGGGAGCTAACGAACCAGACCTTCCACTGGCCCCAGCTCCCTCTAAAATAATGTCTCAACAAAAAGTTTCCCAGAATATGTCATGATCTGCTATTACTATGACTCCTCAGCTATGCAAATTAGATCTCACATTTGGAAGATCATTAAAAATAAGTAATTTGCAAAAATACTAACTGTGACATGAGTTGGAACCAAACTGTGAAGTAGGAAATATTCTGCCTTATGACTGACAATGATCAGTCACCGTGCTTTCACTTACCAGTTAGTTATAGTCAGAGAGATATAGACAATTTCTGTTCATCCATTTCTACTTTGGATAAAGAACCAAATATGGGGATTTAATTCATTTTATTTAAAATAAATGTTCAGGTGATGATGCTGTTATGTTAAACTCACATGGATTTGAGTTGTTTTCTAAAATGACTAAGGTATGAGGTTCTTCTGCCCTTAGTTCCAACTATTTATGGAAAATTCTACCTCAACATTTTAAAACGTTATCTGCTGGAACAAAATGGATGCCAAGGAATGCTAATACCAAGAATAGTCCATGGATAAGATGCTGGCAACATTAGAATAGTAAATAATAAACTTTCAATTAAATTTTGAGTAGAACGTTGCTTTATGCTATTGCCTTAAATCTCCAAAATAGTGGTAGCAACTGTGATGGTTTGTCATGCTTCAGCTGCTAGAATGCGAGTGTATTTCTTCATTGTAAATATAGTAGCACAGATGGAGCCACAACAGATTCTTCCATCAGAATGTTTGTTGCTCCGGATTCCAGCATCTGCAGTCTCTTGCGTTTCCAGATAGGCACAGATGGGTTTACCAATATTTTACAATAAATAATTTTGAAATGGTTTGATTAAAAGAATTTTAAGCTCATTCAAATGTTGCTTATTGCAAAATTAAAGAAATGCTTATAAGATTACAAAATATATGTATGTCAATGTTCATACAGTAACATACTGTGCATGCTTCTATTTAAAAACATAAGCAGTTCAGAATATTCTTGCACACCAATCACAAAAATTTAGTGTGCATTTGCAGAAAGTAGTTAAGAAGGCAAATGTAATATTGGCCTTTATTACAAAGGGGCCAGAATTTAAAAATAGGGAAGCTTTGTTATATTTTTACGGTGCGTGGTGAAGCCACACCTGGAGTACTGTGCGCTGTGTGGTTCCCTTACTGAAGAAACCATTGCAAGCAGTTCAAAGAAGATTCACCAGGCTGATTCTCAGGATGAGAGGATCCTGTCAAGAGTGGATCTGCATTCTTTGTGTTGTAGAGAAAGAAAAGTGATCATGTTGAAACATAAAAGATCCTAAGGTGGCACGACAGGGTAGTTGTCAAGATATTTTCACTCTTGGGAGAGTCTCATATGAGGGGACATGCTTTCAAGACGAAGGCCCAGTTTAAAAAAAAATCTTCATGCAGACAGTATTGAATCCCTAGAATTTCCTACTCAGAAGAATTGTGGAGGTTATGTAATTCAAGGAGGAGATAGGTAAATTGTTGAAAGACTAAAGGATTGAGGGTGGAATGCATTTGGAACAGAGGATTTGCTGACAGCCAGGGCTCATCTACCTTGCTCATGTTGAATGGTGGGTCAGACCTGGACAGCCAGCTGCCTTCTGCTCCGATTTGATCATTTTCTTGTGATCTTTTTGTATTGACACAAGAAATAAATGTAGAAATAGGTCATAAAGTCCTCTGATTAAGATAATTGTGATTCAGTAAGTCTACTTTCCTATGTTATCCCCGTTTACTTAGTGACCTAAAATCAATTAACCTTAAATCTGAAGGTAATCAGATGAGAGGCAACAGTCCTCTGGAAATTCTCAACCCTCCCAGTAAAGGAACTTCTTCTAATTTTCATAAAACCATAAGACATAGGAGCAGAAGTAGTCCATTCAGCTTACTGAGTGTGCTCTGCTATACCATACGGCTGATTTATTGTCCCTCTGAACCCCATTTTCTTGTCTTCTCCTCATAACCTTTCATGCCTATTCATTGTCCATTCAAAAATCTGATGGTGGATCTGTTCCAGAAATGTTGAGATTGTGTCTTCAGGCTCCTGTCCTCCTCCTGATGTAGCAATGAGAAGAGGGCATATCCTGGGTGTTGGGGATCCTTAGTGATGGATGCTGCCTTTTTGAGGCACCCTTTTGAGGTGTCTTCGATGTTGGGGAGGCATGCTAGTGCCCATGATGGACTGGCTGAGTTTGCAACCTTTGGCAGCTTTTTTTGATCATGTGCAGGCTCATCGGGCCGGGTAAGTCTGTTACAGTACTGTATCTCAAAGAAATAAAAAAAAACAAAAGACTGACCCCTTTCCTGAAATAACAGCCCTGAGCTTTTGATTTTGCAATATGAGGAAAAAGAATTTTATCATCTATTCTGTCTGTAATTCAGAATCGTGCATGCATCATAAATCATCACTCAGTCTTCTAAACATTGTTGAATGAAGGCCAGTCTTCTCAAGGACAATCACTTCATTCTAAGTATACCCCTTCTCAGATAGAGACTGAAATAGAACACAACTTCTCATGTATTTTCAACAAAACATTGCACAAATGCAGCATAATTTCATTACTTTTGTACTCTTTGATCTGACTGCACGTTTACTTTCTGTCAGCAACACACACATCCTTCTGTACACCAATACTTACCAATTATGCACCATTAAAATGTGTTTTACGATTGTTCATACCAAGGTTTTCCCACATTCTACTCTACCTTTCGCCTTCATGCCACACACTCGAATTATCTTTATTATTTTGTGTTTTTGCGTCACCTTAGCTTTGTTACACTTTGTCATTTAATTTTTATTTCAAATTGTGACGAGTCAAGGGCTAGTCAAAATCTCTGTGGAGTTCTGCTGGTCACAATCTGCTAATATGATTAAAAAAACTGTTTTATGTTATGTGTTCTATCCTTTAAGCTATACTCTATCCCAGCTATACGGTCCTTATATGAAACTGTTAATATGGGTATTTTATCAAACACCAGATAAAATATGGATTTATTATAACCACTAGCTTTCTCTTACCTCCCCCAATTTACAAATGGCTACTAGACTATGTCAAATATGATTTCCCTTTTTTAAAATTACATGCACAACACTGCATAATCAAAAAAGATTTTCCAACTGCCTGTTACTGAATTCTTAATAACGAATTCCAAAATTTTGCTAAAACTGATGTGAAACTTACTTGTCTTCAGCTCTTCATTTTTACTCTTCTCCTTTCCCTGAAGAGAAATATTATATTTGCTACCTTTCAATCTCTGGAACAACTCCAGAATTTTTGAAATTTTTGGAAAATCATCAATCGGTGACTTCTACCACATTTATACCACATGAAAACATGTACACAGATGAAAAAGCCTAAAAATGGAAAATAAATTACAGTTTTCAGTTGGAAATTAAATTATGAAACATGATTGTTCCACCATAGAATGGATCAAGGATGTTACCAAACTGAATTCCATGGCATTGCACATTTTAGAACTATGTAGAGTAGGAGGTTAATGATGTCAATCCTAACTTGATATTTCGATGCCTGCCTTGCTGAACTGAGCGGCATAAATGCTCCTGTGCATCATGTGAATCTCACACAAAAAGCCAGACTGAAGGGCATGAAAAATTACATTCCCAACTATCTCTAGCTCGAACAACAGGAATACTGCAGATGCTGAAAATTCAAGCAACACACATGGAAGTTGCTGGTGAACGCAGCAGGCCAGGCAGGATCTCTAGGAAGAGGTACAGTCGACATTTCAGGCCGAGACCCTTCGTCAGGACTAACTGAAGGAAGAGAAGGAAGGAATCTCTTACTAACTCTTCCTTCAGTTAGTCCTGACGAAGGGTCTCGGCCTGAAACGTCGACTGTACCTCTTCCTAGAGATGCTGCCTGGCCTGCTGCGTTCACCAGCAACTTTGATGTGTGTTGCTATCTCTAGCTCGAGTTCATTTAATTATCATTCAACCACATATAACACATATAAAATAGCAAGTAAACATACAGTCACACAAAAAACCTTGCCATTTAAAAGAATGATTAATTATTTACAGATTTGTTGGATATTGAGATGGTGATAAGCTCTGAGTTCAGTTCAAGAATTGTGCTGAAGATATTTCGAAGAATTAAAATAAAGAATCAGATGTTAACTTACAGCCTGTATGGAAGCAGAATGATAGATTCCAGGCTTCCTGATCAGAGAAATATCTTGAGAGGAGAGGGAGAGGGAGGGGGAGAGGGGGAGGGGGAGGGGGAGGGAGAGATATTGATTTATCCCTTTTTTCCTGAGAAGAGGGCAGTAGCAAGTTTGAGCACAAAGGACTGCACAAATGCAGTTTTTGGATTCTTCACAGAAACACCAATCTGTTTCATAGCTGAAGGATCTATCGTTCGCCTATAAGGATTGCAGTCAACACTCTGCACTTAGGAAGCATGCATTCAATTTGAAGGCGTCCATCATGCCCCCAGTATTACAGCTACCTTGGCACAGCTACCTCTCGAGGGGGATGAGCTATTCCTTGTACCTCTGAGATACGAAGTTTCTAAGTATGCTGAGTGTGCATGCAAAGAGGAAAATAAATTTATCAGGGGCACTGTAGTGAAATCACACAAGATCCTTAAGCAATTTGTTAGATGCTTGGACTAATTAGGTAATATTCTTTTGTATATTTCTGAATTGGTTGTCATCTGCTGCATCCCCTATTTTCTCATCATTTTGAAGATGGAGCCTTTGTTGAAGATGCTGTAGTTACCGGAGGAGGAGAAGGTGGAAGAAATAGAACAATGATCAGATAATGCTACTAGACTCACTATCATAGTAAGTTGAACAGCCTTCAGTTGAATCGAGGAATTCATCTGAAAACCTAACAATGAAAACACAAACAATGGAGGCCTCAGTGAGCAAGAGGTGGAAGATACTTCAAATTGAAATGGTCAGTCTCAGTTTGCATTCGGACCACTCAACAGGAATACCATCTCCAAGAAGAATGCCATGTTCTTTTTACATCTAATCATTCTGATTTAGGAATACTTCTCAACAGGAACACCATCTCCAAGAAGAATGCCATGTTCTTTTTATGTTTAATCATTCTGATTCAGGAAAATCACTCAGCAGGAGCACAATCTTCAAGAAGAATGCCATGTTCTTTTTACATCTAATCATTTTGATTCAGGAACACCATGCCATTGTCCGTTTGGTCACCATCCTCCTGCTTCCACTACACCCCAATCAATTTCTGAGTGACCACTATTAAGCTACACCCGGCACTGCATAAAATAGGTGACATCATAGTGTGACAACAAATTATGGATACATGATCCATCAGAATTAATATCTCTCACCTTATTTTGTGAATTCAGCCATTGCCAAGAATCGCACAGTTCTTTATTAATCCAGTTAGCAGGTTTCTGTGCGATTTTTTTCCTATCCTACCGCTTTCAGGCTGAAGAACGACATGAAGAAAGAGTGGGCCTAGATGGGCTTGCTTCTTTCTTTATGAGAGACAGTAGTCTGTCCAGCTGGCTGATGGGCAACAGTAAAGGCACTGGTGAAGTGTTGAGATCATGAATGTTGCCATCCCAGGGAACACATGAAGCTCATATTTCAGCAGTACTTGTGGTCAAGAAGCATGAGCCATTCCTCTTGCCAGTCCAAGCTTCATCTTTCTGTTCTGAGTTGAACCCCCCAGCCCTAAACAACCGCCCAAATACTAAGCACTTCTGAGCTGGGAATTGGAGAACAAAAAACACAACTCCTACGTAGAAAATCAGCTGCAAACCATTTATCAATCTACCAGTTTCAAGTACTTTGCTCCAGAAATATAATTACTTATCACGATGAAAGCATAAACTTCAACAAAACATGCTCCACATTAAAAATATACATCCAAAACAGTTGCACTTACCCAAACTTAAATAATAAAAAGGAAGAGCAGCTAAATTTGTAGAATACTGTGGTAGTATATAGAGTCCACCTGGTGGTTTATTCCATATGAACTTATTTCTTGCTATATGTGAATATATCCTATCATGTATGATCTGTGGAAAAAAATGTTAAAATGTCATTCATTTAGAAATATGAATGATATGAAAAACATGCCAGCTTGTGCCTGTGCCGCTTGTGAAACATCCTGCGCATCGTGATTTGACTTTCAGTATTCCTTGCTGTTTCACACTGTCACACTGCTTAAAAGTACCTGTTACAAGTGACAGAATATGCACAACAAAACAGGTTACACCAACATTTAAAAATGAATTCTGTGTTTTGGAATGATAGAGCACAAGAAAATTGTTGAAGTGTTTAATATAACTGTTAGACTATTGCTTATTCACAACAGCTCCACCTTCACTACCATAAATCTAAACAAGCTCATCAACTGGGACTAAACAATGGATCCTCGACTTCATGACTGACAGACCATTATCAGTAAAGAGAAGCAGCTACACCTCGTCCACAATAATCCACAGCATTGGTGCCCCTTCTCTACACAAGTGTCAGCCTTTACTCTTTGCACACACGACTGCATGGCCAAATTTTGCTTTAACTTCATCTACAATTTTATGGACGATACAACTGCAGAAAACCAGTAAGGCGATATAATGACATGGTATTTTTTTTTTTGAAAACCTTTCCTTCAATGTCAGCAAAATAGCTGGTCATTGACTTCAGGATGGCAGTGGGGCAATGAACATGTTTCTGTTTACACCAATATGTTGAGGTCGAGAGGGTAGAAAGCCTCAAGTTCCTCAGAGTGAACATAGTCAATAGTTGTCCAGCCATGCCTGAGCCGAGAAAGGTCACCAGCACTTCTACTTCCTCAGGACACTAGAGGAATTCAGCATGTACCCTTTGACCTTCACCAATTTTTATCGGTGCACCATAGTGCGGCACGTTAGCACAATCACTTCACCATTCCCGCTATCACAGATTGGGGTCTGATTCCCGCTGCTGTCTGTAAAGAGATGGTGCATTCACCCATCACCACGTGAATTTCCTCAGGGTGCCCCAGTGTCCTCCCACATTCCAAAAACGTATAGCTAGGGTTAATGAGTTGTGAGCATGTTACGTTGGCTCCCCAAGTGTGGCAACACTTGCGGGCTGCCCCTGCACGATTCTTGGACTGTTATGGTCATTGATGCAAAATGATGCATTTCACTGTATGCTTCAATCTTTTGACATACATGTGACAAATATACCTAATCTAAAATCTATCTGGTGAGGATCCTAACAGGAGCATCAGGTTTGATATGGCAACTGATTTGCCCAAGGCTTCAAGAAACTGAGGAGAGATGTGGACACAGCATAGCACAACACAGAAACCTGCCTCTCTTCCACAGATTCTGTCTGCACTTCTCACTGTCTGGATAAAGCAGACAACATAATCAAAGACCCCACCCACTCCAGATATTCTCTCTTCTCTGCTCTCCCGTCAAACAGACAATACAAGAGTCTGAAAGCACGTACCACTAGGCTCAAGGACAGGTTCTGTCCTGCTGTTATAGGAGTATTGGATGGTCCTGTATTATGGTAAGATAGGCTTCTAACCGCACAGTGTACCTTGTTTCTCTATCGAGCCTCCAACCTGATGGCATGAACATTCATTTCTCTTTCTGATATATTTTTTCTTTTTTCTTCCCATTTCCTCTTCTTCTGTTCCCCACTCTGGGCTCTTACCTCTTCTCTTCACCTGCTTATCACCTCCCTCTGGTGCCCCTCCTTCTTCACTTTCTCTCATGATCCCCTCTTCTCTCTTAACCGATTCCTTCTTCTCCAACCCTTCGCCTTTCCCACCCACCTGGATTCACCTATCACCTTCTAGCTAGTACTCCTCTCCCCACCCCCCCACAACCCCCAACCTTTTTATCCTGGCAACTTCCTCCTTCCTTTCCAGTTCTGAAGAAGGGTCGCGGCCTGAAACATTATTCATTTCTATAGATGCTGTCTGACCTGCTGAGTTCCTCCAGCATTTTGTGTGTATTGTACTTACAGCTAATTGTCTGCCTGCACTGCACTTTCTCTATAACAGTAACACCACTGCATTCTGTTAGCATTGTCCCCCGTACTACGTCAATGTATTGTTGTCATGAAATGATCTGAATGGATGCCATGTAAAACCAATTTTTGCACTGTCCCTCAGGACATGTGATAATGATAAACCAATTTACCAATATGAACCAGTATCAGCCCTTTTGGACTTCAGCAAGATTAAACTATAATTGAGCAGGTTAAAACTTGCTAATAAAATTGAGATACCATACATTAGGATTTTTTTTATTAAAAAGGGTTTTACTTTGTACAGCAATCATGTCCATAGACCATAAGGTATAGGAGCAGAATTAGACCATTCAGCCCATCGAGTCTGCTACACCATTCCATCATGGCTGATCCTGGATCCCACTCAACCCCACACACCTGCCTTCTCGTCATTTCCTTGATGACCCGACTGATCAGGAAACAATCATCTTCTACCAGTAGCCATTTTGACTTAAAAGAATTAAAATCCATGGATCTTAGGAAAACTGTCATTTTATTAATAAATTATTTGCAGCTATCAGAAACTCAAACATGTACAAGTAGGTTAAAATAAGTAGCTTAGTGATTTTTTTAAACAGTAGGCACAGAATTTCATATACGAACATTTGCCACTGATATCATGGATCACCATTTCAGTACAGAAGAATGATGAAAGTTGGATAAGTAACATAGACACTTTTACACAATTTGTTGATCGATTGGAAAGACTCTCACACAGAGATACATTTATTGATTCTGCATTCCCAGCAAAGAACCATGCATGAACAGAGTTTAGCTTAGAGTAGAGCTAAAGCATTGTGGTGCTGATTCAATACAGTAATTAACTGTCTCTGAGAGTACAAGCACAGTGAATTGTCTCCTATAATGTTAGCACAACACTGATCACACTGACAAAATTAATGCCTCCTTGTGCCCTACAGAATAAAAAAAATATATATTCCTGAAATGATCAATCATCCTACTTACAGTGATCAACCTTCTGTATTTAATGTTGTCTCCTGTCACATGACAGAACTTGTTAAAATTATGGAATACAAACTATAAAGTAGCTGCTCTGAAATTTCAAAAAAATTGCCCTTTGGAATGTTGGAACATAGACTCACAGCAATGATGTCCTGGGATATCAGTTATATTTCCAAATTAAGACCCAAGAAAATTATTACTGCACTTGACAATGTGAAAAGGGAAAACACATATTCTATAATACTTCTGTGCATCATGAATGATTGGTCACAGATTAGAAATTCATTCATTCTGGGATGTCAAGATAAGAAATAGGCGCTGGACTGACAAATAAACATGAGCTCATTATTTCAGTTTATTTTGAAATTATTTGGGAATGTTAAAATGCCTGGGATCATGGTGGGAAGCAAGCCTACACTCAAAGCTTCAGCAGTGCTTTGAGATTATTTTTGGCTTCCTCATTATTAATGGCTGCTGATTGTGTTACTGTTTTAGCCTCCTTGTAACTTAGGTAGTAGTAAGTATGATGGAGGATTAGATAAGCAAACCAAAAAACAGAAGCTATACTACAGCTTTATAAAGTCTAGATTAGGCTATATTTGGAATACTATGAACATTTCTAATTACCACCCCCTAGGAAGAATTTATTGTTCCTGGAGAGGATGCAAAATGTTTTTTTTCAAAATGGTATTTAGACTCTAAATATTAAATATGAGCAGATATTACATAAACTAGGCTTGTGAAAATGAAGATGTGATCTAATAAAAAATTCAAGATATTTAATGGAAGAGATAGGGCTGATAAAGAAAAAATGATTTCTGCTGATTGGGAAGTCTAGGATGTCCAAGACATCTTCTCACAAGACACCTTATGAAAAAACATGAAACACAAAGATCATCAATGAATGGTCACTGGCATAAATAAAACAACTCTGGATCACTTTCCACAGATACTACCTAACCTGCTGACTATTTCTAGCATTTTCTGTTTTGTTTTAAAATCTATTTTCAAAGTTCAAAGTAAATTTATTATGAAGGTACATATATATCACATTATACAACCCTGAGATTTAGGAAAGGCCACATACAAGACAGACGAACGACCAATCTGCAAAAGACAACCAACTGCAAATAAAAATAGGGAAAATTAAATAAATAAACAATAAATATCGAGAACATGAGATGAAATGCCTTTGAAAGTGAGTCCATACAGTAGGTTGTGGGAACAGTTCCGTGATGGTATGAGTGAAATTGAGTGTAGTTACTCCCCTGGTTCAAGAGCCTGATGGTTGAGAGGTAATAACTGTCCCCTGCATCTGGTAGTGTGGGCCCTGAGGCTTCTGTAAATTCTTTCTGATGGCAGCAGTAAGAAGAAGGTATGGCCAGTTGGGTGGGGGGGGGTCCATTTTGCTTTTGTGTAGCAGTTCTCCATGTAGATACGCTCAATGGTGAGGAGGGCTTTACCTGTGATGGACTGGGCTTTTCCATTCAAGGGCATTAGTGTATCCTTACCAGGTCGTGAAGCAACCAGTCAATGTATTCTCCACTGCACATTCATGGAGGTTTGTCAAAATTTTAGATAGACATACCGAATCTACCAAACTTCTCAGAAAGTAGCAGTGCTGCTGTGTCTCCTTTGTAATGCCACGTGCATGCTGGACCCAGGACAGATCCTCTGGAATCAGGATTAGAGCATTGCTGGTAAGGCCAACAAACAGTGTCTATGACTAAATGCCTTTGAAAGAATTTGTGGTAATTCCTGAACAACTGTAGTCCTAGCGAAGTTATTTCTACAGTGCTGTTGGGTGGGGTTTGAGGATTGAGACAGTGAAGGACCAGTGATACCTTCCAAGGGAATGTGATTTGAATGGAATTTGGCACTTGTCTTGTTTGGCGGCAAAGGATGTGGGTTCAGGAGCCACTGTTGGGGTATTCTGTACTAGTAATCACAGTGCACTTTATAGATTTGAACACTGAGTCACTGTGCACCTGTGGTGAAGGATTCCCAGGTTCTAATCTGCTCTAATAGTCACATTAGTTAGGAGGCTGGTTGAGTCAAGTTTCTGGATAATGGCAACTAACTTCTCCCACCACTCCCTCCTCTACCCCTACCCATTAAATGTTATTAATACTTGGTTAGTCTCTCTCTTTGGTCATAGTATGACACTTCTGTGGCATGGATATTACTTGAAACGTATTAGCCCAGGCCTGAATGCCATCTATTGTTTAGAACCTGGGCGGGCGTGGGGGGGGCACAGTAGCCTAGCAGTTAGTGTAACACTATTACAGTGCCAGTGACCCGGGTACATTTCTTGCTGCTGTCTGTCAGGGAATGTCATGTCAGGGCTGGAGGAGAGGGACAGGCTGGTGTTCAGCTTGCTGTTTGCGAGTTTTACTCATCTTTGCACTGAACTGAGGCGCTGGCCTGCAACTAATAGACTCCTGGATCAGCTGCAGTGATGACTGGCTTCGTGACTATGGACTCACTTTTGTGAACTTCAGTTTTAAGTTATATTTGCTTACTTTTATTATTACATGATTTGTTTTTTTTTCTGCACATTGATATCTGACGATCTTATTTTAGTGGGTTCTATTGGGTTTCTTATTTTGTGGCTGCCTGTAAGGAGACGAATCTCAAGGTTGTATAAAGTATATACACTTTGATAGTAAATGTACTTTTAACTTTTAAAGCTAGTTTATAAATTGAATATCAGTTTAACAACATTATTACATCTGTTCTCTGCTATACTGCATAGTTAACCTCAATATCATCTTTGCATTGTAAATTAAAATATTCTACTAAAAATAAGTAGTATGTTAACACACGGTGAAACGAATTAGAAAATTATTAAAGGATAATAACAATGATTTTTAAACTCAGATCTAGAATATGTGAGATTCAATTATATTGTTCAAACATATATTGTATATGTTGTTATATGTGAGATATGTTTTATATTGTTCAAACATATATTGTAAATATATTGTATTGGCAAGCCTTACTTAACACTGCTACAACTAAATTACTCTAGCAACCTGATCATTTTCTCCACACTGACTACCAACAAAGCTTTGGAAAACATGGAACTGTTCCCACTTCTCAGGAGCCATCTCTCAATGATGGGCGACATCAGTGATGAAATTTGCCTTCACCGTCAGTGAGCTGAACAACCTTAGAAACACTTAGGAAAAGGACAGTAAAGATCAAGAGCTCAAACCTGACACAAAGCTCATGGTTTACTCGACACCAAGTGATTCCTATCCTTGTATATTCTCTGAGACCCGTTCTGCCATGATTGGCATCTCAAGGCACTGGAAAGTTGCCACCACTGCTGTCTCTGCAAAATCTTCTCAATTCGTTGGAAGGACAAATGTAATGATGTTAATCTCCTTTCCTAGGCCTACATCCCCGGCACTGGGGTCCTAGTTAGTCACATTTAGTTATGCTGGGTAGGCCACGTCATACACAAACCTAACCCAAGACTCCCGAATCTGACACAATATTGTGAACTCTCTCTTGGGAAGAAATAACAAGGTGGAAAGAGCAAAAGATTCAAGGAGGTGCTCAAATCCTTCTTGAAGAAATGTAACATCCTTGCTGTCTCCTTGGAATCACTCAAAGTGCAAAAGCAGCACTCGAGATGGGCTTTGAATCCTTGAGGCCATGCATCTGGAGTAAACCAGAGGCCCTGTGTAAATGGCACACCACTTCAAAAACCACCCACCCACCCACCTGCCCCCATCAGGCACCGTCTGTGGAAGTGACTTTAGTTCATAAGTCACCTCAGAATCCACACATCAGGAAAGGTAGTATGCCATCCTCAAACTCAAGGAATGACTGAAGAAGAAGTATGTGCCTGAGGAACACAGGGTATACTTCATTAAAAAGGGACTGTCTTTTCAATGTAAGAAGCAAGCTTACTTCAAGATTCATTAAAAAATGTATACTCTGCTATTCAAAAGTCGTGGACCAGTATCGACTATGAGTTTCTCAAAAGTGATTAATTCAGATTCTGCCCTGCTTTTTTTCCCATACTGTTCCAGTTAATATCTGCAACATTACAGCTGCAACCTCTGGTATTGGGTGACTCTAAGTTCTACATTGGTGACCTTTTGGATGTTTGGTGTACAAGGTACGAAACTTACTCAATCAATTGATCTTAATGGATGATTTTACAGGTATATACATTTCTCATCTCCAGAAAGGAAAGAAAACTTCAAAGGTCTCCTTGGCCTTTGTATTTGCCAGGACTCTGATCCCTCCATGTGTGGTAAGTTGATTAGTGTTTCTTCATTATACACAGGCTGTGTCAAGAATAGAGGTGATCTTGCATTGCAGATGTTGAGTGAAATACCTACTTAATATTCTACAGTCATTTCACCAATAAAAAAATCATTAATTCTTACACCAACTTTTTCCAAGATACTAATATGTACATTCATTATCATAATACCAGGTTCTATCTGGATAAAGAGTTCTACTTTCGAAAGGCTGGAGTTGTCTTACAGCATTGGGTTCCTGTCAACCAAATTATATAGGATGAATGTGAGAGTGCGAAATCCCCCACCCAGGAAATGCAACACACATTCAGCAGTAAGTACGGCTTCAGTCACTATAGTCTTGAAACCCTATCCACAGAGGCTAAGACAGGAGCCAAAATTGTTGGAGCCTTCTATCAAAGCTGCCGCGGCCTTAACGCAGTTTATAATGTCTCTGTTAGGGATACAGTGGATTCTGGTTAATTGGGCCATTGGTTAATCAGAAAACTGCTTATTTGCGATAACTCTTAAAGAACAAAAACTAATCAAGAAAATAGCTGGGATTCCCATCAGTTGTCTGGGACACTATGCCAGTTAATTGGGGTAGAAGACTGTTGCTGAACAGTAGCATCAGTCATGTGCACCTGTGTGGCTATTAGACTCTACACCATGCTTAAAGTGAGCAATTTTTAAATAGAGTAAGTTGCATGTGTTTGCATTCAAAAAGCAGTATTTTTTGTCACTGATAGTTGGTGAAGGATGAGCAGTAAGACAATTCAGAACTGTTTTGCTCTCTGTGGTTCCAGAATTGGCCATTAGACATTACGGAGTGAACAGTTTTAAAATAGCGCTAGTTTTATGTGCTTGTATTATGTTAACCATTTAGGCTGATAGATGCTGATCCATAAAGTAGTGAGTTTTGATAATTTTGATTTATGCAGAAAGGCAAAGAAAGTAGTCTATTATTAAACACTAGGCATCTGTGCTGATTTTGTTCATTTACAGTCAATCAAACAAACAAGGCAGCGATGACTTCGTCGATAAATATTAGGAACTAATGCAGAGCTTATATAATATTACAATAGTGTTCTACCATGTTCTCTATTTCATTAAATGCACAATTTTTAAATGTTAAATGGTAGTTTGTCTTTGTTATGCCTTTTAACTATTTCCATGAAACTTTGGCTAACTAGGACCAAAATGTACTGGTATCCCAATCAACCAGAATCCACTGTATTTAAAAAAGTATAAGGATTGCTTTAAATAATTAAAATAACAATGATTAAAAATATATTTAAATATTTCAGAAACAAAATTTTCTTATTCACATCAAAGCACTGAGAAACAATTGGTAACATTAAGATAGTGTGAAGTAAGTTAAGAAAAAGTAATGTTTTAATTATGTTTCCAATTTTACTTCCGGGCCCATTCAAATAAGTGATTGATGCTGTTATGCCAGATTTGGCTCTGGTAGGATGAAAGAGGAAGACTTTCCAATATAATGCTAGAAATCTCTGCACAATCAAATTCCAGCTTTGGATTTCAGTGGAATCCAGACATGCTGGTACCAGCATCTCCCAAGTTCTAATACCTGGGTGTGGCTAAATGCTAACAGTTCTTTTCAGAACTGACAGCTAGATCCAGCTCAATTCAATTCATTAAACTGAGAGTTATGAAACTAATAACTTTTTACTGCCAAGTTTCATGGGTGTTTTCTACAAAGAAATCTTAGATATCACCCTTTTTCAATAATACAGAAAATCCACAATTTGGGATTCCTGACTTTAGTACTCAGATCAGAACATAGAAAATGAAAAAAAATCCCTTATTTCACCTCATCTCCTCTGCAATCTCAGCTTATTCAAAAATAGGGACCAAGGAGAATTCCTCAATCACTTCTTTGAGAAAGAAATCTCTAGGTCTTGGTAATTCATAGA
The DNA here is from genome assembly GCF_963921235.1 of Mobula hypostoma. Classification (NCBI taxonomy): domain Eukaryota; kingdom Metazoa; phylum Chordata; class Chondrichthyes; order Myliobatiformes; family Myliobatidae; genus Mobula; species Mobula hypostoma. The sequence continues at coordinate 39,450,018 of NC_086098.1, forward strand.
AACCCACTCCTGACTTTGAACAATTTCTGGACAACCCCTTCCTAAGTCCCACTTTACCATGCTTTCTTCTCACTACTACCATTGGGCAGACAGTACAAAGACCTTAGATCCAAAACTACTAAGTTCAGGAACTGTGATTACCCTACAACCATCAGACTCCTGAACTGGTGTGGATAGCTTCAATCACCACTACTCTAAGTTGATTCTATGACCTACAGACCCAGTTCCAAGGACTCTTCACAGCTTATGTTCTCAGTATTATTTTTATTCTCAAAGTTTATCTTCTCTTGCCATTGGTCTTTGTCAGTCTTTGCTTATGTGTAGCATTTCATAATCTATGGTATTTCTTTTTTCCTACAAATGCCTGCAAAAAATTAATCTCAAGATAGTATATTGTAATATAGACATACTTTGAAAATAAATTTACTTGAATTTTGAACTTATTCCACTTATCTGCCACTTATTTCCCTTCATTTCCTTGCATTCTGTTATAGAATGTACTCTTCACATCCCCTGCTTTCCCTTTCATTTCATTTTCTTTCCACTTACCTTCTGCCATCTATTATACCACTTCAATCTTCTTGCCTTTATTATTCTTCAACCACCAGTCCTAATTCCTTGGTCTTCCTCCTGATTGTTCATCTTCCTTCACTTCTTATGTTGCTTTTATCCAACACGCCACACCCACCCCCTGCCCCCAATACCTACTTGATCTACTTATCTGCTCATGAAATCGCTCCTTTAACCCTGCCCGATCTGAATGTTTGGTTTACCTTATTATTGTACCACATTTTTTTAAATGAATAAATTTTTGTATATAAATAAAGCTTTTATTTTGAACGAATCCTGTCATCTGATTTAACTCTGGAGCTCTGCAAGTAATTCTCTTGTTAGGTTCAGAACAAGATTATGATGACAGAATATAAAAACAAGGAGATAATGCTGAGTCTTCATAAGACACTTGTTAGGCTGCACTTGGAGAATTGTCAACAGTTTTGGGCTCCATATCTCAGAAAGGATGTGTTGTCATTGGAGAGAGTCCAGAGGAGGTTCACGAGGATGATTCTGGGAATGAAGCGGTTAACATATGATGAGCTTTTGGCAGCGCTGGGCCTGTACTCACTGGGACTTAGAAGAATGCTGGGGGATCTCATTGAAACCTACTGAACGTTGAAAGGATTAGACAAGGTGGATGCGGAGAGGATGTTTCCTCTGGTGGGGGTATCTTTTTAGGACAGAAGGAGGAATTTTTTTCAGACAAAGAGTAAAGAATTCATGGAATGCTCTGCCACAGACTGCAGTGCAGGCCAAGTCCATGGGTATATTTAAAATGGAAGTTGATCGATTCCTGATTGGTCAGGGCCTCAAAGGATGTGGTGAGAAGGCAGGTGTATAGGGTTGAGTGGGATCCGGGATCAGCCATGATGGAATAGTGGAGCGGACTCGATGGGCTGAAGGGCCAAATTCTGCTCCTATATCTTATGGTCTTATGGACAGAAATTGTGCTGTTGAACTTCTTATCAGTGTTTTCATGAGGACATAAATTAACTTATCTTGAAAAAGATGACAGAGAGCTTCTTTAACCCCACAGCATTAAAAGATTTGATAACCTTTTGATCCGGGACATGACGTGTAAATTTCATGAAGATCTTTCACTCACTATCTATATACTACTAAAACTCTCATGCTCTGTCTGCCTGTTTGTGACCTCCAATTAGCGCAAACGGTGTATTACAGCGGCACTTCTTTTTGGCTAAATCCAATTAAAATGCGCTAACTTACAGAATGCAGGCAAAGTTCAGGGTTATATATTCGTATAAAATTGCTCATTCGCCAAAAATTAACAGGCTCCCTTTTAACCCGACAGCCGATCTGCCATCATGGAAATCGGGACGCGACAGCCCGACGCACGTGAACGGCCAGCCTCAGCAGCGACACCGACTGGAACAAAACGGCAGGGTAGCTCTATTTTGAAGGGTCCACATTCTGCTAATCACCATCAGTGTGTGCAGGATTGGGAGAGATCTAACTGCCACCCATCAATAAGAGATAACTAAATCTTATTGTAATGAAGTACTTCGAAACACCCATAAAACCTTTTGCTGCAGTCAAAGGACAGCGGTGACTATATCACGTCCATTTAGGAGAGCGCCAACCACATCATCAAGAATAAGCAGCATCCTTTGGTGTTAGTGCTTCGTATCTTCTATCCAGCATTAGGGTAAAAAAATGGTCAGTCTAATTATGCTGTGTGGAAAGGGAAGGGGGACATTATGGTCAAGAGATGACGCCAAACATCGTCGGGAAGCGGCAAGGAGAGGGAGAGAACAAGAATCAGATGAGGCCAGGGCCACAAGACTCCAGGATCAAAGAGTCAGGACAAAAAAAGATGAGAGAAGAAGAGACAGAGGAGGAGAGGCACGCATGTCTCCAGGATTAGAGACAAACAACAAACAGCAGAAAAGATGAAGAGATAGGGGATGAAAGGGCTGCATGTCTCCAGAATGACAACGAGAGGTACAAAGGTGGCAGAACAACACTCACAACACGCTGGAGGAACTCAGCAGGTCGGGCAGCATCCGTGGAAATGATCAGTCAACCTTTCAGGCCGGAACCCTTTGTCAGGACTGTAGAGGGAAGGGGCAGATGCCCTATAAAGGAGGTGGGGGAGGGTGGAAAGGAGAAGGCTGGTAGGTGCCAGGTGAAAAACCAGTAAAGGGAAAGATAAAGGGGTGGGGGAGGGGAGGCAAGGAGGGGATAGGCAGGAAAGGTGAAGAAAGAATAGGGGAAAGCACAATGGGTAGTAGAAGGAGGCGGAACTATGAGGAAGGTGATAGGCAGCTGGGGGAGGGGGCAGAGTGACATAGGGGTAGAGGAAGGGAGGGGGAGGGAATTGCCCGAAGTTGGAGAATTCAATGTACATGCCAAGGGGCTGGAGACTACCTAGACGGTAAATGAGGTGTTGCTCCTCCAACCTGAGCTTAGCCTCATCATGGCAGTAGAGGAGGCCATGTATGGACATATCTGAATGGGAATGTGAAGCACAGTTGAAGTGGGTGGCAACCGGGAGATCCTGTTTGTTGTGGCGGACGGAGCAGAGGTGCTCGACAAAGCGGTCCCCCAATCTGCATCGGGTTTCACCGATGTCGAGGAGGCCGCACCGGGAGCACTGGATGCAATAGATGACCCCAACAGACTCACAAGTGAACTGTTGCTTCACCTGGAAAGACTATCTGGGGCCCTGAATGGTGGCAAGAGAGGAGGTGTAGGGACAGGTGTAGCACTTACGCTTACAGGGATAAGTGCCAGGTGGGAGATCCATGGGGAGGGATGTACGGACCAGGGAGTTGCAGAGGGAACGATCCCTGCGGAAAACGGAGAGGAGTGGAGAGGGAAAGACGTGCTTAGTGGTGGGGTCCTGTTGAAGGTGGCGGAAGTTGCGGAGGATAATGTGCTGGATGCAGAGGTTGCTGGGGTGGTAGGTGAGGACAAGGGGAACTCTGTCCCTCTTGTGGTGACAGGAGGATGGAGGGAGGGCTGAAGTGTGGGAAATGGAGGAGATGAGGGTGAGGGCATCATTGATGACGGTAGAACGGAAACCATGATCCTTAAAGAAAGAGGACATTTAAGATGTCCTGGATGGCAGATAAGCCAGAAATGATGCCATCAAAAATGTCCTTCGTTAAACGAGGAGGAGCTATATTTGCTTTGCTACACATCGTTCTTCTTTAATAAACTGAGGTTTTCTACTTCAGTTTCCAAAGCAAAGCGATACCAATAGCAATCAGGAAAATTTGATGTTCATTCTGGCCACATCAGACTGCACTACCCTTCTCTCAAAGGGTGCCCCAACAGGTCACCCTGTTGTCTAGTAACCTATCACTGTAACACAAACAGCTTCAAGTTTGTAACATTACCATTTGTTAATACCATGTAAGATGGATTACATTTATTCTACTGGTTTCTATGTCTTATAAAATCAATCAAGTATATTTGAATAAATTTAGTCCATCTTACATGGCATTCTTAGAGTTAAATGTCAGATTTTTACACTTTTCACACTGCTGCCTAAATAATAAACTTCCTCTATTTATTCAATTCTTCATAATGTTGAAAGCTATTTTAGTATTATACTTGTAAGAAATATTTAAGGAAACTTAAAAAAAAAATCTTAGGATACGTTCAAGTGCTTCCTGCCATATGGCTCAAAACTGTTCTGGATGTTGCAGCTAGTGGTGATCGTTCACCTCAGAGAAGGGCAAAGTGAAGCAAAGACGAAAGTAATTTGCCCCTATCTAGATCTGTTTGAAAGGACATTTTAAATTCACTATGAACTAAGGTTAGCCTAGAATCCTTTGATGGTGGAAGAAGGATGGTTGTGCAAAGGGTCAACAGATGTATTTGGTGAGAAGCCATTGCTTTATGTTACAGAAAGCCCAAACAGCAGATAACCATAAGACCATATGATATAGGAACAGAATTAGGCCATTTGGCCCATTGAGTCTGCTCTGCCATTTTTTCATGGCTGATCAATTTTTCCTCTCAGCCTCAATCTCTGCCTTCTTCCCATATCCCTTCATATCCTGATGAATCAAGAATCTATCAACCTCTGCCTTAAATATACATAACAACTTGGCCTCCACAGCTGCCCATGGTAAGGAAATCCACAGATTCACCACTCACTGGCTAAAGAAATCCATACTCATCTGTGTTCTAAGAAGACACTCCTCTACTCTGAGCCTGTGTCCTCGGTCTTAGGCTCTCCCACCATAGGAAACATCCTCTCCACATTAACTCTATGAAGGTCTTTCACCATTTGATAGGTTTCAATTAGGTCACCTCTTATTCTTCTGAATTCTGGTGAATACAGGCCCAGAGCAATCAAACGCTCTTCCAATGACAAGTCATTCCATCCTGGAATTATCCTTGAACCCTTTCCAGTTTCAGCACATTCTTTCTAACTTCAGAGGCCCAAAACTGCTCACAATATACCATGTGAGGCCTCACCAGTGCTTTATGAAGCCTCAACATCCGTGCTTTTGTAACCTAGTCCTCTTGAAATGAATGTTAACATTGCATTTGCCTTCTTCACCACAGACTCAACCAGCAAATTAACCTTTAGGGAATCTTGCACAAGGACTCCCAAGAAACCTTTTTCCATTTCGAAAATAGTATACACTTCTATTTATTCTAACAAAGTGCCTGACCATATACTTCCCAACACTGTATTCCATCTACCACTTCCTTGCCCATTCTTTTAATCAGTGTAAGTCCTTCTGTACTTCCTCAAAACTACCTGGTCCTCCACCTATCCATGTATAATCCACAAACTTTGCAATAAAGCCATCAATTTCATTATTGAAATCATTGACATATAACGTAAAAAGAATCAGTCCCAACACAGACCCCTGTTGTACACCACTAGTCACTAGCAGCCAACCAGAAAAGGCTCCCTTTATTCTCACTCTTTGCCTCCTGTTTTATCCATGCTACTATATTTTCTATAATACGACGGGCTCTTAATTTGTTAAGCAGCCTCATGTGTGACACCTTGTCAAAGGCCTTCTGAAAATCCAAGTACACAACATCAACCATTCCCTTTTGTCTATCCTGCTTGTTATTTCTTCAAAGAATTCCAACAGATTTGTCAGTCAAGATTTTCTGTTGAAGAAACCACACTATCGCCTATGTTACCATGTGCCTCCAAGTACCCCACAGCCACATCCTTAATAATCGACTCCAACATCTTGCCAACCATTGAGGTTAGGCTTACTGGCCTATAATTTCCTTTCTTCTGCCTCTCTCTCTTCTTGAAGAGTGGAGTGACAATTGCAATTTTTCTGACTTGCGTACCATTCCAGAATCTAGTGATTCTTGAAATATCATTACAAATGCTGCCATGATCTCTTCACACACCTCTTCCAGAACCCTGGGATGTACACCATCTGATCCAGGTGACTGATCTACCTTCAGACCTTTCCATTTCCCAAGAACCATCTCCCTAGTAATGGCAACTTCACACACTTCATGCCCCCTTGCACCTGGAACTTTCACCATACTGCTGGTGTCTTCCACCGTGAAGGTTGATGCAAATACTTATTCAGTTCATCCACCATTTCCTTGTCCCCCATTACTACCTCTCCAGCATAATTTCCAGCAGTCTGATATCCACCCTCACCTCTTTTTCACACTTTATGTATCTGAAGAAACTTCTGGTATTCTCTTTAATATTATTGGCTAGCATATTTTTGTATTCCATCTTTACCTTCTTAATGACGTTTTAGTTGCTTTCTGTTGATTTTTAAAAGCTTCCCAATCCTCTAACTTCCCACTAATTTTTACCCTATTATATGCCCTCTCTTTGGCTTTTATGTTGGTTTTGACTTCTCTTGTTAGCCATGGTTGTGTTGTCTTGCCTTTAGAGTACTTCTTCCTCTTTGAGATGTATATATCCTGAGCCTTATGAGTTGCTTCCAGAAATTCCGGCCATTACTGCTCTGCTATCATCCCTGCCAGTGTTCTTTCCCTTCTCAAAACTCGGGTTGAATTCCATCATATTATGATCACTTCCCCTAAAGGTTCTTTTACCATAAGCTCTCTAATCAATTCCAGTTCATTGCACAACATCAAATCCAGAATAGCTGATCCCCGAGTGGGCTCAACCATGAGCTGCTTTAAAAAGCCATCTCATAGATATTCCAGAAATTCCTCCTCTTGGGAACAGAATATACTCTGCTCTATTTAAACTTACTAAGGCCTTGTTCTATCTTTGGAAATTTGTGCGTCTGATGCAGAATGATGTGAGCACATATTGAAAATGGATACAAGGGTAATAGATATCACAGATTTTTCTGTTCATTAATACAGTTTTCATTTCTAAGAACTAGTTTTATATCTGAAATAAGTAAAACCTTGTAGAAATAACGATAAACAATTCATTTGTCTCATAACTGCACTTCATTTTTTATGAATCTAATGGCTTGTGTTGGCGCGTGGCCAAGTGGTTAAAAGCATTGGTCTAGTGATCTGAAGGTCGCTAGTTCAAGCCTCAGCTGAGGCAGCGTGTTGTGTCCTTGAGCAAGGCACTTAACCACACATTGCTCTGCGATGACACCGGTGCCAAGCTGTATCAGCCCTAGTGCCCTTGTACAACATCGGTGGCGTAGAGAGGGGAGACTTGCAGCATGGGCAACTGCCGGTCTTCCATACAACCTTGCCCAGGCCTGCGACCTGGAAACCTTCCAAGGCGCAAATCCATGGTTTCACGAGACTAATGGATGCCTATAATGACTTCTAGCTTACTGCTAGTTTGGCCTCATATACTATCTTACTATATTTCTGAAGTAAATATCTGAGTATGACTAATCCAGCAATGGTCCCATTCTTTGGATGAATGTTCTATTCACTTCTACTCAGTGAATAGCAGGAAATGTAAAACTAGAGATTAAAGATAGGAAGAACGTGGTCCATGCTTGGAAGTTTATCAAGGGAAATGATGAAAAACACTCAACATGAAAATGTTCGGCATAAATTAAAAGTATGCAAAGTTGAAGAACTCACCTCTAAAGTAGTTAATACTATTTTTTTTGCAGAAGAAAAATAAGCATCCCACAGGAATTGTGTTTGTTGCCTAAGTGCCAATATTTTCTCATGATGGATAGATCTGGTAATTGAAGGAACCTGCAAAACAAGGAATGAAACTAAGTGAAAGAAATAAACAAACAATACACAAAGTAAATGCTACTTTCCACTGTCGCAAACACCAGAAACTAATGTAATATATATCTACTAGTGCCATTGAGATCATGGAAGAATTATATCTTCTTACTGTGAATTCATTCTTCAGATGTTTCATTCCTTGCTTTCAAATATGCTTTTGCTGCTTTTCTCTTTTCATTCATTCTAAATTAATAATCATTCAGTTTCCTTCTAGAACCTACTGCCCTGATGTTACTGAAATTTTCATTTAAAAAGAAACAAACAGCTGAAGGAACTAGGCAGGTTATGTTGCATCTGTGGAGAAGTTTCTCATCGATATCCTGCATCAGGACTGGGAGTGTAGAGAAGAAGCTAGGATAAAGTGTGTGGGGTGAGGGGTGAGGCAGGAATTGGCAAGTGATAGGTGGAACCAGGTGAGGAGGTGGAACCAGGAGGGATCGTGGAGCTAGAGTTAGAGGCTGGAGGGTGATAAGTAGAAACAAAGGGCTGCAGATTCTGGAATCCACAATTTGAAATTTCAAAATTCACAGATCTACTCTTGTAATCTACTGCCTCTCCTTCAAAATCACATTTCTCTTCCAAGTCCTTGACTCTGTTGTTGAAGATCTGTGACCATCTTCCCCACAAGGTCAAGCACGGACATCTGCAATGAAGTTTGCCATTGCCCATCATGCTGAGACAACCCTTGGCCAGTGCACCTCGATTCATGTTAGAATCCTGCCATTCTGTATCTGTTCGCTCGTTCAAGTTCTCCAAGATACTGTGTGACAACATTTCATGTTCCTAAAATTTAGGAATATCATTCTATTTATATGGGCAGATGGTATTTCTTAGCAGTGTCCACTTTTCTACTTTTGAAAAATTGAGACCTGTGGGATTTAAAGTTTCCGGAGAATTCAAAAAATTCAAGGACAGTTCCAGAGTAATCATGGCATCGTGCTATGCATACCTTTAGCATATAGTGAAATTTATATAAAATGAATTCTGTTTATACAGTTCATGAAGATCATTAAGAAAATAGATGTTATCATACATTTTGTCACAGTCAGATTAACATTTTCAACCTGAATGGCAATATTTTGCTCCATTACAAGCACTCTCAACCAACTTTTGAAAATGCTCGACTTTACTGTATTTAATTTAAGTTCAACAGTTTCCTTTCTGAGAAAAAAAGCATACCAGTGGGACCAGAGTTAAACCAGCCGCAGTAACAAACATTACACCTCTTGCAATATTAAGGATATTTCCTATGAATTGTGCAATAATGTTTTACCTTGCTGTCTTTTTAAAATTCTTTACACTGTCTTGCATAAGTTATGTATAATTTATGTTTGTATTTTGCCAGGACCTATTTGTCTGTAATGTTTCTACAAGCAGGCTTTTCATTGTACCTGCAGTATAACTCACTGTATAACTCACTGTATCACACATTATAATGAACTTGATGTGACCAAATTGTACAATTTTCACCTCATTCACAAATGTGAATTGTAAACTTGGTAGGTGGTCAATATGAACAAATTTAGACTAGGCAGCCAGTCTTTGTGAAGATACAGTCAAATAATAATCATGTCACAGATGTAAACAACAAATAAAAACAAATGCACATCTGGCTACATCTGGCAGGAACATGAAAGAGCTGCTATTTAAGGTATAAAACTTTTTGCAGTAATAAAAATTACGAACAGTAAGTTATGAACAGAATGTAACTGGAAGAAGTCATGTGGATCTGAAAGAGAAAACAGGCACACAGAGAAAATCAGAGCCAAAGCTTTGATGGGAAACATGCTTACAGACAAATATGGCAAATGCAAAAATACCATTGAGAAAGGAAATAATTTAGAAGCAGGTACAGTCGATTCAGGGGTTACATTCAATGAACTATGAATGCATCTGTAACTAAGGGAATGTGGTATTGCAAATTAGAACCATTTTAGCAAGTGGTTAGTGGAAAACATACTGTTGATTGGCTTGACACATCAGCAGAGATTCGGTATAATTTTAAAAAGCACCGGTGAAAGCTTGCCTCCGCCTTTGAAAGGGAGCAGGTTTCCTGTGTGTATTCATTCAGTGAAAAAAAAGTTATGGGAGATGGAGAAAAAGGAGCCATCTTTAAAAATGGGTATCACCTTTATTTTTAACATCTTTCTTTAAAACAGATATTCAGAAATGATGATTCTGTACCTTCACCAGTCAATTTGTGACAATCACTACAGCTCGGGACTTTGGAGTTCAGAATTCAATTTCAGCGTCCTTTGTGAGCAAGTTTGTATGTTCCTTCCCACGTGCACATAGATCTCCTTCTGCTGCCCCAGTTTCCTCCCATCGTACAAAGAGGTACTGTACCAGCTAGTGAGTTAATAGGTCATTACAAACAGTCCCAACATTAGGCTAGGGTTAAAATGATGGGATGCTAGGCAGAGCAGCTTGAAGGGACAGAAGGGCTTGTTCCACCCTGCATCTCCAAATAAGTAAGTAAATAAATAAATCTTGTGACAATTTGTAGATGTCTATATTTACATGAATATAAACCTTAACAGTTCATGTGTATCAGAACCAGAGCTTGGAAGAAAATTGCTTGCTTTTGAACATTGAAACAAGTATTATTATTTAATGCTCTTCAGATTTGAGATGATTTGACTTGAATGTTACCCTAAGCTGCAGATCTAATTGTTAGTTTCTTTAAATACAATAGTTTTAATTATAAATTCCAATCATACCTATGGCTGGAAATGAATGAAGTGATAGTGGATGTGTTGTTGTGATTCACTAATCTACCAAAACCACCTGGATTCCTGAGTTGTTCCATGAGACCATATGACATAGGAATAGAAAACTGCAAATGCAATTCCATTGTGCAAGATAACATTGTGCAAGTAAACCATTGGTCAGTTAGCTTAACATCTATCATTAGGGAAAGTGCTGGAAATCTGTTTTTAGTGATGTAATGGTGAGACATTTAGAAAAGCACAAAACAATCAGTGTCAGTAAGGGTTTTTGAAAGTAAAGTTATGTTCAATAAATTTTCCAACATTGTTTGACGATGCTGGGAGGTTTTGTTAAACATACAGGTAAAGGCAGATGTAATGGTTGTACTTCCACAATACATTCAATAAGATGCAACATAAAAGATAACTGCATCACCATTTCATTTTACAGCGAAAAGCTATTGCCAGATTTTTGTAGGACTAGCCAATTCTTTCTATATTTATTACAACCAGTTGTGATATAAAACTTTTTCCAGTGGAGTAAGGTAAAATTGAAAGTTGTACTGTAATGGTGTTGGACTTGCCAATCACAGAGTTCTAAACTCAAACGAAGATCTTGAGCCCTATCGGATATAAATAGCCTTGGGTACTCTCGGTAAAGGGAGATTATACTGTAACTACCCAATCTTCAAAGAATAGTTCACTTTCCTGTTTATTCTCCATGGCGAGTTTAGCTGTCAATACCCACTATTTGAGTGGTGGGTCCCCTCTCCCTACCAAGGAGAAGATACTTCCAGCTAACAAAGTAGTTTAAGACATATTTCATTTACTTACAGAGATACACATTTAACTCCAAACAACATTATTAAAACACATCTAAAACTCACAGATGGTTTATATCTTAAACACTTTGAAATTACAATCCATTTCTAAAACAGAAAGGATTTCAAAAACACAGGTATAATTCTTATAAATTAAAAAGACATACCAAAAGTGCAGACTTTGTCATAGAAATCGAGCCAGAGGAATGGTTTCTAGTTCACCCTGTGTTTCTTTTATTCTTCTTGATGTTCCTTACCCCATTCCTAATAAGTCTGAAATGTTTTCTATATCTATACAATTTCTTAGCCACCAGGGTGACTTATATACACATATATATCTTCTCAGATACCATTTTTATACAAAAGGTCTAAAAGCTGCTTGCTGACATAGTTCCAGCTATCTACAATTAATCCTGTAAAACTGACTTCTCTGAGTACATAAAACTCCCAACTTATAATATATCAGTTATTGATATGCTAAGTGGTTGTTTACATCTGGTCTGCAGGCTTCCTGGAACTAAGCAACTTAGTCAGCGTTGTCTGTTTTGAACCAAGCCAAATTAAGTAACCCATTGTCTGCTACTGCACCTCTTTGAGAGGCAAGACAGGATGTTATGAGCCAGCGGGTCTAAGGCTCCAGAGAGCTTGTTTGCAAAGCTGTCTATAGATCGTTGTTTATTTTAACTTTGAACTGCTTTCCAGTTCCATTTTAAGAACTGAATACTGGCTCCGGTTTATGACCAGAAGCTAAACAAAGCATAGAAGTGGAAGTTTACTTACAACTGTCTGCTCTTGACAAGTGGCAACTGCTATGTTTAGAATGCAAGCTTTGCAAAAAAAAACAAACAAGGAGACCACTGGCCCAGGAAGCAAATTTTCATCACAATGCATTTTTAAAAATGAATGCAGAGATTTGCGGTAGAAGTGAAAGAACACAATTCTGTTGTAACAAAGCTGCTAGCCACCAGTATCATTGCATTGATATGCTGGCACTTGGTGTCAGTGGCAGGCTATCAGCACATCACTGTGAACAGCATGGCTGGGTATGGATTTACATTTCCTAGACATGTTGCCAATAAATTGCTGTCTCACAACATCCCAATACAAAATGTTAAGGCTCTAATGTTATCTCATTGGGCATGCTCGAACAAAGTATTCCAACAAGCTAAGCCAACTGTCAAAACTATCAAGGTCTTTCAATATCTTTAACACTGTGCCAGGCATTAAAAAAAAATTGGAAAAAAAAACAAAGAAGGAAAGAATTAAAAATCTTACAGTGATAACATTTCCTTAAAATAAGAATTAAAACATTTAGCAAAATTTTAAAAAGTATGTAACTTTATATTGTGGTGCCACAGTGGAATAGTGGTTAGTGCGACACTACCACATTAGAACATTAGATCATTAGAAAGTTTTTGACAAGAACAGGAAATTCAGCCCAACAAAGCTTGCAAGTTCCTATTCACATAGTGTGTTGAAATAACTATCGAGTTTAGATTTGGAAGTCTCTAAGGTACTCCTCTCAACTACACACCTAGGTAGTTTTTTCCATGTGTCTACAACTCATGGGGTAAAGAAATGCTTGCTACTGTTATTCTGAAATTTCCTCTTAACCAGTCTCCACCTATGGTCCCATGTCCTTGTTGATGGATTAATTCGGAAGTAGTAGCTGGCATCCACATTACTTATACCATTAATGATTTTGAACACTTCTGTCATGTCTCCTCTCATTCTACATCTATTTAGACTAAAAAGATTTAATTCTTTCAACCTTTCTTCATAGCTCATACCCTGCAGTCTAGTTGCCCTTCTCGGGACTCTCTCCAGTGCCTTCACATCCCTAGCACAATATAGAAACCAAAATAGTACACAGTATTCAAGGTGTGGTCTCACAAGTATGACTATCACTATGACATTATATAGCCCAACATTCTCTTAGCCTTCTTGATTGCTTCTGTGCATTGTCTAGATGTTGATAGTGTTGAGTCTACCAGGATGCCCAAATCCTTCTCAATCAATACACTTTCTAACTCAAGACTCCCCATTGTATATTTCTATCTAATATTTCTACTTCCTATATGTAATACTTTACATTCACATACATTAAAGTTTATCTGCCCACATCTGGATTTTGTTTAAATCTAACTGCATTGATTCTGCAGCCTGAATGTTATCAGCCCGTTGCCCTAATTTTGAGTCATCAGTAAACCTTACTAGTTTATTTGCTATCTGCTTATCCAAATCATTAAGGTAAATCAATTATAGCTCAAGGCGTCAGGGGAGTTCGGAGTCCATTTCTGACGCCATCTGTAAGGAGTCTGTACATCCTCCCTGTGGAATGTATGGGTTTTGTCTGCATGCTCCGGTTTCCTCCCACAGTCCAAAGATACACCGGTTAGTAGGTTATTTGGTCCTTGTAAATTGCCCTGTGATTAGGTTCAGGTTAAACTGGGGGACGCTGGGTGCCATGGCTTGAAGGGCCAGCAGGACCTTCACTGTGTCTCTAAATAAATAAATCTCTTCAATCCGTCACAACCATTCCTCTTGATTCGACTAATTGGACTTGCTGTTGCTGTGCCAGATTTAACCTGCCTCAGGCTTAGGCAGTAAATTCCCTATTATGACTGTTAGGCATTAACAGGAAGTTCACTGTATTCATGGGTGCATTGTTGGGCAGCTGCCAACTAACAGTCAGCCATAACTGAGTTACTTCCAGTGAAGATGTAGGAAGCACTCAATGGGTCAAGCAGCATCATTGGGCAGCATTTTGGTTGAGGACCCGTTGAAACAAGTGGAAAAGTCATGAAATAAGTGGAAAAGTCATGGAACAAATATGTTAAGTTGGAGAGAGGGATAGAAGTGGAGACAACTGACAGGATATCTGTGAAAGGATGTAGATAAGAGTCAAGGTATTAATTTCCATAAAAACTGGCAGTCGATACAGAAAGAAAAGCTAGTAACAAAGTGAAATGTTACTATATCCACATGATGGACGGGTGTACATGGAGAGAGGAAGGTAGAAGGGAGGAGGAAAGGAAGGGAAGGGGGAAAGGGGGAAAGGGGAAAAGGAGGGGAGGGGGAAGCAGGAAAGGAGGAGAATGGGGGTGTGGGAAAGGGAGGAGTGAAAGAGAGGGAGAGGGAAAGGGGAAAGGGAAAAGGAAGAGAGAGGGAAAGGAAAGGGGAAAGGGAGATGGAGTGGGGGGGGGGAAGAGTGAGAAAACAAGTTAATATAAAACTGATTTGTTATCTTTTACTTACCAGGTAGTCAGGAAATGAGGTGACAAAGATAAGTAAATCAGAGTGGGCGTTTGACAAAGAATTAGTTATAAGTGAATGGAGATTCATATTTGCTCTGTGGATTGAACAGAGATGTTCTACAGAGCAGTGAACCAATCTGCATTTTCTTTCTCTGATATAGAGACAACATCATGAGAAATGAATACAAAGTTGGAAACAATGCAAGTGATTATCCTTACAATCACTTGTAAAGGATTGTTTGCGTCCATGGATGATGACAAGGGAAATGGTGTCAACAACATGTGCACACTGAATAATTTCTTCAATAAAAACCATATAAATAAACTATTTCTAAAATCTGCAGACAAATCATTGCAAACTCCACATTGTCAACACCATCCGCACTGAAAACCGGAAAAGGAAATGTGATTGTGTACAGTTGTGAAATACACTGAACATGCCAACGAGGTAGAGGGTGATAACCTTTTGTGCACAGTTTTAATTCCTTTGTGCACTGGTAGCAAAAGATGTGCATGTGCTCACACCTTTGAGGGTACATTGACTGGAAGGTGAGGGGTGAGAGCAGAACATGAGAAACAGAGGAGATGTGGTTGAGGCCCTTATGGAAAGGTAAGGTTGAGAATAAAATAAGATATCTTAAAGGAAGTGTCATCATCGGAACAGATGCATCAGAGCTGGAGTATTAAGGAAATAGGAATGGAATTCTTATTACAAGTTGGGGGATAGGTCGAAAGAGCTGTAGTCAAGGTAACTGGTGGATTTTATTGAAAATCAGTGAGCTCTTACTTTGTTCTGAATTTCCAATATTTTCAGTTTTATGCTTGAAGTTAATGAGGAATGAAAAACCTGGGAGATCTTGAACAGAAAATTGAAAATGATTTTTTTTTCTGTAAATTACTCATCAATGTGTGATTTCTTTTAGGAAATATTCGAAGAATGCATGAAAGTGTGTCTAAAAAGTTTGATATGTGCCTTAGCATCCCACAAGTTGTTCGCAAGTCAGCTTCCTCCATAGAAACATAGAAAATAGGTGCAGGAGTAGGCCATTCGACCCTTCGAGCCTACACTGCCATTCAGTACGATCATGGCTGATCATCCAACTCAGAACCCTGTACCTGCCTTCTCTCCATACCCGCTGATCCCTTTAGCCACAAGGGCCATATCTAACTCCCTCTTAAATATAGCCAATGAACTGGCCTCAACTGTTTCCTGTGGCAGAGAATTCCACGGATTCACCACTCTCTGTGTGAAGAAGTTTTTCCTAATCTCGGTCCTAAAAGGCCCCCCCTTTATCCTCAAACTGTGACCCCTCGTTCTGGACTGCCCCAACATCGGGAACAATCTTCCTGCATCTAGCCTGTCCAATCCCTTTAGGATTTTATACATTTCAATAAGATCCCCCCTCAATCTTCTAAATTCCAGAGAGTACAAGCCTAGTCGATGCAGTCTTTCATCATATGAAAGTCCTGCCATCCCAGGAATCAATCTGGTGAACCTTCTTTATACTCCCTCTATGGCAAGAATGTCTTTCCTCAGATTAGGGGACCAAAACTGCACACAATACTCCAGGTGTGGTCTCACCAAGGCCTTGTACAACTGCAGTAGTACCTCCCTGCTCCTGTACTCGAATCCTCTTGCTATGAATGCCAGCATACCATTCGCCTTTTAGGTAGTCTGAATCGACTAGATTCAGACTACCTAAATTAGGTATTTGAACCTCTTAACTTCCTTCTGCAAATATAAGTATTATTATTCTTTGTCTCTATTAAGCAGAGTCTTTCTAAGTTTTAGTACTTACCCATCCATAGGGCATTGCATTTAATGCTTAGCCCTCTATCATTACGCTCCAACACTTAGAATGGTATCACTCTTGAACTACAGATTCAAATCTTCTCCACTCATCCCAATTATTCATCTGTTACAAATGGAGTGGGTGCATGTTGTTGGGATAACTTGTTCCTAAAGATGTGTTCTGACTTGTGAGTTAATGGGTGTTAACTATATAAATTTAAAACACCTAGGTGAAAACCACAAGACATGGATGCAGAATGAGGCCATTCGTCCCATTGAGTCTGCTCTGGCCTTCCAAGAAACTACGTTCATAATTTGGCAGAGTCCATAATTTAAGAATATGATAGATTAAGTAGGTCTTTTAAAGTAATTACAATATGTAAACCTTGAGGGCTGTAGAAAGAAATGAGGAGTGTGGAAAGTGAGATGCTACTGACATTTCAATCTACATACTACTTACTTGACTGTTTTTAGTTTATCACAAAATCTGTCAATGTCAGATCTCATAATAGTAACTAATTTTAACATTTCCCAAGATCTAATTCATCCCTGAAACCAGATCATTATCTAGGACTGAGCTTATCATCACACACCTATAGGTAGAACTGCTCCAACTGCACATATTGTATGAATTCAGGCACAAAGTCCAGGATTCTTCATAATTTTAATCTTAACCATTAATATTCACAGATAGAAGATTCTTCAAAGCTCTCTGATGTTTACTCCCCAATGCTTAATGTGCATGAAGCTGATAACATGAATTTGTTAAATATCTTATCTAGATGCAGCTTCTCAATTATCCAGGCTGTTTGATTTATTGGCTCAAATAACCATATTTTATTCCCCAAGTTCTCAGCAATTGTCAACAAATCCCTCAGTTTTGAAAAAAAAACAGCCTCATAATCTGCCAAAAAAATTAGTTGATAAAATAGGGATAATTTCAGACATCAAAATTAGCAGTATCGTATAAGTTTTTTTAAGTATGTTAAAATTAAAAGAGAAATGAGAGTGGATATAGGACTACTAGAAAAATGAGGTGTAGGCACGTGGCCAAGTGGTTAAGACATTCGACTAGCAATCTGAAGGTTGTGAGTTCGAGCCCCAGCTGAGGCAGCGTGTTGTGTCCTTGAGCAAGGCACTTAACCACACAGTGCTCTGCGACGACACTGGTGCCAAGCTGTATCGGCCCTTGTCCTTCCCTTGGACAACATCGGTGTTCTAGAGAGGGGAGACTTGCAGCATGGGCAACTGCTGGTCTTCCATACAACCTTGCTCAGGCCTGCGCCCTGGAGAGTGAAGACTTTCCAGATGTAGATCCATGGTCTCGCAAGACTAATGGATGCCTTAAATAAGAAAAATGAGGCAGGAGAAATAATAACGGGGGATGAGGAGATGGCTGATGAACTAAATGAGTATTTTGCATCAGTCTTCACTGTGGAAGACACTATCAGTATGCCTGATGTTGTAGTGTGTGAAGGAAGAGAAGTGGGTGCAGTTACTGTTACAAGAGAGAAGATGCTCAAAAAGCTCAAAGACTTAAAGGTATGTAAGTCACTCGGACCAGATGAACTGCACCCTAGGGTTCTGAAAGAGGTAGCGTTAGAGATTGTGGTGCCATCAGAAATGATCTTTCAAAAATCATTGGACTCTGGCATGATGCC
This sequence comes from Mobula hypostoma, assembly GCF_963921235.1. Taxonomy (NCBI): domain Eukaryota; kingdom Metazoa; phylum Chordata; class Chondrichthyes; order Myliobatiformes; family Myliobatidae; genus Mobula; species Mobula hypostoma. Next base: position 39,467,976 of record NC_086098.1, read on the forward strand.
AGAGGACTGGAATTGCAAATGTCACTCCATTCTTTAAGAAAGCAGGGAGGCAGCAGAAAGGAAATTATAGACCAGTTAGCCTGACCTCAGTGGTTGGGAAGATGTTAGAGTCAATTGTTAAGGATGAGGTGATGGGGTACTTAGTGACGTAGGATAAGATAGTAGAAAGTCAGCATGGTTTCCTTCAGGGAAAATCCTGCCTGATGAACTTGTTGGAATTCTTTGAGGAGATTTAAAGGGGATGCAGTGGATATTGAATATTTGGACTTCCAGAATGCCTTTGACAAGGTGCCATACCTGAGGCTGCTTACCAAGTAAAGAACCCGTGGTATTACAGGGAAGTTACTAGCATGGTTAAAACACTGGCTGATTGGTAGGAGGTAGCGAGTGGGAATAAAAGGATCCTTTTCTGGTTGGCTGCCAGGGATTAGTGGTGTTCCGCAGGGGTTGGTGTTGGGACCACTTCTTTTTATGCTATATATAAATGATATTGATGATGAAATAGATGGCTTTGTTGCCAAATTTGCAGATGATATGAAGATTAGTGGAGGAGCTGTTAGTGTTGAGGAAACAGGTAGGATGCAGAAGGACTTAAGACAGATTAGGAGAATGGGCAAGAAAGTGGCAAATGAAATACAATGTTGGAAAATGCATGGTCATGCACTTTGGTGGTAGAAATAAACGCACAGACCATTTTCTAAATGGGGAGAAAATCCAGGAACCTGAGATGCAGAGGGACTTGGGAGTCCTTGTGCAGAACACCCTGAAGGTTAGCTTGCTGGTTGAGTTGGTACTGAGGAAGGCAAATGCCATGTTAGCGTTAATTTCAAAAGGTCTAGAATACAAGAGCAAGGATGTGATGCTGAGGCTTTATAAGGCACTGGAGAGGCCTCACCTTGAGTACTATGAACAGTTTGGGCCCCTCATCTCAGAAAAGATGTGCTGGCATTGGAGAGGGTCCAGAGCAGGTTCACAAGGATGATTCCAGGAATGAAAGGGCTATCATACAAGGAATGTTTGATGTTTCTGGGTTTGTACTTGCTGTAATTCAGAAGAATGAGGGGGGATCCCATTGAAACCTTTCGAATGTTGACAGGCCTAGACAGAGTAGATGTGGAAAGGATGTTTCCGATGGTGGGAGGGTCGATGACGAGAGGAGACAGCTTCAGGATGGAGGGGCACCCTTTCAAAACAGAAACGCAGAGAAATTTCTTTAGCGAAAAGGTGGTGTACAGTATTTGTGAAATCTGGTGCCACATGCAGCTGTGGAGGCCAGGTTGTTGGGTGTATTTGAGGCAGAGGGTGATAGGTTCTTAAGTGGACATGGCATCAAAGGTTATGGGGTGAAGGCCAGGAACTGGGGTTGAGGAGGAGAAAAAAAGGATTAGCCATGATTAAATGGCGGAGCATACTTGATGGGCCAGATGGCCTAATTCTGCTCCTATGTCTTAGAGTCTTATGGGCTTATTTTAACTTAGGTCGGAGCAACACATTTTTGAGGCTGTGATGTATTTGGAACAAATTTGTAGTTTTTTATTGCCAGTATATATCACTTGCTGCCACGCGAATTTCTATACTCACCTCTTGTGATGTGTTTTCCTACTGTCAGAAAGATAATGGATTGCGATTGATTTATAAGTGAATGAATGTGTGGCTTTGTGCAACAAAAAAATTGACCAAATAATAGCATAGTGGTCAGCATGATGCTGTTACATCTCGGGGTGTCTGGAGTTCAATTCCCACACTGTCTGGAAGGAGTTTCTACATTCTCACTGTGACAGTGTGGGCTTCTTCTAGGTGCTCCAGTTTCCTCTCACAGTCCGAAGACACACTGGTTAGTAAATTGTCCTGTGATTAGGCGAGTGTTAAACAGGTGGGATGTTGGGTAGTGCAGTTCATTGGGCTGAAAGACCTATTCTGGGCTGTTTGTCTAAATAAATATTATTGGTGTTCCTAAAAAGCCTAGGTTTCATGTTAGCTGAGAGATTTCAAATAAAATTTGACTCTCCCTTATTTTAATTAACACTGTTACGAGAATACACATAAAATTAAGATGTTTGCTGGCCTGGGCTAGCATCAGTGGCATCAGCAGTTGGTTTGCCACCTGCCCTCAGGGGAAGGAGAGATAAGGAACAATGGAGCAGCGTCTGGAGATGTGTAATGAAGGAACGGGGGAGAGAGAGCTGTCTGGAGCGGCTCCCCTCTTTGAACCTTGAACTGTTTGAAGTGATGGACAGGCGATACCCCAGCAGGGGGATAAAAAGGGACAGGTTCGCTAAGACGGACACACGCCACCCGAGGTAATGAGACCCTGGAAGCGGTGCGCCTCTCACGAGTGGGTGAGAAGTACCAGACAACGACAAGGGTGGAAAGGTACGATCAGCGGGAACCCGGTGTGTGTCCGCCCTTGCCTGGGTGCCGGGTTCACTGCAGAGGATCGACCGCATCTGGAGGAGGGGTCACAGTCGGTGACCTCAGGTGACATCACCAAGGACCCGCCCAAAAGCTGTTTGTGAGCCATCTCGCTGGTCTGTGAGCCATCCCGCCGGTCTGTGAGTGAAGCAGTGTTCTGAATGATCAGTTGTTCCTATTCTATCTCTCTCTTCCCCCACGTTGTCCATCGCCATGGCAACGATTACTGCGAACTGAACTGGACTGAACTTTGAGTCATTTTGAAATTTGGTCATTTACCCCTAGACAACGATAGAGCTTGATTGATGCTGTTATCTTAATTCTGTGCACATGTGCGTTTATCATCGCTGAACTGTTGCATTTATTATCCTTTCGATTACTGTGTTGCTCATTTCTTTAATAAAACTTTCTTAGTTCTAGTACTCCAGACTCCAACTGAGTGATCCATTTCTGCTGGTTTGGCAACCCAGTTACGGGGTACGTAACAACACTATTAAAACTAAGAGTCATATTAACCTGGAAAGTTGGCAGCATTGTTACTATTTTGTACACCACAAAATGTTGTTTTAAATAGAAGTCAGGAAAGGTGTATAACTGGCAACCCACCACCTCCTGTATTCTCCACTGAAAAAATTTAAAAGAAACTACTCTATTGTAATTTTGAAGTCTTCAATTTGAAGCACTCAGGAGCTGTGACAATCTGCAGAAACTCAATTAATTTTTGCAATATTTCTTAAACTACCTGTATAGCTTTTAAAGCTTTTTTCAAAATACTTCTGTTAATTTTTAGCATTGACAATGTTGGGTACTCAGAAATAGGTTGTAATTGGATTGGTCAGAATACACAGAATTCTGAATATTGCACAGAATACCCTATCAATTTTTACAGTGCAGTTGAAAAGAAATGCTCTATCATGTATAGTAGATGATCTGTTTTTGCTAATATCCCACATCAGCCAATGTTAAATGTCTTAACCATATATTAAAAACACTATTTGTACATTACAGCAAAGCCAGAGCAGGAATATGTGACAGGGGCTTAGTTTATGAATGCTGTAATTAACATAATTATGAGTCAGAGCAAAGCAGAGTGCTGGCAGTCCTTTGCTTACAAGGCAACAAGGGAGTTGTAATGAGGAAAATCTCCAGTCCTCTCCTGCTCCATCCATTTAGAAAGTTTTATAATTCCCCAATGATATATTTCCACATATCTGAAAGTCTAGTTACACAAGTAGTAATTCTGCACTGGAATCTGTTGTATTACAAACAACATTATTTCAAACCTATGATCTCTTAGACTATGTCGACAGTTTAAATAGGCATTCTGAATTAATATGTTCTGTTTCCTAAGTTATCTTGCCCATTTCTCTTCTATAAATGTAACAAGCTTAGAGCCCCAGGCTTTTTTATTCTCTCCGTAGCTCTCAGAAGGCCTTTCTTAACTATTTCTAAATGACTTTGATGATCAATATCATTAGATACAATTGAAAAACTTAAAAAAAAATCAAAAATGATTGGAAAGGGACATCTCAATGTTTCCCATCCCCCTGCCAAATTAGTTGCAACCCTCCCAAACAACTCAAGCAAACCTGCCAGCAAAGACATTGGTCCCTCTCAGGTTCAGGTGTGACGTAGCCCTTTAGCACAGGTTGTACCTTCCCTTTAAGAGATCCCAATGATCCAGAAATCTGAACCCCCGCCCTCTGCTCCAGTTCCTCAGCAAAGCATGTCATTGGTGCCAATATGTACTAAGACTTCTGACTGCTCACCCTCCCCCTTCAGAAAGCTGTGGACCCGATCTGAGACATCCCTGAGTCAGGCATCTGGGAGGCAACATACCATCCAGGTGTCTCTTTTACATACACAGAATCTTGTCTCTGTTCCTCTCACTATGGAATCCCCCATAACTACTGCAGTCCTCCTCACCTCCCTTCTCTTCTGAGCCACAGCGCCAGACTCAGTGCCAGAGACCCAGTCGCTGTGGCTCCCCCCAGTAGGCCATTCCCCATAACAGTATCCGAACGGAAGATTGAGGGGGACAACCACAGGGGTGCTCTTTACTGGTTACCTGTTTCCCTTTCTGCATCTCTTACTGGAGGGTATTCTAAGGGACCAGATATATAGGTGTTTGGCTGGACATGGACTAATTAGAGATAGTCAGCAAGGCTTCATGCAAGGTAGGTCATGTGTAACCAATCTTATAAAGATTTTCAAGAGAGTTACCAGAAAAACTGATGAAGGCAAGGCAGTGGATGTTGCCTGCCTGAGCTTTAGTGAGGCACTTGACAAGGTCCCACATGGGATGATGGTCAAGAAGGTTCAGTCGCTCGACATTCAAGATGAGGTGGTAAATTGGATTAGACATTGGCTTTGTGGGAGAAGCCAGAGAATGGTCGTAGAGGGCTGCCTCTCTGACTGAAGGCTTGCAGCTAGTGGTATGCCACAGGGATTGGTGCTGGGTCCTTTGTTATTTGTCACCTATATCAATGATCTGGATGATAATGTGGTTAAGTAGATCAGCAAATTTGCAGATGACACCAAGACTGGGGGTGTAGTGGACAGTGAGGAAGGCTATCATCATTTAACTCAGCTGGAAATGGGCTGAAAAATGGCAGATCAAAATTAATGCAAGTGCCAGGTTTTGCACTTCAGTAGGGCCAACTAGGGTAGGTCTTACACAGTGAACAGTAGGACACTAAGGAGTGTAGTGGAACAAAGGGATCTGAGAATACAAGTATATAATTCGATGTAAGTGACATCACAGGTAGATAGGGTCATAAAGAAAGCTTTTGGTATATTGTCCTTCATCAATCAATATATTGGGTACAGAAGATGGGAAGTTATGCTGAAGTTGATTAAGGTGTTGGTGAGGCCTAACTTGGAGTATTGTGTGCAGTTTTGGTCACCTACCTATAGGAAAGATGTAAACAAGTTTGAAAGAGTGCAGAGAGAATTTACAAGGACGTTGCCGGGTATGGAGGACCTGAGTTATGAGGAAAAATTGAATAGGATAGGACTGTATTCTTTAGAACATAGAAGTTTACAGGAGATTTGATAGAGGCATACAAAATTATGAGGAGTGGAGAAAGGGTAAATGCAATCAAGCTTTTTCCCACTGAGGTTGGGTGGGACTATAACCAGAGGTCATAGCTTAAGGGAGAAAGTTAAGAAGTTTAAGGGGACATGAGGGGAAACCTCTTCACTCAGAGGGCCATGAGAGCGTGGAATCAGCTTCCAGCACAAGTGGTCCATGTGAACTCGATGTCCAAACTTAAGAGAAGCTGGGTAGGTACATTGTTAGTAGGAATATGGAGGGCTTTGGGCCTGCTACAGATCGATGGGAGTAGGCAGTCTAAATGGTTCTGGCATGGACTTGATGGGTTGAAGGATCTGTTTCTGTGCTGTACCTCTCTACAACTCCATGACAGTCAGCCAGCTATCTGCTTCCTGCAACCTCGGGATGACAATTTCCCTGTAGCTCCTATCTACCACCTCTCAGTCTTCTGTATGAGCCAAATATCCCGGAGCTGCAGCTCCACCTCCTCAACATGGTCTCTGAGGAGTTGCAGCTTGGTGTTCCTAGTGCAGATGTGGATACCCAGGAGACTGGATGTCTCCCAGAGTTCCTGCATCTGACATAAAGAATACAACTAAGCTCCTGGAGCCATTCTCACTGCAGTAACAGCACCCTAACGGATGAGGAATGAAAGATAAAGAAGAAACTTGCTAGATACTTACCTCACCCAATCCAGATGAGCCGAAGTCAAAGCCCTCCCACTCTAACACTGGTCCACTTAACCAATGACTGCTCTGCTTGTTCCTACTTTATTTTTATTTGCCTTTGTCAATGAAACTCATTCACTGATTGGGCACAGTTCAAATTCCGAAAAATGCCACAAAACGCTGCTTTTTAAACCTTCAATCTTGGACCAGTGCGAACTCGTCTCTCTCATGCTCCCATTCATTGACTGGGCGCAGTCCAAACTCTGAAATCTGCTGCAAAGTTCTGATTGTTTAATCTTCAATCGTGGGCCTGTGTAAAATTGCCCCTTCTTCTTGCTGTCCCTGTTCACTGATAGGGTGCAGTTCAAAGTCCAAAAATTGCCATGGAGTGCTGTTTTTTTAATCTTCAACTGTAGACCTGTGTGAAGTCGCCTCTTCTCCTTGTTATCATTCACTGATTAGAAATCAATACTATATACTGAATTCTGAATTACTCTCACCAGACCAACATTTGATGACTCCTGCAGGAGATGAGAAGAATGAAGGGAGATCTCATTGAAACCTACTGAATATCCAAAAGCCTGTGTAGATGGATGTGGAGAGGATGTTTCCAATTGCGAGAGAGCCAAGGAATAAAGGGCTCGACCTGAGAATAGAAAGACTTCTCTTTGGAACAGAGATGAGGAGGATTTTCTTTAGCCAAAGGGTGGTGAATCTGTGGAATTCAATGCCACAGATGGACATGGAGGCCTCAGTGGGAAAAAGCTTGATTAAATTTACCCTTTCTACACTCCTCATAATTTTGTATGCCTCTATTAAATCTCCTGTAATCATCTACGTTCTAAAGAACACAGTCCTAACCTATTCAATCTTTCCTCATAACTCAGGTCCTCCAGACCAGCAACATCCTTGTGGAGGCCAAGTCATTAGGTATGTTTAATACAGAGTTGATAGCTTCTTGATTAGTGCAGGCATCAAATATTGTGGAGAGAAGACAGGAAAATGGAGTTGAGAGGGAAAATGAATCAACCATGATAGGAACAAAGATAATCTACAGCACATAACAGGCCCGTCAGCCCACAATTTTGTGCCGACCATGTAACTTACTCTAGAACCTGCCTAGAATTTCCCTACTGCATAGCCAGAGTCATGATTCCACATAGCCGTGATGGAATGGCCTAATTCCGTTTCTACATATTGTGGTCTAAAAATAATATAAATACATTAAAGCTAAACTTTCAGAAACTAATTGAGACTTAACATCAGTCAAAACAATGTTCTAAAACTATCAAATAATTTTATTCAAACTTTGTTGGCAACACTATTGAGCTGTTAAATCCATCAGCAACTTCTGGTACAGCTGACCGATCAGACATCATGTATCTGACTATCAGTTAGTTATGTTACAACATCATCATCTGTCCTCCAGTAGGCTCTGTGTTTCAGCTGTGCCGTGGATGGTCACAAAACTCCACACTGATGTGTGTACTGCAGCTGCTGTCTGGAGCTGCCAGCCAGCCACCAATTTAATCAGTCCTGTTATATGTCATGATGAAATTTCTCCTCCAAAGTGCCAACTCTAAATGGGCACAATACTTTTTCTCATCACTTTGCACAGCAGTTGACTTCTGAATTTAATTTCACAGGCTAAACTGAAATTCATTTGGATTTTAATATAGTATGGGTATATAAAAATACACACATTCACTCTCAATCATATTTTAGATGTTTTCCAATGCAAATTACTTTAAGAGAAGTAAACAGGAAAATAAAATATTGGAGATATATCACTAACACAAGAGGTTCCACAGATGCCGGAAATCTGGAAGAACACACACACACACAAAATGCTGGAGGAACACAGCAGATCAGGCAGCATCTATGAAGGGAAATAAACAGTCAACGTTTCAGGCTGAAACCCTTCATCAGGAGCTATGTCACTTCAAGTTCTCGTTCCTCACAAAAAAGAATTCTGATCCTCAAGATAAATAGTAGTTAAATTTCAAATAAAACCTTGAGTGTTTATCTAGCAATGAGATTTCGTAGCATCAAAAGAATACACAATTAAAATTGAGTAAAAAATTATTCCTCAGGTGAACGCTTGCAAGTGTACAATCTGAAGTACATGACATAGTGTTCATTTCTGATGAATAACATACCCTGAAATGAACAGCAGAGCAGAGAGATTGCTTGCATATGATTACATGGAATTTTAAGAGGTTACAATTCCTGTTGGTTCTGGTGGAAATCTGATAATTTTTTACCTGATTCGGGAGAGCTAAAGGAACTAGTGAAACAATGCCATTCACTGAAATAGTTCAAAAGCTGTGTATGTGCTTCTTCTAGAGCAAGGAAATGACTGTTGCACTGAAGGTGCCAACCAATTAGTCCCATTCCACCGGCCTTTCTCCAAAGCTCTACTCTTTCTTCTTTAAGTATTTATCTAACTGTAAATTAGTTTTACATTTCTCCTAACTTCCCCTTCAACAGCACATTCTAACCCATAACATTGGATAAATAAAACTTTCCTTTGAGTTCTTTTATCAATTGCCTTCTATACATAGCATTCGTTTGCCAACCTTTCTGGTGGAAACAATTTCTTTCTTTTAATAATATTCAGTTTTAAATATCTCTATTAAATTTCCCCTTAACTTTTCTCTTAGTCCAAAGTCTTGGAAATTTTTTTGTTGATACCTTTCACAAATTGAGTGATGCCTAGAAATGGAATCACAGTTCTCCAGCTGAGACCAACTTGTGATTTATATAAAAAAAACAACATTACTTCTTTATTTTTTTGGTCTAAGTAGCTGGATACTCATTTTTATGGTTTGTATTTAAAAATGCTCATTGTCCCCACTTTTTTGTGGTAAGAAACAGTAGATGATAGAGTTCCTGTTAACATTGCTTCTTAAACAGAACAGAATGCTGAAGGTAAATGTGGGCTATGGACTAATAGCACCCATCACCAGAGCAAATTTAAAAGCAGGAGCTTTTTCAAATATCAATATTGTTTATAACAAATTAAACTAGAGATACTAAATAGTTCACCTGTATGATTAGGGAATGATCCTAATCCAAACCATCAGATCAGATATCAAAGTTATAATCTGACTGATTTTACCCTCCATTAACTAGCTTTATCCTGCTGGGGAATGAGTAGGTGAGGATAAAAGAACCCCTTGTTGTTTCTGGCTTAAAAGAATTAGTGAAATTTTTCATTAATCCTCATGGAACTCAAATCCCATTTCTAATTGTAAGCAAACTATTCCATTGTAGAATCAGTATTACGGGTTTACCAGCAAACAAAACAGATGATGTGACATACATTAATTGTATGTGTTACCTGAAGAAGAAGCCTCTCATCTCCAATAATTGCTGCTTTATTCCAATCTATGATCTCTGAAAATGGCAACTCCCATCCATTACTCAGTAATACCGGGATACATGCAGCCTGAAACAAAGGATGTTGAAAACTATAAAAAAGTTACTTCACACATCAGAAACAAATAATCATAACAGATTTTGAAGGCATGGCGAGATAATTTATTTCTATATTTGTTATTGCATGATTGTCTGGAAAGATCAGGATTATAAAGCTGTAAAGGAAGAGGGCAAATGCTTCTTTCTACCTTAAGTAAACAAAAATCATCCATTTCTTGAAGAGCTTATTTAAGATCAAAGATTAAAAGATTTAAGATTGGTGTAAGTGATAGAAGCGGGGGTAGCATATTAATGTTGACAAATACAGGAAAAATATGGTTCTTTGTGGGAATGGGTCCTGCTCTCAGGCTCTCACGACTGGCCGTTATTTGATATACCAAGGACGCAGCCTAGAAGACTAGTGCGCCTTCGGAGTTTCGGGGTTTAGTGGCTCTGGAGGCGGGTGGACTCGAGGTTGGTGCCTCCGCAGGAAATCAATGTGTCGTGGGAGTACAAGGAAGATTGAAAGCAGCTAGCCGGCTGATAGCTGTGTGCCCAGAGACCAGAGTGCTTTGGGCACAGAGCTCGAAAAAACCAAGCAACGGACTTTTAACATCGTAAATCAGTGAGTTGTTTTGGTTATGTCTCCCCTCTCTTTTGGATCGGGACTACAGAGTGTCATGGGAGCTGAATTCTGAAGGAAGGTAGTTTTATCAAAGACTTCTTCGAGTGCAAGAAGGGCGAGACTGTGCAGGCGCGTGACGTCAACAGGACCGCGCGGAGAGTTTAAAAAGGAGACCACCCTATACAGCGGGCAGCGGAGTGAGTGGGAGCAGAGTGTAGGGCTTTGGCTTCAACGGGCTTCGGCTGTAAACGGGAAGAGGCGAGAGCGAAGCACCAACTATTTTTTTTCTCTTCCCCCCCACCCCCTTCGCAAATCGGCCCGGACAGACAGGAACAGCAGGGCTCTCACAGCTAATGGTACGAGCTAACGGTTTAAAAAGTTCGTCTGTTTGGCGAGGTAAGTGGGTGAGTAGACTTATTTTTCCTGTTTCATTCCTGTAGAATTAGATAGCATGCCTGCAGGGTTAGTGCTTTCTTCAGGGTGTCAGATGTGGGAATCCTGGGAGACCTCCAGCCTCCCTGATGGCCACATCTGCGCCAGGTGCACCGAGATGCAGCTCCTCCGAGACCATGTTAGGGATCTGAAGCTGCAGCTTGATGACCTACTGCTTATCAGGGAAAGTGAAGAGGTGATAGACAGGAGCTACAGGGAGGTAGTCATCCCTAGGCTACAGGGGTCAGAAAACTGGGTCACTGTCAAGAGAGGGAAGGGAAATGCCCGGATAGTGGAGAGCACACCTGTGGCTGTCCCCTTCAGCAACAAATATCTTGTTCTGGATGCTGTTGAGGGGGATGACCTGACAGGGGATGCCCACGGTGACCGGGTCTCTGGCACTGAACCTGGCGCTGTTGTGCAGGAGAGAAGGAGGGAGAAGAGGAATGCGGTAGTCGTAGGGGATTCCATAGTCAGGGGAACGACAGAAGATTCTGTGAGCCTGATAGAGATATCCGCATGGTGTGTTGCCTCCCAGGTGCCAGGGTACGGGATGTCTCAGATCGGGTCCTGCATATTCTAAAGGGGGAGGGTGAGCAGCCAGTTGTCTTGGTACATGTTGGTACCAATGACATAGATAGGACAAAGGAGGAGGTCCTGGAGAGAGACTTCCAGGAGTTAGGAAGGAAGCTGAGAAGCAGGACATCCAGGGTAGTAATCTCAGGATTGCTAACTGTGCCACGTGCTAACGAGAGCAAGAATAGTCGGATCAGGCAGATGAATGCGTGGCTGAGAGACTGGTGTAGGGGGCAGGGCTTCAGACTCTTGGATAATTGGGATCTCTTCTGGGGGAAGTATAACCTGTTCAAAAAGAACAGGTTACACCTGAACCCGAAGGGGACCAATACCCTGGCGGGAAAGTTTAATAGAGCTGTTAGGGAGGGTTTAAACTAATTTGGCAGGGGGATGGGAACCGGAATGACAGAGCGGAGGAAGGGAAAAACAGAAATAAATCTAAGATAGTGAGCAGTAAAGATGTCAGGAAAGACAGGCAGGTGATGGGGCAAATTTGTAGCCATTGGGATAAGTTGCAGTGCAATAAAGTTGCAGTGAAATCAAAGCGAAAAGTATCAAAAACTGGTCTTAAGGTGTTGTACTTAAATGCACGCAGCATAAGGAATAAGGTGGATGATCTTGTCGTACAGCTACACATTGGCAGGTATGATATTGTGGCCATCACTGAGACCTGGCTAAAGGATGCATGTCTCTGGGAGCTGAATGTCCAAGGATACACGGTGTATCGGAAGGATGGGAAGGTAGGCAGAGGGGGAGGCGTGGCTTTATTGGTAAGAAATATTAAATCATTAGAAGGAGGTGATGTAGGATTGGAAGGTGCAGAATCTTTATGGGTTGAGCTAAGAAATCACAGGGGTAAAAGGACCCCGATGGAAGTTATTTATAGGCCTCCAAAAAGCTGCAGGGATGCGGACTACAAATTACAACTGGAAATAGGAAACGCTTGTCAGAAGGGCAGTGTTATAACAATTGTGGGGGATTTTAACATGCGAGTGGATTGGGAAAATCAGGTCGGCACTGGATCTCAAGAGAGAGAACTTGTAGAATGTCTGTGAGATGGCTTTTTAGAACAGCTTGTTGTTGAGCCCACTAGGGGATCGGCTGTACTGGATTGGGTATTGTGTAATGAACCAGAGGTGATTAGAGAGATTGAGGTGAAGGAACCCTTAGGAGGCAGTGATCATAACATGATTGAGTTCATTGTGAAATTTGAAAAAGAGAAGCCGAAATCTGATGTGTCGGTATTTCAGTGGAGTAAAGGAAATTACAGTGGCGTGAGAGAGGAACTGGCCAAAGTTGACTGGAAAGGGACACTGGCGGGAAAGACAGCAGAGCAGCAGTGGCTGGAGTTTATGCGAGAAATGAGGAAGGTGCAAGACAGGTATATTCCAAAAAAAGAAGAAATTTTCGAGTGGAAAAGGATGCAACCGTGGTTGATAAGAGAAGTCAAAGCCAAAGTTAAAGCAAAGGAGAGGGCATACAAGGAAGCAAAAATTAGTGGGAAGACAGAGGATTGGGAAGTCTTTAAAACCTTACAAAAGGAAACAACGAAGGTCATTAAGAGGGAAAAGATTAACTATGAAAGGAAGCCAGCAAATAATATCAAAGAGGATACTAAAAGCTTTTTCAAGTATATAAAGAGTAAAAGACAGATGAGAGTAGATATAGGACCAATAGAAAATGATGCTAGAGAAATTGTAATGGGAGATAAGGAGATGGCAGAGGAACTGAACGAGTATTTTGCATTAGTCTTCACTGAGGAAGACATCAGCAGTATACCAGACACTCAAGGGTGGCAAGGAAGAGAAGTGTGCGCAGTCACAATTACGACAGAGAAAGTACTCAGGAAGCTGAATAGTCTAAAGGTCGATAAATCTCCTGGACCAGTTGGAATGCACCCGCGTGTTCTGAAGGAAGTAGCTGTGGAGATTGCGGAGGCATTAGCGATGATCTTTCAAAAACTGATAGATTCTGGCATGGTTCCGGAGGACTGGAAGACTGCAAATGTCACTCCGCTATTTAAGAAGGGGGCAAGGAAGCAAAAAGGAAATTATAGACCTGTTAGCTTGACATCAGTGGTTGGGGAGTTTTTGGAGTCGATTGTCAAGGATGAGGTTACAGAGTACCTGGAGGCATATGACAAGATAGGCAGAACTCAGCATTGATTCCTTAAAGGAAAATCCTGCCTGACAAACCAATTACAATTTTATGAGGAAATTACCAGTAGGCTAGACAAGGGAGATGCAGTGGATATTGTATATTTGGATTTTCAGAAGGCCTTTGACAAGGTGCCACACATGAGGCTACTTAACAAGATAAGAGCCCATGGAATTTTGGGAAAGTTACATATGTGGATAGAGCATTGGCTGATTGGCAGGAAACAGAGAGTGGGAATAAAGGGATCCTATTCTGGTTGGCTGCCGGTTACCAGTGGTGTTCCACAGGGGTCCGTGTTGGGGCTGCTTCTTTTTACATTGTACATCAACGATTTGGATTATGGAATAGATGGCTTTGTGGCCAAGTTTGCTGACGATACGAAGATAGGTGGAGGGGCCGGTAGTGCTGAGGAAACAGAGAGTCTGCAGAGAGACTTGGATAGATTGGAAGAATGGGCAGAGAAGTGGCAAATGAAGTACAATGTTGGAAAGTGTATGGTTATGCACTTTGGCAGAAAAAATAAACGGGCAGACTATTATTTAAATGGGGAGAGAATTCAAAGTTCTGAGATGCAACAGGACTTGGGAGCCCTCGTACAGGATACCTTTAAAGTTAACCTCCAGGTTGAGTCAGTAGTGAAGAAGGCAAATGCAATGTTGGCATTCATTTCTAGGGGAATAGAGTATAGGAGCAGGGATGTGATGTTGAGGCTCTATAAGGCACTGGTGAGACCTCACTTGGGAGTACTGTGGGCAGTTTTGGTCTCCTTATTTAAGGAAGGATGTGCTGACGTTGGAGAGGGTACAGAGAAGATTCACTCGAATGATTCCGGGAATGAGAGGGTTAACATATGAGGAACGTTTGTCTGCTCTTGGACTGTATTCCTTGGAGTTTAGAAGAATGAGGGGAGACCTCATAGAAACATTTCGAATGTTGAAAGGCATGGACAGACTGGATGTGGCGAAGTTGTTTCCCATGATGGGGGAGTCTAGTACGAGAGGGCATGACTTAAGGATTGAAGGGCGCCCATTCAGAACAGAAATGCGAAGAAATTTTTTTAGTCAGAGGGTGGTGAATCTATGGAATTTGTTGCCATGGGCAGCAGTGGAGGCCAAGTCATTGGGTGTATTTAAGGCAGAGATTGATAGGTATCTGAGTAGCCAGGGCATCAAAGGTTATGGTGGGAAGGCGGGGGAGTGGAACTAAATGGGAGAATGGATCAGTTCATGACAAAATGGCGGAGCAGACTTGATGGGCTGAATGGCTGACTTCTGCTCCTTTGTCTTATGGTCTCTCGCTGTGAAATGGAGACACCTCTTTATCCCCTATTAGGGAGAGAAAGAGCCTGTGGTATTTTGAATTACTGGGTGAATGAGTAGTCTTTGGGTACTGCAAGTCTGTATCTTTACTGAGGCTTTGCTGCACACTTGAGTGCTCGATGGGGGGCGCTGATGCTCTTTTCTGCTGGTGGGGGGAGAAGGGATAGTTGCTTTGCTATTGCTTTTACGCGTAGGAGGAGCTAGGAGGGAGCTTTGGGGTTCTAACATTTAACGGTCATTCATTCTTTGCAGCACTCCTCTGTTTTCATGGATGGTTGCGAAGAAGAAGAATTTCAGGATGTATTTTGTATAAATTTCTCTGACATCATACCTTTGAAACCTTTGAAAAATAAACAGCTTGTATAAATCAGGGCACCGAGGGAAGAAAAAGAATGCGATTGAGAATGCAATATAGATAGAGACGTTAGAGATGTTAAATAATGGGCAGATAAGTTCACAGAAATATTATAGCATTGTTTCGAGATTTAATGTCCTTAACTCTGGGACAGACATACAAGTATAATTGACATACTGTTCAGTAGGAAAGCTGACAGTTTTGAAAATTGAGTGCTCAAAGGGTGTCAATAGTCATACGATTAATTAACTTAATAGTTTTGGCATATATAACAACTAGAAGCAAGCAATCAGTTTCAAGCCACTATCACAGCTTGGGGCATTGGAATACAGTGTTCAATTCTGACACCATCTGTAAAGAGTTTGTACATTCTCCCCATAGGTTTCCTCCGAGTGCTTTAGTTTCCTTCCAAAGTCCAGCGATGTACTACTTTGTAGGTTAATTAGTCATTGTAAATTGTTCTATGATTAGGCTAGGGTTAAATCAATGGGTAGCTGGCAGCACGGCTCAAAGGGCCAGAAGAATCTATTTTGCACTACACCTCTAAATAAAATAAATTACATTTTTAAGCCAAGGGGGTAGGACTGGTAACTTGATATGATTACCTGAAACTTATAACATTGAAACAAGTGAGTAAAAGAAAAATCAAAAAGTAACTTGCGATTTAGGAACCATGAAATAAGCAAGATTGAGAAAAGAGATGAGATAAACAATATGGGATGCAAAGGAAAAGCACTGGAGGAGAAACAAGGGATATTGGGCAAGTTTGTCAGCATGTATTCTCAAACAAAGACAATGCTTACTATTAACGGTGTCTATTTAGAGTTAGAAGTGGATTGGTTGAAGTGATGGAGGAAAATAAGGCAAACATTTAAACTGCTATAAGCTATGTACACAACTTACATAAATCTCTGATTCAATACTTAGAACAGAGATGCTGTTAAAAACCCTTTCCATACAGAAACCTGACAATTTTTGCCTCTTTTGTGTTTCCAGAGTGGGCGTGGTGGCTATCGAATTAAAGTTCAGAATTGATACCTTCAGGAGCAGAGAAATTTGAAAGAGAATCGGAAGAATTTGAACAAAAACAAGTGTCTGTGAGACATTAAAAAGGATTGCAACCAAAAACAACAACAAAATTAATCGGAACAGATGTATTTTTGGAATTTTTTCTTGTTTCTTAAAGTCATGCATACATCAAAAGGATCAAAATTCTATTGCCATTTGAATCTATAAAAGAGATTGGAACTCTAAATCTAACAGGTTAGTATCTTTAAAGAGATTATATTCACACTATAATTATAATTGGAACTTATTGTTTAGCTTCTTGTCATAAATGGGAATCAGACTTCAGTTCTTAATGTAAATGGCAAGCAATAAAGAGTCCGTAGTTAAAAGGACAGCTTTACAAACAAGCAGCACTGTCTATAGAGATCTATAGAGCACAGGATACTGGACCACAGCTTAGAGCTGGTTGCAGTGTAAGACAATGGGATATGTTAATTGGGCTTGAATCAAACCAGACAACAAAGGCCAAGTTATTTTGTTCAAGGAAGCTTGCAATCCAGGCTGATGCTATCACTTTGCACATTATGTAGCTGATCTATTAATAGTTGAAAGATTTGTGCATTCAAAGAGTCAGCTTCACAGCATTAATTGTGGATATCTGGGAACTCAGCCTCCAGAAGCTTTTAGACCATTCGTATAAAATAGTATCTGAAAAAATATCACCTGCAAGTGAAGTCATCCAAACGGCAGACAAACGGTATGAATGTTAGAAATCAGTCAGGCTTGTTAGGAATGGTCAAAAAACAGCAAGAAGAGTTGCAGAAAGATGGGATGACTAAAATTTATTCCTCTGCTTTTGATTTCTGTGATGGAAGAATTGCTCATCTGCAACTTGTTGGTATGTCTTTTAGCTTACAGGAATTGTACCTGTACTTTGGAAATTCTTGCTGTTTTAGAAATTGCTTGTAAATTGGACATCTTTTATCAGGTAGATAAACTCTTCAAGATTTAAGTGTGTTTTAAAAGTTTTGTCCGGAATTAAATATAACGCCCTGGGAGAGGTTTCACTGCTAATGTAATGGTCTTTCTGTAGAAGCACTGCTAATGTGATGGTTTTTCTGTAGCAGCAGTGTTTGGGTTATGGCTAGAGATAACGGCGGTTTTGGAATGTGTTCCGTCCAATGAAGGGAGTGTTTTTTCTTGTTGTGTGCCTGAGACCGAGGTGATCTGGGTCTTTTGTTTGGTGGAAGATGGGGAGAGAAGATGTCAGAATGGAGAGGTCATAGACACCAGAAAGGAGTGGACTTGGAGTGTGGCCAGGAGTCAATGAAGACTGGGGGAATCGATGGACCAGGGGAACTGAAACTGTGAGCCCCAACTTGTGCACATTCCACTGATTCATTAAAATGGTCCCTTTTCTTTTTGTTTTGCTTTACCAACCCTTTCGTCAAATTAAGAATTATAAAGCAAAGTTATTTAATTGCATATGGTGTTCTGTCTGTTACTTTGTGGTACTGATTTGTAACAGAACCATAGAAACTACAGCACAGAAACAGGCCCTTTGGCCCTTCTTGGCTGTGCCAAACCATTTTCTGCCTAGTCCCACTGACCTGCACACGGACCATATCCCTCCATACACCTCCCATCCATGTATCTGTCCAATTTATTCTTAAATGTTAAAAAAGAACCCGCATTTAACACCTCGTCTGGCAGCTCATTCCATACCCCCACCACTCTCTGTGTGAAGAAGCCCCCCCTAATGTTCCCTTTAAACTTTTCCCCCCTCACCCTTAACCCATGTCCTCTGGCTTTTTTTCTCCCCTTGCCTCAGTGGAAACAGCCTGCTTGCATTCACTCTATCTATACCCATCATAATTTTATATACCTCTATCAAATCTCCCCTTATTCTTCTACGCTCCAGGGAATAAAGTCCTAACCTATTCAACCTTTCTCTGTAACTGAGTTTCTCAAGTCCCGGCAACATCCTTGTAAACCTTCTCTGCACTCTTTCAACCTTATTTATATCCTTCCTGTAATTTGGTGACCAAAACTGAACACAATACTCCAGATTCGGCCTCACCAATGCCTTATACAACCTCATCATAACATTCCAGCTCTTATACTCAATACTTTGATTAATAAAGGCCAATGTACCAAAAGCTCTCTTTACGACCCTATCTACCTGTGACGCCACTTTTAGGGAATTTTGTATCTGTATTCCCAGATCCCTCTGTTCCACTGCACTCCTCAGTGCCTTACCATTAACCCTGTATGTTCTACGTTGGTTTGTCCTTCCAACGTGCAATACCTCACACTTGTCAGTATTAAACTCCATCTGCCATTTTTCAGCCCATTTTTCCAGCTGGTCCAAGTCCCTCTGCAGGCTCTGAAAACCTTCCTCACTGTCTACTACACCTCCAATCTTTGTATCATCAGCAAATTTGCTGATCCAATTTACCACATTATCATCCAGATCATTGATATAGATGACAAATAACAATGGACCCAGCACTGATCACTGTGGCACACCACTAGTCACAGGCCTCCGCTCAGAGAACCAATTCTCTACCACCACTCTCTGGCTTCTTCCATCAAGCCAATGTCTAATCCAATTTACCACCTCTCCATGTATACCTAACAACTGAATTTTCCTAACTAACCTCCCATGCGGGACCTTGTCAAGGGCCTTACTGAAGCCCATGTAGACAATATCCACTGCCTTCCCTTCATCCACTTTCCTGGTAACTTCCTCGAAAAACTCCAACAGATTGGTCAAACATGACCTACCACGCACAAAGCCATGTTGACTCTCCCTAATAAGCCCCTGTCTATCAAAATGCTTGTAGATTCTGTCTCTTAGTACTCCCTCCAATAAATTACCTACTACTGACGTTAAACTCACCGGCCTATAATTTCCCGGATTACTTTTTGATCCTTTTTTAAACAACGGAACAACATGAGCCACTCTCCAATCCTCCGGCAATTCACCCGTAGACAGCGACATTTTAAATATTTCTGCCAGGGCCCCCGCAATTTCAACACTAGTCTCCTTCAAGGTCCGAGGGAACACTCTGTCAGGTCCCGGGGATTTATCCACTTTAATTTTCCTCAAGACAGCAAGCTCCTCCTCCTTTTCAATCTGTACAGTTTCCATGGTCTCACTACTTGATTCCCTCAATTCCATAGATTTCATGCCAGCTTCCTTAGTAAATACAGACGCAAAAAACCTATTTAAGATCTCCCCCATTTCCTTTGGTTCCGCACAAAGCCGACCACTCTGATCTTCAAGAGGACCAATTTTATTCCTTACAATCCTTTTGCTCTTAATATACTTGTAAAAGCTCTTTGGATTATCCTTCACTTTGACTGCCAAGGCAACCTCATGTCTTCTTTTTGCCCCCCTGATTTCTTTCTTAAGTATTTTCTTGCACTTCTTATACTCCTCAAGCACCTGATTTACCCCCTGTTTCCTATACATTTCATACAACTCCCTCTTCTTCTTTATCAGAGTTGCAATATCCCTTGAGAACCAAGGTTCCTTATTCCTATTCAATTTGCCTTTAATCCTGACAGGAACATACAAACTCTGCACTCTCAAAATTTCCCCTTTGAAGGCTTCCCACCCACCAATCACCCACAACAGGGTGACACATCACACAGCATTCACACAAACAGGAGGTTTTGCACCTCAATCTCACATATTTGGTGGGGCCAAAGATTGTCTTCCCCAGATTTACACAGACGACAGAACCTGAGGGTCATAATTGTGGGGTCTTGTCTGGGATTAGTTTTGTTGGATGCTGTGTGATTGCCCTGAGTACTGAACCAGTGGGTTGTGTGTTTAAGTCAGTGCTAAGCTATTGTCTGGTAAAGCGATTACGATCTGTGGGTATGGATGCTGCCAGGGTGAAGCGGTAGTGTGCATCCGGTACTGGTAATGAATGTGTGCATGCTGATTGGGGTAGATATTTGTACTCCTGATGAATTGTTAATTCAACTTTTAGGTACTGTTAAAGCTGCAGGCAATGTTATGATTGTGGGGTGGAGATTTGATAAAATGGCGGGCACAGGCTGTTTTAGTTCAGACTAGCACTGACGTAACGGCAGTGAAACTGCCCGGTACTATTGGGGCCCCAGGAGAGGGGGCGCCGTGGACTGCCCATATTGTCAGGAGGAGGAGAGTGTAGGGAAGCGGGCCAAATAGCAAGTCAAGACTCCCATAGCTGGGAGCAGAGACTTCAAAGACGGGGTTCTCTTGTTTCTGATTAGCGAGGGGAAGGAGTGGTCTGATTTGCAATGTCTAATGAATCCCCATCCCCTACTGTAGAGCGAAAATTCTGAGTTTGTATCTGCCCTTACCTCTGGTGAATAAATAGAAAAATGCCCAGGTTCAAAGTCCCAGCTATGGTAGGCTCTGCCTAATCTCAGGAACGAAGCCCACCCCTAAAGGGGGAAGAGGAGGATGACACTTGGGCGGAGCAGACCTCTCAGTTGTTAGATGAGTGGCAGTGCTCTGACGATGTAAAACAACAGTGATTGGTTGAAAGCTGGAGTGGGTGGTCTGCTGACGTAGTGAGAGCTGTAAAGGCACAGAACCCCCTTGCCACTTCTGTGACCTACTTGCAAGCACTACAGGTGTTTGGTGCGATGAGAAGCCCAATGGAGCTCATGACAAGGTTTCAGGACGTGTCACGAGAAGGGGTCGAGGCTTTCTGCCTATATCTTTCAGCTGGAGAGGCAGCTAAATTGCTTGCGGCGCAAATGGGCCATTCCGACGGCTGAGGTGGATCAGTTAAGAATGGACCAAATAGCGAAAGGCGCCCAGTCCCAGAACCTGATTATTTGGGGTCTCCGAATGTCTTGTAAGATGTGCCCCCCCTCCTTCGTTTGTTGAGCTGATCAGAGAAGTACGAGAGGAGGAGAATACGCCGGAGGTGCGGGAGGCCTCCGACAGCAGGGTACAGTCCTAGGTAGTAGTCCCCTGCAGTGAAGTGACCACGGATAGCCTGCCCCAGGGAGTGGTGGAGGAGACTGTGACCGCGTTGAGAACTGAGATGTCCCGGGAGCTGATAGGGAGGAAGTTCCTTTAAGGGGACGGACTATGCGGAGGGCTGCTAGCAGCCAGTGTCACGTGCAAAGGGGAGCAG
This sequence comes from Mobula hypostoma, assembly GCF_963921235.1. NCBI lineage: Eukaryota > Metazoa > Chordata > Chondrichthyes > Myliobatiformes > Myliobatidae > Mobula > Mobula hypostoma. The sequence continues at coordinate 39,489,150 of NC_086098.1, forward strand.
CTGTTATTGCCTGTTATAACTGTGGTGAAGAGGGACACCAGGCAGGAGTGCGAACGATGGAAAACCCCTCAGAGAGTGTGCCCCCCGGGTACTTAAGCAGAGAGGGTCGTTGGGAAAACATAAAAGAGACCTAGTGAGTATCGGAGGGAGCACCCTAAAGCAAAAAACTATATTCCAGAAGTCTTTGTGGGGCCAAGCTCCAGTGTATCGCTACAGATAGGGTACTTATACTAGAGCTGTACTTGACACGGGTCCCAGGTCACTTTGCTGTACCATTCATTCTACAACCAGTGTTTGATGCATTTACCATTGACGCCATTCAGTGCATTAGAGATCTGGGGTCTTCGTGCAGGTGATTATCCGTATGATGGCTATTTGTCAGTGAAGCTGAAGTTTTCAGAGGCTGATGCGGGAGTGGCTGAGGCCCTTGATACATTAGCAGTAGTTTGTCTGGACCCCCGTTGAGAAGAGCAGTGTTTCAGTTCTTGTGGGGACCAACACTCCTACTGTGAGGAGGCTCATGGGAACCTGCAAGAAGAAAGCTGGAGAGAGCTTTCTGAGAGCATTGTCCGTTCACCTGATGTATCGAGCTGCTTTTGAGGAAGTGCGTGGCTGTATTGGGCTGGATAATGAGTCATGGGAACCTGCAAGAAGAAAGCTGGAGAGAGCTTTCTGAGAGCATTGTCCGTTCACCTGATGTATCGAGCTGCTTTTGAGGAAGTGCGTGGCTGTATTGGGCTGGATAATGAGTTTAGATACGGGACTGTGTGGTTCACCCAGTCCAAGCCAATCGTGTTACAGCCCGGGGAAGTAGCGAGAGTGATGGAAAACCCCAAATTTTCTGGAATGTCTGAGGGCGAGGCCCTCTTAGTGGATGCTCCGGAAGGAGTCAGGTGTGCCTGTTGGGGTACTGGTGAGGCCCGAACTGCAGAAGCCCTCGGTAGTACAGGCAAACAGGATGGCAGTCATTGTCAGGAAACTTCAAGTGGGGGATGCCCCGGCGCATCTTTTCCTGGTGACGGTAATATCTAGTGCCCCTGTGAGACACGCCGGGGAGAAGCTATCTGAAAAAGGGGGAAAGTTGACCGCTGAGTCATTCAATTATGGTGACTCCCCGCTACATGCGAGTTGGAAGAGGAGGTTGGTAGACAAGATGTTTAAACTGGAATGTGTCTTTTCCACTGACGAGCTTGGTATGGGTTGTTCTAAGAGAACTCATTACACTATCTGGTGACCGAGGACACCCCGTTCCGAGAGAGGTTGCGGCAATTGGCCCCCGCAGAGGGAGAAGACATTTAGCAGCATTTGTGTAAGTTGAAGGAAGCTGGGATCATCACTGAGTCCAGAAGCTCCTATACGTCCCCAATAGTAATTGCCAGGAAGAAGAATGGGAAGGTACAGATGGGTGTGGACTATAGGACTCAGAACAGGCATACCGTTCCCGACCAGTATACGGTCCCAAGGATCAAAGGCGTGCTCTCCTGTCTGAGTGGTGCAAAGTGGTTCAGTGTGCTGGACTTGAGGAGTGGATATTACCAGATCCCCATGGGGGAGGTTGACAAAGAGAGGACAGCATTTATATGTCCACTGGGATTCTTCTAATTCAAAAGGATGCCCCCGGGCATATCGGTAGCCCCAGCAACCTTCCAGCAGGTCATGGAAAAGATGGTGGGAATATGAACTTCCTTGAGGTATTGGTGTATCTGGAGGACCTTATAGTGTTTTGATCCACCTTGGAGGAACATGAAGTGAGGCTACTGAAGGTGCTGAGTCACCTGCAAGTAGAAGGGTTAAAACTTTCTGTGGACAAGTTCCAGTTCTGAAAGACGTCTGTCAGTTAGGTTGAGCACATAGACTCATGGGATGGAGTAGCTGCGGATCTGTGTGAGATAGAGGTTGTGACCCAAGGCACCAGACTGTGAGCACTTTGCGCTCATTCCTTGGGTTCTGTGGGTACTATCAGAGGTTTGTGAAGGGCTACACGAAAGTGAGTCACCCTTTAAATCAGCTTCTGTGTGGTTACCCTCCCTTGGGGAAGACAGGGAGGAGGACAAAAGGAGAGGAGGGTAAAGAGTACCTTAGCCCTTCAGAGCCTTTTGGGCTGAGGTAGGATGTGAAATGTGAAGAGGCCTTTCAGTTGCTGAAGGAGCTGCTGATGCAGGCGCCTGTGCTGGCTTTTGCAGACCTCCGATTGCCATATGTACCGCATACAAACGCCAGCAGAGAGGGTTTAGGGGGCGTCCTGTATCAGGATCAGGGCACCGGGTTGAGACCTGTTGTGTTTGTCAGCTGAAGTCTGTGGCCCTCTGAGAAAATCTATCTCACGCACAAGTTGGAGTTTCTGGTGTTGAAGTGGGCTGTGGTGGATAAGTTGAGTCCCAAGTTTGTGGTGAGGATGGACAACAATCCCCTAACCTATATCCTGACCTCGGCGAAACTGGACGCCACAGGCCATCGGTGGTTGGCAGCATTATCTGCCTATGATTTCAGCCTGAAGTGCCAGCCAGGGAGTAGGAACATTGATGCTGATGCTTTGTCCCGATGTGCGCATGAAGGGCTGGACAGAGACAAAGAGTGGGAAAGTGTTCCTGCCCCGGAGGTGCCAGTTTGCCATCATGGTGAAGGAAGACGGAAGGCAAGGGCAGGATTGAGCGGTAGATCAATTGGGAGGTTCTGATGACGCCATTCCACAAGTTTACTGTAACCTGGCTGCTCTGAAGACAAACCAGTTACCGGAATTGAATCCTGGGGAACTGGTAGCTGCTCAATGAGATGACCTGGGCATTGCTACCATTTGGTTAGCAGTCGAAAAGGGAGACATGGCCCAAGTGAAGAAGACGAAACAATGAGAGAATGGCCCAGATTGGAGTTGAGGAACCAGATCCTATGCCGGGTCACGTCGCCTCCGGACCGACCTCAGCGTTCCCAGCTGGTTCCCCCTGAGAAGTATCGGAGAATTGTGTTGATGTCACTTCATGATGATTTTGGACATTTGGGGGTTGAAGGACCAATAGATTGCTCAGAGATCGGTTTTACTGGCCCCGAATGAAGCCGGAGGTCGAAGAGTACTGAAAATCGTTTATTTGATGCATATGGAGGAAGACGCTGCCTACAAGGGCAGCTCCCTTGTCCCACTTGCAGAGTGCTGGGCCCCTGGACTTGGTGTGTATGGATTTCCTGTCAGTAGAGCCAGATGCCAACAATATGGCAAACGTCTTAGTCATCATGGATCACTACACCAGATATGCGCAGGCTTTCCCTACCAAGGATCAGAGGGCATCCATAGTGGCGAAAGTGTGATGGGAAAAGTACTTCAATTATTATGGCCTCCCCAGGTGAATACATAGTGATCAGGGATGGAATTTCGAGAGTAGGCTCATACATGAGTTACTGAGTACAGTATGCTCAGAGTCAAGAAGTCGAGGATTAATTTTTATCACCCGCAGGATGATCCCCAGCCACAGAGCTTTAGTCGGACCTTGCCAGACATGCTCGGAACGTTGGAGATCAACAAGAAGAACAAATACAGTCGACATATTGGACATCTGGTCCACTGCTAACTGTACACAAAATGAAGCTACCGGGTACTCGCCATATTATCTGATGTCTGGACACAAGGCGAGGTTGCCCATTGACCTTTGTCTTGGGACTGGTAAGGAAGACCTACCACCAAAGACTTATCTCAAGTACGTGTCTGATATGAGAAGGGAGCACAAAAGGCTTATGAATTAGCTGAGGTCGCGGCTGCCAAGCAGAATCAAAGGAATAAGAGGAGGTATGATCAAAAGGGTAGGTTCTCCCAACCCATGCCGGGAGACTGAGTCCTCATAAGGAATTTGGGGCTACCTGGGAAGCATAAGGAGTTGTCTGACCGCTGGGCGGCTACGCCCTATGTGGTGGAGAGCCAGATGCCAAACGTACCAGTTTTCCGGGTGAAACCAGAGGATGGGAATGGGCCTGTAAAGATTCTCCAATGGAACCACCTTCTGCCTCTGGGACAAGAGGTGTGGGTTGACCCAGAGCCTGACCTGGAGCCCACACCTAGTAAGAGGACTCCGCAGTGACGCGGGATGACTGAAGGACCAACGCAGGAGAGAATAGACTGACCCCGGCCTCCGAATGGGATACTGATTCAGAGGATGAGGAAATGGGAGTGTGGTAACACTTTTGCTAACTCCCCACTGATTGAGGAAGAGATTCCCAACCCTTCTCACTCTGAGTCAGGTGGAATTGCGGGGGCTATCTGTAGATGGCGGGACCATGCAAGGGATGAAGCGGGGCTCAGCCAAGGGACAGAGGGGTCCGAGTTGCAGGAGGGCACGAGTGATAGACCAGTGGAGGCCTCGCCAGGTGGACCCTAAGTATCCCCAGTAGTGTTGGAACATGAAGTAGTAGATGAGGGGGTATGGAGGTCTCAAAGAATCAGGAGACAACCGGATAGGCTGGCCTATGTAGCACCGGAGGAACAGAGTGTGGCCCCTACCACTTTGGGAAGCAATGTCACTGTCTTTTACACCTGGGTTGGACTTTGTGCTTTGCATGAAGGGTTGGCAAATTATCTCAGTGTCATGAGGACATGACTAAATTTGGTGGGGGTGAGTGTAACACCCTGGGAAAGGTTTCACTGCTAATGTAATGGTCTTTCTGTAGAAGCACTGCTAATGTGATGGTTTTTCTGTAGCAGCAGTGTTTGGGTTATGGCTAGAGATAACGGGAGCTTTGGCATGTGCGCCGTCCAATGAAGGGAGTGTTTTTTCTTGTTGTGTGCCTGAGACCGAGGTGATCTGGGTCTTTTGTTCGGCGGAAGATGGGCAACGAAGATGCCAGAATGGAGAGGTCAACTTGGAGGCCATTTATTCAACATTTCCATATGATGTAATTTGACCTTTTCCAAACTTATTCTATTTCTTTTTAATATATGTTGAGAGGAGCGGAGTCGACCACACTAATGGTTCTTTTTTTTTTGATGTTACATAACAGCCCATGTCTTTTTTTTGTTTAGTTGGTTAACACTGTTTAGGCTAGTTTTTCTTTTGGGGTATATTTTTATATTTTTTTTCCTTTTCATGATTTTTTTTCTTTTTTTTGTATATTATATTTGTATCCTGTATGATTGGGAGGTTTAATACCCATGTGCCAACTGGGTTTATATTTAACTATGTTAATTATAACAATGTAATCCCAATAACTTTGTATCAATACTATGGTATGTTTATGATTATGAAACCAATAAAAAGATGGAAAAGAAAAAGAAAGGAGAGGTCATAGGCACTAGAAAGGAGTGGACTTGGAGTTGATGAAGCCTGGGAAAATCAATGGAGGACTAGCAGAAGGGAATCCGTGAGGTCCAACTTGTGCACATTAAAGTAAAGGCATCCGTTAGTCTTGCGAGACCATGGATCTGCGCTTGGAAAGTCTTCACTCTCCAGGGCGCAGGCCTGGGCAAGGTTGTATGGAAGATTGACAGTTGCCCATGCTGCAAGTCTCCCCTCTCCATGACACCAATGTTGTCCAAGGGAAGGGCATGAGGACCCATACAGCTTGACACCAGTGTCGTCGCAGAGCAATGTGTGATTAAGTGCCTTGCTCAAGGACACAACACGCTGCCTCGGCTGGGGCTCGAACTCACGACCTTCAGGTCACTAGTCCAATGCCTTAACCACTTGGTCACATGCCAACACCGTGCACAATAGACTGTTTCATTATAATGGGCCCTTTTCTTTTTGTTTTGCTTTACTAACCCTTTAGTCAAATTAAGAATTATAAAGCTAAACCATTTAATTGCATATGGTGTTCTGTCTGTTATTTCATGGTACTGACTTGTAACAGGATAACACATCACACAGCATCCACACAAGTAGGAGGTTTTGCACCTCAATCTCACACGTTGGTGGGGCCAAAGATTGTCTTCCCTAGATTTACACAGCCAACAGAACCTGAGGGTTACATAAATATTTGTCACTAAAAATGGTGAGGATTTATTGCTGAAATATGCTTAAGCTATTTTGTTAGCTGGAAGTATCTTTTCCCTGGTAGAGAGGGAAGACCCACCACTCAAATAGTGGGTATTGTCAGCTAAGCACGCCATTGAGGATTAACAGGCAAGTGACCTAGTCTTTGAAGATTAGGTGGGAATGGTATAACCTCCCTTTAGTGAAGGTACCTGTAGCTATCTATATCGGATAGAGATTAAGATTTTTGTTTGAACTTAGAACTTTGCGGACAGCAAATCCAAAGCCATCACAGACGTGTATTTAATTTGCGGAGTTACACACCTTCCAGTGTAGTCAGTGTTATTTGTTTTGCATTCAAAAAATAAAATACAAATACCCTATTTCAATACTGATATAAGCAAAGCCCTGTTCTAAAACAGGAAAAAAAAGAGAACATTCTTTGTAGATCTGAAATGAGGGTCTAAGCATAAGACCTTAAGATCATAAGACATAGGAGCAGAATTAGGCCATTCAGCCCATCAAGTTGCCATTCCATCATGGTTGATCCCAGATCCCACTCAACCCAATACACCTGCCTTTACGCCATATCCTTTGATGCCCTGACCAATCAAGAAATGATTTATTTCCACCTTAAATATACCCACTGACTTGACCTTCACTGTAGCCCGTGGCAGAGCATTCCACAGATTCACTACTCCTTGGCAAAAAAAAATCCTCCTTACATCTGTTCTGAAAGGTCACCCCTCAATTTTGAGTCCTCTGGACTCTCTCTAATGACAGGACGTCCTTTCTGAGATATGGGGTCCAAAACTGTTGACAATACTCTGACTAGTGCTTTGTTAAGCCTCAGCATTATCTCCTTGCTCTTATATTCTATTCCCCTTGAAATAAATGCCAACATTGCCATTGCCTTCTTTATCACTGACTCAACCTTAAGCTAACCTTCTTGGAGTCTTGCACGAGGACTCCTAAGTCCCTCTGCACCTCTGATGTTTGAACCTTCTCCCCATTTAGAAAATAGTTCCTACTATTGTTCCTTTTACCAACATGCATTATTGTACATTTTCCAACAATGTATTTCATCTGCCACTTCTTGCCTATTCTTTCAATCTAAGTCCTGCTGCAATCACATTGCTTCCTCAACACTACCGACCCTCCACCTATCTTAGTATCATCTGCAAACTTCGCCACAAAGCCATCAATTCCATTATCCAAATCATTGACAAACAATGTGAAAAAGTAGCGGTCCCAATACTGACCCCCTGAGGAACACCACGTCATTGAGCCAACCAGAAAAGGCCATTTTATTCCCACTCACCATCTCCTGCCTGTTAGCCATTCCTCTATCCATGCCAGTAGCTTTTCTGTAATGCCATAGGATTTTATCTTGTTAAGCAGCCTCATGTGTGGCATCTTTGACATCTACTCCCTCTCCTTTGGCCACCCTGCTTGTTACTTCCTCAAAGAACGCTTAACAGATTTCTTGGGCAAGAATTTCCTTTACAGAAACCATGCTGACTTATTTTATCATTAATCTTCAAGTACCCTGAAACCTCATCCTTAATAATAGACTCCAACACTTTCCCAACCACTGAGCTTAGGCTAACTGGCCTATAATTTCCTTTCTTTTGCCTTCCTCCCTTCTTAAAGGGTGGGGTGATATTTGCAATCTTTCAGTCCTCTGGGACTTTGCTAGTATCAAGTGATTCTTGAAAGATCATGACCAATGCATCCATTATCTCTTCAGCAACCTCTCTCAGGACTCTGGGATGTAGCCCATCTTGCCCAGGTGACTTATCCACCTTAAGACCTTTGAGTTTGCCTTGCACTTTTTCCTTTATCATAGCAACGGCTCTCACTCCTGCTCCCTGACACTCATGGACCTCTGACCCACTGCTAGTGTCTTCCACAGTGAAGACAGATGCAAAGTACTCATTAAGTTCATCTGCCATTTCTTTGTCCCCCATTACTACCTCACCCACATAATTTCTAGTGGTCCAATATCAACTCTCACCTCCCTTTTACTCTTTATATAACTGTAAAAACTTCTATATCCTGCTTTATATTATTGACTAGTTTGCCCTCATATTTAATCTTTTCCCTTCTTTTCACTTTTTTGGTTGCCTTTTGTTGGATTTTAAAAGCTTCCCAATCATCCAACTTCCCATTCACTTTTGCTACCTTATATGCCCTTTTTTTTGGCTTTTATATAGTCCTTAACTTCCTTTGTCAGCCATGGCTGCCTACTCCTGCCATTTGAGAACAACTTCTTTTGTGGTAAATATTAATACTTATGAACAACACCCAATCTAAGATAGGCTTTCCTTGAGTAGGCTCAATCACAAGCTGCTCTAAAAAGCCATCTTGCAGGGTTTCAACAAACTCCCTCTCTGGCAATCCGACACCAACCTGATTTTCCCAATCTCCTTGCATATTGAAATCCCCAATTACAATTGTGTCATTACCTTTATTACACGCCTTTTCCAGTTCCCTTTCCAGACATCCCACCTCTCCCGGAAGTTCCGGGAGTCCCCCGCATATTCATAATGGCTCCCTGATGCCCGCAAATGATATACAATGTCACGGAAATCAATTTTTTTGAGAGCGAGCGTGAGAAAGAAAGCAAAAGAGAAAGTGCGAGAGTGACCACGAGAGAGCGCGAGCAAGCGAGAGATAGCGAGCGAGAGAGAAAGCGCAAGAGCAACCACGAGAGAGTGAGCGAGTGCGAGAGAAAACAAAAGAGAAAGCGCGAGAGTGACCACAAGAGAGCGCGAGCAAGCAAGCGAGAGAGAGAGTGAGAGAGAGAGAGCGCGCAAGCGAGCGCGCGCCATGGGAGAGCGTTCAGAAAAAGTAAATATAAATCGAACATCACCCCAGACTACCCTAAAGTGTACCCCTGCTTAAAAGAGGTCAAAAATAATGTCAGTGTTGCTCGCTGCACTGTTTGCAACAGTGACTTTTCTATTGCCCATGGTGCGTTAAAATGTAAAAGACATGTTGAGGTGAGTTTAACAGGTGTCATTCGTTAATTAACATAGCTAACGTTATTTAAACTAGCTGGCTGGCTGCTAGGGAGCTACTCTATTGCAGACATCCCACCTCTCCCGGAAGTCTCCCGCAAATTGGTGGTGCTACCTCCCTGAAATGAGTTTTTGTAGGGTGGGATGTCTGCCTTTCCAATCTCAACCCCACATCTTGAATATTTGGAGGCCTATATATGATAATTGTTTTTTTTACCCTTGCAGTTTCTTATCTCCAAAAACAAAGATTCAACATTCTCTGACCCTATGTCACCTCTTTCTAAAGGTGTAATTCCATCTCTTACCAACAGAGCCACACCACCGTCTACACCTGTCCTTCCTTTTAATACAAAATGTATCCTTTGATGTTAAGCTCCCAACTATGGCCTTCTTTCAGCTACGACTCAGTGATTCCCACAATGTCATACCGACCAATCTCTAATTATGCCCTGAGTTCATCCACCGTATTCCAAATAAGGAAAACATAAAGGAGAATTGAAAAGCTGAAAGATTTTTTTTCTTATGCCTGCCTTACATTAACTCCCTAATCTAAATGTGTGATGTTCGCTTAGCATCCTGGCTAACAATACAACAGCAATGACAAGAAATTTAACCTGCCGTTTGTTTCACTACTGTTTGGGGGGAACCCTTGTCAGCTTCAAAGTTTGTCCCTTTTGGTGTGGGGTTCCAAAGCAATTCACAGCATGAAGTATGTTAAAATATTCTGAAAGAAGTGACAGGTTTGTTTATAAAAGCAAGTCTTTTTTGCCCCATTCTGCATTTCTATCTTACAAATGTAGCAGTGTTTCCTTTCCCTTCTTGCTTTCTTCGGTGATAGTGAATGAAACAGAAATGCTTAATAAATGGAGTGCATTTAATATGATGTTGGCATGTTCATGGAACCAAATAAATTGCATGCTTAACCAGAAAAGATAGACTTTTATAAGATTTCTTTTATTCATTGTTTCTGTAATTAACATGATATCAGGATTTTGATTTTGAGTTGTAGAGAGGATGGGATTAATAACAATGCAGTACAGCGTTATTTCTGTTAAATAAAACCAAGTCACTGACTCACTCAGATAAGTTGAGACCGTTTTATTTTACACACAGTAAAATATTGACAAGATAAAAGCTAAGAATGGCTCACAGGATGAAAGTGCTGTTTCAGTTGCCTAGCTACCCACTTAGTTGAAGGAATGAAGAATGCTGTGAAGATGACAAAGCAAAGAAGAAAGATTTATTTAATATGGCGGTGGGACTGCAGTAAATTAACTACTGAAGTTTGCTTTCTGGCCCCCGGATGATGGGTTCAAGTCCTTAAAATTTGGACATTTATTCAATAATGGTACCTCACTTTAGCTGGAAAATTTGAGAAGATGGTGAGTGGGTTCCCCACATACATTCAATATGAAGATACATGTGCAGCAGGTCATTGAATAATTACAGAATGATAGGGAAATAATTAACATAGTACATGATCAGTTAACTATTATCACTGATCATTAAAATTATAAATATATCACAATTTTTTCACTTTTGATATCTTAGCAATGTTTGCCAGAAATTTACCCATTCAGTTGAAATATTAGTGTTGCTTTATATACAACACTACGAATAGTTTGTCATGCACTCCAACATTTTCCAAAATATCTACTGAAGTTCACAGTCACCTTATCAGGTGAAATATTCATTAGGTACACTGGGAAATGAAAAGACTTTCTATCTGAGCCTATAACAGACGTATGCTGGCATCTGTTCTAAACCCACGTAAACCATGAATAGCTTTCACTCTATAATGAAATGGCTGAGCTACAATATTGAAGGATTGTGCAGTCTGTTGCTTCTCAACTAACCTATGGAGAGCAGAAGAGTGCAGTGGGTGTTGAGGCTTAATGACAACGCATTTAAAGGTTACTATCTTCAGAGATAATTTTAAAAGAACATTAAAAGAAGGCTTTGGAGTGCCACTGATGGACTGTAATTAATGTTTAACAAAGCCTTCCTCAGGTTCAAAGAGTGTATTTGCAACCTCAAGGTTAAAATTATAATCATTAAGATTTACTGATTATGTAAAGCAAATAACGATAATTTCAGTAACACAGAATTATGCATATGCATCCTTCTCCATTATTTTACCTGAAGAGCCTCCAGAAATCGGAAAGAGCCCAGTCTCCTACCTCTTGGGACAAGACAAAAGCTTGAATTATGAAGCAATTCCTGGTATTCAAACCTGTGGAGATGCAGTAAATAAATACATTAAAATACTTCATTCCAATGTGAAACATTATTTAACATAGAAACGTAGAGATCTACAGCATTATTTTTAGAATATTGAGATCAAAATAAGAGCTTGTGAGTTTCTGCTACTCTACATTTGACTGCACACACGTACTGCAGTGGCGAATTTGGCCACTGCAGTAATTCACGTATGACTCCAAATATGGAGCTGACCTTTCTATTTGGTATACATTGTAAAATGAATAGTAGAAATCAGCTATCAAATGAAGAAGGTACAGAATTAACTTTAACGGTAAGTGTAAAAGTCAGGGGGGGAGTCTCTTATGTGTGGCCAATCTGAAGCTGCGGATTTGAGCAACACACAGAAAATGCTGGAGGATCTTAGCAGGTCAGGCTACATCTGTGGAAAGGAATGAACAGCCAATGTTTCGGGTCGAGGCCCTTTGTCAGGCCTGACTGGAAAGGAAGGCGGGGAGGGGGGGGAGGGAGACACCAGAATAAAAAGGTGGGGAGAGGGGAAGTAGGACTAGCTAGAAGGTGAAAGGTGACGCTAGGTGGATGGGGAAGATAAAAGGCTGGAGAAGAAAGAATCTGATAGGAGAGGAGAGTGGATCATGGGAGAAAGGAATGGAGGAGGGGGATTGGGGGAGGTGATAGGCAGTTGAGGAAAGAGAAGAGGTAAGAGGTGAACCAGAGTGGGGAATGGAAGAAGGGGGAAGGGGGAAGAGGGAAAATTAATGTAAATTAGAGAAATCGATGTGCATGCCATCAGATTGGAGGCTAACCAGACTGAGTATCAGGCATTGCTCCTCCAACCTGAGAATAGGCATCATGGCTGTTGAGAATTAAAGTGGTTGACCACCAGGAAATCTTGTTCTTTGCAGATAGAGTGGAGGTGCTCAACAAAGCAGTCCTCAATCTACTTTGGGTCTCACCGGTGCAGAGGAGGCCGCATCAGGAGCACTGGATGCAGTACACAACCCCGAAAGATTTGCAGGTGGATTGCTGCCTGAGCCGTAAGGACTGTTTAAGGCCCTGCATTTAGGTAAGGGAGGAGGAGAAAAGGCAGGTGTAGCACTTTCTCTGCTTGCAGGGATAAGTGCCAGGAGGGAGATTAGTGGGGAGGGATGAATTAGTGGAGACGGAGTGATCCAGACAGAAAACAGAGAGTGGTGGGGAGTTAAAGATATGTTTGGTGGGAGGATCCCATTGAAGATGGCAGAAGTTATGAAGAATGATATGCTGGATGTGGAAGCTCATGGTGTGGTATATGAGGACAAGAGAAATTCTATCTCTGTTAAGGAGGCAGGAAGATGGGATGAGGGCAGATGTTCAGGAAATAGGGGAAATGCTGGTGAGAGCAGCATCAATGGTGGATAAAGGGAAACCCCATTCTTTGGAGAAAGTAACCATCTATGATATCTGGAAAGGATAGCCTCATCCTGGGAACAGGTGCAGCGGAGATGAAGAAACTGAAACATTTTCATTTTGTCTGCTTTTGAAGATAAAAAATTTTCTTAGGTCATGAAAAACTTTAGGTCAATGCTGAAAGGGCAAAGAATGGCAAACCATTTGTTGCATCTGCCAAAAATTGCAAAGAACACGAACTATTTTCAAGTTTGAGCTTCATTTTCATTTTCTCCGTGTAAAACAGGCATCAAATGGACTCTCAGTGCTGTCCATCAGTACCTTCAGGTGAGACCTTGACTGGCTACTCCCTGTGACTAGATGGCACATCTGATGTGTTCTGGGACAACAAATGCCAAGAATGTCAGAAAAGGCTGCCAGAAGGTCAACGTGGAGCTTGGAGTATTTCTGCTTTTTGTGATATCATGGAAGTCTTTTGAAGGATTGGACAAGCCTTCAACTGCCTCTTTTGGATCTAAAGATTCTAAGTACTTGAAGGAATAGAATTCATGTGCCACTAAACTGAATGTATATTTACTCAAAAAGTAAAGCTCTGCAAGCTTGAATATAGCCCCTAGTTTCATATTTACATTGCCTTCAGTCCAATTTGAGCCTTATCTAAGAGTTTACTTAAACAGAATAACTGGAAGACTGAATTACCAATTTTTAGTGAGATGTCCTACAGCAGGGAAACAGGCAGCAAACAGTTAAGTTTCCTTCATAGTATTTCAAAATGGGATATAATCTTGTCAATTGACCCTGGATCTTATTTTTTTTTTCATTTGCATTTAAACATACAAGTTTCAGTATTCATTTGAGTAATCTTCAGAGAAAATATTTCTGTAAACATGAACATACTATTTCCTCTGGCATCATTGTTTGTAGTGAACAGAAGGAATATGTTCCCTCTTGTTAATTATTAACAAGCTCATCATAGATTGAATCCTTTAAGAATGCATGCTATTCATAGCATATTTTCTAATTCCCACAGGCATTATTAAAAAGAGCCCAATAAATTATGTGTGGTTCAATGTATCAAAAGTACCGTAAGGAGCTTAATGTCCTGTGAAGGTACATTATTTTTTACTACTCTGTAGATTTGGAAAGCATTCCATTATCCATTGCAACATTGTGCAGTATATTGTGAATATTATGTATCATGTATCTGGTTTGGAAACCAGCACAATTCAATTAATTACATACATATGTTTTATATCATACAAAACCTGGTAATTATTGTGTTCAATGCAAAACATAAATACTCTAGATAGTTTAATACATGAATGCTGCAAAGATAATAGGTTGATTATAAACATACTGATAATTATATTATAATGTATAATTATAATATATTATGCTCTTGGGAAGTTCCTTAGATCTACAGCATGGCAAGATTACTTTAAATGACTATATAAAGTGGGATAAAACTACTTTATATCATGACATATTTTAAAGTGTACAAATGCTATTATTTCAGAAACGGTGGAACATAGGTTATTTTACTTATGGGTTATGGATTATACTATCAATATAGATACTGTATCGGTGCAAAAGATTGGGAAATTTTTGCACAGCTAATTTGACATGAAAGGGCTTAGTACACAACACCCACAATGAATTGACAATTAGTTTCAAAACAGCAACATGTACTTACATCTAACTTCTTAAACATTTTCATGGAAATCCATAATAAAAACAATTCCAAACAGGGGAAGAGGATTAGGAGGGGTGAGCAAGAATAAAATAGTTGAAGAGATTACATTTTATGAAATGACAAAAGATGCAGGATTTTTCCAGAGAATTGGAGTCTCAATCCTGATTACACTGGAACTGGTATTAGGACAGAGGGAGAGGGAAGATACCAAAGACCATTGAAAGATCGAGGCTAAGCCTTAGTACAGCACAGTACAGACCCTTTGGCCCACATTGTTGTGCCGACCCTCAAACCCTGCCTCCCATATAACCCTCACCTTAAATTCCTCCATATACCTGTCTGGTAGTCTCTTAAATTTCACTAGTGTATCTGCCTCCACCACTGACTAATGTTCCCTCTAACTTTTAGTAGACAGTGTGCGCAAAAATATTATGTTGTGCAAATTTTTTTCCTCTGACAAAAGTATGTGCGCACTGAATGCACACATGGTACAGTTTATGCAGGTTTACAAAATATTTGACATAAAACTGCACAGAATAAGAACAAAATAACATACATATTTAAGTCACTCAGTTATTTTTTCTCTCTCCTGTCTTTGGCATTTACCCATTCTTTGTGAACTCTATCTAGACTAATAGAACTTCCATCCAATTGATAGCTTTCGATTCTCATTAACATATCCAAATGACATTCACCTAAACGGTTTCTCAGCTTGTATTTGAGTTGATTCATTAGGCTAAAACCTTGCTCACAGTATGCACTAGACGCAAGAAAGGTTCCCCCAATGTCCACCAACTGTGCAAGGTCGCAAAACTGTTCATTTTGAAGTACAAATGCCACCATTTGAGCAAAGTTTGAAATCGGTTTGGATTTAATTTTTTCTTGCACGGAAAATTTGAAATCATTAAACTGTTTAACTATTACAATATTTTCAGCTAGAAAATGATGATACTTTAGACACAAGGCATTAACTTGTTCATCGCCAAAAGTGAAGTCACAATCTGCAATTGCGGAGAAATCAAAAGCTGACCATTCTTGTACCTCAACTTTGATCTCCTCTGTGTTTGATCATTTTCGCTCTCGCTCATCTGCACTCAACCATAACATGCGTAGTACTCCTGTAACGGGTAATGACGGGTTCTGTTGCCTGTGCTTTTGCACACCGTCCAAATGTGATTTACTTGCCAAATGACTCTTTAAAAAGTCAAGTTTCCAAATATCATCCAACTTCTTTCCACTAACAAATTCTCCAGCAACTTTTGCATCACGACAATACAAACAGATAACTCGAGTTTCCAAATCATACATAAATATTTCTTGTAGCTGAATGTTCATGACCTCATGAGCTTTTGGTGTCGCAGCTTCTGCTGTTTTGTCAAGCCATTCAACTTTAAACAAATTTGCAGTTGTTTTGCGCTTCACGCCCTTTGCTTCTTTTGAATTCGACATAGTGAATCAATATTTTATTCCAATAAAAACTTAGTAAGCTATCTACAGGATTTGAAACAGATCTTTGTAAACTTTACGATATGAACACTGTCCACCAAACATGGCTGCCGCCGTGATGCAGCTGTACAAACCGGAACAGAAAAGGTGAGGTGACGTAAATTAGTGACGTGCATTGTGGTATTTGAAAAACCAACTAACTAGTTAACAGAAACAGTTATTTAAAAGATTATTTTCAATAAATATAATTATTAAATGCTACATTATTTTAGGTAACTAACCTTTTGTGCGCACATTAATTTCCTTTGTGCGCTGGTTGAAAAGCGTGTGCGCGCACATGTGCACTGCTTAGAGGGAACTATGCCACTGACTCAGGCAGTGTATTCCACGCACCAACCACTCTCTGAGTAAAAAACCTTCCTCTAATATCCCCCTTGAACTTCCCACCCCTTATCTTAAAGCCATGTCCCCTTGTATTGAGCAGTGGTGCCCTGGGGAAGAGGCGCTGGCTATCCACTCTATCTATTCTTCTTATTATCTTGTACACCTCTATCATGTCTCCTCTCATCCTTCTTCGCTCCAAAGAGTACAACCCTAGCTCCCTTAATCTCTGATCATAAACCATGCCCTCTAAACCAGGCAGCATCCTGGTAAATCTCCTCTGTACCCTTTCCAATGCTTCCACATCCTTCCTATAGTGAGGCGACCAGAACTGGACACAGTACTCCAAGTGTGGCCTAACCAGAGTTTTATAGAGCTGCATCATTACATCGCGACTCTTAAACTCTATCCCTCAACTTATGAAAGCTAACACCCCATAAGCTTTCTTAACTACCCTATCTACCTGTGAAGCAACTTTCAGGGATCTGTGGACATGTACTCCGAGATCCCTCTGCTCCTCCACACTACCAAGAATCCTGCCATTTACTTTGTACTCTGCCTTGGAGTTTGTCCTTCCAAAGTGTACCACCTCACACCTCTCCAAGTTGAACTCCATCTGCCACTTCTCAGCCCACTTCTGCAACCTATCAATGTCTATCTGCAATCTTCAACAATCCTCTGCACTGTCTACAACACCACCAACCTTTGTGTCGTCTGCAAACTTGCCAACCCACCCTTCTACCCCCACTTCCAGGTTGTTAATAATAATCATGAAAAGTAGAGGTCCCAGAACCGATCCTTGTGGGACACCACCAGACACAACCCTCCAATCTGAATGTACTCCCTCCACCACGACCATCTGCCTTCTGCAGGCAAGCCAATTCTGAATCCACCTGGCCAAACATCCCTGGATCCCATGCCTTCTGACTTCCTGAATAAGCCTACCATGTGGAACCTTGTCAAATGCCATACTAAAATCCATGCAGATCACATCCACTGCACTACCCTCATCTATATGCCTGGTCACCTCCTCAAAGAACTCTATCAGGCTTGTTAGACACGATCTACCCTTCACAAAGCCATGCTGACTGTCCCTGATCAGACTATGATTCTCTAAATGCCCGTAGATCCTATCTCTAAGAATCTTTTCCAACAGCTTTCCCACCACAGACATAAGGCTCACTGGTCTATAATTACCCGGACTATCCCTACTACCTTTTTTGAACAAGAGGACAACATTCGCCTCCCTCCAATCCTCCAGTACCATTCCTGTAGACAACGAGGACATAAAGATCCTAGCCAGAGGCTCAGCAATCTCTTCCCTCGCCTCATGGAGGAGTCTGGGGAATATTCCGTCAGGCCCCGGGGACTTATCCGTCCTAGTGTATTTTAATAACTCCAACACCTCCTCTCCCTCAATATCAACACGCTCCAGAACATCAACCTCACTCATATTGTCCTCACCGTCATCAAGTTCCCTCTCATTGGTGAATACCGAAGAGCAGTATTCATTGAGGACCTCGCTCACTTCCACAGCCTCCAGGCACATCTTCCTTATATAAGGAATCTTATATAAGGCTCCAAATAGCAAAGGCAGTTTGGAGAAGGTGTATGAAGTTCTTGAAGAGAAGAATGCTTAAAATATAAAATGAAGCATTGGGTGTAGGCAGTTTGGGCAATGAATGAGCTGAATCGCATTAAGGTTAAAAAAAACAGAAAATTCCTTTTCATTGTTAGATTCTCAGTAAACAAAGAAAACTGGACATGTCAATTACCAATCAGTGTGAAAGTATGTTTATTTGGTGGATTTATACATATAATATGGAGGTACTTTTGCATGAATCTTCCCTGTTAGTGATGCTATGCTTAACCTAATTGCAGATTTTGAGGTTTTGGTGAAATTGATGCGACTGATATATGGAAATTGATCTTCTTGATACAGAATTGAATGTTAATTTAAAAAAAGCTAATAGTAAGACTAAGGAGGGAACGATGAATGATTTTAGGTAGTTTGATCAGGGGATGGACCCAAGAAAACAGCCCAGGAAAATTGATATGTTCCTGAATGGACCAGCAGATAGGTATGTGTGGGGATCACCATTCAATCTTGTAGAATTTAATGATTTCTTTAAATCACATTAATAGAGTAAACTTACTTTGATGCATGTTCAGCTTTGAAAACTAATTGAGGGCATTATTTGGAGCAATGAGCTCCAACATCATATGATGTTGTCATGATGAGCTGTTCAATCTTTCAATATTAAGCTGTACAGGTACCAATGCCTTCACCAAATTAATATGCAGTGTGACTTGGGCCACAATGGACATGCATTGGATGCCATTTTAGGGCTGAAACAGTATTTGCATCATCTAATGAAGGCCAATTCAGCAATGAACAGAATTCCAAATGAAGTAGAAATGCTGTGGCTGGCTGTCAACTCAATATAGGTTATGTTTTTCTGCATTTTAGATGAAGAAAATTATCACTTCATAATTTCTGGTTGTGTGTTCTCTACTTTAAAACTTTGAAATATTAGCAGTCCATTGATAATTTTACGTGAATAGACAGTTACTGGTTCAAGGAGATGTTGTACTATCTGCAATCCTTGAATGACCATAAGCAGCTTATTTATTCTGAAATTCTCTTTTGTACCATTTGAAAAGCATGAACTACAGCTGAAGCTATGGCTCTTTATCACAAACCACCTGGTGCATTCTTCACTCAGGTGACATTTAAAAATGTTTAATATACCAACCAAAAGTGTCAATGTGCGTCTTAGTTATAAATCTAGTGAGATGTTGATCTCACTAGGATACGCACAAAGATAAAATGTTACTTGATTCATTGTTGATTTGTGTTAATACTAGAGCAGACACTGCACAAAATCAATGGGACAAAACAACATCCCTGCCATAGGACTGAAGACTAGTGCTGCAGAACTACAGTAGCAGTCCTTTTAACAGAGCTGCTCCAGTACCATTACAATATTGGCACAATCTATCAATATGGAAAATTGGCCAGGGATGTCCCACTGAGGTCAAATCCAATCTTGCTAATTCTGACCCATTCAGAAAAGTGATGACAAACTTTCATGATAGTGCTATCAGGCGGCATGTGATTTCCAGTAACCTAGTCATTGATGCCCATTTAAAGTTTTGTCAGGACCACTTGACTCCACACTTCATCCCTTGACTAAAAGTGGCATCAAGGCACCTTGGTCAATAGGCAGCAAATTACTCCTTTGGTTGGAGCCACATCTCAAATAGTGAAAGGTGGTTGTGGCTATCAGATCAAACCTCTCAGTTCCAGAACACGAGCACAAATGTCTTTCAGAAAGTCTGATTCTGATTGTCCAGGGATGATCTTGAATGCACCCCTTAAGGATGGCGTAAACAGAATCAAAGTTCAAAGTTCAAAGTAAATTTATTATCAAAGTACATATATGTCATCATATACAACCCTGAGATTCATTTTCTTGCAGGCATATTCAATAGATTAAAATGACCACAATAGAGTCAATGAAAGAGCACACCAACAGGGCAGACAATCTGCAAAAGACAACAAACTGTGCAAATAAAAAGAGAAAGAAAAATTAATAATAAATAAGCAATAAATATCAAAAACATGAGTTTGCAGAAACAGCTCAGTGATGGAGTGAATGAACTTGAGTGGAACTATGCCCTCTGGTTCAGGAGTTTGATGGTTCAGGGGTAATAACTTCCTGAACCAGGTGGTGTGAGTCCTGAGGCTCCTGTAACTTCTTCCTGAATGCAGCAGTGAGAAGAAACTGTGACCTGGGCACGCGGCGCGAGGGTGGGGTGGTCTCTGGTGATGGATGCTGCTTTCCTGTAACAATGCTCCATGTACTGCAGATGTACTCAATAGTGTGGAGGGCTTTTCCCGTGATCGATTGAGCCATATTCAGGACTTTATGTAGGATTTTCTGATCAAGGCATTGGTGTTTCCATACCAGACTGTAATGCAGCCAGTCAATATACTCACCACCACACATCTATAGAAGTTAGTCAAAGTTATAGAATCCTTGCAGACTCCTATGGAGTTAGAGGCACTGCCTAGTGCTCTCTTCATAATTGCACTTAAGTGCTGGACCCAGGACAGGTCTGCAGAAATGATAACGCCGAGGAATTAAAAGTTGCTGACCCTCTGATCCCTGATGAGGACTGGCTCATGGACCTCCAGTTTCCTCCTCCTGAAGTCAATAATCAGCCCCTTGGTCTTTCTCATTGAGTAAGAAGCTGTTGTTATGGGACCACTCAGCCAGATTTTCGATCTCTCTCCTATATGCTGATTTGTCTTTGTCTTTGATTTGGCAAACGAAAGCAAAATTAATTATGGCGTTGGAGTTGTGCTTAGCCATGTTCTTCCTTGCACCAGTATAAATGCAGCCTGCTTAAAGCAGGTGGGTACCTCAGACTGCTGAAGCAAGAGGTTAAAGATCTCAGTGCACACTCCAGCCAGTTGACCAGGACAGGTCTTTAGATCTATCAAGATTTTCAAAGGTAACCAGATAGGCACTCAGGAGGAGGAGCTTAAGAGAGACAAGGGCACCTAAAGGCGACTCCTTTGCTTACATCTTTGGAAATAGCTCTATTTTTAACTTTAATATCTCTATTTTTTCCCTTTCAGGGTTCTTTGGAGACCCTGACCTGGAGTTACATGCTGACTTCGGTTCTTTGCGGGAATTGGACCCACTCTCAGGGTCTCAAGCCTGGCCGTTATTTGATATGCCAAGGATGCGGCCTAAGAGGTTAGCTCGCCTTCGGAATTCTGGGACTTCGTAGCTCTGGAGACGGGCAGACGGAAGGTCGGTGCCTCTTCAAGAATTCAGCGTGCTGTGGGAGATGGAAGATCGAAAGCAGCGAGCTGGCTGCTGGCCATGTGCCCAGAGCCCGAGTTCTTTGGGCACAGAGCTCGGAAAAAGCGATGCAACAAACTTCTAACATTGTAAATCAGTGAGCTGCTTGTTAAACGCTGTGAAACGGACACACCTCTTTCTCCCTTATTAGGGAGAGAGAGAGAGAGAGCCTGTGGTATGTTAGATACCAGGTGAAGGAGTACTCTTTGGGGTACTGCAAGTCTCTGTCTTTGCGGATGCTTTGCTGCACACTTGAGTGCTCAGTAGTGGGTGCTGATGCTTTTTTTTTTCCTGGTGGGGGGAGGGGGATTGTTACTTTGCTGCTGCTTACGCGTGGGAGGGGGCTTTGGGGTTCTATCATTTAACTGTCATTCATCATTTGGGGCACTCCTCTGTTTTTGTGAATGGTTGCGAAGAAGAATTTCAGGATGTATATTGTATACATTCCTCTGACATTAAATGTACTTTTGAAACCTTGAAACTTGTGAAGCCATATGGAATGAGTAGGAAAATGGAACTGACTGAATTGCTCTGCAAAAGTCTGATATGGACTTGATGGACAAAATAACAACTCTCTGTGATGTAATGATTCTATGATTCTAAGGTTTCAATTGCTACAATGATAAAATATGGCACTTATAGCAATGCATGACATAAAAAGGTTGAAAGAAATAAACTTGCCAAAAACAACTAATGGCAAAGCTATTCAATGTCCTACCACATCAAAATATAGGTCACATTCTCTCTCATATCAGTAAAATTATACACAGATTGCTTGTGGCTTTCTGGTTTTCTTTTAGATTGTGATGGTGTTTGGTTTGTTGACCGCAGAGTTCTAAACCCAAATAAAGACCTCAAGCCCTATTGGATATAAATAGCCCTCACTAAAAGGAGATTATACTGTAACTAACAATCTTCAAAGACTAGATTACTTCTCTTTTTATTCTCTGTGGCATGTATGGTTGCCAATATCCACTATGCAAGTAGTGGATCCTCCCGCCCTACCAAGGAGAAGATACTTTCAGCAAACAAAGTAATTTAAATGACAGTTCATTTATTTTCAGTGATACGCATTTAAATCCACACATTACTCTTAAAACACATTTATAAATCACAGTGGATTTCTATCTTAAATATTTTCGAATCACAAACAATTTTTAAAACACAAACCATATCCAAAGCACAAGTGATAAAAGATTCCCAAACACAAAGGACAAAAGATTTCCAAAAGACAGGTACAATTCCTATAAACTAAAAAGACACACCAATAGGTCTCAGATGAACAAGTCATCCATCACAGAAACCAAAGCAAGAAAAGTGGATTCTAATCACAAACAAGAGAAAATTTGCAGATGCTGGAAATCCAAGCAACACACACAAAATACTGGAGGAACTCAGCAGGCCAGGCAGCATGTATGGAAAAGAGTAAACAGTTGACATTTTGGGCTGAGACCCTTCGTCTGGACTGGAGAAAAAAGATGAATAGTCCAGATAGAAAAATGGATTCTAGTTCACCCCATGTTTTTTATTGATGTTCCTTACCCCATTCCTGATAAGACTGAACTGCTCTTTACATTTATACACTTTTTTCCCCACTTCTGTGACTTCAAAAATATGTGACAGTTCCTCAGATATTCTTTTAACACAAACAGTCTAAGTGTTCTTTTGAAGGCAGAGTTCCATAATTAATGCTGTAAGTGCTGTAAAGTTAACTTCTCTGAGCAGATAAACCCTTCCAACTGTAAACACCAGTTATTGATATGCTAAATGATATTATCATCTAGATCTTCAAGGTTCCTAGAACTAAGCAGCTTAAGAGTCAGGCTGTCTATTTGAAACAACCCAAGTTAAACAATCATTGTCTTGTATTGCAACTCTGAACAGCAATGAAGCAGGTGCGGTGAGCTAGCATCTGCTTTTCACAGACAGAGCATCTGCAAGAAACAGAGTTTGCTAGCAAAACTGTTCCATAGAGAGCGCTTTTTAACTTCAAACTGACGGCTGCTTTCCATTTACATTTAAAAAACTGAAGACTGACTCCCAGTACAACCAGAAACCAAACAACTGTTAGTTGAATGTTTACTTACATCTGTTTGTGATCTTAGAAAAGGCAGCTGCTCGTGTTTGGAAAGGAAGCTAAGCAAACATGAGACCTCCTGCCAGGACATTGAATATCCATCTCAAGATACATATTGCAAAATACCAATCAGACATTATCATTTCAGTTTCCAGCAAATGAACTATTTTTGATCAAAAACACTATTACCTGTATTTATAAACTGAATATAGCTGACAGCTTTACTATTATCCTTTTATCAACATTTTTGACCTTAAGTTAATCTCTCGTGTCAGTAGTCTTCACAAAACAACATTGGCCAGTACTTCCAACCTGCTCCACTACCCAGCAATTCTTCTAATATAGCCCCTTGCAACAAATCAGTCATTTGATGGTGATGAAGCAGGAAGGAAGCTCACACTCAACATAATTTGATGGTGCAGGTTGGTTTTTCAACGCTGAACTAAAACCTTGAATAAGAACGGAACAATAGAGGAAGAAGTAGGAGAAGAGGTAAAGGAGATGTCACCATCAGCTTTCATCATCGTTCAATGACTCTGAACTGAATTTTGCCTCAGTTCCACTTTCCTGCCTGTTCCTCATAACCCTCAACCCCTTTGACTTCAACTTTTATCTGACTTGGCCTTGAAAAATTCAATGATTCAGTTTCCCTTGTAGACAGGCCAATTTAATGACCTGCCCCTGGACAAGTTCTGGATTTCGGTGAATGAAGAGTATCCTGCCGTTCACAGGAAAGCATGAATATTTTGCTGCAGTTTTCAACTTCTCACATGTGTGAGCAAGCTCTTCTTTGTTTAAAAAGCATCAAGAGCAAGGATAGAAATAAGTCTCATTTCAGTTATAGGTGAAATCCATCTGGGCTTATATTAAGTTCAATCAGAGTTGGGTATTCGTGCAACAAAAAACAAGCACAGGTTTCACAAGCTAGGCGTATATTTGAGTCTGGTCATGTCATTTACTAAGAAAATGTTTTGTTCAAATTCTTGTATAAAATTGTGTCTTAGGCTATATTTTTATTCATATTGCTTTGGCTCATTGTTTTTAGTAACTTTATAATTCAACATTGTTAATAAATTTTCACGTTGTGAGCAGCATTAATTAAAATCAATTTTAAACCTTTATTTAAATTAAAACTACCAGGCTTACCTTTAGAAAAATTAAATCCCATTTTGGCTTAAACCAGTTTTTTAACAGAAATTTATCATGTTTGCCATATGGGTTCTTAAAATTTCTGAAAGGGAAGAAAGGGATTAATTTCAAGAGAGGTAAGCTAAGCTTAACTACCTGTTTTTTTTCAAGAAAGGTTGATTAAATTTTCATTCTCTACTCAAAAGAGCATTGACAATGATTTTTGGATTACTATATTTACAATTTACTGCAAATGCTAACGTATAAGGCTTTTTCCACTGAGGCAAGGGGAGAAAAAAACCAGAGGACATGGGTTAAGGGTGAGGGGGGGAAAAGTTTAAAGGGAACATTGGGGGGGCTTCTTCATACAGAGAGTGGTGGGAGTATGGAATGAGCTGCCAGACGAGGTGGTAAATGCGGGTTCTTTTTTAACATTTAAGAATAAATTGGACAGATACATGGATGGGAGGTGTATGGAGGGATTATGGTCCGTGTGCAGGTCAGTGGGACTAGGCAGAAAATGGTTCGGCACAGCCAAGAAGGGCCAAAGGGCCTGTTTCTGTGCTGTAGTTTTTCTATGGTTTCTATGGTTTTCTATCATGAGCCGTAGATTGAATAATTTTTATGCAGGGGTTCCCTGAGACCTGAAAATTATTTCAAGGGATTTTCCAGGACAAGAAGGTTGAGGAAGGCTTCCCTACACACTGATGGCTGTGTAGCCAGATTCTGCCCTAAATGCATCTACAGGTTTCCAGATGATACCACCATAATACTCCATAACTCACATGACAATCAGTCAGAGTACAGGAAGGAGATGGAGATCTACTGATAGGATGTCATGACATCAAAGCATTGTTGTAATGCATTATTCTGTATGAGTGGCATCAAAACAAGTTTTTCCACTGTACCTTGGTACACATGAAAATAATGAAGTGACCTCTTCGCGGCTTGCTTAGTATCATTAGCAAAGTTAGCTACAAAGCATTTGTCCCTTAATTTGGAACAAGTATTCAATACTCCAACATTGGTCACTATGGCACTACTGCAATTACAACTGGCCAACATGAAATGACCTAATTACCCTGACACCCTTTACTTGTCAGTTAGCCAATACTCTGCCCTTTTCAAAATATTACCCCCACCTCTATGCACTCTTACCTTAATCCAAATATCCTGCTGGTTCCTCTTTATTGTCACTCAATTTCCTAAATTTATTGCATCTCAAATAATTAAATTTTTCACAGACAATTTCTTCCAGAAAATCACTTGTTCTCTGTTTGAAATGCCTCTTTACTGCGTCCTTAATAATGTACTTCTAAAACGACAGATATTAGGCTAAAAGGCCCATAGGTTCCTGCCATCTATCTCACTCCTTTCTGGAAAAGGGGAAATATATTTGCAGTTTCTCACTTCATGGGGATCTTGAGAAGTTTGGAAGTTTACAGCCTGTGCATCCATTACCTCTCTGTTGCCATCATTTTTTCAAAAAAAATTCAGACCATCAGGCACAGCAATGTGTCAAACTTTAGTTCCATTAGTCCAACAGTGAGATTCCTTCTGTTAGCATCTCCTACTGTGAACATAGATACAAAATTTTTGAGCTATGTCCTCGTTAACTCCCTCCTCTAAATTTCAATGAGATCAACACTTACTTAATTACGTTCCATTTAAAAAAACTTGGAAGCTCTTATATTGTTTTATATGTCTTGCCAGTTTACTCAAATAATCCATTTTCTTTTTATTTACTTTTCCTGATTTCTATACGTATATACTTAACAATCTGCTGATCTACCACTAAGCATTTCAATATTCTAGGCCTTATCCCTCCCCCTCCAAGTTTCAACGTAATACCATTTTTAATTGTAGAATTAGGCTATTTGACCATTCAATCTGCTCCACCATTCAAATATGGCTGATCTCTTTTCCTCAACCCCATTCTCTTGCTTTCCCTACATAACCGCTAACCCCTTACTGATCAAGAACCTATCAATCCCTGCCTTAAATACAGGCAATGATTTGGCCTCCAGTCTTCCATGGAGAGGAATTCCACAGATTCACTTCTCTTGGATCCCAGGCTCTCCAGCAATGAATGGAAACAATCTCCCCATGTACGCTTGATCAGGCCTTCTATCCTTAGCCACAGACTTATTATTTCTCCCATAGGAGAATTATCTTGGTGAAATATATTTTTTTCTGGGGATTATGTTTATATTTCTTATATTTCTGTCATTTTTTATATACTCTTAGCACTTATTTTGATTATCCTAGCCAAAAGGAGTGAATATTGCCTTCACATTGTAATTAGCTGTTGTCTACATTTAAACTTAAGACACTGTCTTTTCAAGATCAAAGAAAAAATGAAATTCTATCACATTCTGAACATTCTTACTCACAGAATACTTTAAAATAAGATCATTAATTAATCATGTGTCATTACATCCAGTCAGGTCTAAATTAACCATCAGAAAAGAGTGTCAAGTGTTACACAACCATTGGATTCTTGAAATTAAGAGACTACTTAATTATGGGCTAATTAAATAGCAGAACAAGCTCTATGGATTGAACTGCCTTCTCCTGCTTCCAGCTCATAAGCACTAATTGGAAGCAAATTTGAGTAGTTTACATGCTAATAAATAAAGCAGCAGTTAAAAATTTATTCTAGATATTAAACCTAATAGTTATATATGATAGATATTAATAGTCAGTTAAATGTGAAAACAGAAAAGGTAAACAAACAAAGATGAGATTGATGGATTTGGTAAAATAGACAAATTTTACTGGAATAATGAAACAAAGATTGAGCAAATCCTTTCTGAACCTTCTAAACTCAAGGCACGTACAATCGACACACACAAAATGCTGGAGGAACTCAACAGGCCTGGCAGCATGTATGGAAAAAAGCACAATCGATGTTTTGGGCTGAAACCCTTCAGCAGGGCAGGAGAAAAAAAGCTGAGGAGTAGATTTGAAAGGTGGGGGAGGGGAGAGAGAAACATAAGGTGATGGGTGAAACTTGGAGGGGGAGGGATGAAGCAAAGAGCTAGGAAAATGATTGGTGAGAAGGCCATGGAAGAAAGAAAAAGAGGACAAGAGTGTGTGTGTGTGTGTGTGTGTGTGTGTGTGTGTGTGTGTGTTTGTGTTTGTGTGTGTGTGTGTGTGTGTGTGTGTGTGGTTGGAGCACCCGAGGGAGGAAATGGGCGGGCAAGGAGATAACACGAGGGAAGGAAAAAGGAATAGGAAATTGTGAAGTTGGTGGGGCGGGGGGAGGATTTACTGGAAGTTTGAGAAATTGATGTTCATGCCATCAGGTTGAAGGCTACCCAAACGGAATACAAGGTGTTGTTCCTCCAACCTAAGCGTGGCCTTATCACGACAGTGGAAGAGATCATGGATGGACATATTGCAATGGGAATGGGAAGTGGAATTAAAATGGGTGGCCACTGGGAGATCCCGCTTGTTCTGGTGGACGGAGTGTAGATGCTCAGCCTCCTCCACTGTCGTGATAATCGATTTCTCAAACCTCCAGTAATGCCTCTCCCCACTTCACCATTTCCCATCCCCTTTTCCCTTCCTCATGTTATCTCCTGGCCAGCCCATCACCTCTCTCTGGTGCTCCTCCAACCCCCCTACTTTTTTTCTTTCTTCCATGGCCTTCTGTCTTTTTTACCAATCAACTTCCTAGCTCTTTTTCTTCCCTCCTCCTCGAAGTTTCACCTATCGCCTGGTGTTTCTCTCTCGCCTCCTCCCACCTTTCAAATCTACTCCTCAATTATTATTCCACTTGATGCAGTCTGAGTAAGATTTTGCTTGGTCTAATCAGTTGATATATATAGGGAATTATGCAGAATCTCAGAGTTTCCCATATTTTTATTTGACTGTTGAATATCACTGAAATGGTTATTCTTTATGCTTGTTTATACTCATCTTTGATAATAAGTCTCTAGGTTCTTCTCTGCCTCAATATGTTGTTATGTTGTAAAAGCGTGTTGCATTGAAATTGTGTGATGCTTTTATTTCTTAGACCAGCCATTCCTATTTCCTCTCTGAAGGAGGATGTTAGTTTATAGGTATATTTAAGTTGTGGACTTACGCCAGGGTTAACTGGCTGAGACTACTCAAACTCATTTAGCTTATAAGACAGAGCTGGCAGTCATGGGAGACTCCATTCCATCAGTCTGGGCTGTATTCCAAACTTGCTCCCATGTTGATAGGACAGTTGTGTTAATCCATTGTAGCACCAAAAGAGTCAGAAAAAAATTGGACCGTGTTTTTGTGAAAACTGCCCTGTATTTTCCCCTTATGGCTCCTGTGTGAGCGTGGAAATCCCCAGCATCCTAACAGATGCTGTAAAGGGCATGCTCACCATGTTCTGCTGCTGGATTTCTGCAAACAAGCAGCAGAGCGTGAACATCCTGCATTTCCTTGACCCTCACACTGGGGAGCCGGCCAAGGAAACTTCCACCAGGCTAGATCTGGTGCAGATGTACGAACTCCATTCGTTCAAAGAATGGATAGAAGAGGGACATAGACCTTGTATAGGCAATTGAGATTCGTTTAGACGAGCATTTTGGTCAGCAGAGGCACTGTGAGTCCTGTTCCTGTGATGTATTGTTTTATGTTCTACGGGCAACTGTGAATGAGGCGGTAGACTAAGTAATGAGTGTTTATTTGAATCAATGTTTTAAAATTATTTTGTCTGTTATTTCTTTTATTTACTATTTTACAATAATTGACAACTAACTGAGCCAGGGGACATACACTCAGTGGGCATTATTAGGTACACTTGAACACCTACTCATTAATGCAAATATTTAATCAGCCAATTATGTGGCACCAACTCAATGCGTAAAAGCATGTAAACATGGTCACGAGGTTCAGTTGTTCAAACCAAACATCAGAACGGGAAAGAAGTGTGATCTATGTGATTTTGACCGTGGAATGATCGTTGGTGCCAGACTGGATGGCTTTGGTTTGAGTATTTCAGAAACTGCTGATCTCCTGGAACTTCCACTCGCAACAGTCTCCAAAGTTTATAGAGGATGGTGCGGAAAATAAAACAAAACAACAACATCCAGGGCTACCAGTTCTGTGGGCAAAAAGGCTTTGTTAATGAAAGCAGTCAGAGGAGAATGGCCAGACGGGTTCAAGCTGATAGGAAGGCCACGATAAATCAAATAACCACACGTAACACCAATGGTGTGCAGAAGAGCATCTCTGAACGCCAAACATATCGCACCATGCAGTGGATGGGCAACTGCAGTAGAAGACCACAAACATACATTCAATGACCACTTTATTAAATACAGGATGTACCTAATAAAGTGGCCACTGAGTGTAGCTTAGGGAGCAGTCAATTATTCTTTGTCAGTATATGTTGTGGGTTATGTTGTGGCCTTATTCCATGATGGGAATTATATCTTGATAAGGAGCAATGAGGAAGTACGACCAGGAGGAAAATTTTTAAATAGCAAAAGGGAAATAACTTTTGGTGCCAGGAAATCCTGTCTCACTTATTTAGGTCGCGATCAAAAAAGGAAATGGAGTGGTATACCTATAGATACAAGTCATCTTGCAGAAATATCTGTGGACGATTGGAACACAATAATCTGTACAGGATAGCATGTCTCCAAGTTCTCTAGATTCAAGCACCTATTATAGCTGGTTAACACTCAACACCAGAAAATTACAGTGAGATAATTCAGTATCACACAATGAGTGACAATGGGATATCGCAGATTTTTATAGGCTTGCATTTACTCCATGCTAATTATCAGGGGGAAGTCAGTGTGATGGTGAGTATAGACTAGGCACCTCAGTGCTTCCCCTGTTAGTTGCAGGGAAATGCCAACCTTTCATTTACCATTTCCCAGACACCAAAACTGAGATTACAATGATGGCCATACCACAACTTGCATTGATTTTACATCTGGTTATGACAACTGGAGCTTCATATGTTTGGATCAGACTTAGGAAAAGGTTGGGAAATAAGGAGAGATCATTGAAAACAGACTTAAGAGCATAAGGCAAAATAATCCAGAATAGAGAGTGAACATTACAATATGGTTATGTGATTCTCTGCTAACAGTAAAAGAGATTGAAAGCAGGACTGTATAGCTAAGCACAAGGATTACTTGCTTGCTTTGCTAATATAAAGGTGCAAGATTGAAAAGCTATGAGGAAGATTTTGAATTTGCTGCATAGGGACAGAAAGTTAGAGAAGGTAGTTGAAAGAGACAATTTATTAGATCCAATGAACGAAGGTCCACATTGTAATGAGCAAGGAATACCGATGCTGCAACTGTTAGCTCGAGGGAGAATTGTGCAAATAGTCAAGGTACAAGGAAGACATGGACGTCATGATAGTGTAGCGGTTAGCATAATGCTCCGACAACTCAGGGTGTCCCGGTGCTCAGAGTTCAATTCCAGCGCCGTTCTGTAAGGAGATTCTGTATGTTCTCCCTGTGGAATGTGTGGGTTTACTCTGGGTCCTACAGTTTTCTGCCACAGTCCAAAGACGTATCGGGTAGGTTAAATGGTCACTGTAAATTGTCCCGTGATGAGGGTTAATTGGGGGTTTCTGGGGCAGCATGGCTCGAAGGGCTGTAAGGACTCACTCCACACTGTATCGCTAAATAAAAGCAAGACAGCTGATACATTAGATCGATATCAAGAATGGCTTTTAAAATGGTTGCTGAGATTAAAACTGATTGCTTACATTAAACTTCAATATTTTTTTAAAAATATTCATAAGTCTCACCAAAAGCTGGTTGAGGTAAAGCAATTTACTAAAGTCAAATACAACTTGCCACCACAAGTCAATGGATAAATAAATGGAAAACAAAAGCCAAACTTTACAGCTGCTGCAAATCTGATGAGAAATCATCAACTCAAAATGTTAATTTTGCTTCTCACTCCATTGATGCTATCTGACCCAGTGAGTATTTCTAAAAATGTTCTATTTCTAGAAAAGTGGATGTGCTGCTAATTGACAAAGGTAGAGAGATTATTTGTCGGAGAGAGCATTCAGCTGCAGCATATGCCAGTTGTATATGCAGTACTATATCACACAGATCTGCAATCTCCAGAGGCAACAATTACGTGAGAATATTACAACTTGTTGTCCATGACAATAAAGTACTAAACAGACCCTATAACCCTCTCAAGAACCAGAACACTTTAAGAATCCTGGGAGCTACAATTAATAAGCTACAGGAAATAGCTGGTCAGAATATCAAGATGAACAAAGAAAAAGTGATGGGAACGGAAGGACCAAGTGATCACATCCGTATAAATAATAATGCCCTGCATGGTAGACTTGAAAAATGGAAGAAGTGTTCAGCTTTTGGGAAAAAAAAGTAACTAAAAATATAAACTCAAACAGGCGGTCAAATGTCATTTAAAGATACATGAAATACAGACAGTGCAACATTACAATTACCCCTGAATTTTACATGTAAAGAACAACATAGTGTAAGTGAAAATTCTCAGTGACAGGAGTCTGCAACATTGGATGTGGCAACATCTGTTCCTAATTCCTTTCTGAATTTTAGGAAATGAAGGCACCACACCATAGAAATGTCAAGGTAGGTTTCAGCCTGTAAATGAGTGGTTGACATGGCATGCTACTCAAAATGTAAATATATTTCCCTCTCAAATAACCACTTCTTGCTATACAGTACAATAAAAGTCAAAATACACTAAATCATACACTAAAATTGTATCATTTCTTAATGCATGCATTACTAAATGACAATAAAAGAGGACTGTGTGTCCTCATAATCTAATCTAAATCAATTTTTTCAGTTGTCATAGTTGTTATCAGTTGTTCACAAATACCACAGTATGTCTACGTACCCTCAGGAGTCAAACACAGAAAATCTGTAGCTACCCCCCACTCACTCAGAAGCTCTCTTTTTTGCATCTCAGATTCTCTAGAGTGTCCACTCTTTTGAGGTATGTAAATATTTTTGGCCATTATTCATATGAAACCTATTCTTCCAGCCTAATGGAAAAGAGAGAGGGCAGGAGGGGGAAGAACATGAGCTACGGGTGAATTGATGTGTAAGGGCAAAGGTAGGTAGGTAGGCGTGCAGGGGAAGAGGGAATGATGAAAGAAGCTGGGAAATGGTAAGTGGAAGAGGCTGAACAAAATGGAATCTGATAAAAGATTTCAGTAGACCATGGAACAAAAGGAAGGTGGGGAACAAAAGGAAAGTACAAGTGGGTGATGGGTGGTCATGAGGCCAGGAGAGGGAAAAGAATAGGTGAATGGACCAAAGGAATAGGAGAATAATGGAATTGGGGAGGGGGGAGAAACAGAGGACAACATTGAATTCTCTAACTTCTGGATAAACACTCTTCTTCTACCCCCGCTCCCGTCACTGAGGGTGTCCTGAACTGGGAAAAATGCTGCACCAAAATTGTGATTGAATGCCAATTTCTTGGTTCTGTGAGTTCTTGCAAGTGGCAACAATTGAGAACAAGATCAGATTTGCATTGCTGCAAGTGATGGGAAGAAAATTCAAAGTATCGAAAATACAGCAAACGTATGCTGCCTTCACTCAGATTTCCTCCATTTCCCATACATCTGCATTCACCCCATCTTCCTTTCATAATCTAGACTGTGTGATCATTGTATTGTATATGGAAGTACCTACTGTCTTTAGAAGGGATGGGAAGAAAATTCAAAGAATCAAAAATTCAGCAAACGTATGCTGCCCTCACTCAAATTTCCTTCATTTCCCATACATCTGCATTCACCCCATCTTCCTGTTGTCATAATATTCATAGTCCCTCTTGTCATTATCTACCACCCCATCAACCTCTGCATCCAATACATTATCCACTGCAACTTCTGCCATCTCCAAAGGGACACCACCACTAAACTTAACCTTACCTCCCCAACTTCTCCACTTTCCAAAGGGATTGCTCCCTCCACAATTCCCTTGTCCATTCGTCCCTCCCCAGTAATCTCCCTCCAGGCACGTATCAAAGTTCCCTCACCAGCATTCAGGGACCCAAACAGTCCTTCCAGGTGAGGCAACACTTCACTTGCGAATTAGCTGGGGCCGTTTTTTGTTTCTGGTGCTCCCAATACAGCTTCCTCTACATTGGTGAGAACTGTCGGAAGTCAGGGAACTGCTTCGTCGAGCACCTCTGCATTATCCACCACAAGTGGAAACCCCCCTGTGGCCAACCAGTTTAATTCCGATTCCCATTCTCTTTCCAACATGTCAATCCATGGCCTCCTCTTATGCCAAGAAGAGGCCACCCTCAAGGTGGAGAAGCAACACCTCATATTCCATCTGGGTACCCTCCAACCTGGTGGCCTATCGGTTTCTCCCGGTGAACAAAAACTCCATCAACCACTCCCCATTCCCATCACCCCCATTTCCCACTCTGACCTTTTACTTCTTCTCACCTGCCTATTACATCCTCTTGGATCCCTCCCTACTTCCCTTTATCCTATGATCCATTCTCCCCTCCTATCAGATTCTTTCTTCTCCAGCCGTTGTTTCCCACCTACATGGCTTCACCTATCACCTTCCAGCCAACCTCTTTCCCCTTCCTCCACCTTTTATTTCTGGCATGTCACTCATTCCCTCTCAGTCCTGACGAAGGGTCTCGGCCCGAAACGTCGACTGTTTACTCTTTTCCATAGATGCTGCCTGACCTATGGAGTTCCTCCAGCATTTTGTGCATGTTACTTTCGATTTCCAGCATATGCAGATTTTCTCATGCTTGTAACAAAAGTATAAAATTGAATCAAATAGAAAAGAGTTGCAATTACAGTCAACTAGTTCAGCAGGTGAAAACAACAGAAAAATATTCCTCGAAAACTTATTCAGAACTCTATTAAACAGAATTCAATTGAAAACAGCGGAAGGTCCAGCTCAAAATGCTAACATAACTCGCATATTACTTTGTTATCATGTTGTTCCTGTTCTTTCTCCTACATACTCCATGCTTTAGTGCCAATTTAGATAGTTTCTCTGCTCTTTATTTCCTTAAGACAAAATTATGTGCCATGACCCTGAGTAATGAAAACAGAATTGCTCAATATAACATGTTTCACCCCGTGTCCTGTTAAAGGATTTGACAGGAAACAAATGACTTGCTGCAGACTGTTATCTTTTAAATTGGTTTTGTTTCTTTTATTATAAAACACTGATTCATTTCTTGTACAGTAATTTGCTGAACTGTTCCTGGCCACAAACATTGCACATTGTGCGCTCCGCAGGATGCTGTGGGTACATTTACACGGTCTGGAAGCACTCTATGAGAAAATTAAATAAAGTATGGCATATGGTGAGGAAAGAATGAGCTAACAGAATTTCCTAAAGCACTGCCAAATTGACCAAATCCTAGAAATGGATAATAAGCATCACAACTCTTCCAGATCCATTTAAAAGTGTATAAAATATATTCTATCTACATACAGTGTACATGCCCATTTTGCCAGAACAATGTCAGGTCTACAATGTCTGTAGTTCACAATGCCAACCTTATAAATGCTGGTGTAACACATTCCAATTTCAGCAAAAGATCTTTATTATCATGGCTTTTTAAAACTGGAGTACTCATGGGTCAAGCATGTAATCACATCCTCCCAACTAACAGCACTATGAAATGTATAACTGAATCAATAAATATTTCAAAGTATCAATATAATGCAAACATAATTTTTACTCTGGCAGCATAGCAGGACATGCCATTATTTTTAGTGCATTACTAAGTCCATAATTTCACTCGCAAGATCCCCACACAAAATAGACTGTTGTACCATTGGAAGTCAAATAAACTCCATATCCAAGGAGAGAAAGTTTCATCTGCTTTTCCTTCACCTCACATGAGCAGGCAGTGTGGGCTACAGGACGTTCCACTAACCCAGAAGTCCTTGCAGTGCAGGCACAAGTAGTATTCCCTTTCTAGTGGCCTCTGGGGAAATCTCCTTCCAGAAGAATCCGGCCATAGCCCTGGAGGAACTCAGTGGTCCACTTGTAAAAGGAACATAAGGCCATAAGATAATGGAGCAGAATTAGGCCATTCAGCCCATCGAGTCTCATCTGCCATTTCATCATGGCTGATCCAATTTTCCTCTTAGCCCCAATCTCCTGCCTTCTCTCTGTATCCCTTCATGCCCTGACCCATCAAGAATCTTATCAACCTCTGCCTTAAACATACATAAAGACATCCACAGCTGCTTATAGCAAAGAATTCCACAGATTTACCACTCTTTGGCTAAAGAAATTTCTCCTCATCTCCATTCTCAAAGGATGCTCCTCTATTCTGAGGCTGTATTCTCTTGTCTTAGACTCTCCTACCATAGGAAAATCCTCTCCACACCCACTCTATCAAGGCCTTTCACCATTCAAAAGGTTTCAAGGAAGTCATTCCTCATTCTTCTGAATTCCAGTGAAGAGAGGCACAGAGCCATCAGATGCTCTTCATATGGCAAGCCATTCAAATTTTGAAATAATTTGTACCTGCTCACAATACTTAATACAGTTTGGGAGTCTGTATACAATTCCCATTAGGGTCTTGCAGTTCCTTAGCTTTATCTACAATGATTCAACACCTTCCGACCCCATGTCATCTCTTTCTAATGATTTGATTTCATTTTTTACCAACAGAGTAAAAAAAGAGGCCTCCTCTGCCTTCTTGCCTATCCTTTCAATACAATAGGCATCCTTGGACATTGACCTGACCGCTATGACTTTCCTCTGTTAGGTCATCACCCCAACAGTATCCAAAATGATATCCCTATTGTTGAAGGGATGTCTATAGTCATACTCTGCACTGGCTCCTTAACTTCTTTCCCCTTCCTGACACCTCTACCTAGCTGAGCAGATATAAAGGAGGGAAGGAAAAAACTTAAGCTTTTCTTTCCTTTGCTTCCTCTGAGTTAAGCCTCTCTTCACAGAAGCCACAAAGAGCTAAAGCCTTAAGATCACCACTCTGATGATGGCCATTGCGCTTGCCCCTGCCTTCCCTTAATTTTCTCTTACTAATCAATTCCAAATGCTGATTGGTTGTTGGTCAAAGCTCTATTACGCTGCCGTGACCTGCTCCTGCCTTTTATCCTCGGACAGTGAACTGATTGAAGTCCCCTCTTCTCCAAACTTCCAATGTCTGGATTTGCCACTGGTCAAAGCTCTTTTCAGAACATGCCTCCTTCAGATACAATTATACACCAGCCTATGAGCCCACGTAAATATTCCACCAACACTGCCAGTTCCATTCTTTAAACAACACCATTCTCCATAGCTGTAAGATTGTTGCTGCATCGTGATATGTCCTACATGTCTCCATGGAACAGTCCTTGTCCCAAATATTTTCTAGTATCACTTTCCAATTCTTTCTCTGTTCTTACAAAGACTAAACTTGAACCAAACTTGAATTACAGAAGGATGCGCAACAGCTGTGGCAAGGCTTGAATGCTTTCACCTTCTACAAGGTAAATCCAAGAAACTCATGTGACAACAATTTTTTAGTCCCAGATGAGCCCAATACCTTTTATGCTCGCTTTGACCAACAAAACATGGAGGCACCTTCACAAACTCCCACTGCCCCCAAAGAAACTGTGATTTCAGTCTCTGAGACTGATGAGAGAGCATCCTTCTGGATGGTGAACTCATGGAAAGCATTTGGCCCAGATGGGTATTGAAGATGTGCTAGTCAACTATCCGGGGTGTTCACTGATTTCTTTAACCTCTTGCATCAGCAGTCCATGCTCCCTACCTGCTTCAAGCAGGCTTTAATTATACTGGTGCTCAAAAAGAACATGGCAACCTGCTTCAATGACTATAACCCAGTAACACAGGTGATGAAGTGTTTCGAGAGGTTGGTAATGAAACATAACAACTCCTGCCTGAGAAGTGACTGGTATCTGTTTCATTGGCTCTTCACTCAACCCTGGAACATCTGGACAATGAAGATGCATATATTACTGACGACAGCTCAGCATTCAACACTATCATCTCCTCAAAACTAATCAATAAACTCTGAGACCTAGGCCTCAATGCCTCCTTGTACTACTGCATCTTTGATTTTCTTACTTGCAGACCTCAGTCAGTTCAGATTGACAAAAACCTTCTCCACAATCACCGCCAGCACAGGTGCACCACAAAACTGTGGACTTAGCCCCTCCTCTTCTTACTTTATACTGATGACTGTGAGGCTAAGTCCAGCTCCAAAGCCATATTTAAGTTTGCAGACAACATCAGAATCAGGTCTATTACAGACATCCCACCTCTCCCGGAAGTTCCGGGAGTCTCCTGCATATTGATAGCGGCTCCCTGATGCCCGCAAATTATATATAATATCCTGGAAATCAATTTTTTTGAGAGCAAGCGAGCGAGAGAAGGAGAGCAAGTGAGAGCGTGAGAGAGAGCACGAGAGCGAGTGCGAGAGAGAGCACGAGAGCGAGTGCGAGAGAGAAAGCGTGAGTGAGAGAGCACGAGAGCGAGAGAGCATGCTAGAGAGAGCGATAGAGTGAGCGCAAGAGTGACCACGAGAGAGAGAGCGTAAGTGAAAGTGAGAGAGCGCGCTAGACAGTGAGTGCCAGAGTGACCATGAGAGAGAGAGCGAGCAGGAGAGAGAGAGGGGGAGAAGAGGGGGAGGAGAGAGGGGGGGAGAGGGGGGGAGAGAGAGAGAGAGAGAGAGAGAGAGAGAGCGCGAGTGTGGGCGTGATGGAAGAGTGTTCCAAAAAAAGAAAATATAAAACGTACATCACCCCAGACTACCCTAAAGTGTACCCCAGCCTAATAGGGGTCAAAAATAGGGACAGTGTTGCTTGCTGCACTGTTTGCAACAGTGACTTTTCTATTGCCAATGGTGGGTTAAGACTGTAAAAGACATGTTGAGGTGAGTTTAACAGGTGTCATTCGTTCATTAGCATAGCTAACGTTATTTAAACTAGCTGGCTAGCTGCTAAGGAGCTACTCTATTGCAGACATCCCACCTCTCCTGGAAGTTCCGGGAGTCTCCCGCAAATTGATGTGCTACCTCCCTGAAATGAGTTTTTGCAGGGTGGGATGTCTGCTATTATCACCGGCATGTGTTGTGAAATTTATTAACTTGGCAGCAGCAGTTCAGTGCAATACAAGATAATACAGAAATCAATCAATCAATTACAGTAAGTATATACCCTTTGTATATGTATGTATGTTGAATAGATTTAAAATAGTGCAAAACAGAAATATATTATAAAAAGTGAGATAGTGTTCCTGGTCTAATGTCCATTTAGAAATCACATGGCAGAGGGGAAGAAGCTGTTCCTGAATCACTGACTGTGTGCCTTCAGGCTTCTGTACCTTCTTCCCAACGGTAACAATGAAAAGCGGGCATGCTCTGGATGATAGGGGTCCTTAATCATGGATGTCTTGGATACTACTGAGGCTAGTACTCAAAATGGAGCTGACTGATCTTATAACTTTCTGTAGTTTCTTTCAGTCCTGTGCAGGAGCCACCCCAACCCCCATACCAGAGTGATGCAGCCTGTCAGAATACTCTCCATGGTACATCTATAGAAGTTTTCAAGTGTTTTAGTTGACAAAACAAATCTCTTCAAACTCCTAATGAAATATAGCCGCTGTCTTGCCTTCGTTTGTAGCTGCATTGTTACGGAGGGATCAGGTTTGATCCTCAAAGAACTTGACACCCAGGAACTTGAAATTGCTTACTCTCTCCACTTCTGATCCCTGTAAGAGGATGGTTTGTATTCCCTTATCTTACCCTTCCCGAAGTCCACAGTCAGCTCTAACGTCTTTTAAGCACAGCTCTTTTAAGTGCAAGTATGTTGCTGCGACACCACTCAACTAGCTGGTATATCTCGCTCCTGTACGCCCTCTCACCTCCACTGAGATTCTACCAACAAAGGTTATATCACCAGATTTATCAATGGTATTTGAGCTATATCTAGCCAGTAATGGGTACAGAGGGAGTAGAGCAGTGGGCTAAACACACATCCCTGAGGTGCGCCAGTGTTGATTTGATTGACCACTGCTGGCAGCCAAATCAAAGGTGGTGGCAAATTGCCATACAGGAGGAGGACTGAAAATCTGGCTGAATGGTGCCACAATAACCAGTCACTCAATGTCAGTGAAACCAAAGAGCTGATGATTGACTACAGGAGAGGGAACCTGAAGTCCATGAGCCAGTCTTCATCAAGGGATCGGTGGTGGAGAGGGCTAGCAACTTCACATTCCTTGACAATATCATTTCAGAGGATCTGTCCTGGCTCCAGCGTTTGACTGCCATTACAAAGGAGGCATAGCAGTGCTCCTACTTTCTTAGAAGTTTGCAAAGATTTAGCATGTCATCTAAAACAGACAAACTGCTATAGATGCTCGGTGGAGAGTATACTGACTGGTCATATCACAGCCTGGCAGGGATACACCAGTACTCTTGAATGGAAAAGCCTACAAAAAGTAGTGGATACAGCCCAGACTATCATGAGTAAAGCCTTCCCCAACACTGAGCATGTTTACAAGGAGTGCTGTCACAGGAAGGCAGCATTCATTATCGAGGATCACCAACATCCAGATCATGCTCTCTTCTCGCTGCTACCATCAGGAAGGAGGTCCAGGAGGCTAAGATCCCATACCACCAGGTTCAGGAACGGTTACATGAATATTAATGTAGTATATGGTGCCATATATATCCTTTGATAATAAATTTACTTTGAACTTTGAATTGGTGCTGCTTCCTGCACGCATATGGAACTTACCAAATTTATCAAATTCACCTTCGCTACTAACTTCCACTTTGCCCTTAAATTCACTAGGATCATTTTTGACATTTTTCACTCTTTTCTAGATCTCTCCATCTCCATCTCAGGAGCTAATCTAACCCCACCTGTACATCTTACTACCTCCCCCTCCACTCCCAAATCTTGTAAGGATGCCAAGAATTTCTCCCAACTTCTCCATCCCTGCTTTCCATTCCAGTTTTTCTGAAATGTCTTATTCTCTTTTAAGAAACGTGGCTTCCCTTCCACTGTGCTTCGTATAGTCCTTTCTCAAATCTTCTCCATTCCTCTGACCTCATCTCCCCCCAAAAAGAACAGACATGGAGATCCCCTAGTCCTCACCTTTCACTCTACTGGCCTCTGCATCCAACACATCATCAACCTTTGTCATTTCCACCAGTTGCAGTGACATTCCACCACAAGCTACATGTTCGCCTCACTATCCTTTCCACTTTTTTTTATGGACAATGCCCTATGTAAATCTGTGGTCCACTCATCTCTCCCCAGCCACCCATTTCTGGCCCCTGGCACATTTCCCTGCAACTACAGGAGGTGCAACACTTGTTCTTACACTTCCTCCCGCACCACCATCAAGGGACCTAACACCTCCTCCAGGTAAGGCAAATATTTGCAAGCACCTCCTCCAGCCTCGTTTACTATATACTCTCCTCAGCGTCAGTAACATGAAGTGGAGACCAGGCATGTACCCTTTCTGTAATGGCTCAGTTCCTAGTTTCAGACTCATTCAACCAACCTTCCCACTTCTACACCAGGCAGTTTTCCTTCAGCCTCCTTCTCCTCCCTTCCCTTCTTCATTGCTAGCATGAAGCCTAATGCAAACTAAAAGAGCAACACCTCAAATTCTGGCTGGGCCGTCTGCAACCCAATGATTGAACATTAAACTTTCCAAATTCTAGCAACCCTTCTATCCTTTGTTCCTTTCCTTCTGCCTCCCTTCTTTCCGAAACTCCCAGTTTGTCCATACCATGGTCCCACACCCAGTCTCCCATCTGCTATTGTGCTCTCCCCTAATGGTTTCTATTTTCACTCCCCTTACGGGATTACATCACTGGTCACCTTCGTCTTTCTCAGCAGCAGTCTCCTCTTCCCCTTCCTTGTCTCATCTATTTTTTTCTTGCCTCTCTCCATCTATTACACTTGTACTTTTGCTTTTTTTTACACTTGCCTCTGTAACCTCACTCTTTATCAAATTTAGTTGAGAAATTTCAGGAGGTTTCTAGTTTGTAAGCTGGGAAAGAGCACTATGACAGTTCATTTACACAGTAAATACTGGAGCAAGGATAGATAGTGGTTTGTGAAATGGTGGGGTGTGTTTATGGAGTAGTGGCAAATGAAATATTGGGCTGGAATTCCAGAAACTACAAGTGTCTGTTTTCTTGTTCAAAACATTGATACTTAGTCCAATACAAAGGCACCATTTCATACTTTCATGCTTCAGTTAATTCTATTCACATACAATTATTTCTGCTTAAATTCGACTGTACAGCCTGAAATCTGTAACTGAAAAAATCAAACTCTCTCGAAAGTTATTCACAGATCTCAAAGTACATTAAAGTGCAATTTACTTGTTGGTCAAAAGCAGTGTGATCTTAAAATACTTCCAGAATGCAGGGAATGCAACATACCTGTTGCCATGAATTTCTATTTTGGCCAGGCGTCAAAAAGTTATAACTGGTCACTATTTTGCCTAAGAACACTGAGATAGGTACCAACCTTTTCTCTCACCCTGCCTCCCCCTTTCCCTTTCTGTGAACGTATTTTATATTAACCTTGTGTTATGAATATGCAAAACCTGACTAAGTTAAAATTAACTCCTTAATTTGAAGGTATACTGGCAAAATTCATATTGGACTTTTCAAGAAAAAAAGCTAATGTCTATAAAACATCCTTGAAATGTGCTTTGAATTCTGGCTAGGGTTAATGCACATTGCATTTGATTTATGTTGACCTAAATAGACGTGAGGCCTATCAATTTAAAATGGATACAAGAAATTATGAAACAAAACAATAAAGCAGCCTGTTCTGAAGAATAACAGAGAAGTTATCTCTAGTGTAAAACAAACTGCTGGAGGAGCCCATTGGGACAGGCACCATCGATAGAGGGACATAAACACACACACACACACCCCTACCTGTACAGGAAAACTGACAGTCAACATATTGGGTCAAGATCATTCATTGGGATGAAACAGAGATTTCCAAGCCAATGCATTCCCATCATGGAGGTAAGGCCAAAAGTCTAGGAGACCCTGGATCTCAAGAGAAAGAATATAGGGAGACAGAGATGGAGATAGAGGTAAAAAAAAAATTAGGAAGATGAAGAGAGGGGCAAGGAATAGCAATAATGGGCAAGATTAAAGAAAATCCCAAAACATTTTATGAATTTTAGTAGCAAATGATAACCAAGGGAAGAGTAGGCCCATTAGGAACCAAGGTAGTTGCATGGAACCAGAAGACATCTATACTCATTATGGGAAAAGACACTATAGTTACAGATTTCAGGGAAAACAGTGGACATCTAAAACAAATTACAGCTGAAAAGGAGGT
This sequence comes from Mobula hypostoma, assembly GCF_963921235.1. NCBI lineage: Eukaryota > Metazoa > Chordata > Chondrichthyes > Myliobatiformes > Myliobatidae > Mobula > Mobula hypostoma. The sequence continues at coordinate 39,531,654 of NC_086098.1, forward strand.
ACTACATATGGTAGTGGTCTTAAAGCTAAATAAATCGCTAGGGCCTGAGGACATGTATTTCAGGTTGCAGTTGCAGATTAGAAGTAGATTGCTGGGATTCTGAAAAAGAATTCAAATATTCTGAAGCCACATGAGGTACCAGATGACTGTAGAATTGCATATAAGTTTACTTTATAAAAAGATGGCAGGAATAAATCTGTTAATTAGAAGCAAGTGACATAAGTGGTAGAGAAATTATTTGGAGAAAGTCTAAGGGACTAGATTCTGCATGTGCAGGAGTAGCAATTAATCCGGATAGCTTGCACAGCTTTGAAATGGGAATGTAGTTTAATTAACTGGGCTGAATTTTTTAAAATGGTAACTGTGTGTCAATGTAGTGCAGCTGAATTTCTCTGCCAATTTCATTAAGGCCTTTGACAATGTCCCACATGGGAGATCAGTCCAAGAGGTGAGATCCAATTATTCAATCATGAGATCCAAGCAAATCTGGTAAAGTTAATCTGAAATTGGCTTGACAGGAAGGATGATGGTTGAAGGTGTATTTGCAATAGTAAGTTAATAATCAGTGGAAAGCACAGTGATCAATGCTGGTGGCCTTAATGACTGTGGTGTAAATACAGGAGATGTGATCAGTAACTTCTCAAATGTCATAGAGATTAGTGGTGAGGAGGGTAGTCTCCAACAACAGAGCAACACTGATGAATTTAATAATTTAATCCTGAAAGCATAAATTGACAGTTTCTTAGAAGACTAATAAGGCTAGGATATACACAGACAATGAGGAACAGTGAGACCTTGGTGTACATGTCCAATGACCTCAAGAAGTATCAATTCAGATTAAACTGGTGAAGAAGGGATAATTACCTTAATTAGCTGGGACTTAGATTAGAAGAGCACGAAGGTGGTAGTGCAAAAATAGAAAACACCACTTCAAATCAGAAGACCATAACATATAGGAGCAGAAGTAGGCCATTCGGCCCATTGAACCTGCTCCGCCATTCATTCAAGGGCTGATCCAATTCTTCCAGTCATCCCTACTCCCCTGCCTTCACCCCATACCCTTTGATGCCCTGGCTAATCAAGAACCTATGTCTGCCTTAAATACATCCAATGACTTGGCCTCCACAGCCGCTCGTGGCAACAAATTCCGCAGATTTACCACCCTTTAACTAATTTCTCCGCATCTCATTTAGAAACATAGAAAACCTACAGCACAGTACAGGCCCTTCGGCCCACAAAGCTGTGTCGAACATGTTCTTTCCTGAGAAATTACCTAGGGTTACCCATAGCCCTCTATTTTTCCTGAGCTCCATATACCTGTCCGGGAGTCTCTTAAAAGACTCTATTGTATCCGCCTCCACCACCGTTGCCGGCAGCCCATTCCACGCATTCACCACTCTCTGAGTAAAAAACTTACCCCTGATATCTCCTCTGTACCTACTTCCAAGCACCTTAAAACTGTGCCCTCTTGTACTAGCCGTTTCAGCCCTGGGAAGAAGCCTCTGACTATCCACACGATCAATGCCTCTCATCATCTAAAACACCTCTATCAGGTCACCTCTCATCCTCCGTCGCTCCAAGGAAAAAAGGCCGAGTTCACTCAACCTATTCTCATAAGGCATGCACCCCAATCCAGGCAACATTCTTGTAAATCTCCTCTGCAACCTTTCTATGGTTTCCACATCATTCCTATAGTGAGGTGACCAGAACTGAGCACAGTACTCCAAATGGGATCTGACCATGGTCCTATATAGCCGCAACATTACCTCTCGGCTCCTAAACTCAATCTCACGATTGATGAAGGCCAATGCACCGTATGCTTTCTTACCTCTACTATCTCCTCCGGTTCCACACACACTTTTCCACTCTCACACTTGATTGGTTCTATTCTCTCACGTCTTATCCTCTTGCTCTTCACATACTTGTAGAATGCCTTGGGGTTTTCCTTAATCCTGTCCGCCAAGGCCTTCTCATGGCCCCTTCTGGCTCTCCCAATTTCTTTCTTGAGCTCCTTCCTGCTAGCCTTATAATCTTCTAGATCTCTATCATTACCTAGTTCTTTGAACCTTTCCTAAGCTCTTCTTTTCTTCTTGACTAGATTTACAACAGCCTTTGTACATCATGGTTCCTGTACCCTACTATCATTTCCCTGTCTCATTGGAACGTACCTATGGAGAACTCCACGCAAATATTCCCTGAACATGTGCCGCATTACTTCTGTACATTTCCCTGAGAAAATCTGTTCCCAATTTATGCTTCCAAGTTGCTGCCTGATAGCCTCATAATTCCCCTTACTCCAATTAAACACTCTCTTAACTTGTCTGTTCCTATCCCTCTCCAACACTATGGTAAAGGAGATAGAATTGTGATCACTATCTCCAAAATGCTCTCCCACTGAGAAACCTGACACCTGACCAGGTTCATTTCCCAATACCAGATCAAGTACAACCTCTCCTCTTGTAGGCTTATCTACATATTTAGAAAATAGATGTCCTTCAATCCTGAAGTCGTGCCCTATTGTCCTAGAATCCCCTACCATGAGAAAAAACTTTGCCATATCTAATCTGTTCAGGCCTTTTAACATTCGGAATGTTTCTATGAGATCCTCCCTCATTCTCCTGAACTCCAGGGAATACAGCCCAAGAGCTGCCAGATGTCCCTCATATGGTATCTCCTTCATTCCTGGAATCATTCTTGTGAATCTTCTCTGAAGCCTCTTCGATGTTAGTATATCTTTTCTAAAATAAGGAGCACAAAACTGCACATAATACTCCAAGTGTGGTCTTAAGAGTGCTTTATAGAGCCTCAACATCATAATCCTGCTCTTATATTCTATACCTCTAGAAATGAATGCCAGCATTGCATTTGCCTTCTTCAGAACCAACTCAACCTGGTGGTTAATCTTTAGGGCATCTTGCACAAGGATTCCCAAGTCCCTTTTCATCTCTGCATTTTGAATTCTCCCCCCATGGAAATAATAGTCTGCCCACTTATTTCTTCCACCAAAGTGCAGGACCATACACTTTCCAACATTGTATTTCATTTGCCACTTCTTTGCCCATTCCCCTAATTATCTCAGTCTCTCTGCAGGCTTTTTGTTTCCTCAACACAACCCACTCCTCCACCTATCTTTGTATCATTGGCAAATTTAGCCACAAATCCATTAATCCCATAGTCCAAATCATTGACATACATCGTAAAAAGCAGTGGTCCCAACACTGACCCCTGTGGAACTCCACTGGTAACTGGCAGCAAGCCAGAATAGGATCCCTTTATTCCCACTCTCTGTTTTCTGCCGGCCAGTCAATGTTCCACCCACGCTGGTAACTTCCCTGTAATTCCATGGGCTCTTATCTTGCTAAGCAGCCTCATGTGTGGCACCTTGTCAAACGCCTTCTGAAAATCCAAGTACACCATGTTTACTGCATCTCCTTTGTCTACCCTGCTTGTAATCTCCTCAAAAATTTGCCGTAGGTTTGTCAAGCAGCATTTTCCTTTCATTAAACCACGCTGGCTTTGTCCTATCCTGTCATGTGCCTCCAGGTACTCTGTAATCTTATCCCTAACAATCGATTCTACCATCTTCCCAACCACTGATGTCAGGCAAACATGTTTATACCTTCCTTTCTGATGTTTCCCAGCCTTCTTAAATAGCGACGTAACATTTGCAATTTTCCCGTCATCCGGCATAATTCCAGAATCAATTGATTCTTCAAAGATCATCGTTAATGCCTCTGCAATCTCTCCAGCTACTTCCTTCAGAACCCGTGGGTGCATTCCATCAGGTCCAGGAGATTTATCCACCCTCAGACCATTAAGCTTTCTGAGCAGCTTCTCAGCCGTAATTTTCACTGCACAAACTTCACTTCCCTGACACTCTTGAATGTCCTGTGTACCGCAGACATCTTCCACTGTGATGACTGATGCAAAATACGCATTCAGTTCCCCTGCCATCTCTCATTACAATATCTCCAGCATCATTTTGTATTGGTCATATATATCCACTTGATTCTCCTTTACCCTTTATATACTTAAAAAAGCTTTTGATAGCTTCATTGATATTAGTCGCCAGCTTCCTTTCATAATTCATCTTTTCCTTCCGAATGACCTTCTTAGTTTTCTTCTGCAAGTTTTTAAAAGCTTCCCAATCCTCTATCTTCCCATTGGCTCTGGCTTCCTTGTATGCCCTCTTTTTTTTCTTTTACTTTGGCTCTGTCTTCACTTGTCAGCCACGGTAGTGTCCTTCTTCCCTTTGAAAATTTCTTATTTGGTACTTATGCTATAATTGAAGTACCATGTGCATTCCAGTTGTCATACCATAAAGAGGATGTGATTGCACGTTTGATAAAACTGTGAGAGACATAGAAAGGATAGATAGAAAGATAAGAAATCTTTCTACTTATCAAAGCTTTTGATGGTTGGGAGGGGGGCATAGACTTGGGTTAATGGGTTGGAGACTGAGATGGAATCTGAGGAAGATTTTTTAATGTAGGTAATCCACTCTATTACCTCATCGTGAATGCTAAAAGACTGAACTTTTTTGAAAAACTTCTCACATGGGATCTTTTCAAATGCCTCTTTGAAGTTCATGTCGACGACATCCACTAGCTTGCCTTCATCAGCATTCCTGGTAACTTCTTTGAAAGACTCTGTAAGATCGGTTAGACATGACTTGCCACAGTTGGTTGGCAAAGGTTTTCAGTGATCTGTCACGTACACCATCAGAGCCCGAAGGCTCGTAAGGGTTCAATAAACTGAGTGGAAAAGCAAGTTGTACAGAGGATGTGGAGAGTCTGCAGAGGGATATAGATAGATTAAGTGAGTGGGCCAAGATCTAGCAAATGGAATACAATGTTGGTAAATATGAGATCACCCACTTTGGAAGGAATAATAGAAGAGCACATTATTTAAGTGGTGAAAGACTGCAGCATGCTGTTATGCAGAGGGACTTGGGAGTGCTTGTGCATGAATCGCAAAAGATTGACTTGCAGGTACAACAGGTTATTAAGAAGGCAAACGGAACGTTGGCTTCATTGCTAGAGGGACTGAATTCAAGAGCAGGATGGTCATGCTGCAATTATACAGGGTACTGGTGAGGCCACACCTGGTGTACTGTGTGCAGTTCTGGTCTCCATACTTGAGGAAGGATATACTGACTTTGGAGGCAGTGCAGAGGAGGTTCACCAGGTTGATTCCAGGGATGAAGCAGTTAACCTATGAAGAGAGATTGAGTCGCCTGGGACTATACTCTCTGGAGTTCAGAAGAATGAGAGGGGATCTTATAGAAATTTTGAAAGGGATAGATAAGATAGAAGTAGGAAAGTTGTTTCCATTGGTAGGTGAGACTAGAACTAGGGGACATTGCCTCAAGATTCAGGAGAGAAGATTTAGGACGGAGATGAGGAGAAACTGCTTTTCCCAGAGAGTGGTGAATCTGTGGAATTCTCTGCCCAGGGAAGCAGTTGAGGCTTCTTCACTAAATATATTTAAGATACAGTTAGATTGTTTTTTACATAGTAAGGGAATTAAGGGTTATGGAGCAAAGGCAGGTAAATAGAACTGAGTTTAAGGACAGATCAGCCATGATCTTATTGAATGGCGGGGCAGGCTCAATGGGCCGAATGGCCTACTCCTGCTCCTATTTTTATGTTCTTATGGTCACTCTCTTGAAAGGTGTTCTAACATAGGCCTCCGAGACAGAGATCACTAGGTCACTAGATGCTGCAGGGAATTGCATAGGTGTAGTTTTATTCTCTCTTTTAAAGTGTGCATAGAAGGGCTCATCTGGGAGTGAAGCATAACAGCTATTCATGATGTTAGATGTCACCTTGTAGGAAGGGATGGTCTGCAAGCCCTGCTGGAGATGCCATGCATCTGATTCCTTCTCTATCTTCAATTGGAATGGTTTTTTTCTGTTCTTTAAGTAGCTGTCTATAGGTCATACTTGGACGACTTGCTCTGGATCACCATTCTTGAATGCCCCAGGTCTAGCCCTCAGTAGACTATGAATCTCCTGGTTCATCCACGGCTTTTGGTTTGTGTCTCCAAAAGGTACACATTCATCACACAGGTCTTGATGAAGTCAGTAACAACTGTGGCGTATTCATTTACAAACCCCATTTCCAGAAAGGTTGGGATATTTTCCAAAATGCAATAAAAACAAAAATCTGTGTTATGTTAATTCACGTGAACCTTTATTTAACTGACAAAAGTACAAAGAAAAGATTTTCAATAGTTCTACTGACCAACTTAATTGTATTTTGTAAACATACACAAATTTAGAATTTGATGGCTGCAACACACTCAACAAAAGTTGGGACAGAGGCATGTTTACCATTGTTTACCATCAACTTTCCTTTTAATAACACTTTTTAATCATTTTGGAACTGAGGATACTAATTGTAGTAGATTTGCAATTGGAAATTCTGTCCATTCTTGCTTGATATAAGACTTCAGCTGCTCAACAGTCCATGGGCTCCGTTGTCTGATTCTCCTCATGATGCTCCATACATTTTCAATAGGAGATAGATCTGGACTGGCAGCAGGCCAGTCAAGCACACACACTCTGTGTCTACAAAGCCACGCTGTTGTAGCCCGTGCAGAATGTGGTCTGGCATTGTCCTGCTGAAATAAGCATGGATGTCCCGGGAACAGACGTCGCCTTGATGGCAACATATGTCTCTTTAAAGTCCTAATATACGCCTCAGAGTCAATGGTACCTTCACATACGTGCAACTCACCCATGCCGTGGGCACTGATGCACTCCCATACCATCACAGATGCTGGCTTTTGCACCTTCGCTGATAACAATCTGGATGGTCGTTTTCATCTTTGGCACGGAGAACTCAACGCCCGTTTTTTCCGAAAACTAGCTGAAATGTGGACTCATCTGACCACAGCACACGGTTCCACAGTCTTTCGGTCCATCTGGGATGAGCTCGGTCCCAGAGAACTCGCCGGCGTTTCTGCATAGAGTTGATGTATGGCTTCCTCCTTGCATAATACAGTTTCAAGTTGCATTTCTGGATGCAGCGACAGACTGTGTTGAGTGACAATGGTTTTCCGAAGTACTCCCGAGCCCAGGTGGCTATAATTGTCACTGTAGCATGATGGTTTCTTAGGCAATGCCGCCTGAGGGCCCGAAGATCACGCGCATTCAACAGTGATTTCCGACCTTGCCCTTTACGTACTGAGATGTCTCTGAATTCTCTGAATCTTTTCACAATATTATATACAGTAGATGTTGAAAGACCTAAATTCTCTGCAATCTTACATTGAGAAATGTTCCTTTTGAACTGATACTTGAATATTCTGTTCACTCTTGAATCTTATTTTAACGCTGTCCCAACTTTTGTTGAGTGTGTTGCAGCCATCAAATTCTAAATTTGTGTATGTTTACAAAATACAATTAAGTTGGTCTGTAAAACCATTGAAAATCTTTTCTTTGTACTTTTGTCAGTTAAATAAAGGTTCATGTGAATTAACATATCACAGATTTTTGTTTTTATTGCATTTTGGAAAATATCCCAACTTTTCTGGAAATGGGGTTTGTAGATTCAAAGATTCATCCCTGAATATTGTCCAGTGTACTGACTCAAAGCAGTCCGGTAGGTGCTCCTCCACCTCCCTTGACTAGATCTTCGTGATCCTCATCACTTGTGCTGTGGTCTTTACTCTCTGCCTATGCACACTTACCAAAGTGTGGGTGTGGGCTGGCATGGTAAGCAGTCTTGATGGTGGTGTAACAGTGGTCAAGGTTGTTAACTCCTTTGGCTTCACAGGTGATATGTCGGTGGTAGTTGATCAGAAACTTCTTCAAGCTGGCCTGTTTGAGATCACTCACTTGTAGTTATCAGGGTGCACTGTTTTGTGGCTGCTGATCATGGCACTATGCTGCTCTAATACCTGCCTGATATTGGCCAGGATGATAGTGGAAAACTCCCTCAGTAGATAAAATGGATGACATTTGACCTCTGAATGTTCCAGGTCACATGAGCAGACTGAAACAGCACCATTACATCTGTGCACATTGATGAGTTAATTATGAAGAACACACCACCTCCTCTATCTTTAAAAGACTCAACTGTCTTGTCTTTGTGGTGGATGGTGAAGCCCTCTGGCTGCAGGTAGACAGGATAGAGTAAAATGCATTTAGCTTGCGACTTCATCAGTCAGGGCATTGAGAATAGGAGTTGGGACATTATGTTGCAGTGTGTAAGTTGTTGAAGAGGCCACACTGGGAATACTGTATACAGTTCCAGTCACCCTGTTGTAGGAATGATGTGGTTTAACTGGAAAGAGTGCAGAAAAGATTTACAAAGAAGCTGTCAGGACTTAGAGACCTGGGTTATAGGAATAAGTTGGCCAGGCTGGTCTTTATTCCTTGAGGTGTAGGAGAATGAGAGGTGCCCTTGTACAGGTTTATAAAATCATGAGATACTTTTCCCAGGTTAGAGGAGTCTAAAACTAGCAGGCATTGATTTAATGCAAAGTTTGAAAATGGACTTGGGTGTGGCTTTTTCACACAGAGGGTAGTTGTGTATGGAATGAGCTGCCAGAGGTTTTGATTGAGACAGGTACAATTTAAGAAACACATAGATAGGCACAAAGGTATCAGGGTTGGACACAGGAAATCGAAACGAGATGGATGGGCACAATGGTTGCCATGGACTTGCTGGGTGGGAAAGGGCCTACATCTATGTTGTATTGCTCCATGACTCCATTGATCACTCTGCCTTCAATACCATAAATCCAAGCAAATTCAACTCCAAACTCCTAGACCTGAGACTCAACATTTCCATTTGCAACTAGATCCTCGATTACCTAACCAGCAGACTGTGATCAGTAAGGGTAGGTAGCTACACCTCCACCACGATTATCCTCAACACTGGTGCCCAAAAGTTTCGGCCCTCACTCTGCTCCCTGTGCGCTCATAAACTGCACAGCCAGATTCTGCTCTGACTCCATTTACAATTTTGCTGATGATACCACCATAGTGGGCTTAATCTCAAATAATGTTGAGTTGTAGTACAGGAAGAAGGTAAAGGGACTAGTGACATAGTGCCATGACAACATCCTTTTCCTCAATGTCAGCGAAAAAGAAAGCTGTGCTGGAGATGGTTGTGAGCTTCAAGTTTTTAGGTGTAAACATCACCGATGGATTGTTCCGGTTCAACCACACAGATACCATGACCAAGGACACATACCAGCACCTCTTCTTTCTCAGAAGGCCAAGTAACCTGGCATGTCCACACTGACTCCCACCAACTTTTATAGATGCACCATAGAAAACATCTTACCTGTACGCACCATGGCAACTACTTTGCCCAAGACCTCACAAAACTATAGAGATTTGCGGACACAGTTCAGATCACAAAAAACAATCACCCCTTCAATTAACCTTCTTGTTGCCTTAGTAAAGTAGCCAACAACGATCCCACATACCTCAAACATTCTTTCTTCTCTCCCCTCCGATTGGGCAACAAATACAAAAGCCTAAAAGCACGTACCACTGGGCACAAGGACGGCTTATCTTCCACTGTTAGAAAACTACTGAAAGAACCTCTTCAACAAATTGGATAGATTTAATCTTATCATCTACCTCGCCTTATCCCTGCATCTTATTGTCTGCCTGCACTGCACTTTCTCTGTAATGGAAACATTATATTCTGCATTCTGTTATTGTTTTTCTCCTGTATTACCTTGATGTATTGATGTGAAGTGATCTGTATGGATGGCATGTAAAACAAAGTTTTCACTGTATCTCTTGGTCCATGTGACAATAAGAGGCCCACAGATGAAGCATCTTGAGTAAAACAGAATGGCCTTGGTGCAGGTGCACATGGTGCTCACAGTTAAATCAAAATTGTAGATAGAATAGCAAAGATTCTATCTGGAACAAATAGGAAAGAATGTATTGACTGTAGCACTTAATAAATACAGTAACCAATATGTCAAATTAGTTTATATTCACTACTTGTTCTTAAACACTTGTTTGGTATGCCTCAATAATCATCTCCAAGTTGTGAAAAATTAATGTCACACAATGTGCTGGAGGAGCCCAGCGGGTCGGGCGGTATCTATGGATGGCAATAAGGAGTCGACATTTTGGTCCAAGAACCTTCATCAAGACTGATGGGAGGGTCTTGGCCTAAAACTTTAACTGTTTATTCCCATCCATAGATGATGCCTGACCTGCTGAGTTCCTCCAGCACATTGTGCATTGCTCTAGATTTCCAGCATCTGTAGCACCTCATGTCAAAAATTGATATCAACAGTTTTCAAAAATAGAAAGACTTGTTTTATACAAAGCAGTGAAGCTTTAATTACAGTAATACCAATAACTCTATATACTGCTCCAACTATAGATTTAGGAGAATGCGTCCAAACATTATTTCCCATAGTGTTTGGTTCACTCCAAGTAGAGCAAAAAGCAATTGCTGGGCGGGATACAGCAAAGGCACTGGAGCACTGGAAGGGATTTATGAAAGGTTGCACTGTCCAAATATCGAGATATTCCTAAACTGATAAATTTCAGCCAGAGAAATCTCTTCCCAAGCATCCACCAAGAAATGGGAGTAATCAACAGAACCAATGAGAGGTGATACTTAACTAAATGGCAGATCACTGGCATTTAATTCTAATGTTACAATAGTTCTCAAAAACCCACAGCTCAAGGAATGCAGCAGTTTAAGAAGGCAGTTCACACCTTCTCAAGGAGACCTAGAGGTGATAATTAAATGTTGTCCATGTGCCTTGAATGTACATTAAAAAAAATCATAAGCACCTCATAGGCTGCAAAGTACCTTGGAACAATTAGATAAATACTAAAAGGAAAAAAAAAGTAAGGTGATGGAGATGGAGCATGATAGTGAGGTGAGTTGATTCGTGCTGATGTTGAATCAGCATAAGTGTGATCAACAGAGGGATAAATGGCTTCATTCTGTGCTTTATTTCCCATCACAAATCCTCCAAATTCACTGGAAGGACAAGTAAGCCAATGTCAGTGTGGACCTCCAGGCCAACATTCCCAGAATTGAGACTCTAGTTAGACTCAGTAACCTACTTTGGGCAGGCCATTTCAGTGCACGTCCAACACCAAACTTCCAAACTGGATGCTTTATTCTGGTTGTTTTCAAGGGAAGAGATTATCAGGAAACCAAGGAAAAGATTCAAGGATGTACTCAAATCTTCTGTAAGGAAGGGCAACATCACCAGGAATCTCTGGTCTGTAACCACTCAAAGTGGAGGAGGAGTGTTTGGTGTGGTATTGCGAACTTCCAGTACATAGGAGTACACAGAAACTCTAGTGGTAAAAGGAGTGCACCATCTCACAAACTATCCACCAAACTGCTCTGTAGATGATTAGCTGTCTCATCTGTGGAAATGTATGCAGGTCCCACACTGGCATTATCAGCTTTCTCAAAATCCACAAGATCTGAGTGGAATCACGTTATCCTCAATCCCGAGGTACAGTTTAAGAAGAAAATCTTTCTACGATTCAATGACTGCAAAAAGTGTTTTCTAAATGCAATCTTTGTTCTTACAGTTGGGATGTTGCCAGAACCACAGTGCTCCAGGCTTCACCTACCACTTTGATACAGACATGAATGCAGGAACTAAACTATCAAGTGCATATCTCAGACAACATTCCACCATATTTGGCAGCAAGGAATCTTAGCAGAACTGCAGGTGATATGCTAGTGATTGCTGCCCCTAGATATCTCTTCAGGGAAATCATCTTGAGCTGTTTCAATGGCATGTCATCCATCACAAGTTCAAGAGTCAATAATTCATGTTGGAACTAAATTGCAGCTCTTCCAATATCAAACCTTACAGATCAGACATGAATATGTCATTTAGCATTAGAAGTTTGTAATTTCACTTATACTTCAGGTGTTAAATGATTTACTCCAACTCCTTTGCCAATTTAAATCAAAACCAGTATAGTAATTATACTTGAATAAAACTACATTGAAGCAGTAGACTTTTCAATTGTTCATGCCTGCTCCACCATTCAGTAACATTGTGGAAGATCTTTTACTGCAGCACCATGTTCCTGCACTTTACCCCATTATTCTCTTAATATTTTAAAAAATGTTGATCTCTGACTTGAATAGCCAGAGGATGATGAATCTATGGAATTCATTGCCACAGATGGCTGTGAAGGCCAAGTTATTAGATATATTTAAAGCTGAGGTTGATAGGTTCCTGATTAGTAAGGACATCAAAAGTTATGGGGAGAAGGCAGGAGAAATGGGTGAGAGGGATAATAAATCAGCCACGATTGAATGGCAGAGCAGACTAATTCTGCTCCTCTGTCTAATAGTCTAATGTAATAAGCTCAGGGAGCAGTGAGTCATTGTTTGAGGGTATGCAGTGTAGTAGTCATTCATTCCATTAATATAAACAAGAAACAGAATTCAGACTACTTCCAAATGTCATATATAAACAGTAATTCCACTGAGTCTCCCCTGTGTATTGACTTGTGCAAGTAACAACTTGATGCATCTATGGTTCTGGACTCTGAGTAGCGGTTTGACCCACAATGCTCAGCATTCTTGGGTAGAGAAGTTCAAAGGTTCACTATGCCTGGATAAAATAATTTCTTCTCATCTGTACCCAGAATAGTCCACCAGGACTTTAAAAATACTGCGATGAGATCTTTTCTCTCAACCTGAATGGACAAAAAAAATAAGACGCAAACAAGAGGAATTCTGCAGATGCTGGAAATTCAAGCAACACACATCAAAGTTGCTGGTGAATGCAGCAGGCCAGGCAGCACCTCTAGGAAGAGGTACAGTCGACGTTTCAGGCCGAGATCCTTCGTCAGGACTAACTGAAGGAAGAGTTAGTAAGAGATTTGAAAGTGGGAGGGGTAGGGGGAGATCCAAAATGACAGGAGGGGGAGGGATGGAGCCAAGAGCTGGACAGGTGATTGGCAAAGGTGATATGAGAGGATCATGGGACAGAAGGCCCAGGGAGAAGGGAGAGTGGGCAGGGGGAACCCAGAGGATGGGCAAGGGGTATAGTCAGAGGGACAAAAGGAGAGTGAGAGAAAGAATGTGTGTATAAAAATAAATAACAGATGGGGTACGAGGGGGAGGTGGGGCATTAGCGGAAGTTAGAGAAGTCAATATTCATGCCATCAGGTTGGAGGCTACCCAGACGGAATATAAGGTGTTGTTCCTCCAACCTGAGTGTGGCTTCATCTTTACAGTAGAGGAGGCCGTGGATAGACTGTCAGAATGGGAATTAAAATGTGTGCCACTGGGAGATTCTGCTTTCTCTGGCAGACAGAGCGTAGGTGTTCAGCAAAACGGTTTCCCAGTCTGCGTCGGGTCTCGCCAATATATAGAAGGCCACATTGGGAGCACCGGACGCAGTATATCACCCCAGCCGACTCACAGGTGAAGTGTCGCCTCACCTGGAAGGACTGTCTGGGGCCCTGAATGGTGGTAAGGGAGGAAGTGTAAGGGCATGTGTAGCACTTGTTCCGCTTACAAGGATAAGTGCCAGGAGGGAGATCAGTGGGGAGGGATGGGGGGGACGAATGGACAAGGGAGTCGCGTAGGGAGTGATCCCTGCGGAAAGCAGAGAGAGGTGGGGAGGGAAAGATGTGCTTAGTGGTGGGATCCCGTTGGAGGTGGCGGAAGTTACGGAGAATAATATGTTGGACCCGGAGGCTGGTGGGGTGGTAGGTGAGGACCAGGGGAACCCTATTCCTAGTGGGGTGGCGGGAGGATGGAGTGAGAGCAGATGTGCGTGAAATGGGGGAGATGTGTTTGAGAGCAGAGTTGATAGTGGAGGAAGGGAAGCCCCTTTCTTTAAAAAAGGAAGACATCTCCCTCGTCCTAGAATGAGAAGCCTCATCCTGAGAGCAGATGCGGCGGAGACGGAAGAACTTCAAGAAGGGGATGGCGTTTTTGCAAGAGACAGGGTGAGAAGAGGAATAGTCCAGATAGCTGTGAGAGTCAGTAGGCTTATAGTAGACATCAATGGATAAGCTGTCTCCAGAGATAGAGATAGAAAGATCTAGAAAGGGGAGGGAGGTGTCGGAAATGGACCAGGTAAACTTGAGGGCAGGGTGAAAGTTGGAGGCAGTATGATGCAGCAGGGAGAGATTAGTAAAATCCTTTGTCTTGTGAAGGTTGAGCCCAAGCTTTAACATACTTCAATGAGTGTTGACGCCAGCTTACAACTCAGCTTCTGAATGAGCACAAGCTCAGGTGCTGTCTACATACACGTCTGTCAAGTTGAATTTTTTGCCATGTGCCTAAGAATGGTGAGGTACGGGTTCAATGAAAAGCTTGCTTGCAGCGGAATCACAGGCAGGCGGGTTCAGACAACACACGAAGTTATCCAAGACAGTGTAGTGAGATGGAAAGGGCCGTGCAATAACAAGATATCAGGCAAAAATAGGACAAGCAGTGCAGGGGGTGGTCCATTGCTCAGGTAGGATTAGGGTTGTGCAGGTTGGTTCAAGTACCTGATGGATGTAGGAAAATAACTGCTTTGGAACTTGGTTGTGTATGACTTCAGGCTTCCGGACCTCTTGCTTGATGGAAGCAGCAAGAAAAAGGCATGACCCCAATGGTGGGGATCCTTGATGATAGATGCTGCCTTCTTGAAGCTGTGCCTCATGTAGATGCTGTCACGTAGATGTAGAGGGCTATACCTGTGACAGATTAGGCTGTGCCCACTACTCTGCAGATTCTTTTATTTCTGTGCATTGGATTTGGCCATAATGTAACCAGTCAGGATACTTACAACAGTGCACCTGCAGAAGTTTGTCAGTGTATTTGGTGACATGCCAAATCTCCAAAAGAAAGCAAAGGTACTGGCACACCTTCTTCATGATTGCAAACGTGTGCTGGACAAATCATTCAAGATGTTAATGCCCAGGAATTTCAAGCTGCCTACCCTCTTCACCAATGAGGACTGGCATGTTATGACTTGTCCTTTCTGTAGTTTGTTGAATCTGCAGCTATTGTAAGTTGAACAGCTTTTCATAAATTATAAAGATTATTTTGGGGATCATCTCTTGGGAAAAGCAAACATTGAAGATGAAATTGACTACCAGCTTTAATGTGCCAGAACAGCTTCTGGTCAATTGAGGAAAAGGATACTTGAAGATCGAGATCTTTGAACCAATTTTGATCATCTGTTGGTGAGTAGTGACACATCCTATATACTTCTGAGACACTGAATATCTACAAAAAGCATTTCATGGCATGGGGAAAATACTACCAATGCTGTGTCTGCAAAATCCTTCAAACTGAATAATAGAGATGTGCAGAACAGGAAGTGATCCATCACTTTCATGCAGACCTATTTGTCAAGCTACTACAATCCTATTTGTTCGCATTAGGTCCTTGCCTTCTTGATTTTGCCTACTTAAGTGCATGTCTAAATGTCCTCAAAGACATAGTGATTATATTTTGCTACCTCCTCTGGCAGCAAATTCCAGATTTCAATTACTTTCTGTATTAAACTTTTCTCTTAAAATCCTTTTCCTTTCAGATTAAACTTATGTCTTCTTGCTTTTGATATCCTTAACATCTGGAAGAAAAAAAAACTGACTATCTGCCCTATCTATATCTCTGTTAGGTCAACCCTTTATGCCTTGCACAACTGAGAAAACCAGCCCAGTCTATTCAATACCTGCCCATTATTAACATTCTCCAATCTACACAATACCCTGGTACTTTCTTCAGTGCAACTACATCCTTTCTGTAAGTGCAGACAATATTCTAAATTTGGTCTAACTAGTGTTTTGTAAAAAGCAACATCCCAAATTTTATACTCAATGCCCTTACTGACAAAATTCATGCATGCCATATGCCTCCTTCACTGTCCTATCTACTTGTGTTGCAACTTATCGGGAACCATGGATTTGAACCCTAAGGTCCCTTTGTACATCAACCTCTGCTCATTTACCCCTCTTTGACTTCCCAAAATGCAAAAAAACCTTGTCAGGATTAAATTCCATTTGTCAACTCCATCTATCTTTCCATCTGATCAGACCTTGGTCAAACCTTCCTGACTATCCATAATGTAAATGGCTGGAATAGAATAAAAATACAGAATACATGAGAGCCTTAAAGCAATCTCATGATATCTGCTTTTTACACAGTTCACAGCTAAAATAAATGTAATCTCTGTCACTCACTGAAATTAGGACAGCTCAAGTTTCATTACCTAGAGTGGTTTAAATGAAGTAGAACATGCCAAAAGTGGTTCTTTTAAGCTAAAAACTTAAGTTTGGAAGACTGATTTCCTTGATAAACCTGCTGCAGAGTTCATAGAAATTCCTAAATATCATATAAAAAGACTTCACCTCAATGGTGGAATTTCCATTAACACAAGAATCAGGAAAAAGGCTTCAATATTCCATACTCCTTGCACCATCATTACAAATCTGTTATGTGTTTACTACACTTATAAAGCCAGCCCTAAATCCAAACATCTTTTAATCTATGTAATCTGCATTTTTCTGACTGGAAAGTTTCATCCAATTGCTCACAATCCAACTATTTAATATCAAATGTTGTATAACCAAAGAAAAGGCAAGAAGAATCTCTGAATTTGTTTTAATTAAGCTTTGTAATCATGATAAATCCCTTGACTACTTGCAATTCATTAAAAAAGAAAACTTAAGACAATAATTTACAATTGATGTAAGGAATAGATTTCAAAGTCTAGAAATAGAATCTGTTGAAGATGATAGCAATCATGTAGAAATGAAATTTAACTCTCTAAAGGATGCCTTGGTAGAGTCAACAAAGTCGGTGATTCCTAAAAAAGAAAAAAGCACAAAGAATAAATGGATGACAGATGAAATCAAAAATCTAATGGAAGAAAGGAGATGGAAGAAAGCAAATCCTATAGAATACAAGTCCTTAGATAAAAAAGTTAAAAGCTTATGTCAAAAAGCCAAAGAAGAATGGTTAAGCCAGGAATATGAGCAAATAGAAAGAATCCCTATTACTGATCCAAAAAGGTTACATCAAAAAATCAAGAATATCACTGGTAAAAAGCTCCTCTGTTCTTCAGTTGGATGTTTGAAAGCAAAGGACGGTACCAGTAGCATGGAAAAAGATGATATTATGAACAGATGGTCTGAGTATATTCAGGAATTGTTTGAAGACGATCGAGGTGAAAAACCAGGAATTAAGAAAAACATTGAAGGTCCAAGTATTTTAAAATCTGAAGTTCGTAATGCAATAAATAAGATGAAGAAAAGAAAGGCAGCAGGTCCTGATGAATTACTAATAGAACAAATTATTGCCCTTGAAGATTATGGAATTGAAAAACTTACTGATTTAATCAATGACATTTATCAGACTGGAATAATACCAGAAGTGATGAAAAATCAGTATTTATCACTCTTCCCAAGAAACCTGGAGCAACAGAAGGTAAATTACATAGGACTATAAGTTGAATGAGTCATATCACCAAGATACTTCTGAGAATTTTGATGACAAGAGCTAAAAGTAAGATACAAGCTGAAATAGGTGAAGAACAATGTGGTTTTGTGAAAGACAAAGGTACAAAAAACGCAATAAGGATACTATCAGAATGAGCTATTCAAGTGCAAAAAGACTTGTTTGTTGTATTGACTACACAAAAGCATTTGATAAAGTGAAGCACAACAAGTTATTTGAAATATTACAGAAAACTAGATCTAGATTCGAAAGACCTCCGCCTAATCAGAAATCTGTACTGGGAACAAACTGCCGCTGTAAGAATAGATGGAGAAGTGAGTCAGTTTATGAAAGTCAAGAGAGGCGTTAGACAAGGGTGTGTTTTCTCCCCTGATTTATTTAATGTGTACAGTGAAACAGTATTACAAAAAAAAGAGACATCTTGGGAATCAAAGTTGGTGGTGAAAACATCAAAAATTTCAGATATGCAGATGACACTACAAATACAGAGGAAGAACTACAAAACTTAATGGATATAGATGTTGAAGAAAGTGCAATAATGGGTCTATCTATCAATTGCAAAAAGACAGAATGTATGGTGATATCCAGAAAGAAGGAGAATCCTATCTGCAGGCTGAGAATAAATGGGGAAGACATAAAACAAGTACAGACTTTTGCTACTTAGGAAGTTGGGTGACATCAGATGGCAGGTGCGACATGGACATCTAAAGAAGAATAGGAATGGCAAAATACACCTTTACGAGAATGAGGAGTGTACAGACCAATACTAAACTAGGCATGAAAACCCGCCTCAGAGTACTGGAATGTAACATTTATCCAGTTATGTTATATGTCTCAGAATGTTGGACAATATCCAGTAACATGAGGAAACGAATTGAAGCAGCAGAGATGTGGTTTTTGAGGAGGATGCAAAGAATATCATGGACGAAACGAATATCTAACAAGAATGTCATGAACAGAGCAAACACAAAAAGAGAAATAATGTATGTGCTCATGAAAAGGCAACGTAACTTCATTGGACATGTGATTAGGAATGAGGAGTTAGAATGCACAGTAATTATGGGAAAGATTGAAGGGAAGAAAGCAAGAGGAAGACAAAGACAAATGATGATGGAGACAGCAGCCAGAGAACTGGAAATAAATACCAATGAATTGATCCACTTGACCCGAAACAGGAGTGTGTGGACCCTGGCAGTCAAAGCTCACGGCACCAGATGATGATGATGATGAATCATGATAAATTTTACATCACATTAGAACTTTCCCAATTTTGTTATCTGTCTTAACTAAGTATGTTTTCATTTTGTGTTGCTGTTCTGTCTATGTATCTGTGAAATGTTTGGGAATTTCATTTCAGAAGTCTTCAAAAAAACACATTTCATTTATCTTAATACATCAATCTATTCCTTTTAAGCAGTGTGAGAAGAATTTTGTTTTTCCTCGGTCAATGGCCCACCTATAAGTCTTCTAGAAATTGGTTTCTTAGCAGCGTTGTATATTAGTCATGAAAGCTAATTCCATGGAAAAAGAATTCCTTATAAACAAAAGATTAAAAAAAATCTTTAATTTCTTGGCCCCTTTGCTTAAATATGACTTTCTAATATTTTAACTCTCTACTTTTTTACCTATAAGTAATTGTTGATATCCAAAGATAAAAAAAATTAAATGTAAGTGTTAACAGCAATGTGTATCCTACACTCTAGCAGATTATTTTATTACATTAGTCCACGAATGACGTTCCTGAAGATGAGGTTTAATTTTAACTCCTGGTATATGTTTAGGTCAGCCACAAAAATTAATCTGCACTTCAGCAGCTTTCCCAACTGACTAGTTGAAAAATCACCTACTTTTGGAAAACAATTTGTTTCAAGTGGAACAACTCTATTTAAAGTAACAATGCAGGAAATAAACACCACACCTGCTGAAAGTGAGCAATATAAACAGACTATCTGGGACAAATAATATGGTATTTTTATTCTCCTCTCGATCACTCAGTATCCTACAATAACAAAAAGTAATTTGAACATCAGGAAAAAAGCTTTTTTCCCATTTATTTACTGGGCCTTGAATTGAGATAGTTTTAGCATCATCACCAATATCTAATTTTAACTTATCTTAACATAAATTGTGAGTTCTAGTCTCAGATGCAAAAACTGGATAATTTTTTCATCATTATTATTCACAGAAAGATGGCATTTTCATTAATAATGAGTCATCTTGCATTTTCTAGTAACACATAGATACTTATTGTTGATTTTTTTCAAGATTCTAGAAGGTAGAAACCATAGCAACAAAACTTCATAAACACAAGAAGTTCTCCAGATGCTGGAAATCCAGAGCACCACACAAAATTCTGGAGGAACTCAGCAGGTCAGACAGTATCTATGGAAATTATGTTGATGTTTTGTCTCAAAACCCTTAATCAGGACCGTTGATTATTCATTCATTTCCTGAGATGTTGCCTGACCTGCTGAGTTCCTCCAGCATTTTGTGTGTGTTACAACAAAACTTCTGCTGATTAGTCAGAAATTCTGTTTTCCTAATGTCATTTGTATATATTATCAAATCCTATTATGATAATTCTGGGAATAGCATTACATTGCACTAATTATATCATACCCTTAATCTAAACCAACCTGAGTCCATCCAAGTCCAGGGATAGAAGACAGAACAAAATCTAAATCATTACTGCTAATCATCACTCTGATTTAACTTAAATTCAATTTACAGGAAATGTCACAGGTTGGTTTTCTTAAACATCCTTTCCCCTTACTTTATCATAGCCTTTCAAAGATTGGCAACTCTTAACTGAAAAAAAAATGGTCTTAGGTTTACTCCAGTAATCATACTGGAAATCATCAATGCTCTCTGATTGTTATTTTTGTCGTAAATAATTATGAACATTTGGCATCTCAAAACATGATTACTGCTCTGTTCAAAAATCAAACAAATATAAAAATGTTTGTATATCTTCATTCAATTAGCAAATTGTTTATGGCATTGTCAAAGAAAATGATTACTTGGAATTGTTGAATTCATTGCAATGTGGAACCTAAGGAAAGCGGCTGCCAGCTTTAAGCACTCACTACGGCAAATTTAGAGTTTATTGTTGGTTACTTCCTTTTCAGCAGCTAATGAGCTGTTCCTCAGTGACGTCATTCACACATCTATGGCAGCTCCATTTCTCTGTCTACCTTTACCATAATACCAGTCTGCTGGTTTGACATCCAGGCACAGATGAGCCAAATATCCCACCCATTAAATAAAAAAACTATCAATTATGAATCGGACAATCCCTTTCAAAACCAGTGTCATAAACTGAACATGTCTGCAACTTTCAGAATATGGCCTTAAGCTAATGGGCAACCATATATTCATTTCATGCTAGCCTGCTTACTTCAACATTTTTTGCTGCTGCACTGACATCAGCTATCCATCACTGGAACTAACATTTGCTATTAGTTTGTTCCTAGACTTAGGTCAGAGGCCCAACCTCAGCTACAAATAAAAGGACGGTAGGCTGAAGAGGTAAGGGGATTAAGTATGTAAAGCATCAAAAGGCAGGATCAAACGAAGCACAGGATGAGAATCAACAAGCCAGAAAGGAACTAATAAAGGGAATTTGAAAAGCCAGGAGGAGACATGAAAAGCCCTTGGCAAATAAGATTAAGGTGAATCCCAAGGCATTCTATACATTCTTAGGCATCCGTTAGTCTTGTGAGACCATAGATCTGCACCTGGAAAGTCTTCACTCTCCAGGGCGCAGGCCTGGGCAAAGTTGTATGGAAGACCGGCAGTTGCCCGTGCTGCAAGTCTCCCCTCTCCACGACACCGATGTTGTCCAAGGGAAGGGCATTAGGACCCAAACAGCTTGGCACCAGTGTCGTCGCAGAGCAATGTGTGATTAAGTGCCTTGCTCAAGGACACAACACGTTGCCTCGGCTGGGGCTTGAACTCATGACCTTCAGATTGCTAGTCGAACGCCTTAACCACTTGGCCATGTGCCCACACTATACATACATCAAGAGTAAAATGATAAGTAGGGAGCAAGTAGAACCACTTAAAGATAAAGGAGGGAACATTTGACAGGATGCAGAGAATGTGAGTGAGGTATTTAGTAAGTATTTTGCTTCAGTATTTACCAAGGGAACAAGATAAGGAAGACCAGGAGATCAGTACAGAGTGCATAAATACATTTTAGCATTTAGAGGTCAAGGAGGAGGACCTGTTGGGCCTCCTGAGGAGTATTAAGCAGCCAAGTCCCCAGGGCCTGATGGGAATTACCCCAGGATATATAAGGAGACAAGAGATAGGATTGCTGGGTCCTTGACCAGTACCTTTGTGTCCTCTCTGGCCACAGACGAGGTCCTAGAGAACCGGCGACTGGCTCATATTGTTCCTTTATTTAAGAAAGGAACAAGGGAAACATAGAAACATAGAAAATAGGTGCAGGAGTAGGCCATTCGGCCCTTCGAGCCTGCACCGCCATTTATTATGATCATGGCTGATCATCCAACTCAGAACCCAGCCTTCCCTCCATACCCCCTGACCCCTGTAGCCACAAGGGCCATATCTAACTTCCTTTTAAACATAGCTAATGAACTGGCCTCAACAGTTTGCTGTGGCAGAGAATTCCACAGATTCACCACTCTCTGTGTGAAGAAGTTTTTCCTAACCTCGGTCCTAAAAGGCTTCCCCTCTATCCTCAAACTGTGACCCCTCGTTCTAGACCTCCCCAACATCGGGAACAATCTTCCCGCATCTAGCCTGTCCAATCCCTTTAGGATCTTATACGTTTCAATCAGATCCCCCCTCAATCTTCTAAATTCCAACGAGTACAAGCCCAGTTCATCCAGTCTTTCTTCATATGAAAGACCTGCCATCCCAGGAATCAATCTGGTGAACCTTCTTTGTACTCCCTCTATGGCAAAGATGTCTTTCCTCAGATTAGGGGACCAAAACTGCACACAATACTCCAGGTGTGGTCTCACCAAGGCCTTGTACAACTGCAGTAGTACCTCCCTGCTCCTGTACTCGAATCCTCTCGCTATAAATGCCAGCATACCGTTCGCCTTTTTCACCGCCTGCTGTACCTGCATGCCCACTTTCAATGACTGGTGTATAATGACACCCAGGTCTCGTTGCACCTCCCCTTTTCCTAATCGGCCACCATTCAGATAATAATCTGTTTTCCTATTTTTGCCACCAAAGTGGATAACTTCACATTTATCCACATTAAATTGCATCTGCCATGAGTTTGCCCACTCACCCAACCTATCCAAGTCACCCTGCATCCTCTTAGCATCCTCCTCACTGCTAACACTGCCACCCAGCTTTGTGTCATCCGCAAACTTGGAGATGCTGCATTTAATTCCCTCATCCAAGTCATTAATATATATTGTAAACAACTGGGGTCCCAGCACTGAGCCTTGCGGTACCCCACTAGTCACCGCCTGCCATTCTGAAAAGGTCCCGTTTATTCCCACTCTTTGCTTCCTGTCTGCTAACCAATTCTCCACCCACACCAATACCTTACCCCCAATACCGTGTGCTTTAAGTTTGCACACTAATCTCCTATGTGGGACCTTGTCAAAAGCCTTTTGAAAATCCAAATATACCACATCCACTGGTTCTCCCCTATCCACTCTACTAGTTACATCCTCAAAAAATTCTATGAGATTCGTCAGACATGATTTTCCTTTCACAAATCCATGCTGACTTTGTCCGATCATTTCACCGCTTTCCAAATGTGCTGTTATCACATCCTTGAAAGTCCTGGAAATGATAGACGGCTGAGTCTTACATCAGTTGTAGGGAAATTGCTGGAAAACATTCTTCGGGATAAGCTATATGAGCATTTGGAAACCCATGGCCTTATTCGGGAGAGCCAGCATGGCTTTGTGTGTGGCAGGTCGTGCCTTACCAACTTGACTCAGTTTTTTGACAAGGTGATGAGAGAGATTGATGAGGGTAGGGCAGTGGATGTTGTCTACATAGATTTTAGTAAGGCGTTTGACAAAGTCCCTCATGGGAAGCTAATCCAGAAGATTAAGATGCATGGGATCTGTGGCAAATAGGCTGTTTGTATTCAGAACTGACTTGTACATAGAAGACAGGGGGTAGTGGTTGAAGGGACTTATTTGAGCTGTAGGTCTGTAATTAGTGGAGGTCCACAGGAATATATGCTGGGACCTCTGCTGTTTGAGATGTATATAAATGACCTGGATGAAAATGTAGATGGTGCGTTAGTAAGTTTGCAGATGATACCAAGATCGGTAGAGTTGTGGATAGTGTAGAAGACTGGCAAAGAACACAGCACGATATAGACCAGTTCCAGATATGGGCTAAGAAATGGCAGATGAAGTTTAACCTAGATAAATGTGAGGTGTTGCACCTCAGTAGGGCAAATGCAAGGAGACAGCACACTGTTGAGGGCAGATCCTTAACAGTATTGCTGAGCAGAGCGGTCTTGGGATTCAAGCTCATAGCTCCTTGAAAGTGGCTGCACAGGTCAATAAGGTGGTTAAGAAGGCCTATGGAATGCTTGATTTTATTAGTCGAGGCATTGAGTATAAAAGTCAGGAGGTTATGTTGCAACTTTATAAAACTCTAGTCAGGTCACATCTGGAGTATTGCATACAGTTTTGGTCGCCCCACTATAGGAAGGATGTTGAGGTTTTGGAGAGGGTGCAGAAGAGGTTCACCAGGATGCTGCCTGGTTTAGAGGGCATGTGCTATCACGAGAGGCTGGATAAACTTGGGTTGTTTCCTCTGGAGCATCGGAGACTGAGGGGAGATCAGATAGAGGTTTATAAGATTAGAAGAGGCGTAGATAGAGTGCAGAGAGGGTATCTGTTTCTCAGGATAGAACTGTCAAGTATCAGAGGGCATGCACTGAAGGTGAGAGGGGGTGGTTCAAGGGGGATGTGAGGGGTAGGTGCTTCACTCAGAGTCATGGATGCCTGGATTGCACTGCCTGGTATAGTGATAGAAGCAAATACATTAGAAGTTTTTAAGAGATGTTTGGATAAGGAGGATGAAGGGTTATGAACAGGTTACAGGTAGTAGGGATTAGCATTCGTGTGTTTTTGATTTGTTTTTTAGCTAGCTTGGCACAACATCCTGAGCCAAATGACTTGTTACTGTGCTGTCCTCTTCTATATTCTTTGTTCTTTTGTCCTTTGGACAGGCTTCAATAAACTTTAACATGCAGAACTCTGCTGTTTATATCCTATCTTGCACAAAGTTCTGCTTAACCAACCATTGCTGTGCATGGTGATATCCTTTTAAGTCCCACTTTCCCAATCACAAAAATCAGATATTTTTAAACCCATCCCCACTTCCTCTAACCTTACAACTACCTCCTTAACATGCAGCATCCGATGCATTCTCTCTTTCCTTAGCTCATGTCGAGCAGTTATGCTTTCAGCTACCTGAGTCCAAGGCTCTATAATTGTCTTCCTAGATTTCTCACATCAACTTCGACACGTCACCTTCCTGCACATTTTGTACTGTAACTTCTTAAAAGCACTTTGGCTAAATATTTGGTCATCCTGCCATATCTACTGTGGTTTTGTGTTCTTTTTGATTGCATTTTTGAAGTGCTAAATAAATTAACATCATGTCATACAATAATCAAATTAATATTCTGAAGTCCTGCTTACGTTAAAGGATCTTGTATTTACTGCTAGTAGTCAAAGCCCTGCATCAAAATGACAACAATGGTGAAAAGAATTATATTTCACATATATTGTACATTATGCTCAAGGAAATATTATGCAAAAAATCATGGTCAAACAAGATATGCTTTCTGAAGAAAGGCTTTTAAAATCACTATTAATAGGCACTGGCATCATTATGGCATTAACGAGCCATTTCTGCAAAATCTCATTGTAGCTATAAAGGGTAGCAGCATGATTATGTGGATGTAAAAGCTTGGGTGAAACAATTTGTTATCGTGGTATACAACAATGAGACATGCTAAACTAAAATCCTAACAGTGTGAGGCTTTATCCATGATGTTTTAGTTGGCTATGCAGCACTATGAGTCTAATTTCCTTTTTGCGAAGTCAAACTTGCTTGAAATTTAGATTTCAACATTTCCATGAACTGCTCCTTTGGGTAAAATAACACAGCAGTTATCTGTCTCAAAGACATGTATATTTTGTTGTTATAGCCTTATTCATAAAGGACCTTTAATAGTCATTTTAGTTACTTCATATTTTAGCTGTCAAATGCATACTATTCCACGTGAAAAAATGCTTACCATGAGTTGTATCCTGCATTGGAACTAAGCAAATCTAACACTATATGCTGCAAAAAGTCTACAGTAATACAGAATAAGGCAGGCAATCTTGCACTGCAGTTAGTGATTGGCAGGAATAACATTGTGGTCATCACTGGGATGTGGCTGAAAGACCATAATTGGGAGCCTAACATCCAAGCATCCTTTTATCAAAATGTCACGGAGATAGACAGAGAGGGTGGGGTGGCTCTGTTGGAAAGAAATGAAATTAAATTCTTAGAAAGGGTGACATAGGATCAGAAGATGTCAAATTCTTGTAGATAGAGTTAAACTATAAGGGAACAAAAACTCTGATGGGAGTTATGTACAGGCCCCTGAACAGTAGTAAGGATGTGGGATATAAATCATAAGGTATATAATAAGGGCTATTCTACGCTAGTCATTGGGATTTGAATATGCAAGTAGTTAGTGAAAATCAGGTTAGTACTCAATCTTAGGAGAAGGAATTTGTAGAATGCCTGAGAGATGGCTTTTGTGGAACAGCTTGTTTGGATTGGCTGTTGTATAATGAACTAGATTTGTTTAGGGAGCATAAGGTAAAGGAACCCTTAGGAGACAGTGATTATAATATGATAGAATTCATCCTACAGTTTGAGAGCAAGAAGATAAAGTCAGATGTATCAGTATCACAAATTACAGAGGCATGAGAGAGGAGCTGGTTCAGGTTGTTTGGAAGGGGATACTAGCAGGGATAACTGGAGTTTCTGGGAGTAACTCAGAAGGCACAGGAATGATACATCCCAAAGAGGAAGAGGTATTCTAAAGGAAGGATGAGACAACTATGGTTGTCAAGGGAAGTCAAGGACAACATAAAAGCAAAGGAGGGGCATATAATATAGCAAAAATTATTGTGAAATTAGAGGATTAAAAAGCTTCCAAAAACCACAGAAGGCAACTAAATATCAATAAAGTAAGCTAGCCAATAACATCAAAGGGGATTCCAAAAGTTTTTTCACATATACAGTATAAAGAGTAAAAGACAGGCGAGTGTGGATATTGGACCATTGTAAAATGATGCTGGAGAGGTAGTACAGGAATGGAGGACGAAGATATGGTGGATGAACTTAAGTACTTTGCAACTGATTTCACTATGGAAGACATTGGCAGTACACCTGAAATTCAAGGAAGTGAATTTAGTTGCTATTACTGAGACAAAGGTGCTTTGGAAGCTGAAAGGTCTAAAGCTCAATAAGTCACCAGAACCAGATGGAATAAACCCCAGGGTCTGAAAGAAGTAATTGAAGAGATCATGGAAGTATTAGTAATGATCTTTCAAGAATCACTAGGGTTCTGGAATGGTTCTGGAGGACTGGAAAATTGCAAATGTCACTCCACTCTTCAAGAAGGAAGGGAGACAGAAAAAGGAAATTATAGGCTAGTTAGTCTGACCTCAGTGGTTGGGAAGACGTTGGAGTCCATTATTAGAGATGAGGATTTTGGGGTACTTGGAGGCAAATGATAAAGCAGGTCAAAGTCAGCATAGATTCCTCAAGGGGAAATTTTGCCTGACAAATCTGTTGGAATTCTTTCAGAAAATAACAGGCAGAATAGACAAAGAAGAATCAGTGGATGTTGTTTACTTGGATTTTCAGATGTTCTTTGGCAAGTTGCCACACATGAGGCTGCTTAACAAGATAAGAACCCGTGGTATTAGAGGAAAGATCTTAGCATAGATTGACTGGTAGAGGGCACAAAGTAGGAATAAGGGGGGCCTTTTCAGGTTAAGTCGATAGTAAGGAAGGCAAATGCAATGTTAGCATTCATTTCAAAAGGTCTGGAATTTAAGAGCAAGAATGTGATGCTGAAGCTTTATAAGCCATCGGTCAGAAAGCACTTGGAGTATTGTGAGCTGTTTTGGGCCCCTCATCTAAGAAAAGATGGGTTGCCATTAGAGAGGGTCCAGAGGAGGTTCTCGAGAATGATTCTGGGAATGAAAGGGTTAACACATGAAGAGTGTTGTGTTGGCTCTGGGTCTGTTCTCACTGCAATTTAGAAGATTGAGGGAGGATCTCACTGCAACCTATCAAACATTCAAAGGTCTGCATAAAGTGGATGTCGAGAGGAAGTTTCGTGTAGTGGCGGAATCTAGGACTAGAGGGCACAGCCACAGATTAGAGACACATCCACTTAGAACGGAGATGAGGAGGAATTTCTTTAGCCAGAGGGTGATGAATCTGTGGAATTCATTGCCACAAATGGCAGTGGAGGCCAAGTCATTGAGTATGTTTTAAGCAGAAGTTGATAGGTTCTTGGTTAGTCAGGGCATCAAAGAAGACAGGAGCTGGGGTTCAGAGGGATAATAAATCAGCCATGAAGTAATGGCAGTGCAGACTCAATGGGCCAAGTGGCCTAATTTCTGTTCTTATGTCTTATGGAAATACACAAATATCAGCAACCTGCTTTAATTTTCAGGAAGATTAATGAGATTTGGTGAATTATTATCCATTAATGCAAAAGTCACTAAGGAAGCATTTCCAAAATGCTAATTTTATACTCTTGGCAGATTGGCTTCTAGTGCACTAACTACTTCATTTGTACCACTTGTAATGTCAAGTGCTATGTTCTCAAAAGATGTAAGGTGCTTCTGAATAAATGCCATGTTATTTTAAGTCTCATCTTTCTAAAAAAATTTGAAGCCTGAGTAGTGTGAATAACATTCTTAACCTGTCGATAATGAAATCATTATTCTCACTGGCTGAAGTAATTCTGCTGTTCTCTGATGTATATATATTAACTTCACTCGTGTGATTTGTATGCCTATTAATTTGTTTTCCTGATTACATTTACTAATATATTCAAATTAATTTTGAAAGATTAGAATTTCAGATGGGCACATTGCTAGTGCCTGAATTAGTCTGGGAATATTTCTAATAACTTCCTGGAGAATCAAACTTGGGCCCAATGTATTGTTGCAGTCATGAAGAAGGCACTCCAGTGAGTCTTAAACACAGGAGATTCTGAAGATCCTGGAAATCCAGAGCAACACTCGCACATGAGGCTGGAGGAACTCAGCAGGTCAGGTAGCATTTATGGAACTGAATAAACAGTCGATCTTTCAAGCCAAAACCCTTCATCAGGACTGGAAAGGAAAGGGGTAGATGCCATTATAAGAATGTGATGGGAGGGGATGGATTACGTGCTGGAAGGTGATAGGTTAAGCTAAGTGGGTGGGGGAGAGGGAATAAAGTGAAAAGCTGGGAGGTGGAAAAGATAAATGGCTGGAGAAGAAGGAATGTGATAGAAGAGGAGAGTGGACCATGGGCACCACGGGGAGCTGACAGATTGGTGAGGAGAAGAGGTACACAAAAGATTCTACAGATGCTGGAAGTCCAGGGCTGCCTGACCTTCAAAGTTCCTCCAGCAACTTCTGTGTGTTATACCAGTGACTTTACTTCATTAGGAGTCCGGGGAGATTTGGTATCACTGAAGATTCTTACAAATTTCTACATATGTTCAGTGGAGGCCATTTTGACTGGTTGCAACACAGGCTCCAATGTGCATGCAGATGGCTGCAGAAGGTCATAGGCTCACTAAGCTCCATCAAAGGTACAACCTGCGCCACCACTGAAGACATCTTCAAAAGACAGTGACAAGGCAGCATCCATATATTCTATTCCAAAAAATGCCAACATTGCATTTGCCTTCTTTACCACAGACCCAATCTGTAACACTACTTCTCATTACTACCATCAAAAAGGAGATTCATGAGCCTTAAGATTCACCATCAATGATTTAGAAACAGCTTCTTTCCCTCAGACAGCAGATTTCTAAAACTCATGAACACTACCTTGTTATTCCATTTCTTTGGCTTTCTTTACATAATTAGTTTAATTATAGATCTTTGCACTGTGCTGCTATGACAAAACAACAAATTTCATGACATTTCAGCCCAGAAACAGGCCCTTTGGACCAATTGGTCCATGCTGAGCATAGCATCTTACCTCCTAGTTTCAGTTGCCCACGTTCGGCCCATAACCCACCAAGTGCCCCCCCCCCCAACTCCATGTTTCTGCCCAAGAGCCTCTTAAATGTTGCAAATGTATCCACCTTGACCACTTTCTCTGGAGGCTTATTCTAAGATGCTTTGTACGGTAAGGGTGAAAGGAAACATGCAAAATTTATTTCTGAGGAAGTAGAGGTACTGGTGTGCTTTCTTGGCCATCATATCAACATGGCTATTGGTGATGTTCTCTCCTAGGAACTTGAGCTGTCAATCCTCTTGATCTCAGCACTGTTGATGTGAACAGCAGCATATAATATAAAATAGAAGCATTTTCCCTTCAGCATTTTATAAACTATTGAGGCCACCCCTCATTATCCTGCTCTTCAGTTAATAAATATCTAATGTGGCCAATCTCTCCCTATAACTCAGGCCTCAGTCACCAACCCTGTAAATCTCTTCTGCATCCTCTCCATCTTCCCCATAATATGGTGACCAAACTGTATACAGTACTCCAAATGTGGCCTCACCACAGATTTACATAACCAAGTAAATCAGTGATCATAAATCTAATTCCGATTCTGCACAGTCAAAATTATTTTCATTTGTTTGCAGATTGGAACTATGCCCAGGATTAGTTAACATAAACTATTCCAAAGGTAAGGTGCAGATCAATGTTTATTTGGGGGAAGGATAAACTATATTCGAGTACCAAAAATATGTAGAATGGATGGATGGATGGAAGGTTTACTTCCAAAGCATGTTGCCCTCAGCATGGCTCAGGAGCAGATGAGAAGATCGTCCAAGTCTTTGTGGACCGTGCATTGCCCAAGAAGCTCTGGAAACGTATGCAATGGTCTTTGTCAAGGCTGTGTAATAGAGGACACTCTGATCTGTGGGCTGTTATCAAGAACACATACCGAGATAATCATCAGCTTCTAATGGAACATAATTAGCTCAATAAAAAGTGCTCTTTGGTCTGCCGAAATGTATTGGTCTTCCATTGTAACAAGGTGCCTGAGGGTGAATGCTACCAAACTGGGACAATTGAGGGGGGAGGATCATGGTCTAATGTGCCTGCTGCCACTAAACACAGTGGGACTGGGACTGGTGCAACAGCCTCTCAAATACTTTATAGGTGTATTGTTCAGAGATGCATTGTAAATAGTACTATTCAGTTGATGGCACAATTAATGAAAAGAAACAATTTAATTGTATAATGTGCCATATATATTTTTATGAATAACGTACATTTTGGATCAAAATTCTGGATTTAAAAAAGCAGTATCAGTCATCCATTTTGCTAACTTCCTAACCTCATTGCATTGGAGAATCAAAACACAGATCAAACTGCAGAACACCTCTATCCAGATGCCCTGCCACTTTAATTTCCATTCCACTCCCTCTCTGATCTCTCTTTCCTAGGCCTTTTATACTGTTCCAGCAAAGTCCAAAATAATGTCAAAGTACAGCATCTGACCTTCGGATGTTAAATCTTACAGTATTCAAGAATGAACATTGAATTCAATAATATTGGATCATCAGTCTTTCCAGTTTCCATATAAACTGGACATATCCAATGAAAGATTATTTTTTCTCTCTCCGCAGACCGGACGTGTCAGATATTTCCAGCATTGATTTTTTAGTTAAATTTTCTAGGAACTGCAGTGTTTTGTTTCTCACAGCACCAAGGTGGTCCACCTCCTTCTATTTGATACCATTTACTCGATTTCAACAGTGCTGAGATCGAGAGGGTTGACAGCTACCAGCCACAAGTTCCTAGGAGTGAACATCACCAGTAGCTCGTCCAGGTCCACAGCCAAGAAAGCACACCAGTGCCTCTACTTCCTCAGGAGGCTAAAGAAATATTGCACGTCTCCTTTGACCCTTACCATAGAAAGTATCTTATCCAGATACTTAAAGCATGGCATAGCAACCACTCTACCAGTGACCGCAAGAAACTGCAGATAGTTGTGGATGCAGCTCAGCACATCAAATAGACCAGCCTCCCCTCCGTGGATTCTTTCAATACTCCTTGTTGCCTCGGTAAAGGAGCCAGCATAATCAAAGAACCCACCACCCCAGGCATTCTCTTTTCTCTCCCTTCCTATCGAGCAGAAGATGCAAAAGCAAGAAGGCATGAATCAGCAGCTTAAGGACAGTTTCTAGGACGATTGAATTGTTCACAAGTATGATAAGATAGACTGTTGACCTTACAATCTACCTACTTATAATCTTGAGCCTTATTGCCTACTGGACTGCATTTCCTCTGTAGCTGTTGCACCTTACTTTGCATTCTGTAATTGTTTTACTTTGTACTACCTCATTGCACTGCACAATGATCCGATCTGTATGAAAGCTTACGCGTTTTTCCACTGTAGTTCGGTGCATGTGACAATAATAAATCAATTTAACAATTACTTATCTCATCCAAATAGCTCCAGTTAACTGACAAGTAATACTCTGTTTCAGCCAACACCACTACCTTTTGTATTTTAATCTCTCTTAATCTTCACCCACACACAGATGTTGGCTTTGTTTGCTCCATCCCTCTCTTTTCTCTGCAATTTTAAGTAAGCCTCAATTGCTAACTTTTCTAATTCTAGTAGTAGGTCTTTAACTTGCAATGTTAATTGTTTCTCCCTTCTGATATACTGCCTGACCAGCTGAGTCTTTCCAGAATTTTCTATTTCTATTTCACTTTCAATTAACAATGTGTATAAGGGTCCTTCAATCCCAGAAGATTATCACTGACACGCACCAAATAAAATTGCCAGGAAGAATTGTTTTCTCTCTACTTCAAATATTGGATGCTTCTTTTGCAAACTTTTTTTCATGCAAAACTTAGAATGGAAACATATCCAAAAATCTATAATTGAGAAAAATAAACAATATACTTTATACTTTATTGTCGCCAAACAATTGATACTAGAGCGTACAATCATCACAGCGATATTTGATTCTGCGCTTCGCGCTCCCTGGAGTACAAATGTATACTCCCTGGAGTATAAATATCAAGAGAAACATTTGGCTAATTATCATCTAAAAATTTGCCATGAAGTGAAAAAAAATCTGCGTTGGATTAACATGTTTTTTGTTAAATATGTAGTATAGTAGATAGAGTGGTTGACAAATTCTGATAATGAATAAAAGTCATATCATATGAATTCTCACCGTGTCCTTATTAAGTACCACCCAAAGGATTTGCTTCCCTTGAGCACGCTGACAAAGGATTCCAATTGACTGGATGCAATAGCTTTATTTCCATAAATGGTGACAGTGAACGATGGGCAATGAGCAGCACTTAGTGACTGTACTTCGACATACCCGGAGTTCTACAAACATATGCATAGGATACAAAAATAGAGAAATACAAGTTCGCTCCACTGAAGCAATGAAGAATTTCTTACATGGCTCAAATCTGTGATTTACAAATGGCAAAATGATAGTTTCATTTTATGAACAATGCTCAAAAAGAGTAGGTCAAGGTTATTTGCCTGAGACTTTCTTTGAAGCATTCAGCTGTAAAAAGTTTTATGAATTATTAATTGCTTCAATATTAAATCTCAGCAATAGTTTTGATGTTAGCATTAAAGTAGTTGTACATTAAGTGGGTGCTTCCAGAGGCAAAATATTTCTTTACAGCTAGATTTTGTTTTTCAAAGAATATCATACGCTATTGACATAGCAAGATAAAAATATAGCACCAAAATTAAAATGTGCTCTGCATTCAGTATAGAGAATTTCTTTTTAAAGGAAATTGAAATTTGAAACATAGGTACTCTAAATAACTTATGCCACTAAATATGACCCAACTCTAAATATCTGCATTTCTCCAATTCCTTTAATCCATTAACAGAAATCTTACACTCGGAGTAAAAATTGACAATTAACTAAAGGCTCAAATGCTCTTTGACAAACTGCTTTCTAAAGTTCACCTACCCTTTATTTGCAGAATGGATTCCCAGCAAGGCTTGATTAAATTTTTGGACTAATGACCCAACAACAGGAATGATTTGTTTTCATTACCCCTATCAATTCTTCTTAATATGTGGAAAGCTTTGAACAAATGATTCTGTAACTATTTAAATTTGAAGAAAAATACCCCGAATTTCTGTAATCTAAATACTGAAGTCTTTAATCCCAGGATAATACATAGCACGTGAGGAAGTTAGTCCTTCCTCAGGTTTGCTGCCTAGAACTGCCTTGGGTATTGTTTAAACTGCTTTTTATAGTTGTATTTATATATTCTTGCTCAAAGTCTGGCCTTTGTTCATTCCTGGCATCTGTCCAAATGGATCCTAAGACTTGTTAGATCTTTTCTGCTTCCAGTCATTCCTCATTTAGAAGGTAGTCTCTTCTTTCCTATTTAGGTTCTAACTAGATGACTCACATATGCCAACAATGAAATCCACGTGCCCCAATATTGCACATTTAGTTTATCTACAGTATTAATGTCGCTTTGCAGTTAATTTGCCTGCAAGGTCATCTATTTGTACATAGTTGACAAACGTGGATACTTTGGCTTTCTATTCCATCAAAGTTATTTATAAATATGATCAATATTTTCAGCTTCAATGCAGACCTTTGCAGGGCACCATAATTCACATTGTGTCAATTTGATCAAGCAAAAGATCATAAAAATTGCAAAATGCTGAAGAAAATGCTGAAAATACTAATCAGATCGGTAACATCTGTGGAAAGGAAAACACAGTTTACGATTCAAGTTAACCTTTTATATTCCTTCGTTTGTGTCCTTCTCTCTAAGTGTCCTTCTTTCATTGTTTTTAAGCTTCTTTGTTCAGATTCTCCCTAACTGCCCCCATAAATTAATGACTTTGTTTATAGCTCCCCATGGCAAACCAGGCCTCACCTATAAGCAGACTGCTCTTGAAGGCTTATTGATTCTGCCTGATTACCCACTGATCTCATCTCTTCATATCAGGATTTCACCGGTCTTATGACATTCCCTCCCTTCCTTGAACAAAGGCCTAACTAGTTCCCCTCCTCCAACACTCATTTTCTTGGCAGAACTTGCCTTTTCTCTAAACAACATCTTTTGATTCCTCCCACTTCCTGCAGATCAAAAGGTTATCCATAGCCATGCTATGCCTGGCTTATTGATAGCTACATGGAAAGGCCCTGCTCCAAGCATGGCCCACTCATTCCTCCCCACCCACTCCTTCCCATCCCTTGGTACTTTACCCTGTAACCAAAGTAGTCCTTAATGCCTCTTCCTTCACATTCTTTCTTTCTGTTATCCAGGAACCTAAACATCCCTTCCAAGTGAAGCAGAGGTTCAGCTGCATAGATTTAAACCTGATCTTTTGCATGCAGTGCTTATAGTGTGGCCTTTATACACTGAAGAAACCAAGTGCAGACTCGGCGAATGTCAGCCCAGTGCCCACACCATGTCCGCAATGGCCATCTGGAGTTTCCAGTTGTGTTTCCTTGTAACTATTCATCGCACTCCCACATTGATCTTTCTGTCTATGTTATTGAAGCCAAATGAAAATTGGAGAAAAATAATTTCACGTTCATTTTGAGTTTTTTACAACACAATAGTGTGAATTCTGAATTTTTCAATTTCAATTAACTCACATGCAGTGTTCTTTACCCTCACACACTCACCTTCCTACCACGTTTCTTTTAGATTTTTTTTAGATTATGAGGACATGCAGTCCTCTTTTATTGTCATTTAGTAATGCATGCATTAAGAAATGATACAATATTCCTCCGGTGTGATATCACAGAAACACAGGACAGACCAAGACCGAAAAACTGACAAAAACCACATAATTATAACATATAGTTACAACAGTGCAAACAATACCAGAACTTGATGAAGAACAGACCATGGGCACGGTAAAAAAAGTTCAAAGTCTCTCGAAAGTCCCACATCTCACACAGACAGGAGAAGGAAGAAAACTCTCCCTGCCATGCCCGACCACATTCCGACTCTGAGTCATCCGAAAACTTCGAGCCTCCAACCAGCCCTCCGACACCAAGCACCACCTCTGCTGAGAGTTTCGACCCCAGCCCCAGCCGCCAGGAGCAGGCAAAGCAGAGGATTTTGGGACCTTCCCTCCGGAGATTCTTGATCGGACAGCAGCAGCGGCAGAGAACCGGGCATTTCGGAAGTTTTCTCCAGGTGTTCCTCCGTGCTTCTCACGGCTGTCTCCATCAAATCAGAATTGTGCACGGTACCCTATTTAACAAATATGATATCATTTTCCTGGAGAGGCTGTGCGTGCTGCGTTGCGCCACCATCTTCTCCTCCTCTTTTTCTCCCATTCCTCGCTCACACTCCCACCCATTATCCTTCTCCATCCAGTTTCAACTGTCACCTACCAGCCCCTGCTCCATCCTTCCCTTGTACTGCTCTGTACTGGTCATTTTTCCTCATCCTTCTCAATCCTCATGCAGGGACTCAACCCAAACTTCCACTTACACATTTTGCCTTACTGTTCCTGCCGGTCCTGCTGAATTCTTCTAGTATTCTGCTTTTCTTAAAATTCTAGTTTCCAGCATCTGCAGTCTCTTCTATATTCACCCTATCAAAGGTTTTCTGTTTATCCGATTAGTCTGTCCCTCACCCGCTCTTCTTTTAAAACCAATTTGTTTTCTCTTCTTCTCAATTTTGTCAAAGGGTCTTCTACCTGCGATGAAAACTTACCATAGACATTACCTGACCCACTGAGTGCTTGCAGCATTTTAAAAATTAAAATTACAGTCAATGTCAACAATTTGCGACTCTAACATTCTGAAAAGGGGCAAAAGGAATGCAACGAGAACAAGTGAGAGGTGTTGCACTTTGGGAAGACAAAGCATGGTAGGACTTACACCGTGAGTGGTAGATCACTGAGGAGTAAAATAGAACAGAGGGATCTGAGAATACAGACCCATAATTCCTTAAAAGTGACATCACAGATAGATAGGGTGATGAAGAAAATTTTTGGCACATTAGCCTTGTTAAATCAATATACTGAGTACAGGAGTTGGAATGTCATGTTGAAGTTGTATAAGGCATTGGTGAGGCCTGATCTCGAATATTGTGTGCAGCTTTGGTCACCTACCTATGAGAATGAAGTCAGTAAGATTGAAAGAGTGCAGGGAAAACTTACAAGGATGTTGGCAGGTCTTGAGAATCTGACTGACGGGGAAAGGTTAGGACTTTTTTTCCCTTAGAGCATAGAAGAAGATTTGATAGAGGTATACAAAATTATTGAACTATATGGTAAATGCAAGCTAGCTTTTTTCCACTGAGGTTTCTGAGACTAGAACCAGAGGTTATAGGTTAGAGTAAAAAGTGAAATGTTTAAGGGGAACATGAGGGGAAATTTCTTCGTTCACAGGGTGGTGAGAGTGTGGAATGAGCTGTCATTTAATTTCAACATCTAAAGGAATGGATCAGTACATGGATGGGAGTGCTATGGTCCAGGTGCAGATGGATGGGAGTGCTATGGTCCAGGTGCAGATCGATGGGGTGAGGAAGATCAATAGTTCACTGGGCTCTAAGTGGGCCAAAGCGCCTGTTTCTTACTGTACTTTCTATGACAATTAATTCTGATCATATTTTTGAAGCCTGAAACATCTTTAGATAACTTCATCATTAGAACTACCATTGTGTGTTTATCTCCGTGTTAATAACGTCAGCCTGAGGGCTTCTGCAACCCTTCTGGACCAGGAGATAGTCAGAGTCATCACTGATTAATATGGTTGGGTGAGTGGTCTTACCCTGTGAAGCTAGCAGGTGGAGGAAGACTGGAAGGTGAGAGTAGAAAGTGGGGTGCGGAGAGAGAAGTGAAAAGGGAAAAAGATTAAGACGGAAAAGGATAAGAGGAAGGAAATGAGAAGAGGGGAAGGGAAGCTGCTGAGAGGGGGATCAGGGTGAAACGGTAAAGGATGTTAAGGAAGAGGTTGCCTGTAGGAGTGAGTGCATATGTACGCACATACACGCATTTGAAGTCTGCAGACATCTGGCACAGTCCTCCCCAGAACTGAAGTGAAGCAAGTTACGATTGACATTGAGGCACTGCCTCGGAAGGAGTAAACAGAGTCCTGTGGTCTTGTGAGGAGGTCTGTAGGCACTATGGGATATCACAGGAAGAAGAGGACAAATGAAAGGACTTCCTTACTTATCCACATTACCCATGTACAAGAAATCAATGATGAAGGAAAGAGCAAATTAGTAAGTTTGGTTTTGTTGTGAATTGATTCTAATACACCTCACATTCTGATCCTTATACCTATTTGTCTGTGATTGAGCCCTGAATTATTCAATAGCCATTTGCTTCACAAGTTCTTCAGCACCAAATTTCAGCATGTTGTTTTAAATAGAAATACTTCACAGAGCCTTCATTATTAACCTAATGCACTGTAATGAATAGCATGACCATTGATAACATTTGGCCCAACAAAAATCTCATTACTACGGTACAAATACCAAACAACATCGATAACAAAAATGTCATAATTCCTCACCACTGTAATGCTCCTTCCTACAGCTATCTCTGAGTCCTTATTCTTCCATACAGTGTGAATTTAATCCTTTATCCACTGAGACAAATAGCATGTAATTTTTTTCATTTGCACCATGGCCAGCTTTCACAGTTTCAGAGACACAGGTTTACCATCAGTGCCCTTTAAAATCAAAGCACAAGATTTACCTTTGTAGCATTTTAAAACTCATTTCTATGCTCCAGAGTTGAAAGCATTATTTTAAAGTCTGGCTTTGAGAGATTACTGAGTTCAATGGTGTGAGGCAAAGCTACATTAGCATATATACAAAGAAGCTATATTTTCTCTTTGTTGGATAAATATTTTTTCTCTCTATTTTCTCTCAACAGAAGCATATGGGGTGTGAAATTGGTCGTAGGCAACGCTGCATCAGTAACTCATTTTACACCTGCTGAAGACGCAGTTTCAGCTCCACGGTTTTGAATGCATGTCCTTCAATTTCAACAGTGAAAACAGAAGAATAACAATCTTATCTTAAATTGATGCTTTTTGAACACTTCAAGTATCTAAATGTGTAAAATTTCACTAATCCATCTCCAAAGTACAAAATGTTAGCATTAATTGACAATTAAGAAAATCTTAATTTTCTTTGAATTTCCATCCGAGCAAATTTCAATTTATCCGGTGTGGCCATATGCACATCTCTACCACAGGAAATCCAACGTAGATGCTCACAGCTCTTTCTCAATGAGCAATATCAAATGTAGCAGTCATCTCTGCATGAAGGAAGTTATCAACTAGTCATTAAGTCAATACACACGTTCTGCTGAGCTGTGCTCATTCTCTTTCTTCCTTCGGGGGCTAACAAATGGAACAATAAGCAGCTGGTTTTACTGTGTTGCTGTCATTGAAGTTTTAGTGAGCAAACCAGAGATTGTAACTGGTCCATGTCCCATTTGGTCAGAATCAGAATCATGTTGTCACTGTCTTATATGACATGAAATTTATTGTTTTGCAGCAGATGTACAATGCAGAGACAGTCTCTGTCTCTCTCTCCCCACCCCCCCGTCCCCCCGTCTCTTCTCGTGCTCTCTCTCCCTTTGCTTTCTTTCTTTCCCTTGTATGTCTGTCTCTCTTGCTTGTCTGTCTCTATCTGCCTTGATTATCTCCCTCTCTTCCCCTGTCACTTCCAACCCTAACTGTCTCTCTCTTTCAGCCTTCATTGATTATCTCTCACCCTTGACTATCTCTCCCCCCTTAACTGATTCTCTCTCCTTTGATTCTCTCATTCTCTCTCTCTCTATCTCCCTTGACTGTCTGTCGCTCCCTTGACTTTGTCTGTCTCTCTCTTTCCCTTGACTTTCTGTCTGTCTCCTTCGATTGACTGTCTGTTTGTCTCTCCTTTGACTGACGTGTCTCTTCCCCTTGACTGGCTTTCTGTCTCTCTCTCCCTTGACTGTCTGTCTGTCTCTTCCCCTTCACTGTTCGTCCGACTCTCGCCCCCTTGACTATCTGTCGGCCTCTCTTCTCGTGAACCTTCTCTGGACGCTTTGCAATGCCAGCACATCTTTTCTTAGATAAGGGTGCAAAACTCCAAGTGCAGTCTGACCAATGTCTTATAAATACATATTTGCTCGTATATTTCACTCCTCTTGACATGAATGTTAACATTGCATTTGCCTTCCTTACTACAGACTCAACCTGCAAGTTAACCTTTAGGGAATTCTGCACAAGAACTCCCAAGCCCTTTTGCACCTCAGAGTTTTGAATTTTTCTCCCCTTTAAGAAAATAATAGTCTACACCTTATTTCCTTCTACTGGAGTGTATGACCATACACTTCCCTACATTATATTCCATTTCCCACTTCTTTGTTCATTCTTCCAGTGAACCTCTACAGACCCCCTGCTTCCTCAACACTATCTGCCCCCCACTAATTTTTGTATCATCTGCAAAAATTGACACAAAACAATCAATTCCATCATTCAATTTACTGATATAAAACATAAAACAAAGTGGTCCCAACACCAACCCCTGTGGAATGCTACTATTAATCGGCATCCAATCAAAAAGGCCCCTTTATTCCCACACTTTGCATCCTGCCAGTCAACCAATCTTCTATCCAAGCAAGTATCTTCCCTGTAATACCATGGGCTTTTAACTTGTTAAGCAAGCACATGTGTGTCATCTTGTCTAAGTCCTTCTGAAAATCCAAGTAAAGTGCCTATAAAAAGTATTCAACCCCCGCCCCCAGAAGTTTTCATGTTTTATTGTTTTATAATATTGAATCACAGTGGATATAATGTCGGCTACCCTGCAGAATGTTATACGGCCAGCTACATCATGGTTGACGCTCAGCTGGAGGGCCAAAGAAGCGCTAAAAGGATCAGATGAAGGATGCTTTAAGGAAGTGCAAGATCAGACCCAAGGACCTGGAGGAGGTTGCTGCAGACCGTACCACTTGGCGACAGCTGTGTAGGGACGGGGTTTGTATTCTGGAGATGGAAAGAACAACCAAAAGACAGCAGAAGAGAGCCAGGAGAAATGCAGCCATGGTTGCCACCACTACCACATATACATGTCCCACCTGCAATAGAGCTTGTGGGTCCAGGGTAGGACTGTATCGTCATCAAAGATCTCACCGTTAAAGGAGTGGACGTCGTCACCGGATTTCGATGGACAATCGAAGAAGAATTCAGCTTTTTTGACACTGATCAACAGAAAAAGACTCTTTCGTGTCAGAGTGAAAACAGATCTCTACAAAGTGATCTAAATTAATTACAAATATAAAATACAAAGTAATTGGTTGCATAAGTATTCAACCCCCTTTAATATGACACACCAAATCATCACTGGTGCAGCCAATTAGTTTTGGAAGTCACATAATTAGTTAAATGGAGGTCTGATTTTGGAGATCTATGAGCAGTCAGGTGTTTCAAATGATTGTAGTAAAAATACACCTGTATCTGGAAGGTCCAACTGCTAATGAGTCAGCGTTTTCGAAAAATCTATGCCATGAAGACAAAAGAACACTTTAAGCAACTCCACGAAAAGGTTATTGAAAAGCCCAAGTCCGGAGATAGATACAAGAAAATTTCCAAGTCATTGAACATCCCTTGGAGTACAGTCAAGTCAATCATCAAGAAGTGGAAAGAATATGGCACAACTGTAAATCTGCCTAGAGCAGGCCATCCTCAAAAACTGAGGGGAGTAGTGAGGGAGGCCACCAAGAGACCTATGACAATTCTGGAGGAGTTACAAGCTTCAGTGGCTGAGATTGCGCATACCACAACTATTGCCTGGTTGCTTCACCGGTCACAGCTTTATGGGAGAATGGCAAAGTGAAAGCCACTGCTCAAAAAACTCACATAAAGTCTTGGCTAGAGTTTGCCTGGAGGCATGTGGAAGACTCTGAAGTCAGCTGGAAAAAGGTTCAATGGTTGCTGAAACCAAGATTGAGCTTTTTGGCCATCAGACTAAATGCTATGTTTGGCCAAATAAGCCAAATACCACACATCATCAAAAACATACCTTCCCTAGAAACAGCTATCACAGCTATCTGGACTATTCCTCTTCTCACCCTGTCTCTTGCAAAAACGCCATCCCCTTCTCGCAATTCCTCCGTCTCTGCCGCATCTGCTCTCAGGATGAGGCTTTTCATTCTAGGACAAGGGAGATGCCTTCCTTTTTTAAAGAAAGGAGCTTCCCTTCCTCCACTATCAGCTCTGCTCTTAAACGCATCTCCCCCATTTCACGCACATCTGCTCTCACTCCATCCTCCCGCCACCCAACTAGGAATAGGGTTCCCCTGGTCCTCACCTACCACCCCACCAGCCTCCGGGTCCAACGTATTATTCTCCGTAACTTCCGCCACCTCCAACGGGATCCCACCACTAAGCACATCTTTCCCTCCCCACCTCTCTCTGCATTCCACAGGGATCGTTCCCTACGCAACTCCCTTGTCCATTCGTCCCCCCCATCCCTCCCCACTGATCTCCCTCCTGGCACTTATCCGTGTAAGCGGAACAAGTGCTACACATGCCCTTACACTTCCTCCCTTACCACCATTCAGGGCCCCAAACAGTCCTTCCAGGTGAGGCAACACTTCACCTGTGAGTCGGCTGGGGTGATATACCGCGTCCGGTGCTCCCGATGTCGCCTTTTATATATTGGCAAGACCTGACGCAGACTGGGAGACCGCTTTGCTGAACACCTATGCTCTGTCCGCCAGAGAAAGCAGGATCTCCCAGTGGCCACACATTTTAATTCCACATCCTATTCCCATTCTGACATGTCTATCCACGGCCTCCTCTACTGTAAAGATGAAGCCACTCTCAGGTTGGAGGAACAACACCTTATATTCCGCCTGGGTAGCCTCCAACCTGATGGCATGAACATCGACTTCTCTAACTTCCGCTAATGCTCCACCTCCCCCTCGTACCCCATCTGTTACTTATTTTTATACACACATTCTTTCTCTCACTCTCCTTTTTCTCCCTCTGTCCCTCTGAATATACCCCTTGCCCATCCTCTGGGTCCGACTGCTCCCCCCCCCCCATCTTTCTTCCCAGACCTCCTGTCCCATGATCCTCTCGTATCCCTTTTGCCTATCACCTGTACAGCTCTTGGCTCCATCCCTCCCCCTCCTGTCTTCTCCTATAATTTTGGATCTCCCCCTCCCCCTCCAACTTTCAAATCCCTTACTTACTCTTCCTTCAGTTAGTCCTGACGAAGGGTCTCGGCCTGAAACGTCGACTGCACCTCTTCCTAGAGATGCTGCTTGGCCTGCTGCGTTCACCAGCAACTTTTATGTGTGCTGATCCCTAGAAACAGCTCTTTTTCCATCTTTAAAATCTCTATTTTTCCCTTTCAGGGTTCTTTTGAAGACCCTGACCTGGAGTTACACGCTGACTACATTTCTTTGCAGGAATGGGACCCGCTCTCGGGGTGTCACGACTGGCCGTTATCCAACATGCCAAGGGCACGGCCTAAGATTTCGGCTCACCTCTGAAGGCCTAGGATCTTGGGACTCTGAAGACAGGCAGATTGAAGGTCGGTGTCCCAGACCAGTGTGTCATGGGAGCTGGAAGATCTTTGGCTGTGTGCCCAGACACCATAGAACATTACAGCACAGAAACAAGCCTTTTGGCCTTTCTTGGCTGTGCCGAACCATTTTTCTGCCTAGTCCCACTGACCTACAGCTCTCATCGATGTACCTCTCCAAGTTTTTCTTAAATGTTAAAAGTGAGCCCACATTTACCACTTCATCTGGCAGTTCATTCCACACTCCCACCACTCTCTGTGTGAAGAAGCCCCCCACCAATGTTCCCTTTAAACTTTTCCCCCTTCACTCTTAATCCATGTCCTCTGGTTTATTTCTCCCCTAGCCTCAGCGGAAAAAGCCTGCTTACATTCACTCTATCTATACCCATCATAATTTTATATACCTCTATCAAATCTCCCCTCATTATTCTACGCTCCAGGGAATAAAGTCCAAACCTATTCAACCTTTCTCTGTAACTCAGTTTCTCAAGTCCCAGCAACATCTTTGTAAACCTTTCAGCCTGCACTCTTTCAACCTTATTAATATCCTTCCTGAAATTTGGTGACCAAAACTGCACGCAATACTCCAAATTTGGCCTCACCAATGCCTTATACAACCTCACCATAAAATTCCAACTCTTATACTCAATACTTTGATTCAAAAAGGCCAATGCACCAAAAGCTCTCTTTACAACCCTATCTACCTGTGACGCCACTTTTAGGGAATTTTGTATCTGTATTCCCAGATCCCTCTGTTCCACTGCACTCCTCAGTGCCTTACCATTTACCTTGTATATTCTACCTTGGTTTGTCCTTCTAAAGTGCAATACCTCACACTTGTCTGTATTAAACTCCATCTGCCATTTTTCAGCACATTTTTCCAGCTGGTCCAAATCCCTCTGCAAGCTTTGAAAACCTTCCTATTGTCCACTACACATCCAATCTTTGTATCATCAGCAAATTTGCTGATCCAATTTACCACATTATCATCCAGATCATTGATATAGATGACAAATAACAATGGACCCAGCACTGATCCCTGTGGCACACCACTAGTCACAGGCCTCCACTCACAGAAGCAATCCTCCACTACCACTCTCTGTCTTCTTCCATTGAGCCAATGTCTAATCCAATTTACTACCTCTTCTAGCAACTGAATCTTCCTAACTAACCTTCCATGCGGGACCATGTCAAAGGCCTTACTGAAGTCCATGTAGACAACATCCACTGCCTTCTCTTCATCCACTTTCCTGGTAACGTCCTCGAAAAACTCTAATAGATTGTTTAAATATGACTTAGCATGCACAAAGCCATGTTGACTCTCCCTAATAAGTCCCTGCCTATACAAATACTTGTAGATCCTATCTCGTAGTACTCCTCCCAATAATTTACCTACTACCGACATCAAATTTAGCGGCCTATAATTTCCCAGATTACTTTTAGAGCCTTTTTAAAATAACGGAACAACATGAGCTATCCCGCAATCCTCCGGCACCTCACCCATAGATACCGACACTTTAAATATATCTGCCAGGGCCC
Source organism: Mobula hypostoma (assembly GCF_963921235.1). Lineage (NCBI taxonomy): Eukaryota > Metazoa > Chordata > Chondrichthyes > Myliobatiformes > Myliobatidae > Mobula > Mobula hypostoma. Next base: position 39,576,386 of record NC_086098.1, read on the forward strand.
CTGCAATTTCAACACATGACTCCTTCAAGGTCTGAGGGAATACCCTGTCAGGTCCTGGGGATTTATCTGCTCTGATTTGCCTCAAGATAGAAAGCACCTCCTCCTCTTCAATCTGTATAGGTTCCATGACCTCACTACTTGTTTGCCTTATTTCCAATGACCCAATGCCAATTTCCTGAGTAAATATAGAGGCAAAAAAACACATTTAAGATCTCCCCCATTTCTTTTGGTTCCATACATAGCCGACCACTCTGATCGTCAAGAGGACCAATATTATCCCTTACTATCCTTTTGCTCTTAATATACCTGTAGAAGCTCTTTGGATTATCCTTCACCTTGACTGCCAAAGCAAACTCATGTCTTCCTTTAGTCCTCCTGATTTCTTTCTTAAGTATTTTTTTGCACTTTTTATACTCCTCAAGCACCTTATTTGCTCCGTTTCCTATACACGTCATAAATCTCTCTCTTCTTCTTTATCAGAGTTCCAATATCCCTTGAGAACCAAGGTTCCTTATTCTTATTCACTTTGCCTTTAATCTTGACAGGAACATGCTAACTCTGCACTCACAAAATTTCTCCTTTGAAGGCCTCCCACTTACCAATCACATCCTTGCCAGAGAACAACCTGTCCGAATCCACGCTGTTTAGATCCTTTCTCATTTCTTCAAATTTGGCCTTTTTCCAGTTTAGAACCTCAACCCAAGGACCAGATCTATCTTTATCCATGATCAAGTTGAAACTAATGGTGTTATGATCACTGGAACCAAAGTGTTCCCCTACACACACTTCCGTCACCTGTCCTAACTCGTTTCCTAATAGAACATCTGATATTGCATCCTCTCTAGTTGGTACCTTTATATATTGATTTGGAAAACTTTCCCTGAACACATTTTACAAACTCTAACCCGTCTAGACCTTTAACAGTATGGGAATCCCAATCAATATGTGGAAAATTAAAATCCCCTACTATCACAACTTTATGTTTCCTGCAGTTGTCTGCTATCTCTCTGCAGATTTGCTCCTCCAATTCTCGCTGATTATTGGGTGGTCTATAATACAACCCCATTAATGTGGTCATACTTTTCCTGTTTCTCAGCTCCACCCATATGGCCTCGGTAGACAAGCCCTCTAATCTGTCCTGTAACATTTTCCCTGACAAGCAATACTACTCCCCCACCTTTCATTCCTCTGCCTCGATCACATCTGAAACATTGGAACCCTGGAATATTAAGCTGCCAGTCCTGCCCCTCCTGTAGCCAAGTTTCACTAATGGCTATAATGTCGTAATTCCATGTGTCAATCCACGCCCTCAGCTCGTCAGCCTTCACAATACTCCTTGCATTGAAATAGACACACCTCAGAAGATTATTACCACCACACACAACCTTTCTATTTGTGACTTTGCATGAACTCTTAACATCATTTATTTTCACCCCCGCTCCATTATCTGCTCTGGCACTCTGGTCCCCAGCCCCCTGCAAATGTAATTTAAACCCTCTCCAAAAGCACCAACAAACCTCCCTGCAATGGCATTAGTCCCCTTGTAGTTCAGGTGTAACCCGTCTCTCTTGTACAGGTCCCACCTGCCCCAGAAGAGGTCCCAATGATCCTGAAAACTGAAACCCTGTCCCCTACATCAGTTCCTCAGCCATGTGTTCCTCCACCAAAGCATCCTATTCTTACCCTCACTGGCGTGTGGCACAGCTAGTAATCCTGAGATTACCACCCTTGAGGTCCTGCTTTTCAACTTCCTACCAAGCTCTCTATACTCACTCTTCAGGACCTCCTCATTCTTTCTTCCTATGTCATTGGTACCGATGTGTACCATGACGTCCCGCTGATCACCCTCCCACTTCGGAATGCTGTGCACGCGATCAGAGACATCTTTGACCCTGGCAGCCGGGAGGCAACAAACCATCCGGGAGTCTCTGCCACGACCACAGAACCTCCTTTCTGTACCTCTAACTATCGAGTACCCTATCACTACAACTCTCCTCTTCTTCCACCCTCCCTTCTGCACTGCAGAACCAGACTCAGTGCCAGAGATTTGGCTGCCGCAGCTTGTCCCAAGTAAGTCATCCCCCCCCGCAACAGTATCCAAATCTTTGGGCACAGAGCTCGGAAAAAGCAACGCAGTGGACTTTTAACTTTGTAAACCAGTGAGTTGTTTGTTATATCTCCCCTCTTGCTGTGAAATGGAGACACCTCTTTCTCTCTTATTAGGGAGAGAGAACCGGTGCTATGGGTGGCTTTTGCTGCATGCTTGAGTGCTCGGTGTCAGGTGCCGATGCTTTTTTTGGCCAGTGGGGGGGGAAGAGGGGATTGTTGCTTACATGTGGGAGGGAGGGGAGCTGGGGGGGGGGTACTGTGGTAAACCATATATATATGTTGTAACTGGGTTAACTGTCTGGACACGCCCCTCTGCTGACTGCCCCTGTGGCTCCTCCCACAGACCCCTGAATAAAGGTGTTTCGCCTTGCCCCTCCCCCTCAGTCCGGGGGCAGACACTCACCATGGAGGTCGTATTTTACTGCGAATGAAAGCCTTTCAGTATTCACCCTACTTCAGTCTTTCGGAGTTATTGAAGGTGCTTCAATTTTATTTGCTGTAATTTTAAAGCATGGAACGCGCACTGAGACCCGACAAGTTAGATCTCAATCCACAAACACCTGAAGCTGGAAGCGCTTTTGAACTCTGGCTGGCCTGCTTCAAAGCGTATCTAGAGGAGATTAAAGCGACCGACCCCGTAGCGAAGTGCAGAGTTCTACTCTCCAGGGTCAGTCCACGGGTCTATTCGCTGATCAGAGATCAGCCGAGCTACGACCGTGCAATAAGCGCACTCAAAGGACAATACCTGCGGCCGATAAACAGTGTCTACGCGTGACATCGTTTAGCGACTCGGAACCAGCAGCCCGGGGAATCAAGTGCTGAGTTCATTCGAGCCCTACGGACGCTCGTGCGAGCCTGCAATTGCCAAAAACTGATGGCGGCACAGCATGCAGAGCTCCTAGTGAGAGACGCCTTCGTCACGGGGACCAGGTCAGTGTATGTGCGCCAGCTGCTGTTGGAAAAAGCTGATCTTACGTTACGTTCGGCGATTGAGCTGGCTGACACACTGGAGGCCGCTCTGCACAACTCTGAGGCTCTCCAGGCACGCGATCCCCCGATGGCGCCGCAGACCCCGCAACCCGCCGGCGAATCGACCTCGGCTGCTGCCAGTCATGAGTCCGCGAAGTGCTACTTCTGCGGACTGGAGAAGCACCCCTGGAAACGCTGCCCGGCCCGACAAGCTACCTGCTCCAGCTGCAGAAAGAAGGGCCACTTCGCCAAGGTCTGTAAGTCCAAACCACAAGCGGGATCGAGCAGCGCTGCGTGCGAGACATGGGGGTCGCCATCTTTCCTGCACGCCACCACCACGTGCGAGACATGGGGGCGGCCATCTTGGTCGGCACCACCTCCCGCTGCCTATGACCTACGGGTGCTCACAGGGCACCCCACCACACTGGACCAAGACAGCAACTCAACCCTGGCTTCCGTGACCCTCGACCAAAGTGCTCTTCACCAGCTCGCAAGGTCAATGATGGACATCCTGGTGGAGGGGCGCAGGACAAGCTGCCTGTTTGACACAGGCAGCATGAAGAGTTTTATCCACCTGGACACAGTGCAGCATTGTGGACTCGCGATACGGCCGGTAAGTCAGAGGGTCACCATGGCTTCCGGGTCGCATACAACAGACATCCCGGGGGGGGGGGTGCGGTTGTGTAGCGACGCTAGTGGTGCAGGCCACAGAATATCGAGACTTTATGTTACTGGTCATGCCTCAAATGTGTGCCCCTGTGCTATTGGGGCTCAACTTCTAGAGCCACCTGAAAAGTGTGACAATGGAGTATGATGGGCCCCTCCCACCAATTACTGTTGTAAATCTCCAGTTTGGTAGGAGTAAGTCACATACCCCGCTACTGACCACACACACACACCGACCCGCGCATCCCACCCAACACCATGCCAACTGCCACACTACCGACACCACTTGCAGCCTCTCCACCTTCAGGATCCCTTCCCCACCGCTGTTCGCCAACCTGATCCCCGACTGTAAACCCGTGGCAACTAAAAGCAGGAGGTACAGCGCGAGGGACAGAGCTTTCATTAAGTAGGAGGTGCAGCGGCTGCTCAGGGAGGGGGTCATTGAGGCAAGCACAAGTCCTTGGAGGGCGCAGGTGGTTGTTGTTCGGAACGGGGAGAAGAATAGGATGGTCGTGGACTATAGCCAGACCATCAATAGGTTCACGCAGCTCGACGCGTACCCTCTACCCTGCATCGCGGATATGGTCAATCAGATAGCACAGTACAAGGTGTACTCGACCATAGACCTAAAATCCGCTTACCATCAGCTCCCCATCCGCCGGGAGGACCGCCCTTACACTGCCTTTGAGGCGGACAGCAGGCTTTATCAAATCCTGCGCGTCCTCTTCGGTGTCATGAATGGTGTATCTGTCTTCCAGAGGGAAATGGACCGGATGGTGGACCACTGCCAACTGAAGGCCACGTTCCCATATCTGGATAACATCACCATCTGCGGTCACGACCAGCCAGATCATGACAACAACCTCCAAAAATTTCTCCAAGCGGCCAAAGTTTTCAGTCTCACCTATAACAAGGACAAGTGTGTGTTCGGGACCACTTGATTTGCTATCCTTGGGTGTGTCATGGAGAATGGAGTCATTGGCCCTGATCCCAACTGTATGCGCCCCCTGTTGGAACTCCCTATTCCCAACAACCTCAGAGCACTCAAAAGGTGCCTGGGCTTCTTTTCATATTACGCTCAATGGGTCTCCAACTACGCAGACAAGGCCCGCCCCCGGTCAAGTCCACGGCCTTCAGCCGCATAAAAGGGGACATTGCCAAAGCAGCAATGCATGCGGTGGATGAGGCCATTCTCTTCCAAGTCGAGAGTGACGCCTACGACTTCGCACTGGCTGCTACCCTCAACCAGGCAGGAAGACCAGTGGCGTTCTTCTCCCATACTCTCAAGGCCCTGAAATTCGGCACTCCGCGGTGGAGAAAGAGGCCCAGGCCATAGTGGAAGCTATTAGGCACTGGAGGCACTATCTCGCCGGCAAAAAGTTCACCCTGCTAACTGACCAGCGTTCAGTCGCATTCATGTTTAGTAACCAACAGCGGGGCAAAATCAAAAATGATAAAATTCTCAGGTGGAGAATCAAACTCTCCACCTTCAACTATGACATCATATACCGGCCCGGGAAGCTCAACGAGCCTTCCGATGCCCTATCCCGGGGAACATGCGCCAGCGCGTAGATCGACCGGCTATACGCCCTACATGTAGATCTTTGCCACCCGGGGGTCACCCGGCTTTTCCATTTTGTGAAAGCCCGGAACCTGCCTTACTCCCTTGAGGTGATCAGGACGATGACCAGGGACTGCCAAGTCTGCGCAGAGTGCAAACCGCACTTCTACCGACCCGAAAAGGCATCACTCATCAAGGCCACCTGCCCCTTTGAGTGACTGAGTGTTGACTTTAAGGGCCCCCTTCCCTCCACCGACCGCAATGTGTACTTTCATAACGTTATCGACAAGTACTCGTGGTTCCCCTTCGCCATCCCCTGCTCCGACACCACTACCACATCAGTTGTAAAAGCTGTGCGCAAGCTCTTCACTCTGTTCGGATACCCATGCTATATCCACAGTGACAGAAGGTCCTTGTTTATGAGTGACGAGCTGTGCCAATACCTGCTGGCTAGGGGAATTGCAACTAGTAGGACTACGAGCTATAATCCCCGGGGGAATGGACAGGTGGAGAAGGAGAATGGCACGGTGTGGAAAGCCACACTCTTAGCCCTCAGATCAAAGGGACTGCCGATCTCCCGCTGGCAAGAGGTCCTTCCCGAGGCACTCCACTCCATCCGCTCCCTGTTATGCACAGCCACCAATGCCACCCCTCATGAGCGGCTCTTTTCATTTCCCAGAAAGTTGACCACTGGGACCACCCTACCAACTTGGCTGACGTCCCCGGGGCCAGTGCTGCTCCGGAAACATGCAAGGAGCAATAAATACTCCCCGATGGTTGACAGGGTTCACTTAATTCATGTGAACCCTCAGTATGCTTATGTGGTTTTACCTGATGGGCGGGAGGACATGGTCTCCATCTGCGACCTGGCGCCTGCAGGAGCACCAGGCCCCTACCTTGAACACTGCATGGTGACTATTAACCCCGTATCCACCGATATGTATACCCACCAGAGACCGCGCACTCCAAGCCCTACACAGACACCACACGACACTCCCATACCGGGCGCGACGCACACGCACGAGGGATTACCGATGCCTAACGTGCTGGCACCTCAAGTCAGGCTGGAGCCAGCACAACCGCCGCCGCCGATGCAATCACCACCGGTGCTACGTAGATCACAGCGACGGACTCGACCGCCTGACAGACTTGACCTGTAAATGTACTTGTTTTAAATATTGTCAGTCACTTCACTGCGCGGGACTCTTGAAAAAAAAAGGAGGGGTGAATGTGGTAAACCATATATATGTTGTAACTGGGTTAACTGTCTGGACACACCCCTCTGCTGACTGCCCCTGTGGCTCCTCCCACAGACCCCTGAATAAAGTTGATTTCGCCTTGCCCCTCCCCCTCAGTCCGGGGGCAGACACTCACCATGGAAGTCGATTTTACTGCGAATAAAAGCCTTTCAGTATTTACCCTACATCAGTCTTTTGGAGTTATTGCAGGTGCTTCAGGTACTTTTCGGGTTCCAACATTTAACTGTCATTCATTCTTTGGGGCACTTCTCTGTTTTTGTGGATGGTTGCAAAGAGAAAGCATTTCAGGATATATATTGTATACATTTCCCTGACATTAAATGTACCTTTGAAACCTACCATGAAGCTTGGCGGTGACTGCATCATGCTGTGGGGATGGTTCGCTGCAGCAGACCCTGGAAGGCTTGTGAATGTAGAGGGTAAAATGAATGCAGCAAAATACAGAGAAATCCTGGAGGAGAACCTGATGCAGTCTGTTTGAGAACTGTGACTTGAGAGAAGATTTGTTTTCCAGCAAGACAATGACCCCAAACATACTTTATACTTTGTTGATGCCAAACAATTGATACTAGAGCGTACAATCATCACAGCGATATTTGATTCATAAAGCCAAAGCTACACAGGAATGGCTTAAAAAGAACAAAGTTAATGTCCTAGGGTGGCCAAGTCAGAATCCAATAGAGAATTTGTGGCTGGACTTGCAAAGGGTCATGATCCCCATGCAATCTGACAGAGCTTGAGCAGTTCTGTAAAGAAGAATGGGGAAATTGCAGATGTGCAAAGCTGATAGAGATCTATCCACACAGACTTAGGCAGTAATTGTTGCCAAATGTGCATCTACTAAATATTGTCGAAGGGGGTGAATACTTATCCAGCCAATTATTTTACATTTTATATTTGTAATTAATTTAGATCACTTTGTAGAGCTCTGTTTTTAATTTGAAATGAGAGTCTTTTTCTGTTGATCAGTGTCAAAAAAGCCAAAATAAACCCACTGTGATTCAATCTTGTAAAATAGTAAAACATGAAAACTTCTGGTGGGGGGTGGAGAATACTTTTTATAGACACTGTATATAACATCCACTGATGCCTATCCTGCCTGTTATTTCCTCAAAGAATTCCAACAGATTTGTCAGGCAAGATTTCCCCTTAAGGAAACCATTCTATCTTTGGCCTATTTTATCCTATGTCTCCAAGTACCCCAAAACTTCATTCTTAATGATAGACTCCAACATCTTCCCAGTCACTGAAATCAGGCTAACTGGCCTATAATTTCCTTTCTTATGCCTCCCTCCCTTCTTAAAGTTTGGAGTGGCATTTGCAATTTTCAGCCTTCTGGAACCATTCCAAAATCTAATGAATCTTGAAAAATCATTACAAATGCCTCCATAATCTCTTCAGTTACTTCTTTCAAAAACCTGGGTTGTAACCAGCTGGTCCAGGTGACTTATCTATATTCAGGATTATCAGCTCCCCAAGCACCTTCTCCTTACTATTAGCACTTACACTCACTTCTGCCCCCATACTCTCGCATTTCTGTCATACTGCTGGTGTCTTCCACAATGAAGACAAACACAAAATACTTATAAAGTTCAATTACCAACATTCTTATATCCACTCTAATCTCCCTTTTACTCTTTATATATCCGAAAAAAAATCAGTATCCTCATTTACAGTTGAAGTCAGAAGTTTACATACACCTTGGCCAAATACATTTAAACTCAGGTTTTCACAATTCCTGACATTCAATCCTAGAAATCATTCCCTGTCTTAGGTCAGTTAGGATCACTACTTTATTTTAAGAATGTAAAATTCAGATCAATAGTAGAGAGAATGATTTACTTCAGCCTTTATTTCTTTCATCACTTTCCCAGTGGGTCAGAAGTTTACATACACTTTGTTAGTATTTGGTAGCATTGCCTTCAAATTGTTTAACTTAGGTCAAACGTTTCAGATAGCCTTACACAAGCTTCTCACAGTAAGTTGCTGGAATTTTGTTCTATTCCTCCAGACAGAACTGGTGTAACTGAGTCAGGTTTGTAGGCCTCCTTCCTCGCACATGCTTTTTCAGTTCTGCCCACAAATTTTCTATCGGATTGAGGTCAGGGCTTTGTGATGGCCATTCCAATACCTTGACTTTGTTGTCCTTAAGCAATTTTGCCACAACTTTGGAGGTATGCTTGGGGTCATTGTCCATTTGGAAGACCCATTTGCAACCGAGCTTTAACTTCTTGGCTGATGTCTTGAGATGTTGCTTCAATATATCCACATAATTTTCCTTTCTCATGATGCCATCTATTTTATGAAGTTCACCAATCCCTCCTGCAGCAAAGCACCCCCACAAGATGATGCTGCCACCCCCATGCTTCACGGTTGGGATGGTATTCTTCGACTTGCGAGCCCCACCCTTTTTCCTTCAAACATAACGATGGTCATTATTGCCAACCAGTTCAATTTTTATTTCATCAGACCAGAGGACATTTCTCCAAAAAGTAAGATCTTTGTCCCGATGTGCACTTGCAAACTGTAGTCTGGCTTTTTTATGACCGTTTTGGAGCAGTGGCTTCTTCCTTGCTGAGCAGCCTAATTCAGGTTATGTCGATATAGGACTTGTTTTACTGTGGATATAGATACTTGTCTACCTGTTTCCTCCAGCATCTTCACAAGGTCCTTTGCTGTTGTTCTGGGATTTACTTGCACTTTTCGCGCCAAAGTACGTTCATCTCTAGGAGACAGAATGCGTCTCCTTCCTGAGCGGTATGATGGCTGCGTGGTCCCATGGTGTTTATACTTGCGTACTGTTGTTTGTCCAGATGAACGTGGTACCTTCAGGTGTTTGGAAATTACTCCCAAGGATGAACTAGACTTGACATCATTTCCTGACCTCAATCCCATAGAAAATTTGTGGGCAGAACTGAAAAAGCGTGTTTGAGCAAGGAGGCCTACAAATCTGACTCAGTTACACCAGTTCTGTCTGGAGGAATGGAACAAAATTCCAGCAACTTACTGTGAGAAGCTTGTGGAAGGCTACCAAAAACGTTTGACCCAAGTTAAACAATTTAAAGGCAATGCTACCAAATACTAACAAAGTGTATGTAAACTTCTGACCCACTGGGAAAGTGATGAAAGAAATAAAAGCTGAAATAAATCATTCTCTCTACTATTATTCTGACATTTCACATTCTTAAAATAGTGATCCTAACTGACCTAAGACAGGGAATGTTTTCTCGGATTAAATGTCAGGAATTGTGAAAAACTGAGGTTAAATTTATTTGGCTAAGGTGTATGTAAACTTCTGACTTCAACTGTATATTATCCACAACACGCTGGAGGAACTCAGCAGGTCCGGCAGCATCCGTGGAAATGATCAGTCAACATTTTGGGCTGGAATCCTTTGTCAGGACTGAAGAAGGAAGGGACAGAGGCCCTATAAAGATGGTAGGGGGAGGTCGGGAAGGAGAAGGCTGGTAGGTTCCAGGTGAAAACCAGTAAGGGGAAAGATAAAGGGGTGGAGGAGGGGAAGCGGGGAGGTGATAGGCAGGAAAGGTGAAGAAGGAATAGTGGAAAACACAATGGGTAGTAGAAGGAGGCAGAACCATGAGAGAGGTAGTAGGCAGCTGAGGGAGGGGGCAGAGTGAAATAGGGATAGGGGAAGGGAGGGGGAGGGAATTACCGAAAGTTGGAGAATTCAATGTTCATACCAAGGGGCTGGAGACTACCTAGATGGTATATGAGGAGTTGCTCCTCCAACCTGAGTTTAGCCTCATCATGGCAGTAGAGGAAGCCATGTATGGACATATCCGAATGGGAGTGGGAAGCAGAGTTGAGGTGGGTGGCAACCGGGAGATCCTGTCTGTTGTGGCGGACGGAGCGGAGGTGCTCAACGCAGCGGTCCCCCAATCTGTGTCGGGTTTCAATGATGTAGAGGAGGCCACACCAGGAGCACCAGATGCAATAGATGACCCCAACAGACTCACAAGTGAAGTGTTGCCTCACCTGGAAGGACTGTTTGGGGCCCTGAATGGTGGCAAGAGAGGTGGTGTAGGGACAGGTGTAGCACTTACATTTACAGGGATAAGTGCCGGGTGGGAGATCCGTGGGGAGGGATGTGTGGACCAGGGAGTCGCGGAGGGAACGACCCCTGCAGAAAGCGGAGAGGGGTGGAGAGGCAAAGATGTGCTTAGTGGTGGGGTCCTGTTGAAGGTGGCGGAAGTTGCGGAGGATAATGAGCTGGATCCGGAGGCTGGTGGGGTGGTAGGTGAGGACAAGGGGAACTCTGTCCCTGTTGTGGTGGCGGGAGGGCCGAAATGAGGGAAATGGAGGAGATGCGGGTAAGGGCATCGTTGATGATGGCAGAAGGGAAAACACAATCCTTAAAGAAAGAGGACATTTGAGATGTCCTGGAACGGAAAGGAGCAGATGCGGCAGAGATGGAGGAACTGGGAATAGGGAATGGCATTTTTGCATGTGGCGGGGTGGGAAGAGGTATAGTCGAGGTAGTTATGAGAGTCAGTGGGCTTATAGAAGATGTAAGTGGACAGTCTGTCTCCAGAGAAGGAGACCGAGAGATCAAGAAGGGGGAGAGAAGTGTCCGAGATAGACCAAGTGAATTTGAGTGCTGGGCGGAAGTTTGAAGTAAAGTCGATGAAATTGACGAGCTCAGCATGGGTGCAGGAAGCAGCACCAATGTAGTCGTCAATATACCGAAGGAAAAGTTGGGGAGCAGTACCAGTATAGGTTTGGAGCATAGACTGTTCTACATAACCAATGAAGAGGCAGGCATAGCTGGGGCCCATGCGAGTGCCCATAGCTACACCCTTGGTCTGAAGAAAGTGGGAAGAACCAAAAGAGAAGTTAATAAGTGTGAGTACCCGTTCCGCCAAACGGAGGAGGGTACTGGTGGTGGGGAACTGATGAGGTCTATTGTCCAGAAGGTAGCGGAGGGCTTTGAGGCCTTTTTGATGGGGAGTGGAAGTGTATAAGGATTGGCTGTATATTATTGGCTGGTTTATGCTCATATTTTCTCTTTTCTCTCCTTAAGGTTTTTTCAGTCGCCTTCTGTTGGTTTTTTACAGCTTCCCAATCCTATAACTTTCCACTAATTTTTGCTATATTATATTCCCTTTCTTTTGTTATTATGCTGTCTTTGACTTTCCCTGTCAGCCACAGTAGCATCATCCTGCCTTCAGAATATTTCTTCATCTTTGGGATGTATCTATCCTGTGCAATCCTAATTGCTCCCAAAACTCCAGACATTGCCATTCTGCTGTCATCACTGCTAGTTTTCCCTTCTAATCAACTTTGGCCAGCTTCTGCCTCATGCTCCTGTAATTCTCTTTACACCACTGTCATACTGATACATCCTATTGTACCTTCTCCCTCTCAAACTGTGGAGTGAATTCTATCATATTATGATCACCGCCTCATAAGGGTTCCTTTACCTTAAGCTCCCTAATCAAATTTGTCATTACACAACACCCAATCCAGAATTGATATCCCCCTAAGTGGACTCAACCACAAGCTTTGCTAAAAACCATCTTGTAGGTATTCTATAAATTCCATCTCTTCGGATCCAGCATCAATCTAAATGAATTTCCCAATCTACTTGGATATTGAAATCCCTCATGATTATCACATCGGCCTTATTACATGCCTTTTCTATCTCCTGTTACAATTTATATCCCACATACTGGCTACTGTTCAGAGGCCTGTATATCTCTCTCATCAGGGTCTTTTTATCCTTGCAGTTTCTTACACCACAGGATCCTACAATACGTCACCGTTTTCTAAGGATCCCCCCTGCCTACCTGCCTGTCCTTTTGATACAATATTTATCCTTGGATGTTAAGCTCCCAACTTCTTTCAGCCATGACCCAGTGACGTCTGCAACGCCATGCCTGCCAATCTCTAACTGCGCTACAAAATCATATACTATGTGCATTCAAATATAACACCTTCAGTCCTGTATTCATCACCCATTTCAATTTTGCTCCCATGTTACACTTCAACTCATCCAATGCCAAGGAGACCTTTCAGTCCATCTTAGCTTATTCACCCAGAAATATCTCCATTACAGCATCAAATTGCTACTTAAAGGGTTGCTGACTTTGTTTCCTGACTACATAAAAATTTCCATTTCATGAATTATATAAAACAACTTCAGAAACGTCATAAATTTATCTCTAATTAGTTTCAAAATCTACCTATTTGTTCTACTCAAGTTATTTATTTGAAGTAACATTTTACATTTACTTATTTATTTGTCTTACTCATTTACTTACTCATTCTACATCTACACATATTGCTTCTACATTATTTATCTCCTACAATAATTTATCTCCAAATCACTTCCTTCCTTAATGTATTATGCCTTTACATTATCTCCCTTTCTTCTCCACATTTGTAAATATCTCTTATAAGTATGGATCCAAACTAATTGCTCAAGCATTTCCCAAGCATTACTGCACTAAAAGTCTTCATGTGCAAATTAGCAGGACACAGTTGGGGTTTTCTCCAAATTCAACCCAAAAGTAAAATTAGAAAACTTTCCCCATAAATATCTAATTTTGGAGGCCTGTTTTGGCCAAATTTATGGGGCTTTACATTACATTTCATATATTCATTCAGCACAGGTCCAATGCCGGAATAAGGTGTTTGATATGCAGCTGTAAAATGTTGCACTGGTTCATTATTGATGATCAGCACACTATTACACCCATTCATTTTCCAAGGATAAAGAAGTACAAAATATCACTCAACAGTTTGTCAGCACCGTCGACTCAATATTTATTTGCATTTAGTGTATTTTACAACTCACATTGATAAGCTGAGCAAAATATGTTCTAAGATGCTCAGAATCATTAACCTCTATTTAATATCTAGGTATAGTTTAAGCAACTCACTTAATTATAGCCTGAAAGGGTCATATAAATGTCACCATTCACTCCAGGCTGTTCTTGAACTATGCAACAAATTGATAGATAGATGGATAGATACTTTATTGATTCTAAAGGAGAATGACTATGTCACAGTAGCATTACAAATGCACAGAGAGACAATAAACAAATATTAGAAGAGAAGTAAGAAAGAGTTAAAAAAAAGGAGAAAGTTACTTCAGAGTCTAACAGGAGGGTGTCATCACGTTCCCAGGTATAGGTCAACTCACTACAGAGCCTAAAGGCCGGGAGTAAGAATGACCTCATATCGCGCTCTTTGGAGCAGCACAGCTGTGATTGGCAATATCCTAAATATTTTATGACTTCTTGTAATTCATTGTTGGCTAAACTGAAGCCATTTTGTTTGGCTCTCATTCACAGCAAACACACACGGGTTCTGATTAATTAAGATTCCTGACTTCTCAGTCAAGCTGAACTTGCTATAACGGCAGCCTTGGCATCCTTTTTAATTGTTGGAAAAATTGTTATCCTGTACCCTTCCTATTACAAAATACTTCAATTTTTAGCTCTGGAGTTAAACTTTAATTGGCAGGAGAATTGGAAACATCAAAGTCTATTGGATTGGCATTTCTATGCTGGGATCATTCCAACTCTTGGGGCATTGTTAACATTTATAGGATAAATGGCTGCTTGTTCAAATGACTTGCAAAATTACCCTCTTTTGCCATTACTCCTTAGTGTGCCTTAAGTGGGGAGGAACCGCTATAATTATAAAAAAAACCTGCAATATATAATAAAGTAAAAATTTGTAAACTGGTACTTTATAATTATTGCAAAAAGATCAAATAATTACGCACATTGCCATAATAAGCTTCCATTTACACAGATACAAACAACAGTCGTACGGGGATCATATGCAAGACGTTGGTTCTATAAAAAATGCTTGTAACATTTAGAACCCTCCCCCTTCCCATTTATAACTGCAACATTATATGCCTCTCTTGTTGACATATTTAGATACCTCTATAATGTAATAGGGCATTATTAGAAAGCCAACTAGTTGTTAATTGAAAACTGACTTCAAGATTCTTCAGATGGTTTTCATAGAAATCACTGACACAACTATTAAAACTGGCTTTAGGAGGAAGAAAGATTTACAGAAACATGCTTTCACAGAGTGACACACATCAAAGTTGCTGGTGAGTTAGCTTAAGTGTCTGACACTTTTGAAGGAGTATTTAAGGGTTGTGGTATGGTGGATGACATGACTGTGCACAGAAATGTGAAATTGCAGACATCTGTCTCAGATTGATAGGAACTTCCAGTTCTTTATATGGCACCAGTGTCTCATGAGGTTTTTGAGACACTAGTGTCTCAAAAGTTATTTCATTTTCCAGTCTAATTTGAACAAGTTCCTTCAGCATGTTACACAGGAGCTATTTTGACTTTCAAACTGATCTGTTGACTTGACAATGCAATGGATAATTCAAAATGAAACAAATAGTGAACAGTTGCATTCAGATAATCTTTCTAATTTTCATCATTTGCTTTAATTAATTTTAGGGGCTGTAGGTGCAACTAACAAGGACAGCATTTATCCTAACATTTGTTTATAAAGATACTGAAATCGAAGATTAATATAAAATATTACAATATTGCAAGATACACTACCAAAATTACTGTGTGATTTACTGTCTTTGTGGAAGTGCTGCATTTTATTGGAATCTAAATGCCACAATGCAATGAGGATGACATTGGCCTGAAAATGACCATATGTCACTTTCACACTCCATCCACAACGGTATGCTGACTTCTCCCATTCTGGTCACGTAGTTGTATAGCAACAGTCCTCGAACAAAAGCAAATGCTGATTAGGTGCTGTGTAATGTCTTCAGCTCAGCAGTTATTCTATTTGTGTAATCATATTGCTAACTTGTACATTTAGATTTGTTTTGTATTGATGACAGTGACTCACTGTTGAGCATCAAGTGGTTTTCTTCTTTGAGCACCTAGTGTCAGAATTAAACATTCCCTGATCAGGTACATAGCATGCTGCAGAGTAAAATTAATTTCTCAACACTGTAGCCTAGATAGATATTCTCACCAAAACAATTCTGAATACTTCCAGTTTCGAGATCAGTTAATCTTGTGGTACTGAGATTGCCAATTTAGAATCAAGGTGTGGATGCTTTAATTTTTTTTGTCAGCCACTCAGAATCACTTACAGTATTATCAGAAGGAGAAAGAACTGTTAACCATGTAGGATATCATAGACTGGAAGCTGGGCGGTCAAAAAAGCAGAAGGTGGATGTTGGACGGGACGAGCTCTGAAGTAAGGGAAACAGGAGAGAAATTAGGAGAGAAAACATGGGGTTGGGGTTACAGTGGACGTTTGATGGAACTTGCTTGAACAAGAAAGTAAAATGGGAGAGGGAATCGGACTGGTGGTCTCATTCTTAATAATAAAGGTAATAGAGAGAGGTGTTTAAGAGTACATTTTTCAGTAAAGAAGCTAAGAATTATTTCTGCATTCAAAAATGATCCAGGAATAGTTTGGCATTTTGATAAATGATTGCCGTCCTTTCAGAGTCCAACCATATTTAACAGTAAATAACTTAATCTGTTATCAACCTAATAAGAAAACAGACTTTAAACTTGAAGGCATAGTGTTTTCAAGATGCTTGAGATTTTGAAAGGGCAGAACCAAGTTAATTAATAAAGGGCTTTTACAAAGGAGGTATGTATAGTATGGGGAAGAAGATATTGATGGAAAGTTATCCAACTGAGTAATGGAGTAGAGAATTAATGACAACGAAAGGTTAAGGATAGTGAAAACATGAGTTAAAAAGTTTATACATAGGGAGAGATTAATAGTATAGTTCTTAAATAATCAAACATTCTATACTTCAGTCTTTAATTTAACCTTATAGATATTTTCTTAATGTTTCATTTCGACTTTTAAATGTACATATTAACAATCGAAACAATTGATGAAACTGGTATCCACCATTCTCTTGTACCTCCCTCTTCAACTGGATCCTTGACTTCCTAATTGGAAGACCACAGTCTGTGTGGATCAAAAATGACATCTCCACCTCAATGACAATCAACACTGGCACACCTCAGGGATGTATGCTTAAGCCTGCTGCTCTACTCTCTCTACGTGGGACAGCTAGGCTCAACTCAAATGCCATCAATAAATTTGCTGATACCATTATTGCTGGCAGAATTTCAGACAGTGATGAGAGAGCATACAGGAGCAAGATATATCAGCTAGTTCAGTGGTGTCATAGCAACAAGCTTGCACTCAATGTCAGTAAGACCAAAGTACTGATTGTGGATGTCAGAAAGGGTCCAGTCCTCATCGAGGGATCAGAAGTGGAAAAGGTGAGCAATTTCAAGTTCCTGGGTTTCAACATCTCTGAGGATCTATCCTGGACCCAACATATCGATGCAGCTACAAAGAAAGCACGACAGTGGCTATCTTTCATTAAGAGTTTGAGGTGATTTGGTATGACACCAAAGACACTCACCAATTTCTACAGATGTACCATGGAGAGCATTCTAACTGGCTGCATCACCATCTGGTATGGGGGTGGTGGCCACTGCATAGGATTGAAATAAACTCCAGAGACTTGTAAACTTAGTCAGCTCCATCATGGGCATCAGCCTCCATAGTATCCAAGACAACTTAAAGGAGCGATGCCCCAAAAAGGCAGCATCCATCATAAAGGACACACATCACCCAGGTCATGCCTTCATCTCATTGCTACCATCAGGAAGGAGGTACAGGAGGTTGAAGGCACATACTCAACAATTCAAGAATAGCTTCTTCCCTTCAGCCATCTGATTTCCGAATGAACATTGAACCCATGAACACTACCTCATTACTTTTTTATTTCTATTTTCGCAGTACTTATTTCATTTAACTCTTCAATTCTTCAATACATACATACATACTGCAAATCGCAGTTTTTTTCTAATTTTATGCATTTCATTGTACTGCTGCCACAAAGGCGACAAGTTTCATGACATATGTCGGGGATATTAAACCTGATTCTGATTCTATTACCAGTAACACCGCAGTCAACAGGAAGTATATTTGCCTTGGGTATTATTCTACACTGGGTGAAGGTGGTGTTGAACTGCATTTTTGAACTACTTCTTTTGTTCAAGGTACTCCCATTGTGCTATTGGGTGAAGAATTCCAAGATTTAAAGACAGCAAACACAAAGGATTGGCGTTATACTTCCAAGCCAGGTTGTAATATGTTTAGGAGGGAAGCGTGAACTGATGGGTTTCCGTGCACCCGACCAATTGTCCTTCTGATGGTAAGTGATATGGGTTTGAGAGCTACTGAAAGTGTAGCCCATCTGAGGTACTGCAGTGTACTAGTGATTGAGGGTAGTGGATAAACTACAGCTTCAGGGACTATATGAAAGTGATGTTGCAAATGTTATAACGCTGAGGCAATCAGCCTGCAATAGCTATGTTATGTTCTATCACACCTTTAGAATCCCACTGTGAAGTCTCCTGCAGTGAAGCAATGCACAAAATAAAGTAGATGTTTTTCTTTGCCAATTCACTTATCTTCTCCAGTGAACTAATAACCTATGCAGAATAAATGGCTCCAGTGCTCAAGTTGTTGTACTCAATGACAGCCATACCATAAGACCATAAGATATAGGAGCAGAATTAGGCTATTTAGCCCATTGAATCTGCTCCGCCATTTCATCATGGTTCATCCAATTTTCCTTTCAGCCCAAATCTCCTGCCTTCTCCCTGTATCCCTTTGTGCCTTAACCTCTATCAACCTCTGCCTTAAATATACATATGACTTGGCCCCAACAGCTGCCTGTAGCAAAGAATTCCATAAATTCACCACTCTCTGGCTAAAGAAATTCCTTCTCATTTCCGTTCTAAAAGGACACCCCTCTATTCTGAGGTTGTGTCCTCTGATCGTAAACTCTCCCACCATAGGAAACACCCTCTCCACATCCACGCTATCAAGGTTTTTCACCCGATCGATAGGTTTCAATGAGTTTGCCCCTCATTCTTCTGAATTCCGGTGACTACAGGCCCAGAGTTATCAAATATTCTTCATATGACAAGCCATTCAATCACGGTAGCACACACAAAGTGCTGGAGGAACTCAACAGGCCAGGTAGCATCTATGGAAAAGAGTAAACAGTTGACGTTTCAGGCTGAGACCCTTCAGCAGGACTGGGAAAATAAAAAAAAGACGAGGAGTCAGGGTTGGAGGGTGGGGGGAGGGGAGGGAGAACACCAGCAGATAGGTGAAACCAGAAGGGAGAGGGGTGTTGGGTGAAGTAAAGTTTGGGAAGTTGATTGGTGAAAGAGATACAGGGCTGGAGAAGAGACGACCAAAAGCCATGGAAGAAAGAAAAAGGAGGAGAAGCACCAGAGAGGTGTGATGGGCAGGCAAGGAGGTAAGGTCAGAGACAGAAAAGGGGATGGGGAATAGAGAAGGTGGGGGGTGGGGTGGATGGGCAGGGAAGGAGGTAAGGTCAGAGACAGAAAAGGGGATGGGGAACAGAGAAGGTGGAGGTGGTGTGGATGGCATTATTGCAAGTTCGAAAAATCGATGTTCATAAGGGTCTTGAAAGGTCTCAGCCCAAAACGTTGACTGTACTCTTTTCCATAGTTGCTGCTTGGCCTGCTGAGTTCCTCCAGTATTTTGTGTGTGCTACTTGGATTTCCAGCATCTGCAGATTTTCTCCTGCTTGCTATTCAATCCTGGAATCATTTTAGTGAACCTCCTCTGAACCCTTTCCAGTTTCATCACATCCTTTCTAAGATAAGGGGCCCAAATCTGCTCACAATACTCCAAGTGAGGCCTCACATGTGCTTTATAATGTTTCAATATTACATCCTTGCTTTTATATTCTAGTCCTCTCGCAATTTTGGCTGAAAACATTGCATTTGCCTTCCTCACTACAGACTCAATCTGCAAATTAACCTTTAGGGAATCCTGCACAAGGACTTCCAAGTCCCTTTGCACATCAGTTTTTTGTATTTTCTCTCCACATAGAAAACAGACAACCCTTTCATTTCTTCTGCCTAAGTGCATGACCATACATTTCCCAACACTGTATTCCATCTGCCATTTCTTTGCCCATTCTCCTAATCTGTCCTAAGGCCCTCAAAATAATCTGCCCCACCACCTATCTTCATATCATCTGCAAACTTCGCAAAAATGACATCAATTCTATCATCCATATCATTGACACAAAACAGATAAAGAAGCAGTCCCAACATAGACACCTGTGGAACATCACTAGTCACTGGCAGCCAGCCAAAAAAGGCTTCCTTTATTCCCACTCTTTGCCTCCTGCCAATCAGCCACTGCTTTATCTGAGCTAGAATCTTTCCTGTAATACCATGGGCTCTTATCTTGTTAAGCAGCCTCATGCGTGGCACCTTGTCAAAGGCCTTCCAAAAATCCAAGTAGACAACATCAACCAATTCTCCTTTGTCTATTCTGCTTGTTATTTCTCCGAAGAATTCCAACAGATTTGTTGGGAAAGATTTTCCCTTGAGGAAACCATGCTGACTACAGCCTATTTATTCATATGCCTCCAGGTACCCTGAGACCTCATCCTTAATAATTGACTCCAACATCTTCCCAACCACTGAGATCAGACTAACTGGCCTGTAGCTTCCTTTCTGCCTCTCTCCCTTCTTGAAGAGTGGAGTGACATTTGCAATTTTCCAGTCTTTCAGAACCATTCCAGAATTTAGTGATTTTTGAAAGATCACTAATCCCTCCACAATCTCTTCAGACACCTCCTTCAGAATACTGGGGTGTACACCATCTGATCCAGGTGACTTATCTATCGTCAGACTTTTCAGATTCCCAAGAACCAATATCCATTCTTGCCTCTCTTTTACACCTTATGTATCTCAAGAAACTTTTGGTATCCTCTTTAATATTATTGGCTAGCTTACTCTTGTATTTCATCTTTACCTTCTTAATGACTTTTTTTAGTTGCTTCTGTTAGTTTTTAAAAAGCTTCCCAACCCTCTAACTTTCCACTAACTTTTGCTCTATTATATGCCCTCTCTTTGGCTTCTCTTGTTAGACCCAGTAGTGTCATCTTAACTTTAGAATACTTTTTCCTCTTTGAGATGTATATATCCTATTCATTACAAATTGTTTCCAGATATTCCAGTCATTGCTGCAGTGTAGTCATTCCTCCTAATGTTCCAATTAATTTTCCAATTAATTCTGGCCAACTTTTCTCTCATGCCTCTATAATTTCCTTTACTGTAATACTGATACATCCGACTTTTGCTTCTCCTTCTCAAACTTCAGGGTGAATTTGATCATATTATGATCACTTACCCCTAAGGGTTCTTTTTCCTTAAGCTCTCTAATCAATTCTGGTTCATTGCACAACACCCAATCCAGAATAGCTGATCCTCTAGTGGGTTCAACCACAAACTCTCTAAAATGCCATCTTGTAGAAAGTACCCCTCCTGTAATCCAGCACCAGCCTGATTTTCCCATATTGAAGTCCCCTATGACTATTGTAACATTGCCCTTTGGCATGTATTTTCTATCTCCCATTATAATTTGTAGGCCACATCCATACTACTCTTGGGGGTCTGTATACAACTCCCATCAGGGTATTTTTACCCTTTCAATTCTTTCACTCTATCAACAATGATTCATCACCTTCTGACCCTCTGTCACCTCTTTCTAATGATTTGATTTCATTTTTTACCAACAGAGCAACGCCACCCCCTCTGCCTTCCTGCCTATCCTTTTGATACAATGTGTATCCCTGGACTTGAAGCTCCCAACTATAATCTTTCAGCCATGATTCAGTGATGTCTACAACATCACACCTGCCAATTCTCAACTGCGTTGCAAGTTCATCGATGGCTTTATGGCTTTAGAGGAAGCACAGATAACATTCATTGTAATGATTCTTGGTATCAAGAAGTTTTCCTATGAAGAAAGATCGTGGCTATGTTTTCTGGTGTTTGGAAGAATAAGAAGTGATCTGAATGTCAAATTTCCTCATGATCTAAATATTTCAGAGCAGACGTTGAGACATCTTTCCATTAGAGGAAAATCCAAAACTATCAGTGCTGCCTCTGGGGGAAGAGTTTTCATTAATAACAGCGATCAGAAAATACTCCTCTCTAATAATAAAGAACCACTGAAGTTCTTTACCTATTGATAGAGCATAAAGTGTATTCAATGCTGAGATGGGGAATCAAAAGCTGTAGGGAAAAGGTAGCAATGTGGAATCAAGGCTTGGATTAGATCACCTATCATTTTATTGAAAGGCAGAGCTGTACTTGCATCATTCCTGCTCCAATTTCTAATCTTATTTTCTTTCCGAGATGAACCATCACAAAGGGAAGGCTTATCACTACAATGCTTGCTCACATATAGTTGGTAAAATCAAACTGTTTTTACTGTCTTCCACTGAAAATGAAACCAAACCCACATCTGAGTATTGGCACATTAATTACTCAGCAGACCCCCTTGCTTTAAGTTAAATAATAATGTATGACCATACAGAAAATCACAATATTTAATTTACAATTCACAGCTTATACTATTTTTTTAGGGTCCACTCTGATATACCATTGCCAGGGAATATCCATACATGCCTTTTCTTCACGTCCTCCTCCACTATTTCCAAACTCACTAAAGATTTACAGTATCCTTGGTCATGAGGGATACAGAATACAGAAATGGGCCGCCTGGCCCGCATATCCATGCAAATCATTTTGTCTGTTTACACAAAACTCATTTTGCCTGCATTAGGAATATATCTTTCTATGTCTTTCCTCTTCAAGTATTCATGTAAATCCCTCCTAATGTAGTAATTATATCTGATTCTATCATGGCAATGCCTTCCAAATATCAACAAGTTTCCATGTAGAAAAAAAAATCATCCCCCAGATCCCTTTTAAAACACCCTCCTGTTATCTTCAGCACAGGTTCACTTGTTTTTGAAACTCCTACCATGGGAAACAGAATTTGACTATCTACCCATTAATGTCTCCCATAACCTTGTATACCTCAGGTCACCACTCTGCCTCCTTCCTTTAGAGAACCACCACAGCCTATCCAGTCTCTCTTTATAACCGAGGTCCTTCAATCCAGTCTGGTGAATCTCCTCTGTACTTTCTCGAGTTCAATCGTACAGTTCCTATTGTGTGGTGACCAGAACTGCTCATAATACTCTAAACATAGTCTGATCAGTGTTTTGTAAAATTGCAACATAACATCCCAAACCTTATATTCTTTGCTCCATCCTTCCCCATTATTTTCCAAATTTTGCAAATGGTCACCTGCTGAATACTGTACATTTTATCCTAGATTAAATCCAGATGACCTCATGTTGCAATTTAATGTGGATAAATGTGAAGTTATCCACTTTGGTGGCAAAAATAGGAAAACAGATTATTATCTGAATGGTGGCCGATTAGGAAAAGGGGAGGTGCAACGAGACCTGGGTGTCATTATACACCAGTCATTGAAAGTGGGCGTGCAGGTACAGCAGGCGGTGAAAAAGGCGAACGGTATGCTGGCATTTATAGCGAGAGGATTCGAGTACAGGAGCAGGGAGGTACTACTGCAGTTGTACAAGGCCTTGGTGAGACCACACCTGGAGTATTGTGTGCAGTTCTGGTCCCCTAATCTGAGGAAAGACATCTTTGCCATAGAGGGAGTACAAAGAAGGTTCACCAGATTGATTCCTGGGATGGCAGGTCTTTCATATGAAGAAAGACTGGATGAACTGGGCTTGTACTCGTTGGAATTTAGAAGATTGAGGGGGGATCTGATTGAAACGTATAAGATCCTAAAGGGATTGGACAGGCTAGATGCGGGAAGATTGTTCCCGATGTTGGGGAGGTCCAGAACGAGGGGTCACAGTTTGAGGATAGAGAGGAAGCCTTTTAGGACCGAGATTAGGAAAAACTTCTTCACACAGAGAGTGGTGAATCTGTGGAATTCTCTGCCACAGCAAACTGTTGAGGCCAGTTCATTAGCTATGTTTAAAAGGAAGTTAGATATGGCCCTTGTGGCTACAGGGGTCAGGGGGTATGGAGGGAAGGCTGGGTTCTGAGTTGGATGATCAGCCATGATCATAATAAATGGCGGTGCAGGCTCGAAGGGCCGAATGGCCCACTCCTGCACCTATTTTCTATGTTTCTATGTTTCTATGTGTTCTACATTTGCTCCTGGTTCACAAATGCTTCCTATTTACCTTCTTTCTCTCTGTTATCGTGTCTAGTTATCTCTTCATTCCTCAGACGTTGTTCCTTATAATCTCTTTTCTTACTGTATCCTTTCAACTTTTATTCTCACTGTTAGAAATCGTTACCCAGCTTCAGTGCCTTATAAACTTTAGGTCATCCAAAATCCTGCGGTCTGCATTCTACCCAGTAACATCCTGCTTATGCAACAGCCCATGTTCTCTGACCTGCATGTGCTCCCAACCTTTTCTTGTCTTGTTGACTTCATTGAGTCTCAAACCCCAAACTCTGTGCTTTACATTAATTTGCACATTCTGCCTCTTCTCCATCCATTAGTAGGTATGCCTTTAGTTGACAAGACTTTGCTCACTCAGATTTGTCCCCCAAATTCCGCCGTTTCTTGAACTCACACAGCTGCTTTGAACCAAATTTTCAAAACAACTTTTAATATCTCTTCTGTAAGCTTACCGTCACTTTTAATCTGATCACTCTTTTGAAGTGCCTGCATGTTTTTTTTTCTATATTCAAAAGAAGATAACATTGAATATCTATACAACTGTAAATTTAGGGCTACACTTGGGAGATAGTGGTGGCGGTGGTAGTGATGGGACCAGTTAAAACAAACAAAGCTGGCTCTTTATCTGTGAAGTCTCAGAGCCAGTTTGAACTCACTGACTTCTGTATTTAACTGCAATATGCTTGACTACGTGTGAACAACTCCCTTGGGAGAGATGGGTTATCGATTATAGCACGTTAATTGCTCAATTACAACAATATTAACATCAGTATTGCATTTAACTGTGAGTCAATGAACTTACAGAAAACAATATGAAAACAGTGGCAAAACACACAAAATGCTAGAGGAACTCAGCAGCTCAGGCAGTATCTATGGAAATGAATAATCAGTCGATGTTTCGGGCTGAGATCATCAGGACTGCAAAAATAATGAGAAGTCAGAGCAAGAAGGTGGGAGGAGGGGAGGAAGAGACACAAGGTGGCAGGTGAGAGATGAACCTGGGAGAGGGGTTGTGTGAAGTAAAGAGCTGGGAAGTTGACCGGTTGAAGAGATTAAGGGCTGGAGGAGGGGAAATCTGACAGGAGAGGGTAGTTGATAATGGAAGAAAGGGAGGCAGGAGGACCACCAGAGGGAGGTGATGGGCAGGTAAGGAGATAGAACAGAGAGGGAAACAAGAGATGGAGAATGCAGAAGGGGGAGAGGAATAAACAGAAGTTTGACAGATCAATGTTCATGCCATCAGCTTGGAGGCTACCCAGACCGAATACAAGGTGTTGCTCCTCCAACCTGAGTTAGCCTCATCATGGCAGTAGAGGAGACCATAGACTGACATAGCGGAATGGGAATGGGAAGTGGTATTGAAATGGGTGGCTATCGGGAGATCCTGCTTTTTCTAGCGGACAGGGGAAGGTGAAGCGATCTCCCAATCTATGTTCGGATCTCCTGGTAGCCAGCTTCCTTACTTTGGATTCCTGTGCTAGACATCTACAGCACCTCACATCAAATGTATGGGGAATGACTAGTTGCTTATTTACTAGTGATTTAAAGAATAATGGTGATTTTTCTTATATTAGAGAGCACAAGCAGGCTCTGGTTTTGTGATTCTAGCTGACTTCCACAGGTGCATTCAATGACTTTTTGCCTGTGGCAATTAAAGGACCCCTACATCACACTACATATCTTTATTCCCTGCATGTTTTCCACTCTATCAACATGCATTTACTGTGTAATGACAAGCAGATCATTGTGCAAGTGAATGAAAAGCAGAGAGGTATTATCATGCCTTTGTGCTGTGATAGTTCATGCTCCCTGATCAATTTGCAACTCATAGCAGACTGACCAACTGGTGGTTCAAAGACAAAGGCCATCCCATTAAAAGTGGCTGATGTTTCCCTTGAGTCATTAAGTAAATGAGATCCAGGTCTGACATAAATAAAAGCTATATCGTAAGAGATGTTTAATTGAGTCTCCCACCTGCGAACTGGAGCTGCATTACATGTGGGTGAACTGAACTGGCCATGTTTTCAGTTTGCATCAGCCAGGGGCTTTGGAACACTGACAGCATGCTACACTTGGAACATTGCGCTAAAGCAGTGTTTGCACTTGGAGAAAGAATAAGTAGTGAGCACAAAGCCTCTTTAGGCAATTCAGGAAGGGAATGGAGGAAAAAAACAACAGATATTGCTAACCAAGGTTCGTTTACTACCAAAAGATTCACTTGGGTCCATTCACATCCTCCTGTTTGAGCCCATCCAAAGCAGTTCTGCTAACAGCCTAAAATTTCTTTTACATCATATTGTTGTTTGGCTTCAATTCATGGAAGTAATATTGATTTCAAATGAAAAGCACACTTGGTAGATACTATATATGATATACAAGGGAAAAAGGTGGTGGTAATTATTCCTTTTTTGAGTCAAAAATTATGATATATTTGTTAACATTGTATAAACATGAGTCGACACAACTGAAATTTCTTTATCGTTTTGAATTGCAGGGGTCAGGAGCATAATACCCTGGTCTGAAAGCTCCTGGTTCATTGTCTCCAGGCTTTATTGTTTGAGAGACCACTGTTCCAGAACATTCCATCTGCAGTTATGCGACACATAAATAATGCCTTAAAAGGTGGGTGCATTCAGACAATGCACTAATATTGCAATCAAGACTTTTCTGTCATCGTTTCCAAGCCACTTTGCTATTGGGGTTGCCACTCATTTTATTGGGAATTACAAAAAAGAGCCATATACTGTATAACAGTACTGTACTCCAATTTCTGCTCATACCATACATGACACGAACACACAGAGATAAAATGTAATTTACAGAGATAAAATCATCACATACACAAATGATACCAGTAAAATTAAAGCCGCCAAGGTGAATGGCAGCCAGAAATCTAATAACTGATGGGCAGAAATTCAATTGGAAATGGGCACATTCATGTCAAAATTTTACTTAAGCATTATGTAAAAGCAAGCACAAAGTTCCAGTTTCTAAGCATGTGTAGAGTACTAATTGAAGGAGAAATAATGTGAGAAGTGGAAATAGAATCTTCCTTTGCAGGCATTTCTTAGTTCTCTGTACAGAACTTTGCCACAGAGTACTTTGAAGGTTATTGATATGACTAAGTTATCATACAACACATTCAAAATGGCACATATGTTATGAGATCTCAGTACAGGTATGCATTACCTCATAATTGTCACATTTGCTGCTCCAAGCAAATAGTCATTCTTTCTATTTACAAAGACATAATTACTAAAGCCACGAGATCATGCACCTCTGTTCTAGCTGGACGCCACTAATCCCTTTGCAAATGTGCAAGTGCAATTTGGATGCCTGCCAGCACATTGCACTGTTTTCGTTGCTCTTCCAAAGTATGCTGTCTTGTTAACAGTTTCACAACATACAACACCTGTATCCAGCTGAGCACAGCCCTATCTCCACCTACTCTGCTATTGCACGGGCCACCATGTGAAAACGCAACCATCAGCTTTACCAGACCCACCAAAGAGAGTGTGCTGAACTGCATTCAACCAATGATAATGCTTTGTCAGAATGGACTAATCCTCAGAAGAAACTGTAATTATCTTCCTGGGCTACCATCTGCATTAACACAGCCATGCCTCGTGGAAGATTACAGATGTGATTCAGAAATAATGCAACAATTTTGGTTAACTTACAGTATTTAATGCATATATTATAGTACTGCTCTCATCACCAGGTGTAAGTATTGTACATCATGTTGCAGTTATAATTCAGAGGGTACCAATGGAGGTTGGACAATGGGCTTGTGTGGAAATGGATGGATGCAGATTAATAACTAATTGGCGAGTAACTTATCAGTAGATGAATAGCCTCTGGACTCACCTTCCTTTGCTCTGAATAAATCCTTAAACACCATTGAAACTTTTCACTTGCAGCATTGCACTACAATATTGGTCTCACATCAAGGGAGGCATCCCTAATCTTAAGTTCAGGAATTCTACCAGGAATCCAATGCACTTGTGCCCTGCATCTTCAAGGGAACTATCTGCTTCAGCTTGCTTAGAGCGGTTCTTTTACTTGTAATAGCTGTTCTATGGCAATAACCTGGACAGCTATATTTTCTCCAAAGGGATGAGTAATGGGAACAGTAATTTCAAATTGCATAGTTCATTAAGGATAGTCTCACTTCAGATCTGGGCTGGAGCTGGCTGCATAAAATCATTTATAATGTTTTGTGTATTGGAGACCATAATACAATGCCAAGATAGCACCTTGCCATATTCTCAAACAAAAAAATTGATACTGTAGCACCTGTTTCCACCATTTTACATCACATCACTGAGTATGTATTCTCTGAGTTAGAGAAGAGACAGTATATCTGTGACACTACAGTAGTACTGAACGCGGGAGAGCTGTGTGGACCATGTCCTCATGCTGCAGTGTCGCCTGTTAAAGACACCCAGGAGAGTAGGCACCAGAGATGGTGTGGGAGAGAACAGAGGCACAGTAGGCATGCTGGCTTCCCCAATGGTGCTACTCTCCAGTGTTTGCTCCCTGCAAGGCAAGCTGGATTGCCTTTGTCTGAGGCTGATGCAGCACGAGTCAAGCTGGGTTGCCTTCATCTGTGGCTCACACAGAGTGTGATGAGGAACTGCTGTGTGCTCATTCTTGTAAAAACATAGCTCCAGGACAACATCCCATGCACAGTCACATTGAGGCCACACCACTCAGTGACTTGTGCTAGTACTATTTTGTGATTGTATGTGCTATTAGAACTATATGTGCTGTGTGTGACCGTTATGTTTTGCACTTTGGCCTCAGAGGAACACTGTTTTGTTTAGTGATATACATGCACATTTGAATGACAATTAAACTTGAACTTGAACTCTCTCAGGCAATTGCCCTTCTTCTAACAACAGAAGTAAAGGACATCTGATGCAATATATGCTGACTCCATCCTGTTGAAATTTCTAAATAAAAATGGGTTTAATCGACTTAGGTTATCTCTTAAGAATTATCCAACTACTTCATTTCCCAAAAGCTCACACTCCCAGTTTCAAGGAATTATATTTCAGCTTAGAATGTTAGACAGTTTTTGTTTAATGCTCTTGCACTTTTATAGAACTATGGAGGAGTATCAAACTTAACTTTTTGAAATCAAGCTAATCTCTAATCATATCAAGCTGGGGACTAAAGTCCATTCAGTTTTAAATAATACCCTTCAACTCTATGCATTTGATCTTAGTTTCAGTTCCTATCAAGTAGCTTTTTCAGTGTCAGTGTAAATAAGAAATCAGAGAACAGTGCCCCTACCTCTTTGATTCATTGACACAAGAGATACTGCAGATGCTGGAAATCAACAGCAATATACACAATGAGCTGGAGGAGCACAGCAGGTCAGGCAGCATCTATGGATGGGAATAAACAGTTGACATTTTGGGTCGAGACCCTTCATCAGGACTGGAAAGGAAGGGGGAAGACATCAGAATAAGAAGTTGGGGGAGGGAATGAAGAAGTACGTGTTAGCAAATGACAGGTAAAACGGGGAGGGGAGAGGGGGGAAGAGGGTGAAGTAAAGAGCTGAGAAGTTGATTGGTGGAAGAGATAAAGGGCCAGAGAAAGGGGGATCTAATAGGAGAGGACAGAAGACTATGGAAGAATGGAAAAGGGGAGGAGCACCAGAGGGAGGTGATGGGCAGGTAAGAAGAGAGGATGTGAGGGGGAAACAAGAAAGGGGAATGGTGAAGTAGAGAGGGGTTTCAATTACCAGAAGTTAGAGAAATTTCATGTTCATGCCATCAGGTTGGAGGCTACCCAGGTAGAATATAAAGTGTTGCTCCTTCAACCTGAGTGAGGCTTCATCCTGGTGGTAGAGGAGACCATGGTCTGACATGTCAGAATGGGATGGAAAGTAGAATTGGAATGGATGTCCACTGGGAAATCCCACTTTCTGCGACGGGCAGAATGAAGGTACTCAATCTACGCTGGATCTCACTGATATATAAAGGAGACCACAGCGTGAGCACCAAATACAGTAGATGACCATAACAGACTCGCAGGTGAAGTGTCACCTCATCTGGAAGGACCATTTGGGGCCCTGAATGGTAGTGAGGGTGGAGGTAAAGGGGCAGTTCAGCACTTGTTGCATTGCAAGGATAAGTACCAGGAGGGAGATCAGTGGGGAGGGACAAGTGATAAGGGAGTAGCGCAGGGAGGAATCCCTGTGGAAAAAGGAAAGTGGGTGGAGGGAAACGTGCTTGGTGGTTGAACCCTATTGGAGATGGCGGAAGTTACAGAGAATTATGTGCTGGACACGGAGGCTGGTGGCGTATTAGGTGAGGACAAGAAGAAGCCTATCCCTGATGGGGTGAGGGCAGATGGGCATGAAATGGAAGAGATGTGGGTGAGGGCAGCGTTAATGGTGGAGGAAGGGAAGGCCCTTTCTTTGGAGAAGGAGGACATCTCATTTATTCTGGAATGAAAAGCTTCATCTTGAAAACAGATACAATGGAGACAGAGGAAGTGAGAAAAGGGATTGGCATTTTTACAAGTGACAGGGTGTGAAGAGGTATCAATCAATGTTTCGGGCCGAGACCCTTCATCAGGACTGGAAGGGTTTCAGCCCGAAACGTTGACTGTTTACTCTTTTCCATAGATGCTGCCTGGCTTGCTGAGTTCCTCCAGCATTTTGTGTGTGTTGCTCTGGATTTCCAGCATCTTCAAAATTTCTCGTCTTTGGGAAGAACAATAAGATAACTATGAAAGGCAGTGGGTTTATAAAAGATCTATCAGTTTCTAGACTATATTCTTTGATACATAATAAAGCTGCCAGGAAATGAAACTATAATCTTTGCTTGTGCTGGGAAAAGCACTGTTTGTTCCATGTTGAAAACTATGTTCACCAATATCACTTTGGCATCCTGCCAAGGGGAAAAAGATCACCACCTGTGCTTGGAATTAGATTTTCTGTAGAATCATGACACATCAGCTCGGCAAGAGGAATTAACATTTTTACCTTAATGTAATATAATAAATATCCTATTCAAATACTCAAATGGTAAACAACAAGCAAGGAGCACACTAATCCAAATGGGATAAGTGTTCTCAAAGGATGAACTATGGATCACTGTTGACATTCTGATCTGGTGAGCAGCTGGTTGGGATTATATAGGTGTGCAGCAACTACTTTCCATTAAATGAGCTCTCATATTCAGCTTAGATGAATGGCTTAAGCGAAGAACAAGGGAAAAATAAGGGTGTCCTGACATGTCCTACCATTCGACTGTGCAGAAATGAATTATTGATCACTACCTAAAAGAAGGTGGTCAGGGGACTTCCAACTAAAATCAAGACATAGAAAGGACTGAATGAGAGGGAGGGAGATAGTAAGATAAAACACCTAATAAATTATGAAATGAAACTTCCAGGAACATCAACAAACATGCTTCTAAGGAGAAAAATAAGTTATGCAGCTGTTTTGATTAAACGTGGAAAGATGCTGTTCTTAAGCATTTGAAAGAATTGCTTTTAACATTGTAATAATCTGCAATGAATATACACTTATTTAGCTTCGTACTCTGGGATATACACTGTGATAGAAGTAGTGGGGGGGGGGGTTCCAAGTTTTTTTGGCTCAGCTAAACCTGATACCTTTGCTGAACTTTACATAAATGATGGCTTGGATTTCGCTGATAAAATGCAGTGTTGCAACAGACCTGGTTGAAATAGTTTTAGTGAAAGTAAACTTAGGACTTAACCTTGGTGCTTGGTGAAATGTGCATGGGCAAAACTTTAGTAAACAAAAGTTAGCATCTATCCATTGAGTTGTTCTGCCACTGAATTTCCCATGGCAGAACTCACTCTTTTTTGACCTTCTACAGCATTTATGCTGATGAAGTTGGTTGTTGAATTCTGTGCAGTATTCATAATTCCACTCATTCCATTTGGGATTATAGGGGTATGAAGAAGAAAACTATGGAGAACTGAAGTTCAATTTGTTTAAAAATGGTTTTGTCTTGTTTTTAATTGTTTATTTTAATTATTCTTTTGTATTTTAATCATTTAATGATTCACCTCATTTTTAGAGGTTTCCAAATGTCAGAAATATTTTAAATCCCACAAAAATATGACAGCTAGAAAAGTTGCTTGTGAAGCGTTGCTGACTAGTAAAGTTTTCAGAGGCAGTTTTTGGGGAAGGGCATAAATGGTGCACTGTTGGAAGCCCTTATGGGCATTCCATCTGCTGTATTGTATGCCAGCAAGGTAGGTTCTCGGTAGCCAGACCAGGTATTGACAGGCAGCAACTCTTGCAGCAGGTGCATGCCAGCAAAATCTGAACTCATTTAACACAGTGTAAGGTAAATATACCAGGAAGGAAGGAGTAGGAGGGTCTGCTTATACTTATTTTAATATGAAGGACATACTTTAAGGTATGGTTTATATATGGCAAATTGCTTATGTTTAAACTTCAGTGAATAATCATACCAATAATGGCAACACTGCAGTTCCTTCAAAAAGAGTAATCAGCTGAGTTCAAGCCAACTTATTGGTTACTTGATGCAGTATCAATGGCTATAGGAAGAATTAAGTTTACAAACTTATGATATGCTACAGAGGCACAAACAAAAATATATTGTGTAGTTATATGAGTTTCAGCTTATTCAGGAATAATGCCCACCTCATACTACTTGGTTTGCATGTGGCTACACAGAATATAATGCCAATTTTTCTTAATTAAATTGACCATGAAAATGCAATTATTTATCTCCTGAAATGGCTAATACTATAGATAGTCCATCTAAAATATTACACAGTTGGATCACACCATATCATATCATTCTTGTTTGTACAGATTTCTTTATCCTTATGCAAGATTTGTCTCTATTTTTCCCTATTTTCAACACTCAACAGCACTAAAGCAACCAAGGTGTAGGTATATTTCACTAGGAGACAGCATCACATTTAAGTTTAATGATTTTAGTCTGACATTTCAATGTCAGATTAAATAATAAACATCTACAGCTTGACATCTCTGAAATCTCAGTCAGACTGTTTCCAATGACTGAATTTTAGGTTATTTTGCTCAGCATGCTGACAAATGTCTCAATTTCATTGCTGCTGCATCTCTAGAATGTGATTAAATGAAGTCTCCATAAAGGATAGTTCAGCACAAAATTTATTCCTACCTTAAATAATACACCACTTTTTGCAAATATGCATTGAATTCTTTTATGCAGCCTTGACTCTTAGAAAAATTAGTACACAATGGTTATAATACAATAATTAATTTTGGCTTTTTATATTTTAAAAAGACAGACACCAACAAAATCGCAGTTCAAACAGATAATTGACTAAGGTGAAAATGGTTTAATTAGGATTCATTTGTATATTGCAAGAGCAATTTACATCTTAATTATTCTGTGACCTTATAATAGCTACAGCATAATTTTGACAATGTCATGCCACGGATTAGTACACAATCTAAGATTATATGATAGTACCTGCACAAATACTGATCAACCCAGTAGTGCCAACTCTATGAATGTGTCTAACTATATCAAACCACTGAACCACATTGAATAGCAGAGAGGTAATGTACCACAGGGTGCCATCTTGGAAGCAAAAGGAACTCTTTGCACTTGTAATTTTCATAGTTGTTTCAGCTCCAGAATATGATCAAGTATGTCTTCACAAGGGATAGTTCAGCAAGAAAATTATGCCAACGTCAAAAAAAAAATCATTTTTGTAAACATACATTGAAATACATTCAGTGGCCACATTATTGAGTACCGCCTGTACACTCAGTGGGCACTGAGTGTATATTCATATTATTCTATTGTTGTAGCCCAACCACTTCAAGGTTTGACATGTTCTGCATTCTGCACACCACTCTGTAACGAGTGGTTAGTTGAGTTACTGTCACCGTCCTGTCAACTTGAACCAGTCTGGTCAGCCTCCTCTGACCTCTCTCATTAACAAGCCGTCTGCACCACATCACTGCTGCTCACCAGATTTTTTTTTGTTCTTCACGCTATTCTCTGTAAACTCCAGAGCAGGGGTTCCCAACCTGGGGTCACATTTCTTCCTCATTGGTCTGAACAACAACTGAACCTTTTGACCACGTCTGCATGCTTTATGCACTAAGATGTTGAAACATGATTGGATAATTAGATTTTTGCATTAACTAGGTGTACAGGTGTACCTAATAAGGTGGCTATTGAGTGTATCTTTGACTACTCAGCATTAACTCTTAAACAAAGTATAGAAAGCATAAGATATAATCATATATTTTGGCTATTGATACTTTTAAAAATCTGACACAATTATAATCAAATTTCTATATTGAAAACCTGGGAGAAAACCTGACCAGCTATACTGTCACTAAAGTCCCCAGTCAATGCACTTTCAAGTTAATTAATTGCAAACTTAAGTACATATTTTCTCAAAAAAATCTTATTAATAAACCTGGTTTAATATTGTCAGGCATACTTCCAAAAGCAGAGGACTCAATAAGTAGTAAAATCATCATGAAGAATGAAAGAACAAAATCAGGAACTCTGTCCCCTTGATGAAAGATTGTTGAGACCTTCACCCTACCCCATCTCCATCCTCGCCTCTCTCCATGGAGGGCAAGGCGTATCTGAAGAGAAGGAAACATTTACAAAAGCCATTAGTTTTGGTTATGAATATGTTAAAATTCTTTTGATAAAATTATTCAGCATTTAAGTTATTTAAAATTCAATTATGTAAATTATATTTAAATTACAGAATTATTCTGTGAAGAAAACCTTTGCATTTGTATATCCAATTCAATGACTAATTAATTAGTTGTATTTAATGTGTCTACTATTTTCAGTGTCACAGTAAATTAATAAGATCTAACATTAGGGATAAATGTCTTAGCGTAAAGTACTGAATGACAAATTAATATACTTGATCTTTTAACAGGGTATAGCTTTAAATTGTCTATTTCTATAAGAGTTAAGATTAATAAACTGTTATTAATTTATAACTGATCCATAATTAAATCTGATACAAGGTACCTTGAACTGAAAATAGCCCTGGAAACTAGCATGTTGTTTGGTTGAAATATTGGAAAATTCTTTAACTTGTCTGGTTTATATACAATTACATTCCTTCAAAACTTAGAAGGAAAGCTGAAATTTGCTTGTATTTGACATGTTAGCATTGAATGCAATTATTAATGATTTCTGTCATTTGAAATTGATCATAAAGCACATTTAAAATATCCTAAAATATTTAAATAATGGTCTGTTTCCCTACTTTCAGAACAAATGGAAGACATTTTGTGCACTGAAGAGGCTGTGCAAAATTGAACGATGTTGGTTTGTAAACAGTAAAATAAGAGGAATTGCACTTAAATTCTTACTGGGAATTTATTCGCTATCCTTGTTAATTATATGCTAGTTTCCTACACTGAGTTGTTTATATGATTTCTGTGCTAAATTCTGCAAGGAAGGTATTTGGATGGCAAATTATAATTTACTGTAATAGTTAAAGTGATCAGGGATTTCTCTACTTTAGCAGTTGAACTCAAATGAGCTAAGGTTAAAACCTATCACACACTGAGCAGCACCCATTTAAGTCAACAGAAGGCAAGGAAAGGAATGAAGAGGGCTTTGTCGAAGCAATCAAAAATTAATCTACAAGGTGCTCGTGATACAGTACTGTTACAGGATGACATGCAATTCTTGCCAGGAACTCCAGATTGTCTTTGTAAGGCTGTTATTCCAAAGAAGAGGAAAAAACAAACCTTGAATTCTATATAAAATATGTATAACCAATATCTCTCTTCTTTTCATAAGAACTGAAGACCATAAAAAAGTAGAGTCATGGAGTCACTCAGCACAGAAGCTGGCCATTTGGCCCACCACATCCACGTTGTTTCTATCATTCTACACTAATCCTATATGTACACATTAAAACCAAATCCTTCTCTACTTCACTTATTTAAGTGCCTCTTTAAATGCATCTTCAATGCAGGCCAGATAGTAACGACTCGATGTAAAAAAAAATCCCTCTCAGTTCTCCTGTGAAACTCCTTCCTTTCAGGTCAAACCTACATCCTCGTGTTTTTGTTGAGCCTATCATTTTGACTGTCTACCTTACCTATGCTTGTCATAATTTTATACACTGCTATCAGGTCACCAATAAACATAGAATAGTACAGCACAGTACAGGCCCTTCGGCCCACAATGTTGTGCCGACCCTCAAACCCCGCCTCCCATATAAGCCCCCACCTTAGATTCGTCCATATACCTGTCTAGTAGTCTCTTAAACTTCACTAGTGTATCTGCCTCCACCACTGACTCAGGCAGTGCATTCCACACATCAACCACTCTCTGAGTAAAAAACCTTCCTCTAATATCCCCCTTGAACTTCCCACCCCTTACCTTAAAGCCATGTATTGAGCAGTGGTGCCCTGGGGAAGAGGCTCTGGCTATCCACTCTATCTATTCCTCTTATTATCTTGTACACCTCTATCATGTCTCCTCTCATCCTCCTTCTCTCCAAAGAGTAAAGCCCTAGCTCCCTTAATCTCTGATCATAATGCATACTTTCTAAACCAGGCAGCATCCTGGTAAATCTCCTCTGTACCCTTTCCAATGCTTCCACATCCTTCCTATAGGGCAGTGACCAGAACTGGACACAGTACTCCAAGTGTGGCCTAACCAGAGTTTTATACAGCTGCATCATTACATCGTGACTCTTAAACTCTATCCCTCGACTTATGAAAGCTAACACCCCATAAACTTTCTTAACTACCCTATCCACCTGTGAGGCAACTTTCAGGGATCTGTGGACATGTACCCCGAGATCCCTCTGCTCCTCCACACTACCAAGTATCCTGCCATTTACTTTGTAGTCTGCCTTGGAGTTTGTCCTTCCAAAGTGTACCACCTCACACTTCTCCGGGTTGAACTCCATCTGCCACTTCTCAGCCCACTTCTGCATCCTATCAATGTCTCTGCAATCTTTGACAATCCTCTACACTATCTACAACACCACCAACCTTTGTGTCGTCTGCAAACTTGCCAACCCACCCTTCTACCCCCACATTCAGGTCATTAATAAAAATCAATATTGCTCCAGAAAACTAGCTTGCCCTACCAACCTCTCTTTATAATGAAAATCCTCCAATCACGGCAACATCCTGGTGAATCTCCTCTGTAACCTCTCCAGGGAATTACATCCTTCCTTTGGTGCACAAACAGTGATTTGTAAAGTAAACAACAGGAATTCTGCAGATGCTGGAAATTCAAGCAACACACATCAAAGTTGCTGGTGAACGCAGCAGGCCAGGCAGTATCTCTAGGAAGAGGTACAGTCGACGTTTCAGGCCGAGATCCTTCACCTTTGCAACTTTGATTTGTAAAGTAAGTTGTCCCAAATCTTACATTCTATGAAACTGACCAATGAAAGGAAGCATGCTACCTGTCTCCTTCACCACCTTTTCTACCTCAATGCTATTTTTTTTTAGGGATCTTCCATGTCCACTGACCTCTCATATCAGACTCTTTTTTTTCTTCTGCCTCTTCCACCTATCATATCCCAGCTTCTTAATTCATGCAAGATGTTGTATTTTGGCAAGGCAAATGAGG
Source organism: Mobula hypostoma (assembly GCF_963921235.1). Classification (NCBI taxonomy): domain Eukaryota; kingdom Metazoa; phylum Chordata; class Chondrichthyes; order Myliobatiformes; family Myliobatidae; genus Mobula; species Mobula hypostoma. The sequence goes on from NC_086098.1 coordinate 39,613,714, forward strand.
GTAGGACTTTCATATTAAATGCTCTGGCCTTGGGCAGTGTTCTAGAACATATGGACTAGGAATACTAGCCACAGACAAGAGAATCTGCAGATGCTGGAAATACATGCAACACACACAAAATGTTGGAGGTACTCAGCAAGTCAGGTAGTATCTACGGAGAGAAAGAAACAGGGAACTGACTATAGCTCAGTGCTTAACACCATCATTCCCACAGTCCTGATCGATAAGCTACAGAACTTGGGTCTCTGTACCTCCCCCTGCAATTGAATCCTCAGCTTCCTAACTGGAAGACCACAATTTGAGTGGATTGGCAATGATATGCCAAATGCTATCTATAAATTTACTGTTGATACAACCATTGTTGGTGGAGTCTCAGATGGAGATGGGAGGGCGTACAGGTGTGAGATATGCCAACTGGTTTAGTGGTGTCACAGCAACAACATTGCACTCAGTGTCAGGAAGACAAAAGAGCTGATGTGGACTTCAGGAAGGGTAAGATGAGGGAACATGAACAAATCCTCAGAGGAATCAGAAGTGGGGAGAGTGAGCAATTTCAAGTTCCTGGGTGTCAAGAACTCTGTGGATCTAACCTGGTTCCAACATATTGATGCAGCTTTAAAGAAGGCAAGACAGCGGCTATATTTCATTTGTCACCTAAAACAATCAAAACTTTTACAAATGTACCGTGGAGAGTATTCTAACAGGCTGTATCATTGTCTGGTGGTATGGGGGGAGGGTGGGGAACACGACTACACAGGATTGAAAGAAGCTACAGAAAGTTGTAAAATTATTCAGCTCCATCTTGGGTACCAGCTTCCATAGTATCCAGGACACCTTCAAGGAGTGGTGCCTCAGAAAGGTGACGTCCACTATTAAGGAACACCATCACCCAGGACATGCCCTCTCATTGTTACTGTCAGGAAGGAGGCACAGAAGCCTAAGGCACACACTCAATGATTCAGGGACAACTTCTTCCCCTCTGCCATCCAATTCCTAAATGGCCATTGAACCCATGAATACTACCTCATTTTTTAAAAAAAGATATATACTACTTTTGTTTCTGCATTATTTTAATCTATTTAATATACATGTATATACTTACTGTAATTTACTTATTCTTTCTGTATAATCATGTATTGTACTGCTGCTGCTTAGTTAACAAATTTCACGACACAGCCAGTGATAATAAACCTGATTCTGAAGATGGTTATCAGGATTCACAGAGTGATCTTGATCACCTGGGTAAATGGGCCAAAGATTCACAGTGCCATTGTGAATACTGTACTATGTCTCTATTTTGGCTAGTCACAGAACTGGGAATATTGTATTATTGATCAAGGGAGTTTCAAACAATCTATATAGTATTTTCTCTGTTGTCCATAGTAATCTTACATTATCATGAAATTTAGCATACAAAGCCTGGTGTTGGAGATGTAAACAACAGGGCCAAACTATTAGAACTACTGACATCTAATTAGAACCTTGATGCTTGGGACATTGGCCAGGAAGAGGATGTTGTTATTGGTTTATGTACGAGGGATGATTGATAAGTTCGTGGCCTAAGGTAGGAGGAGTCAATTTTAGAAAACCTAGCACACTTATTTTTCAACATCGTCCCCTCCTACATTTACACACTTAGTCCAGCGGTCGTGGAACATACGGATCCCTTCTTTGTAGAAGTGGTCCACAGCAGGGGTGATTGATAAGTTCGTGGCCTACGGTAGAAGGAGATAAGTTATTAACTTCAAACTTTCTGCATAATCACTCAAAGATTTGAACTGCATGTGCATGTAACGAGAGCGTCTTGGACCTCCAGGTGGTCCATAGCAGGGGTAATTGATAAGTTTGTGGCCTAAGGTAGAAGGAGGTGAGTTATACAACTTTCATTACATGCACGTGCAGTTCAACTCCTTGAGTGAAAATGCAAAAAGTTTGAAGTTAATAACTCATCTCCTTCTACCTTAGGCCACAAACTTATCAATCACCCCTGCTGTGGACCATTTTCTGGAGGTCCAAGACGCGATCCATATGCTCCATGACTGCTGGACTGTGTGTGTAAATGTAGGAAAAATAAATGTGCTACGTTTTCTAAAATTGACTCCTTCTACATTAGACCACAAACTTATCAATCACCCCTCATAATTTGCCTATGGGCTTGGAGAACTTTGCAGACAGCTCTCTTCATTCGTTGTTATCAAAAATACATTCACTCATCCAGAGTTTGCAAAGCTTATCCGAAATCAAAGAAAAGCTTCTTGTGACATCTCCCTTTATTAGGTGTTAGGTTTTTACCATAATAGAAGTAAAATTTAGATTCATCCAGATTTCTAAAACAGGATTTTTGTTATTGACATTTATGTAATAATGTTTCAATTGCATTAATGTAGTAGTGACAAAGGCAACTGATGTATAAAACCAATATAAATGTTGTATAATCTCTGCATTTTATTTTGTAATGTACGTAAAACACTGATTTATCACTATTTGTAAGATATGTTTGACTTCTTTCATTTAACACACAGCGCAATAAAGCTAACTCGTCCTAATACATAAACATTCTACTTGGACCCATTTTCTACTGGAGTAAATGGGAAGTTAATAACCAATCGCTTCAGTTATCAACATTTTTTGTCATATACTGATATGGTTATTCCCTACAGAACTGTGTAGCCTGATAGTTAGGCAAGACTGAGAAAAGTATAAAATTAAAAGGCAAAAATCTTCCTATTTCAAATAAATTTTCCCAGACTATTGAATAATTATTAAATTTATTGTCTGCAAAATTATTTGGTTGTAAATTTAGATAAGACTATGCTGCTTCAATCAGCCATGTACACATCAGATACTATTCGGCCTGGTTGTCATCTGAAACAATAATCAAAATCAATAACTTTGCGTTATGATCACATCAAAATGTTACAAGATGGGTGCTATGCAGTTAGCAAACAAACAGAGTATTTTATTACTTGTTCCAATATTTGGTTGGTTTAATAACATGAAGTGTGAGTTAGCATGACGATTGTGTATGAAGATTGGCACTTGACATTTCTATAGAAAGAAATAGGTATCAACATCCAAAGTTAATTTTCTTAGAATTAAAGAACCACACTCTTTCATGCACTTCTACATTGTGCCAACAATATGGAATGCAGTGAAGCAATTCTTTTTTTGTTCCATTACAAAGAACCTCAGTACATTTTAAAGGATTTTTGTGTATTTCACATTATGAGCTACAGGCTTCTGATTTGACAATTTTACATTTTAAAATCTTCCAGGAACAACTTATTCCTTATAGAAATAAGAGCTTTGATTTTGCTATCTTTCTGAATCATAAGTGACATTATTAGAACATAAACTCACCATTAAAAAAGCTTCTTGCATTGTTACATACTGGTTCTGACTTTTGAAGCAGCTTCTCACCACAGATTGTTGGGCTGTTTACAGATTAATAGCATCATGTGCATTAAACTGATTATTACTTTACAATGGATCCTGAACTATGTTTCACATTATCTGCTGTCAAATCTCCTCTAGGAGTAATTGTTATATTCAGTGGATATGTTTTCTACGATAATGGTGTAGTTTCTTTCTGTTCCATTGTACATTAACATAAGCTAATGTTTAATGAAATGTTTTAGGAAGTAATTTCAAAATACCTTGCGAAGATTTCAGTGCTTAATCAAACTGTCATTTTAGTTGCCTTCTTCAGATTACCCATTTCTTAGGTTTGTGTTCAAGAAATATTTCTTGCTGATGAAGAAGAGCCTTGCTTTGCATTTGACTCTCCCTGATGTTGTGATCATTTGAATGCAAAGCACAAATGTGTGATTTCCTGCTCCTGTCGTCTCTCACCCCATGTCGAGCAGAGTTTAATTTATAAACATGCCACATTTATGCAAAACCATTCTCCTTAAATTTTCAGTAATTCTTCTCCCCATTGATATTTTGCTTGCTCACATTAAAAAAAACTGAAATTTAACAACGGTGAAAGCTAAGGGATAAAACAATGAATATTAAATATATTATGGCAGTGATTGATGATTTATTTTCTAATCAGAATTAAGGATTATATTTTGCATGTTTAAAATTTGAAGAGCAAATGAAAATGTTAAAAATACCCAGCAGTTTCCAGTTTCTAAGGATTAAGTACAAATGTTTGGAAGGAGATGCTTTCCCAGAAATTTTTAATAAATGTCCTTTGAGTGTTAACCTTCCTTTTCAAGCCAAACTCTCATGAGCTTAATTTTCTATTCAACTGAAAGCGATGGTTTATTATAAAATGAGTCAGGAAGACATATCAGTTAAATTCTTCTCTAACATAAAACCAAAAGGCTTATGTCAAAGTTCTACACAATAGACTTTTTAGTAAAATTGATGGCTATGGGACTAAAGGGACACTGGAAGCATTGAATGGAAAAGTTATGATGGTAGTCTCTCAAACTGAGGAAACCACAGACAAAGCATTCTGAACAATATTCTTTAATATTTTAATGGCTGCATAGCATCCAGTATATAGCACAATTTCAAATTATGCACTTGGTATAAATTGTACTGAAATTACATTGCTAGTCTTTCAAGCATAGACACATTGTTAAAAGTAAACTTTTTTTATGATCTAAGAAGTGAAATATGACCTTGTAATTGAGAACTGCTTTACACATCTACTCTAGAGAAAAAATAAGTAATCACGTCCACTGGATAAATAGTGACTAAACAATAGCCATTGGAGTCTTGGCAAACTTGGGTGGAAACATTTAGAAACATGATTCTGTTCCCTCCTATTTCACACACTTTTCTCATGGCTGGGCTTTAATGCTGAAAGTGACGAAGCTACATACTTTTGCCATGTCTCATTTTACATGCTCTCCTCGATAAAGCAATTATTCAGGAATAGAAGGGAATGCTCCCCACCAAAACACTGCAACTACCCCCCCCCCCACCACCAGTCCTAAAGTTGCATTACAACATACAACCAATTAGGAGTCTACGGTGCGTCTCTCCATGTGAGTAATAAAAGGGATCTTCCCTTGTTCAAGCAAGATTTACTTTCCAACTGCAATTGTCCCAAGCAGCTACATCTCTGCTAAACTGCTCCACCCCTCACACTTTGGCACCCACTCTGATCAATTTTTTTTATTACTGGAAAAAATATTGATCTGTCACCTATATTGCTTCTGATGTACAAGAATCCCTCATACTTCTCAACTTGAGGACCAGGTACGATTTCTGGAAAGCCATCTCATGGGTGAAGTGACAATTCCAAACTAAACGAATCAGTGAAGGATGCTTGACAGCTGTTACAGGGCTTGAATGCCATTACCGTTTACAAAGTGAAATCAAACGACGTTAGTGACAACAAGGCTTCGATTCCGGAGGAGCTCAATGCTTTCTATTTTTTTCTCTTTTTGTCAATGCTTTCTATACTCACTTTGACCATCAGAACACAGAGGAACCATCACAAACTCCCACAGCCTCCAATGACTCTGTGATTTCAGTCTCTGAGGCCAATGTGAAAGTATCCTTCAGGAGAATGAACCCACGGAAAGCATCCGGCCCAGATGGGGTACCTGACTGGGTACTAAAGAACCGTGTTGATCATCTGGCTGGAGGGTTCACTGAGATCTTTAACTTCTTCAACAGTCTAAGGCATCAACCTGCTTCAATTATACTGGTGCTGAAGAAGAGAGTGATCACCTGCTTCAGTGACTATCATCCGTAACATTTACATCCACTGTGATGAAGTGTTTTGAGAGGCTGATGATAAAACATGTCAACACCTGCCTGAGAAGTGACTTGGATCTTCTCCAAGTTGCCTACTGGCACAACACATCCAATCGCATGCCATTTCACTGGCTCTTCACTCAACCCTGCAACATCTGGGCACCAAAGATGCATACACCATCATGTTCTTTATCGACTACAGCTCGGCACTCAATTCTATCATCCCCTCAAAATTCATCAATAAGCTTCAAGACCTTGGCCTCAATACCTCCTTGTGCAATTGGATCCTCGATTTCCTCACTTGCAAACCCCAGTCAGTTTGGATTGGCAACATCTTCTCAACAATCTCCATCACCACAGGTGCATGCAAGGCCATGTGCCTAGTCCCTGCTCTACTCACATTATACTTATGACTATGAGGCTTAGCACAGCTCTAATGCGATATTTAAGTCTGCTAACGACACCACTGTCATTGGCCAAATCAAAGGTGGTGACAGATCGGCACGTAGGACAGAGATTGAAAATTTGACTGAGTAGTGCCACAGTAAAACCTCTTACTCAATGTCAGAAAGACCAAGGAGCTGATATTGAGTGAGAGGTCGTTGTTGTGGAACCACTCAACCAAATTTTGAATCTCATTCCTATATGCTTTTTTATCACCACTTTTGATTTGGCCAACAACAGTGGGGTAATCAGTAAACTTAAACACGGCATTTGGAGCTGTGCTTAGCCTCATAGTCATAAGTATAATGTGAGTAGAGCACCAGGACTAAGCATACAGCCTTGTGTGCACCTGCGGTGATGGATATTGTGGAGGATATGCTGTTGTCAATCCAAACTGACAGGGATCTGCAAGTGAGGAAATCAAGGATCCAGTTGCACAAAGAGGTATTGAGGCCTAGGTTTTGAAGCTTATCGATTACTTTTGAGGGGATGATGGTATTGAATTCTAAACTGTAGTCAAGAAGAGCATCCTGATGTATCTTCACTGTTCAGTTGTTCCAGGACTGAGTGAAGAGCCAATGAAATGGCATCTGCTGTGGACCTGTTGTGATGGTTATAATGGTTTCTCTTTTGCAAGGCTCTCCTTTACTCGAATCTTTGATAATCCAAAACCTATAGTAATTCAATCTGAAAATCAAAAATCATGTGACAATAAGCAAATAAATTAAAATCCACATTATTTACATGAACCTCTAACAGTTTGAAGAAGCAATTTCCCTGGAAAAAATTAGATCAGAAAGCAACTCCAGTCATTACTTGTTTCATAATATATCCCACATTATCTGTTTCTAATTTGAGGCATTTTAATTTACTGCTTTATGGAAAAAACCTTCCTTTGAAACTGTAACCAATTAAGGAGGAGCATAGCTTCTTTTTAAACACAGGAATAAATTAGAATAAGCAAAAGAAAATCCATTCCGTGGAGATAAAGTGGGTGAGAAGGGGGCGGGAGTGAAAGGAGAGGCAGAAGTGGGGGGGTCACAAAGCCAAGTTCTGCAAAAAACACTGAACAAATACTGTGAATGCGAATCTGATCATTTGGCTTCATGGGGTTCTTCAATGCAGAGCAACAGCCTGAAACATTATTAGTTCTTTACATTTATTTGCATGAGTGGGCACATAGGCATAACGAATACTGACATGCAGTTCCCTGTCTGAATTGACACTATTGCCCTGTCCAGATGTACATTTCATGCTGTTTCAAGCACTAGTGAAGCTAATGAGATTCTGAAGGTCACAAATTTTATAACAAAAAAGCCAGCACATTGCACCTATGAACTATTCAGGCAAAATAGTTATTTTCACCATGTCTTTGCATGTACAGCTCAATATAAATAACCCAGAGGCATCCCGTGTTCTTCAGTAACCTTGTAGATGCACAAGGTGTACAGTATTCTTGACCTTCAGCCAAAATCAGAAGATCTGGCCCATTATGGAGTGCATAGAGCATGGCCCACGCAGACTGTATCTCACCGCTGCCATCCCTGAAATCTTCATAGACAGATGTAGTACCCTCCAATCCTCAGGAACTAGTCCAGAATCTAAAGAGTTTTGAAAAATTATCACAATGCGAACACTATTTCCAGAGTGCTTAAGGAAGTAGCCCAAGAAATAGTGGATGCATTAGTGATAATTTTTCAAGACTCTTTAGATTCTGGACTAGTTCCTGAGGATTGGAGGGTGGCTAATGTAACCCCACTTTTTAAAAAAGGAGGGAGAGAGAAACCGGGGAATTATAGACCGGTTAGCCTAAAATCGGTGGTGGGGAAAATGCTAGAGTCAGTTATCAAAGATGTGATAACAGCACATTTGGAAAGTGGTGAAATCATCGAACAAAGTCAGCATGGATTTGTGAAAGGAAAATCATGTCTGACGAATCTCACAGAATTTTTTGAGGGTGTAACTAGTAGAGTGGATAGAGGAGAACCAGTGGATGTGGTATATTTGGATTTTCAAAAGGCTTTTGACAAGGTCGCACACAGGAGATTAGTGTGCAAACTTAAAGCACACGGTACTGGGGGTAAGGTATTGATGTGGATAGAGAATTGGTTGGCAGACAGGAAGTAAAGAGTGGGAATAAACGGGACCTATTCAGAATGGCAGGCAGTGACTAGTGGGGTATCGCAAGGCTCAGTGCTGGGACCCCAGTTGTTTACAATATATATTAATGACTTAGATGAAGGAATTAAATGCAGCATCTCCAAGTTTGCGGATGACATGAAGCTGAGCGGCAGTGTTAGCTGTGAGGAGGATGCTAAGAGGATGCAGGGTGACTTGGATAGGTTAGGTGAGTGGGCAAATTCATGGCAGATGCAATTTAATGTGGATATGTGTGAAATTATCCACTTTGGTGGCAAAAGCAGGAAAACAGATTATTATCTGAATGTTGGCCGATTAGGAAAATGGGAGGTGCAACGAGACCTGGGTGTCATTATACACCAGTCATTGAAAGTGGGCATGCAGGTACAGCAGGCAGTGAAAAAGGCGAATGGTATGCTGGCATTCATAGCAAGAGGATTCGAGTACAGGAGCAGGGAGGTACTACTGCAGTTGTACAAGGCCTTGGTGAGACCACACCTGGAGTATTGTATGCAGTTTTGGTCCCCTAATCTGAGGAAAGACATCCTTGCCATTGAGGGAGTACAAAGAAGGTTCACCAGATTGATTCCTGGGATGGCAGGACTTTCATATGATGAAAGGCTGGATCGACTAGGCTTATACTCGTTGGAATTTAGAAGATTGAGGGGGAATCTTATTGAAACGTATAAAATCCTAAAGGGATTGGACAGGCTAGATGCAGGAAGATTGTTTCCGATGTTGGGGAAGTCCAGAACGAGGGGTCACAGTTTGAGGATAAAGGGGAAGCCTCTTAGGACCGAGATTAGGAAAAACTTCTTCATACAGAGAGTGGTGAATCTGTGGCATTCTCTGCCACAGGAAACAGTTGAGGCCAGTTCATTGGCTATATTTAAGAGGGAGTTAGATATGGCCCTTGTGGCTAAAGGGATTAAGGGGTATGGAGGGAAGGCTGGTGCAGGGTTCTGAGTTGGATGATCAGCCATGAACATACTGAATGGTGGTGCAGGCTCGAAGGGCCGAATAGCCTACTCCTGCACCTATTTTCTATGTTTCTATGTTTCTTCAAACCAAACTTCCTAATCTCTTCTTAATTGAGGACTTTATTGTATACTGCATATCCCAAGAAACATTCAGCAATACTGCTGTTCTGCTTTTGAGAAACTTAAATGGCACCTTTAGACCCCATATTTCTAAATTTAAAAAAGCACAAAGCTGCATTAATATGGTGCCATTAAAATAGTAACATAGCAAAGGGACTTTACAAAATTATTATGGGAAAGATTCTGAACTCAATAAGGGAGATACTGTGCTTAGAATTATAGAATGGTTGCAATAAAGAAGCAGCATGGTGCTACAACCAGGGGCTCTCCATCACATCAACTCTCAGTGTTCACTCTTCTGGTCTTTCGTTGAAGACCATAGACCTGTTCAAGTCCCCCTTGAAGATGTTCTCACTACATCTATTGGCAGTGTATTGCAGAATACAACCATACCATGAATTAAAGAAAGGATTTCCTCATGTGACCAAAATACTTATCTTGAGAAAATGTTGTTATTATGAAGAGTCACAGGGAGGAAGTGGAAGGATCAGAAAAGGAATTCTGATGGAGAGGTACTTGGTCACTCATCAAGATGTCAGAGTGAGAGGAAAAGATAGTTAACAAGTAATGATGGAGATTACATGGACAAAAGGAAAAGCTCATGGAAAGTTGAGTAAATTGGCAAGTCAGGATACAAATAACAGATAAGATCAGAGGTTAAAAGACATGACAAAAATTTCACACAGGAAAGATCAAATCACTTCAGTCTTGAAATGGAACTTGGAGTCACATTGCACAGATAAATAAAAGGGAGATAGAGATACATGGGAAACATCTAGATATTAAATATATCGTAATTTCCAAGGAATAATTTCAAAATACCAAACTTGGAATTGAGAACACATTAACACATGGACATCGGACAGACGTGAACTGTAGAGATAAGAAATGGGGAACTGGTAGATAGCCTAGGTATGGGAGTCAGTAAGACTGGAGTTCAAGGCCTAGTGGTCGGAGTCCCATCATTGGTGAGTCCAATGTTCGAAGCCTGGAGTTTTGGTTCACATCCAGGGCCTTCATTCACTGGCACCAGTGATATCAAAGATAAAAACCCAAAGGTCGATCAGAAGTCCAGATGTCAAGGCACGATGGCCAGAGCCCTGAGTCTGCAAGTCTACTGGGCAAGTTGAAGGACTAATGTTTGCAAGTCCATGTGCACTGGAGGTTGGAGGCCCTAAGACAGCCTGTCCTGTGATTAGAAGACTGTCTGTATGGGTGGGTGGGAAGAACATAAAGGGTTTCTTTTGCTGTTGTTCTGTTGTTGTTGCTTGTGTTGTTCATGCTCTGGTGGGCATGTGATCTTGGTGCTGGAATGTGTGATGACATTTAAGGGCTGCCTCAGCATATCCTTAAGTTGTGTTGGTTGCTAACGCAAATGACACATTTCACTGTATGTTTCGATGTACGTGAGATAAGTAAATGAATCTAAATCTGAATCTAAGTAAAATGCTTGTAAAAGGACTGAAGGGAAAAATCAGGTGGATGAAAATAAAAAAATAGTTACTCAAAATTGGAAATAAAAACATAAAATTCTCAAGCAGGTCAGACTACATCTATGAGAGGAGAGAAAGAAGAAGTTAATCTTTTAGATTACAACAAAAAGTCTGATGCAGGATCTTTGACCTGAAGTGCTAATTCTATTTCTCTTTCTATTTTTCACAGGTGCTGCCTGACCTGTTGATTATTTCAAGAAAATTGTTTTTTTCTGTTGGAAAAATCAGGTGGATTTGCCAATGGAAATGCAACCCTTCTTTCATGTATTACAACCCGGTGATACTTTTATTTCTCCACGTAGTATCGAAGGAAGGATGTGCTGGCATTAGAGAGAGTCCAGAGGAAGTTCACGAGAATGATCCTGGGAATGAAAGGGTTAATGTATGAGCAGCATTAGATGGCTCTGGGCCTGTACACACCAGAGTTTAAAAGAAAGGGGTATTTCATTGAAACCTATCAAATATTGAAAGACGTAGATAGGGTGGCCATGGAGAGCATGTTTCCTATTGCAGGGCAGTCTGGGACCAAAGAGCTCAGACTCAGAATAGAATGATGTATACTTAGAACAGAGATGAAGAGGAATCTCTTTAGATGGAGGATGGTTAATCTGTGGAACTCATTGACGGCTGTGGAGGCCATGTCATTGGGTACATTTTAAGCAGAGGTTGTTAGATTCTTGATTTGTAAGGACATCAAAGGTTATGGGGAGAAAGCAGGAGAATGGCGTTGAAAGGGATAATAAATCAGCCATAATGGAATGGTGGAGAAGACTCGATGGACCAAATGGCCTAATTATACTCCTATATCTTATAGTTTTATATGTCTTAGAACAGAGGAAAATCTGCCCCAAACTTTAAAAACTATTTTCCCATATCAATGTTTTCTCCTCTTAATACAATTCCAACATACTTCACAATGAGCTTATTCAAAACCAGCTGCTGGCTGGTCATGAATAACTTGGCCTGGAGCTTTATTGTTTCTTTTGGTGTGAAAGCTTTTTATTATCTAGTAAACTGAACAATTCAAATATATCATTTATATTGCTTATGGAACATGCATGTCCCATAAAAATAGAAAAAAACAAAATAAGGGATTGTTATACTGTAAATATTTCAACGATAAAAATGATGAGCAACATGTTTTGAAGAGTGTAGTACCCTGCAAAGAAGCCTATTTTCTTCCCCAAATTGAAAAAAAAAGAACCCAGAAAGGAGCCCAATACCATGGCTCACTAACCCAAAAATAACAAATCTTATTAAAACAATTTTTGAAGTAGGTTCATGCCAAAATAAAGTCTATGGGAACAATGAGAAATTATAGCAGTTATTCAACTGCAACCAAGCTTAACAAAATATTACTCTTAAGCCTAAATAGAACAACACTTCATAATTACCACAATGCAAACTGATCAGTAAATTAATGTATTCAATTTTATTGACTTGAACTGTTTCTCTGCCCAGGCAGGTACAAATGAGAAACATAATTCAAGATGTAAAAGTCTCACATTTTCAGAAACATCAACAGATACAAATATCGTCTGTACATTGTCTACCTGCATCGAATGCAGGCAAAAACCTCATGAAATGTGTGAATATACCTTTATTTTAATCTCAAAGGATCTTAGCATGTTGGAATGTATGAATCATATAGTTTTTGATATTTTGCTGTGATACCCATAATTGGCAAGAGAGAACAGTTCTCATCAGCTCCAAAACAAGCAGCCCCTGTGGAATCTAAAATATTACTTTATAAATTTGGTTTGTTAGGTAAACTTCATCACATATTTGTGTAAAAATTTTGGATTACAAGAAATTCTTGAAAGTTCAGAAAACTTTGGCATCTTTGGTTACACTACGCGAGCCGACATAGTCCACCCTAAAACCATAAGACTACAAGACCACAAAGAATATAAGAATAGAAGTAGGCAATTGGGCTCATCAAGTCTGCTCCACCATATCATCATGGCTGAAACAATTTTCCTCTCAGCCCCAATCTCCTGTCTTCTCCCATATCCCTTCATGCCCTAACCAATCAAGAATCTATCAACCTCTGCCTTAAATATACATAAAGACTTGGCCTCCACAGTTGTCTGTGGAAAAGAATTCCACAGATTCGCCACTCTCTGGCTAAAGAAATTCTATCTCCTTATGAAAATTATGAGAATAAAAGGCGTACCTTATAAGTATAGGTTGAGTGAACCTGGCCTTTTCTCCTTGGCGCGATGGAGCATGATAGGTGATCTGATAGAGGTGTAAAAGATGATGAGAGGCATTAATCGTGTGGACAGCCAGAGGTTTTTTCCCAGAGCTGAAATGGCTAACACGAGGGGGCATAGTTTTAAGGTGCTTTGAAATAGGTACAGTGGGGATATCAGGGTAAGTCTTTCACACAGAGAGTGGTGAGCACTGCCAGTGACGGTGGTGGAGGTGGATACTGTAGGGTCTTTTGAAAAACTCTTAGATAGGTAAATGGAGCTTAGAAAAATAGGGGGCTATGTGGTAGAGTAATTCTAGGCAGTGTCTAGAGTAGGTTACATAGTCGGCACAACATTGTGGGCCGAAGGGCCTGATTTCTATGTTCCATGTTCCTCATCTCCAATCCAAAAGGATGCCCCTCTATTCTAATGTTGTGTCCTCTAGTCTTAGTCTCCCCCACCATAGGAAACATTCTCTCCACATCCACTTTGTCAAGGCCTTTCACCATTCGATACGTTTCAATAAGGTCGCCACTCATTCTTCTGAATTCCAGTGAAAACAGGCCTGGAGCCATCATATGCTCTTCATATGACAAGCCATTCAATCCTGGAATCATTTTCGTGAACATCCTTTGAACCCTCTCCGCTTTCAGCACATCCTTTCTGAGATAAAGCACCCAAAGGGCGCATGGTTGCATGGTTTAAAGTACACTGAGGCAGTTGGCACATCATAGCAGCAACTATCTCAGTTCTGAACATGGCATTGCAAATTTCGGTAGCACTAGGGGTGCAAGTTATCTGATTGCTACTGATCAGCAATTGAATTCTTTTCTTTATGTACTGCAAAGCTTATTAAATAATAGTTGGCTAATTTCAGGACTTGCACCGGGTGTTAGGGGCTCAATCAAAGCCAAGGGAAACGGGTTGGTTGTGTCGGTATTTGTCATATGGGCACTAGGGACTTAACTTAAAGAATGCTCAAGCAGGTGTTAACTTGGTTTATGTTCCAAGGGCTGGGTTGATATCTGCTCCAAGAAGAACCTTCTAAATATAAGATGCCAGATTTGGAACACGTGCTGCAGATGGAATAGTTCCATGGAAACATAATTGTTCAGAAGTGACCAATGACCAATTTGTGAACAATGTAACCTAACCCTCTGGGCATTATAAGGCCACAAGGCATATGAGTAGGGTTAGGCCATTCAGCCCAACAGGACTGCTCCCCCATTTCATAATTTAACTGATTTAAATTTCACTCTTAACCCCATTCTCCTGCCTTCTCCCTATACCCATTGACACCCTTATTAACCAAGAAATATTCCTGTATATTGATTAGTGCAAAAGGATTTGAATGGAAAGAATTTGTTGGATGGGTCCAGGAAGGATTCCTTACATAATATGTGGACAGACTGACTAGAGGAAAGGGCATTCTGAATCCAGTACTAGGCAATGAACCTGGTCAAGTGACAGATCTTTATGTGGATGCGCATTTCAGACAGTAACCACAACTTCCTGACATTTACCATTACTTTGGATAGGAATAGGAGCAGATGGTGTGGTATTTAATCGGGGAGGGTAGATTACGGTGCAATCAAGCAGGAACTTAGGAGTGTAAATTAGGAACGAATATACTCATGGAAATGTACAGCTGAAATGTGGAAGTTGTTTAGGAAGCACATGGGGTTCTGGACAGGTTTGTCCCATTGAGACAGAAAAAGGATGGTAGGGTGAAGACAAGAGAAGTAGAACATATCGTCAAGTGGAAGAAGGATGTAAGGATCAGACATGACTCTTTAGAGTTATGAGTTAGCCAGCAAGGAGCTTAAGCGGGGGCATAGGAGAGCTAGAAAGGGACACGAGAAGGCCATGGTGAGTAGAATTAAGGAAACACCAAGGTGTTCTACACACACATGAAGAACCTATGAACTCCTCTTCAAATATACCCAATTTCTTGGCCTCTGCAGCCACCTACGGCAATGAATTCCACAAATTCTAGCTAAATCGAGTCCTGATGAAAGGTCTCGGCCCAAAATGTCAACTGTTTACTCTTTTCCATAGATGCTGCCTGGCCAGCTAAGTTCCTCTAGCATTTTGCGTGTGTTGCTTGGATTTCCAGCGTCTACAGATATTTTCATCTTTATGTTATACGAGTTATTATTTAGCCCAGAAATGATAATAATTGCATCTTACTCTGGGAGAAAAACTGTCTATTATTCATTTAAAGAGCACTTTTTGGTGTATAGCTACACAAAGGTATGTTTCTTATGAACATGTTATTGAGCCATGAACTACTGCCCTCCTGCATGAACAGCATGAGATTCCATTCGACCACTGAGCAAGTTAAAATTCTAGTTTTTAAAAAAAAACTGGGCTTTGATTTACAGGCTGATAAATATTGCATACACGTATACAGCTGTGTGACATGAGCTTACTAAGAAGGAAAACAAGATAGGTTTACTAAGTAAAAAAAAAATTGTTGTACTGGAAGGTATATAAAAAGATAAATTATCATACTGTGTGCAGGTGTTACATACACTGTTCAGGACATGAAGGAATATAACATTCAGTAACGACCTTCACAAAGCTTTATTTTAAGTTACAGTGAAATTCATGGGCAGAAGAGTTTTAGGATTTATATTGCCAAGGCCAGTTTTTGCTTCAAAGTAAATAAAGGATTCCTCCTCAGGCAACTGCAAGTAAATGTCTCCCTTTTCCAGGTTTTCTAAAATAAGTTTGCACTAAAATAAGCCAATAAATTAATGGCTGCCATTAATGGAACCTCAATTTCTGTCCTATTTCAGTAGCTGTTGATGTTAATAAACCAGTCATATTTCTTTCTGATAAACAAAGAAACAAAGTCCCATTTGGGCATTACATGTAAACCACTAACTGGCAGGATTTTTCTTTTTAAATAACAATTACAGATTTTTTATCAATCTGAATTTTCCAAATCTGTATTCCGTCTAGCTGTTAAGATAAAAAATATATATCATACTCACAACTTTCTGTTATTTAACTTCACTCTATGAAGAACTGCAGATAAGGCATAATTATGTCGGAAAATCTGTTCTTTAAGTTAAATCCATTACTGAGAATGACTGAAATTTACAATCATGATACATCAGTGGCAAATAATAGGAACCTGGATTCACTTACTGCTTTTCACAACACTTCACAATACTCCAAAATGGTTCACTATCAGCCCACTATTTTATAAAAAGCACTTACTGTTGCAACTTAAGAAAACTTAGCAGGCAATTGTTCTTAATTCAAATCCTTTAAAAAGCATTCAGATAAATAACCAAGCAATCAGTTTTATTAATTTTGGCTAGTGGAACAGAACTATCCTGTTTTTAAATGGTAAGATATGATCTTGCATTCAACAAGAGCAGACGTGGCTTCAGTTTGGCTTCTCATCCAAAAGTTCCAAGGTAAAGCATTAAAGTGGTGACTAAGTTACATGCTCTAATCTCTTGTTCACCTCACAACCCCCTAATGTAGCTACAAGAAACAAAGTTAACATGAGTCCTTTAAAACAGAATTCAGAATTATTCAATCGAGAAATATCACATTATCTCTCCTAATTTCAATTGCTGCAGAAAATACTTATGAATGCATAGCCAATGAAAACAAAACTACATTTCTAGAGATGATGTACTCAATGTCTAATTCTAGAACAGTACTTCTTCAAGATAGATAAAGGTGAGGATGCCATTCTCGCCTTCAAACTTGATCTGAAATTTAATGAATGATCAGTAACTCAACTCCATTTATCCATACAACTCTATTGGCAATTTTATCTAAAACACACATTTAGAGCTGAAAATTCAGGTTCACCCATAAGACCATAATAATAAGAGCAGAATTAAGCCATTCAGCCCATCAAGTCTGCTCCGCCATTCCATCATTGATGGCTGATTTATTATCCCTCTCAACCCTATTCCCTTGCCTCCCCCCCAACCTTTGATACCATTACTAGTTAAGAACCTATCAACCTCTGCTTTAAGTATACCCAATGACTTGCCACAGCCACTTGTGTCAAAGATTTTCACAGGTTCACCAACCTTGGCAAAACAAATTCCTCTTCGTCCCTGTTCTAAAGGGACATCCTTCTATATTGTATACTGTGGCTGTTTTCTCTGGTTCTAGACTCAACATCTATAGGAGACATTCTCTCCACGTCCACTCCATCTAGACCTTTTGATATCTGATATGTTTCACCAAGATCCCTCCCAATTTCTCCAAACTCCACCCAATATCCAGAGGTGCAGGGAAATAACTCCAGGCCCACCCAGCCTATGATACTCAATGTATCATAATAGAAAAATTCCATCCCATCTAAAAAGTATCTAACCTCCTGCTTGAGGCATAAAAACAAAGAAAGTAGAACAAAAATATCATAATCTGAATACTGCCCCATCCAACCCAAGAACGACAACTATATTAGAAAATCACACAGGCCTCATCATTGTAACGTGCCCTCATCCTTAATGTGAGAAATTTTCATCCTAGTCAGAAACAAATACATTTTCACATGAAAATATTCTGCTTTGCGGCATGAGATGTCAGCCTGTTCCAGAGGCCCACTATTGTCTGAGAAAAGAACCATCTCCTAATATCAAACTGAGGTCTAACCTGACATAGAAATACAAGGGCAGGGATGTGATGCTGAGGCTTTATAAGGCACTGGTGAGGTCTTACCTTGAGTATTGTGAATAGTTTTGGGCTCATCATCTAAGAAAAGATATGCTGGAGAGGGTTCAGAGGAGGTTCGCAAGGATGATTCTGGGAATAAAAGGGTTATTCTGGGTCTGTACTCACTGGAATTTTGAAGAATGGGGGCAATCTCATCAAAACCTTTTGAATGTTGAAAGGCCTAGACAGAGCAGATGTGGAAAGGATGTCTCCCATAGTGGGGGAGTCTAGGACAAGAGCGTACAGCCTCAGGAGAGAGGAGCATCCATTTAAAATAGAAATGCGGGAAAATTTCTTTATCCAGAGGGTTGTGAATTTGTGGAATTTATTACCACAGGCAGTTGTGGTGGCCAGGTCATTGAGTGTATTTAAAGCAGAGCTTGATAGGTTCTTGTTTGGACATGACATCAAAGGTTACGGGTAGAAGGCCGGGGAGTGGGGCTAAGGAGGGGAGAAAAGGATTAGCCATGACTGAATGGTGGAGCAGGTTCAATGGGCCAAATGGCCTAATTCTGCTTCGTTGGCTTATAGCCTTATAATTTAAAACTGTGACTTTGTGGTTCTCCCCAATACATACAACCAACTACTGCACAAACTGCTACCTTCATTGTTTTATATATCTTACAGGTCCCAATTCTAAGAGTATTCAAGAATAATAGGCTGGTATATGAAACACCAAGAACTTTAGAAATTGAATTAATTTTATGTTAATCTGAATGTCATCAGGTAAAGTTACTACCTTTTTGCCACTTAACTTGAGTCGAAGTGCTTTGGGTTCAAATTCTGATCTGGGATCTGAGCAGATAATCTTGACTGGCATTTCAGTAAGGTGTTGGAGAAGGGCTGCAGTGTTTGAGAAGATTTTGCCTGAACGTTCTGGTGGTTCAAAAGATCCTATGCCTTAACTCAAAGAACAGAGAACTCATCTAATAGTGGAATTTAGCAATGGTATATTGACTACAATGTCATCTCATAAAAGTAACAGCACATCACAGAAAACAAAATTTATTGCATACCAACTGCAATGAAATGCTTTCACTTCTATTTGAGACCATTGGAATGTTGAAGATATTTTATTACAGTGATCTAGTTGTATCTTTGAGTGTTCCTTTGAATGGCATCTATCTTTAGGTTATAATTGTGATAGTTGTAAACATTAAAGATTTCATTTGCAATGAAATAGTAGTTTTATTGCAATTATTCTGTAATTGGCAACAGAAAGATAAAATTTGGATTGCAGCTCCTCCATTATTCAGTGAAAGTTGACAGACATTTTTTTTGCACTTTTACAAATGGCATAATTGGCATCTTATTGTGTTCCATGACTGCAGGCAGCATTTGATAGTTGTGTGTTGTTTTAGAATTCTATTGCCAATGCAGCAAAAAAAAAGATGATAGCTCTGAAACTTTGCCCTCCTAATGCTAAACCACATAATTCTAGTGCATTTAACTCAGGTACAAGAGAGACCATGAAAGAATAAAGATCAGTTTTTTTTCCAACTACAAGGAAACCTATAATAATGAGATAATTCCCTCTGTCAGAACAATGTAAAATACGATTCCATTAACTATCTCTCTTCGTAGGTTAGGAATATGAACTGCATGCAAGATGAAGGCAAGATTCTGTTGGAAGCCAAACCTTGGAAGTGTGCTCCATAATATTTTGACTGATGAAATCTAAAGCTTTGTGACATTAAAAAGAAAGACAACCTATAGCAACTGATGTTGCTCTTGATGCTGCATTGGTTTTGAGCACCTGTGCAATTATGATCACCTTTGCAATGCTTGAGGATGAACAGAAATCCACACTGTGACTCTGGGGAATAGTGCTTTGGATACTGGGAGGAGATGCTTGATCCTGACATCGGCATTCCTTGTATAGGCAGCAGCTAGCCCCATCTGTGGTGGCTGCAACTGGATACATGCGTGTCCTTGAAGATGATCTCTGAGATCCTCTGGCAAAAACGACGATAAAAATTTGTGACTGACTTGTGATTGCTCTGCCAAATTTGAGACTTTCAGCAGGAACGTTATATGTTCGTGATGCCTGATATTTTTCTGTAGACTTTTTTTGGACTTCTTATTGCTCAGGAGCGGTTGTGTCACTGAACAGAATAATAGAATCAGAAGTGTCAAGAGCCAAGAACTAAGTTACAGATGAGGAGTTTGTTGAATTGTTCATTCCAGCAGGCACGACCTGACTTGTTCCCCTGTTTATTCATCTCCTGCACTCTCTACACCCATTATCTATTCTTTAGTTAAAGGGATTCTGTTGAACTGCAGCTTTGTTGCAGATTGCTGCTAAGGCCAGACTGGTATCAATGGCCCATTGCTTTTCCAGGCAATTTCAGCACAATGCTGCACCTTACCTCTAACAAGATCTCCACTGCAGTTGAAGCTAATTTATGGGATAAGTGGGAAACTGTTCAGTGTATGTTACTCCCATTCCAGTAGCTCACAACTTCCGTCATGAGCTACTACATGCAGAAGACACCCGTGTATGCACACACATGGTATCCAGGCCCCCACTGTTGATTCATTCAATGACACATGACAATGTGGCTCTTACTTCTTCCAACCTGTTCCTTGTACAATACTGGATTCCAACAACAAAGATCTACAAAATCACCTTCAATGTGACAGCACAGCCTTCGGATGTCTGAAAGAATGTATTTAACGTTCAAGGTCTCAAGCCTAATAGTCCAACAGGCAGGAGTAAGCCCTGCCTATTAAGTCATAGACTATCAATATCAGGCACCTCAAAGCTTTTGAAAGATGCGATCAGTCTCTGAAAAATCCTTCAAGCCCAGTAGCTCGTTAAGCGAATCTAAAAATCTCCTTGAAAAGTCTTCTCATTTACATGTGACAATCCTTAGCCCATGAATACCCAAAAAGGTATTTAAAATAGCTTTGAGATTAAAATCCATTTGTCAGGAGCACTCCAGAGCCCAGTGTAAACAGCAGAAGCAACACCAACTCTGAAAATGCCAGCTTCTTGCCTTGTCACCTAATATAAACATGACTGATCTATACAGGCCTCTTCCTTTATGTCAGTTCCATATAAATAGTTACCCCTCTGCACTTAAAGTCCAGTGACCTAGATTCTACCACCCTTTGAACAGAGAATCATCAATATCTAAGACAAGTACTACAGTGCTGTGCAAAAGTCTGAGTCTTAGCTAGGGTGCCTAAGACATTTGCACAGTACTGTATTCGTACCGTGAGAGTTTGTAAATCTGGTGGAAGCGAAGGATATTGGGAATGATGATGGCAGAGCGCCGTGGGAGGGGTGTGGGACAGGTGGCAGAGGAGGAGTGCCGGGGGAAGGGTGGCATTTGCGCAGTCACACCCAGGCTTGAGATACCAGGCAAGGTTATTTGATTCCAAACAATCGGCTTATTGATTACTACAAAATGTCTCACTGGTGTTTCCTGCTCACTCCCCTCTCCTTTTCCCCAATCTCCCTGCCCTCTTCCCACTCTCAGTCCACAATAGAGATCAATATCAGAATAGTTTATCATCAGTCACATGTGTCATGAAATTTATTTTACTTTTTGTGGCAGGAGTGCAATGCAATACATAAAATACATAAAAGCTATACATATATGTGCCTAAGACTTTTGCACAGCACTGTAAGTTTTAAATGGTCTGCATCTTATTTTGCAGGCTATGTCCTTTGTGACTCTTCCATTTGTGAAATCATCTCAACAACTATCCTGCCATGCTCCCCTAAGATCTTACGTTTGCATAAAGTCACCCTGCATTCTTCTAAATTTAAAGAATACAGACCCAACTTGTCTAGCTTCTTTTGATAGCATAATCCTCTCAACATGAGAATTAGCCTGGTGAATCTCCTTTGACCTGTCTCCATTGTTACTATTTCCACAACTATGCACAATATAGAACATAGAACACAGAATAGTACAGCACATTACAGGCCCTTCGGCCCACAATGTTGCGCCGACCCTCAAACCCTGCCTCCCATATAAACCTCCACCTTAAATTCCTCCATATACCTGTCTAGTAGTTTCTTAAACTTCACTAGTATATCTGCCTCCACCACTGACTCAGGCAGTGCATTCCACGCACCAACCACTCTCTGAGTAAAAAACCTTCCTCTAATATCCCCCTTGAACTTCCCACCCCTTACCTTAAAGCCATGTCCTCTTGTATTGAGCAGTGGTGCCCTGGGGAAGAGGCGCTGGCTATCCACTCTATCTATTCCTCTTAATATCTTGTATACCTCTATCATGTCTCCTCTCATCCTCCTTCTCTCCAAAGGGTAAAGCCCTAGCTCCCTTAGTCTCTGATCATAATCCATGCTCTCTAAACCAGGTAGCATCCTGGTAAATCTCCTCTGTACCCTTTCCAATGCTGCCACATCTTTCCTAAAGTGAGGCGACCAGAACTGGACACAGTACTCCAAGTGTGGCCTAACCAGAGTTTTATACAGCTGCATCATTACGTCGCGACTCTTAAATTCTATCCCTCGACTTATGAAAGTTAATACCCCATAAGCTTTCTTAACTACCCTATCTACCTGTGAAGCAACTTCCAGGGATCTGTGGACATGTACCCCGAGATCCCTCTGCTCCTCCACACTGCCAAGTATCCTGCCATTTACTTTGTACTCTGCCTTGGAGTTTGTCCTTCCAAAGTGTACCACCTCACACTTCTCTGGGTTGAACTCCATCTGCCACTTCTCAGCCCACTCCTGCATCCTATCCAGATGTAGCCTCACCACATCCTGTACAATGGTACAAAGCTTCCTTAATTTTAAACTTCAAAGCCTTCCACATAAAAACCAACATCACCAGGTTCCCCTTTATAAAGTATCCCCGTGATATCCTTAAAAAACTCAAATAAATTTGTCAAATGTGATTGACCTTTCATAAAGCCATGTTGACTAGATTTGGCTTTATTCAGCTTTCCTACATGATTAGTCATTTCCTCTTTGATTGGTGTCGAGGGCATCTTGCCAACAATAGATGTTAAACTAACTGGTTGATAGTTCCCCACCTTCTGTCTTGCTCCCTTTTTGAACAAGGGAGTCACGTTGGCTGTTTTCCAGCCTTCTGGCAAACTCCCAGGCTGTATCAAGTTTGAAAAAAGTTCAGCTAATAAATTCTCTGTCTCTGCAGTCCTGATTCTGGGTCTCTACTCAAAACATTTTATTTATTCAGCAATATAGCATGGAGTCCGTCCTTCTGGCCCTTTGAGCCTCCTACCCCAGCAATCCCCATTAACTCCTAACCTAATCATTGAATCATTTAGAATGACCAATTAACCTATCGGGTAAGTCTATGGACTGTGGCAGGAAACCGGAAAACCCATGGAAAGTCAACACATTCCACGGGTTTTCCTTACAGATGGCACCAGAAATGAACTCTGAACTCTGAGGTGATATGGCATTCGGCTAACCCCTACACTACTGTTGTGCCCACTACCTTTTTTCATTAATGTATTGGACGCTAAGACCGGAGATCATGGAGGCTGCTGACGAAGTGAAGTCCGCCACAATTTCCTCTCCATTTTTGACCAAGGTCAGGGTGAAGTTGGGTGCACAAAAGATGGAGCCAATCGCAAGCAGTCTGGTTAGGACACCAGGCATCAACTATGGCACTTCAGCGCCGTCTTCCCAAACCTGATCCATTTACCGCAGGGAAGGCAGTATTTGGAGATAATCCCTGGAGCAGTGAGCTGTATCTGCCAGTCCCCCATACCACTGTCTCTCAAGCAGGACTGTCAACGGCATGAGAGAGCGTCTCCGTTGTGAAGCAACTAATTGGGAGGACATGGGGTGGCTCTGACTCCCGTCCATGGACTGCATGACCAGTGGGCTTCTGGCTGGGTCCAGGAACTGCTCAGAGAAGGACTAGGACCTGTGGTCATCTGCACTTTTTGTATTTTCTACCTCTTTGGATGGAACGACATCCAAACTGGTCCTATGTGATAAACCAATTGCTCTTGTCATTGAATCTTCAGTTGCCTTTAACTCTGAAACATCTCTGACTCATTCAGATCTCACCCATTCTGGTGCTCCACACCTGCATTGCCATATTGATCTTTAAGGAGGCCTGCTCTCTTCAGGGGTATCTTTTTACACAGAACATAGAACAGTACAGCACAACATGCACCCCTCAGCCTATAATTATGTGCAAACTAAATTAAACCTACTCTACAATCAATCAACTGTTCCCTCCTACGTAGGCCATAACCCACCATGTTTCTTACATGCACTGTCCATCTCAGAATTATTTAAATGCCTGCTATTGTATCAGACTATCATCATCCCTGGAAATGCATTCCTGGCACTCACCACACTCTATGCAAAACAAAATCTACCTGTGACATCTCTCCTACACCTTCCTCCACTCACCTTAATGGATGTACTCCAGCATTGGCTGTTGCCACTCTGGGAAAAAGACGCTGACTGAACATTCTATCTATGCCCCTCAATCTTACACACCTTTATCATGTTGCCTCTCACCCTCCTCTCCTCAAAAAAGAAAAGCCTTAGCTTGCTCAAACTTTCTTCATTAGATACGTTCTCTAATCCAGGCAACATAGTTGAAAATTTCCACCACTCCCTCTCTAAAACCTCTAGATCCTTCCTATAAGAGGCTACCAGAGCTAAACACAATGCTCCAAGTGTGATCTAACCAGTTACTCCTAATGTACTGATAGAATTCTATCACTCACATCTACAGTGATGAAATGCTTTGAGAGGTTGGTCATACCTGGACTGAATTCATGCCTCTGCAAGGACCTACAGCCACTGCAATTTGTCTATCGCCACAAAAGGTCAATGGTAGATGCAATCTCAATGGCTCTTCACATGGCCTTAGACCACCTGGACAATACAAACATCTATATCGGGATGCTGTTCATCGACTATAGCTCAGCACGTAACACCATCATTCCCACAATCCTGATTGATAAGTTACAGAACCTGGGCCTCTGTACCTCCCTCTGCAATTAGATCCTCGATTCCCTAACCAGAAGACCACAACCTGTGCGGATTGGTGATAATATCTCCTCCCTGCTGACAATCAACACTGGTGCACCAGGGGTGTGTGCTTAGCCCACTGCTCTACTATCTGTATACCCATGACTGTATGGCGAGGCATAGCTGAAAGACCATCTATAAATTTGCTAATGATACAACCATTGTTGCAGGTGATGAGAGGGCATACAGGAGTGAGATATGCCAATTAGTGGAGCGCTGCTGCAGCAACAACCTGGCACTCAAAGTCCGTAAGACAAAAGAGCTGATTGTGAACTTCAGGAAGGGTAAGACAAAGGAACACGTACCAATCCTCACAGAGGGATCAGAAGTAGAGAGAGTGAGCAGTTTCAAGTTCCTGGATGTCAGGATCTCTGAGGACCAAACCTGGACCCAACATATTGATGCAGCTATAAAGAAGGCAAGACATTAGGAGTGTGAAGAAATTTAGTATGTCAACAAATACATACACAAACACTTCTACAGTTGTACCGTGGAGAGCATTCTGACAAGGCTGCATCACTGTCTGCTATGGAGGGGCGGGGGACTAGTGCACAGGACCAAAAGAAGCTGCAGAGGGTTGTAAATTTAGTCAGCTCCATCTTGAGTACTAGCCTACAAAGTACCGAGGACATGTTCAAGGAACGGTGTCTCAGAAAGTCAGCGTCCATTATTAAGGACACCCAGCACCCAGGTCATGCCTTTTTGTCACTATTACCATCAGGAAGGAGGTACAGAAGCCTGAAGGTACACACTCAGTGATTCAGGAACATCTTCTTCCCTCTGCCACCCAATTCCTAAATGAATATTGAACCCTTGAACACCACCTCACTTTTTAAATATATATTATTTCTGTTTTTGCATGATTTTTAATCTATTCAATATACATATACAGTACTGTAATTAATTATTTATTTACATATTTTTCTTCTATATTATGTATTCCATTGGACTGCAGATGCTATGTTCTTTCTTTTTAAATCTTTTTATTGAGTAAGTATACAAAAAAGGTAAGCCATATAAACATTAATACAATGTTAAAGTATAATAAAATTCCAAAAGATAACAATACCAAAAAGAAAATACTACAAACAATGTAATTTAAGCATAAGAAACCAAGATAACATAATAGTATACTAGATTTTATATATATCAATGGAAAAAAAGAAAAAAAAAACCCCCAAAAAAAACCCACCGTGCAACTAACTAAAAGCAAAGCAAAGCAATGGGCTAACTTGAAACCAAACAGAGTTAAACTTAAAATCACGTCCTCAATCCCGACCTCCATTAAAACAGTGAAAAAAAAAACAAGAAGGGTAAATATTACATTAAATGAAAATATCGAATAAAAGGTCCCCAAATCTGTTCAAATTTAAATGAAGAATCATAAAGGTTACTTCTAATTTTCTCCAGATTCAAACATAAAATCGTCTGAGAAAACCAAAAAAAGGTAGTTGGAGCATTAAGCTCTTTCCAATGTTGTAAAATACATCTTTTCGCCATTAAAGTAAGAAATGCAATCATTCTACGGGCTGAAGGGGAAAGATTACTAGAAATTTTAGGTAGTCCAAAGATAGCAGTAATAGGGTGAGGAGAGATATCTATATTTAATATCTTAGAAATAATATTGAAAATATCTCTCCAAAAAGTTTCCAAAGTAGGGCAAGACCAGAACATATGAGTTAAAGAGGCTATCTGCCCCGAACATCTATCACAGAAAGGATTAATATGCGAGTAAAAACGCGCTAACTTATCTTTGGACATATGTGCTCTATGCACCACTTTAAATTGAATTAGGGAATGTTTAGCACAAATAGAGGAAGTATTAACTAATTGTAAAATCTGCCCCCAATCATCCACAGAAATGGTAAGCCCCAATTCCTGTTCCCAATCTACCCTAATCTTATCAAATGGAGCTTTCCTGAGTTTCATAATAATATTATAAATCATAGCCGATGCACCTTTCTGACATGGATTAAGGTTAATTATCGAATCTAAAATATATATAGGAGGAAGCATTGGAAAGGAAGGAAGTATAGTACTTAGAAAATTTCTAACTTGTAAATATCTAAAAAAATGTATTCTTGATAGGTTATATCTATTAGATAATTGTTCAAAAGACATAAGGGAACCATCTAAAAATAAATCCAAAAACCGTAAAATACCCTTAGTCTTCCAAGTTTGAAAAGCGCGATCCGTAAAAGAGGGAGGAAAAAATATGTTACCTAAAATAGGAATCGCTAACCCGAATTGATTAAGATCAAAAAATTTTCTGAATTGAAACCAAATACGCAAAGCATATTTAACGATCGGGTTAGAGACCTGCTTAAGGCGTTTCGAATCAAAAGGAAGAGATGAACCTAAAATAGAACCAAGTGTATAACCCTGAACAGATTGTAATTCCAATGCTACCCATTTAGGAATAGATAGTATATCCCGGTCAAGTAACCAAAATTTCATATGTCGAATATTAATAGCCCAATAATAAAATCTAAAGTTAGGTAATGCTAAACCTCCATCTCTCTTAGCTTTCTGTAAATGTATTTTACCCAGTCTCGGATTCTTATTCTGCCAAATAAATGAAGAAATTTTAGAGTCGACTTTATCAAAAAAAGATTTAGGAACAAAAATTGGTAATGCCTGAAACACATATAAAAATTTTGGCAAAAAAAACATCTTAACTGCATTAATACGACCAATCAAAGTTAAATATAAAGGAAACCATTTAGATGAAAGTTGAGTAATATGGTCTATTAATGGTAAAAAGTTAGTCTTAAATAAATCTTTATGTTTACAAGTAATTTTAATCCCAAGATATGAAAGGTAATTATTAATCAATTTAAATGGAAATTTATAATATAAGGGAAGATGTTTATTAATCGGAAAAAGTTCACTCTTACTAAGATTTAATTTATAACCTGAGAAAAGACCAAATTGTGCTAATAACTCTAAAACAGCAGGAATAGATCTCTCAGGATTAGAAATATATAAAAGTAAATCATCAGCATAGAGTGATAATTTATGGGACTTTAATCCCCGAGTTATCCCAGTAATATTTGAAGATTCTCGAATAGCAATTGCAAGAGGTTCTAATGCAATATCAAATAATAGGGGACTAAGAGGACAGCCTTGTCAAGTACCACGAAAGAGAGGAAAAAAAGGTGAGTTTAAAGAGTTAGTACGAACCGAGGCTACAGGGGAGTGATATAACAGTTTAATCCAGGATATAAATTTCAGGCTAAAATTAAACATTTCAAGCACCTTAAATAAATAAGGCCATTCTACTCTATCAAAAGCTTTCTCGGCATCTAAAGAAATAACACACTCAGGAACATTTTGTGAGGGAGTATAAACGATATTTAACAATGTACGAATATTATAAAAAGAGTAACGACCTTTAATAAAACCCGTTTGGTCTTCCGAAATAATAGAAGGAAGTACTTTTTCTAGTCTATTTGCTAATAACTTAGAAAAAACTTTAGAATCAACATTTAATAAAGATATTGGTCTATAAGATGCACATTGAGCAGGGTCTTTATCCTTCTTTAGTATTAAAGAAATTGATGCTCTATTAAAAGATTCCGGAAGTTTACCAAGTTTCAAAGAAGCCTCAAAAACCTTATAGAGCCAAGGAATCAATAAAGAAGCAAAACATTTATAAAATTCAACGGTAAACCCATCAGGGCCAGGAGCTTTCCCCAGATTCATAGAAAAAATAACATTCTTAATCTCATCCATTGTAATGGAAGTATCTAATAAAGAAGACATATCCTGTGAAATCTGAGGAAAGTCTAACTTATCTAAAAAATCATTCATATATTTAGAATCTCGAGGAGACTCTGATTGATATAAAGAAGAATAAAAATCACAAAAGGTTTGATTAATCCCCACATGATCCAATATCAATCGATCATTTTGGTTATAAATCTGATTGATTTGAGATTTAACATAATTAGATTTCAATTGATTAGCCAGCAGCTTGCCAATTTTATCACTGTGAACATAAAAATCACTTCTTGTTTTCTTTAATTGGTTTACAATCGAGGACGAGAGTAGTAAACTGTGTTCCATTTGAAGTTCAGTTCTTTGTTTGTATAGCTCCTCAGAAGGAGCCATAACATATTTCTTATCAATTTCTTTAATCTTGTCCACAATTGCCATCTCCTCCTGCTTCTGTTTCTTCCTCAAAGCAACGGAATACGAAATAATCTGACCCCGAATATAGGCTTTAAAAGTGTCCCAAAGAGTGTTAACCGAAATATCTTCTGTATGGTTAATTATAAAAAAAAGCTCAATCTGTTCATTCATAAAATTAACAAAGTCCGAGTCCTGAAGCAACAGCGAATTAAAACGCCATTGTCTATTGTTTGGTATATTGGCCATAATTTTAATAGAAAGCTTAAGTGGAGCATGATCCGAAATGGTTATAGAATCATAATCACATTTAATCACTGAAGGAATGAGACGAGAATCAATAAAAAAATAATCAATTCTTGAATAGGAATGATGAACATGTGAAAAAAAGGAAAAATCTTTTTCCTGAGGATGCAGAAAACGCCAAATATCCGTCGACCCAGAATCAGAAAGGAAAAAATTAATCAAATTTGCGGATTTATTAGGTAAAGTCCGTAAAGGAGCCGAACGGTCCAAAGCTGGAGATAAACAGGTATTAAGATCTCCGCCCCAAATCAATGAAAACTCGTTCAAATTCGGAAACTGATCAAACAATGATTTATAAAATTCCGGACAATCCATATTAGGAGCATAAACATTAACCAAAACTACTTTTTTATTAAATAGTAAACCACTAACCAATAAAAATCTACCATTCGGATCAGAGATAATATCCTGTTGTATAAAAGTAACTGAGGAATCTATAAAAATAGAGACGCCTCAAATCTTAGCATTGGAGTTCGAATGAAATTGTTGTTCCTTCCAAAATTTGAAAAAACGTAGTCTGTCCCCCCTCCGTACATGGGTCTCTTGTAAAAATAAAATTTGTGCTTTAAGTCTCCGGAACACTTTAAAAACTTTTTTTCTTTTAATAGGATGATTAAGACCATTAGTATTCCAGGAGACAAAATTAATAATAGACTCCATAAATCCTAAAGTCAACCCACGACAAGGAGGATTGACAATAGGCGCGACCCACAAACCCGGAGAGGAAACAGAACATACAAAAGATACCGGGGAAAAGGACGCAACCAGTACTTCAATAATGTATATAGCCCAAAGAAAGACAAACTAAAACGTGAAGCCCCTCCCGCCACCCCCCAGCCCAAGACCCCAAGGCAAAATCTAAAGCAGACCCGCCAGAAAGAAGCAAGCGCTAAAACTACCCCCATGACTTCCGGTATACGCTCCCTAAAAAAAAAGGTATAAATATGAAAAGGATCAGCTCATTGTAAAACAGTAAAAAAATAAGTAAAAAAAAGTTAACTCAATTAGAATACACACAGAACAGAACAAAAGCCGGAAAATATATATTAAAAAAAAACCACAATAAACCTCAAACTCATGAATAGACACAGCAACAAAAAAAAATAGGATTATTAACATAAAGTGATTATAAAAAGCAAAACAGAATAAAATTTAAACAAAAACTACAAAATTTAAGGCCGCACAGGAAATACGTAAGATGACAAAAGGGAAGTAACCACCCAGAATCCCCTGGGAAAAGAAAGAAATGACGCAGTTAAAAAGAAAGTTTAGTAGCCATATTAAGAAATCGAAAGTGAACTTTTCTGCCCAAATAGGGCACAGAAAAGTTAAAACCAACCAATTCACAGCCTCCGATCGACGGAGAAAATTAAAAAGAAAGCAATTAAGATGTTGGAGATGAAAGTTGATCCAGATAACTCTGGGCATCCGATGGAGAATCAAAAAAACGAAGGGCTCCATCTGGCATGCGAATCCTTAGACGTGCAGGGTACAGCAGCGCTGGTCTTAAATCCATCTTATAGAATTCCGACATCACGGATCTGTAACGGACCCGTTGGTCCCAGATTGGTTTACTGAAATCTTCCACGAATCGGAACTTAAGATCCGAAAAATCAATGAAACCTTTAGATCGAGCGAATCGAAACAGTCTCTCCTTGTCTTGAAAGTAATGAAAACGTAAGATAACATGCCTAGGTCTATCTGACCTAGACGAGTATGATGGGATTCTGTGAACACGATCCAGTAGCGGTGGTTGGTCAGGAAATACAGTAGGGAATGCATCTTTTAAAAGTTGGGAGAAATATTTCATGGGGTTGTTACCTTCAGCGGCTTCCCTCACGCCAATCATTCGTAAATTCTGCCGTCGCATTCTAGATTCCAAGTCAGAGTTTTTAAAAGTCAAAAAGTCAAGTTTCTTCTTCATTACATTAATTGTTTCTTCGATTTTCCCCATCTTAAGCTCACTTTGTTGCGCGAATTTTTGAAGATCAGATATAGCCGACTGATGTTCCGCAATACATGTTTGCATCTTATCAATTAAAGCGGCAATTTTCTGGAAATTAGTTGAGATTTCCGTATGAATCAGGTCTTTAACAGGGCCTGCAATTTCCGCACGAATCATCTCCCTAACAGAGGTTGAGATTTCCCTCTGAATTAACTCCGCTATCGCTTTCAAAGTCACCGGTGATTCAGTCGGGGGGAGATCCGTAGCTTTCGGTTTAACCGGAGGTTTACCATCCTTGCCGTCTTTCTCGTTCTTAGACATAGCAGATCTAAGTTCCATCCAGTTGTCGGAGAATTCAGTTTAATTCAAAGTATTGTAAGAGTTGATGCCTTAATGGTTAATTAAAGTATAGCTGACCATAGAGAAAAAAAACTCAGAGGTAATGGAGCGAGTCAAGAACGCGACTTCACTCCATGAGCGCTACCGGAAGTCCTCGCAGATGCTATGTTAACAAATTTCATGACACATGTCAGTGATAATAAACCTGATTCTGATTCTGAGAATATTTTAGGATTCTCCTTTATCTTATCCACCAGGCAATGCACACCAGCCGTCATATATTTTTGTGCTTATGTTTCTATTCCATAAGGCCATAAGACATAGGAGCAGAATTAGGCTATTTGGCCCATCAAGTCTGTTCTGCCATTCAATCATGGCTGATCCTTCCCCCTCCCCCAGTGCCACTCCCCGACCTTCTTCCCGTAGCCTTTGGTGCCATGGCCGATCAAGAACCTATCAATCTTCACCTTAAATACGCGCAATGATCTGGCCTCCACAGCTGCCTGTGGTGACAAATACCACCAATTCACCACCCTCTGGCTAAAGAAATTTCTCCACATCTGTGTTAAATGGTTGCCCCTCTATCCTGAGGCTGTGCCCTCCTGTCCTCGACTCCACTACCATGGCAAACATCCTTTCCACATCTACTCTGCCTAGGGTTTTCAACATTCAAAAGGTTTCAACGAGATCCCACCCCCCATCCATCAAACATTCCTCATGTGAAAACCCTTTCATTACCGAAATCATCCTTGTGAACCTCCTCTGGACCCTCTCCAATGTCATCACATCTTTTCTTAGCTGAGGAGTCCAAAACTGTTCACAATACTCAAGGAGAGGCATCACCATTGCTTTATAAAGCATCAGCATCACGTCCCTGCCCTTATATTCTAGGCCTCTTGAAATGAATGTTGCATTTGCCTTCCTCACCACAGACTCGAACTGCAAGTTAACCTTTAGGGTGCTCTGCACAAGAACTCCTAGTCCCTTTGTATCTCAGATTTTTGGATTTTCTCCCAGTTTAGAAAGTATTTATTTCTACTACCAAAGTACATGACCATGCATTTTCAAACATTGTATTTCATTTGCCCCTTTCTTGCCCATTTTCCTAATCTGTCCAAGTCCTTCCGTAGCCTTCTTGCTTCCGCAACACTACCTGCCCCTCCACTAATATTCATATCATCTGCAAACTTGGCAACAAAGCCATCTATTCCATCTTCTAAATCATTGATATACAGCATAAAAAGAAGCGGTCCCAACACCAATCCCTGTGGAACACCACTGACAACCAACCAGAAATGGATCCTTTAGTAACTTTCCAGTAATACCATGAGCTACTAACTTGGTCAGCAGCCTCATGTGCGGCACCTTGTCAAAGGCCTTCCGAAAGTCCAAATATGCAACATCGACTGCACCCCTTGCATTCCACCTACTGTGCTTTGTAAACTGTGAAGGAAATGTCACAATTGCTTCCTTTTGATCTGTGAAACGTAGAATCTACAAAAAATATGTAATGTGAATATAGTTCTCTGTTTAAGTAATTGCTACATGTGGTCAGTATAGACATCAGAGCTTTCTATTAACAACAATGGAATTGATCCTCTTTTCCGACTTTGACACATTATTTCTAGAGAGAGGTATTTAAAAAAAAAGATGGCACTAGAACAGAAATTCAATTAACAGGAATATATTCACTTCCATATGGTACAGGTGCAATGATCAAATAGAAAGATTTCCCTGCAGTAACTGCATCACTGTTGATGCAATGCTTGTTGCAATTTGTTTTACCATCTTATTAGAATACACATTCAACTGAAGGGAGGTGCCACAACTGTCCAATGGTAATTGTGGTACAAGCTCACAGAAAGGTTGTTATGAGCAATGTATCTGAGAAACCCAAGTAAAAATATCATCGGAAACAGAACTTTGCTGATGCTGAAATCTTGAAAAGTAGTGCCACAGTTAGAATTTTTATTTTATTTTATTTAGTGATACAGCATGTAACAGGCCCTTCTGGCCCAATGGGTTCATGCCACCAATCACACACGCGACCAATTAACCAACGAGCCTGTATGTCTTTGTAATGTGCTAGGAAACTCAAAGGAAACCCATTCATGGGAAGAAGACAGTTACAGTTTCAAGCCATGATCGTTTATTGGATACTTTAACTCTGCTTCCATCTTCTCTGATGCTGTCTGATTTGCTGACTATTCCTGTTCAATTTTCTAATTTCATCAAATATACGGTACAAGAGAATAAATGAATGAAGTGTGATTTTTTTTAAACATGTCAAGGCCAAGCATTTCATAAAAATTCAACGCTTACTGTAGGAACTGTTGAGGTTGGCATCCAGCTTGCTTTGATTTTTATCATTCTCATATTGAAGTCCCTCCATAATCTTAGCCTTCAGGGTGGCATGGTAGTCCAGCAGTTAACCTAAGGGTATTAAAGTGCCAGCAAACTGAGTTCAATTCTACTATTGTCTGGAGTTTGTATGTTCTTCCTATGACTGCCTGGGTTTCCCTCGGGTGCTCCAGTTTGCTCCTACATTCCAAAGTTGTCTAGGTTAGTAGGTTAATTGGTGGCCCAGACTTGTTGAGCCAGAAGGGCCTATTACCATGCAGTTAATAAAATTCCCGTAGTCCCTTGACCCCTATAGCTATCTGTACTCCTCTGATTCTAGTTCTTTTTCATGTGTTTATTTTTTTCACTACACTTTCAGAGTGGCCAACACTCCAAGTTATGGAATTCATTTTCCAACCAGCCTAAGCAGGGACGTCAAACAATAGGACGTCCGCTAAAATTTTATCTAAACTTTTGCCTCATAGGATGGAAAACATTCTGACTTTTATGATCTCTGATGACCAGACCGGATTTATTAAAAATTGTTGTTCTCATTTTAATGTTAGTCGTTTACTGAATGTTATTTATTCTCCCTCTAAAGAAACTTTGGAATGCGTGATTTCTTTGGATGCTGAGAAAGCCTTTGAACGGGTTGAATGGAATTATTTATTTAAAATATTAGAAAAATTTAGATTTGGCTCCAATTTTATTCAATGGATTAAATTATTTTATTCATCTCCCACTGCACAGGTTCTTACTAACTCTCAGAGTTCTAAAACATTTAATCTCCAACGCGGTACCAGACAAGAATGTCCTTTGAGCCCTTTGCTTTTTGATTTGGCTTTAGAGCCTTTAGCCATCGTGTTTCGTGAATCCGTTGACATCTCGGGTATTTTAAGAAGGGGTATCACTCATAAGTTGTTGCTTTATGCTGATGACCTTTGCTCTACACTTCTAATGTGCAGTCCTCTCTACCATCAATACTCTCTTTACTTTCATAATTTAGTCAGTTCTCAGGATATAAATTTAATCTTCATAAGAGTAAACTTTTTCCTTTGAATAATTTGGTATCAGTCAACTCTGACCTTCCTTTTAAAATTGTAAGAAATCAATTTACGTATTTGGGTATAACAATTACTAAGAATTATAAATTTCTTTTTAAAGAAAACTTAATCACTCTTTTGGAATATGTTAAGGTACTAACAAATTGGTCTCTCCTTTCTTTATCGCTGATTGGACATATTATTTCTATTAAAATGAATATTTTGCCTAAATTTTTATACTTATTTCAAGCCCTACGTGTCTTTATTTCTAAATCCTTTTTCGGCTCTATAGATTCGATTATATCTTCTTACATATGGAAGAATAACTCCCCCCCCCCCACCGATTAAACAAAGTTCATCTTCAGAAAGCTAAAAAAAAATGGGGGATTAGCTCTACCCAATTTTAGGTTTTACTGCTGGGCAGTCAACATACACTACCTTACGTTTTGGATATACTACATTAATTGTGAAGACTGCCCGGTTTGGGTTTCTTCAGAAGTTAATTCCATTATTAAATTTTCTATTATTTCTCTTCTTGGTTGTTCAATTCCTCTATCCTTAAGTAAGTTAACTGATAAATTTGTAGTTAAACATTCTTTGAGGATTTGGTTACAATTTAGAAAATTCTTTGGGTTATTTGGTTTTTCAATCTCTAGTCCTATTTTTTCAAGCAACACACATCAAAGTTGCTGGTGAACGCAGCAGGCCAAGCAGCATCTATAGGAAGAGGCGCAGTCGACGTTTCAGGCCGAGACCCTTCGTCAGGACTAACTGAAGGAAGAGTGAGTAAGGGATTTGAAAGCTGGAGGGGGAGGGGGAGATGCAAAATGATAGGAGAGGACAGGAGGGGGAGGGATAGAGCCGAGAGCTGGACAGGTGATAGGCAAAAGGGGATACGAGAGGATCATGGGACAGGAGGTCCGGGAAGAAAGACGGGGGGGGGTGTGACCCAGAGGATGGGCAAGAGGTATATTCAGAGGGACAGAGGGAGAAAAAGGAGAGTGAGAGAAAGAATGTGTGCATAAAAATGAGTAACAGATGGGGTACGAGGGGGAGGTGGGGCCTAGCGGAAGTTACAGAAGTCAATGTTCATGCCATCAGGTTGGAGGCTACCCAGACGGAATATAAGGTGTTGTTCCTCCAACCTGAGTGTGGCTTCATCTTTACAGTAGAGGAGGCCGTGGATAGACATGTCAGAATGGGAATGGGATGTGGAATTAAAATGTGTGGCCACTGGGAGATCCTGCTTTCTCTGGCGGACAGAGCGTAGATGTTCAGCAAAGCGGTCTCCCAGTCTGCGTCGGGTCTCACCAATATATAAAAGGCCACATCGGGAGCACCGGACGCAGTATATCACCCCAGTCGACTCACAGGTGAAGTGATGCCTCACCTGGAAGGACTGTTTGGGGCCCTGAATGGTGGTAAGGGAGGAAGTGTAAGGGAATGTGTATTTTTTCAAATTTTTTTTAAACCTTCTTTGACTGATGTAGTTTTTAAAGAGTGGAATAGACAAGGTATTAAATGTTTTCAGGAACTGTTTGTTGGAGGTAGTCTTTCCTCATTTGATCAACTATCTATTAAATATAATCTTTGTAAAGCTCACTTTTGTTTAGATATTTACTAATTAGAGACTTCTTGCGTTCTCAACTTTATACATTTCCTAAATGTCCAGATAAGAATTTAATTGATACAAGTTTTACTTTGAAACCTTAATTGATACAATTTTTACTTTGAAACCTTTTCATAATGGATCTATATCTAATATTTATAGTATGTTGTTGGCATTGAGAAACATTCCATTAGACAAAATTAACAACCTCTGGGAACATGACCTACAGATTTCAATTGATGAGGATACTCGGAATGAAAGTTTTAAACTTGTTCACACCTCTTTGTTATGTGCGCGTCACTCTCTTTTACAATTTAAAGTGCTTCATAGAGCCTACGTGACTAAAGATAAACTCTCACGTTTTTATTCAGATTTTTCTCCATACTGTAATAAGTGTAATATCGAAGAGGCCTCTCTAATTCATATGTTTTGGTTCTGCCCGCGGCTTGATAAATTTTGGAAAGAAGTATTTCAAACTTTCTCAGAGCTTTTTAAAGTAAACTTTAGACCCAACCCTCTGACTGCTTTGTTTGGCATTGTTGGAGGAAATGATTTTACTCTTAAGCCGAATGTTTTGCAT
The DNA here is from genome assembly GCF_963921235.1 of Mobula hypostoma. NCBI lineage: Eukaryota > Metazoa > Chordata > Chondrichthyes > Myliobatiformes > Myliobatidae > Mobula > Mobula hypostoma. The sequence goes on from NC_086098.1 coordinate 39,650,803, forward strand.
ATTTTGGCTTTTATTTCTCTTTTAGCCAGAAGAGTTTTGTTGCTTAAATGGAAAGATGCCACTCCGCCTGCTCATGCCCATTGGTTGATTGATGTTATGTCACGTTTAAATCTAGAGAAGATCAGGTGTTCTATTTCTATACCTAGACAAGAGTTTTTCACAGTATGGGGACCTTTTTGGAACTACTTTCACAATTTTCGATTTGGTCAGCAATGATGATGGCTATTATATGTTTGCATTTACGACTATATGTCAGAGATTTTTGTTTCTTTTCTTTTAACCAAACAGCTTTTTTTTTCTGTTTTCCTCATCTCTTTTTTTCTATTTTGTTATGGGGTTTTGATTTTGCTTTAGATTAGAATAAAATATACCTTTTCAATATTATGGTTAATTTACTATACATAGTTATGGGGAAATTCAATCTTGTTTCTGTTTCCATAATACCAAAATGTATTGTGTATTCGTCTATGCAAGTAATTAATAAAAATACTGAAGAAAAAAAATAGGATGTCAACGCACACAAAATGCTGGAGGAACTCAGCAGGTCAGGCAGCATCTGTGGCGAAAAGCAAACAGTCGACATTTCAGGCTGAGACCCTTCTTCAGATATAGAAAGGAAGGGGAATGATGTCTGAATAAAAAGTTGGAGGGAGGGGAAGAAGGCTAGCTGGTAGGCCTTAGGTGAAGCCAGGTAGGTGGGAAAGGTCAGGGACTAGAGAAGAAATAATCTAATAGAAGAGAGAAGATAGAAGTGGACAATAGTAGAAAGGAAAAGATGAGGGGATCTAAGAGGAAGTAATAGGCAGGTGAAAAGAAGTGAAAAATCAGAGTGGGGAATAGAAGGGGGGGGGAGGGGAGGAGGAAATTGTTCACCAGAAAGAGAAATCAATATTTATGCCATCAGGTTGGAGGCTACCCAGATGGAATACAAGGTGTTGTTCCTCCACCTTGAGGGTAGCCGCAACTTGGCACAAGAGGAGGCCAAGAATCGACACATTGGAACAGGAATGGAGATCGGAATTGCCATTCCTGATAGGCAATAGAATAGGAACATGTCAGAGTGTCAAATTTGTGAAAGTAATTCAGAAGATAAGCCAGATACAGGAAGGCAAAATGGAAAAAAAAAGTTTTCATTTTAATGCTTCCTTTGGAAATTACTCTCAAGTGAAACAGCAGAACAAATCTAGAAACTGTCATCCATTGCTCCATCACCTCTCATCTATAAGCCATCCCAGGTAGTGACTAGCCAACAGACTACAACGGCAGCATGATAAGGAGGGAAACATTTCCAAATTCATAGTGCTAGAAGAAGAAAAGTGAGAATTACTGTACTAATACCAGAACGTTGGAGAGGTCTGAGAAATTCAGCTAAAAATAAACTCCCCATATCACCTGAAATTAGCAATGTTTTAATTAGTAATGTTTTAATTAGCTAGAGTACGGAAATTTTCACATACTATATGACTGAGGTGTACAATACAAAAGGTTTGAGAAGGAAATAGAAAGCAAAATATAAATGAACTAGCACAGGTATGTACATGAACTTCAAAAGCTTGGCAGAGAATTTTGGAACTTGCATGTTTCCACCAACAGCAGACTTGGAGCGAGGGAAAACAGCACAGAGCAATATCAGGAAATTAGGTCAGATAGATAGAAGGCGGGGGATTTCAATAGGTATATTTGTCTGTGAAAAACATAGGGTGTGATGGAGATCATATGGGGTGTAGGGAGCTAACAAATAAGAGGCAAAAAGAGTTAGAGACCATCTCAGCCACCACAGCAGCATCAACATCGGGGGGATATACTCCCGCACGCAATCAGTTAATGGAAGTTGAATTTTATGTGCAGTGGAAATTTCTTCCTGGGTCTCATTTACTCTTCATTCACAGTGAGGGACAGGAGAGTGTTTGATTATGAAACCATTTCTGCTGAGCTGAATACTGTTCTCACAAAAAATCCACAATATTATACTTTTCAGTACAGATACCGAGCAGTCATAAGGCACGTGGCTCCTGGTACAAGCTTTCCTGGGGTTCGATTATTAATAATGTTGTTTCTACCTTTGGCCCAGTTAGAGTCAGTCACCTGAGTAAAACCCTGGAGATGAAATTTTAAATGTTTGGTTGATATAAAGATCAATAGCACACTTGGCAAATTATACATGCTGTGTAGAATGATATAGCATCAATCTATCTGATAATCCAGTGTTTGTTTTAGATTGTATACACTCAAGATTTAACCATATTCCCAAATTAATAAAAATTACTGAAGGAAAATCATGAGATGGGTGACAGTCATGCTCTGCAATTTTTTAAGCCCGTCGTGCTTTGGAATTCCAAGTGTAAGTAGAACAGCTGTAGCGTGTAATCATCTATTCAATGTGCCACGACCCAGTCCAAGAAGAGAGACAAAATATTGATGTGGTCAGACTTGTATATTAATGCCTTAAAAATGCTAGAGTCAAATTTCTGAATGACTTAATATTTATTTATTATTGTATTATTTTAGAGATTGAATATTGAATGTAATTCAAAAATTAATTTAATCACAGATGATACTAAATGCCCACTTGAATCTTATTTTCCCTTAAAAGCTGACACAGCTTCTTTGTGAAAAGCCTGTTTGTAAAAAGTTATCACTTTCCTATCATCCCACTCCCACTCTGACTAATCTGCCTTTGGCCTCCTGAACTGTTCCAAGGATCTTTACGTAAAGTTGAAGAACAACTCCTCCTTCCAATTATTTTAGCCTTCAGGACATAACATAGTTTTCATCAATTTCATATAAAGAGCCATTCCATTATTTCAATCTTGAATATCATATTGTTTGTTTTTCTCTCTCTCCTTCCAGTTCCGGTAGTTGAGATTTAATTTGTTTTGTCCTATTCTTGCTTCTTCTAAACCAACGATTTTGTTCAGTCAGAACAACCATCCTATATCCTTCAAGTTCTTAGATCACACCTCCCCTTTTCTTTTGTCCGCCTCTTCACACATGCGCTGCAACTTAAAACATGCTTTACTTCAATCTTATCCTATCTCAAATGAGAGGCCGGAAGCCTGAACGGTTCACGTTTTTCTCTGTATAGATAATGAATGACCTGAGAAGCATTTCCAAAACTTTCCTCATACATTTCATACTTTCAGCATGAGCAATTTTTTAATGGTTGCTTCCTTATAACTGTTCAATTGAACCATTGCCAATTGATTAAATTGCTATATTCATGAGAATATATTTGTTTTCTGAGAATACACAAGAATTTCCATAAGATTTTCATTTTAACAAGCTGCGAGGCATCTTAAAATACCACTAACAGCTTATCTGACTTTTCATGCTGGTCCATAAGCATAAGCATCCATATGTTGAACAATCTGTTACAATCTCAGTTTTAAAGACATCCTACTTTCAGAATGCTAAACACAAAAATGGTGATCTTGGCTATGGAGTAGTTAGCTGACAGTGCACATGCTGTCCACGCAATCTCTTCGGTGGAATGCCAGGCCTCAGTAGCAGGCTTCTGCAGACTTTCATGTTCTGAATGGACCCTTCCTGTGTCTCCAGATTGGTGTAATATCAGGCAAATTCTACAGGCAAAGAAGGATCATGGGTAAAGGTACAGAAGAAGGATAAACACAGGTTGTGCTACATTGGTTTCTGAAGGTCGGGATAGCCAGGGGTGGTAGTGGGGATAAGCTCCCACTACCTATTAAATACTCCCAATGGTGTGAGTTTCAAATAGCCTCTGAAAATCAAGCCCAGGTCCTGGCCCTCACATGTACCTTAGCTATTTAGCGCGGCAGAACTGTTTCTACTGACAGGAGAAGGAGAAAGGTGGGTTACCGGCGCCTTAAAACCAGTCGCTTCAAGCAGATGGGGCTTGTCAACCGGTCTGTGGTCGTGGTTGGCAGCTCATTTTGGAAAAGGAAAACTCTGATCTCAAACCCCCGCTGCCTTGAGGCTACAACACCCATGGGGGAGGCTTTGGGAGTAAATCCCAGGGAAAAATCCAGAGCTGGAAAGCCTAATGCAGTTCTACATTGAGTTTAACATTGACTGGCAACTCCTGCAATGCCGCTGGTGCCAAACTGGTATTGGTCAACAGCTGCATGGAAAGGGGGGAGCCTGCAGCATGGGCAACAGTTGCTCTTTATATCGTACTGCTCTGGTTTGCATATCCGGTAGATAGCTGGGACGTCAGAGGGCCTCAGCTACGTACACTGGAAAAGCAACAGCCACATCATTCAGAAGAAACACTCCAAACTCTCCTGCCCCTTCAAAAATCATTTTATGCTTTCCAGGGTTTCTTCAAGTTCCAAGTGTCTAATTGAAATGTGAACACCAATCCACTATATATCTTTTTATTCAAGAAAACAGAACTGCTAAGTATCTTTAAGCACTTCTTAAATTCATACAGTTGACAGTTGTGGAGCTTTAGTGAAGGACTGTGATGCTGTCAGGTAGATGTGCAACACTGAGCTCACCTTGACCAATAAAGTAAAGTACCTTACCAAATGCATAATAGTGTGCCAATATTATGAGGGCCAGGTTTCCGTTGTCAGCTGCTTTCCCTGAATGATGCAGTTTTCCAACTTATCAGCAGATTGCTGCTATTACTCAGCAATTCAACATGTGGGCCTGAGTTAGGTAACTACTCAGACATCTCTAGTTCTCCCACAACACAACTGTCATTGGCCAAATCAAAGGTTTGTGTATCTAACATTTCAGTAATACACTGGGCCAATGCAGGGTTAAAGGCGAAACGGGCAGAAAATGCAACAAAGTAGGAATTTGTTAGACAAGTTCTAATGCGGGGCAGACAAAAATATATGGACCGCACAGGAAAGAGAAAAAAAAAGTCAGGTTGTAGTTTCAAAAACAGCGCTAATCTGCATGCACGGGACTAGGTAGCCTTGAGATTTATAATGTGAAAACTGGCAAAAGACAAGCAATATGGCTTACACCAGAAGTGAACGGCAAATTACTTAAGGTGGAATTGGACTCAGGCTCAGCAGTTTCAGTCATTTCACAAAATGAGTTTGAACTGAAGCCTGCAGATATAAAAGCAAGAATTTAAGCTGGAGAAAAGAAAACCCTGTGGGAATGACATTTGTAACAATGACATACAACAATCAACGAGTTGCATTGGGCTTGTATGTGGTTAAAAACAGGAGGGCCAGCAATGTTGGGCTGTGATTGGCTGAGACAACTACAACTTGATTGGTAATCCATCCACCATTTGCATGCCACATCCCTTGCAATAGAGTCAACTGAATGCAAATTAAGAAAGGTACTGGATGATGCCACAGCAGTGTTTAAGGTTAGTACTGGAAATCTCAAACATATCACATTAAAATAGTGTTAAATAAAAATGCCATGCCCAAGTTGTACAAAGCCTAACTGATTCCTTATACCATCCATGATAAAGTAGCCAATGAGTTTGATGACATGGGAGCTGAAGAAAATCTTTCCAAGGTTGAGTGGAGCCCATGGGCAACACCAGTGACCCCAGTGGCCAAGAAGAATGGGTCATATAAGATCTGTAGTGATTTTAAGGTCACCATCAACCCATCAAAGTAAACAGAAGAATATACTCTGCCCAGGAAAGAGGACATCTTTGCAAACCGTTCTGGAGGGAAACACTTCAGCAAAATGGACTTAGCTGAAGCCTACTTACAGATGGAGATGGAAAAAGAGTCCAAAATGTTTCCCACCATAAACACTCACAAAGGGCTTTATTGCTATAACAGGCTTATTTTTGGAGTGGCATCTGCACCTGCACTCTGACAGAAAGCTATGGACCAGGTGTCACAGGGCTGGCCAGGCACTCAGTGTTACCTGGATTGTTACTGGTAGGGATGACAAAGAACAACCCCAAGATCTCAAGATAGTTAAAAAGATTAGAATATTGGCTCAGAGCACAATGTAACATGTGTGAATTCTTTAAACCAATCATCACTTACTGTGGTCACACTATTCTTGCACAGAATTTACATAAATGCCCTGAGAAAATTCAGGCAGTAAAGGCCAAAGGACATGTCACAATTGTGGTCCTTTTAAGGGTTTGTCAAATACTATAACAGGTTCCTGCTAAATCTGGCTATTATGCTCCTCCCCTTGAACCCATTACTATAGGTTGGGAAGAAATGGCAATGGGCAGAATAGCGTGAGGCAGCTTTCCAAAGGAAAAAGGAAATGTTGACGTCAGACACAGTACTCACACATTATGATCCTCATCATCCAGTGAATCTTGCCTGTGACGTCTCACCTTATGATACAGGTGCAGCCACGTCACATGTTATGAAACATGGAAGTGAATGCCCCATAACATTTGCATCATGTTCCCTTACTACCGCAGAGAAAAATTACATACAAATTGATAGAGGGGTCTTGAGTTTGGTTTGGGGTGTAAAACGTTTTGACCAGTACTTGTATGGGAGAGAATTCACCATCATTACTAATCATCAACCACTGGGGCCCATCTTCAATCCACAGAAGAGTGTTCCAAGACTTTCTTAGGAGTTTGCATTGTTTCGGCATATCATCTAAAACTTTGGCAAACTTCTATAGATATCCAGGGGAGAGTATCACAGCTGGATGCATCATGGAAATGTTGATGGCCAAATGTGGAATAGTCTACAGTAAGTGGTGGATATGGCCAAATGCATCACAGGCAAAGCCCTTTGCACCATTGAGCATATCTACAGCAAACGTTGCCAAAAGAAAACAGCATCCGTCACCAATAACCTCCACCATCCAGGCCATGCTCTCTTCTCATTACCGCCATTGGGCAGGAGACTTAGGTACTACACCACCGGGCTCAGGAACATTTATTACCCTACAGCCATCAGGCCCCTGAACCTGTGTAGATCACTCAGGACAATTTTGAATGGATTCCACAACTCTACAGCCCATGTTCTCACTATCATATTTTTTTTAATTTCAGTACAGTAGTTCAAAGTTTGGACAATTTGTCTTCTTTAAGATTTCAATTTGTATTCATTGCTTGTCAGTCTTTGTGTTTAGCTTTTCAGAAATTATATTGTATTTTATTTTCCTGTAAAATGAACCTCATGGTAGTAAAAGGTCATAAGACACAGGAGCAGAATTAGGCCATTAGGCCCACTGAACCTGCTGCCCGATTCCATCATGGTTGATCTTGAATTTCACTCAACACCATACATCTGCCTTCTCGCCATATCCCTTGATGCCTTTACCGATCAGGAAACGATCAACTTCCGCCTTAAATGCACACACGGACTTGGCCTCCACCGCAGTCTGTGGCAGAGTATTCCACAGATTTACTATTCTCTGGCTAAAAAGAATTCATCTTTACCTCCGTCCCAAAAGTTCACCCCTCAATTTTGAGGCTGTGTCCTCTAGTTCTAGGTACCATCATCATACGAAACATCCTCTCCACATGCACCCTATCTAGTCCTTTCAACATTTGGTAAGTTTCAATGAGAACCCCCCCACCTTCTAAGTTCCAGTGAGTACAGACTCAGCATTACCTCCTTGCTCTTATACTCTATTCCCCTTGAAATAAATGCCAACATTGCATTTGCCTTCTTTATCACAGACCCAATCTATAAATTAAACTTCTGGGAGTCTTGCACGAGGACTCCTAAATCCCTCTGCACCTCTGATGTTTGAACCTTCTCCCCATTTAGATAATAGTCCATACTACTGTTCCTTTTACCAAAATGCATTATCGTACATTTCCCAACACTGTATTCCATCTGCCACTTTTTTGCCCATTCTTCCAATTTGTCTAAATCCTGCTATAATCGCATTGCTTCCTCAGCACCACCAACCCCACTACCTTTGTGTCATCCACAAACATAGCCACAAGGCCATGAATTCCATTATCAAAATCATTGACAAACAATGTGAAAAGCAGCGGTCCCAATAATAACCACTGAGGAATGCCACTAGTCACCGAGAGCCAACCAGAAAAGGCCCCTTTTATTGTATATAGTACATTGTGATGTATGTATTTTATTAGTAAATTTATTTTGACTTTGATGGATACTGTGAATTTTCTCCATCTTTAGCTCTAAATTTTACTTCTGAGTAGATAGATGGATAGATACACATTATTGATCCGGAGGGAAATTGGGTTTCGTTGCAGCCGCACCAACCAAGAATAGAGCATAAATATAGCAATACAAAAACCACCAACAATCAAACAACAAAATGCAAACTATGCCAGATGGAAAATAAGTCCAGGACCGGCCTATTGGCTCAAGGTGTCTGACCCTCCACGGGAGGAGCTACAAGTTCGATGGCCACAGGCAGGAACAACCTCCCATGACACCCAGTGTTGCATCTCGGTGGAATATGGCCGAAGTCCAACAGCAAAAAGTTCAGTATCTGGTCTACAAACACGTTTCTCGATCGTAATACGACCCGGATTGCACCATCTGTTGTTAACCAGAACAGTAAGCACCCGACTCCTTTACGCTTACCGCTCTCAGTGCACTTCCGGTCAGCCCGAACGGTCTGGAAGCCGTCCATGGAGAAGTTTAGATCGGGTATGTCCTCGTGCAGCCCCGTTCCGGTGAAACACATAACACTGCACTCCCGAAATGTTCTCTGACGCCTGGCTAGCGCCGTGAACTCGTCCATTTTATTACCCACCAAACTACTCTTCTCCATAAGTCTCTGTTGTCTCGACCCGGTCCTCTTTCCTTGACTTTGTGATCCCCCTCTGCATCCTCTGTGTGTTTTCCTCCAGATTTCAGCAGAGGTGTCCGCCACTCAGCTCGCTAAACCGGCCGGCATAAGCTCAATCAGCTGGTCCCTGGAATACACAATTCTACCATGCTTCTGTTCTGCTAATGAGACGTGTCGGAATGTAACTATTTCCAGCGCTAAAAACCCAAATAAAACTCTCTCTACCAGCATGTTAGAGAGGGTGCAGCTTCGACGCGTTACCGTGCAAAAAAAAAACAAAACATAATGTAAGTTAAAAAGTAAGAAGAAAAAAGTAAGAATACTGGTCTGGAACAGCTGTAACAGGCTGCATGCACGACCAGCGCAGGTGCATGTACAGTCGGAGCTGTAGAAAGTACAATTTGAGGTCATATAACTTCTTTTAGCAGTTTTCCCACTTCCCACTCTATGGGAAGCCAGTGAAAAGATTACTGCTCATAAATAATGTGTCAAGATTCACCCAATACAGGGCTTCTTGCCAGCTAGCAAAAACCAAGCAATGTTTAGATCACAATGTCTGTGAAAGTTGGGAGATAAAAAAAACTGTAAAGGAGTTTATGGATACGCAGGAGGGAGATAAGAATTGGGTCTAAATTGTGTGAAACTGAATGTGAGGTCAAATGGGGAACATTCAGCAAATTGAAGATAATATGATGGTAATATATTTAAAGCTATATAATGAAAATCCTTCCCAAAAGCCTTTAGAATAAACATGGGAACGATACAGTGGGTTCTGGTTAATTGGGGTACATCAGGACGAGTACACGTTGGTCAAATTAAGTGACTGTCCCAATTAGCTGAAGTTTCATGGAAATAGTTTAAAACATATAAAATGACAAACTACCATTTAAACTGATTACCAAATTATGTCTGTAAATGAAATGTGGAACATATCGGAACACTATCAATGTTACTACAGTACTATAAAACTGTGTATTAGTTAGAATGGAGAAATTCATCCAGTGTTCTTTCGATTGACTGTAAATGAACAAAAATAGTGCTGATGCCTAGCGCAGATAATGGACTGCTTTCATACAATGAGTTTGATGATGGCATCTTCCAAATCTTTGTTTTCATTGTAACGTTCAAGATGATTGTTATTACCTTCAAATTCTTCATAGTTCCTAACTTGTTGAAGCAGTGAAATCATCTCTTTTACACTCCTGGCTGTTTCTGGCATCACTAAGCCCCAATGCTTTAAACTACAGTGAGCAAAACAGATCTGAATTGTATTACTGCTCGTTTCTTGCTAACTATCAGTGACAAAAATCACTGCATTTTTGAACACCAGCGCACACATCGGACACCATTTTAAAGCTGTTTGCTCTAAGCACGATGCAGTGTTTAACAGCCGGACAAGTGCATATGACTGATGCTAGTTAGAAATTTCAACAAGTCTCCTCTCCCAATTACATAGCATGGTGTCCCAAATATATGAAGGGAACCCTGGCTATTTTCTTGATTAGCTTTTGTTCTTTAAGAGGTGTCCCAAATAAGTAGCTGTCCTGATTAAACAATGGCCCAGTTAACCAGAATCCACTATATATCCATTTCAGTTCCACTATTTAAAGGGGCATTGTAAGCATGAGATCCATGGATATCTGCATTGGAAGAAAGAAACAAACAACTGAAAGAAAGGAATCTAGACTTCCCAGGCAGCTCCTCACTTTAAAAGTCCCTTACTCCAATGTAAAGCCAGCAAGAGCTGAAAACTAAGCAGATTGAAGGAACGACAAGCAATGTTCACTTTAGCATCTGCAACAGTAACAAAGTATCTGTCTCCTGAAATGCATTTTTAAGCATTTGATCTAGAAATTGCAGACCCTTGGCAAAATCTTTGGACAAAGACATGGAAAGGGGAGGTGACTTGGAAGAATGAATATAAATTCCCAGAATATAATATCACCAAATGATACAATGAGAGATTAATGATCAAACACTTCTGCTTTTGGAGCGACAAACACCACCTTTCACCTGATTCCTTCTCTCCTTTTTAATTTGAGATTTGCAAGTGTGCTGCCAATCTTGCCACTGCTAGTTTATCCTGGTCACAATTTGTCTCAAGATAAGAATGCATAGCAACACCCAAGGAGCTCTAAAATTGAGGGCATGTGCAGATGATTGTCATATTGAAAATGGCAACATGCCTCTCCCACAGGGTTGTTGCAACCAGTCTGATTACTCAGAAGTAAATGTTGGCATTGGGAACTTCCAATCATGCAGTTACTCAGCAAGTTTATCGCTATCCATTTCCATACGGTCTACCATGTTAAAATTCATTCAAGTTAAGCATCTGATATTCATGATTAGACTACTGAATTAGGAAGCTTGTTAACAACAGTATTTTAAATAAACTTCAGTGTGATAACGAAGCTGCATTTTCTGAAACTACAGTTAGCAGGAGAAAATTCACCAAGTAGAAGTTTAGGATGAGCAACACACGCAGATTTCCAGCATCTGCAGATTTTCTCATGCTTGTACATTTAGGATGAGTTAAGTTGCTCCCTAATTTTCTACCCAGTTCAGTGTTAATCACAAAGGAGCTAAAACTTTAATTGATCAGTCACAACGTATGGAGAGAAAGCTGAAGAGAGCAAACTATCCAAATTGTGAATAAATGCTGATCTGTTGAAAGCATTTCGATAACATAGTTTATTACATTGCTGGAACCCAAACTGTCCAAAATTTCAACAAGTCTATAGATAAACCACAATCACAGGAATACATGGAACTTGTTACCATGGTTCCTACCATGCATGCCTGCTAAGTAAATCTAACCAAACCAACATTTCTTCACAGTTCAGACCAAATGTGAACAACCATTTGTCAGTTCTCATGCAAAACTATATCCTGACAGTGACCATATCTTTTCCGTATGTAGTAAAACTGAAATCCAGACATGACTACAGTAATTGGAATGCTTTATACCTTTTAGACTTGCCACAATTTACTCGAATACAAAACTTCTATACACAGAAACTGCCATTTCCTCTGTCAACCTTCGAGCTGTTGGTGTTGAATTACTTTGATATACTGTATAACCAGAATACTTTTTTCAACTTGTATTCAGTTCAGTAACACAAAATGCATGTCAAAATTATTGAGTAAGACATGCTTTTCCTTTCCAAACTGTAGTGAAAATGAGATAGAGGTTCAGAACAAGGCTGAAAAAAAAGTGTACATTAGATTGGTTTATTTCTTTGTTTTTCAAAGTAGCTCAACAAATGCATCCAAAAATACTTCGAGATTTTATTTTGAAATCTACTTAAAATTACTATTTTGTAGCTGGAGATTCAGCTTAACAACATGTTTAACTCTAAAAACTAAGATTATAAATATATACTTAGTTAGATGCAATTTCTTGTTAATAATTGCTTCTGATATTTCAACTTGTACTTTGATAATGTGCATATCCTCATTCTTATGCACTGCTAGTTACTCCTCAGTTTGTTTTCTTTGGGAATTACTCAATACTGTTTCCAGCTGCTCAGACATTTTGATTGTGTCATTCTTGCCAGATACTGAAGATCTCTGAACTGATGTCTGGCAATCATCAAAGTCAGAACAGTGAATGTCCACTGTGCAGACGTTTCTAAGAAGCTGCTTCATCAGCAGATCATTTCCATATTGGGTGACAAACATCATCACTTTGCCACGAACTGAAAAATCTATATTATGATTTGTTGTTATTGTTTTGACAGTAATTTGTTGAGTCCTGCAAATTGTGAATCATTAGTCTTCAAAACATCAGGCAAACATTGAAGGGATTATTAATTAGGTAAACCTGGTTAAGTTTAGTTTGGTTAACTGTAATATCTGATTTTGTAACAGTATATTTGTTAAATGTCTATTAAGAAATTTGACATTATGAGTATACAATTTTATTAAAAATAAATATGCACTCATAATTCACAAAGGAACTAGTAATCATTTGGGACTTTTTAATTATACTTAAATTGATAGCAGCAGATGAGGAATATATTAAGTGAAATGATCAAAAACTATTACCACTATATGTTCGAATGCTTTCCCTAAAGGAAGGGATTTTTTAAAATTAAAAGTCTTGGTAAACAGCATTAATCATACGTGGGTTTTTTTTTGCTTTAGTTTGATTTGGTTTAATTTTGACCAAGATTTCTTGCTATTTATCTAAATTAGCAGTAGAATTCTCAAAAAGTTGACTGGAGATTGTCCCTGTTAATGAGATACATTAGTAAAGGTGATAGGAGTATTTCATACAGCATTAAGTTTTGTGCTTGTGTAAAACTCTGGTACATCAATCTTGAGATATACCCAAGTACAATTCTTGCACAAAATCATTGTTTTCACAATAGACAGTGGTTATATTCTCTGGAGTCCTGCAAGCATCTGTATATATCAGTTAAATTCTTAGCTGGTACACAGCAAAATAATCTAACAACCTAAAGGAGGCGTAAAATAACTGCTATAAAAAGATTTGAATCGTGTTCCTAAGCCATAGCACAGAAAATTACAATAAATGATAGAAATCCATAATTAATAGTTAATAGAATACCTGTCTTGTATTCATAATTCCACAGAGTATTTTAAAAATAATAAACGGTTATTAGCTGTGGTTATTTGATGACACACCTGTAAAAAGCTCTTGTAATACCGAGGTGGCATTAATAAATGAACAGTTTTATTGAATCATTAACAAAAATAGAAGGGTGTCCTCAAAATGGACAACAAAATAATACATTGCGATGTTTACACACTAGGTGTTGCCTCAAAATGATAGATCTTAAAATCTTAGAATCCTTGTCTGAAATAGGCTTCAAACTTATGAATATGCAAATAATATCTTGAATGAGGTTCGAATACCCACATAAAATTTCCCATCAATTTAAAGGATCAAACACCTATACCAGATTAATCAGTGGCCTTTCAGAGGAAAGCAATGAAAATTCCCTGTTTTACACTTCTAGTTTCATTGCAACCCAAGGACAATAAATTGACTTGGGCTTGAAACTGAATCTGGTAGGCCCAATGCCTTCTTCATCAGACCTAACAAGATGTCTTTGAGATGCTCAGTTGCTACCAATGACAATTTTTTGTATTGAGGTTTCAGGGATTTTCTATCAAGCGTTTCTGACAAAGGTAATAAAAAGGCCAAGGAGTATTTACAACTATTGGAAGCCATGCAAGCTTGCAAAACTTTGTATATACATTGCATAATCCTCAGTGATGCAACTTTCCTACAGGTCATTTGTAAAAACATGTTCAATCATTTAACATTTCACTTTCAGGAAATGGGGTCTATCAACTAAGCAACATAGTTGAAAGGATAGATTGAAAAGCCAGATCTTTCAAAAACTGTCACAAAAAGTACTGATGTTAGGAAAAGGAGGATTTTTTTTTGATACCTCAAACAGAAACAGTGTGTGGATTTTGAAATGTCATCAGTGTAATGAACAGTGATTTTAAGAGAACCCTTTTTAATTCACTCCATTCTAAACTATATATTTGAATACTCTCATCAGCATATAATTAGGAGCCAATGTCACAACGGTACTGGGCACTTAATCATTTTTTTCCATAAACTGTAAAAGCAATGACAAAAGATTCAAATGCTGCATTGAAATATTAGCAGTTCTGTTGAGTATATTTTAGAGTAATGAGCTCTGTGCTACACATACTGCTGTCAGAGATAATCATCCCCTATTATATTTATTCTTCAACAAATCATGTTTGCTGTCTTCTTATTTTTGCGTCTTTTCATGAAATATCTGAACATTTGCTGTATTGGAAGTGTCACTCCAAGTGTTATTTGAGAGTAACATTTATGGACATATTTTATGATTACATCTAATAAAACTACTGCAGCATTATATACTAAAGTTTGGGGCACATTGAAATGATTGTATAACACACATGAAACTCTGGAATTATCTTCAGTATGTAGATAAATATTCTTTTTTAATAATTTGGTCATAACTCATTCCAATTTGTTGGACCTTGCTGTTTAGAAAATACATGGAAAAAGGAGATACCTCCTTCTCCTTCATTAGGGAGAGAGAGAGAGAGAGCCTGTGGTATGTCGAATGCCGGATGAAACATGAAGTCTTTGGGGTAACTGTAAATCTGTGTCTTTGCGATTGCTTTGCTCACTCTTGAGTGCTTGGTGGTAGTGCCAATGCCTGCTTTTTTTTCCGGTGGGGAAGGGGGGATTGTTGCTTACTGCTGCTTACACGTGGGAGGGGGGGAACTGGAGGGGGGACTTTGGGGCTCTTAAATTTAACTGTCGTTCATTCTTTGGGGCACTCCTCTGTTTTCGTGGATGTTTACGAAGAAAAAGCATTTCAGGATGTATATTGTATACATTTCTCCGACATTAAATTGGACCTTTGAACATGGTGCTTTTCTTAAGAAACAAAGTGATGCGATCTCAGAAGTATTTCTTAAGTTAAAAAATACCTTCAGCACTTCAGGAGTTGAGACACCTTGCGATGCAAGTTTGTCACTGACACTAAATAAAGCTGTGTACATACAGTGTGGTGGCTGCACACATGGGCTATTTCCAGTTTTGGAAGGGAAATACAACACACATCCATTACTGTTTGCACACTCAGCACTAGCAATCTTGGGCAAATGTCAATGTGAGCACAATTGTACAAGCCTACTTTGAAAATTAAGCCCATGTTTCCACTGAAAGAGCCTGTGGAAGTAAGATGAGATTTACTACATTATATTATTATTTATCTTGACAGACTCCTGTTTTAGATTCTTAAGAAATAAAATCACAAGGAGAAAGGACAATCTGTACACCTCTAACATTCTTAACAATTGTCTACTTTTGCGCAACACTAAAATGCATATATTTAAGTTGTACATCCCATATAGTCATAGTCATACTTTATTGATCCCAGGGGAAATTGGTTTTCGTTACAGTTGCACCATAAATAATTAAATAGTAATATGTAAATTATGCCAGGAAATAAGTCCAGGACCAGCCTATTGGCTCAGGATGTCTGACCCTCCAAGGGACAAGTTGTAAAGTTTGATGGCCACAGGCAGGAATGACTTCCTATGACGCTCAGTGTTGCATCTCGGTGGAATGAGTCTCTGGCTGAAAATACTCCTGTGCCCAACCAGTACATTATGTAGTGGATGGAAGACATTGTCCAAGATGGCATGCAACTTGGACAGCATCCTCTTTTCAGACACCACCATCAGAGAGTCCAGATCCATCCCCACAACATCACTGGCCTTACGAATGAGTTTGTTGATTCTGTTGGTGTCTGCTGGTGTCTGCTATATCTAGTATAATTACTAGATATACTAGATCTTTGAATCACTTAGGTATAATTATAATTTCTGGCATTGCAAACAGTCATTTTCTGTGATTGCAATTCACATAGTTAATTGATATATATGTATAATGGATATTTTTTGCTAGCAAGATGTGTTTTTTTCAAAAATATACTTCAATATTTCAGGTTAATTTTGAGTCCTGTCGAACGGAATAGGGCTGCCCCTTAAAGAATTCTGAAAATGCACTTACTTTAAATAAATAGCATAATATCTGGAATATATTTAGTTGGAATAATAATAAAAAACATTTTTGAGCCTTAATTGGCGAGGAAGTAGCCCAGACACTATCAACGAATAAGATGGATAGTTTATTCTATTATAACGTCAATGTGGGTACGTGGCCAAGTGGTTAAGGCATTGGACTAGCGACCTGAAGGTCGTGAGTTTGAGCCTCAGCCGAGGCAACGTGTGTTGTGTCCTTGAGCAAGGCACTTAGTCACACATTGCTCTGCGATGACACTGGTGCCAAGCCGTATGGGTCCTAATGCCCTTCCCTTGGACAACATTGGTGTTGTAGAATGGGGAGATTTGCAGCATGGGCAACTGCTGGTCTTCCAAACAATCTTGCCCAGGCCTGCGCCCTGGAGAGTGAAGACTTTCCAGGCGCAGATCCATGGTCTCACAAGACTAATGGATGCCTTTAAAAACATTAATGTTCATCCAACAGCAACAAGCTCAAATGTTAGTTCACAAAGAGAAAATAAGCTGGGACTTCTATGATCTTTAAAGTAGAAAATACATGCAAAATATTAATAAGTCACATGACTTGCCTTTCACTGGTGAATTTAATTTAGCCGGGATTAGTTTAAATTTAACAGGCTCAGATGATTTGCAAAATGCATGCATTTTCCTTTCTCGAGTCTGGCAAATTGTAAGACAGGAGTGATGCCTCTGTCTGTGTGGTATGTTGAAATTATTGGTGGACATCTGGGTGTTCATGAACAAAATCTGTAATATTTAAGGGCCATTAAGGCTTTTGTATCCAAAAGATGCTACAAGGAGTTCACTCTTATATAGCACATGATAACATATAAATGTAAATATCTGAAAATAACTTTTGATTGTTTTGAGACAACTGACATCCATCGGTGATATTTTTCTGATAGGTGTGATGCTTGGAGATGATGCACTCATGGTATTACTACTGGCCTAATTAAAAGAGGTTGCAATGAACATTTTAATTAGTTAAAGAAAATCACTTTTGTTACACAAAGAAATAAAAGCAAAGATTGTCCACTTTGGCATTGGAAGGTGAGAACTTTTTTCAAAATGAAGTTCTCCCATTTGTATTTATGTGTCGAGCTCAACACTGAAAATGGGATATTATGTCATTAGTTACTTTGTTGTTCTCTGTCATTTATGGCTGGAAGTGGTAGGGTGAGAAATATTTGCATAATCTACCCAGGGATACAGTTTCTGTAGCAGGGTGTACTACTAAATAATAATGCATAAATTAGTCATTCATCAGTCCATAAATATGACTCTGAGCAATGAATGCATGTCAGTTTATTCTGGCACCATGAACCTTGTGCAAGCATTTCAGTCTTAGAGGAAAAAATTACCACCTTCTTCCTCCATTAGTAATTATAAGACCATCATCACATCTCTACTTTTTAAAGTGGAAGTAACTATGAAATAAAACCACAGTTAGAAATCTTCATTTAGTTGGGGGAGCTACCATAGGATCAATGGCACTACAGCTGGGGGAGCAAGCATCTAGCTAGCCTGTAGATCTTGGCAGAAATACTTGAGGTTTTCAGTATAATGTTGCTCAACACCAGGCACAAGACCTCCTTGGGACAGAAATAAAAAGGGCCAATGGGAGGATGTTGGAGAAATCAATGTTTAGAATTCTACCCAAAGACTTGTTGTCAGTGCCAGAAGAAACTAAATGATCTCACATGTGGTCAAGGTGTGAGAAGTAGCTACAAAGCTCCCCTGCCAACAATTACACCACAGCATTCACACATGTATCACTACTCTGAAACTCATACATAAATCTCACTCTTTATACAAACCTACAACCATTTAACAACAACAGGCAGCCTTTTTGTGGTTTAATGAGTTGTAAGGGAGAGTTCTGTCAAGCTTTGGTTTGGCCTGGTCTTAAGAAGGGTTGTGTTCATAGAAAACTGTCCCTATCACAATTTTCCATTGTGCAAACCTACTTTTCACCTTTGAATCCCATGGATGCCTATTCCTACTGGAGGTTTTTCCTCTCAACAGCAATCCCTCTGCAGGCACATGGTTAAGAAGCAGGGGAATTCTGATTGATTGTAGGTAGAAGAATTGAATTGTTATTTAGTTAACTACAAGATATTACAATATTTGATAAAGGACCATGGTACAAATCTCAATAGAAAAGATTGACTTGTCAGTTTCCAAAGCAAATTCCTTAAGTGGCCTCCTACTGTGAACCAACAGGCACCACTTGTTTCCTTGATAAACAAGTTCAGTTCCTCACATACATTTTGCGCTAATTTGTATTTAGCACATCAATTTGTGAGTCAATGAACTTATTTTACAGTTATGTGGGGATGTGTGTACTCCCAATTCATGGCCTCAAGTTTCACAATCATTCTGAATTCTCCTTCATGATTTTTAGTTATTATAGGCCAGTGTTTTCCAATTTGGAGTAGGTATTTCTCCAAGAAGGTATTTGGGTGCTACAAACCCAATGGTCACCATGGATTGGAGTTCACTGAGAATAATTATATACATTTTTTAAAGACACTGGAAACAGACAGTAGTAATAGGCCATATCATTACTTGAGCATGGTTCGCTGTTCAATATGATTGATCTGAAATTTTTAAATCTAAATAAAATATATCAATTATTTCCCCTTCATCTATCCTACTTATCAAATACACAAAGAACTTAAATAACATTTCTATGCACGATTCCAGAAGAAAAAAGTTTACCCTGCTTTCTACTTTGTATATTTGTTCTTGCTCTATAATATTTAATGGAGAAAATGACGGAAACGGCCTTCAATGTGAAGCTGGTTTCCTCGAAGACAACATGCTGCTTCCCACAATGCTTATTTCTTATATTGTTCCTCTCAACTCTACCTAACAGCTATACCTTGCTATAAGCTTTACCTTGATCAGCTTGAACTATTACTGTTACTAAGGTAAACAATAACTTCCTTTAACCAAAGTATGTTCTGCGCCTTTTGGTCTTCAAAGTTCACCCAAAACCACACCGGGTTATCATGCCTTTGGAACAAGGTTCACCCCAAACCACACCGGGTTATCATGCCTTTGGAACAAGGTTCACCCCAAACCACACCGGGTTATCATGCCTTTGGAACAAGGTTCACTCCAAACCACACCGGGTTATCATGCCTTCGGAACAAGGTTCACCCCAAACCACACCGGGTTATCATGCCTTCGGAACAAGGTTCACCCCAAACCACACCGGGTTATCATGCCTTCGGAACAAGGTTCACCCCAAACCACACCGGGTTATCATGCCTTTGGAACAAGGTTCACCCCAAACCACACCGGGTTATCATGCCTTTGGAACAATCCACATACAGCAATGGCAATGAATGATCTATGATGTTAAGCAACGGACACAAAATGTTGGAGGACCTCAGCAAGTCATACAGAATCTACTGACAGGAATAAACAGTCAAAGTTTATTGGACTCTCAAAGACTCTCGCAAATTTGTACAGGTATACCCGCAGAGAGTGTTCTAACTGATTGCGTCACTGTCAGGTATGGAGAGGCCACCGCACGGGATCAGAAAAGGCTGCAGAAAGTTGTAAACTCAGCCAGCTTCACCATGGGCACTGGACTCCCCATTATCGAAGACACCCTCAAAAGGCGATGCCTCAAAAAGGCGACATCTGTCATTACAGACCCCTTTGTCATCCGGGATATACTATATTCTCATTGCTACCATCAAGGAGAAGGTACAAGAGTCTGAAGGCACAGACTCAACATTGCAGGAACAGCTTTGCAATGAGCAGTTAGCTTTCTGAGTGGACAATGAACCATGAACGCTACCTCACTAGTTTAGTTGCTCTCTTTTTGACCTAATTTAATTTTTAAAAATATATTTCTTATTGTAATTTATAGTTTTTTATTACTACATATTGCAATGTACCGTTGCCTCAAAACAACAACCTTCACTTTCTCTGATGCAAAAGGGAGAATCTCCTATTGGCCTCCTATTTCAAATCAACTTCCCAATCTGACATGTCTGTCCAAAGTCTCCTCTAATGCCATGATGAGGCTACTCGCAGGTTGGAGAAGCAGCACCTCATATTCTGTCTGGGTTGAATCCAACCTGATGGAATGAACATTGATTATTTAATTTCCAGTAATTACGCCCCCTCCACCCTCCTGTTCTTTTTGTCCATTCCCATTCTGGTTATCCTCTCACCCCTTACCTTCTCACCTGTCTATTACCTCCAACCAGTTCCTCTCTTCTTCCCTTTCTCCAATAGTCCACTGTCTCTTCCTATCAGATTCCTCCTTCTTCAGCCCTTCACCTCTTCCATCTATCACCTCCCAGCACTCCTACTTCATTACCTCCTAACCCACTCACCCACCTTCCCCCTCAGCTATCACCTGCCAGCTTGTAATCCTTCCTCTCCCGCCACCTTCTTATCCTGGTTTCTGCCTCCTTCCTTTCCACACTCCAGTCCTGATGAACGTTGTCACCCCTGAACATTGACATTTATTTCCCTTAATAAAGGCTGCCTGACTTGCTGATTGCCTCCAGCATTTTGCATGTGTCACTCAAGATTTCCAGCACCTGCTGAATCTCCTGTGTTTACAGTCTGGGATGTTATAGACATATTCACTAAATTATAACAAATTCAGACTGCTACTTACTTTGTCTTTAGGACAGCTTTCCAACATTTTGCACATTCTAGATGATATTAAGGGGATATAAAAATATTAATTAGTAAGCTTTGGTATCCTGGTTTTGATGTCTAAGCTAAAGTAATGGACCTGATAGTAACACATTTACTGTCAACTACCCTGAGAAAAATCTTAACATATTCAAATTATGCACTTTTTAACAAACTATAGGATTTCTTTTTCACTCTATTTTGAGTAACGAAGTGTCATTTAATCCTTCCATGCATTTTTGATGTTGTGAATAAATTATTTACATACTCAAAATGTGCGCCATTATAAATATCTAGGAATGAAATTATAATACAGTAATTTTATGTGAGAGAGCAAGAAAGTATCTTAATTCCAATCCTGCATTGCTTTTGTACTGTTGCTGCAGATTATTTTTACAAAATCAATATTACATAGGTCAGTAGGTTACTTGTGAGTTTAATGATGTTGCACTTACATGAAGACAACCACCTCAGATTGTAATTGTTAGCTCAACACTAACCATTCTGGTAAATGTCATAGGTTTAGAACAATAATTGACAGCTGAAGCATGCTGGAATAAAAAGATATCTGCAACAGAAGTCACAGTATATCTTTCATATTCTTCGCACACAGCACCTGTCGTCCTATCTTGCTTCTTAATAATGAAGATTTATTAGTGGAAATCACTGACTGACTCATATGTCCTCCTTCCCACTTATTATGATGCAGGCAATCAGTAAAACGAGGATAAATTGGTCTGAGATTGAAAATGACTAATTATTCAGTTTAATTATTATTCTATCCCTTCAAGTCAAGTCGAAAATTAGTTGCAAATTTGCCGATATTATTTTAGTCCAGAGGCCTAAAATTTCACAAGGCAATTGCATCTGCAATTAATTACAACACCATGGCAAAGCACTTTTCTGAGCATTTCTATCTTAAGTGAACAGAAATGAAAAATGACTGATTAAATCTTCAGCCAATAGCAAAATCATTGCGAGTTTCATCGGTATAATTCCTTATGTTCTTCAGCAACATAATAGAAGTTGTGTCGTTTTAGCCAATAAATAAGAAACAAATATTTTCAAACAACAGTTATCTTACAGTTATTGATATCTCATTAGTTAATATAACTGTTTACTAATAACTCACTATTTTCAGTTTTGTTCCTACCCATCTTACTTAGTACTCACTAATTTTTTATTCTAATCTATCTTGACCATATCTGTCTGCACAGCATTTGAATATGGAAGTTTTAAATTGAACCAGTGGAGTCTATACACGAATGCTCCGGATGGCTCTTGATGTGAGTTGGCAACAGCACATGACGAACATTGAGCTCTATAACAACCTACCGATGCCCTCCACTAAAATCGAGGCGAGAAGACTGTAACTGGCAGGGCACTGTCTACGCCACCCCGAGCTACCTGCCAGCCTAGTCATCATATGGGAGCCCAAGCACGGGAGGATGAACCCTGGGCGCCCTCCCAAGACTATGGTCGACACACTCCTAGAAGACAGCGGCGCAGCTAATGTAGATGAACTGAACACACTGATGAGGGAGAGGGAGAAGTGGAGAGTCCGTCATCGTGCCCGACGCTGGCCCCCTATGCCTGAGTCGACATAGTAGTCGTAATGGAAGATTTTTTTGTAAATTTAATATAATAAAATGATCCTTCAAAATTAGAATTTAAGGAAGAATATCATTTTAGAAAATTTATGTGAATATTTTTACTGTGCTCCTTTTAAATGTACACCTTTTTAAATGAAGGCTTGTATTTTTTTTGTTTAATTCAGCGGATAAGGTGGAAGTTTACATTGCCATAGATGGAGGTTTGGTGTTTATGTTAACTTCTCTTGTGAGCAGGTCCCTAGCTAAAGCTATATTGAACAGCAAATCATTGTTATTCTGAACAGGCAATGTCTTCAGATCAAACAGACTTCATCCTATGAGTGCGTAGAGGGTCAGAGCAGCTTTAGCCACCTGGAAGCAAGTGTTGAAGCTGCTGAAAGGGAAATCACATAGATATAACTTGAAAGCAACAAGCTATTCTAATAAAATACCATGGATTAACATCCTGGGTCTCTGTAACAACAGACCCATGTGTACGGAAAGTTCATTCTCATTCAGCGCTTCAGTTATTTCTTATATAAGAAGCAATTTGTAAGATAAATACGAGCCAACAGCTTTGATGAACCAAAACTTCCAAACTTCATTTGGAAATAAAAACCCAATATTCACCATTTCAGTCATGCTAAGTAAGGCCAATCACAAAATGCAGTAGCCATTGGAAAAAAAAACCTTTTATTTACGTGTTGATGAAAATCCGTAACAATTCTTCTATGTACTTTAATAGAAATTGCGTCTTCATCCGGGTGTCTGCCAATTTTGAACAAGCTCCAGTAGCTATTTCTTTTGGTGTTTTCATTATGAATATATGCATATAATGTACATACATTTTAATACACATATACTGTAATTGATTTATTCATTATTATTCTTTTCCTCTTCTTCTATATAATGTATTGCATGGAACTGCTACTGCTAGGTTAACAAATTTCATGACACATGCTGGTGATAATAAACCTGATTCTGATTAAAGTTTTCCTCCTTTTCTCACTGTTCTTTAGCACAGATCCTATTTACTAACTATACATTAATATAGAAAAGTTCAGATGAACAAGGCCATGTAAACTCTTGGGCAGTGTGAATTTCTATTTAAAGTGGACAAACAGTTTCTTTACATTTGCATTTCAGGGTCTGAAGATGTCATGCAGCCATGCCCAAAATTTAATCTGTGATCTAAGCAAGGGCATTGTTACAGCC
The DNA here is from genome assembly GCF_963921235.1 of Mobula hypostoma. Lineage (NCBI taxonomy): Eukaryota > Metazoa > Chordata > Chondrichthyes > Myliobatiformes > Myliobatidae > Mobula > Mobula hypostoma. The sequence continues at coordinate 39,674,520 of NC_086098.1, forward strand.
TTCTTTTTTTTTTACCAGAGGCATTCTTCATGGATTTCACATTTGTTACTGAAATCTGAAAATGGAGGTCACGTGAGAAGGAGGATAAAGGCTGCCCAAGGCTCTTAAAGCAAAATAATGCCAATTAACTGGACTGTCTCTTCTGCTGGTAAAATTATCACTACTTCCTTGCTCAAGTTGCAAATTAAAATTATAGGTGGCGCCACATGACATTTTCAGACCCAAATATGCATATTTAAAGAAAGGTTCTGCCCATTTTAGGTAGAAATTCATACAGCACATTGACAAGGCAGTACTGCAGGAAGTCAAAATTGACTCAAGTTTACTCCACATTATTCTACATGCAAATTTGTTATATCACAAATCACGCAATGCATAAACCAGACAGAAATTGGCATGGAAATGTGTATGCTCCCTTTGTTTCAAGAGAGTATTAGATTTAGAAATAATAGTTATCACATAATATTTGAATAATATTATGCCCAGCTCATTTTTGAGTTGGGATAAATATTATATATTGTGAAGTTAAACATGTTCACAATATATAATCTTTATCTCTGGTATTTCCTGACAAAGTATGTCCCTAATCTCAGCAATTCAATTAGCATCACTTCAGTTAGTGTCTTGACTGCTGCTTTTACTATCAGCATCTGTGTAAAGTGGATTGTAGTAAACTTACTTCCCTTTACATGGTCTTCTGCGGAAAGGAAAATCGATTGTAATGTTGAATAGGCAGTTGATCTGCTCAAACCCAATCCATGCTTTTTAAAGTTGAAAGTTACACCAAAAAACTTTTTTCTATACAAATTGAATCCCCTCAATTGATTTCTTAACTGGGCCTCTAAAAATGTTGTATTAAATCAATTAGTTTGGAGATCGGTTTGGGGGATAGGAATTTTGGACTGCTGTTCCTCAGTTATGGGATGATGTTTTGATACTTCTATATTGAAACTGGACTTTCTCTGGACTTCTCAGTTGCTGTGATTTCATCTGCTATTTAAGCTGCAACACATTAGACACTTATTTAATTTGCTAATGTGTTTCAAACCAATCACACTTTCAACTAGATAATTTATTTTAACTATCTTAAACTACAATTTTTTAAATACATAAAACAATAATGATCTGACGTGACACAATTTCTAGTTCCTGAAAAATCATAAACAATGCAGGTAGAAGAATCCATCTAAAATTATATTGTCTCTGTTTTCTCCTTCATATCATTCTGCCCTCCTGAATGTAATCAACTTGTTCTGTTTTTGAATACAACTTGACATTAGAACTGTCATTAAAAGGCATATTGGAAATCCCTGTATGAATAAATGGTCACATAGAAAGGTGTAGTACATTGAGGAAAGATTCTGAACTGAATTTTCACAGCAAACCATAAAGGTAATTCGAAACTTAAGCCAACATCAGTGCACTTAACTGGGGCTATTAAATAATGAACGTACACAGGCATATTAGCCAGAGAACAGAAATAACAAACCACAGGCACAGATCAAATGAGGGAGAAACAGATGTAGGAGGAGGATTATGCCAAAGGGGAAATTAAATAAGTTGAAATCAGAGTCATGCAGGTGGTAACCACAACAGTGCTTTTTAGCATGCAGAATAGACTGCATTTAATATCCAAGTTATCTTTTGTAGTACAGTTCGGGAATGATTAAAAGCAGCTCAATTCACACATAATTTAACATTTAAAATATTAGTTAAATTCTGATTCTGAACTGCAAGAACATTATGTCAGTCAGGAAAGCAGATCCTTGGCTCACATTTGCTACTGCAACGCATTCTAACGTCCTTTATACTCTTTTCGCTGATTACTTGGTAAAGAAACTTTACAAACAAGAGAACATGATTTACATTTAATAGTAAGTTCACTACTTTCAGAAAATTTATCCATTAATAACCTCAGAATTATACACAATGACATAACAAGATTTATAAAAATGTTAGAATATCAGCTCTAGATAGTGAATTGCATAATTCATATAAACTTCAATAATAAAGACTGTCATTATAATTATTTGTTAAAATTAACAGACTTAGCAAAAAGCAGATATGAATTCTAATTTAGTTCTTTGGTTCTGAAATACATTGTTGAATAGAAACATAGAAAACTTTCAGCACAATACAGGCCCTTTGACTGACAAAACTGTGCCGAACATGTCCCTACATTAGAAATTACTAGGCTTACCAAAAGCCCTCTATTTTTCCAAGCTCCATGTATCTATCCAAAAGTCTCTTAAAAAACCCTATTGTATCCACCTCCACTACCATTGCCGGCAGTCCATTCCACACACTCACCACACTCTGAATAAAAAACTTACCTCTGGCATCTCCTCCTCTGTACCTACTCCCCAGCACCTTAAACCTGTGTCCTCTCATGGCAACCATTTCAGCCCTGGGAAAAAGCCTCTGTCTATCCACATGATCAATATGCCTCTCATCATCTTATACACCTCTATCAGGTCACCTCTCATCCTACATTGCTCCAAGGAGAAAAGACTGAGTTCACTCAACCTATTCTCATAAGGCATGCTCCCCAATCCAGGCAACATCCTTGTAAATTTCCTCTACACCCTTTCATAGTCATAGAGTCCTAGTCATACTTTATTGATCCCGAGGGAAATTTGGTTTCGTTACAGTTGCACCAACCAAGAATAGATTATAAATATAGCAATATAAAACCATAAATAATTAAATAATAATATGTAAATTATGCCAGGAAATAAGTCCAGGACCAGCCTATTGGCACAGGGTGGCTTTCACATCCTTCCTGCAGTGAGGTGACCAGAACTGAGCACAGTACTCCAAGTGGGGTCTGACCAGGGTCCTATATAGCTGCAACATTACCTCTCGGCTCCTAAATTCAATTCCACGATTGATGAAGGTGAATACACCTTACGCCTTCTTAACCACAGAGTCAACCTGTGCAGCTGCTTTGAGCGTCTTAGAGACTCAGACCCCAAGATCCCTCTGATCCTCCACACTGCCAAGAGTCTTACCATTAATACTATATTCTGCCATCATATTTGACCCACCAAAATGAACCACTTCACACTTATCTGGGTTAAACTCCAACTGCCACTTCTCAACCTAGTTTTGCATCCTATCGATGTCCCGCTGTAACTTCTGACAGCCCTCCGCACTATCCACAACACCCCCAACCTTTGTGTCATCAACAAACTTACTAACCCACCCCTCCACTTCCTCATCCAGGTCATTTACAAAAATCACGAAGAGTAAGGGTCCCAGAACAGATCCTTGAAGCACTCCACTGGTCACTGACCTCCATGCAGAATATAACCCGTCTACAAACACTCTTTGCCTTCAGTGGGCAAGCCAGTTCTGGAACCACAAAGCAATGTCCCCTTGGATCCCATGCCTCCTTACTTTCTCAATAAGCCTTGCATGGGGTACCTTTTCAAATGCCCTGCTGAACTCCATATACACTACATCTACTGCTCTACCTTCATCAATGTGTTTAGTCAGATCCTCAAAAAATTCAATCAGGCTCATAAGGCATGACCTGCCCTTGACAAAGCCATACTGACTATTCCTAATCATATTATACCTCTCCAAATGTTCATGAATCCTGCCTCTCAGGATCTTCTCCATCAACTTACCAACCACTGAGGTAAGACTCACTGGTCTATAATTTCCTGGGCTATCTCTACTTCCTTCCTTGAATAAAGGAATAACATCCGCAACCCTCCAGTCCTCCGGAACCTCTCCCATCCCCATTGAAGATGCAAAGATCATCACCAGAGGCTCAGCAATCTCCTCCCTTGCCTCCCACAGCAGCCTGGGGTACATCTCATCCGGTCAGGCAACTTATCCAACTTGATGCTTTCTGAAAGCTCCAGCACATCCTCTTTCTTAATATCTACATGCTCAAGCTTTGCAGTCTGCTGCAAGTCATCACTACAATCACCAAGATCCTTTTCCATAGTGAATATTGAAGTATTCATTAAGTACCTCTGCTATTTCCTCCGGTTCCACACATACTTTCCCACTGTCTCACCTGATATGTCCTATTCTTTCACATCTTATCCTCTTGCTCCTCACATACTTGCAGAATGCCTTGGGCTTTTCCTTAATCCTGCCCGCCAAGGCCTTCTCATGGCCCCTTCTGGCTCTCCTAATTTCCTTCTTAAGCTCCTTCCTATTAGCGTTATAATATTCTAGATCTCTAACATTACCTAGCTCTCTGAACCTTTTGTAGGCTCTTCTTTTCTTCTTGACAAAATTTATTACAGCTTTTGTACACCACAGTCCTGTACCCTACCATAACTTCCTTGTCTCACTGGAACGTACCTATGCAGAACTCCACACAAATATCCCCTGAACATTTGGCACATTTCATTCATACTTTTCCCTGAGAACATCTGTTTCCAATTTAAGCTTCCAATTTCTTGCCTGATAGCCTCATAATTCCCCTTACTCCAATTAAATGCTTTTCTAACTTGTCTGTTTCTATCTTTCTCCAACGCTATTGTAAAGGAGATAGAATTATGATCACTATCTCCAAAATGCTCTCCCACTGAGAGATCTGACATCTGACCAGATTCATTTCCCAATACCAAATCAAGTACAGCCTCTTCTCTTGTAGACTTATCTACATATTGTGTCAAGAAACCTTCCTGAACACACCGAACAAACTCCACCCCATCTAAACCCTTTGCTTTAGGGAGATGCCAATCGATATTTGGGAAATTAAAATCTCCCATCACGACCACTCTGTTATTATTACACCTTTCTAGGATCTGTTTCCCTACCTGCTCCTCGATATCCCTGTTACTATTGGGCAGCCTATAAAAAACACACAGAAAAGTTATTGACCCCTTCCTGTTCCTAACCTCCACCCACAGAGACTCCGTAGACAATCCCTCCAAGGTGTTCACCTTTTCTGCAGCTGTGACACTATCTCTGATCATCAGTGCCACGCCCCCACCTCTTCTGCCTTCCCCCCTGTCCTTTCTGAAACATCTAAAATCTGGCACTTGAAGTAACCATTCCTGTCCCTGAGCTATCCAAGTCTCTGTAATGGTCACAACATCAGATCTCCAAGTACTGATCCATGCTCTAAACTCATCTGCTTTGTTCACAACACTCCCTGCGTTAAAGTAGACGCAACTCAAACCTTCGGTCTGAGTGTGTCTATCACCTGCCTATCCTCCCTCTCGCACTGTCCACAAGCTTTCTCTATTTATGAGCCAACCTCCTCTTCCCCAGTCTCTTCAGTTCGGTTCCCACCCCCCAACAATTCTAGTTTAAACTCTCGCCAGTAACCTTAGCAAACCTCCCTATCAGGATATTGGTCCCCCTGAGATTCAAGTGCAACCCATCCTTTTTGTACAGGTCACACCTGCCACAAAAGAGGTTCCAATGATCCAGGAATCTGAATCCCTGCCCCTGCTCGAATCCCTCAGCCACCCATTTATCCTCCACCTCATTCTATTCCTATTCTCACTGTCGCGTGGCACAGACAGTAATCCCGCGATTACTACCTTTGCGGTCCTGCTTCTCAACTTCCTTCCTAACTCCTCTTCCCTTTTCCTACCTATGCCATTGGTACCAATAGGTACCACGACCTCCAGCTGTTCTCCCTCCCATTGCAGGATATCTTGGATGCGATCTGAAACATCCCGGACCCTGGCACCTGGGAGGCAAACTACCATCCAAGTTTCTGAATTGCCTGTCTGACCCCCTAACTATAGAGTCCCCTATCACTACTGCCTTCCTCTTCCTTTCCCTACCCTTCTGAGCCACAGGGCCAGACTCTGTGCCAGAGGCACTGCCACTGTCGCTTCCCCCAGGTAGGCTGTCGCACCCCCCCCACCCCCCCCCCATCAGTACTCAAACAGGAGTAGTTACTGTCAAGGGGTACAGCCACAGGGGTATTCTGTAGTACCTGACTCTTCCCCTACCCCCTCCTGACTGTGACCCACTTGTCTGTTGCCCGTGGCCCCGGTGTGACCACCTGCCTACAACTCCTATCACCTCCTCGCTCTCCCTGACCAGGCGAAGCTCATCGAGCTGCATCTCCAGTTCCCTAACTCGGTCCCTTAGGAGCTGCAGCTCGACACACTGGGTGCAGATATGGCCATCCGGGAGGCTGGGAAACTCCAGGACCTCCCACATCTGACACCGAGCACAGAAAACTGGCCTCAGACACATACTTCCTCCTTTACACAAATAACACCAGTAAACCTACCTTGCCTTGTCCCGTTACTGCCTAAGCCCGTTGAGCCAAAGCCCATTGAGCCAAAGCCCTATCACTCTGCTGTCCGCTTCGAACGTTGCCTGCTGGATATGGCAGTCTTCTTTTTAAACCATTCGCGTTCTAATAGATTGAAATTTAAGCAGTTGCACTGTACTGCATAAATGAGTAGATGAAATAGATGGCATTGACAAGAAGCATCACAAATCAGCACTTTCAGTCTGATGAGAACTGCTGCAAAATGAAATTCTGCTGACTTTACGCAAATCTAAGATTTGTGGAAAAGTACTTAAACTCTAAATCAATGGATTTAATTAAATATTTTAATTTGAAATTTCTAGACTGAGTTTTAAAAGTATTTAATTTCAATTTAAAGTATCATTTGTCCTTTAAAAATGTTAAGTCAGAAAATTGAGACTGCCCTTTAAGTATTATTATACGATATAAGAATAAATAAGTCCCAACTACTTATTCATAATAAAAAGTTAATTGATCCAAACCATTAGAAAAACCAGAGAAATTAATCATCCCTGCTGTTACAAAAACGACCTGCCAAAAGATTTTAAATGAAATGTTATTTTGCAAAAGGTCAGAAAAGGTGTTATAAATCGACATTGCCTTGAAAACATAATTTTCTATATTATTATAATGGTTAATTTTAAAGTTTTCCATAAATGTTGCCAAATATAGCTACAGATGTATTATGGAGAGGATTCTGACTGGCCTTCTGTCACCTCTCTTTTTCCTCAAAACTATCTGCCCCTCTACCTATCTTCATATCATCTGAAAACTTTTCAAAATCATTAATTCCATCATCCAAGTCATTGACATAAAATGTAAAAAAAAATCAGTCCTTACACAGACCCCTGTGGAACACCACTAGTCACTGGCAGCCAGTCAGAAAAGGCTCCCTTTATTCCCACTCTTTGCCTCCCGCCAATCAGTCACTGCTTTATCCAAGCTAGTATCTTTTCTGTAATGCAATGGGCTCATAGCTTGTTAAGCAGCCTCATGCGTGGCACCTTGTCAAAGGCCTTCTGAAAATCCAAGTACACAACAACAATAGAATCTCCTTTGGTTGTTACTTCTTCAAAGAATTCCAACAGATTTGTCAGGCAAGATTTTTCCATGCTGACTGTAGCCTACTTGTGCCTCCAGTGCCCCGAAACCACATCCTTAACAGTTGACTCCAATATCTTCCCAACTATTGAGGTCAGACTAACTGGCCTATAATTTCCTTTCTTCTGCATTCTCTCCCTTCTTGAAGAGTGGAGTGACATTTGCAATTTTCCAGTCTTCTGAAGCCATTCCAGAATTTAGTATTCATCATTACTAATGCCTCCACAATCCCTCCAGCCAGCTTTTTCAGAACCCTGCGGTGGGCAACATCTAGTCCAGATGACTTATATACCTTCAGACCTTTCAGTTCCCTAAGAACTTCTCCCTAGTAATGGTAACTTCACACCCTTCCTGACCCCTAACACCTGGATTATCCACCATACTGCTAGTGTCTTCCACAGTGAAGACTGATGCATCATCATAAGTGATCACCCTAAATTTTTAATTAAATTATGAAAACAGCCCTGCTGGCATGGCCAGTTTTTACTGCCTATTCCTAACTGTCCTCATGAATATGGTGCTAAATTGTCTCTGGAACTGGTGGAGTCTGTGTGAATGTATAGGTAGAAAATTCTGGTAATCAAACCAAATACTTGTGAAGAAATTGGAAAATACTTCCAAGTAAAGAAAATAGGTTGAAATATATTTTGAATAAGAAGTACTTCCTGCTGCATATATATGGAAAAAGTCAAAATGAACTTCTACAGTGTAGTTTGCAGATGGGCAAGACTGCAGCAAAAGTGTACGGGTGCGAGAGCAAGTGACTATTTTAAGTGTATTACTCTGTTCTACAGAATATCGAAAATTGTAAAAAGTACACTTGTCTAAGCCAGTAGGAAGCATTCCATTACACTCTGAAAAGGCTTTTGGGAGGCAGCAGTGGTTTCACAACTAGGTTTCACAATGCTGAAACCTAGTGTTTGATATTCCCCTGAAGCCTCAGCATATTTATGGCTTGTCTAATTTCAAAGATAACATCCAGAAAATCTTGTACACCTCTATCAAGTCACCTCTCATCCTCCTTCACGCCAAAGAAAAAGCCCTAGCTTGCTGAACCTCTCCTCATAAGACTTGCTGTCCAGTCCATGCACCTTGCGTCTCTTGAACTCAATTCCCCAACTAATGATGGCTAACACTATATGCCGCCTCAGCTGCTGTATTAATTTACGTGGCAACTGAAGGATCTCAGGACTTGTACTCCAGACTTCCTCTGTTCCCCCACACTGCTAAGAATCCTACCAAAGTGAATCACTTCACATCTTTCCAGATTGAATTCCATTTGCCACTTTCTCCTTGGAGCGATGGAGGACGAGAGGTGACCTAATAGAGGTGTATAAGAGGCACTGATCGTGTGGATAGCCAGAAGCTTTTTCCCAGGGCTAAAATGGCTAACACAAGGGGGCATAGTTTTAATGTGCTTGGAAGTAGGTACAAAGGGGATGTCAGGGGTAAGTTTTTCACACAGAGAGGGGTAGATGCGTGGAATGCAATGCCAGTGACAGCGGTGGAGACGGATACAATGGGGTCTTTTAAGAGACTCTTAGATAGGTACATGGAGCTTAGAAAAATAGAGGGCTATGCGGTAGGGAAATTCTAAACAGTTTCTAGAGTAGGTTATATGGTTGAACACAATATTGTGGCCCGACGGGCTTGACTTGTGCTGTGGATTTCTATGTTCTCAGCTCAGCTTTGCATCCTGTCAATGTCCAGTCCTCTGCCTTCTGTGGAGTGCCAGTTCTGAATCCAGACAGCCAAGTTTCCCTGCATCCCATGCCAAAAATGCAAAAAGTGTTATGCAAAATTAAAAAGGAAAACAGCTTAAGAGTAGAGGGCACAAAAAAATACTGGCAAGTAAAATCAATGAAAATCTGACCATGTTACAAGCAAACAGAGAGCAAGGTGATATATTAAGAAAGATCAATACCTTTAAGGTATGTACACAGGTGACCTATTTATGCAGAAGAGAAAAATAAAGCTAAAGCTCTTGCTGAATACTATCACAAAGGATGGAGGTGATGTTTATGGTCTGTGAAACATTGGAAAGGAAAGGCATAGTCCGATAAGTGTTAATCAATTTATCAACTTTCAAGGTACACATGTTGGCAGGCTCAGATAAAATATATCCCAGGTTGTTTACATTAAAAAATGGAGGAAACTACAATGGTGTTTATTTTCCCCCAGTGCTCCAAGGCTATAGTAGTAGAAGATTGGAGGACTGGTAACATTGTATTATTGCTTGACAAGAAGGACGACGAGATAAACAAAGCAATCAGAAGCTAATTAGTCTATCTTAGGAAGCAGGCAAATTATTGGGATACATTCTAAGGAATGATATAAGCTTTCATTTAGAAAGGCACAGATTAATCTGGGACAGTCAGCAGAGATTTGTTAAGGAAAGTAGGAGTTTAACTAAAACTTCAATTTTGATTATGTTTTGAAGACATAACAAGGAGTGCCAATTAGCAAATAATTTTGAAGTAGTCTACATGGATTTTAGCAAAACCTTTGACAAGCTTTCACATGTCAAGCTGATCAATGAAGTGGACGTCCATGGGATTCAAAGGATACTGACAAAACTGATCCAAAATTGACTCAGGAGAAAAGTTGTTGACAGTTTACTTGTTGCTGGAAAACAAGTTGGTCCTGTAAGAGACAGTATCAATAATAACTTTGGAAAAAATGACAAGGAAATAAAGTTATAGAGTTATAGAAAAGTACAGCACAGAAACCGGCTCTTTGGCCCATCTAGTCCATGCCAACAAATTTTAAGTTACAAATAAAGAATCTAAGATTTCCAGTATGTAATCTTGTGGATAGCGCTATATGAATCCCAGTACATTATTTCCCTCTTCCTTCCTTTGCTATACAACTATATCTATAGAAACCATTTTGTTGTGAAAGTAATTCTGATGCATTCATATATAATTTAACTAAGCTAATTAATTTGCTCCAAATGAATGGAAATCCAAAATTTATTATTTGGTAATCACTCAAAATCTGGCTGCAGAGAAAGGTCAATGGAATAATTATGAACATGTTTCAATACCCTAGTAGCAGTGAGAACTATATGAAAACAGGACTGCAAGTTTTAGTTCAGCTAATTTTTCCATGATTCCAACAGAAAAGAGCCAATAGCTACAATTTTCAGGAATTTAAAATACAAAAGGTATGAATAAGCCTATAAACACTGAAGTGAATTTAACTTCTTGACAGATAAAATGAAAAAATTTATTGGACAAAAAAGTCATTTTTATTCATACCCATTGTTCTCTCAATGTCGACTATAGAAGATTTTTCTATATTTTTATACTTTTAGCCTAAGCAGAAATTAAATAGATATATATATATATATATATATAAAAAAATTTTTAATAAAATTCTTTAATTTAAAAAAAATCACTCTTACAGTGTTTTTAAGAAGGCCTATGAGCTCTACTTTGGATGTAAAATTGGTGACCAAGACAAAGCCTGGGCTCTGCGTACTTGCTGTGCAACATGTATTGTCGATCTTAGAGCTTGGCTCAGAGGTACTCGTAAGTCAATGCCGTTCACTTTCCCAATGAAATGACGAGAGCAGAAGGATCATGTGACAGATTGCTACCTCTATCTGATCAGTGTGTCTGGTTTCTCTGTTAAAAACAAGAAATCCATTGAATACCCTAATCTCCCTTCAGCCATGAGACCTGGAGTCTAGAGACAGACAAAGACGCCATGATGCACGAGCCAGGAATGAAAAACGATATTGATACTGAACCTTTTATGTCGAGTGAGCCTCATCTGATAACTCAGACCGAGTTAAATGACCTGGTCAGAAACTTGGGTTTGTTAAACGTAAAAGCAGGATTACTGGGTTCAAGACTGCAAGGATGGAATCTGTCGTCACCATGCACAAAAACTTCCGTTAAGGATTTCAATATTTGAGACAGATGTTTCTCAGAATAACTAATGCCAAGATTAAGGAACACATTTTTGTTCGTCCACAAATCAAACAGGCTATCAATGACAGGCAACTCAAAAAACTTCTCATGGGACTGGAGAAAATCACAAGGAAGGCATTCAAGGAAGTTATTGAAAATTTTCTTGGCAACTACAGAGCACCAAGCTACGTGCAGCTGGTTGACAACATGCTTCAAACATACAAAACCTTGAAGTGAAACATGTCACTAAAGACTCATTTTCTGCATTCCCATTTAGATTCTTCCCTGCAAACCTTGGTGTTGTCAGTGATGAGTATGGTGGAAGGTTTCACCAAGACATTGCAGTCATGGAGAAATGGTATCAGGGCAACTGGAATCCAACAATGCTGGCTGATTATTGTTGGAAACTGATATGAGAAATCTCAGATACTGAGAACAAATAAAAATAATCAACAAAACACATTTAGCTTAGTTGAACTATTGCAAAGTGTCAGCACCGTTATGCAATTAAACAAATTACATTCAATAAAAGTTAATTTCTTGTTTCTCCAAATTATTAAGTCTAATATTATATTTGTGTTCAGCTTCAAGCAGTTTATCATAAACAAAAAATAATTCTGAGGAAGTAATATTTGCTGTGCAGTGTGATCAATAAACCATTTGTTTGGAATCAAATAACCTTGCCTGGTGTCTCAGGGCTGGGTGTGTCTGCACCTACACCACCCCACTACCCCAGCACTCCTTCTCTGCCACCTGTCCCACCCTCACCGTTCCCAACATTCTGTCCTCTCGCCAGAGTTACAAACTCGCTCTCCACCCCACATTGTCAAATACGTACTGTGCACAAGTCTTAGGCACCCAGGCCTAAAACTTTTGCATGGGACTGTATATTTTATCTATTATCTTTGTAAGGCCAGATTTTGGAGTTAAAATTCTAATTTAACAAGTTCCTGGCCTATATTAATGTCATACTTATATAACAAATGCAAATATATTTTCATGAGGTACATAAGATGCTACTTCAGCAATTACAGATGGAAACACAAATATTGATTCAGATACTATCCAAATTTTAAATGGAAAAAAAGCTCAGTTTTATAATAGTAGACATAAATTTCTCCAGTTTTCCTATTTAATGGTATCAATTCCATGGATAATTATAACTGGGGTCATAGTCACAAAGTCAGAGAGCAATACAGAACAGATTTAGGCCCTTCAGCCAACCTGTCCATACCAACCATGCTGCCCTCTCAATGAGACCCTATTTCCTGCATTCGGCCATATGCCCCTTCATGCACATATCCAGGGGCTTTTTAAATGATACTATTGTACCTGCCTCGACCACTTCTGTCAGCCCCATATACTCAACACTGTCTGCATGGAAAAGCTGCCTCTCAAATCCCTTTCAAATTTTTCCAACTCACCATAAATAATCTGTATGTCCCGTAGTTTTGGGGAAACCCTGGGGAAAGGCCTGTTTCCATTCATCTCATCTATGCTTCACATAATTAGTCCAACAAAATCTTCACAAATCTTTTCTGCACCCTTTCCAGATTAACAATTTTTCTATAACAGAGTGAATAAAACTCCAAGTATGGTCGCATCAATGACTACTGCACCATAATGTCCCAACTCCTGTACTGGCTGCCCTGACTGATGAAAGGCAGTGTGCTGAATGCCTTGTTCAGTACCCTGTCCAGCTTTGAGCCTGCTTTTAATATACTATCTACTTGTACTCCTAGGTCCTTCTGTTCCATTACACTCCCTAATGATCTTCCATTCATAGTGCAAGTGCTATGCTGGTTTGACTTTCAAAAATGCCTTACTTCACACTTATCTGTATTGAAATTCATTTGCCACTCCTCAGACCATGACCCCAAATAATCAAAATTCTTTTATAGTCAATGATAACCTTCTTTGCCATCAAACTGAAATTCATGTCATCCACAGTCTTACTGAGCAAGCCTGAGCATTCATATTCAAATTCATTATATAAATAAAGAATAACAAGGGTCTCAGCAGCAACCACTGTGCCAAACCACCATCCATTCTGAGAAACAACCTTCACTATCACCCACTGCTTCCTACCTCTGAGCCAATTTTGAATTTACCTAACTAGTTCTCCCAGGATTCAATGGGTTCTAACCTTCCAGAAAAGCCAGCCATGCTGGACCTTGTCGAAGACCTTCCTAAAGTCCAACAGATAACATCCACTGCTCTGAGCTCATTACCTTTTCAGTTACCTCTTTAAAGAACTCTTAACAGGTTTATCGAGTACGTCTGCCCATGCACAAAGCATGTCTATCCAAATGCCAGTAAAATTGGTAAAAACAAATGCCGGAATAACTGTTAAAAATCCTACCCACCCTATGCGGCTCCATACATGGTTTGCCCCGCAGATCTCCTAGGGACCAGCTCTCTCTCTTGAAGTTAATTCTTTTTAGCTCACGCAGCTGTTATGGCATTGTGTTGGTTAGGTTATTAGACAACTATCATCCGAAGCCTGAATCACTGATGTAGAGACACGAGGTTGAATTCTACCATGGCAACTGGGGAGTTTAAATTAAGAAAATTAATTGATAAATAAAACAAACAAAGCCAATCATATTAACCATGGAACTACCAGAATTTTTTGTGAAAACCCAGACTGTATACTAAGCCCTTCATGAAAGCCATTCTTCCATTCCTACCCATTATGTCCTACAGGAGTTGCCAAACCCTTCAATGTGATTGTCTCAGTTCAGGGAAGGGTAACAAATGCAGACATCTCCAGCAACACCCACATCCTATGAACAAATATGTTTAAGAAAAAAAAATCATGTCCTTAAATTCCTCCAGCTTGAGCAATTATGGAAACAATCAGGTGATTTTGTTCATAGAGGATTATCGGTTTCCTAATAATTTAAAATACAGACAGTCTCAGTGTAACATTCCGAAGAACCCTCTAGTATCTGTTTTCTATAGCCACCCATATGGTATCACTCTATATACATAATTCTATAGTTTCATTGAATAATTGTGATAATACTCCCCATAATGCTATGGTAGCATAGGGGATAGCGCAGCACTTTTACAGCTTGGGGTGTCACAGTTAGGAATTACAGGAACAAAGGGAAGGTTTCTCAGCTGTACAGGGCAATGAATGTAAACACCATTCTTATACAGCACCAATGCTTTTAACTCATGACTTCCAAATCTACTGCTTGATGTGAAGCTTCCCTAGGTTCACCCTTTGAACTCTACCACTGTTCCAATAGTGGTTTGAACATAAGCTGATTCCTCAAGGCCAGAGCAATCTTCTTGGCCCAGATATCAGTGAAGTCTGCATTTATTCTTTGTGCTCTAAAGCCTGAAGTACCATATGAGCCCCAGGAGTAAGCTTAGAGTACCTGCAAATTGTTCTATTTCCTGCCTGCTGTAATATGGTATGACTTTTCACAAGGAGCAGAAGTACAAAGACCTAGAATAACCTGTATTATTTTACTGTGTTTTCTGTCAGCTACCCAATAGATTTACAGTGCAACAATTTTGGAAACTGCTTGGACTCTCATGACCAATCAACGCCCTGGCTTTCATGTCTTTTCCTTGCTTTCTAATGTTCTCTTACTCGCAATGAAAACAATAACGTTATTTTCACAAAATACACAGAGAACCTGATATCAAAGTTGCTGGTGAACGCAGCAGGCCAGGCAGCATCTCTAGGAAGAGGTACAGTCTACGTTTCAGGCCGAGACCCTTCGTCAGGACTAACTGAAGGAAGAGCTAGTAAGGGATTTGAACGTGGAAGGGGGAGGGGGAGATCCAAAATGATAGAAGACAGGAGGGGGAGGGATGGAGCCAAGAGCTGGACAGGTGATTGGCAAAGGGGATATGAGAGGATCATGGAACAGGAGGCCCGGGAAGAAAGACAAGGAGGGAGGGAAACCCAGAGGTTAGGCAAGGGGTATAGTTGGAGGGACAGAGGGAGAAAAAGGAGAGTGAGAGAAAGAATGTGTGTATATAAATAAATAATGGATGGGGTACGAGAGGGAGGTGGGGCATTAGCGGAAATTAGAGAAGTCAATATTCATGCCATCAGGTTGGAGGCTACCCAGACGGAATATCAGGTGTTGTTCCTCCAACCTGAGTGTGGCTTCATCTTTACAGTAGAGGAGGCAGTGGATAGACATATCAGAATGGGAATGGGACGTGGAATTAAAATGTGTGGCCACTGGGAGATCCTGCTTTCTCTGGCAGACAGAGCGTAGGTGTTCAGCAAAACGATCTCCAGTCTGCGCCAGGTCTCGCCAATATATAGAAGGCGACATCGGGAGCACCGGATGCAGTATATCACCCCAGCCGACTCACAGGTGAAGTGTTGCCTCACCTGGAAGGACTGTCTGGGGCCCTGAATGGTGGTAAGGAAGTATAACTGTAAGGGCAACAGCAACTTTGCTGTGTGTTGCTTGAATTTCCAGCATCTGCAGAATTCTTCGTGTTTGCGTTTTTAAAAAGAGAACCTGATACTTTAGTCTTGTGATAACATTTTTTGAATAAAAAAAACGAGCACTTTTCCCAAGCTATTACTTCACCTCTAATTAAGTGATTTATAAAACTAGGAGGAGATTAGTAAAAGCAGCCAGGAAAGAATAAGAAAGTAACATTGCAGCTGTATAAAACTTTGTTAGGCTGCATTTGGAGTATAGTGTGCAACTCTAGTTGCCCCTTTACAGGAAAGATGTGGAGATTTGAATTTGAAAAGGACATAGGATACTGCCTGGATTAGAGGATATCAGCCATAAGGAGAAGGTGGACAAATTTCTCGTGTTGTTTTCTCTGGAGTGTTGGAGGCTGACGAGAGATCTGACGGATGTTTATAAAATCATGAGACACACAGATAGGGTAGGCAGTCACAAACTTTTTTGCCCAGCAAGAAATCTCAAATACTAGAGGTTAGGTATTCAAAGCGGAAATTTTAAAGGAGATACTCGGGGCAGTGGGTGCTTGGAATGGGCTGCTGAGAGTGTGGTCAAGACAGACGCAGTACTAGTTTTTAAGAGGATTTTAGAGAGACACAAATGAATGTACTGGCAATGGAGAAATATGGATCATGTGCAGGCAGAACAAATTTAGTTTAATTTAGCATTGTGTTCAGTATAAACATTGTGGCTAAACGGGCTGTTCCTGTAGTGTACTCTTCTATGTGTGATGTATGGAGGTCCAATTTGAGTGAATGAATAAGTAATATCACACATCAATGTACAGTATCTGCTCAAACTCTGACAAATTTTGAGGAGGAATTGTTGAACATGTACAGTGGATTCTGGTTAATGGCAACACATCGGGATCAGTACATTTTGACCCAATTAAGTGGCTGTTACAATTATCCAAAGTTTCATGGAAATAGTTTAAACAGATAGAAAAGGTGAACTACTATTTAACTGATCAACAAATTATGTGTTTAAATGAAATGCAGAACATATTAGAACACTAACAATACTACTACAGTACTATAAAACTATTAAATCCTAACAGTTATCGACAGAGTAATTCATCCACACACTGCTGCGTTCCTTTGATATACTGTAATTGAGCAACAGCAACACAGACATCTAGTATAGATAATGGACTGCCTTCATACAATGCTTTCCATGATTGCATTCTCCAAACCTTCATTTTCATTGTTACACTCAAGATGATTGTCAGTACCTTCAAATTCTTCGTAGTTCCTAACTTGAATCAGCGAAATCATTTGACTTACACTCCAGGCAGTTTCTGACATCTCCAAGCTTGAATGCTTGAACCACAGTCAGCAAAGCAGTTCTGAATTGTCTTACTGCTTATTTCTCGCCGACTACAAGTGACAAATATCACTACTTTATGAGCACAAGCATACGCAACTGATGCTATTTAAAAACAGTTTGCTCTTGGCACGGGGTAGTGTCTACACAAGTGCACGTGTCTGACACTAAATAGAACATGTTCGGCACCAGTCTCCTATCCCAATTAAGCGTCATAGTCTCCCATATAAACAAAGGGAATCCCAACTATTTTCTCAATTAGTTTTTGTTCTTTAAGAGTTGTCCTAAATAGGTGGATGCCCCGATTAACCGATCGCCTAATTAACCAGAATCTACTGTATTCACCTATTACTGCCCGTCACCTGGAGGAAACCAACATGGTCTTGGGGAGAATGTAAAAACTCCTTACGGACAGTGGCGGGAATTGAACCGGGGTCACTGGCTCTGGAAAGCATTGTGCGAACCACTATGCTACCATCGGACAGCGCAAGCTTGTTGGGCCTGAAAGGCCTGTGTTGTATCTCTAAAAAAAATAAATGTTAAGTGATATATTAGTTTCCATAGGCACTCCTGAAAATATGGTGACTTTAAGCTAGGTCTGAAAATTGCCCTCAGAGTAAGATTAATTCCAAAGGATATTGTGGGTGTAAATTTTAATCCTGATTTTACATGTATTAATGTCTCAGAATATAAACAAATTGTGTTTTTTTAAATACAGCTCCTTGTAAAACCAAAATGGTAATGTAAAGAATGCTTTATAATGCTGTTGTTGATTTTACTAATAACTTCAAAGATTGAAATGATCATTTTTGAATGAAATTACCAGTGATTGTTATATGACAAAAGTCAAGCAGACATTTAACTGTAATAATCTCTCTCCCTCCCCTCATAATTTCTTTAAGAAATGAAAGCCCAATTCACTGAAAGCATGTGTATAGTAATTAGTTAACGGTACTTAATATCATTCCTGGGTCAATACTGCACTGCTGAAACTGGACTTTGAAACACTGAATTCAATGAGTGACAAATTGAGCATAGCATTGCAGAAAAGGGAACCTAATTGCTGTAGATGCTATCTCCCCATGCTGATAGAGATACACTAGGTGCAGCCTCTCACAAGGAGTATCTTGTGTATCTATCTAACATAAAGTTGTTCTTTTTTGGGAAATTTGCAATTCTCCAATAAAATGTGGCAAATAAATCAAACAAATGTATGAATTGTAGTGAAGATTAATACAGTATTCCTTCAGATTGGGTATGCAATTTCAGCCAGTAAACCATAACTGGCTCCATTTTCAGTTCCTGAAGCCTGTCTGATTATTTAACTTATTTAATATAATTCTCTATAATTATTCAATGTTGTTGCTTTTTATTGTATGTCCTACCAACACACCACAGTAAATTCCTGGTAGATATAAATGTATATGGAAAATAAAGTTGATCCTTGATTAGATAGGGATAAGCCAATTCTTTTTTAATTATCAGATGTGATAGATGCTGGATAAGCCCATTTTAGATGTCTCATTACATGGTAATCTTCATAAAGATCAGCATCATAATAGTGTAGTTTGCAAGGCAGTATCTAGCATTAGATATCCTGTCATCAGAAGTTAGTGAAACAGTTGGATTTTCCCAGTTATCTACATGCTTTCATTATCATTTTTAAACTCATGCTGCCAGAAATCTTTCCAATTTTCTTTTCTCTAATCCCAACTGACATCTAACAAAGATGCACTGTGAAGAGAAATGTGTCCTAATCATTTGTGTTTATTTTCCTCGTGATTGGATTGCACCCAATTACTTTGACTTTCTGGCTTCTGTGTCTAAATGTGCTTGGTTAGAGTGCAGAAGGCTCATTTATGAACAAGTAAATGACAAAAGGGTTTTCACTGATTTACAACCTTGGTGTTGAATATTCATTAAGATCATTCACCCTCACAAACAAGACAGCTAGTAAGGAATTTAGGACCCTCACATTGGTAGGAGATGTGGAAGGCCATTTTTGCATTCAGAAATGATGGCTGATGTAAAGTTTTGAAGTGTTGAGGCTGATATAAAGAGTGTTGAGGGAAAAATAAAGTCCTAGCCAAGTTATTTCAAAACACCAGAGTATCCAAATAGTGCTAGCAGGGAACATTCTAAACAACACACAGGGAAGCTTACATATATCCCATCCAAAATCATGGCACAGATCATTCACGAGGTGGATGGAAGACTGCTGATGGTTTGGTTTATGTAAGGGTGCTTGAATGTATGTATTTACACCAATAACTTTCAGCATTTCTTCACTGCTGTGTACACACAACTACTGATGCTTCCGGACACATCTTCAGTGATGTTCCCAGCTTCCTTGAAATAAATATGATTGTTCATTACATTGTTCAACCCATTTTGCTCATGACAGTAAGTCATACTTTGTTTCTGAATGGATTTAAAGCTTATTGTTCGGAAGTTGAAGAGCAATTGTGAGATAAATCTCAAATATTGTTTTCCTTAACATGATTTTTTAAAAATAAAGATTAGTCTTGATTTTGCTCAAGATTTTTACCTTTCTTATTTTTGGTTCTTAAGAATAAAACTCCATGCATATTTTAAATGTTACTTGTAAACAAAAAAATTCTCGGCAGGAGGTACTAAAAGCGAGAAGGCCTAGGTTTAAGATCTGAGGAGAGGGATTATAAAGGGCTATTAGGGGCAGCTTCTTCACAGAAAGGGTGGTGTGTATTTGGAACAAACTGCCAGAAATAGTGGTTCATGTGGACACATCAGCAACATTTAAAAGCCACCTAGATATATTCATGGATAGGAAAGGATTAGAGAGAGACATGAATGGAGAGGAAGGGTTTCGAGGGCTATGGGCAGATGGCACAAGCTTGGCACAGAGTATCACAATTTTGTTTCTTTTACTTCGTGAGATAAAGCAAACCCATGGAGTGCTTAACAGAATATGATGCTTTTAAGAACTGCACTGGTTCTTTCTCTTTAAGGACTTATTTCATGGTGCAAACCAACCCATTGCTATTGTGAATGTTATGGCTAATTTTGCCATTTGTTTTATGGGGGGGGGGAAGCATGAGTGAGGGGTGAGATATCCATTTGCAAGTCTTTGCTAGTCAAAGTTAAAGTGAAGGAAACTACTGATGTTAACTATATCAAAAGACTTTTCCTTAAATCTCAGAAATTACAGTGAACTATGCAATGGAAAGAATTTTTCCTAAGGATTGTGTTTTTTTGTAAATATTCTACTCCTCCAATGACAGAAATTCCTTATCCAATTTTCTACTCATTGATGAGATATTTATATCAACAGATTTTAATGCCCAACTGTAAAATGCTGTTAAACTGCTATTAAAATACAATAACAATGTTACAAGTTAATTGATACATAGTTCAGACAACATAAGCAAGTTCCTAACTATCAAACCACATTTATTTTATCAAACATTGTTCAAGAATGCTTTTGATGAGGTCCAGCTCCTAAGTGAACTTGTGCTCAATCCACAATATTCTCTTGCACCTTATCTGAAGCAGAAGCTTCAAGTGTTTTTTGGGGTATGAAGACAGCGTAATGCGAAACTCAGATGAAGGAGAGGACTTGTGCAAAATTCAGTGAATAAGATTCAGTCAAGAATTTGGAGTTCTATTTAAAGAACACATAACATTATTTACCACTGAAGTTAATGAAGTTAGACAAGTAAACACCAAGGGTGTTATTGTATTTGCATACATTTGGCACTGGCAATATGAGCTGAATTTCTCGCTGTAATGCCATTATAGTTAATAGGCAGAATGGTTCTTTTATTTTTCGGTACTCATTTAGAATGAGAGCGGGGGGGGGGGTCACAGGAAAAGGGGTAACAAGTGTCAAAACTTTGCCTTTGCTTTATTTCTCTTGATTAACAGAACAAACTAACACTTCCACAAAAAATATCCTGCCTGTAAGGATACAAAAACAAAGTTGAAGAATAAAACCCCTACTAAGAGGCCTAGACCTTGGGAAAATAACTGGTACAAATAGAAAATACAAAGGTCCATTGTACATTAAAGAATTATTTGGCTAAGTACACAACTCCCCGACCACTTAGTTGACGAGGAACACCTTTAAGTTCTGTTCTCATTCTCTTTTAGTGGACAGTTTTCGCTCCTGCTTCTCTCTGGGATATTTGCCAATGTTATTTGTTCCCTAATCACACCACTACTCGATCTTCTCAGTATTAAAGTATCTCTCTATTGTTCTTCCTTTAATTTACCTGTATTGAACACCATTTGAAAATTCCATCCCCAATTTGCTAATTTATTAATGTCCTCCTGTAAGATGCTGGAGCCTTCCTCAGTCTCTCCCCAGAATAAGTGAATTATATAGCAGTGAAACAGGCCTATCAGTTTACTGAGCCAATTCTGACCATCAAGCACCCACTTGAATCATTCTATTTTTATTCTCCGTGCACTTCCCTCAACTCCTTCCCAGATATTACCACTCATCTACAAAGTACAGTTTACAGTTGCCAATTAATTTTTCAATCCATACACCTTAAGCATGTGGACAGAAAGTGGAGGGCAAAGAGGAAACATACTGTACTCCACTGGAGGTCAAGGTTAAACCTAGATTGTTGGAGCAAAGATGCAGCAGTTCTCCTAGCTTTGCCATTATGCTCCCCTAGACCTCAGCCTCAATTCAGTATCATCTTTAAAGTGAGAATAAAATTTACCTGGTAAAATATGAATCTAAGTGCAACAGGAGACAAAAGGGACCTGAAAGTACAAATAAATAAATTTAAAAACTGAGACACATTTTAAAAGAACAAACTTAAAGGAACCACCAGGATTTATTTCCAGACTATAATTTAGACACATTCCAGTGATCGGACATTTTAATGAACTTACTGCACATTTCAAAGAAAAAAAACCACATCAGCAAAAATCTATCTTGTCACATATAACACACCCTGAGTTACAATAAACATATTATAACCATATAAAACTGCTCACTTCACTACAAATTACAACTTTATTGTAGCAGATATTTTCTATTATCATTCTCTGGAGCTGTTCAGCCTTTCATAATAACATGAACTTTATCTCCTGGGAAGTACTGAAATGCTGAATCAAAGTGGTATGGTTGCACATTATTCAAAAGGTTCAAAGGAACATCTAAACACACCTGATGCATTTTGGAAACAAGTCCTGTGGACTGATGAAGTTAAAGTAGAACTTTTTGGCCGCAATGAGCAAAGGTATGTTTGGAGAAAAAAGGGTGCAGAATTTCATGAAAAGAACACTTCTCCAACTGTTAAGCAAGGAGGTGGATCGATCATGCTTTGGGCTTGTGTTGCAGCCAGTGGCACAGGGAACATTTACTGGTAGAGGGAAGAGTGAATTCAATTAAATACCAGCAAATTCTGGAAGCAAACATCACACCATCTGTAAAAAAGCTGAAGATGAAAAGAGGATGGCTTCTACAACAGGATAATGATCCTAAACACACCTCAAAATCCACAATGGACAACCTCAAGAGGTGCAAGCTGAAGGTTTTGCCATGGCCCTCACAGTCCCCCGACCTAAACATCATTGAGAATCTATGGATAGACCTCAAAAGAGCAGTGCATTCAAGATGGCCCAAGAATCTCACAGAACTAGAAGCCTTTTGCAAGGAAGAATAGGCGAAAATCCCCCAAACAAGAATTGAAAGACTCTTAGCTGGCTACAAAAAGCGTTTACAAGCTGTGAAACTTGCCAAAAGGGGGTGTTACTAAGTACTGCCATGCAGGGTGCCCAAACTTTTGCTTCAGGCCCTTTTCATTTTTTGTTATTTTGAAACTGTAAAAGATGGAAATAAAAAAAGTTTCCTTGCTTAAAATATTAAAGAAATGTGTCATCTTTAACTTTATGCCTTTTGGAAATCAGTTTATCTTCTACTCACTTAGCTATTCACAGTAACAGAAATTTTGACCGGGGTGCCCAAACTTCTGCATGCCACTGTATGTGTGTGTGTGTGTGTGTGTGTGTGTGTGTGTGTGTGTGTGTGTGTGTGTGTGTGTGTGTGATGATGATGATGATGATGATGCCTGGACTGAAGGGCGAATCTTATGAGAATAGGTTGAGTAAACTTGGCCTTTACTCCTTGGAGCGACGGAGGATGAGAGGTGACCTGGTAGAAGTGTATAAGATGATGAGGGGCATTGATCATGTGGATAGTCAGAGGCTTTTTCCCAGGGCTGAAATGGCTAACATGAGGGGGCACAGCTTTAAGGTGCTTTGAAATAGGTATTGAGGGGATGTCAGGGGTAAGTTTTTCCACACACAGAGTGGTGGGTGTGTGGAATGCACTGCCGATAGCAGTGGTGGTGGATGCAGATACAATAGGGTTTTTTTTTAAAGAGCCTCTTACAGATAGGTAAATGGAGCTTAGAAAAATAGAGGGCTATGCGCTAGGGAAATTGTAGGTAGTATCTAGAGTAGGTTACATGGTTGGCACAACATTGTGGGCTGAAAGGCCTGTAATGTGCTGTAAATTTCTATGTTCTATGTTACTATAATTCACAGATTTTTTTCTATATTTATCATGTATTGCATTGCACTGCTGCTGCAAAGTTAACAAATTTCACAACATATGCCGTTGATATTAAACCTGATTCTGATTCGGGAGATCATTCTAACTGGTTGCATCACCATCTGGTACAGAGGGGATTGAAATAAGCTTCAGAAAATGAATCAGCTCCATCATGAGCACTAGCCTCCCCAGCCTTCAAGACATCTTGAAAAGGCAGCGTCCATCATTGAGGACCCCACCACTCAGGTCATGCCATGTTCTCATTGCTACCATCAGGAAGGAGGTACAGAAGACTGAAGGCACACACTCAGCACTTCAGGAACAGCTTCTTCCCCTCTGCCATCCAATTTCTGAATGAAATTGAACACATGAACGCTACCTCATTACTTTTTAATTTTTTATTTTTTGCACTACTTATTTAATTTCACTATTTAATATATATTCAGTATACTTATTGTAATTCACAGTTTCTTTTCTATATTACTATGTATTACATTGTACTACTGTTGCAACACAACAAATTTCATGACATATGCTGGGGATATTAAAACACCATTCTGATTTTGATTCAGGAAATGTTTTACTAACAAATGTTCTAGAATGAAAATAATACAATACGACCAGTCATAAAGAAAATCTGTTTCCTCTCAAGTGCTATTTTCTAGTGTGTTCTAGTGAGATCTGCTGTAATAGTCATATAATCACTCATGTAATTCGAGTTACGTCCTAAGATCCGATAATAAATTGGGAAAAGGAACACACACATACTTTTGTTGAAATGTCCAAAATGCAATTTATTTTCTCAAGAAATATTATGTTTTTAGACCACGTTCAGCAATCTTACCACTTATAATTAGCACCATAATTCAACCTAGAATTAACTTGTTTGTTTAAACATTAAGACACTTCTGATGTCAGGAAGGACAATCAGTCTCATTCTGCACCAATCCCCGGCTGGTGAGGAACTAAGTTCCATTTAACACTGAAACTTGCAGACTTTCTTCATCTTCATTAGTTTATTGACAACTCCGAAGTTTATTTCACGCAGCCAAATGTCCAATGACAAAGAGTTTCATTTATTGATGACTGAACAGTCCATAACATTTCCACAGGTACCGGGCTACAACAAACTTTTACTGTAAAAACTGAGTTTGGTACTTAATATTGGTTCCTAGGCACAGTTCATCTTCAGCTTTTTGTCCCACATACATGTATGCAGCTATTACATTATATACGCATTCTAAGTGTACGTTATTTAGCATACAAAGGCAGCTAGAAGTGCTTTGGCAACTTAATTAACCGAATTGTTTCTTATGTATAACCTGTGGCTTGTAATTAGAATGTCAAATCAGATCATAATTGGAAGAAATAATTAAATGTTGGTGGTCTAGTAATTCTTCTACCTCTGGAAAAGTGCATTAATTCATCATTTGTGGCAGGCCATGGTTATACAGTGTTACGCTGCTTAAACTCAAGATATTGCACTCAATAGATTGAATCAAGCACACTTCATAGACACAAATTTCCTTTTCCCACTCTAACATTGTATTGAAGGGTCATGAACTTGAAGCGTCCAGTACAAAGAGTCCAAGAACCAAATGGGCAGAAGCTGTGCCCTTTGCTCTTGAAAGAACACTAGCACCTTGGAAAAATTGTGTCCTGAACTGCAGATGGCTCCCATTACACTGAAGGTGCACGGCTCTTTCAAACGCAGTTATTAATGACTCCTCCACACAAATGTACTCCTTGTCCTCTTCTTAATTATTCAACCCTCTCTCCTAATTATTTGACATATTAGGATGTATGCTTCATTACTCCTAATAGCAAAGAGGTAGAAAGTGATGCAGCATCACATTTTTTTCCTTACAGCATTGACTAATAATTGCCAATACATGTCTTCTCATTTATCCAAATGCACATCTGCCCAACCTCAGAAATAACAGCAGCAGACCAGATGAAGGGTCTTGACCCAAAATATCCGAACACAGGTGCTGCTCGACCCTTTGATTAGCTGCTTGTTCATTGCTTCAGATATAAGCAATAGCCTGGTGTTGATAACTTTATTGAACCATATCGTATTGTGTTGACACGATGCAAACTGCAACCACAAGTTGTAGGAATGCTCCACTGAAAAGGCCAATAATTGTGTTAGAATTGAAGGTTGGAATTATGTGTTATTTAAATTGCTGAAAGTAGGAACTTCGAGCTTCTTCAAAGAGATAGTCCCTTTTCAGATGATTCCTGAATCTACAGGCTAAATCAACAGAAGACTATACGCAAGCAAAAGATGACATAAGCTAATTACCTATGACTGAGATAATCCTTGACCTTGTATTGTAAGACACAACAAATTGTGATAGGCCACAGGTTATCAGCGGTATATCGAGCAGCAGCAACAATGGTCAACAGAACACATCAAAAGTAAAACAGAAGACAATGACCCAGGGGACTTGGAAGTCAAACCAACTTCTCATTTATATTATAATTGGTGAATATTAACTTTGTGTATCTCAATAAATTAACTAACATGGAATCGTTCCTACAATCTATGGACTTACTTTCAAAGACACTTCATCTCATGTTCTCGATATTTATTGCTTATTTATTTACTATTATTATTATTCATTTTTTTTTCTTCTTTTTGTGTTTACACAGTTTATTGTCCTTAGCACACTGGTTGACTATACGTCCTGACGGTTTTTCATTGATTCTATTGTGTTAACTGTAAATGCTTGCAAGAAATTAATTCTCACGGTTCTATATGGTGACATACATGTACTTTCATAACAAATTAACTTTGAACTTTGAATAATTAAAGAACATACGCCTTCATCACTGAGGTCAAATTGGCCAAGGACAAGTTAATATGCTGCATCTGAAGAGTGAAAAAGTCTTCATCCCTCCAAAAAGCAATTTGGAAACTCACTATCATAATTCATAGAAACTTATCAAGTATGGCAGTACCAGAACTGGCAATATAAAGTCTTGGCAGATGCCTTAAAAAATGATTGCAAAGAACTCTTCCAAACCTATACTTCATGAGATGAGGAGATGCACTTCCTAGAGTTGCCAAGCAATGCTTAATGCCAGTTATAAACAGGTATTGCAAAATATGTATATAGACACATTCAGGATCGTATCAAAGCTGTCTTTGCTGCAGCTTTAGGGGAACATGTCCCAGGTGTACTCGCATGGGACACAACAGACCTGAAATTCAGCTTTGTGATGATTTGTGTAAGCTAAATAAAGATAAAGAATCAAATATTCTTTTGAATTATATACCACAGAAAAGGGCCCATTGGCCCACCTTGCCCATACCCACCATCAAATATCTATCTAGGTTAATCAATCTACCGGCACTTTTATCAGCACGTCAAGTGCTCATCCAGACCATTCTTGGATATTGTCAGAATCACTGCCTCTATGTCATCTCAGGCAGGACATTTGAAATTTCAACTAACCTGTACTTGAAATAACTTTTTCCTTATCCCTTCCTTTACCTTAAACCTGTGCCTCTGGTTCCATTTGCTTGTAAAAGTGTTTTAGGTTTTTGGATTGATTGCAACCAGATTCAGAGAAGGCTTAGAAGAATTAGATTAATATCATCATGTACAGTAAAATACTTTGTTTTGCATTGTATCCATACAGATCATTTCATCAATAAGCCTGTTCTTGTATTGTGAATTTTACCTTGCATGCTGATTAATATAATAAATTATATGAATGAGCATTCCAGGTAAAACTCACAATAGGTCTAACAGAGTGCATTCCTTCACTAATCAAGTTTTATTTTACTTTTCCAATCAATAGAAGAGGGCCACCACAATATTTTCATTGCTCAAGCAATCCGTTAATCACAGTGTCTTCACTGGCTCTGGGATGAATGCTTGCATGGTCCTGTTCTGTCTATTTTGGGCTACAACCACAGCTTTAAAAGATGATGAAGTTGAGGGGAAAGGATGATGAAGTTGAGGGGAAAGGATGACTAATTGCATTACTAATACTACATGATCAGCTGACAGTTTGCTTTTTTTAAAATTACACATCACCTTCATAGCTTTATGGTATTGGCCTAGGCAAAATACATTATTCATTCTTACTTCTTTGTCATCTGTTCTATATTTTATATTGATGCACTGAGATAAGTTGTGATAAATTCTAATTAAATGTTTTCTTTCCCAGCTTCTCAAAGACTCACCTCTATCAAATTAGAATTGCTAGACTCAGCATCATTAATTAGAAATTGACAAAGAAAAAATTACACAATTTAAGTTTCAAGCTGCGCAATGCACAAGTACTAGAACTGATTTTATTGGCATTGTATCAACTGGGTCTGGTGCCAGCTTATAAAAGACCAAAAAAAATATAGACCTTGGTTTTAACAAGGAAAGAAAGTGAAAAGGATGAATGTAAGATAGTTAGTAGGTATAGCTGTACAGGACAAGAAAGTGAATGTACTGATAAAATAAATGCCAGGATTTACTCTAAATGAACTTCCCAGACAGCCAGATAGATAGCCAAACTGCTCAATAATTCATACCTAATCAATGTAGATGAGAGAGAGCTTAACTACTAATAGCTAGAGAAATGGAGACTCCTTGAACATTGTGAGCTTGGAACTACCTGGTAACTACAAATTCAATTTTCTTTTTATACCGAAAATATTGTTGAGTATTTAAATGCTGCAGTTAAAGTCCAAGCATTGAAATGCACTGAAAATCAAGACATGCAGTAGTATTGTGTACGCTTTCTGAGAGTTTACAGCTCTGATCATTTGAAGAAGATGAGTGCTTTCCGTTCTTTTTGGTAGACTGCAATCAGCATGAGAGGTTGTTCATTGGTGACACAACCTGAGGTTTACAAAGATCTCCAGTGGTTTCATCTCTTTTCGGTGGACTGAAATCAGCATGACAGGTCCTCCATTGGTAACGTAATGCAGAGAGGGATTTTATAAAAAGCTCCAGTGCTTTCAGCTCCTTTCCACAGGCTGAAATCAGTGTGGGGCTGATAAAAAAGGGGGTGGGGGGTAAGCGGAGCAGGCATTGTTGGAGTAGAGAGTGTTGGAGTGGTCAGGCTTTGGCTCAACAGGGTTGGCAAACATAGGTGGAGCCTCTAAGTAAGTAATAAGGTTATTAGTAAGTTTTATTCTCCAGCTACTGCGCTAAGAATGGGGCTGAAGGTAGTGATGTTCCTTGTGTGAGATGTGGGAAGTTTGGAAGTCCTCCAATCTCTCTAATAACTACATCTGCATGATGTGCACCAAGCTGCAGTTCCTTAGATGCCGCATCAAGGAACTGGTACTACTGCTGGATGACCCTCACCTCGTATGGAAAAAGGAGGAGGTGATAGATGGGGTGGTACGTTGCCAGAGACAGGTACCTGGGAGACTGTCATGAGAGGGAAAGGGAATAGGAATCCAGTGCGGAATATCCCTGTGGCCATTCCCCTCACTCATAAGTATACTGCTTTGGATGCTATTGGGGGGGGGGGGAGGAATACCTACCTGGGGGAAGACGCAGCAACCAGGTCTCTGGCACTGAGTCTAGCTCTGTGGCTCAGAAAAGAGGGGAAGAGAAGAGGAATACAGTAGTGATGAGGGATTCCATAAACAGAGGCAGAATGCAGATTATGTGGATGTGAAAGAAACACCCAGGTAACACATGGCCTCCCAGGTGCTTGGGTCAGGGATGTCTCCGATTGGATTCATGGTATTCCAAAGGTGACCAGCCGGATGTTGTGGTAAATGTTAGTACCAACAACATAGGTAGGAAAAGGGGGAGGGAGTGGTCCTGACAAGAGAATATAGGGAGTTGGGCATTAAGCTGAAAAGCAGGACCTTCAGGGTCTAATCTCTGGAATGCTGCCGCAGCCATGTGCCACCGAGGGTAAGAATAGGATGATTTGGCAGATAAATACATGGCTAAAGAATTGGTGCAGGGAGCAGTGTTTCAGATTTCTGTACCATTGGGATCTTCTCTGGGGAAGGTATGACCTGTACAAAAGGACTGGTTAAAGAAGCTGGTGGAGAATAATATCCTTGCGAGCAGAATTGCTAGATCTGTGGGGGAGGGTTTAAACTAATTTGGCAAGGGGATGAGAAACAGAGTGGTAGGGCTGAACATGGGGCAACGGGTGTACAACTAGATGCAGTATATAGCGAGAACTGAGGAAGGACAGACAGATGATCAAGCAAAATTTCAGTCAGTGAGATGAGTTAGAAGTATAACAGGGGGCCAAAATCAAAAAGGGTGATGAAAACAGAACTGAAGGTGTTACATGCGAATGGACACAGTACAGGGAATAAGGTAGATGATCTTATAGCGCAGTTACATATAGGCAGGTATGATGTTTCAAGAGGACTAGAATATAAAAGCAAGGATGTACTATTTATAAAGCATTGGTGAGGCCTCACTTGGAGTATTGTGAGCAGTTTGGGGCCCCTTATCTCAGAAAGGATGTGCTGAAACTGGAGAGGATTCAAGGAAGTTCATGAAAATGATTCCAAGATTTGTCATATGAAGAGAATTTGGGGCTGTATTCACTGGAATACAGAAGAATGAAGGGTGACTCCATTGAAACCTGTCAAATGGCGAAAGGGCTTGATAGAGTGGATATGGTGGGAGTGTCTAAGACCAGAGGACACAGCCTCAGAATAAAGGGCATCCTTTTAGAATGGAGATGAGGAGGAATTTCTTTAGCCAGAGAGTGGTGAATCTGTGGAATTCTTTGCCAGAGGCCAAGCCTTTATGTATATTTAAGGCACAGGTTGATAGATTCTTGATTGGTCAGGGCATGAAGGGATACAGGGAGAAGGCAGGTGATTGGGGCTGAGAGGAAAAATGGATCAGCCATGAGGAAATGGCAGAGCAGACTCGATGGGCCAAATGGCCTAATTCTGCTCCCATATTTTATGGTCTTGCATTGTGGGTATCTCTGAGTTGTGGTTGAAAGAAGATCATAGTTGGGAGCTTAACATCCAAGGATACTCATTGTAAACATTAAGCTACGCAGAGGGGCTGCAGTGGCTCTGTTGGTAAAAAATGAAATCAAACCCTTAGAAAGAGGTGACATATGATCAAAAGATGTAGAATCCTTGTGGGTGGAGTTAAGAAACTGTAAGGGTAAAAAGACCTTGATGAGAGTTATATACAGATATCTGAATAGTACCCAGAAGGTGGGCTACAAATTACAACAGGAGATAGAAAAGGCATGTAAAAAGGGAATTTGTAGAATGCTTACAAGATGGCTTTTTAGAGCATCTTATGTTTGAGCCCAATAGGGGAACAGCAAATCTAGATTAGGTGTTGTGTAATGACCATGATTTTATTAGGGACCATAAGGTAAAGGAACCCTTAGGAGACAGTGATCATAATATGATAGAATTCATGCTGCAGTTTCAGGAGAAGCTAAAATCAAAAGTATCAGCATTATAGTGGCGTAAAGGGAATTACAGAGAAATGAGAGAGGAGCTGACCAAAATTGATTGGAAGTTGATGGAAGAACTTCAACGGCTGGTGTCTCTGGGGGGAATTCAGAAGGCACAGGATATACGGTATACATCATAAAGATAAAGTATTTTTAAAGGGAGGATGAGGCAACGATGGCAAACAGAAGTCAAAGACAGTATAAAAGCTAAAGAGAGGGCATAAAATATTGCAAAAAAATAGTGGGAAAGTAAAGGATTGGGAAGCTTTTAAAAAGCAATGGGAGGCAACTAAAATAGCCATCAATAGAGAAAAGATTAAATATGAATGTAAGCTCATCAATAATAAAATAATAAAACGTTTTCTTAGATATATAAAAAAATATAAGAGAAGCGAGAGTGGCACTGCAGAGGGAGTACTGGGGGACAAAGAAATAGCAGACAAACTTAATAAGTATTTTGCATCAGTCTTCATTGTGGAAGACACTAGCAGAATGCCAGAAATGCGAAAGTGTCAGTAAGCAGAAGTGAGTGTTTTTGTTATTACTAAGAAAATGCTTGGGAAGCAAAAAAGTCTGAATGCAGATAAATCATCTGTACCAGATGGACTACACCCCATGGTTCTGAAGGAGACAGCTGAAGAGATTGTGGAGACATTAGTAATAATATTTCAAGAATCACTAGATTCTGGAATGGTTCCAGAGGACTGGAAAATTGTAAATGTCACTCTGTTCTTCAAGAAGGGAGGGAGATAGAAGAAATGAAATTATAGACTTGTTAGCCTGACTTCATGGTTGGGAAGATGTTGAAGTCTTGGGATGAGGCTTGGGAACAGTTAAGGATGAAGCTTTGGAGTAGTTGGAGACACATGGTAAAGTAGGCCAAAGTCAGCATAGTTTTCTAAAGGGGAAATCTTGCCTCACAATTCTGTTGGAATTCCTTGAGGACACAACAGGGAGGATAGACAAGGGAGAGTCAATGGATGTTGAATACTCAGTTTCTCAGAAGGTCTTTGACAAAGTGCTGCACATGAGGCTGCTTAACATGGTATTACAGGAAAGGTATTAGCAGGAATAGAAGATTGGCTGACTAGGAAGCAAAGATTATGAATAAAAGGGTTCACTTCTGGTTGGCTGCCAATGACTAGTGGTGTGCCATAGGAGTCAGTGTTGGGACTGCTTATTTTCGCATTATCTGTCAATGAATTGGATGAAGGAAGTAATGGTTTTCTTGCCAATTTTTCAGATGATATCAAGAGATGTAGGTAGAGGGGCAGGTGGTGTTGGGGAAGCTGGGTGTCTGCAGGTGGCCTGAGACTGATTTGGGAATGGACAATGAAGAGGCAGATAGAATATGTGTAGGGAGGTGCATGGTCAGCACTGTGGCAGAAGGCATAAAGGAATGGACTACTTCCTAAATGGGGAGAAGATTCAAAAATCAGAGGTGCGAAGGGACTTGGGAGTCCTTGTGAAGGGTTCATTAAAGGTTAACTTGCAAGTTGAATCAGTGGTAAGGAAAGCAAATGCAAATGTTAGCATTCATTTCGAGAGGACTAGAATACAAAAGCAAGGTTGCAATGCTGAGGCTTTATAAGGCATTGGTCAGACTGCACTTGGAATATTGTGGGCAGCTTTGGGCCCTTTATCTAAGTAAAGATGTGCTGGCATTTGAGAGGGTCCAGAGGAGATTCAAAAGAATTATCCCAGGAATGAAAGGGTTAACATATGAGGAGTGGATGATGACTCTGGGCCTGTACTCACAGGAGTTTAGAAAAATGTTTTCAGTTCCCGTCCTATAGATTTGCTAAGTATGCCTGCAGAAAAAGTATTTCAGGGTTGTATGTGGTGACATGTATGTACTCTGAAAATAAATTTTACTTTGAACTTTAATGAGGGGGGATCTCATGGCAACCTATCAAAAATACTGAAAGGCCTAAGTAGAGTGGGTATGGAGAGGATGTTTCCTACAGTTGGGGAGTCCAGGATCAAAGGTCACAGCCTCAGAATTGTGGGACTTTCATTTAGAACAGAGATAGGAAAAATGTCTTTAGCCAGAGGGTATGAATCTGTGGAATTCATTGGCACAGACAGCTGTGCAGGCCAACTCATTCAGTACATTTAAAGTGGAGATTGATAGTTTCTTGATTAGTCAGGGCATCAAAGGATATGGAGAGAAGTCAGGAGAAATGGGGTTGAAAGGGATAACAAAGCAGCCATGATGGAATAGTGGAGAAAACTTGGTGGGCCAAATAGGCTAATTCTGCCCCTATGTCTTATGATCTTATGGTTTAATATAGTTTTGATATAAAGTTGAGTAAAGAAATGAGCCATATCAGCAATAGTGATAATACATTGTGATGCTGCAATGTTTATTTAAACCTAGATCATTATAAAAGATGAACTGAACAAGCATATTTATCTTTGGTGAATATTTGCATTCTTTCCTTCAATCTGAGAAGTAGCAACAGAGCAATAAACCTGATTAAAACAAAATTAGCTGCTCTGCGTGACTCCAAGTCAACAGTTTCTCTGGTTAAGCCCAGGTGGTATCTGGAATCTGGAGCTCAAAGTTAATACCTTGTTTATATTTCTGGTTCTAGATACACCTTATCATATTCCGGATAACATGGTTTCCTATCACATTTGGTTGCCTCAGTCCAATTAATGCACCTTACTGAAGGGTTAGACTTGGTCTTGACTCTTTGCATAACTCAAGTTGGCAGGATGTCCCTAGTCGATAATCTACAAAATACTAAGTCTTTTTATTTTATGTTGAAGTATTCATAACCTTGAGTTTGAGACCATTACACTGTAACATCTGACAATGCACACGGCAAAAACATGTTGCAGTCATAAATACACAAGAAATTGAATTCAATTACTAAAAGCTGTGTACATAACGGGGGAGTTGTATATCTATGAAATGATGAGCTACTTAATAGATCATAAAAATGGATCTTTCCTCTGCAACACATTATAGAAGTAAATTAAATAATACAGCTAAGAGATTATGTTATAAACATCTTTTATGTTCCAAAGTTGTTATTTGACCACTAATTTTACCCCTTAGTCATTCATTGCTCCCAGGGCCGCTCTGACCCGGAACGGTAGCACCTGCAAGGGTTCCTGCTCAGGATACGAGTGAAGGCCAACGGCAGATCCGGCAGGTTCAGTAACTGAACTTATGAATTAGGAAGTTCGTTGGATAGGTGCTGGAACATGTCAGAATAGAAATAAAACACTAATTTATTCTTGTGGAACATCCCATACTAATGGAGTAGGAATTCTTATGGATGAAAACATGGCAAAAATTGTTTTAGGACATTGGGCATTATCAGAAAGAGTGCTCCTTGTTAGATTCAGAGGACAACCATTTGATTTAGCAATTATACAGGTATATGCACCAATAACAGATGGAACAAATGAGGATATAGATAAATTCTATGAAGAGCTTGAACAAGCAAAGAATGGACGCAAATCTCAAGATATTGTTATTGTCATGGGAGAGCTAAATGCTAAAGTAGGACAAGGTGCTGATGGAAAAACCATAGGAAAATTTGGACTGGGGTAAGAAATGAAAGAGGTGAGAAATGGGTAGAATGGAGCAAGATGAATAATCAGGTCATTATGAATACCTACTTTAAAAACGATCCAAGACGCTTGTGGACCTGGAAAAGTTCAGGTGATAACACTTGAAATCAAATTGACTTTATTATTATAAACCAAAGATTTAGAAACTCAGTGACTCAATGCAAAACATAACCAGGTGCAGACTGTAATAGTGACCATAACCCAATAGTATGTCATGTAAAAGTAAAACTTAAAAAACTAAAGAAGCAAAAACCTGAACAATCCCTTGACTACTCGCAATTAATTAAAGAAGAAAACTGAAGACAAAAATTTACAATTGAAGTAAGCAATAGATTTCAAAGCCTAGAAATAGAATCTGTTGAAGATGATAGCAATCATGTAGAAATGAAGTTTAACTCTCTAAAGGATGCCTTGGTAGAATCAGCAAAGTCAGTGATTCCTAAAAAAGAAAAAAGCACAAAGAATAAATGGATGACAGGTGAAATCAAAAATCTAATGGAAGAAAGGAGACTGACGAAAGCAAATCCTATAGAATATAAGTCCTTAGATAAAAAATTTAAAAGCTCATGTCAAAAAGTGAAAGAAGAATGGTTAAACTAGGAATGTGAGCAAATAGAAAGAATTCCTATTACTGATCCAAAATGGTTACATCAACAAATCAAGAATCTCACTGGTAAAAAGCTCCTCTGTTCTTCATGTGGATGCTTGAAAGCAAAGGACGGTACCATTGTCATGGAAAAAGATGGGATTATGAACAGATGGACTAAGTATATTCAGGAATTGTTTGAAGACGATCAAGGCGAAAAACGAGAAATTAAGAAAAACATCAAAGGTCCAAGTATTTTAAAATCTGAAGTTCATAATGCAATAAATATGATGAAAAAAAGAAAAGCAGCAGGTCCTGATGAATTAGTAATAGAACAAATTATCAACCTTGAAGATTATGGAATTGAAAAACTTACTGATTTAATCAATGACATTTATGAAACTGGAATAATACCAGAAGAGATGAAAAAAAATCAGTATTTATCACTCTTCCTAAGAAACCTGGAGCAATAGAATGTGAATTACATAGGACCATAAGCTTAATGAGTCATATCACCAAGATACTTCTAAGAATTTTGATGACAAGAGCTGAAAGTAAGGTACAAGCTGAAATAGGTGAAGAACAATGTGGTTTTGTGAAAGACAAAGGTACAAGAAACGCAATATTGATGTTAAGGATACTATCAGAATGAGCTATTTTCAAGTGCAAAAAGATTTGTTCGTTTGTTTTATCGACTACACAAAAGCATTTGATAAAGTGAAGCACAATAAGTTATTTGAAATATTACAGAAAACTCTAGATCTAGATTCGAAAGACCTCCGCCTAATCAGAAACCTGTACTGGGAACAAACTGCCGCTGTAAGAATAGATGGAGAAGTGAGTCAGTTTACGAAAATCAAGGGAGGCGTTAGACAAGGGTGTGTTTTCTCCCCTGATTTATTTAATGTGTACAGTGAAACAGTATTACAAAAAATAAGAGACATCTTGGGAATCAAAATTGGCGGTGAAAACATCAATA
Organism: Mobula hypostoma; assembly: GCF_963921235.1. NCBI lineage: Eukaryota > Metazoa > Chordata > Chondrichthyes > Myliobatiformes > Myliobatidae > Mobula > Mobula hypostoma. Next base: position 39,710,693 of record NC_086098.1, read on the forward strand.
ATTTCAGATATGCAGATGACACTGTGTTAATTGCAAGTACGGAGGAAGAACTACAAAACTTAAGTGATATAGTTGTTGAAGAAAGTGCAAAAATGGGTCTATCTATCAATCACAAAAAGACAGAATGTATGGTGATATCCAAAAAGAAGGAGAATCCTATCTGCAGGCTGAGAATAAACGGGAAAGACATAAAACAAGTACAGAACTTTTGCTACTTAGGAAGCTGGATGACATCAGATGTCAGGTGCGACATGGATATCAAAAGAATAATAGGGATGGCAAAAGACACCTTTACGAGAATGAAGAGTATACTGACCAATACTAAACTAGGCATGACAACCCGCCTCAGAGTATTGAAATGTTACATTTATCCAGTTATGTTATATGGCTCAGAATATTGGACAATATCTAGTAACATGAGGAAATGAATTGAAGCAGCAGAGATGCGGTTTTTGAGGAGGATGCAAAGAATATCATGGACGAAACAAATATCTAACGAGGATGTCATGAGCAGAGCAAACACGAAAAGAGAAATAATGTATGAGATCATGAAAAGGCAATGTAAGTTCATTGGACATGTGATTAGGAAAGAGGAGTTAGAATGCATGGTAATTATGGGAAAGACTGAAGGGAAGAAAGAAAGAGGAAGACAAAGACAAATGATGATGGAGATAGCAGCCAGAGAACTGGAAATGAATACCAATGAATTGATCCATTTGACCCGAAACAGGAGTGTGGGGGCCATGGCAGTCTAAGCTCAAACTGGGCACCGCACCTGATGATGATGATGATGATGATACTAAACAGGTTCCATATATTCCACTGGATATTGGAAAAACATGCTCATTATAAACTTGCTGCACCTTCCATCACATTGGTAAAGGCCTATAAATAGATACCCACACTTCAACCCCAAAATACACAAGAATTTTTCTGCAGATACAAAGAAAGCTTTGGAAAGTTAAAACCTTTTCTCCTTACAGCAATACATACAGGTTGATATAGTGGACACAAGAGATTCTGCAGATGCTGGAAATCCAAGCAATACACACAAAATACTAGAGCAACTCAGGTCAGGCAGCATCTACAGAAATGAATATAACAGCTGACGTTTCGGGCCGTGACCCTTCGTCAGGTTTGGAAAGGAAGGTGGAGGATGCCAGAATAAAATGCTGCGGGTGGGGGAAAGGAGGGTAGCTAGAAAGTGATGGGGTAGGGGAGGAAGCCAGGTGGGTGGCAAAGGTAAGGGCTGGAGAGGAAGGAATCTGACAGAAGAAGTGAGTGGACCATGGGAGAAAGGGAAGAAGGAGGGACACCAGGGGAAGGTGATACACAGGTGAGGAGAAAAGGTAATAGGCCTGAGAAGGGAGTAGAAGAAGGGGGAAGAGAGAGGGAAAAAATTACTGTAAAGAGAAACCGATATGATAAAACTACTTTTGATATTATGTCTATATCACAGAATAGGTATTCTTCATTGTAGAAGTCTCCATCACAGCTGTATTTACACAGCCGGGTAAGTACTAGATACTTCAAATGTTTGCTTACAAATGAATACCTGCATCTTCAACTGGGCAACACCCTGGAGCAGTCCTGGGTTTGATCTCGAACTTGGGTGCTGCGTGGAGTCCATATATCCTCTTTTGACTATATGCATTTCCCTAATTGCAGTTTCATTCCACATCCATTAAGGTGGATAAATCCCCAGAAGCTGACTGAATGAAGCCTTGGACCTTGTGGAATGTGAAGGAAGACATTGCAGAGGCCCTTGCAAACATAGTGGCTTCATTAGCCACAGGAGAAGTTACAGAAGAATGGATGGTGGCTAATGCACTATTATTTAAGAGGAGCAGCAAATACAATCAGGGAATGGGCAGCATCTCTAGGAAGAGGTACAGTCGATGTGAGTCCTGACAAAGGGTCTCGGCCTGAAATGTCGACTGTACCTCTTCCTAGAGATGCTGTCTGGCCTGCTGTGTTCACCAGCAACCTTGATGTGTGTTGCTTGAATTTCCAGCATCTACAGAATTCCTCGTGTTTGTGTTTTACAATCAGGGAATGACTGGCCATTCATCCCACATCAGTGGTGGGTTAGTTACTGGAGGGGATTACAGAAGGCTGCATTTGGATAGGCAAGGTATAATACGGGATAATCAACACAACTTTGTGCATGGGAAATCATGCCTGATAGATTTTCCTTACTGTTTTCTCAAACAGATAACCAAGATGACAGATGAGGGTAGGGCAGTAGATGCTATCTTACATGGACTTCACAAGGTTTTGATAAGGTCTCTAATGGGAGACCGGTCAGGAAGGTTAGATTGCATGCAATTCAGGTAGATATAGCTAATTGGATTCATAATTGACTTGCTGGGAGGAGGCAGAGAGCTGTTTCTCAGATTAAAGGCCATTGATTAGTGATGTGCAGCAGGGTTTGGTGTTGGATCCCTTGTTATTTATTATTTATGTAAATGACTTAGATGTGAATGTACAAGAAATGGTTAATAAGTTTGAATATAATACTAAAATATCATGCTAAAAAGGTGAAGTTGTCGCTGGTGATGGAATCTCATTGTAAATAGTAGAAATGATGAGGGATGACATGCAAGATGCAAAGTCTCACTGGGTAAAATGCAAGGACCAGGGGAACTCTATCACTATTCTGTTTGGGAGGAGGCAGAGTGAGAACACAAGTACAAGTTGCTGCAGTGGAGGTTTAACAGGATGCTGCCTGTATTAGAGAACATGTCTTATGAAGATTGGTTGAGTGAGCTAGGGCTTTTCTCATTGTAGCAAAGGAGGATGAGAGGTGACTTGCTAGAGGTGTACAAGATAATAAGAGGTATGGATCAAATGGATAGCCAGAGACTTTTTCCCAGGATGGAAATGGCTAATACCAGGGGCATAATTTAAGATGATTGGAGAAAAGTATAAAGGGGGGCAGGAAATGTCAGATATAAGTTGTTGTTTTTACACAGGGAGGTGAGTGCGTGGAATGTCCTGCCAGGGGTGATGGTAAAGGCAGATACATTAAGAGTAGTTAAGAAACTCATAGATTGGCACATAGAAGATAGGAAAAAACGGAGGGCTACTTTGGAGGGAAGGGCTAGTTTGATCTTGGAACTAGTTCAAAGGTCAGCACACATCATGAGCTGAAGGGCCAGTAGTTTTCCCATGTTATATGCGAGTTCAGGCTCCATCAACCACAGCAGAAGGGAAGCTGCAATACCTAATAAAGGATTTTTCAGATGTCTTGGAACAGCTGCCATTCTCACTTCCTTTATTTATCCAAATTTATCTGATAATCCTTTGTGTTCCTGATATCTGCCTCCTAATTCCACACTTCCCACTCCCACTTTGCATTGCTTTTTATTCCTGTTTTTCCCTCTCAGCCTGCTTCCATCTATCATTCACCTGCCTCAGTCTTCCAATGCTACTCCTGTTCACCTCCCCTACCTGGCACTGCCTGCCTATCATCTCACACTCCTCTTCAGTCCACCAATCTTCTATTGCAACTCCCCTTCTTCTCTTTATGCCGGCTATCTCAACTCCTCATTCTTTGACCTGAAATGCTGATAATTTCTTTCCTGTCACAGATGCTGCTTGTTCCACTGAGTTCCTCCAGCACATTATTTATCACATCAAGTTAACCCCACCTCAGTAAATTATCTATTTTGATCTCTTCTAATATGAAGAAATAGAAGTGAGTTCCTAACATTTATTTTTCCTCACTGGTCCACAAATGAAAAAACTTAACTGGTTAAAAATGAAATGGAAGCATTTCAAACAACTACGACAGAGAAGGTAAAGATACTCAGGCATATAATTGTTAAAAACAAACCTCGTTACTGTTTAAATTCTGAATCTCCCTCTTTTCTCCAAGGCTTTTGAAGGTCCCCAGATAAACAATGTGACAAACTGATAAATTAAAATCCTATAATCTCCTGCTTTAAGCATAATAATTGCTGGTGGACCTAAATAACAAAATATCATAATTAAAGATCCATTGCTTTTAGATGTTTCTCTCAGTAATTACCTTGCACAAGTATGATGAAGGCACTTTTAGTTATCAGAACCTAAAGAACAATTTCTCATCAGGCACCCACAGAATGCAGTGGCAGCAAGGACAAATCCAGTAATGCCAAAGATGTAAATATGTGACTGATAACGACTACCACTCAAACGTTAGCTCTTACTTAAAAATTCTGAATGTCCTCCAAGATGCCAACATTTCACAAAATGAACAAATAGAAGCATTACAAAGTTTTCCCATATAGTAAGATTATGATTTCTGCTACGACAGGAGAACTTGATAAGTATGTGCCAGTTTACTTCCCTTACGGAAGGATAGAACATTAGCAAGCAATAATCAGAGGTCACTCTCACAAATTTTCAGTCGCTCATGAATAAAAGATGCTGGCAGATTCCTAGCTGCAAATCATTGCCCTAAGTGAATAGTGCATGTCATGAGGTATAAAGAAAGTGAAATTCAAAGGTTTTGAAAGAATTTACAGTTCAATGTAATTGCCGTACCACTTCAAAAGAGTTGAGCTTCAAACTGCGCTATTTCTTTCCCATTACATTATACATCTTCTCCACCCTTCAATCTAACAGCAAAGTAATTATTAATTATGCCTCTATCACCTCCAGTATTTAACCTTTTAAAAACCTTCCACATAAGATTTCCAAGGTCCATCACATATGAATTTAGCTTGCCACTATAATGACTCCTCAGTCTTATTTCACCTATTTCCATTGCCTCCCTTTCCAAGTACATTTATTTCTATAATACTTTATGAATTATTCATAATTGAAGTTTTTTTACATTGACTTTATCTGAACCTGTCACATTCTTATACAGCTCTGTCAAATGTCCTTTCAACTTATTTTCCTCCTGTTTCCAATAATTTCCCTGCACTAACATAAGTCCTATTGGTCTGTAGTTACACAGTTTATCTTTCTTAATAAAGGTACAACACTAGCTGTGATTTAATCTTCTGGACCCTTGTTTGCAGCTAACAAAAATTCAAAACTCTCCATCAAGGCCTCAGCAATCTTCTCCTTTACTTCCCATTGAATCCAGGAATAGATGTCAATTCAGGACAAAATGAGAAGAGTTAATTTTAGGACATCACTCACATCCCCTAGCTCCTCACACAGTTCATCCCTTTGATTTGCTAAGGGGACCTACTCTTTTCCCTAACTCCCCTTATGCTTCTAATATACTTAATGTTTTGAGATTCTTGATAAGGATATTTAATTGAGTCATAAAACACAACAGTGCAGAAACAGACCCCTCGGCTCATTCAGTCTATGCTGGCCTGCACTCAGACCATAGCCTTCCATCTATGTACTTATCCAAATTTTTCTTAAAAACTGAAATTAACTCCACGTCCACCACTTCTGCTGGGAGCTTGTTCCACACTCTCACCATCTCTGAGTGAAGTTGTTCCCCCTCATGTTCCCCTTAAATGTTTCATCTTTCGCCCTTAATCCATGACCTCCAGTTATTCCGTGGCCTCTTTTTACCCTATTAATTTCTTTCTCAAGTTCTCTCTTATATGAATTACATTCTTCACTTTTTCCTTTTGCCTAAAAAAAAGTCAGGGGAGAAAATAAAATCCAGAGTCCACAGGGATGTTAAGTGACAGTTATGATCTGAGAATTTGTACCTAGAGTCAAGAAGGGGGAATAGAATGAAAAAAAAATTAAATAAAAACCATAATTATTCCCTGTAATATTTGGGAATAATTTTGAAATATATATATATAACTGCAGTAACTGTAGTAATTAATGAGTGCGTTGATCTACATTAAGTTAGGGAGTTTCAACTGATGCTTAAAAATAAATGCAATATGCTCAGGTTATAATTATACATGGTAAAGTGATAATTTGGAACAAGGTCTGTGCTTTTATAAACATAAATGAGTGCATTTATATTTAGTTAAGTTTATAGTCATTAATTTCATGTGTATATACACTTCTGTAAACAATTAGTTACCTATATAATTTTATGCTGCAAGGACCTGAAAAAAAAACCATGACATGTAAATAGATATCATTCTGGAAAAGTAAACAAAAACTGCAGATGCTGGAAGTCTGAAATAAAAGCAGAAAGAGGCAAACTTCAAGCAACACACATCAAAGTTGCTGGTGAACGCAGCAGGCGAGGCAGCATCTCTAGGAAGAGGTACAGTTGACGTTTCAGGCCGAGACCCTTCATCAGGACAAGAGACAAACTTGATGATTTGGTTAATCTTTTCATCAGAACTTTTCTAATGAATATTTTTCATAAAGAAATGACAATTACTGCTTTTCAAAACAATACTTACAATAAGGTAGTCCTTCTTGTGAATATTTTGTGACTAGCACTAAGTAACATTTATGTATAAATCTTTCACTACAACCAGGGTTTTAGAAACAATCTCAAATGCACGCATTATGCACATGATTTTTACAAATCAGATATACAAATTAAGACATCAAAAATATTCTTAGTAAGACAGAAATAATTGTATTTTTAATCCTGACGTGAAACGAACTAGCTAATAAACTTCAATTTGTTATTGAAATTACCTGTAATCAATACGCAACCTGTATCCTGAGATCCTCTGCTACAACTGTTTTAATAATACGATAGAGAAAGAATTGTGGCATTTAGACTTTAAAACTGAAGTACTGTAACCAAACTTGGCAAGGAAGTATTGAGAAAGTTTGTACTGTAGTTGTAATCACATTGAAAATCTTTCAAAGACAACACAGAAACCATTACTTCAAGTCCACACCTCCAGCCAACAACTCTTAGAGGGAACACCTGTATCTAAATTATTAGAGAACAGCATTCTTCTGCTGGACTTGAGGGGTTCCAGTGAGCTGGGGTATAAAAACAATGGCAAACTGGGAGAGTAATAATCTGAGTAATCTTTATATTTCAAAATGTAGTGCAATTGAGCCTGTCAGTATGTTGAGAAACAGCTCAAGAGCCATGTACTCCTATGGTTCCCTATTCAGCAATAGAAATAAACTTCAAGTAATGTACGTGGAGTTTTAAAAGATATGGAGTGTTTTCAATAATTGAACAACCACCAAGGTAAGCTCAAGGATCTCAATCAGTGATTAATTTAACCTTGTTGCTTCTGGTGCAAGGATCATGCCAATTTTGTGCAAGGTGGTACTTTACCCAATTGACATATGCGGTCAGCAGTAAACGTGTTATTGAGTGGCTATATGCCTCTGTAGAAGAAAAATATCATGACTGGCAAGTCCAGTAGCAAGATAAAATGAAGGACTAAGTTTTCTGAATTCATAAGTGTTGAGTCAAGATCTCAACACATTATCTTAAATCCAGGATTTGCTTCAATCCACAAAATCCTTCAGAATTGCCAGACATAGCCACAAAGATCTCATTGGCTCTTCATGTGACCTTGGATCACTTGGACAATACTAATACTTAAGTCAGGCTGTTGTTTATTGACTACAACTCAGTGTTTAAGATCACAAGACAAAGGAGGAGCAGCAGTAGGCCATTCGGCCCATCGAGTCTGCTCCGCAGCTCCCCCATGACCTAAACTATTCACTCATCTAGTTCCAATTTCTGGCTTTTTCCCCATATCCCTTGATACCCTGACTAATTAGATACCTGTCAATCTCCTCCTTAAACACCTTCAATGATCGGGCCTCCCACAGCTGTATGTGGCAACGAATTCCACAAATCCACGACCCTCTAGCTCAAAAAATTTCTCCTCATCTCTGTTTTAACTGGGTACCCTCTAATTCTAAGACTATGGCCTCTTGTCCTGGACTCATCCACCAAAGGAAACAACCTTTCCACATCTACTCTGTTCAACCCTTTCAACATTCGAAATGTTTCTATGAGATCCCCTCTCATTCTTCTATACTCCAATGAATACAATCCAACAGCCGACAAACGCTCCTCACATGTTAGCCCCTGCATTCCAGGAATCATCCTCGTAAATCTTCTCTGAACTCTCTCCAACATCAGTACATCCTTTCTAAGATAGGGGGCCCAAAACTGCACACAGTATTCCAAATGAGGTCTCACTAATGCCCCATAGAGCCTCATCAACACCTCCTTACTCTTATACACTATTCCTCTTGAAATGAATGCCAACATAGCATTCGCTTTCTTTACCACCGATCCAACTTGGTGGTTAACCTTTAGGGTATCCTGCACGAGGTCCCCCAAGTCCCTTTGCACTTCCAATTTTTGAATTTTCTCCCCATCTAAATAATAATTTGTCCGATTATTTCTTCTTCCGAAATGTACAACTGTACATTTGTCAACGTTGTATCTCATCTGCCATTTCTTTGCCCACACTCCTAAACTGACCAAGTCTCTCTGTAACTTTTCTGTTTCTTCAACATTTCCTGCTCCTCCACCTATCTTGGTGTCATCCGCAAACTTAGCCACAAAACCATTTAATCCATAATCCAAATCATCAATATACATCGTAAAAAGAAGCGGCCCCAACATCGGTTTAACAGGATCATTCCTACAGTTCTGGTAATAAAGATCAAAAACCTGGGCCTCTGTACCTCCCTCTGCAAATGAATCCTCGACTTCCTCAGCAAAAGATCACAGTCTGTACAGATCAGAAATAACATCGTCTCCTCACTGATAATCAACACTGGCTCACCTCAAGGATGTGTACTTAGCCCATTCTCTCTATACCCATGTCTGTGCAGCTAGGCAAACACCATCTATAAATTTGCTGATGACACTATTATTTTCGGCAGAATTTTAGATGGTGACAAGACAGATCAGCTGGTTTAGTGTTTGGCAGCAAAAACCTTGCACTCAATGTCAATAAGACCAAAGAACTGGTTGTGGATTTCAGAAAGGGTAAGATGAGAAAACATACCAGTCCTTAGAGAGGGAACAGAAGTGGAGGGAGTGAGCAACTTCTAGCCCTTGGGTGTTAACATCTCTGAGGATCTATACTGGGCTCAACATACTAATACAGTTACAAAGACATGACCGCGGCTATATTTCAGTTGGAGTTTGAGAAGATGTGGTATGTCACAAAGACACTTCCAAATTACTACCACAGAGAGCATTCTAACTGGCTGCATCACCATCTGCTATGGGAGGGGGCACTGCAAAGAATTGAAATAAGCTGCAGAGAACTGTATGGTCACCAGCATCCAGGACATCTTCAAGGAGTGATACCTCAAAAAGGCAGCATCCATCATTAAGGACCCCCATCACCCAGGGCATACCCTCTTCTTATTAATACCATCAGGGAGGAGGTACAGAAGCCTGAAGGCACACATTCAATTCTTCAGGAATAGATTCTTCTCCTCTGCCATCAGATTTCTGAGTGGACATTGAACCTCACTAGTTTTGTTTTCCTCTTTTAGCACTACTTACTTAATTTCACTTTCTTAACATAGATCTATACTTGCTATAATTTACAGTTTTTATAACAACAAATTTCATGACATATGCCAGTGATATTAAACCTGATTTTGATTTATCCCATAACCTAGCAAACATTTTTTAAATAAGTCTGGCCTTTTAAAAGGATGATGTTGTGTTTATACATGTCCTTTTGCGATCTCAGACTTCGCCAAAACACAGTAAAAAAAAATTACCTTGCAAAGAGTGCATTCACTATTGTAACACAGAAATACAATAGTCAGTTTAGGTATAGTTAAGTCAATTATATTGACCAAATAATAATTTTTAGTGATTTTGCAAGGTATCAGTAATATTACAAAAAAAACAAGTGTTAATTACAGAACCACTGTATTAAACTGAAATATTCAGTCTATTTAACAAATGTTTTAATGTTAAGCAGGAATGGTGGAATTTGTTTCCTGTTCTTTACTATGCAATTCTGCAGCAGTAAGCCCATTTTTGGATCAATATCCCAAGCCAATTGCCTACATTATTACATGCTAGCATATAAATTGTCCCAAAACATCTAAGAATCCATGCTACATTCTAAACTATTGACAAAAATATCACTGATCAATGATTGATTGCCTGCACAATGGAAACAACAGGAACTTCCATTGACTCCAGGTACCTGAAGTAGAACTTAGCTTTATGATTGTAAGAATAGCTAATCCTCATTGAAAACTAGGGTATTTGATTTCAAAAGGTTCATCTCAGCAGTTTATATTCCCCTAATCAGAGGAGAAGATGGCGGCGCGACGCAGCTCGCAGCGGCCACTCCAGTGGTGATATCTGTTATTTGTCAAGCTGCTAGTGTGTGATCCAGAATCTCTGGAAGGGAAGGCCCCAAGTCCTCGGCTTTGCTTGTTGCTTGGCGGCCGGGGCGGGGTCGAAGCGCTCGGCAGAGGATGGTGCTCGGAGAGGCTGTGTCGGAGGGCTGGTCGGAGGCTCGAATTTTTCAGACGGACTCAGAGTCCACTGCGGTTGAGTGTTTCCAATGGAGCTGCATCAGCAAGTTTGCGGTGCTTGGATGTTCATGGCAGGGAGAGTTCCTCCCTTCTACCGTCTGCATGAGATGATGAGGCTATCAGGACTTTGAGACTTTTTTTTTTACCGTGCCCATGGTCTGCTCTTTATCAAATTATGGTATTGCTTTGCACTGTTGTAACTATATGTTATAATTATGTGGTTTTGTCAGTTTTAGTCTTGGTTTGTCCTGTGTTTCTTGTGATATCATTCTGGAGGAACATTGTATCATTTTTAATGCATGCATTTCTAAATGACAATAGACGAGGACTGAGCGTCCTCATAATCTAATCTAAACTATGAAAATAAATTTTCAAAATAATGTACCATTGTGCAACTACAATTAATAAGAACCATCATACCAACATCAAAACAATTGATGAGAACAAATTATGGAGAGTTGTTTTTATGGTTCCTGTTTATGTCAAATGTATGGAACAAGGCACATTTTGTTGTTAACCAAAGATCTATTGCCTTGACCAGCTAATGCATCTTGCAAGAACGAGAGAAATTAACTCATCGTGACAGGCAGAATTACAGAACCTATCCCAGGACTTTTGAACAGAGAACAGTGTTGAATATGTATGACTAACAAATTACAAACATTATAGGTATTGTATTATCTGTATATTTGTCTTTTGTCTTGGGTGTACAAGGGTTACACTCAAAGTGTTGTGGGAAAAGCAGCATCTATGGAAAAGAGTAAACAGTCGATGTTTCAGGCCAAATCCCTTCATCAGGACCCGAGGGAAAAGAGTATTTCATCTATCCCCCGAGTGAGATATGTCACTACTACTTACAAATGGATTGGAGATCCTGACAGCATGAAATTCCTTTGAAAACTGTAATTAATGATGAATTGATAAATTTCAAAGAAATGAGGACATGACTATTTTTGGTGGAGGACAATGTAATGCCTGGTTAGGATTTTTACTGCTATGCTGTGGGAATTTGATTTTAGCAGTTCTGTAAGAGCAGTCTGTTCTGCTTTCAGCATGTTTGGGTTTGAGCTGAAGATAAGGGGCTATGTTGTTCAAGTTAGGAATGCTGGGTCAAATCAATCAGGATGGTGGAATTTGGAGAAGGTTCTAGAGAACCTTCTGTGACGGACACTAGAGTGGGTTGAGGTCTTTTTGATGGGAGCTGGGAGAAGTCAGGAGGGAACATGGCTGAGGATGCCGTCCCTGTTACATAAGCTCTTTGTGCAGATGAATGGCTTGGAGGAGGAAGGACCAATACTCCCGTGGGGGAGCCCAATTGTTTGAGATTGATTTCAAGTGACGTTCAGAAGGTGGTGTGTGCTTTCACACAGACCATGGGTCTAGCGGTGAGTTACAGGCAACTTCAAGATGAACTCCAACTTATGTGAAAATTTGGACTGGGTTAACTGCAATGGATCCTTTCATCTTTTTATTTTCTTTTTCTTACTAACTGTTCTATAGAGCCATAATTTGTATATATACTTTCTTTATAATTACACACAGTGTATGACCTGTTATTTTCTTGCCGATGTCCAATTACATGGGGCAGTATTTACACAGTATTCGCACAGATCGGGAGTTCAGGTGGTCGAGACATTCCAACTTCCCCATCTGGTGGGACCCAAGTCACACCGACCCTAGATGCATGTAGGTTGAGAAAACTGGTTTTCTCACCGCAGAGTTCGGTGGCTGTTAGCGACGGGCTAAAGACCCATGTCTCTGGAGACACCCGATAAAAAGGGGTTGCTTGTGTGTACTGCTTGGATTTCCAGCATCTGCAAACTGTCTTGTCTTTCTGTACAAGTGCTTTAGTTCATTGAAAGTGGAGTCACAGGTACATAGTGTGGTGAAAAAGGCATTTAGCATGCTGGCCTTCATCAGTCAGGATGCTGAGTTTAGCAATTGGGATATTATGCTGCAATTACATAAGTTGTTGGTGAGACTACACTTGGAGTACTGTGTACAGTCCTGGATACACTGTAATAGAAAAAAGTGCAGAAAAGATGTTGCCAGGATTAGAGGGCCAGAGTTACAAGGAGAGTTTAATCAAACTAAGTCTTTATTCCTTGGAACATAGAAGAATGAGGATTGACCTTAGTGAAATGTTTTAAATTACGAGAGGCATGGATAAAGTGGATGGTAAAAGTTCTCCCCCCCCCGCCCCCGAAAGTTGGGGAGCCCAAGACCAGAGGGCAGAGATTTAGGGTAAGAGGGGAAAGATTTAAAAGGGACCTGAGGGGTAACTTTCTCATGCGGAAGATGGTGGGAATATGGAATGAGCTGCCAGAAGAAGTGTAGTACAAGTTCTATACTGGTTTGATTTTCCAAAATGTATCACATTTATCTTTATTGAAATCCATTTGCTATTCCTTGGTCCAGTTCTGTAACCAATCAAGATCCCCTGTAATCTATGTCAACCTCTTCACAAACACCACCAACTAATTTCATGTCATTGCAAACTTACTGATCAAGCCATGCATTGGTGAGGCCAAATTTGGAGTATTGTGTACAGTTCTGGTCACCGAATTATAGGAAAGATGTCAATAAAATCGAGAGAGTACAGAGGAGATTTACTAGAATGTTGCCTGGGTTTCATCTCCTAAGTTACAGAGAAAGGTTGAACAAGTTAGGTCTTTATTCTTTGGAGTGTAGAAGGTTAAGGGGGGACTTGATAGAGGTATTTAAAATTATGAGGGGGATAGATAGAGTTGATGTGTATAGGCTTTTTCCATTGACAGTAGGGGAGATTCAAACAAGAGGACATGAGTTGAGAGTTAAAGGGAAGAAGTTTAGGGATAACATGAGGGGGAACTTCTTTACTCAGAGAGTGGTAGCTGTGTGGAACGAGGTTCCAGCAGAAGTGGTTGAGGCAGGTTCGATTTTGTCATTTAAAGTTAAATTGGATAGGTATATGGACAGGAAAGGAATGGAGGGTTATGGGCTGAGTGCAGGTCAGTGGGACGAGGTGAGAGTAAGAGTTCGGCATGGACTAGAAGGGCCGAGATGGCCTGTTTCCGTGTTGTAATTGTTATATGGTTATCTCTCCCTGGATACCAGGCTGAGCAGAGCATGCAGGACCCTGTCAAACATGTACTGCCCTACTCTCATCTACCTTTGTGGTTAATTCTTCAAAAAAAAAGTTAATAAAATGTTGATTCACGTTACGCCTCCTGCACAGCATCCTCTGTGTGCATGTGCCCTTACACACCAATGACCTGACTTTAATTTTACAGTCACGTGGGCACGTGGCCAAGTGGTTAAGGCATTCAACTAGCGACCTGAAAGTTGTGAGTTCGAGCCCCAGCCGAGGCAACATGTTGTGTCCTTGAGCAAGGCACTTAACCACACATTGCTCTGCGACGACACTGGTGCGAAGCTGTATCGGCCCTTGCCCTTCCCTTGGACAACATCGGTGGTATGGAGAGGGGAAACTTGCAGCATGAGCAGCTGCCGGTCTTCCATACAACCTTGCCCAGGCCTGTGCCCTGGAGAGTGAAGTCTTTCCAGGCACAGATCCATGGTCTCGCAAGACTAACAGATGCCTTTATTTATTATTTAATTTGACAGTGCATTATGAGTGCACAAGATACCCAGTGGTATGTGGCAATTGGCTTTCAATAAAATCCAATCAATTGATGCATTAAAACACTGCATTTAAAATGAAGGAATATCTTCACATATATCAATAGAATAACTGAAATAATATCTTCTTTCAGATATTCTAGATTGGACACAGATGCAAGGTTTACATTGTAAGCAGGGTTATCAGTGTGAGAGCTGAAAATAGCAAACACATACTGCTTTTGCTTCTCACCTTCTGTGTTAGGCTCACAGATTTAACCAAAAGAAAAAATCCATTTAATTAACAAATTCTCTTCACACAACACGAAGAATTAAGGTTATAGGATTGCACAGCAGGCTCAACAGCAAATCCTTTCATTATTATTTTCAAATGTTGCAAATGGTTTGAACATAAAATAGAAATATTTGCATAATCTTCCATCATAATTAAAGAATGCAATGACTCAGTTCAATACAGGAAGCACATCTTGTGTAACTGAGAATGATTTATTTTATCAAATGTGTATAGCAACAGTTTTGTGAAAGCATTTCTGAGGATTAATATGTTAAGTGTGAAGTGCAGTCCTACCACATGCAATCAAATACCATACGGAGGCTAGAATGTTAGCACAGATTATCAACACTAGAAAGTAACATTCTTATTCATGCTGCATGATAATTTGAGGTGACAAGCAATCCCAGCATTAATTCATCCCCATGGGAAAAATAATGTCCTAAGTCAATATAGCTTAGTAAAGTCTGAGAATGCTAGTAAATTTTGGATGTGTTAATTCAATGGGAACTTGGTGATCTTGGAATCCCATAAATTCCATATATGAATGATTATGAACACAAGAGATTCTGCAGATGCTGGAAATCCAGAGCAACACACACAAGAGGAACTCAGCAGGTTAGGCAGCATCCATGGAACTAAATAAACAGTTGACGTTTGGGCTGAGGCCCTACTTCGGGAAGGGGGAAGGGAGTAGAGGCATGAATAAGAAGGTGGGTCGATTAGCTAGAAGATGATAGATGAAGCCAGGTGGGTGGGAAAGGTAAAGGGCTGGAGAAGGAATCTGATAGGAGAGGAGAGTGGACCATGGTAGAAAGGCAAGAAGGAGGGGGCACCAAAGGGAGGTGATAGGCAGATGTGGAAAATGTAAGAGGCAAGAGTGGGGAATGGAGGAAGAGGGAAGGGGGAGGGAAAGAGAAAATGATGTTCAATGAATGATTATAATTCCTCTGAGACAAAAGCAAGAGCAAGAATTAGGAAGGGCTTTTATCTTGAAAAACTACTGACATTGTTTCTGAATTAGATTTAGAATGAATTTTAAAAAGACTGCCAGTCTACCTTGACAAATATATTTGAACTGAGAATACAGTCATGCTTTGACATCTACCATATATAATGTGCATTTTTCAGGACATTTTATGAAAAAATAATGCAAAGGCATTTCATTATTAATTAAGCACATTTGAACTAAAATCAATACTTTAAGGTGGGAAATCCCACAAGTAATGCAAGTGATTTGATACCCTCTTTCGGTAATGTGAACTTACGGGCTGATATCGACCAGCACATCTGAGAAAACATCCTTTTTTTTCCCCAAATGGTCTTATAAGATCTTGTACATATTTCAATTTAATTATGCTTTTGCTTTCAGAAAATAACATGAAGAAATTTGCCTTGGGGTGCTAGGTGCTGGCAGTAAGTATCTGCGAGACCACTGACTAATAATTGCAAATATTTCTGCATATTTAGCTCCACTGGTCATTAGATCTTAATGCCCTCTCCTGCTGAAGGATCTCAGTCCAAAATGTTAACTATTTACACTTTTCTGTGATGCTGCCTGGTCTGCTGAGTTCCTCCAGTATTTTATGTGTTAATGCCTCTGCCAGCATTTGCCCTCTCCACTTCCATTCCCCTAAGGAGGACTGTTACATGGACCTCTGGCTTCTTCCTCTTGTAGTCTATTAATAATCAGTTCTTTGGTTTTGCTCACATTGACTGAGAGGTGGTTGTTGTGGCACCACTCAGCCAGATTTTCAGTCTTCCTCATCCATGCCAATTGGTCACTGCCTTTGATTCAGCCAACAACAGTGGTGTCATCAGAAACTTAACTATGGCATTGGGGCTGTACTTAGCCTCACAATCATAAATATAAAGTGAGTAGAGCCAGGGGCTAAGCACACAGTTCTCCAGTGCACCTTGGTGAGTGTGGAGGAGACTGATGTTACCAATATGGGATGAGAAAACAGGATTCAGTTGCACAGGGAGGTCTTTGAGCTTAGTGATGAGCTAGCAGATGATGATGTTAGATGCTGAGCTATAGTCAATGAAAAGCATCCTAACGTATGCACCTTTATTGTCCAGATGTTTGAGAGTTGAGTGAGGAGCCAATGAAATAGCATCTGCTATTGACCTGTTACAATGGCAAGCAAATTGGGAGTGGATTGAGGCTGCTCCTCAGGCAGGAGTTTATATGTTTCATGACAAACTTCATCACAGTGGATACAAGTGCCCTCTGGACAATAGACACTGAGACAAGTTAACATATTCTTCTCAGATGCAGGTATGATTGATGCCTGCTTGGAGCAGATGGCTACCTCAGACTTCTGAAGCAAGAGTTTGAAGGTGTTCGAAAACAGGCCAGCTAGTTGATTAGCACAGGACTTCAGTTCTCGGCCAGGTACTCTGTCTGGGTAAGATGCTTTCTGTGGATTCACCCTCCTGAAGGATGATTCACGTTGGTGGGGGGGGGGGAGGGGGGGAGAGAGAGAGGGGGGGAGAGAGAGGGGGGGAGAGAGGGGGGGAGAGAGGGGGGGAGAGAGGGGGGAGAGAGAGGGGGGAGAGAGGGGGAGAGAGAGAGGGGGGAGAGAGGGGGGGGAGGGGAGGAGAGAGGGGGGAGAGAGAGGGGGGGAGCTGGTTTGCTGGCTGGCCAAGAGGTTTTTAATTACCCCTTTACAAATCTTCTCATCTGAAGGAACAAGTCAATTTCTGACAGTTAATGAGAGAAAATCTGCAGATGCTGGAAATCCAAGCAACACACACAAAATGTTGGAGGAACTCAGCAGGCCACACAGCATCTATGAAAAAAATGCAGTGGATGTTGCGGGCTGAACCCCCCTGGGAGGACCCGACACCTAACCCCCTTTTATTGCCTCCATCAGGGATGCCCCACAAATGCAAAAGTGTAAGTGGTGCAGAAATGAGACATCGTGGATCTCCATTGCTTTCTCCTGTGCTTAACATGCCAGGAACTAGCACACATGGCCTAACAAAACAAGTTCATAAATATTTTGTCCAAGGATATAATGTATTCCATGAACTACAGGAAAGAACAGAAACAAACAGAATAAATTAAGCTAAATAACACTATTCCCACAGAAGTACAAAGCCTGCATCTTCCCTGCACTGTTAAACAACTGGGAGAGTGGAACTTCTACCCACCACTGTCCTATCATAATTCTCAGAATAACAACATTTTAAATCAGGTGTTAGAGTTAAAACCACACCAACTTTTAAGCAGAACAGACCCCACTGAACTAATTTTACCTCGTTGCTGTCTGAACATAGTCCCTTTTGTAGTAAGTCTACACCTTAGACAAATTGTAACGCTGACATTTTCAATCTGAAATCAGTAAACCAGAAGCCTAGGAAAACTTGGCAATTATGGACAATTTCTCACCCAGCTATGCAAACATCAGGATTTCTGAGTAGGCCAGGCAATGGCAAGGGAAATTGCACAAAAAACAGCAAAAACATTAAACATTGTAATGAACTACTTTCCTGCAATTATATGGAAACAACACAAAGGAACTGAGTCCAAAGGAACAAATTAAATTAAGAAATTGCGAAGAGTATAACTGGAAGATGGATGTTCAACACTTACAAAAAAACCCCACAGCAAAACAACTGTATATAAACAATGTAAAATGTTGATGAATAGTATTCATCTGCTTGCAAAATGATTTAGAAGATTGCCTTTCAAGCTTAGGCTTAGTTTATCTATTCAGCACCATGGTAACATAAAATGTCACAATATAATTCAATTAAAGAGATAATATTGAACTTTACAAGGTTAAATAATAATTCTATTCCTGATAGACTACTATTTTCTTCTTCCTTTCTGGAGTAGATCTAAATAACAATACATATATCTTCAACATAATTACCAAAGTAACATTTTGCAGAATAGTGAAGCTATTGTTCTTAATTGTTGTTGTTCCTTTTTGCACATTGTGGCGCACCAGGCGGGATTTTTTGCCGTTTGCATTTGTCTGTTTTCTACAAGGCCAAGCTGCTAGCTCAATGCTCAACCCAGGAAGGTGCTGGCCAGATTAGAACCCTGGACCATTGGCCTCAAAGTCCACTACACTACTGGCCGGCTAGTGAGACTATTATCTGAGGAAATAGGCAAGGCATTCAGAGATAAGAGGCAACAAGAGACATGAGTCCGTCTACTGTGCAACTCTTGATAGTGTCCATCCAAAAGCAGCCAGGTTTAAACACCTGTGCACACCCCATTACATATTGAAATGACAAAGGAATGCCAGCAAAAAAGACTCAATCAAAATTACTGTGTACAGACCATGCCTTGATTAGCATGAAGCAAACCAAAAACTACTGTCTTTTTGATTTTATTACTTTGATAATAAAGGTGTAAAACATTTGCGGAAATCCATTAAATGTGCAAAGGTCAAGTTAAAGAAACGTTGCCTCCTAATTAGTTGACGTGATGGCGGATAAATATAATTAAGTATATTGTGCTTTTTTAAAAATATTTTTAATGCAGGAAACTTCTATGTTTTGACCATACACTCCATAGATACGTCTTTTCAGATCATTAAGAAAAATTTGAATCAACACTTTGCATAAGACTTGTGCTTATCTATGACATCACAACTTATCTTCTACCCCAGCAACCTTCACAACCACACCGAGATTAAACAACATAACAAACAATTTTTAACATCTCAGTCAGCTTTCAATACCAAAAGAATAAAAAACATAAAATAATATTTTTCTATAAGTTTTGATAAGCATTCTATAAAAGCTAGAATGGCTGTCAAATATGCTCTCCAGGTGAACCCATTCTAAAGGAAGTTTACACCAGATGGTATTATTTTGTTCAACAGAGTTAAGCATCTCTTGTCCTCAACTATCTCAATGAGACAAAACTCATTCTTCAGTATCATTCAGCAACTGAGTCACAGGGAGATCATCTGTGAATAAAAATATTATTGGCAATTTTATAAACTTATTTTAGTTAACAATATACCAGGAAGCCTTTTGCAAAAATTGTCATTATAGTCAATTTATTTATATTCATATTCTCATCAGTTAAGCTTTATGACATTAACTTGATTACCATAATGTCTGGCACATAAGGACACCTTTCGGAGTTACTTTCATGTA
Source organism: Mobula hypostoma (assembly GCF_963921235.1). Lineage (NCBI taxonomy): Eukaryota > Metazoa > Chordata > Chondrichthyes > Myliobatiformes > Myliobatidae > Mobula > Mobula hypostoma. Next base: position 39,730,098 of record NC_086098.1, read on the forward strand.
TTTAATCATATAGCTCTCCTGAAGGTCTTAAAAGCAAAGGACTAAATAGATACTTACCTTCACTTCAGAAAGTCTATGATTCATGCAAGAGTGGAAGGAGTTATTGGAACATCTTATTCTTCAAGGCAAGGAGAGAAGAATCCAATCCCCAACCTTAATCAATCTATATAATTGTTAATCATGATAGAATAAATGACATCTGGCAAATTAAAAATTGCAGCATTAAAACTGTATTAATAGTAGACTCACTCAAGAATCTACTGTACTATTGCCACTACCTTCCCATAAACACCCATCTGCCAACTTTACCTTGTCAAATTTATGTGCAATTCAAGATATGCATAAATATCGTTGATTGTTGTTGAATTGCCAAACAGGAATGTGTTATAAATATTAGTTATAAGTACCCACATCCATTAACTGTAAAAAGAAAACAAAAATTAAAATGTTGTTTAGTTAGTTTTCTGTACACATTTAAAAATGTTAAAAATGCTTCAAACAATAGAAATAAAAGTGCTTCAGGACAATAATCGGGAGGCATACCTAAGGATATACAGTAGGCTGACACCTTGAAGTAAAGATGCTAATGAGACAAGTACAACACTGATGTATTAAATGAGCATGTGCTTGAATGAGTACTTAAAATCCTATTTGGATTAAAGTTATTAACAAAGAAAAACAAAGCATGCTCTGCACCTTGATTAATTTATCAAAAAACCATGGCAGCAAATATTTATATGCAGTTTTTCCATTGTATTTACTGGGTAGCATGTTCATTGATATGTCTAACATGTGACTGTAGAAGGAAGACAGACAGGAGTGGAGAGAAAATGAATCAGGCAAATTGACATGCAAAAAGACAGCAGCTCTGGAGTTCTTCTCCATGTAATTCCAGTCTGCACATCAGAAAAATTAAATACGATGTCAGTTTGCTAGCTCCAATGACCTGCTGCCATTTTCAAACTTTCCTATTAGATGTTGCCCTGATCATTTAGAATAAAAGATACACATTTGCATAATGCCTGAAGCCTCTCCGCCGAACTTGCAGAGTAATGTGAACCAATTCGGAAATGATCATTTCACTGTAGGAAGTGTCCTTTGATTTTATTTCAGCCCTGTACAATTGAACAGTTCTAGGCCACTGTCTTTACAATGATATAAAAGGAACCCAGAGAATATTCAGCAGCTTAAGAAGTGAAAAAGCAGTTTACGATGTTTCAGCTGCATACTATTTATCAGAAAGGATCTCCAGCTATGAATGCACAGATCAGGATTTCACATACGCCTCTTTATGCTGACGTCAGTTGTCATCTTTATTCCATTCTTCCTTTTCATCCTTTTCCCAATTTTATAAGATACACAAAAAATGTGTTAACAAACTTGAAATTATTAGCTTAGTCACCCATTTTAAAAATAGACAGCATAGAAAAATCTTACAAAACCTATCAGTTTTGCTGACTGATCTATAAGTTAGCTGATCAAATGGGCTGGGTGTGGGGAGTCTACATATGCAGCAACACAGTGCACAAACCAAATAGAATGATTATAGTCTTCTTTAGCTATTTCCACACAATACTGGAATTGTTTCTGACCGTACAAAATAATCTATTAAGTCATATTATTAGCCAAATTACAATATATTCTTTCAACATAAAATCAAGATTTAGATTCACGAGATGTGTAATCATAACAGTTGGAACGGAGTTTGATTTCTGGACAGAGTATTATAGGTCTACACAATGTTTTTTCTTTAAATTCTCTTCTGTACCTTTCAATAAGAATTACTTAGATTTCATTTAGTTGCAACCAAATTTGAACAATTAGAGTCCATAACCTTAAGCTAATTGTACTTTTTCTCTAATAATACAAATTAAATCTCCTTATTCCAATTATTCAAAATCTAATTTCCAGTTCAGTCAGAAAAACTGATAAGTTCAGGAAGATTTTTCTACACTGTCCATTTTTAAAATGAGTGAATAAACTAATCATTTTTTCAAATTTGATAACCTTTTCCTTTGTATGACCCATGGAAGACCATTGTGAAGGCAAATAGTCAATTCCATTGTGAATTTAGGGACACAGTCAAATGAACATCAGCTGCAACAGGGTCTACATGCCATTATTTTCCATAAGGTGAAACCTAACAACATAATTGGCAGTGATGTTTCACTCCCCAATGAGTTCAGTGCCTTTAATGCACACCTTGAAAGGGAGAATAAAACTTCAGCTGTGTGAATCTCTACAGTAACTCATGACCCTGTGATCTCTGCCTCAGAGGCCAACGTCAGAACACCTTTCAAGAGGGTGAAACATCACAAGGCCTTCGTCAGACCCTGATGGTATACCTGGCAGGGTACTGAAGATCTATGCCAACCAGCTGGGTGGGCTGTTCAAGGACATCTTCAACCTCTCAGTACTGCAGTCGAAGGTTCCCACCTGCATCAAAAGGACACTGTTATCCAAGAACAGCAGGGTGACCTGCCTCAAATTCTATCACCTGGTAGCAATCCACTGTGATGAATTGCTTTAAGAGAGTGATCATGACGTGAACTAACTCCTGCCTATAAGGACTTGGGCCTGCTGCAACTTGCCTATCACCACAATAGATCTACAGCGGATGCAATTTCACTGGTCCTGCACTGGGCATTGGACCAGCTGGACAACAATGCTACCTATGTCAGGCCGCTGTTTATCGATTACAGCTCAGTGTCAAACACCATTTCCCCCTCAGTATTAATCAAAAAGCTGTACTTTGCTCCACACATGGATGCTTGATTTCCTCATCAGGAGATCACATTAAGAACAGATTGGCGAAAACATCTCCCCCTGCTGACAATCAACACAGGCACACCTCGAGGACGTGTGCTTAGTCCACTGCTCTATTCACTCTCCACTTATGACTGCGTGGCTGGGCACAGCTCAAATAGCGCCTATAAATTCACCAATGACACACTGTTACTGGTGGAATCTCAGATGGTGATGAGTAGAACACAGAAGTAGAAAAGATAAGCTGGTCAGATGGTGTCACAACAACCATCTTATACTCAATGTCAACAAGACAAAGGTATTAATTGTAGAGTTCAGGAAGGAGAAGTTGGGAGGCCACACACCAATCCTCACTGGGAGGATAGCATGAGCATTTTCAAGTTTCTGGGAGTCAACATCTCAAGGGATATACCCTGGGTCCAACCATACTGATACCATCATAATGAAGACGTGCTAGCAGATACACTTCATAGAAGTTTTTGTAGATTTGTTTTGTCACCAAAGACTCCAGCAAATTTCCACAGATGTACTGTGGAGAGCATTCTGTCTGGTTGCATCACCGTCCAGTATGGAGGTGCCACTGCACAGGATCGTAAGAGGCTTCAGAAAGTTGCAGAGTCAGCCAGATCCATCACCGGTACAAGCCTCCCCACCACCGAGGGCATCTTCCAAATGCAGCGCCTCAAGGTGGCAGCATCCATCATTAAAGACAGTCACTCTCTAGGATGTGCCCTCTCCTCATCAGGGAAGAAGAACAGGAGCCTGAAGACCCATACTCCACATTTCAGGAACAGCTTTCTCCCCTCTGCCACCCTACATTTCTGAACACTGACACACTCTTCCAATTTTGCCCGTTTATTTTTTTACATATTGTAACATATTGCTTTGCCTGTGCTGTTCTGCTGTCGCAAAAGAACACATTTCACAACTTATGTCAGTGACAATAAACCTGATTCTGAATCATTCGGACTAAATTCCTTTTGTTGAGGATACCAAAAACATTAAGCTGCATAAATTTGCTATTCTCAGAGAATGCAGAGACCTATACTCAGGGGTCACTTTATTCGGTACACCTGTATAACTGATTATTAATGCAAATATCTAATCAGTCAATCATGTGCTGAGTCAGAGGAGAATGGCTAGACTGATTCAAGCTGACAGGAAGGTGGGAGTAACTCAGATAACCATGCATTGCAACAGTGGTGTGCAGTAAAGCATCACTGAATGCATAACATACCAAACCTTCAGGTGGATGGACTACAGCAGAAGACCTTACAGGGAACCATTCCTGGACCTAATAAAGTGGCCATTGAGCGTAGTCTGGATACAGAGAGTGAGAAAACTCTTAAATTGACCAACTGTTCCTAGAAGTCTTTCTCTAAAGGAAAATGGGCCTCGAGTGGTGACTATGGCTTCTATGGTGCAATCTTAAAGCCTGGATTCAAACAGTCCTGACGGCCTTTTTATAGTCTGCTGCTGTCAAACATTATCATCCCTGATTATTTGACACACTTAAAAACAGCCCAATATATGTAATTACATAATATTTATAACATTTACCCAAAATCTCCTAGAATTTAAATAAATGAAAACAGAAAAAAACACAATCTTTTTATACATAATGGATAACCCCATTCAAATGAATAAGACCACAAAATATACTTCAACAATGGCTGCAGTAAAACTGAAATAAGTGTATCTAGCCCTTCTCTGTGCTAAATTAGTGTTCAGTTGCTGGACTTTGGTACAATAAAATGTCAGATGTGCCTACAGCTGATCCGCAGCTCACTTTGTTTCAATGCTAGTTGATACCAATGAGATAGTTGAGGGATGGATACAGAACCAGAGGCAAGAGGGCAGCATGACTCAACACAATACTCAAAAAAACTATAATTGTTTGCATTAGATCATATTATACAGTCAACAGTTTGCATCTTTTACATGCAATTAGTTTTCTTTTTAAATACTGCTCATGGTTTCTGTTTGAAATAGTTTTCTCATGATATAGCTCTCACTTTCCTACTTGATAGTACCTTGAGGTGGAGATGGAGATGTGTTTTTGCATTAACCAGGACACTTTGCCACAGTGCATTCTTTATATTCCATTCATGCTGGTGGGTAAACGTGTACGTAAGAGAGGTTGATATTGATTTTAGTAACAGGGTGTCTATCAAATTGTTCTGCTTTAACAGATTTATACAACCAGGACTAATCAGGTAGTGGTGGATATTGCAATTCCAGCAAATTTCATTTTGATTGATTTGCACACATGTATTTGACAGTTAAACAATTTACTTTACTTGCAGGGGATATACATTCAAAGTAGATTGCTGGTGGTTTACTAATACTCATGGCCGCAAAATTTAACCAAGCATTACAATCTATGCAGCAACTTTTGTTAATTGAAAAGGCTACCTAATAGATACCAGCTTACTAATGAATATATTCAAATTAATAAATGAAAATTGATACATATATCCTAATTAATGAGATTTTGAATTTCTACTATGCTTGTCTACAGTATGCTAAATCCAGAATGTTTTTAAAAAATGTATGATTAACAAGTAACATGACATAAAATGTGATAAAGTAAATGTATTCTTTATAAATAAATAAATATGGGCAGAAGTTCCCACTTGCTTCAAAAAGGCAACAATTATACCAGTGCCTAAGAAGAATAATGTGAGCTGCCTTAACGACAATCGCCCGGCAGCACACACATTGACAGTGATGAAATGCTTTGAGAGCTTGGTCATGACTAGACTGAACTCCTGCCTCAGCAAGGACCTGGACCCACTGCAATTTGCCTATCGCCACAATAGCCAACGGCAGACACAATCTCAATGGCTCTTCACACGGCTTTAGACCACCTGGACAACATAAACACCTATGTCAGGATGCTGTTCATCAACTATAGCTCAGCATTTAATACCATCATTCCCACACAGGCCTCTGTACCTCCCTCTGCAATTGGATCCTTGACTTCCTAACCAGAAGACCACAGTCTGTGCAGATTGGTGATAACATATCCTCTTCGCTGACAATCAATACTGACACACCTCAGGGGTGTGTGCTTAGCCCACTGCTCTACTCTCGATATACACATGTGGCTAGGCACAGGCACAGCTCAAATACCACTGTAAATTTGCTGACGATGCAACCATTGTTGATAGAATCTCAGGTAGTGACGAGAGGGCGTACAGGAGTGAGATACTGCAACTAGTGGAGTGGTGCCACAACAACAACCTGGCACTCAACGTCAGTAAAACAAAAGAGCAGATTGTGGACTTCCGGAAGGGTAAGACCAGTGTAAATCGAGGGACTACATTGTCGAGCACCTCTGCTCCACCTGCCAAAAGCAGAACTTCTTGGTGGCTAAACATTTTAATTCTGATTCCCATTCTGACATGTCGGTCCAGGTCCTCCTCTTCTGCCATGATAAGGCCACCCTCAAGGTGGAGAAGCAACACCTTATATTCCGTCTCAGAAGCCTCCAACTACTGAATATTGAAATATCAAAATGAATACTGACTTCTCCCTTCTGGTAAAAAAAATACCCTTCCCCTCCCCTCTTCTTCTATTCCACACTCTGGCCCCTTACATCTTCTCACCTGCCTATCATCTCCCCACTGGGTCCCCTCCTTTCCTTTCTCCTACAGTCCACTCTCCTCTCCTATCTCATCCCTTCTTCTCCAGCCCTTTATCTTTCCCACCCACCTGGAAGGCTTCAGCTTACACCTTCTACCTATCCTCTTCTCTTCTCCACACCTTTTTATTCTGCCGTCTTCCCTATTACTTTCCAGTCCTGAAGAATGGTCTCAACCCAAATTGTCAATTGTTTGTTCATTTCCACAGATGCTGCCTGATCTGCTGAGTTCCTCCACCAATTTGTGTATGTTGCTTTGGATTTCCGTTATCTGCAGAACTCCTTGCGGTTAAAAATAAATTTAGCTTAAAGTCACTCAGCATGGTTGAATATCTTTTAACCTGTTCATATTCAAGTGTTCTGCTACCCTTTAACAATAGAATTGAAGCATTCTATCCCATTCTAAAGTGACAAATCATTAAAAAACTAACAAAATTAGTATGCTTCAAATTATATGATTATAGTCTTCTGTAACTCTGCTCCATCAACTATCAGCATTATCTGCAGTATTTGTTTTTAAACTCTCTGTATTCACATAGTACTGGAGGTTATACAAGATTTGCTTGAACAATAAAATTATAAGAAACAGAGACTGAGTATGTCACTGGGACCCCTGCATCTGCTCTGCTAGGTTACCATACTAAACTGCTCCCTCAAATGCTCTAGTCCTTTCATTCCTTTAGTATCCAAAAATCTGCTTTGCTTTGATCCCCCCAATAGCTGTTCTTCCTTTAAATAACGTATTCCTTATCACATGAGGGTACTGGATGAGTCGCATTATGGGATTATTTCCAAGCTTCTCTCCAACTGGCAGCCTTCCATGGTAACAATCCCAAACTTGTAGTTTACATTGATATATTATGGAATGGTGCAATACATCTTATATATTTATTTAAGAGACAGTACAAGGGAGAGTCCAAATAAATCCAAATAAAATTCCATATAATATTTCTATAACGTCCTTGTGATTTGAGCTTCTCAACAAAAATTGCTTTTGCTTTGGCATAATATTTTAAAACATTTCTAATCTAGCAACATATACTGGTCCCAAATCCAGCACAGGTCCTTAAGCAACTCTAATCACCAAACAGGTCCCCCAGGTCTGGATGTCACTGGCTGCTATTCATGTTAGACTAAGCAGTGGTATTCTTGTTCTGCAGCACAAATTGCACTGTCTGTTACCTCTTCATCTGCTTCAGTCTGACTTTCAGCTTGCATTTTCCCCACTAGTACTATAGTTGTCTAATTAAATAACATCAGTACTTACTTTCTCCTCAAACCTCCTAGGAAGGATGTTATATGGTGCACTCCGGTCTAGTGGAAACTCATTCCTCATTCTGTTCCCTTAATAGCCGAAATCTGTGCTAGATAGTTGGTTTTCTCTAACTGGTTTTGTGCTATTTCCTCAATGAATTGGTTCATAAGACAAGACAAGACCATAAGACAAAGGAGCAGAAGTCGGCCATTCAGCCCATGGAGTCTGCTCTGCCATTCTATCATGAGCTGATCCATTCTCCCATTTAGTCCCACTCCCCGCCTTCTCACCATAAACTTTGGTGCCCTGCCTACTCAGATACCTATCAATCTGTGCCTTAAATACACCCAATGACTTGACCTCCACTGCCATCCGTGGCAACAAATTCCACAGATTCACCACACTCTGGCTGAAAAAATTTCTTTGCATTTCTGTTCTGAATGGGTGCCCTTCAATCCTCAAGTCATGCCCTCTCGTACTAGACTCCCCCATCATGGGAAACAACTTTGCCACATCCACTCTCTCCATGCCTGTTAACATTCGAAATGTTTCTATGAGGTCTCCCCTCATTCTTCTAAACTCCAAGGAATACAGTCCAAGAGCGGACAAATGTTCCTCATATGTTAACCCTCTCATTCCCGGCATCATTCTGGTATATCTTCTCTGAACCTTCTCCAACATCAGCACATCCTTTCTTAAATAAGGAGCCCAAAACTGCACACAGTACTCCAAGTGAGGTCTTACCAGCGCCTTATAGAGCCTCAACATCCCATCCCTGCTCCTGTACTCTATTCCTCTGGAAATGAATGCCAACACTGCATTCACCTTCTTTACCACCAACTCAACCTGGAGGTTAACCTTAAGGGTATCCTGCACGAGGACTCCCAAGTCCCGTTACATCTCAGAACTTTGAATTCTCTCCCCATTTAAATAATAGTCTGCCTGTTTATTTCTTCTGCCAAAGTGCATAACCATACACTTTCCAACATTGTATTTCATTTGCTACTTCTTTGCCATTCTTCCAATCTATCCAAGTCCCTCTGCAGGCTCTCTGTTTCCTCAACACTACCGGCCCCTCCACCTCTCTTTGTATCATCAGCAAACCTAGCCACAAAGCCATTTATTCCATATTCCAAATTGTTGATGTACAATGTAAAAAGAAGCGGCCCCAACACGGACCCCTGTGGAACACCACTGGTAACTGGCAGCCAACCAGAATGGGATCCCTTTATTTCCACTCTCCGTTTCCTGCCAATCAGCCAACGCTCTATCCACATATGTAACTTTCCCGTAAATTCCATGGGCTCTTACCTTGGTTAGCAGCCTCATGTGCGGCACCTTGTCAAAGGCCTTCTGAAAATCCAAATACACAACATCCACTACATCTCCCTTGTCTAGCCTACTTGTAATTTCCTCAAAAATTGCAATAGGTTTGTCAGGGAGGATTTTCCTTTAAGGGAACCATACTGAGTTCTGCCTATCTTGTCATATGCCTCCAGGTACTCCGTAACCTCATCCTTGACAATCGGCTCCAACAATTTCCCAACCACCGATGTCAAGCTAACAGGTCTGTAATATCCTTTTTTTCTTCCTTGCCCCCTTCTTAAATAGCAGAGTGAATTTTGCAATCTTCCAGTCCTCCGGAACCATGCCAGAATCTATTGACTTTTGAAAGATCATTGCTAATGCCTCCGCAATCTCCACAGCTACTTCCTTCAGAACACGAGGGTGCATTCCATCTGGTCTGGGAGATTTATCTACCCTCAGACTATTCAGCTTCCTGAGTACTTTCTCTGTCGTAATTGTGACTACGCACACATCTCTTCCCTGACACCCTTGAGTGTCCGGTATACTGCTGATGTCTTCCTTAGTGAAGATTGATGCAAAATACTTGTTCAGTTCCTCTGCCATCTCCTTATCTCCCATTACAATTTCTCCAGCATCATTTTCTATCTGTTCTATATCTACTCTCACCTGTTTTTTTACTCTTTATATACTTGAAAACACTTTTAGTATCCTCTTTGATATTATTTGCTAGCTTCCTTTCATAGTTCATCTTGTCCCTCTTAAAGACCTTCTTAGTTTCCTTTGGAAGCTTTTAAAGACTTCCCAATCCTCTGTCTTCCCACTAATTTTTGCTTCCTTGTATGCCCTCTCCTTTGCTTTAACTTTGACTTCTCGTCAGCCACGGTTGCATCCTTTTTCTATTAGAAAATTTCTTCTTTTTTGGAATATATCTGTCTTGCACCTTCCTCACTTCTCGCATAAACTCCAGCCACTGCTGCTCTGCCGTCCTTCCCGCTAGTGTCCCTTTCCAGTCAACTTTGGCCAGTTCCTCTCTCACTATAATTTCCCTTACTCCACTGAAATACCGACATATCGGATTTCGGCTTCTCATTTTCAAATTTCACAGTGAACTCAATCATGTTATGATCACTGCCTCGTAAGGGTTCCTTCACCTCAATCTCTGTAATCACCTCCGGTTCATTACATAATACCTAATTCAGCACAGCCGATCCCCTAGTGAGCTCAACAACAAGCTGTTCTAAAAAGCCATCTCGTAGACATTCTACAAATTCTCTCTCTTGAGATCCAGTGCTGACCTAATTTTCCCAATCCACTCGCATGCTAAAGTCCCCCACAATTATCATAACATTGCCCTTCTGACAAGCCTTTTCTATTTCCTGTTGCAATTTGTAGTCCGCATCATGGCACCTGTTAGGAGGCCTGTATATAACTGCCATCAGGGTCCTTTTACCCCTGCGATTTCTTAGCTCAACCCATAACGATTCTGCACCTTCTGATCCTTATGTCACCTCTTTCTAATTATTTAATATCATTTCCTACCAATAAAGCCATGCCACCCTCTCCGCCTACCTGCCTATCCTTCCGATACACCGTGTATCCTTGGACGTTCAGCTCCCAGAGACATGCATCCTTTAGCCATACCCGCCAATCTGTAGCTGTATGACAAGACCTTATTCCTTATGCTGTGTGCATTTAAGTATAACACCTTAAGTCCAGTATTTGGTACTTTTTGCTCTGATTGCACTGCAACTCATCCCAATGGCTGCAAATATGCCCCATCCCCTGCCTGTCCTTCCTGACATCTTTACTGCTCACTATCTGAGATTTATTTCTGTTTTCAATGTCAGAACTTAACTCAACTTTCTCCCTCAAACACTCACAGAAACTGCATTGTTTCTATGACCTTATGAACTGGTCCTGTATTTTTAATCAGTTTTTTTTTGCCTGCTATTAGTCTTCATTTCTGCACTGATATAAAAATTGATTTATCCTCACTGTGGCATTCTATTCTCTTTCTGCTATCCAATTCTGGACAATCGTTAAGCCCAACATGATCTGACACTTTGCCAAGTCTCCCTCAATTAGATAATCTCTCAATTCTGCATCCTATCTTGCTGAGAATCAATAGGTCGCCCAGATCCCTAAAGTTGCAACGTGAGTCAACACCTTCAATTAAGTGCAATTTCAATGCAGTTCCTTTCATCTGATAAACAGGAGTCATTAGCTAATGGCATGGAGCATTTCAGTAAATTTCATAAGAGTTTGGAACTTCATGCATCTCATTGGTCAGCCCTTTTGTTCAACCTCAATGTTTTTCTTCTTTGTCATGTTTTTGTTTTCTTCTTTGTTAGATTATGTAAAGCAATAGAGAGGAATTCCCTTTTCCCACTCCTCTGGCAAGCTGTTTGCCTCAGAGTCTGATTCTCTTACATAGAGGTCAATGGTGAACCTCATTGTGCATCTACCATGTGCTACCTCAGTAGGTTTTTATTCATCTAACATCCAGTCACATGGCTGTTGGCACCCTGTCCTAGCCTATGAAAACTAAAATTTAGTGTCTTTCAAACTTCACCAGTCATTCTTTTTTGCCTTTAGCAAGCCAGTATTAAAAAAAAATGCATGTTTACAGTCAACATAAAAAGTTCAAACCATTTTCTGACATCACACTGTGCAATCCTCCAGTAGATGTACTTTCTTAAATAATGCAATTACTGTCGCATCCTCTGGATTCTTGCTTAGCCATGTCATAAGACGTCCGCAAGCCTGCAATACTCTTTGACCAGGAAATGTTTGATATTTTCAATTGTAAGATAGCATGAGATGGCATTATAATTCAGTACTGTAGAGCTTAAAATAGCTAGGCCAAATTATCCAATTGGAGCAGACTATGAACTTTTATAACAAACACTGACATCCTGAGATTAGCAAATCTGTCTGAATACAGAGTGATGAAAAATGATTTTTATAGTGAGCGGTGCACCATCACAGAGGCTGTATACAAGAAGGGCCAGAGTCGCCTCTACTTCCAGAGGAGACTGAATTTTTTTTGCAGTACTCAGGCCTCTCCTTCACGTGTTCTACCAGTCTGTTGTCGGCAGTACAAACTTCTATCCGGTGGTGTGCTGGGACAATGCCATCAACACGGGTGATGCCAACAGGCTCAATAAACTGATTAGAAAGCCTGGCTCTGTTAAAGGAGTCAAACTGGACACACTGGAGGGTGTGGTAGAACAAAGGATCCTGTGGAAAATCATGGCAATTCTGGACAATGTTTCTCACCCTCTGCATGCCACTTTCGCTAAACAGAGGAGCACGCAGTAATAGACTGAGACAAGAGAGCTGCTCTAAAGAGCACAAAATGAGGTTATTTTTAGAACATAGAAATCTACAGCACATTACAGGCCCTTCGGCCCACAATATCGTGCTGACCATGTAACCTACTCTAGAAACTGCCTAGAATTTCCCTAGCACATAGCCCTCTATTTTTCTAAGCTCCACATAGCTATATAAGAGTCTCTTAAAATACCCTATTGTACCCGCCCCTACACCTTCGCTGGCAGTGCATTCCACACACCCACCACTCTGTGTAAAAAAACTTACCCCTGACATCCCTTCTGTACCTACTTTCAAGCCTCCTTAAAACTGTGCCTCCTCGCTTAACCATTTCAGCCCTGGGAAAAAGCCTCTGGCTATTCACATAATCAATGCCTCTCATCGTCTTATACACCTCTATCAGATCACTTCTCATCCTCCGTCATTCCAAGGAGAAAAGGCTAAGTTCACTCAATGTATTCATGCTGACCAAGTTCTTATATAGCTGTAACATTACCTCATGGCTTTTGAACTCAGTCCCATGGTTGATGAACACCAACACACCATACGCCTTCTTAACATGCCTTACATATACATTAGGCTCTATAATGAGCCACTCAACAGCCGGGAAGTGATGACCCCCATTTGTTAGACTGTTCGAGGTAACTCATTTTTTTATTCTTTCTTATTTCTCTTCTAATATTTGTATGTTTGTACATCTTGTAATGCCACTGTGACACTTTAATTTCCTTTGAGATCAATAATCTACCTATCTATTAGAAAAATGTCAATTCTGGGATGTTGAAATTCAACCAATTTTATATTTATTTCCTATTCAAAACATTCTGCAAAATGTTAAAATAAAAAGAGGTTAGTTTGCTTTCAACAGTTCATATATTAGTTGCAAAGAACTCAATTAGCAATGTAAAAATAACCATTTTGTGCATGAATACACAATTTCTAAATGATAAAAGGCTAATTTCTTAAGTTGTATTCAACCAAAAAGTTGGATTAAAATGTTCTTTTATAAACCAAATAATTAAAATAAGCAGCAGACCTGGAATCAATGCCACTTAGAGAAAGATTCCAAATCTTCTGCATGTATAATCAAATTTCTAAAATATCTAGGTCTAATTTTTAACAATGCTCTGGGTCTAATATTCAGATAATCCCTTGTCCTGAACCTCAATCAAGGGAAATAGTTGCATAGAAGCACGATAGAATGTTGGTGCCCATTCAACCCACGAATTCATGACCAGAATTTCGCAAAGCATTCTAGTCAAACCCACGTCTCCAAGTCTTTCCTCATCACTAAGCAATTTTTAAAGCAAAAACACTTGCCTCATGAAAAATCAGAAAGCTGCAGATGCTGGAAATCTGAAATAAAAAAGCAGAAAATGCTGAAAACATTCAGTAGGTCTAGAAAGAGAAATAGAGGTAATATTTCAGGAAAAACAAGCTTCAGTTAGAAATATTCATTGTTTCCCTTTCCACGGGATCTGCCTGAGCTGCCGAGCACTCACAGCACTTTTTATGAATATTTATCCATAACCCATGGAAAGCAGCAATTAGTCCTTGACTCCTCTGCTCAATGCAACAGCTTGTTTCCATTGATTCTAAATCAGTTATGATTTTGCACAGCTCCATTGAATCGCTTGCCTTCTCAACTCCCTCGGATCTCCAGAGATGAGTACTGTAAGTTAAAAGCTGTATGACCACCATGCCCCACTACAATGGTGTGATACAGGAGCCTCATACAGACTGGACTGGGTAAAGGATTAAAACACCATTATTCAGCCTATTGAATATATGTAACAATAAGAAAAACTCTTGGTAACTTGGTACTGGTTTATTATTGTCACATGTACCAAGATGCAGTGAAAGCTTGTGCTGCATGCTATTCATACAGATCAGATTATTACATGGCGCATTGAGGTAGAAGAGGTAGAACAATAACAATGCAGAATAAAGTGCAACAGCTGCAGAGAAAGCTGCAAAGTACAAGATCATGAAGAGACTTTACTAATACTTAACTAATCAGGTGCCTAATATTGATTGGTACATGATTAGTTCCAAGGGTTTAGATGGGACAGAGTTTGTTAAGTGTGTCCAGGACAGATTCCTGTCACAGTATGTGGACAGGCCGACTAGGGAGAATTCCATACTAGATCTAGTACTCGGTAATGAATCGGGTCAGGTCACAGATCTCTCAGTGGGTGAGCATCTGGGGGACAGTGACCACCGCTCCCTGGCCTTTAGCATTATCATGGAAAAGGATAGAATCAGAGAGGACAGGAAAATTTTTAATTGGGGAAGGGCAAATTATGAGGCTATAAGGCTAGAAATTGCAGGTGTGAATTGGGATGATGTTTTTGCAGGGAAATGTACTATGGACATGTGGTCGATGTTAGGGATCTCTTGCAGGATGTTAGGGATAAATTTGTCCCGGTGAGGAAGATAAAGAATGGTAGGGTGAAGGAACCATGGGTGACAAGTGAGGTGGAGAATCTAGTCAGGTGGAAGAAGGCAGCATACATGAGGTTTAGGAAGCAAGGATCAGATGGGTCTATTGAGGAATATAAGGAAGCAAGAAGGGAGCTTAAGAAGGGGCTGAGGAGAGCAAGAAGGGGGGAATGAAAAGGCCTTGGCCACTAGGGTAAAGGAAAGCCCCCAGGCATTCTTCAATTATGTGAACAAAAGGATGACAGGAGTGAAGATAGGACTGATTAGAGATAAATGTGGGAAGAAGTGCCTGGAGGCTGTGGAAGTGATCGAGGTCCTCAATGAATACTTCTGTTCGGTATTCACCAATGAGAGAGAACTTGATGACGGTAAGGACAATATGAGTGAGGTTGATGTTCTGGAGCATGTTAATATTAAGGGAGAGGTGGTGTTGGAGTTGTTAAAATACATTAGGATGGATAAGTCCCCAGGGCCTGGAGGAATATTCCCCAGGCGAGGGAAGAGATTGCGAGCCTCTGACTAGGATCTTTATATCCTCGTTGTCCACGGGAATGGTACCAGAGGATTGGAGGGAGCTGAATGTTGTCCCCTGTTCAAAAAAGGTAGTAGGGCTAGTCTGGGTAATTATAGACCAGTGAGCCTTACGTCTGTGGTGGGAAAGCTGTTGGAAAAGATTCTTAGAAATGGGCATTTAGAGAATCATGGTCTGATCAGGGACAGCCAGCATGGCTTTATGAAGGGCAGATTGTGTTGAACAAGCCTGATAAGAGTTCTTTTGAGGAGGTAACTAGGCATATAGGTGAGGGTAGTGCAGTGGGTGTGATCTACATGGATTTTAATAAGGCATTTGACAAGGTTCCACACTGTAGGCTTATTCAGAAAGTCAGAAGGCATGGGATCCAGGGAAGTTTGGTCAGGTGGATTCAGAATTGGCTTGCCTGCAGAAAGCAGAGGGTCATGGTGGAGGGTATACATTCGGATTGGAGGGTTGTGACTAGTGGTGTCCCACAAGGATCGGTTCTGGGACCTCTACTTTTCATGATTTTTATTAACGACCTGGATGTGGGGGTAGATGGGTGGGCTGGCAAGTTTGCAGATGACACAAAGGTTGGTGGTGTTGTGGATAGTGTAGAGGATTGTCGAAGATTGCAGAGTGACATTGATAGGATGCAGAAATGGGCTGAGAAGTGGCAGATGGAGTTCAACCTGAAGAAGTGTGAGGTGGTACACTTCGGAAGGACAAACTCCAAGGCAGAGTACAAAGTAAATGGCAGGATACTTGGTAGTGTGGAGGAGCAGAGGGATCTGGGGGTACATGTCCACAGATCCCTGAAAGTTGCCTCACAGGTAGATCGGGTAATTAAGAAAGCTTATGGAGTGTTAGCTTTCAAAAGTCGAGGGATAGAGTTTAAGAGTTGCGGGGTAATGATGCAGCTCTATAAAACTCTGGTTAGACCACACTTGGAGTACTGTGTCCAGTTCTGGTCACCTCACTATAGGAAGGATGTGGAAGCATCGGAAAGGGTACAGAGGAGATTTACCAGGATGCTGCCTGGTTTCGAGAGTATGCATTATGATCACAGATTAAGGGAGCTAGGGCTTTACTCTCTGGAGAGAAGGAGGATGAAAGGAGACATGACAGAGGTACACAAGATATTACGAGGAATAGATAGAGTGGACAGTCAGCGCCTCTTCCCCACGGCACCACTGCTCAATACAAGAGAACATGGCTTTAACGTAAGTGGTGGGAAGTTCAAGAGGGATATTAGAGGAAGGTTTTTTACTCAGAAAATGGTGGGTGCGTGGAATGCACTGCCTGAGTCAGTGGTGGAGGCAGATACACGGATGAAATTTAAGAGACTACTAGACAGGTATATGGAGGAATTTAAGGTGGAGGGTTATATGGGAGGCAGGGTTAAGGATTGGCACAACATTGTGGGCCAAAGGGCCTGTACTGTGTTGTACTGTTCTGTGTTCTATTAATAATAATAAAAAATCCTTTCCAAAATATTCCAGCCTGTTCTGACAGGCACATAAATGGTAAAGGATACTGCATAGCGGGATGGAACCCATTAAGGATATAAATGGGAACCCATGCATAAATGTTGAGGGCAGTACTGTTTTAAGTTACTAAATGAACATTTGCACCCATCTTTACAAGAGAGGAGAGTACTTACAAAGTAACAGAGAAGGAGAAACAGACAATAGCAACTTTAAAAAAAAACAGAGCATTTCCCCATGTTTCCCTTTATTGTAGGCCACTTAGCTTATCAATCCTAGCTGAAGTCACCAATTCCAGGTGCAATGCATTTTCAGAAAAGTAGGGGTAGAAATCACGGGAAATGATAGCATATTTGTTAAGTAGGTACCGTGCACAATCTTGATTTGATGGAGACAGACCTGAGAAGCACTGAGGAACATCTGGAGAAACTTCTGAAATGCCTGTTTCGCTGCCGCTGCTACAGTGCGATCGAGAATCTCCGGAGGGGAAGGCCCCAGATCCTCAGCTTTGCCTATTGCCGGGGCCGGGGTCGAAGTGCTCGGCAGAGATGATGCTCGGTACTCGGTAGAGATGATGCTCGGTGCTCGGTGTCGGAGGGCTGGTCGGAGGCTCGAAGTTTTCGGACGGACTCAAGAGTCGGCTGTGGTCGGGTGCTTCCAGGGTGCTGCATCGGCAAGTTTGCAGCGCTGGAAGTGCATGGCAGGGAGAGTTTCTCCCTTCTACCGTCTGCGTGATATGATGGGACTTTCGAGATACTTTGAGACTTTTTTTTTTAACCGTGCCCATGGTCTGTTCTGTATCAAATTATGGTATTGCTTTGCACTGTTGTAACTATATGTTATAATTATGTGGTTTTTGTCAGTTTTAGTCTTGATTTGTCTTGTGTTTCTGTGATATCATTCTGGAGGAACATTGTATAATTTCTTAATGCAGGAATTACTATAATGACAATAAAAGAGGACTGTGTGTCCTCATAATCTAATCTAATATCAGGAGTAACATCAGTGGAGAGGGACGAGGGAGTCCCATAGGGAGCGATCCCTGCGGAAGGCAGAACATGGGAGGGAGGGTAAGATGTGCTTGGTGGTGGGATCCTGTTGGAGATGGTGGAAGTTACAGAGAATTATGTGCCGACATAATCAATATGAAGAAACTCAACACAATGGCATAGAAACCCACTGCCAACTAGTGTTTTGGCGGTGAATTGCAGAGTGACGCAGACACACCAACGCACAAGTATAAATGCTCACAAAGGCATAGACCACTTGCATAGGCTATGGCGTAAGCTAGTATGCACAAGTATAAATCAGCCTTAAGAGGCAGCAGAAAGAACACAAAAAAACACAAGTACTTAGTCATTAGAATGCAATTAGTTTTGAAAACCACACCTATTGAAGAATGCATTAGTATGGAAGATAGGAACATGTGTGGATTATCTAATGACCACATTGCAGCAGCTAATTTGTAAATTAACTCCACTATTTCTTCATGATTTTTAATATCTCAATGTCTAAAGCAAGTTCAAATTTGAATTAACACAGTAACCATCCTTTTTCTCTGATCTATCATCTTGAATGAAATCCCTCACTTCTGGAACAGTTCTATTAAATTAACCTTTTTCGTATCCTGGACAGATCCAACAATTGTTCTGATCATTTCTTCTAAATAGTTCATACTAAACTACAATACAAAAGATTGGAATTCATTTATTATTGTCACATGTATCAATACGCAATGTACCAATGTACCAAAACTTGTCTTGTATTATGTTCATACAGATCAATTCATTACGCAGTGCATTGAGGTAGAACATGGTTAAAAAGATTCAAGATGGTTTAAAGTTATTTTCAGTACACAAGTGTAAATGAGAACTAAGTAATTGCTACTCTGGATTTCATGCAGCACAAAAAAATTACAAAAGATAAAAAGCACAATAATAATAATAATAATAAAACACAATAAATAAATTCCGAAGATAGCTTATATACATATTGATTGCATGTCCATTAAGTGATACTAGGCACAGGAGTGTCCGTACATAAGGTGACTGACAGGAAATATTAAAGTCGTGGTGGTTGGACGTTTAGATGGGTGGGTTGGTGAGTGAAGGTGTTAATCAGCCTTACTGCTTGGTGAAAGTAACCATTTCTGCGTCTGGTGGTACTGGCTCTTCCCTGATGGGAGTGGAACAAACAGTCCATGAATAGGGTGCATGGGATCTTTCATGACGTTGCTAACCCTTTTCCGGCACATCTCTATATATTTGCCCTTGATGGTGAGAAGGCTGGTGCCAGTGATGCATCAGTCAATGTTGACTACCCATTGTACAGCCTCCCTGTCTGCCATAGTGTAGTCTGTACCAAGCAGTGATGCAGTTTGTTAGGATGCTCTCCACCACGCATCTGTGGAATGACACGAGCACAGATGTGCATAGTCCAGCTCTCTTCGGCTTCCTCAGAAAGTAGAGCTTTTCTGATTGGGTAAGATGTGTTCTGGGACCAGAGAGATTGTGTGAGATGTGCACGGCCAGGAGTATGAAATTGTTCACAGTTTCCACTGCAGTGCCACCGATGTAAAGAGTGGTGTGAGTCATGTGAGTTCTCCTGATGTCAGTAACCATTTCCTTTGCCTTGTTGACATTGAGGAAGAAGTTATTTGCTTGGTACCAGACCATGGAGCTCTTCCATCTCTGCTCTGTAGCCTGTTCCATCGTTGTTGGTTACAGGCACCACTACTGTCATGTCATTGGTGAACTTGACAATGTGATTACTGAGGTGTATGGTCATGTAGTCAATAGCAATAACAATGCAGACCAAGGATTGCAAAAGGAAAACCTTAATTATGATGTTCCATTACTGCCTTAACAAACATTTCTACGCTTATTATATATGATTAGCTGCTTTATAGATACGTGTAAAAGACAATGCAGCAACTATATTGCACGGAAGAAAATCTAACAGGAATGAGGTAAATCAACCAACAGTTGAACTCTTATTGGATGTAATCATTGGAAGAAAGATTGTTAGGAGACTCCTTGCTCTTCCCTGAATAATAATAATTAATATATTAATAATTAATAATATATAATAATACATTAATACATAAATGATAGACGAGGGAATTAAATGCAGCATCTCCAAGTTTGCGGATGACACGAAGCTGGGAGGAAGTGTTAGCTGTGAGGAGGATGCTAAGAAGATGCAGGGTGACTTGGATAGGTTAGGTGAGTGGGAAAATTCATGACAGATGCAATTCAATGTGGATAACTGTAAGATGATCCACTTTGGTGGCAAAAACAGGAAAACCGGTTATTACCTGAATGGTGGCCAATTAGGAAAAGGGGAGGTGCAACGAGACCTGGGTGTCATTGTACATCAGTCATTGAAAGTGGGCATGCAGGTACAGCAGGCGGTGAAAAAGGCGAATGGTATGCTGGCATTCATAGCAAGAGGATTCGAGTACAGGAGCAGGGAGGTACTACTACAGTTGTACAAGGATTGGTGAGACCACACCTGGAGTATTGTGTGCAGTTTTGGTCCCCTAATCTGAGGAAAGACATTCTTACCATAGAGGGAGTACAAAGAAGGTTCACCAGATTGATTCCTGAGATGGCAGGACCTTCATACGATGAAAGACTGGATCGACTAGGCTTATACTCGCTGGAATTTAGAAGATTGAGGGGGGATCTGATTGAAACGTATAAAATCCTAAAGGGATTGGACAGGCTAGATGCAGGAAGATTGTTCCCGATGTTGGGGAAGTCCAGAACGAGGGGTCACAATTTAAGGATAAAGGGGAAGCCTTTTAGGACCGAGATTAGGAAAAACTTCTTCACACAGAGAGTGGTGAATCTGTGGAATTCTCTGGCACAGGAAACAGTTGAGGCCAGTTCATTGGCTATATTAAAGAGGGAGTTAGATATGGCCCTTGTGGCTAAAGGGATCAGGGGTATGGAGAGAAGGCAGGTACAGGGTTCTGAGTTAGATAATCAGCCATGATCATACTGAATGGCAGTGCAGGCTCGAAGGGCCAAATGGCCTACTCCTGCACCTATTTTCTATGTTTTTATGTTTCTATAATATGGTACGTGGTCTTCAAAATCTGCCCAGACTAAGAGAGAAGGCAGATAAATTTTCATTCAATGGAAATAGCTCCACAACTGTGGCATTCCATTTTGAGTATAGAAGTATTAGTTTAGGTTATCAGCTAAAATAAGTAACTATTGTTTTAGTTTCATTTCAGTCATATTACAGAAAGTTAGTACACTAAACTTTTGTAATAATTCTACTCTGATGAAGGTGACCAGTGGTACTTGATTACAATATAATGAAAGAAAGTAGCATAGTGTCTGTATTTACGAATACTGAAAAAAGCAGTACAAACCATTAAATGTTTTCAAAACTAAATTATAACCTGAAACAACTCCACTGATGCTTTACAGAGGAGAAGGAGAACTGTGGACAAAAATAATACAACAAAATAGTGCATTTTCTTCTTTATTGATTACCTTTCAGTACCATAAGTATGAAGCACATCTTCAGGACTCTCTTGTAAGTGACTGATGATAAACTAATACTCCTGCATAGAGAGAAATATCCCATTTGGGAAATATAAACAAAACAATGTGTATGAATTGGCATACACATAATATATAATTGGCATACACGTAATATAAATTTGAAATTTAACTACACAGTAAGATTTTTTTGTAGCTTAATATGTAATGAAAATAACTTTTTTTTGTAATCCAAGTAACGTTTTCAGGAACAAAAATGCTATTGTGGATTTAATCAAGTCTGAGTATGCGATTTGGCTTGATGACAATGGGTTACTTAATAGCTTGCATTTCACCCTTCTATCAGAGATATGCTATTCAGAACAATCTTCTAGACTAATGAAATTCCTACACAAATTAGCTATTTCTGAACAATCACACTAAATAATATTCAGCACATAGAGACAGTTTAAAAAGCTACATAGCATATATTGATTTTAATAAATTACATAAAATCACAATAACTACTAAATATATGAATAAAAAACATAAAATTGACTTAATTTTCCCATTTTAAAAATCACTTGTCTTCATTTTCCTTCCTTCTATCACAATATACAGCATACAGATGCAAAATATCAAAAAGAACACAAATAGGACAAGATTCCTTGAACAGTAGGTGTACTCATTTCTTTAGATTTTCCATGATAAACTTTCTAATGGACATAATATAACCATATAATAACATAGAACAATTACAGCACGGAAACAGGCCATCTCGGCCTTGCTAGTCCGTGCCGAACTCTTACTCTCACCTAGTCCCACCGACCTGCACTCAGCCCATAACCCTCCATTCCTTTCCTGTCCATATAGCTATCCAATTTAACTTTAAATGACAACATCGAACCTGCCTCAACCACTTCTGCTGGAAACTCGTTCCACACAGCTACCACTCTCTGAGTAAAGAAGTTCCCCCTCATGTTACCCCTAAACTTTTCCCTTTAACTCTCAACTCATGTCCTTTTGTTTGAATCTCCCCCACTTTCAATGGAAAAAGCCTATCCATGTCAACTATCGACATAATATGCACATGGAGAATTTCAAACTTTTGAAAGAAATCTTGAACGTTTCTGCTAGCTGATCAGAACGTTTCTTATACCATTATTTACAAAATTAACTTGTGATTAGCCAAGAGATATACTCTCCAGAAGTGGATGCGTGACCTTGGCTTCACTAGAAGAGAGATCAAGTCAACCAGCAGGGCTGTAGCTGAGGCAGCAGAGAAAGGATCAGCATGGGTATGGACCAAGTATGTCCAGAGGGGCAGATAGTCAGCCAGTGTATACATATCTTGTAAACCCTTCAGTAGTTGCATAGAAACCTGAAGAGTAGACTATCTGTTGGATGGAAGTGACCAACAACTCTGATAGAGGCAGATGCCAAGTTTTTAAGCTCGCCAGTGGGAGGTGGTGCTTTAGCACTGCTGGCCCACCACCTCGAAGGAGTCTTGATTATAAGAGGGCCAAAACTCCTGAAGACAGGTGGCAGATCAACTGATGATCCCACTGGTGATAGCACAGGACAGTTAACATCTTAGTTCGTGTGTATTTTGTAACTGTTAAAAGGTATGCAAGATAAACAAATGGGAGCCATAAGTGTTAAAGTATCACTGAACTTTTGAAAATATCTTCTGCACATTTTATGTAGCCGAGGTGACTTACAAAATAACTAATGAAGATATATTCAGTCTTAGAGCACAGAGTCAATTTTAATTATGGGATAAAATTCAGAATTGCAGATGCCAAAGGAAATAACAAACTACTTTAGCCACAAAGAAAAACACAAGTATTAAGCATGTTCTAATCAGTTGAGAGATTTAGGCGAAATTCAGCAGATTTCAATCAGGGAAGTATTCGGTGCATGACTATTGTTCTCAATTTTCTTGAGCAGGCTAAGAGAAATTTAGTCTGGGGATTTCATACCAAATCAATATTCACTGATGCCTGTGATAAAACACTAATCTATTGGTAATGAGCAAGTACAATTGCATTGAATATTTCCAAATCTCAAGTATGCTTTTGTGTGAAAAATAGCCAGTTAAAAGGCAAATGCTGATGAATCCACTACAAATGAAAACGAAATTGTTAAGTTCACAGTTGCTCCATCCATTGGCCTTTAATTATTTGTTGTATGCCTCCAATACAGAGGCCTGCCAGCTTCCTTGGATGATCATAGTCCCCAGGTTTACACCATTTTAAAATGTTGCATTTTGTCCTTTTCAGATCCACATACATCTTCAAATTCAACTCAGATTTACAAGACACAAACAGGGCCTTTCATCTTGTCAAATCCAAGCCAACCATCAAGCATCTGTTTACAAAATCCTAAACTAATTTTATTTTTATTCTCCCTCATTCCTATCAAACTTATCCCTAACCCCTCACCCCAGATTCTACCAACGAATACACACTTTATGGCAATTTATGGTTGCCACTTAACCCATCAATCTGCACATCTTTGGCAAGCAAGTGGAAACCACACCAAAGGAAACC
The DNA here is from genome assembly GCF_963921235.1 of Mobula hypostoma. NCBI lineage: Eukaryota > Metazoa > Chordata > Chondrichthyes > Myliobatiformes > Myliobatidae > Mobula > Mobula hypostoma. Next base: position 39,753,897 of record NC_086098.1, read on the forward strand.
TAAGTGGCCACAGTAATAAGGTGCAATTTTCTCTGCTATAACACAAGACCTACCAGTCTACTCCATTACTAAATAAAATCATGGCTAAACCAACCATAACTCTATACTTCTGTCTGCCCCTTCCTTACTTATCAAAGATTGACTTATTTCTGCCTCTACAGCTTTCGGTAGAACAGTTGCAAAGGCTCATGACCCACTACAAGGAAAGATTTTGTCTCCTTTATCTTAAGTGGGTGTCCTCTAGATATGGATTCTTCTACAAGATGAAAGATAGTCACAAATCCAACCTGTAAAACCTCTTCCGAATCTTAAATATTTCAATCAAATCTCCTCTCATTCTTAAACATCAACTAATACAAACTTAGCTTGTACAACCATTCCTCTATAAGCAACACAACTACTCCAGATATCAGTCCAGCAAACTTGCTCTGAACTGTTTCTAGCAGGTAACATTCTTTCTTTAAAATGATCAATAGTGCACACAGTACTCCAGATATTGTCTTACTCACCTTGAATATTACTGAGGGATTGCCTCCATATTTTGGAATTCAATTCCCCTTGCAATAAACAATGATGTTTGTTACCTTTAATACTTATGTACTGGACATGCATACAAACTTTTCACAAAACATGGACTATGACACCTAGATTGCTCTGTACCTCAGGATTTTGTAAAAAATCATTTTTTGAGAATATCCCTTTTTTATTGTTCCTGCCAAAGAAAGCATAGAAAATAGAAGCACAAGAGCATCAATTAGCCCTTCAAGTCTGATCCACCATTCATTTCGATTAGGGCTGAATCTCAATACCATATTCTTGATGACTCAAATTTGGAAATCTATACAGTGCATTTAATTACATTCAGCCACTTGGCTGCTACTATTTTTTTTGGTGGCAGAGAATTCCACAACTTCACCTCCCTATGGGTTAAGAAATGTCTCATTGGAGTCCTAAATGTGAAATACTGTATCTCGTGACTTTGCACAACTCTTTCCCATATTCAATCTGTCTCATCCTGAAAACATTTTGTGCATTTTTAATCCGACCCTCTCACTCTCTGAAGCCTAGTTAACCCAGTCTGAACTTATACAACAGTCCCATCAACTCAAGAATTAATCCACTGAACCTCCACTGCACTTAAAACCCTTTTTCTGCCATTAATGGAGTGGTCCATGGACCCTAGGCTGGGAACCCCTGCTCTATAATAAATATTTTATTTCCTCACAACTCTTGTGGTTTTGATTTGATCCTGAGCTCAGGTGCTCTGGTTTGCATATTTTTATGTGAATTGTCCACTCAATTAACATACTTGCAGCCTTCTCGGGCCCTCTTCATACCTCATTGCCATCAGAAAATTTAACAACCACACCTTCAGTGCATTCATCCAGAATATTTATATATATTGAGTTTCCTGCACCAGTCCCTGTGGTACATCATGCTATATCTAGACAACTAGGAAAAAAAATTATGTCTAATCTTCATTCAAAGCTAGCTAGCCAGATGTTCACCCACACCAGGATAAATTACCTCCTACACCAGGAGTTTTCATTTTCTGCATAAGGCACTTTATCCAAAGCAAATGACCTCATACACACTTAGAATACGTTTTTTTTTGGTTTCACATTGATATGTATTATCAAGAGATGTACACTGCATGACTTTTTGATTAACGTGTGTATTTTTATATAAATTAAAGCTCTGAAGCTGTGCAAATCACTTGTGAATTTATAATTTGTAACAGGTATCTGATGTCAGCTTTTTCCCAAACAAGCCAACATTCGCTACATGGCTTTTGTTTAAAAATGTACTTTTACACAGTCCTCATTATTTTGCGTCTCTATTCCTAAGACTATTTTTTCATTAAAACCTAGGTGTCTCTGCCCCGTAACTAATCCATGATCACAATGCTGGTTCACAATGGAACTAATCTGAAAGCCATACAATTTCAGCAATTTAAACATAATTTTTTTTTACACAATTAGCAATTAGATGCTGTACAAACAAATTCATTAAAAGACCAAAGGGATTCAATTTGAATCACCTAAACCACATCCCACAACTCATCTGCAACCTTACCACCTGCAAGTTCGTAGGTCGGCTCTCGCGAGAGAAATAATCACGTCCCATAGGTCTTTACAGAATGTCCTTTGAATCTCTGTACTAATGATATCATTGCTATTTCAGTGCCAAGACTGAGATTATTTTCATACAACCCCAACTCCCACCATTCCTTTTAATGTTATTAGAGACAGCTGTCTCAACCCCAACTATGATAACTCAAATATAAATGACAAAACAGGTGACTTTCTCCATGACTAAATATAAATATAGCTTGTTCAAATACACAGGTGGCAGCTGTTTGAAAAAAAACAGCTTACCAATTTAGTTCAGTATAATAACAAAACCAAATTTTATTGTATTTATATTTCATCACCACACCAAATCATTGCTTACATTTGGAGCTGTAAGGAATCAAGTTAAATTTAATATCTGGTACGGAGATAGGAGATCCTCAGGTTGCTAGGCAGTTAACTTAAAATGTCACGTTTTAATCATGTGACATTCTTAAATTATTTGGGATCATTACTGCATAATCATATGGGTATAGTAAGTGCTGGCCAATGCTAATTAGCCAGCTAACCAATAGAAATATTACTAGTCTAATACTCCGTATTCTGTATTGGTGGGGAATGTTACATGAGATTACCACTGATCTCTCCCAGGTGGAAAGCATTCACAACTAATAGATTGCCATTTTCTAAATTCACATAACATTATTTGTGAGATACTATCTAAACTTGCTTATAACCACAGCTGGTTTCATGAAATTCAACTTGTTAATATTCACAACTTTACTACGCATTTTCAGTTATTTCTGTAGTGTTAAATGAGTCAAATTAATGGAAAAAGTTACTCATTCTATGAAATCTTCTAGGAAGCTAACCTACTGGTACAATGCAAAAAAAATCATTCCTGCTCTCTGGAGAATCATTATCAACTCTAACTTACAATGCATACATATTCCAAATAGTGCCATGTTTAATTGGTTTCAATAATAGTGGCTGTTAGCTCTCTGGAGATACGACTAACAAGAGTGACTCCAGCTGCAGAAGTTTTATCTGAGATCTCATTCCAATTAAAAGTACCAGTAACAGATGCCCAGAGGTGAGATTGAGGGCCATTTCCTATTTTTACATAATAAATTTTATACCAATATGTTAAACAGCGTCATTTATGTTTTAAGCTGTTTACTGTTCAACTATAAATAAGCACAACACCCTATTGTAATGAACAACGGGGAATTAATTGGATGGGCCACATGCCCCCCATACAAAACTTGCAATGCTCCATTAGCCCAAGCCTCTTTATTCAGTCAGCATTTACTAATCCGTGGAGTGGCTATGTGCACCAACAAGGGAACGTAGAAAAGACCTGTACTGGTGAAAACCAGCACATAGTTCTAGAGGACACACATTGTGACTTCTACCAATGCTACAGATTTCTGGAATTCATTTTGAATCATGCATTTAAGAACTGCAAAACAGGGTGTAATCCAAGTGCATAGAAACAGCAAAGTAAATTTATAAAGACAGCATTCAGGATGCTGGTTTTCATCAGCCAAGGCAAAGAATACAAGCATATTATACAACTCTACAACACCTCCAAAACTTTGATGAGGCTACAGCTGGAGTATTAAGTGCAGTTCTAGTGACGTAATAGCAATGGAGAGGGTGCATAGGAGCTTTATTGGGATGTAGCTGAAATGTACCAGAACAGATAGGCTGCTTTTGATTCTTTGGAATGAAGGAGAGACCTGATGGAGGTATACAAAATTATTAGGGGCATTGATAAGGTGAGGATTAAGATTTTTCCCCACCCCTCATTAATCGAGATGGCATAGGTTTAAGGTGAGGAGTAAGAGATAGAGAGGGGATCGAAAGAGGCAGTTACAATGTGGAATGCACTGCCTGATATGATGTTAAAGGCAGGTAGTTCCACAACGTTTTAGTAGTATCTGGATGAGCACTTGAATTACAGGATAAAGAATATTACAGACCGAGTACCAGGATTAATACGGATGAGTACTTGACGGGCTTAAGGACTATTTCTATGGTGTATGATTAAGTGTTCAATGATCACATGCTTGATTCAGATATTGAAGTGCCATATAATAACCACTGTATAGCAGCCTAAGATACAGGTCAATCAATGAACTTTCAAAAATCTCCATCACTTGAGATTCATACTGAAAATTCATGTGCTCTGTTGTACCTTCCACAGCTCTGTTGTTGCAGATTTTGTACCCACAGTCAAGCAAAGGCTCAATAGAGAAGACAGACAGGAGTTTCTGTGGGCAAAGAGGAGACACCAAGATGGTTTGTTGCCAATCTCTGAAAGATTGTGGAACATTCTTAGTAAAGACAATGAACAGCCAAATATCGCTGAACATGCTGGTACAAACAGCATGGGTAGAACACAGGATGAGTATAGGCAACTTTACAGAAGTGATAACAATTATGAGAGGCATAAAAAAAAAGGGGAAGATGATAGTCTTTTCCCCAGGATAGGGAGTACAAAATTAAGGGGACATAGATTTAGCGTGGGAGGGATAAAATTTAAAAGGGACCTGAGGGGCAAGCTTTTCATGCAGAGGGTGGTGAGTAATTGAATGAGGAAGAGGTTGAGGCGGATGCAATAGTATCATTTAAGTAGAACTTGGATAGATACACGAGGAGTGCGGTTTAGAGGGATATGGGCCAAACAAAGAAATAGAATAAAATAGAACTTTATTGTCATGGCTCAAGACAACAAGATTGCGGTGCTACCCCAGTCCATGCAAAATAGATACTTACAATGCATGCAGTACAGCTTAAATTTTTAAAAATCCCATATTTACATGCAACAAGTGACTTTAATAGCCAATAGCACTCAAAGCCCATTAGCACGCCGGGGTGCAGCATTATTCAGTGCACAATAGCCTTCGGGAAGAAGCTGTTTTTCAGTCTTACTGTCTTGGCCAAGATGCTTCTGTATCTTCTACCAGATGACAACAGATTGAACATACAATGTCCAGGATGGGATGGGTCTTTAATGATGTTACAAGTGTGCCATTAACATTAAGAGTTGTAGATTGTCTCCAGGTCTGGTTGTTGAGTCCCAATATGGGCTGAGCTGTCCTAATCACCCATTGGGATACTTTATGATCAGTCTTGCTGGTGCTCTTGAGATAACTGGGTGGGTGCTGTGGTCAGCATGGACTGGATGGGTAGAAGGGCCTATATTCATGCTGTTTTGCCCTATAATACAATAATAGCACTGAAGGTCAGACTAAATTCCAGCCACTGGAGTTGTGAGCCAGCAGCTCTGCTAACTACAATACCACGCCATGACAGGCAAATCCAGCTCAAAACCAGGAAAGCTAAATTTTACGAAGACAGAAAATGTGAACTGAAAATAGTCACAGCTAGAAATTTTTAAAGGATCACTCAACATGAGAGAAACAGTGAAGGTTTATGAATCCAGAGAAAGAAAAGGAAGGAAGGAGGGGGTGCTGCACTGTAGAAGATCAGAGGAAAGGTTTGACAATGCAGTTTGTGATTGTGCACAAAGTAGGAAAGAGTAATTAACAAAGTGGCTGATGTTCAAAGCAGTATGAGCTGGCAATGGGACATGAAATGGTTACAGAGTTAAAAATTGGAATAGGAAATTACAGAACTCAATGCTGGTCTGGAGGGCTGTACCATAGCAAGTTAAGAAATGAGGTGTTGATTCTCCTGTCAGAAAACATAGAAAAACCTACAGCACAATAGGACCTTCAGCCCACAAAGCTGTGCCGAACATATCCTTATCTTAGAAATTACCTAGGGTTACCCATAGCCCTCTATTTTTCTGAGCTCCTTTACCCATCCAGGAGTCTCTTAAAAGACCCTATCACATCCACCTCCATCGCCGGCAGCTCATTCCACGCACTCACCACTCTCTGCATAAAAAACTTAACCCGATATGTCCTCTGTACCTACTTACAAGTGCCTTAAAACTGTGCCCTCTCAAGCTAGCCATTTCAGCCCTGGGAAAAAGCCTCTGACTATCCACATGATCAATGCCTCTCATCATCTTATACACCTCTATCAGGTCACCTCTCATCCTCCGTCACTCCAAGGAGAAAAGGCCAAGTTCACTGAACCTATTCTCATAAGGCATGCTTCCCAATCCAGGCAACTTCCTTGTCAATCTCCTCTGCACCCTTTCTATAATTTCCACATCCTTCCTATAGTGAGGCGACCAGAACTGAGCACAGTACTCCAAGTGGGGTCTGATCAGGGTCCTTTTTAGCTATAACATTACCTCTTGGCTCCTGAACTCAATCCCACAATTGATAAAGGCCAATGCACTGTATGATTTCTTAACCACAGAGTCAACCTGCGCGGCTGTTTGAGCGTCCAATGGACTCAGACCCCAAGATCCCTCTGATCCTCCAACACTGCCAAGAGTCTTACCATTAATACTATATTCTGTCATTATATTTGACCTATCAAAATGAACCACCTCACACTTATGTAAAAGGAAAACAAAAAAGTGGCCATGGAAATGGAACCAGAAAGGTAAAGTGACCAGTCTGGTCCCTTATACAAGGAAAAACTTGGGACATAGAAGAAGGGGAAAGAAGTTCACTAGAATGAATCTGTAATATCGGGCTATTATCCCCTAAGAAGAAATTAAGCAGACAGAACCAAAGTTCTCTAAAATTTAGCAAAGTGAGAGGCAAACACAATGAAACATGGATAATTAAAACAACATTTAAAGGGATCAATGCATGGATGTTATTTCCCATGGCTGGAATAACTAAAACTAATGGCATGGTCCTTAAATAAAGGGGTTATTCAGAATAGAGTTAATAAGAGATCTATTCACCTCGAGGGCAGTGCGCCTTTGGAATTCTCCACCAAGAGGGCTTGGGTGGTTCAATCACAAGGAGGGTGTTCGGAAGAGACAAGTTATAGGTGCTAAAAAAGACAGAATGAAAATAGAAACTGATACGATCAGCAAAAGAGATGTATATTTAGGACTTATTATGGGAGTCAGGTTTTTGAACATTAAAAAAAAAAGAGAAATTTTCAACGGTACTTGTTTCAGTCGAAGCAAGCAGCTGAAAAGAAGGGAGTGAAGAAATCGGGTAGAAAAGGTCTTTTTTTTTAAAACACTGCTCTGGGAGAAAGGTCTGCACTGCGCAGGCGCATGACGTAGCGTGCCAAGGTTTAAAAAGAGAAATTTTCAATGGTTCTTGTTTCAGTCGAAGCAAGCAGATGAAAGGAAGGGAGTGAAGAAATCGGGTAGAAAAACTCGTTTTTTTTTAAACACTGCTCGGGGAGAAGGGTCTGCACTGTGCAGGTGCGTGACGTAGTGTGCCACGGTTTAAAAAGCAGAACACCGTATACAGCAGCCATCGTTGTAGTGGCCTTCGTCGGAGTGGACTGAATCAGAGTGCGATGGCTTTGGCTCAACAGGCTTCGGCGAGAACAGGCAGAGGCCAGGGTAGGTTCCGGGAAGTTTTTTGTTCAGATTGTTTAGAGTAGAGAGAATGCCAGGCAGGATGTTGGAATGCTCCTCTTACAGGATGTGGGAAGTCAGGGAGCCTCCGGTGTCCCTGACAACGACACCTGCAAGAAGTGCATCCAGCTGCAGCTCCTGACAAACCACGTTAGGGAACTGGAGCAGGAGCTGGATGATCTATGGATCATTCGGGAGAATGAGGAGATTATAGATAGTAGCAACAGGGAGGTAGTTACGCCAAAGGAGCAGAGGACAGGAAATTGGGTCACTGTCAGGCGAGGGAAGAGGAAAGGGCAGGCAGAGCAGGGTTCCCCTGTAGCCATTCCCCTCAACAACAAGTATACCGCATTAGATACTGTTGGGGAGGTGACTTACCTGGGGCAAGCTGCAGTAGCCGGATCTCTGGCTCTGCAGTGCAGAAGGGAGGGTGGAAAAAGAGGACAGCGGTAGTGATAGGGGACTCAATAGTTAGAGGTGCAGATAGGAGGTTCTGTGGTCGTGACAGAGAATCCATGATGGTTTGTTGCCTCCCAGGTGCCAGGGTCAAGGATGTCTCTGATCGCTTGCATGACATTCTTAAGTGGGAGGGTGACCAGCCAGATGTCGTGGTGCACATCGGTACCAATGACATAGCAAGGAAGAGTGAGGAGGTCCTGGAGAGTGAGTATAGAGAGCTTGGTGGGAAGTTGAAAAGCAGGACCTCAAGGGTGGTAATCTCAGGATTGCTACCTGTGCTACGTGCCAGTGAGGGTAGGAATAGGATGCTCTGGAGGATGAACAAGTGGCTGAGGAACTGGTGTAGGGGGCAGGGTTTCAGATTTCAGGATCATTGGGACCTCTTCTGGGCAGGTGGGACCTGTACAAGAGAGACGGGTTACACTTGAACTACAAGGGGACCAATATCCTTTCAGGGAGGTTTGTTAGTGCTATTGGGGAGGCTTTAAACTAGATTTGCAGGGGGATGGGGACCAGAGTGCCAGAGCTGACAGCGTGGCTGGGGTGAAAATAAATGATGTTAAAAGTTCAAGCAAATCCGCTAATCAGAAAGGTTGTGAGTGGTGGTAAAAATCTTCTGAGGTGTATATATTTCAATGCTAGGAGTATTGCGGGGAAGGCGGATGAGTTGAGGGCGTGGATTGACATGTGGAATTATGACGTTATAGCAATTAGTGAAACTTGGCTACAGGAGGGGCAGGACTGGCAGCTTAATATTCCAGGGTTCTGATGTTTCAGATGTGATCGAGGCAGAGGAATGAAAGGTGGGTGAGTAGCATTGCTTGTTAGGGAAAATATTACAGCAGTGCTCAGGCAGGACAGATTAGAGGGCTTGTGTACTGAGTCCTTATGGGTGGAGCTGAGAAACAGGAAAGGTATGGCCACATTAGTGGGATTGTATTACAGACCACCCAACAATCAACGAGATTTGGAACAGCAAATCTGCAGAGAGATAGCAGGCAACTGCAGGAAACAGAAAGTTGTGGTGGTAGGGGATTTTAATTTTCCATATATTGATTGGGACTCCCATACTGTTAGGGGTCTAGATGGTTTAGAGTTTTTTAAATGTGTTCAGGAAAGTTTTCTAAATCAATATATAGAGGGACCAACTAGAGGGGATGCAATATTGGATCTCCTATTAGGAAACGAGTTAGGACAAGTGACAGAAGTCTGTGTAGGGGAGCACTTTGGTTCCGGTGATCATAACACCATTAGTTTCAATTTGATCATGGACAAGGATAGATCTGGTCCTAGGGTTGAGGTTCTGAACTGGAAGAAGGCCAAATTTGAATAAATGAGAAAGGGTCTAAAAAGCGTGGATTGGGACAGGTTGTTCTCTGGCAAAGATGTGATTGGTGGGTGGGAAGCCTTCAAAGGAGAAATTTTGAGAGTGCAGAGTTTGTATGTTCCTGTCAGGATTAAAGGCAAAGTGAATAGGAATACGGAACCTTGGTTCTCAAGGGATATTGCAACTCTGATAAAGAAGAAGAGGGAGTTGTATGAAATGTATAGGAAACAGGGGGTAAATCAGGTGCTTGAGGAGTATAAGTGCAAGAAAATACTTAAGAAAGAAATCAGGAGGGCTAAAAGAAGACATGAGGTTGCCTTGGCAGTCAAAGTAAAGGATAATCCAAAGAGCTTTTACAAGTATATTAAGAGCAAAAGGATTGTAAGGGATAAAATTGGTCCTCTTGAAGATCAGAGTGGTCAGCTATGTGCGGAACCAAAGAAAACGGGGGAGATCTTAAATAGGTTTTTTGAGTCTGTATTTACTAAGGAGACTGACATGAAATCTATGGAATTAAGGGAAACAAGTCGTGAGGTCATGGAAACTGTACAGATTGAAAAGGAGGAGGTGCTTGCTGTCTTGAGGAAAATTAAAGTGGATAAATCCCCAGGACCTGACAGGGTGTTCCCTCGGACCTTGAAGGAGACTAGTGTTGAAATTGCGGGGGCTCTGGCAGAAATATTAAAAAATGTTGCTGTCTACGGGAGAGGTGCTGGAGGATTGGAGAGTGGCTCATGTTGTTCCGTTGTTTAAAAAAGGATCAAAAAGTAATCCGGGAAATTATGGGCCGGTAAGTTTAACGTCAGTAGTAGGTAAGTTATTGGAGGGAGTACTAAGAGACAGGATCTACAAGCATTTGCATAGACAGGGACTTATTAGGGAGAGTCAACATGGCTTTGTGCGTGGTAGGTCATGTTTGATCAATCTGTTGGAGTTTTTCGAGGAGGTTACCAGGAAAGTGGATGAAGGGAAGGCAGTGGATATTGTCTACATGGACTTCAGTAAGGCCTTTGACAAGGTACTGCATGGGAGGTTAATTAGGAAAATTCAGTCGCTAGGTATACATGGAGAGGTGGTAAATTGGACTAGACATTGGCTCAATGGAAGAAGTCAAAGAGTGGTAGTAGAGAATTGCTTCTCTGAGTGGAGGCCTGTGACTAGTGGTGTGCCACAGGGATCAGTGCTGGGTCCATTGTTATTTGTCATCTATATCAATGATCTGGATGACAATGTGGTAAATTGGATCAGCAAATTTGCTGATGATACAAAGATTGGAGGTGTAGTAGACAGTGAGGAAGGTTTTCAGAGCCTGCAGAGGGACTTGGACCAGCTGGAAAAATGGGCTGAAAAATGGCAGATGGAGTTTAACACAGACAAGTGTGAGGTATTGCACGTTAGAAGGACAAACCAAGGTAGAACATACAGGGTTAATGGTAGGGTACTGAGGAGTGCAGTGGAACAGAGGGATCTGGGAATACAGATACAAAATTCCCTAAAAGTGGCATCACAGGTAGATAGGGTCGTAAAGAGAGCTTTTGGTACATTGGTCTTTATTAATCAAAGTATTGAGTATAAGAGCTGGAATGTTAAGATGAGGTTGTACAAGGCATTGGTGAGGCTGAATCTGGAGTATTGTGTTCAGTTTTGGTCACCAAATTACAGGAAGGATATAAATAAGGTTGAAAGAGTGCAGAGAAGGTTTACAAGGATGTTGCCGGCACTTGAGAAACTCAGTTACAGAGAAAGGTTGAATAGGTTAGGACTTTATTCCCTGGCGCTTAGAAGAATGAGGGGAGATTTGATAGAGGTATATAAAATTATGATGGGTATAGATAGAGTGAATGTAAGCAGGCTTTTTCCACTGAGGCAAAGGGAGAAAAAAACCAGAGGACATGGGTTAAGGGTGAGGGGGGAAAAGTTTAAAGGGAACATTAGGGGGGGCTTCTTCACACAGAGAGTGGTGGGAGTATGGAATGAGCTGCCAGATGAGGTGGTAAATGTGGGTTCTTTTTTAACATTTAAGCATAAAATGGACAGATACATGGATGGGAGGTGTATGGAGGGATATGGTCCGTGTGCAGGCCAGTGGGACTAGGCAGAACATGGTTCTGCACAGCCAAGAAGGGCCAAAAGGCCTGTTTCTGTGCTGTAGTTTTCTATGGTTTCTAAAGCATAAAATTAAAGCGAAGGTATTATTAGTTATAGTATATGGGGATTCTCCCTGACTCAAAAGTGAAACCACATCAAGAACACTGGTGTGCCAAATTACAATGTTAGAAAAGATGCGACAGAGAAGAAATTACCGGGTGAACGAGTCGTCTTTGGGGTACTGCAGGTCTGTGTCATTATTGATGCTTTGCTGCATGTTTGAGTGCTCAGTGGGGGATGTCGATGCTTTTTTGCTGGTGGGGGAAGAGGTCATCACTTTGCTGCTGCTTATGTATAGGAGGGGGGAGCTGGGGGGCTTTGGGGTTCTAACAATCAACTGCATTCATTCTTTGGGGCACTCCTGTTTTCATGGATGGTTGCGAAGAAAAAGAATTTCGATATGTATATTGTATACATTTCTCTGACATTAAATGTACCTACTGAAATAGAGAGAATGGAAAATAGTTTTAAAGTCATTACATTTCCACTCTTTCCCCATACCAACTGATGTATTTTCCATCTAGAAATAAAGAATATCAATCACTTTCTTAAAAGGATGTTGGGGAGCAATGAGCAACAAAATAAGGACAAGCTTGGAAATATAGGAGATATGCATCAAGGGAATGAAATTGATGTTTCAATGGTTTTTGCCATGTAAAAACATGGCTAGTTAAAACAACAAGCAGGACAAAGCAGAGATCTGTGGTCTACATGTCATACTATATCCCAAACCACTTGTACTATATTTAGAGGAAGATTCTTAAATATTTAATGTTTGAACAATGCCTATGCTATTTGCATCAAAAGCAAAAGTCCTTTCATGGGAGTGCTCTTCTCTCATTATCATTTGGTACTCTAGATAACAAAATATACACAACAGGAAGTGATCTCATCACTTAATAGACCTAATAATTCAGAAGTAAAATATATTATTGAAAAATGTGAAATTGCACATGTCAGAAGAAGAAAGAGGAAATGTAACTAAAATCTTAAAACAACAATTATGGTATTCATATAGAGGGACTGTGATTTTCAAAGGGAGAATATACTAAATTAATGTAAATGGTGTATGTCTGCTTATGACATATAAATAAGGATTTGGTGCACAAAAGCAAAGTCATAGTAACCTATACATAACCAAGCAGCAAAGATTCATTGCCTGGCAAAGTTGACTCATACAAATGCAAAGCAAATTCTGTTGTCCCAGACACGGGCACAATATGTCTTCCATATTCTGTCATTTCATCTATTTGTCTTTGAACAGAGTTGTCGCTGAGCGGAATTGCTTTAATTACTTAGTCTGGTTACTTATGCAAAGCCGTAGTCAGAACTGCCCTCACTGCTGGCAGAATCAGTTCTTCTCCAATTGTATGGGGCTTTCCAGATCTAGCGATGAGCAGTGAAATATTGTATGAAACACACTGTTTCGTTGTGAAGTGCCAGAAAACATGTTTTGAAATGCTTTCCTTATTCTGAAAGTTTTTATGAAGTGACTGAAATAAGCCAATTTCTTGTCTGCTTTATCAGAGTGTATTCTCTTTAAATGTTCAAGGAGCCTGGACCGTTTCATTGCCTCATTTGAAAGATACTTTTCACACACTGGACTTTGGTTGTTATTGGTTGCTTGGTGTTGGTATAAATCTATATTTCAGATTCTCCAGACTATACTGTATATACTTTGATAGACAGTATAGACCATTTCGTATTCTTCTATCATTTCCCTTATGGATTAATGACCATGGGTATTCGCCTATTGTTTAAGTCCAATCTTAACCGCTGTGATCAATAAAGAGGAAAGTGATTATTTTTAGCAAAGCCTGACTCTGCCTGAAGGTATATAAAGTTGGGCAGCGATATCTCAGTTGGGAGATGGATTAGAGAAAAGTGGTCAAGACCACTTGAAAGGGCAGATTCTAAACTTTACCATACCCTAATTCACAGGATTGGAAACCCTGCATGTTTAGAGTGTGTGAATCGTACTAGTTAACACTGCACTACAGTAGTGAATGGCAATAATGTGCAAGCCAGGACTGGTAACAGCACGATTTCTTCAGTCCAGATTTCTCATGGTATGCCAGACACAGAAGTGTCACAGTGCTTCTCAACAACTATAATGCGCTTCCAGCAAAGTTAAAAAAACAGTCCGTCAGCAAGACATGAGGCAATTATGTGATTATTGTAATAAATTCTGAGGCGCTGAGGACCAAATGCTTACAAGAAGTAGTTCATTTCTTAAATTAAGCCTGTAATCCCTCAGTTGCCCCCCACCCTTGCTACCAAGCGCCCTACACTATCGCCCTCTTTATCTTTATCACCCCTTTAGGCACTCCCACTGCCCCCAGGAGCCACTGAGTTAGAACTTGTATATAATTTTGGGTACATTATTTTTGGAAATGTGAATGTAACAGAGGGGAAAACTGAGTCACTAAAATGATACCCAGAAATTAATGTTACTTATCATCAAGAAAGGCTGGGAAATGGGCTCTTTCATTTTATTAAAAGGAAGAGGTGTCAGAATATATATTTTAGGTTTTGTTCCTTAATTACCTACTTTTTCTTCTTTTTCATGCATAGGGCTGCAAGGACATGGTTAGATACACAATCCACTATGTTTTCAAATTTCCTTTTCCCCAGGTAGAAGAATTTATTAATATTTGATACAACATGTATACATAATCCAATAGTTTTTCAGTCTTCAAGGCAGTAACATTGCATTTATTTTAGCCAAATGTTTGAACTTCCATTCAAAATCATTTCTGTGCATTTATGGATAGAGCAATATAATATATTGTGATGGGACAGGAAAATATGCAACACTCTAATGTTTATTTTCACCCAATACTTTTTCACACTTGAAAAGAAAAATACTTCCACTGATTTTCAAAAATAAGGGGGATGAAGTAATTAGGTTCATTAATCAGTTCAGTTTTATGTTGATTATAATTAGAATATATATTTTCATAAGGTGAAAAATTGCTGAAATTTAATGCAGCAGAGAAGGCAGAAAATAAAACACGATGCAATTCACCTATTCTGGAAGTACTCTGCATATATTTTGTTCCAATGAGACACTATATATTAGAGGTCTCCAAACAGACTGATTTGTTTGTTGTTCAGATTCTGGGAAAACCAACAGTTAATATGTCAGTTGTATACAAGATTCAAACTGTGTTGAAATCCAGTTTATCAGCCAGATATTAAAATTGCCCATCTTTGCTCTTATTGACTTTAATGTACCTTCCACCAGGGACACTCCCATGCTGTGTTACTCCAAGCCAAGGGACCACGTGGCTCTGCACACTGCTCCAGAGAGCTAATAATAGTACTACACTGCAGTAAGCACTGTAGTTGGAGCATCATGAACAACTAATGAGATCCTAAGGAACCATGTTGCAGGATGGATGCTACTTTATATTATAAAGCTATTCTTCCTTCACAGTGGAGCATGGTCATATGATTAGAAGAACCAAACCAGGTTTACGGCAAGGAAACAAGTGATTCAGGAAAGCACTAGTCAAATTACTCAAGCATGGGGTTATTTTACTTTCTGTTTATAATGGAAGATGGGGAAGGCGTTAAACAAAACTGAATACAAAACAGATCACCAAGTGTAAAGTGGTCACAATGCAAACTTCAGATCAAATTACAGGTTCAAGTTCCTGGGTGCCAAGATCTCTGAGGATCCAGCCTGGTCCCAACGTATCGCAGCAGCTATAAGGAAGGCAAGACGGTGGCTGCATTTCATTAGGAATTTGAGGAGATTAGGTTTGTCACCCTCGACACTTGCAAACTTCTACAGATATACCGTGGACAGCACTCTGAGAGGCTGCATCACTGCCTGGTATGGGGGTCTACAACACAGGATGGAAAAGAGCTACAGTAAGTTGTAAAATGTGTCAGCTCCATCTTGGGTACTAGCCTCCATAATACCCAAGACATTTTTAAGGAGCGGTGTCTCAGAAAGGTGGCATCTATCATTAAGGACCCCCATCACCTAAGACATGCCCTCTTTTCATTATTAATATCAGGAAGGAGGTACAGTGCCTGAAGGCACACACTCAATGATTTAGGAACAGCTTCTTCCTCTTTGCCATCTGATTCCTAAATGGACATTGAACACATGGACACTACCTCACTTTCACTATTTCTGTTTTTGCACTACTTTAACTTAACAGTTTAATATACATATATACTTATTGTAATTGATTTACTTTTGTCCCCCTATATTATCATGCATTGCACTGTCTGCTGCTAAGTTAACAAATTTCACGATATATGCTGTTGATATTAAACCTGATTCTGATTCTGACATCTATTTTACACAGCCAAGCAGCAATACAAAATTCATGCTTCTGACTTTTTTTTAATGATTTCAGGGTTAAGTCAATGCTATCCTGTGGTGGGGAGGGGGTTGGGGGAGGTGGGGGAGTTGCTAGATGGAAAAGAAGCTCCACAAGGTGATCAGCTAGCATCACTCGAAACTCACGACAACTGAAGGTGCACCTACATCTCTTAAAATGGGAGGTATTCTTTGATTCAGCTGTTGATAGAAAAGGTAGGGGGACATCATTCCACAGATCTTGGGACCTTGCTGCAGGTTGTATGAGAGTGCAAATCTACTTCTTCAGATATGTGGAAAGCTCTACCATTGACATCATGGAAACTTTCCACACAGATAGATCTGTATAGAGGTAGGGGATCACTAGATTTTAAGAATATTAATGCAAAAGTTCAATGACCCCCCCCCCATCCTGGTTATAGTCAGTGAATACATCCAAATCCTATCTTGCCACAGCTGTACCACCAGCTTCTCACCCTCTTCAGTGCAATGCACACAATTAATAATAGTTCTTATCCATCAAGACTCCTCCACGTAATTACTATTAGTCCAAGTCTCACATCCACATCTCAGCTTCCATACAAAAAACAGAGTCCAGTGGGTTCAGGAACACACAGTGCTGAGTACTATAGAACAGCCACTACAAATTCTATGGGCAGTGACAGTGCTAAGGTCATTGGAGCTGAATATTTTTAAACCCATTTTTCCTTCTCATTTTGCAATCTCTTCCGTTTAAAAGCCACAGAGTGTGCATTTAAGGACCTCACACTATTCTTATGACGTGCTCCACCTAATCTACACTCTCACAATAACTCTAAACTCTGCTGCTTCATAGGCACACGCCATCAAGCCTAATCGAACAGCAGGAAGAGAACAAGAGTGCTGAACTATTAATCTTCCTGGTCCCATTGATAGGCCCTGCATGCTCCCTCCACCCATGTACCTATCCGTATTTCTCTTAAATGTATGCTGACTGTTTTCTGTAAGCCAACTAAACTTGCCCTCATTCCAATATGTCACCTTTTGTATTCCATAATAACATTATCAAGTGTTTTTTGAAGCCTTAGTACATCAACTGGTTTCTCTTTATCCACATCAAGTTACTTTGTTTAAGTAGCAATATCCAAAGTGCGGAAGTGTGAAGGCTTTGCAAGGTCACTGCAGTCTGGATCACTGCAATGCTCATACACAGATCACTGTATACACCAAGGAATCTAACTGGCACTGAGTTTAAGATGCTGAGCAACAACCACAGGAGAACCACAATACTGTGGTAGAACTACTGACTAAGATGGAGGCTGGCATTATGAAAATACAATGAGTTCAGAAAACACATTGTAAATTATGTAAATGATTTTAGCCATATATCATATTTATTTCAACATTATCCTGAATGAGAGGCATTTTATGTTCAAGCATATGCAAATTTAAATTATGTAAATAAAAACTTCATTTTATGCTGATCAAGGTACTTTTGTTTGAAGGATTCTGCAGAATAATGAAAAGGTCAATAGAAGTGGATAATGCAAATTCATTTTTGCTTTATTGTCGTCCAGGTTCAGCTCTTAAAGTGGCAAGAGCTGGCAAATCAATAATATGGGAACCAAGTCATTTGTTTTCACCATTAAGCCAAGATAATCAAGGATACAACCCACCCAGCCAACACACTTCTCGTCCCTCTTCCCTCCGGGAGAAGGCTCAGGAGCTTGAAGACTCGTACGGCCAGATTTGGGAACAGTTTCTTTCCAACTGTGATAAGACTGCTGAACAGATCCTGACCCGGATCTGGGCCGTACCCTCCAAATATCCGGACCTGCCTCTCAGTTTTTTTGTACCACCTTACTTTCCCTTTTCTATTTTCTATTTATGATTTATAGTTTAAATTTTTAATATTTACTATCAATTTGTACTCCAGGGAGCACGAAGTGCAGAATCAAATATCGCTGTGAGGATTGTACGCTCTAGTATCAATTGTTTGGCGACAATATAGTAAGAAAGTAAAGGATCAAATCCTTATCTCACCTTTAGAAATCAGTATTACTTATCATTATATTATTTCAAGTTAAAGTTTATTGCCATTCAATCATACACATATATATCGCCAAATGAGACAATGTTCCTCCAGACCAAAGCACACAACACAGTACATATAATTCACACACGTAACACTAAGTAATATTACCATAACATAAATTAACAAATAATAAGAGGTGCATATGTGATACAAGCTAAAAAGTAAACAAAATAATGCTACTGGTGCTTCATATGTGATGAGACCTGGGTGGTGGCAGGGAAGTTCAGTTGTCTTATGGCCTGGGGGAAGAAACAGTTTACCATCCTAAATATTTTTATCCTAATAGTACGGTACCTCCTGCCTGATGGTAGGGGATGAAAGAGATTGTTGGATCGATAGAAGGGATTGTTGACAATGCTAAGGGGACAGTATAAGTGGCTCTCCTGATAAATATCTTTAATGGTGGAAGAGAGACCCCAGTGATTTTCTCAGCAGTCCTCATAATCCTTTGTCAGAACTTGCAGTCAGATGCCCTGCAATTGCCATAACAAGTAGTGAGTGAGGCAGTTGGTCGGGACACTCTCAATGGTGCTCCTGTAAAAATTAGTTAAAATGGGTGGGGGAAGGAGTGAGCTTTATTCAATTCAGTCTCCTCATGTGGAGATGCTGCTGTGCTTTCTTAACCAAAGAGGTGGTGTTAAAGGACCAGGTGAGATTGTCCGTTATGTCACGCCCAGAAATGGTGCTCCTAACTCTCTCTACGGAGGAGCTGAGTATGTACAATGAGGAGTGGTTGGTGTGCAGCTTCCAAAAGTCATGAAGATGCAGAAGATTAAATGCAGTTGCTAGAAATACAAGCTTTTATATACCTGCCTGACCTTTTATGTCTGCCCCAGAAGAAAATGCGGTGGATTCAAAATATCATTTCTAGTAACCTGAGCAGTAATAATTCAATGTACAAAATATTGAAACAGCCTCGGGCATTTTTAGCACAGAATCAAGTGTTACTTTGAGCTTAACCTTGGCAGTCCAGCGATAGAAATATTAAGGCAACAGACTCAATAGTATGTGTTTCACCAAATTGCCAATGCAATTCACTCTTCCCAACAATCTAAGCATAGTCGCTACAGTTTCCACTTCTGTAGGATGCACAGCAGCAACTCTCCAAGACTCCTTAGTACCTACCAGAACCACAATCTCTTTCAGATAAAATCACAAGGGCAGGAAAAGCATAGGAACACCTATATCTGTCAGTTACCTTTCATTTCACATATTATCTGAACTTGGAAATATAGTACTGTTCCTTCACCACTGCTGGTTCAGGATTCCAAAAACTCCCTGCAACATCACTAAGGACTACAGTGGTTCAAGAAGACGACTTATTACATCCTTCTCACGGAAAACTAAATGTTGGCTCAGCTTGACAAGCCCACGTCCCTTGGATTAATAGAAAAAATCCTCATCTCCATTTATGAAATCATGGATCCCACAGCCACTTATAGGTTATGTGAGCAAGACTAATTGCAAGTACGGCATTTATTAATCAAAACCAACACATTATGTGCACCACATGGTATAACTTTTAAATACATCAGTCACAGGCAGCCGTAACAATATGTTTTACTTCAGTCTCTATCCTACTCACTTGACTCACTCAGAGTAGCAAAGTACCATGTACTGAGGCCAGACAATGCCAAGTTAGTGATACTGCTTTTTAGGAAGTACCAAGCTATCAATCATGTTTAAGGGGGAAAAAAACAAGGTTCAAGAAAGAGCAGAAGTGATGGCAGGCAAAGGACATGGCAAATATATTAGTGAGCTGGAAAAGTATTAGAGATCACAGCCATTTGCTCTGTACATAGGTATGGTAAAATTCCTGATAGTAAATGCTATTAATGAAACCCTAGGACTTCTTGAAATAAGTAATACAATGTATGCAAAAACAATACTAACACAAGTAGTCCAAACTAAATTGTATAAGATGCCAAGTTTATCACAAACTGTGGCAAGTCAGGTGGTAAAATATATTAAGATTATGTTGTTAACCATAGAACCATAGAAACTACAGCACAGAAACAGGCCCTTTGGCCCTTCTTGGCTGTGCCGAACCATTTTCTGCCTAGTCCCACTGACCTGCACATTCTTAAATGTTAAAAAAAAACCACATTTACCACCTCGTCTGGCAGCTCATTCCATACCTCCACCACTCTCTGTGTGAAGAAGCCCCCCCTAATGTTCCCTTTAAACTTTTCCCCCCTCACCCTTAACCCATGTCCTCTGGCTTTTTTTCTCCCCTTGCCTCAGTGGAAAAAGCCTGCTTGCATTCACTCTATCTATACCCATCATAATTTTATATACCTCTATCAAATCTCCCCTTATTCTTCTACGCTCCAGGGAATAAAGTCCTAACCTATTCAACCTTTCTCTGTAACTGAGTTTCTCAAGTCCCGGCAACATCCTTGTAAACCTTCTCTGCACTCTTTCAACCTTATTTATATCCTTCCTGTAATTTGGTGACCAAAACTGAACACAATACTCCAGATTCGGCCTCACCAATGCCTTATACAACCTCATCATAACATTCCAGCTCTTATACTCAATACTTCGATTAATAAAGGCCAATGTACCAAAAGCTCTCTTTACGACCCTATCTACCTGTGACGACACTTTTAGGGAATTTTGTATCTGTATTCCCAGATCCCTCTGTTCCACTGCACTCCTCAGTGCCTTAGGAAAACTCTCATCTTAAACCTCTGTTGCCTTGCAGCCATACCCATCCATGGGAAGGAAGAGATCCAGAGCCAGGGCCCCTAAGGCAGTTTGATGTTGTTTACAACGTCACTCTGGCAACCTCTGCGACGACACTGGAGCCAAGCTGTATCAGCGCTTGCCCTTCCCTTGGACTACATCGGTGATGTGGAGAGGGGTAACCCCCCACATGGGCAACAGCCGGATCTTCAAATCTTCCCGCCCAGGCTTTCCCCCTGGAGAGGACAGTCCACTAGAGGCACAACCCATGATCCCCTGGGATTGACGGCTGCCTACTAATGTTGGAAACAACTTAATCCATGCCTCCAGAGATGTTCGTGAGTTACACCAACAGGTACTGGAAGAAACAGTGAGCAACATGTTGGAAATCTGAGCAACACACACAAAATACTTGAGGAACTCAGCAGGCCAGGCAGCATCTATGGAAAAAAGTACAGTTGATGTTTTGGGCTGAAACCCTTCAGCAGAACCCCACTGAAGGATTTCAGCCCGAAACGTTGACTATATTTTTTCTATACATGCTGTCTGGTCTGCTGAGTTCCTCCAGCATTTTGTGCGTGTTGGGCAATTATGTTGTCACTTTAAGAACATTGATTGAAAAGGAAATACCCAATGTCTAAACAAACAACAGAATTCCTAGTAGCTCTGACATACTGGGTCCAACATTTGAGGAAGTGTACAGAAATGGCATCATTTATAAAAATCACAAAGAGAAGGGGTCCCAGAACAGAACCCTGAGGCACACCACTGGTCACTGATCTCCATGAAGAATATGACCCGTCTGCAACCACTCTTTGCCTTCTGTGGGCAAGCCAATTCTGGATCCAGAAAGCAAGGTTCCCTTGGATCGTATGCCTCCTTACCTTCTTAATAAGCCGTGCATGGTGTACCTTATCAAATGCCTTACTGAAATCCATATACACTACATTTACTGCTCTATCTTCATCAATGTAATTAGTCACATCCTCAAAAAATTCACTCAGGCTTGTAAGGCACAACCCCTCTTTGACAAAGCCATGCTGACTATTCCTAATCATATTATGCCTCTCCAAATATTCATAAATCCTGTCTCTCAGGATTTTCTCTATCAACTTACCAACCACTGAAGTAAAACTCACTGGTCTATAATTTCCTGAGCTATCTCTACTCCCTTTCTTGAATAAGGGAACAACATCTGCAACCCTCCAATCCTCTGGAACCTCCCCCGTCCCCATTGATGATGCAAAGATCATTGCCAGAGGCTCAACAATCTCCTCCTTTGCCTCCCACAGTAGCCTGGTACATCTTGAATTAGTTTTTTTACTGTTTACTGCTCTTTACTGTAATATTTTTGATATTCGGAAACGTTTTATTTTTGGAAGTATCTTTGCATTTTTCTTACATGTGCCTAAGACTTTTGCACAGTACTGTAGATAGGTAGGAAGGTAAGTTTTTGAGGAAGATTCAACTTATCTTTATGCCTGAGCAAATTTATAATTATAACCAAACTTTTGGTGATTTCAAAGTCATCGTTATAGTTTGTAAAGAGGAAGTTAAAGCTCTAGTACTGATCCCTATGGCAAATTGCTCATTGCATCTTGCTACCAGAAAGTTATTCATTTATTCCTATGCCATTTCTTCTTATCCAGCTTCGTCTCATTTAAGCTTTGAAGAAAACTTAAATTTCCCATGTTCCCATTTAATGAAGCCTTCTACAAATTTGAGATATTATAAAAATAAAAAAATATAACCACCACTTAACAAGACTTCAGATAAAGTCCATCAGTATCCATACGCTAATATGCTACTCCTGAGGTCACCAGATTCCAGTTTCCACAATAACTTTTGACATAACACTTCTATCACATGCCTTCAGGTAATCTAATCATAACACATCCACAGGTTCTTCTATTTACAGCGTATCCTACTTCTTCAAAGAACTTTAATAAAGTTTGAGATGAAGGTGTGGTCACAGATAATGTTGCTTTGGCTGAATGATTTAAGTATCTGTCCTCCTCAACAGTGATTAGTTTGGAAATCAACTTGGTGTTTGTATGATAGACGAGTTAGCTGATTTTCTGGAGCTACAGGACAACTGTCCAGAAGACAATTTGTTAACATCTACTGAAGATGGAAGACAAGAAACTCAATGCAGCAGAAAGGCTACTGCATCAGGTCAGATGTGATGGCAATGATGACACAGAGACGGTAGATGCTCGAACCAGGAGCAACAAAGAAGCTGGAAGAGCTTGGCAAGTCAAGCAGCATCTGTGGAGGGAAATGAAGAACTGACATTTTGGGTTGAGACCTTTTATCTGGACTGGATGAAAACTCGATCTGAAACATCAACCAACTACTTCCCTCCACAGATACTACCTTACCAACTAAGTTCCTTAGCTTTTTGATTGTTGCTATTGAAGTGAATGTACCTACAATAACTTGGTTCCATATGCGAGTACATGGTTAGTCAGAGCAACAGCTTACTTGGGACAACTCTTAAAAGAACAAAGGCTAACAGAGAAGAAAAGACAGGAATCCTTCACTTATTTGGGACACCATGCTGCTTAATTGATACAGGAGATTGTTGCCACTCTTCAGCCTGTCTGATGATCGCACTTGTTACATTAACGGCCAGAAGATCCATTTTATTGAAGTGGAAAGAGACCAATCCCCCTACTACATTTCAATGGTTTTCCCAAACCATATCATGTTTAAATTTAGAAAAAAATCAGAAGTGTCATTTTTGATCCTTCGGTTAAATTTGAAGAAACTTAGAAGCCATTTATTCAACATTTTCATATGATGTAGTTTGACCTTTTCCAAATCCTTTTTATTAACTTAGAATATATGAATAGTGGAGCGGAGCTGACAACATTAATGAATGTACTCGATCTAATATATTGGTTCAGCCCTGTTTTGTTCTGTTTGGTTTTTTTTGGAGTTTAGTAATTTAGCTTTTTGTTTAGTTTTTTTGTTTTTTGGGTTTTTCTTTCTGATATCCTTTCCTTTTAATTTCTTTTCTCTTCATGATTAATTATATTAAGAGTTTGGAAGTCTATTACACTTGTACTATTTGTGGTTTCTCTTGTATATGTTTATTACCAATAATGTAATTCCAATCTCTTTATATCACTATTGTTATTATATTTATGAACTTGAAAACTAATAAAAAGATTAAAGAAGGAGATTGTTGCCAAACCGTTTCTAACTAGTGTCAATCGCATGCGCTTGTGTGGCTGTTAGACACTACACCATGTTTAGAGTGAAAAGTTTTTAAAATCGGATCAGTTGTGTGTGTTTGTATTCAAAAAGCAGTGATTTTTGTCACTGATAGTTGGTGACAAATAAGTAGTGATACAATTTGGTACTGTTCAAGCATTCAGACTTAGAGATGCCAGAAATAGCTGGGAGAGAAAATAAAACGATTTCACTACTTCAATATGTTAGGAACTATGAAGAATTTGAGGCTTCAACAGTCACCTTGAATGTTACAATGAAAATAAAGATTTGGAGGATACAATCGAAAGCGTTTTATGGAGGCAGTCCATTATCTGCATTGGGTTTCTGCACTGATTTTGTTCATTTATAGTCACAGCATACACTGTTGATAACTATTAGGAACTAATTCACAGTTTATAGTACTGTGGTATTGGTAGTGTTCTAATTTGTTCTGTATTTCATTTAACTACACAAATCACTCAACTGACTGGTAGATTCTCTCTATTTTTAATACCTTTTGAACTATTTTTATGAAACTGGCTAATTGGGGCAGCTGCTTAACTGGGCCAAAATATACTTGTCCCAATGTGTCCCAATTATCCAGAATCCACTGTATTTGTTAGAAGGCCTGGACGAGGCTCCTATTAAGCTGGACACTTTGAGAGAGGAGAATGTTTCAAAGTGGAGGCAATTTTAAGAGCTATGCACAATTTAACTTGAATTGAATGTACTAACATTAGTACAGCATCCTGCAGTGAAAGTGTTGAAAGAGAGGCTAACAACTGTGATAATCAAATTGTATACATGGTAAACGATCTAGGGGAAAGTCAGAGACAATGACTTCTCAAACTTTCAGATAATTAGCAGAGAAAAGAAACTGGCCAATGTCCATAGAGAGTTGTGGGGGGAATTGCAATGTGCAACAATGCTTCTCGACTTCATGAATACTCTAATAAAGATTAAGTGAAATTTGAAAGAGAGTGAAGATTAAAGACTAGCTTTATTTGTCGCATGTTACATCAAAACATACAGTGAAATGCGTCATTTGCATCAAATCATGTCAGCAAATATCGTGCTGGGTAGCCCACAAATGTTGTCACACTGCTAGCATCAACATAGCATGCCCACAACTCATAAACCTTAATGGTTTAACCAAATGTCTTTGGAATATGGAAGGAAACTAGAGCACCTGGAGGATGCAGTCTCAAGGAAAATGTACAAACTTCTTACAGACTGCAGCGGGAATCAAACCCCAATTGGTGACCGCTGGCACAGTAAAGCCACACGCTAACCTTAATGCTGCTCTGCCGCCACCATCTGGGAACATTCCAGAAAAAAAATACTGCAGTCGTCAAGAGCGTTGGTCGCAGGGTTAAGAGTAAAAGGTATCGTTATTCAGAAATACTTGTGATATAACATAACCGTGGTTGAGTACAATTAAAGTAACTCTTTAGTACAAGGTATAAGATTTGTCATAGGTGATGCCTTTTGGAGAAGTCATTCAGTTGTCAATATTAAAGCATATAATGAGTTGTGTTTATATTACAGTGTTATAGTTGACAGGATGAGAAAAGGAGTGCTGTATGTTTATGTGTCAGTGCACACACTCGTTATTTGCATAATTCTGTATCATATGCAAGGCTACAATTATACAAGACCTTAGTTAGACCCCACTTGGAGTACTTTGCTCATTTCTGGTCACCTCATTACAGGAAGGATGTAGATACTATAGAGTGCAGAGGAGATTTACAAGGATGTTGTCTGGATCAGAAAGCATGCCTTATGAGAATAGGCTGAGTGAACTTGGTGTTTTCTTCTTGGAGTGACAGAGGATGAGAGGTGACCTGATAGAGGTGTATAAGATGATGAGAGGCATTGATTGTGTGGATAGCCAGAGGCTTTTTCCCCGGGGCTGAAATGGCTAACATGAGGAGGCATAGATTTAAGGTGCTTTGAAGTAGGTACAAGAGGGATGTCAGGGGCAAGTTTTCCCACATAAAGAGTGGTGAGTGCGTGGAATGCACTGCCGGTGACAGTGGTTGAGGTGGATACAATAGGGTCTTTTAAGAAACTCTTCGATAGGTACAGAGCGTAGAAAAACTAGAGGGCTATGCGGTAGGGGAATTCTAAGCAGTTTCTAGAGTAGGTTACATGATCGGCACAATATTATGGGCCGAATGGCCTGTAATGTGCTGTATATTTCTATGTTTCTATGTTAAGATTAACTAATACTAATTTCACAAGTGCTGTTACATTTTTATGCCTTAAGTAATTACAGAAAAGTATTGCAGTACCTATTGTGTGCATTCTTCAGAACTATGGGTACCATGTGGTGTGACTCGTTGCATAAACCACTTCTGATAGTTGGGTATTATAACTATTAATCAAGGGAGATTTGGCTAAAAACTTTATCTTGTAGCTTTACCAGACAGTAATGTAGAAAAAAACCTACAGACACCATATTTCTTTTGACAAAAAGCAGCCTTCCCAAATCTATCACCGAGAGTATAAAAGTGAAATAGTAACTTAGCCATATTCTATTAAATCAGAAGAGAGGTTCCAAAACACAGGATTAACTGAAAACAGCACTAATAAAGGCCAATTGGGAAATATTAACATTTCCTCTCCATGGTACCATACAAGAACTATAAAAGATTGGAGAAGGAATGCAGTGATTAAAGTGTGCCTGCTATTCCCTGAACTCTAAGGACTTCTTTTTCATTATTCTGCCTTAAGATACTCTGACACTGTTTCAAGAGGCTGCTTGTGTTTATTGATATGTATAGGCTAAGTATTCTGCAATGCTGCACCACTTAATGTGCAGATATCCGGTACTCAACAGGTGTAAAAGAGCTAAAATGATTTATCAAAGCTATTACAGAATGGAACCAGGAAAGATAAACTGAAGAAATATGTTGTCAAGTGGAACAGTAAACAAAACAGTACATTTAAAGAAGAATTGAGGAACTACAGGAGAAACATGATTTACTTAAAATATAAACAGACTGACTATGAAGGAGATACCAAGAACTAATGAAAATAGAAACATAGGAGAATACGTTATTCAATCATTCAAATCTACTAAGCCATTCAGTGAGTTTTTAAGCCAGACTGCTGTCATAGACCTCACCAACACATTAGGCATGTGTTAGTCTCATGAGACCATGAATTTGCACCTTGGAAGGTTTCCAGTGTGCAGGCCTGGGCAAGGTTGTATGGAAGACTGGCTATTGCCCATGCTGCAAGTCTCCCCTCTCCACGCTACCGATGTTGTCCAAGGGAAGGGCATTAGGACCCATACAGCTTGGCACCGGTGTCGTCGCAGAGCAATGCGCGGTTAAGTGCCTTGCTCAAGTACACCAACACATAAAACATCAAATACAAAATTACCAGTAGGCTTAACATCAAAAGACCTCCAAACTTTTACCATTCTGCATTTAGAAGCGCTCCACAGCATCATTCTTAAAAGATCCTACTCGAATTTTGACAATGCTCTTCAGTCCTAGATTCCCCAATCTAAATAAGTTTACCATATCAGTTCCTGTTAATGCAGGGTGAGCATTCGTCATCTGAAATGATTCGGCCCGAAGTGTTTTAGATTTTGGATTTTTTCAGATTTTGGAATATTTATATTTAAATAATGAGATACCTTGGTGATGGGACCCAAGTCTAAAGACAAAACCCATTTACATTACAGTACAGCTGGTGTGAAGCTCACAGAATGAACATTCCACAATAACAACAGAGGGTGATTTGATGGTGCTGGGCACTCCACAGACTGTCAGATTTGAATGACCACCCCCCCCCCCACCCCAACCATGTCTATTACCGGGTTCCAGTGCTGTAAATGGCTTCACATCCACCACCAATTCCACCCATTTCACAGCAACTACAGTGGGGGGGAGGATAGTTTTATATAGTACTTTACAAAATTTTGTGCACAAAACAATTACCTTCAATTTTCTTTGCTTGATTCATGATCAGCATACCATTAAGTTCACTGCAATACTGACGAATCCACTCCTTCAATATATGCTCGCAATTTTCATTTTTCACTTTATGCAATGTTTTACTATTTTACGTTCATTACATATATGAAGGTACTTCTCAGAACTGTCTGTGGTTTAGAGATCTGCACATTGCTTGGGAACCTTCCCAGTGCCTTGCGTAATTTTTCCATTTGCAATGCCATGTCAGTGCTCAAAAACATTTTGGAATTTGGAGGTTTCAGATTTTGGAATTGCAGATAATGGGTACTGAACCTGTACTATGGCAAACTTTGAAAAGTAATCAGACAGTTCAATCAGGTTTCAATAACACAATCTTAGGTCACAAGTTATGTTACAATCTTCATTTATAATATAATCCAAGAATCACTCTGATAAATTTCTGCTGTATTCATTCCAAGACCAAGATGTCCTTCATAAATTTACTATCCACATCTGCTCAGTGTTTAAATTTGTACAAAAAGCATGTACTGCTATCAAGCTTCTAGGTTCCTGAAGCAAGCAATCTACAACCAACCCCGTATCAAATATTTAATTAAGTTCACTTACAAATGACTTCTGCTGACAAAAGTCAGATTCACACCCACCAGTAGGTATACGATTGTTTCAATAGCATTAAAGTGCTTTGAAGTCCTGAATGAACTGTCGATGTGAAGGGAGGCAAATGTTTAACTTTACACAGTATCCTTTCCAACAGAAGATAATTCAGATGAAAGCTTCTAACAGCTTCATTTCTTGTTTCATCTGCAGAAATTTAGGATGCATTATACATTGTTTAATCAATAAAAAGTGAAGATTGTCAGTCGGTATGGGTACCATAATGGTTTTGCTGCACAGTGACACTTCAGAAAAGGACCATAGTTTGTAACTAAACCCAACGTTACTTTGAGATTAGAGGATTATCAGCTATATTCCCCTGAACAACACAGCAGAACAACATCTCCTTGGGAAACACTGCATTGGAGTAGACAGAAGGGCTTAAATAACATCATAGACCAGGAGAACGGACAGTTTGTTCAGTTCTAACGGAGAGTTAAAGGCAACTACTAGTTTGGTGATTAATGGACTGAGAAGTTTCCTGAGAATGTAAAGTAAGTACAGGCAAAGAGAATGAGCTGAAGGAGCGAATCTCCAGGATTTTTCTTGATTACAGCATTCTGAATCAGGGCAGGGTGGGGGGGGGGATGGTTTGTGGAAAGAAAATTTTAAAAATTACTACTAAACCAAGGAACAGCACAAGAATCTGGTAATACAGTGAAAACGTATTCTAAAGGGAGGAAAACCATGAGACAACCGTGGCTGATAAGTAAGTCAAGGATAGCATACAAGCAAAAGAGAGGGCACATAACATGGCAAAATAGTGCTAAGTTAGAGGATTTGGAAACTTTTAAAAATGAACAGAGGACAACTAAAAGAGACATAAAGAGAGAAAAGATGAAATAGGAAGCTAGACCAGCCACTAATAAAAAAAAGGGATACTAGAAGTTTTTTCAGATATACAAAGAGTGAAAGAGAGGTAAGAGTGGATATCAGACTGCTGGAAAGGTAGTAATGGGGAACAAAGAAATGGCAGAAAATCTTTTAATTATTTTGTATAGTCTTCACAATAAAACACACCGGCAGAATGCCAGAAATTCAAGAGTGCCAAGGGTAGAGGTGAGTGTGATTGCCATTACTAAGGAGAAGGTGCTTAGGAAGCTGAATGGTCTGAAGGTAGATCAATCACCTAGTCCAGATGGACTACACCCCAGGGTTCTGAAAGAGGTAGCTGAAAATATTGTGGAGGCATTGGTAATAATCTTTCAAGGTGGCTGCCACCATCAAGTAGAAAAATATAAGAGCCTTAGGACTCACACCACCAAGTTCAAGAACAGTTACTACCTATCAACCATCAGGCTCTTGAACAAAAGGGGATAACTACATTTCATTTCTGGTATTCCCACAACCAATGATCTCACTTAAGGCCTCTATCGTTTTATTCCATGCTCTTGTTATTTATTTATATTTGCATTGGCACAGTTGGTTGCTCATTGGTCCTGTTTACAGTTACTGTTCTATTGAGTCTGCCTGCAGGAAAAGAATCTCAGGCTTGTATGTGATGACATCGATGTACTCATAATAATAAGTTTTATTTTGAACTTTTAGAATCACTAGGTTCTGCAGGACTGGAAGTCTGCAAATAGTCTCCATTCTATGAAGTGTTGGGGGCAGAAAAAAGAAAATTATAGGCCATTTAGCCTGACTTCAGTAGCTGGGTCGATGTTGGAGTCCATTATTAAGGATGAAGTTCTGGGGTACTTGGAGGCACATGATAAAGTAGGCCAAAGTCAGCATGGTTTCCTTAAGGAGAAGTCTTACCTGATAAATCTGATGTGATTTTTTGAGGAAATAACAGGCAAGACAGACAAAGTGACAGTGGAGGTTGTATACTTGGATTTTCAAAAGGCTTTTGACAAGGTGCCACACAGAACTGCCTAATAAGGTAAGAGCCAAAGGTATTACAAGAAAGGTACTAACACGGATAGAAGATAGGCTCACTTGCAGGAGCAAAGAGTCAGAATAAATGGGGCCTATTCTGATGGACTGCTGGTGACTAGTGTTGTTCTGCAGGGGTTGGTACTGGGACCACTTCTTTTCTCGTTGTATGTCGATGATTTAGATAACAGAATTGATGGCTTTGTGGCTAAGTTTGCAGATGATACTAAGATAGGTGGAGGGGCAGATAATGTTGAGGATGCCGAGAGTCTGCAGAGGGACTTAGATGGACTGGGAGAATGGGCAAAGAAACAGCAGATGGAATATAGTGTAGGAAAGTGTATGGTCATGCACTTTTGTAGGAGGAATAAAGGTGTAGACAATTCTAAACAAGGAGAAAATTCAAAACTCAGAGTCCTTGTGCAGGATTCGCCAGATGTTAACTTGCAGGTAAGGTAGGCAAATGTAATGGTAGCATTTATTTCAAGAGGACTGGAATAAAACAGTAAGGATGTGACTCTGAGGCTTTATGAGGCATTGGTCAGACAACACTTGTGGTATTGTGAGCAGTTTTGGGCCCCTTATCTAAGGAAAGATGCACTGGCATTGGAGGTGGTCCAGAGGAAGTTTACGAGAATTATTCTGGGAATGAAAGGGTTAACACACAAGAAGCATTTTATGGCTCTGGGCCTGTACTCACTGGGGTATAGAAAGATGAGGGAGGATCTGATTGAAACCTATCAAATACTGAAGGCCGAGATAGGATTTTTCCTATAGCGGGTGAGATTAGGACCAGAGGGCACAGCCTTAGCGTAGAGGAATAAGATTGAGTGTAGTATCTGGTCATTTAGAACAAAAATGAGGAAGAATTTCTTTAGCTAGAGAGTAGTGAATCTGAGTAACTTATTGCCTCTGACAGCTGTAGAGGCCAAATCATTGAGTATATTTAAGGTGGAGTTTCATAGACTCATGATTAGTCAGGGTGTCAAAGGTTATGGGGAGATGGGGATGACAGAAATAATAATTCAGCTATGATGGAATGGCATAGCAGTCTCAATGGGCCAAATGGTCTATTCTGCTCCCATGTCTTATGGCCTTATAACAGCATTTGCACGGAAAGTGCTCTGCAGAGAATTCAAAGAACACTTAGTACCACAAGTCCAAGGCTGAAAATATCCTTGTTATGTCTGACCTCCTTTGCTTTGCCTTAGCAATTAGACTTTGCCCTTTACCAGAGGTCAGTAGTGTAGCTAATATAACTGTGAATTCAGCACAGCTGTATTGAAACTGAGGGAACAGCAGAAGACGGAATATCTAAATAAAATATTTGCATAGCCTCTCAATAAATTGAGGCTTGTAATTATAAATATTTTTTGAAAAGGTATGCTAAATCTTAATATACTAAACAACTTCAGCTCAATATTCATATTTTAATTTTGGTCTGCAGTTTCAAGAATTAATAATGTTTCCCCCATGTCTCCTAAGTTCATCTTTATTTGCCTTTCCAATTCATTGTCTCCACGTGAATGTCTTGGAAGCATTCCAACTGTTACTTATTGGATGCAGCTGTAGTCTTCAACAAGGATGTACCAGCCCAGTTGTTCAAGGAAATATACAGTACAGGGATTTGTCTTGTTTGAAGGGTTCCTTACTTTCAATTTCCAATGTAGAACTCTTTAGAATTGCTATGGGAAAATACAACTGTAATAAAAGGATGCACTGTTCTTTCACATAAACACACTAAAATCTAGACCAACATGTTTTAAGATAAGTTTACACAAATCGGACCAGTATCTACTGCATATCAGGATCATACTCTACTTTTCATATCCTAAGATACTTCATAACCAAGAAATTTTACCAAGATAGACAACATTATGGCAGTTTTGACATGGCATTGACTTATGACCAAAACAGAAGTTTTTCCACAGAAATTCTCCCCATTCTTTCCTGCTCACCAGGGCTGCACATTGTAGTATAATTAATATTCCAGTAATATTGTAAATATATACTGCAGGCTGATTAAGCATTCTGTTTACATAATTGATTACGGGTCATAAATAATAAGGTATATGAATGGCATGTTATTATGCCACCACGTCATTTACAAACACCTCCCTAAAGAAAAACATAAGTATTTTTCCTGTATTGTTCTTTTAACTCATTTCTGGAGCTACAAAACATAACAGTGGTGATGAGGAAGTTTTAAAATGAACCCAAGACAACTACAAACCTGTTAGAGCACAGTACATTTTCTTCGGAAGCAGAGAGAAGCATTCTAATTTTTTTTTTTATAAAGTGCAGCATGTGTTTCTTTGGGAGGGAAGAGACAGCCGCATTAAAACAAAGGCAGAAAATGGAGGAAATGAATGTGTTCATAAACAGTGAATACTGGGTGATAATCATAAATTTTTAAAAAAGCATAAATGGCTGGCTGACTTATCTAATTGCACAAAATATAACCGAATGGTGTACATTGAATGAATTGAGCAATATTTTAAAGCAAATGAAATAGCCATTGACAAGCAAGTGCCAGTGTTACTGAGTGCAATAGGTGAAAAAGCATACAGTTTGAATAGAAGTTAAACCATTCCAATCAAACCAGCCAGAATGAGCTTTGCTGATATTGTGCACATAATGCTTTAAAATTTAGAACTGAAACTGTTGATTGCAGAATGCTTCAAGTTTCATACGTGAAATCAAAAGGAAAGGGAGTTCATTTCTGCTTATGTGGCAGAACTAAAGAAATTGGCCAAGCATTGTAATTCAGTTCATTGTGATGCACTGAGAGATCAAGTATTCAGAAACAGCTCCCATCTGAAGCAAAACTCATATTGAAAACAGCACTTGAATTCACTGTTTCAACAGAAACAGCAGTGAGCAGCGCAATTGAGTTGCAGACAGGAATAAAAGTGAGCGTGAACAAAACTGCAACATCTAAACATCACACACCAGACCAATGCCGAGGTAAAGGCAAAACTTACAGAAAATGCAACAAAGTGGGATTTTGTTACATACATTAAAAGAGCATGTCAGGCAGACAAAAACATATGGACTACACAGGGAAGTGAAAAAAATTAACAAGTTGCAGTTTCAAAAACAGCACTAATCTGCATGTTGTTTATGAAAAATCTGATGAGAGAGAATACTTCAGACAGCAAACAGGGCTCATGAAAATGGAGCTAGGTGAAGCAGAGGCCAAGGCAGGACAAGCTACTGCACGGGATGTACCTTTGTCAGATATCAGAGGTAGCTGACCATAAGAAAGTCCTATCAATGGCTGGAAATGGTAGGATTGAGGAACAGCACAGAGGCACTTCTCATGGCTGCACAAGAGCAGAAGCTGAGCACAAAAGCAATCGAAACGGGTGTAACACACCAGACAAGACCCGAGGTGCAGACTGTGCAAGGAATCTACTGAAACCATCCAGCACATAGTAGCAGGATGCAAGATTCAGGCAGGGACAGCATGCATTGAATGGCACAACCAGGTTACAGGAATTGTGTACAGGAACATCTGTGCTGAGTATGGATTGGACACTCCTAAATCTAAATGGGAAACACCCGAGAAGGTAGTGGAGAACAACAGAGCTAAGATCCTGCGGGACTAACAATTACAGACTGATAAGCAGATACTGGCCAACCAACCAGACATAGTAATACTGGACAAGGCACAGAAGAAAGCAATAGTAATAGATGCGGCAATCCCAAATGACAGTAACATTAGGATGAAAGGATATGAGAAGCTGGAGAAATATCGGGGTATGAAAGAGCAGATAGAAAGGATGTGGAAGGTTAAAACCAGAGTAATCCTCGTGGTGATAGGAGCACTTGGAGCTGTGACACCTGGACTGGGAGAGCGACTCCAACAAATCCCGAGAACAACATCTGAGATCTCAGTCCAGAAGAGCGCACTACTAGGAACAGCAAGGATACTGTGCTGAGCCCTCTGGGAGAGGACCCGTGATTGAGGGAAAAGTACACATACACACCACCCCTAAGGGGTTAGAAAAACAATTATATATATAATAATCATATACAAGTATACACACACACACACACACACACACACACACACACACACACACACAGAGGGAGGAGTGTAATGTATTCAATATTTCAGTAATATTGTAAACATAATGCTCAGGCAGGACAGATTAGAGGGCTTGTCTACTGAGTCATTATGGGTGGAGCTGAGACACAGGAAAGGTATGGCCACATTAATGGGATTGTATTACAGACCACCCAATAGTCAACGAGACTTGGAAGAGCAAATCTGCAGAGAGATAGCAGGCAACTGCAGGAAACATAAAGTTGTGGTGGTAGGAGATTTTAATTTTCCATATATTGATTAGGACTCCCATACTGTTAGGGGTCTAGATGGTTTAGAGTTTGTAAAATGTGTTCAGGAAAGTTTTCTAAATCAGTATATAGAGGGACCAACTAGAGGGGATGCAATATTGGATCTCCTGTTAGGAAACGAATTAGAGCAAGTGACAGAAGTCTGTGTACGGGAGCACTTTGGTTCCAGTGATCATAACACCATTAGTTTCAATTTGATCATGGACAAGGATAGATCTGGTCCTAGGGTTGAGGTTCTGAACTGGAAGAAGGCCAAATTTGAAGAAATGAGAAAGGATCTAAAAAGCGTGGATTGGGACAGGTTGTTCTCTAGCAAAGATGTGATTGGTAGGTGGGAAGCCTTCAAAGGGGAAGTTTTGAGAGTGCAGAGTTTGTATTTTCCTGTCAGGATTAAAGGCAAATTGAATAGGAATAAGGAACCTTGGTTCTCAAGGGATATTGCAACTCTGATAAAGAAGAAGAGGGAGTTGTATGAAATGTATAGGAAACGAGGGGTAAATCAGGTGCTTGAGGAGTACAAGAAGTGCAAGAAAATACTTAAGAAAGAAATCAGGAGGGCAAAAAGACATGAGGTTGCCTTGGCAGTCAAAGTGAAGGATAATCCAACGAGCTTTTACAAGTCTATTAAGAGCAAAAGGATTGTAAGGGATAAAATTGGTCCTCTTGAAGATCAGAGTGGTCGGCTTTGTGCGGAACCAAAGGAAATGGGGGAGATCTTAAATAGGTTTTTTGCGTCTGTATTTACTAAGGAAGCTGGCATGAAATCTATGGAATTGAGGGAATCAAGTAGTGAGACCATGGAAAGTGTACAGATTGAAAAGGAGGAGGTGCTTGCTGTCTTGAGGAAAATTAAAGTGGATAAATCCCCAGGACCTGACAGAGTGTTCCCTCGGACCTTGAAGAAGACTAGTGTTGAAATTGCGGGGGCCCTGGCAGAAATATTTAAAATGTCGCTGTCTACGGGTGAAGTGCCGGAGGATTGGAGAGTGGCTCATGTTGTTCCGTTGTTTAAAAAAGGATTGAAAAGTAATCCGGGAAATTATAGGCCGGTGAGTTTAACGTCAGTAGTAGGTAAGTTATTGGAGGGAGTACTAAGAGATAGAATCTCCAAGCATTTGGATAGACAGGGGCTTATTAGGAAAGAGTCAACATGGCTTTGTGCGTGGTAGGTCATGTTTGACCAATCTGTTGGAGTTTTTCGAGGAGGTTACCAGGAAAGTGGATGAAGGGAAGGCAGTGGATATTGTCTACATAGACTTCAGTAAGGCCTTTGACAAGGTCCCGCATGGGAGGTTAGTTAGGAAAATTCAGTTGCTAGGTATACATGGAGAGGTGGTAAATTGGATTAGACATTGGCTCGATGGAAGAAGCCAGAGAGTGGTGGTAGAGAATTGCTTTTCTGAGTGGAGGCCTGTGACTAGTGGTGTGCCACAGGGATCAGTGCTGGGTCCATTGTTATTTGTCATCTATATTAATGATCTGGATGATAATGTGGTAAATTGGATCAGCAAGTTTGCTGATGATACAAAGATTGGAGGTGTAGTAGACAGTGAGGAAGGTTTTCAGAGCCTGCAGAGGAACTTGGACCAGCTGGAAAAATGGGCTGAAAAATGGCAGATGGAGATTAATACTGACAAGTGTGAGGTATTGCACGTTGGGAGGACAAACCAACGTAGAACATACAGGGTTAATGGTAAGGCACTGAGGAGTGCAGTGGAACAGAGGGATCTGGGAATACAGATACAAAATTCCCTAAAAGTGGCGTCACAGGTAGATAGGGTCGTAAAGAGAGCTTTTGGTACATTGGCCTTTATTAATCAAAGTATTGAGTATAAGAGCTGGAATGTTATGATGAGGTTGTATAAGGCATTGGTGAGGCCGAATCTGGAGTATTGTCTTCAGTTTTGGTCACCAAATTACAGGAAGGATATAAATAAGGTTGAAAGAGTGCAGAGAAGGTTTACAAGGATGTTGCCGGGACTTGAGAAACTCAGTTACAGAGAAAGGTTGAATAGGTTAGGACTTTATTCCCTGGAGCGTAGAAGAATGAGGGGAGATTTGATAGAGGTATATAAAATTATGATGGGTATAGATAGAGTGAATGCAAGCAGGCTTTTTCCACTGAGGCAAGGGGAGAAAAAAAACCAGAGGACATAGGTTAAGGGTGAGGGGGGAAAAGTTTAAAGGGAACATTAGAGGGGGCTTCTTCACACAGAGAGTGGTGGGAGTATGGAATGAGCTGCCAGACGAGGTGGTAAAGGTGGGTTCTTTTTTAACATTTAAGAATAAATTGGACAGATACATGGATGGGAGGTGTGTGGAGGGATATGGTCCGTGTGCAGGTCAGTGGGACTAGGCAGAAAATGGTTCGGCACAGCCAAGAAGGGCCAAAGGGCCTGTTTCTGTGCTGTAGTTTCTATGGTTCTATGGTTCTCTGTTGTTTCAGAATTCAGTATGGGCTGTATGTAAGAAGTACGTGAATGGCACATGTTACTTTGCCATCATGTCAGTTGTGAGAGCCTCACTAAAGGAAAACTAAGCACACTCGCATCCCAGCTCCTGTGATTTTTCTGCATGAGTTTCCAGAGTTACAAAACATAACACACATTTCCCCCTGTCTGATCCTAATTATCAATAAATTGCAGAAAAATAAACAATTAGTACTATAAACTCTAACAATAGCTAAGAATTTGGTCTTCTGCGAATGCAATTGGAAGTCTTATGCAAATTTCAAATCATCAACCCAAAATCAAGTCAGAGAAGGGATCCAATCTAATGGCATGAACACCACTTTCTTAACTTCTGGTAATTTCTCCCCTCTCCCTCTTCTCTCTTTTGCTATTCCCCCCATTCTGATTCCCATCTCACCCCTTCTCTTCTCCTCACCTGCCCATCACCTCCCTCTGGTGCTCCTCCTCCCCATTTTTATGGTCTAACTGTTCCCTCCCATCAGATTCCTTCTTTTTCAGCCTCTCTCACCTATCACCTCCCAGCTTATTTCTTCATCATTCATCCACCTTCCCCCTCACTTGGTTTCACACATCACTTACCAGTTTATACTCCCTCCCTTCCCTCCTTCTCATTTCCAGTTCTGATGAAGGGTCTCAATCCAAAAAAAATACACCAACTGTTTATTCCCCTCCATAGATACTGAGTTCCTCCAGCATTTTATGTGCTCAAGATTTACAGTATCTATAGAATCTTTTGTGTTTCAGAGTCAGGAAATGTTTGATAATGAATCTGGTTACAGCCTGAAAATCATCTGGAATACGATCTAAATTTGAAAGGATTAAAACAAGGCAAATAACATAAATGTTTAATTACATCAGAAAGGGTTATCGTTACAAGAAATAGGCATGACCATAATAAAAGCACAGAACTGTCAATTTGCCTAATGTTAATATATTAAAGTCCTGCAAAGATTTTCAGTACAGTCTGTCTGCATACCACACTGCTAAACAATTATCTTGAAAAAATGTGCAGGAAACAGAATCAATTTCAATATTCACAAAAAGAAAATGTAAAACCTAAAATGTAAAACATCTGTTCTGCAAAATAATACAGAATTTTCACCAAGTATAATCAATTTTAATGATATAATAGACGGTGAACTGTCAAATGCAATGAGAAAAACATATCACAAACTCACAGCAATCTTCAGCATGGAGATTGTTCAGCACATCACATCCAAGTGTTATTCTTGAAAGGGCAGCTGCATTTAATCCCTGGTTCCCATTAAGTCAGTGAAGTACCTATCCAGTAACCTTTTAAAATTTACTAAAATGAAATGCATCACTTGAATCTTCGCGAATCAGAAGAACATTATAAAGTACCCTCTTCTACCTTTAGATCTTTTACTAGACGTCTTACGTTTACAAACTCCAGCTACTGACCCACACTTAAAATCCAAGATTGTTTAACGTCCTTTCCAGTACATAAATGTAAAAGGAAAACAAAATAATTGTTACTCCAGATCTGACGCAGCACAATAAGATAAAGAACACAATAATAAAAATACAATAAACATAGTTTATATACACAGATTGCTTATATATCCATAAAATGACACTAGGCACAGGAGTGTATTTACACAAGGTGACTCAGACAGGAAATGATAAAGTAGTGGTGGTGGGGGGGGGCCGGTATGGAAGGGTGAGTTAATAGGTGGAGGCGTTGATCAGCCTTGCTGCTTGGGAGAAGTAACTGTTTTTGAGGTTGGTGGTCCAGGTGTGGATACTACGTAGCCTCCCAGTTCATAATTTGCTAATTGTCCATCTTCCAGAAAAAGCAGCATATTTATAAAGTAAAAACAGAAATTACCAGAAATATTCAACAGGTCAGGTCTCATCTACGTGAAAAGAAACAGGGCTAACAATTCAGGTTGAAGACCCTTTGTCAGTACTGGGGAGGAGACAAAGTGAGCGTATTAAATTGCAGGGAGGATTGTGGGGGGGGGGGGGTGGAGCATGGAATGCCTCTAATAGCGTAATAACCAAGCAGACAATGGGGACAAGCTGTCAACAAGGTTATCTGATCGATGAATGAAAGAGAATAGTTAGAAAGTTAAGAATAAAGACATACAGTAGAATATGGGAACAGTGAAATACAGAGCAGGAAATTATTCCTACAGATACAGCCTGACTGCTAAGTATATCCAGCATTTTCTATTTTATTTTAATTTCATTTATTTTATTTTCATATTTATAAAGTCCCCTTCAATCATCACAAATCAAAGAGCATTTTACAGCCAATGGAGCACAAATCTTAGTAGATATTTTAGTAACACAAGAAACTTACCACTAATGTTGTTTAAGAGGTAAATAATGACCAGGATATCAGGGATAACTCCCCCAGTTCTTTTTGTTATAGTTGCTTGAGTTTTGTTTTAAACATCAAATTTGGGGAGCAAAGGCCACAGTGTTCAACAATCTAGCGTGCAAATTCAGCTCAATATTTCAAATCAGTGAATCACGTGCTACCTTCTGAATCACACTACCACTCCTGAAGAAAATTGTCCTAACTCTTCTTACCATTCATCATAAATGATATCTCTCATTCAAGTAAATGTCCTCTGTACCATCCCTTTGGTTTCTGTACGGAATATTTTTTTTAATTCTGCATTGCTTCATTGACAAATTACATCTAAAAATAAAAACTTTTTTTAAGGTCTTCATTTCACCTTTTTTGAAAAGTGGGGATGAACCATAATAAAACATATTACATCCACAAATACTTAAGATACAAACTTATCTGCAGCATTCCATCTAAGTACTGTACAAGATTGAATTGTTTGAAAAATGTCATAATTCAAAGACCCCAAATGAATCAAAGAATCAGAATCTATTCTCTTCATTAATACTGTCCTTTTAAAAAGCCACATCAAAAACCATCCTGCAAAGTGGTTGAAAACTTCTTAGGAATTTTGCACAAAAGCTAAAGAAGAAACTAACATAGACAAGATCAAAAAACATTAAAGTTGGCAACAATCTAGCAAAGCATCTTGCATTGCAAAGGAGACTTCCATTTGAAATTTTCATCATTATGAATGAATATTCATAAACACAATAAAATTAATTTTAGTAAATGGTCAAGTCTGGACTAACACTTCAGAATCAAGAGTTCAAATTTCAATGTAACAGCAGGGAAATTTAAAACACAAGAGATTCTGCAGATGCTGGAAATCCTGGGGTAACACACAAAATTCTGGAGGAACTCAGGTCAGGTAGCATCCACAGAATGGAGTAAACAGTTAACATTTTGGGCCGAGACCCTTCATCGGGTATATTTAATTACAATTATACAATAAAGTTGAAACTTAAAAATAGTAACAGTAACAGTTATTAGGAAAAAAATATTTTTGGAATAACTCCATCCTGATTTGCCAACAGTCTTTAAGGAAGGAAATCTGCCATCTTTTGGAGTCGGAGTCACAGATCACAGATATGGGCCCTTCATCCATGTCCAGCTACACTAATTCTGTTTGCCTGCATTCAGCCTACTCCCTTCCTTTCTATGACTAAATGCCCTTTAACTGTTTTAATTTCATCTGCCCCAACCATTTCCTCTAGCAACCAGTTCCATGTAACTATCACACTGAGTGGAAAAACTTATATATCCTCCAGTTTTAGACTCTGCCCAACCCAGGATAAAGGCTGATCATCTGCCTTATCTATGCCCCTCAATTTCATAAACCTCTGCAAGGTCACCCCTTATTCTCCTACATTCCAATGAGAAAGGGGCTTGCTTCGCCGCTGTTGCTTTGTCTCTTAGTATGTTCTGTTTTGTTGCGTTCTGTGTTATTCTTCCGAGTATGCGGAATCAGAATGTGTGTCAACACATGCAGGCTGCTCCCCGGTGTATCCTTGGGAATATTGGTTGTTAATGCACATGATGCATTGTAGTGTATGTTTTGCTGTACATATGATAAATCTGAATCAGGATCTGAGCATGCTGTCATTTAATCTGTGTATCAGGTGAAGACATAACATCCCAAAATAAATTACCTCATACCTCAAAGTCCATGTAAACCATGGTATGCCCTGCCTTCAGCAACGTCCTTATTTACCTCCCCAAAAAAAACTCCCAAAAATATCATGCCAACTTCTCCAAGTGAGTTCACACCCTTCTGAATTAACATAAATCCTGTCTCTTAGGATAGTTTCCGATCATTTATCTACTATTCAGGAGTGTTTCGTGAATTATCCCTCCTTTTCTTTTTGAATAAGAGAGAAATAGTAGACATCCCCCCTCTTTTCTAGCATCTTTCCTGTTGCAACAATGCAAAACTCACCATTAGAGTCACAGCACTCTCCAAACTTTCTTCCTCATAGCACCCCAAGATAGATTCTGTCATACACTAGAGGTTTATTCTCCTCAATATGTGCCAGTACTCTAACAGTTCCCCCTTCATGATAGAGATATTCCAAAATATCTATATAGCCCCCATATCCTGTGAAAAGTATTCATTTAGGATCTTGCTCATACTCCCTAGCTCCACATGTAGATTTCCTTTTTGGTCCCTAAACACAAAACCAATCCTTCAGCCCATGATGCTGTGCCAACCTTTTAACCCAAGTCAATCATTCCAACACTGCCCTCCCACGTAGTCCTCCATTTTTCTTTCATCTATGTGCCTATCCAAGAAACTCTTAAATGTCTTTAGTGTATCTGCTCTCCTACCATCCCTGGCAGCTCATTCCACACACCCACCACCTTATATAAAAAAACCTTCACCTGACAACACCACAATACCTTCTTCTAACCACCTTAAATTATTCTCACTCACATTAGCCATTTCTGCCCTGGGGGAAAAAAAATCTGCTGGCCAACTACTATCTATGCCTCTTATCATCTTATACTCTTCTATCAATTGACCTTTCATCCTTCTTCAATCCAAGGATTGAACCCTAGCTCACTCAACCTTTCCTTATTAGACATGCTCTCTAATCCAGGCAGCATCCTGATAAATCTCCTCTGCACCGACTTGGAAGATTCTACACCCTCCTATAACAAGACAACCTGAACTGAACCCAAAGTGCGGTCTAATTAGTTTTATAGAGCTGCAACATGACCACATGGCTCTTGAACTCAGGCCAACACATCATGTGCGTTCAACTTGCATGGCAACTTAGAAGGATCTATGGATGCGAACACCAAGATCCCGCTGTTCCTCCACACTGCTAATAATCTTGCCATAACTCTATACATTGCCTTCAAGTTTGACCTTCCAAGTTGTATCACATTACACTTCTCCAGATTGAATTCCATCTCCATTGACCTTCAGTGCTGGTATATTTTTCTTTGCATTCCATTGCAATTTTTTTCTAATCCATTAAAAAAAAACTTCTGTTTCTACATTTTTGTGTTCTCTATTTTTTAAAGGAAGTTTACATTGTTAAAACATCTGAATTTCCCAATTTAATTGAAACAGGAACCAAGTCACAAATATTATATAAAAAGCTTTAAAGTTTGTCTTCTACTGCAAGTACATATTGATACATCTGTCTTAGTTTAATAATGTTATGGTTAGTTGATGGAACTTTTGCTTTAAGTACATATTTTACAGAAGGAAAAATAAATATTTTAACTTTTGCTACTTTTTCCCTATTAAAGTTTGGAGTCTAGTTTTGAAGTTGATATAAAGTAAAATTTTTAAAGGCATTTTTGTGACTGTGACATATGATTTTTTGTGTTTTACAAAAGATTTTTCGTGTTTCATTATTGTGGAAAAAGTGGATCTATAACTAATTCATGCAAATATCAAAACTAACCCCTGTGGATAGGCGATCAGCATTTATGCTGTCTTTATATTTGTAGTGTTATGTCTTAATGTCTAAACAAAACTGAAGACACAAGAAAGTAT
The DNA here is from genome assembly GCF_963921235.1 of Mobula hypostoma. Taxonomy (NCBI): domain Eukaryota; kingdom Metazoa; phylum Chordata; class Chondrichthyes; order Myliobatiformes; family Myliobatidae; genus Mobula; species Mobula hypostoma. Next base: position 39,796,905 of record NC_086098.1, read on the forward strand.
TATTTGTATTGACTAATTTGAATTGTATAAAATTTTGCAACATAGAAACTGTTTCACATCAAGAATATTTTCAAAAAAATTGAAAATGCTGGGAATACGACTATGCTTTAGATAATCCAAAGGTTGTAGCTAGAGTTAATTATCTGTGTTGGGAAAACTTTGGGAATTGATGAAATTGCCAAGCAGATATTACTTTATTGTTGACTGTTAGCCCAATTTAGTCTTGCTGTGGTTTGGAAGTATGAATTTTCCCAATATCCATCCTCCTGACAACAGCAAGACAACGTATTGTACTTCTGAAATGAAGTCAAAACCCTGTTACAATTGCAGCGCTGATCTTGATAATATTAAATTGTAGTCCTCACTAGGTAGGGTAAAAAAAATTTAAAAGCCAAAATGTCAGGAGCCTACTGTACCTAACTTTTACAAAGAGGAGTACATTTTGTCAATCACTTCTCAACTTAAATGTCTATATTGGTCAAATCATACACATCTTTTAAACACTAGGTTAATTCTAATCCCTGATTAGATTTCTAAAAATTTCTTAAAAACTTATGAATTGACAACCTGGTACATGGATAGGAAACATTTAGAAGGTTATGGGCCAAATGTAGGCACATGTGCCTATCTTGGTGGGCATGGACCAGTTGGAGTGAGGGTCTAGTTCAGTGCTACATGATTCCAACTAACTGACTAAATTATTTTTTATCATTTTGTTAGTAGAAAGCATTTGCATCTCTTTGCAATGCAGTCAAGAGTACTATGATCACCAGCTATAAGTAGTATGTCATTAATTTGGAAGGATACAGAAGAGATTCACAAGGATGTTTAGCAGAACTCAAAGGCTCAAACGGATGGGACATTTCCCCTTGGAGTGTTACTGGCTGAAGGATCGATTATAGAGGTATATAAAATCATAATGGGAACAGATAAGATGGACGATCACACTCTTTTTCCACATGGTAGGGGAATCCAAAACTAAAGGGCATTGATACAACATGAGATCATAAACATCTAAAAAGGACCCAAGGGTCCCATTTCCACACAAGAGCTGCAAAGGAAGCTGTAGAGATGGGTATAATTACAATGTTTAATAGCCATTTGGACAGGTACACGGATAGAAAAGACCGAAAGGGTGGTGGACCGAACAAAGGCAGATTGACATCTAGGTCAGAATCAATGAGTTGAGCTGGTGAGCTTGTTTCTCTGCTACATTATACTATCACTCTATGACATTAGCTTTTGAATTAATAACATAATTGAAACAAAGGACAGAATTTCATACTCAGCTTCCAAAAGTATTTCATTTTTAATCCTCACAGCATTTATTATTTGCAGTTTGAAAACCTCATAATTCAGGACACTTCCAGACATCCAATTATGCCACTAAACAAATCTATTACCTCATTTAATAAATAAGAATTGGACAGGATTGTGAATCAGATTAATACAAACATGTCCTTAAATATGCATCTAACTTAATTTACTTGCATAATAAAAGCAATAATGTTAATGTTCACAGGACTTTGATAGGAGTAACCAAACTGGCATGTGGATTTGCAGATCGGTATCAAAAGTACTTTCAAATAGTATATGCCAATGGTGTAAGTTAAACTGCATCGACTTCCAACCTCAGTAATTCTGGATCCAAGTATCAACTTTTAAATTAAAGTATTAAAACTAGACAAAGTTATATTATTCTTGGAGCCTTCCTAAGTAAAAAGTAAAGGTAAGGATAATAATCAAAACTTGCATCATTCAACTGAAAATATTTCCAAACATGTAGGTAGTAAATTTTAAGAAGTTACATCAAAATTCAATACAGCATTCAGTTTTTCAAATTAAATTTATACTAATAAACCTTATAAAACTGAATTATGATAAAGAGTATGAAAAGAAATTGTCAGACGGCTAAGAACAAAAGGAAAGCAAGGGACAAAATTAATCAACTTGAAGATCAGCTTGTTCATCTAGCATGGAGACAAAAGAGATGGAGGACAGCTTAAATGGATTTTTGAATCTTTATTCGCTGAGCAGACTGTCACAAAGCCTATAGAATTGAAGCAAAACATGCACTGTACACAGATTACAGAAGAGGAGGGGCCTGATAATGTGGTAAATTGGATCAGCAAATTTGCAGATGACACCAAGACTGGGGGCATAGTGGACAGTGAGGAAGGCATTCAAAGCTTGCAGAAGGATTTGGACAAGCTGGAAAAATGGGGTAAAAAATAGCAGATGGAATTTGATGCAGACAAGTGTGAGATGTCGCATTTTGGAAGGGCAAATTGGTAGCACTTACACAGTGAACAGTAGGACAGTGTCATAGAATAGAGAGACCTGGAATACAGGATCGTAAAGAGAGATTTTGGTACATTGGCCTTCAAAAGTCCAAGTATTGAGTATATGAGTTGGTATGTTGACTTGAAGTTATATAAGACGGTAGTTGAACCAAATTTGGAGTATTGTGTGTAGTCCTGGTCAACTACCTACAGGGAAAAAAAATCAATAAAAGTGAAAGAATATAGGGTAAGTTCATAAGGATGTTGACTGGACTTAAGTTATAGGGAAAGGTTGAATAAGTTAGTACTTCATTCCCTAAAGCGTAGGAGAATGAGGGGAAATTTGATACACGTATACAAAATTATGAGGGGTTTAGACTGTGTAAGTGCAAGTTGGCTTTTTCCACTGAGTTGGGTGGGAATACAACTAGAGGTCATAGGTTAAGAGTGAAAGGTGAAATATTTAACAGGAACCTGAGGGAGAACTTCTTGACTCAAAAGGTAGTGTGAATGTGGAATGAGTGGCCAGTGGAAGTGGTTGATGTGGGTTTGATCTCCACATTTGAGAGAAATTTGGATAAGTACATTGTTAAGAATAGTATGGAGGGCTATGGTCCCAGGATGGGACTAGGCAGAAAAAGTTTGGCACAGCCTAGATGGGGTGAAGGGTCTGTATCTGTGCTGCAGTGTTACATTACTCTACGACTAATGATTTCCAGAAATATTACAATGGATGACATATCCATCAAGTAGTATCTATTGTTCTCATTGTGAATAAAAGTGCAAACTAGAGGCACAGGAAGCTAAACATGAAGAGAAGAATTTAACAAAATATTAGTCAAAATAATAAGGTAGTAAAACGATGGGACTTAAAAATATACATACTTGAAGAAACCCAAAACATCCATTTCACAATAATAAACAGAACAGGTTAATCAGAAATTTTCCAATCACCTCCATGTTCAGTTAATCGGATTAAGGATTGAAATTGCAACTGTCATTCTATTATTTAACAATGATAGAGAGAAAAACAGGTAATTTCATTTCTGAAGAAATACTGAGTATTTGGGCAAGCTAAACAAAGTCAACATGAAGTTGTGAAGAGACATTGGGTCTAACTAATCTTGCTGAATTCTTGAGAAGTTTGATGGCTATGGATAGAGGATTATCTATGCATTCTGTTCATATAGCTATCTAGAATACACTAGACAAATTTCTGTATAAAAGATTATAAATCAATAATAAAATGTTCATAAACTTCAAGAAGACGTTGTGACATGCCAGCCTCCAATATTTAGGTTTTTTTTATAGGATGAGAGATGGAGATTCAGAATAAAAGTATTATTTTCTAACTTACTAAATACACCACAAGTGCTAATAACTTGGAAAAAGGAATACCAAGTCACATATCCAGGCTAGCAGATGAATTAGGAAACAGAAGTGGGACCTTAATTCTAATGTGAAATGAAGTTGTGCAGGCCCTGTACAAACGCACAATCCAATGCTAGATCTTTTTATAAAATAAAGATATGCCTACAATTGCCAATGTGGTCAGCTCTCAATCCAATACTGAAATAAAGTTATTGCAAACATTTCCAACCTGTGCATGTTCTACCAAGTATTATTGGGTCTCCTGTTGCCGAATCAATAATCCTTAAAATCACCAGGGAAAAGTAGAGTTTTTTTTAAATGTTAGTTTAGTACTGATGAATAGAACCAGAGTGCCCTCTCTAGCTTGATGAAATAGCAAAGATTTTCTTGCTGCCGACCTTTGCTTTCTCCCCCCATCAGTCATCCAGCATTCATATAACTGTAGCCTGTAACAAAAGTTAAAATTACTTATAATCAGCACATCAGCTGCAAGTGTCATCTAACTCAAACCCACAGTCTGCTAAATGATGATAAAACACCAAGGGGAAATGTAGGGCATTCTTTATTCTGGCACACCTTCATTGTGTTGTGTGTCATCTGATACACTTTAAGCTTAGCGTAATAATGAAATTGGGCCTTACAGTATACAAACGTTTGTACATGGACAAGGAAATTAAAAACAGAATAGAGCAAAATATGCTAGAACTGAGCAGCAGATATCAAGGGATGGATGGAGGGAGAAATAGAGTAAATTGCATTTCAGAATTAGAAAACGTTAGAAATCAAGCACATTTTAAGTTGCAGAGAAAGGGTTGATGTGTCCATGATGGTGTGGAGCCCACGAGTTCATGTGTAGTTTCAGCATTTTCATATTTCTAGCATTGTGTTTTTTTCCAATGACAAAGGAAGAATCTGAGTATGTGGGTGTGAAGTGTAGCAGGTGACATGTGTGAGGAAATATGAGAAAATCCATCTCTGAAGAGAAACTGTGATTAAAGAAAACTCAAGAGACTGGGAGCTGTGGAGGAGTATTTTCATATTATTGTCCTCTATAATCCATAAGTACAAAACAAAGAAGAGTAATTGAGGGCTTGCATGGGTTTTTGGATACAAAATTGAGGAAGTGATGCTTGAACAGTACATAGCCATAATAGATCTTATCTGGATATTTGGGCACCAACTTCAAGAAGTTTGACTGGTCTTGGAGTTATAATTCAAGTGATGTATATGTGGTTTATATTTATTGGACTTCAATAGATTATGAAGTTGTCTTATTGGACAATTTTTAATGAGACAGATTTTCAAAGGGAAAGCTGGGAAAATAAACTTCACAGCTGATCCAGAAAACAGATATTAAAAATTGGACCTAATCTGGCTAGAAATCAAATTAGAAATAATCCTCCTACATAAATATTTCAAATATTTTTTTCTACTTTATTTCTTTTACTCACCTCTACCCTCTGTGCATTAAACACAGAGAAGAGAAACAATTTCTGTGATAGTTCTCATTTTCCACACACCACTATTTTGGTGTGAATGTCCAACTAAAACTGATGGTCTAAAGCTAAATGAAATTACAATATAACCTAGTAAAATGGTTCCAGGAGCTGAGTGACCTCTGTGTTCCTATTAATAGCATTACGAATCGATCCCTTTACTTCAGTACTAATCAAATATCCATTTATCTAATCAGAGTATTTCTATAATTGATCCAATGGTAAATGTTTAAACAAATGCAAGCTATTTTGTAATGAGCACACAAGTTAGTGATTTTTCCACAGTCCTTCCAATAACACGTCCACACTAGTGCCACGCAATAAGTACTGAGTTCAGCTATTATGATAATTGAACATTTCAAGACGATAAGATTGCTAATCAGCTAAATAAGTTTGAAAGAGGGCAGAGAAAATTTACAAGGATATTGCCAGGACTGGAGGACCTGAGTTATGAGGAAAGATTGAACAGGATATGACTTTATTACTTGGAATGTAGAAGACTGAGTGGAAATTTGATAGAGGTACACAGACCTAAGAGGGGTAAATGCTTGCAGGCTTTTGCCACTGAGTTGGGTGGGACTACAACTAGAAGCTATGGGTTAAGGGTGAAAAATGAAAAGCTTAAGGGGAATATGAGGGGACACTTCTTCACTCAGACCTCATGAGAGTGCAGAATGAGTTACCAGTGAGTGGGTGCATGCAAGCTTGATTTCAATGTTTTAGAGAAGTTTGGACAGACACATGGATGGTAAGACTATAGAGAGCTATGGTCCCGATGCAGGTCAATGGAAGTTGGCAGCTTAAATGGTTCAGCACAGACTAGGTAGGCTGAAGGGCCTGTTTCTGTGCTGTACTTTCTATAACTCTGACTCGTGACTTTTCAAATAACTTGAAATTAAACTGGATTACATATCAGGTTACACAATGGATATGTTCTCGAAGGCAAGTTGAAGCTATACAACAAGGCACGATATCAATAGAAACTAGAGTTATGGGCTATGATACCAACATTTGATAAAATGGTTTCAAAGTTTTCTACATAAAATAATGAAATTATTAGCCTTAATTAAAGACTTAACACTGGTTGTCATTGAGCTTGTTACTACAGACGACTCTCTAGACTGAAGAGAGCTATGCATGAGACAAAGGAAGGAGAAATACCAATTTCCATCTCCTCCAAATGACGATGAGAGACACCACAAGATCCAAGTGATTTGTCAATACATGGCTCATTTGCCAACCAGAATGCAGCCCTGGGATGAATACATTGCTTGGCATGGCCAGCTTAATACCAGCCCTCCTGAGTAGCTTTTCCACTGTAGTGTGATAATTCAACCTTACATGAGCACCAGCAGAGTCCATGACTTTATGGCATATTCCTGGCACAGCAGTGTATAATAGCAGGGAGGGCAGGAATTCACGACTACAAAAACGTGAATTTACCAATTTACCATGCAAATTGAAGCATTACTCAAATTACACAGAGCACAATGCATAAATCAGTTTAAACACGGAATATGTTATCGGGCATCTGACTATACAACAGAGTAAGCAAGTTCTATAACAACAAATAAATGATTAGAAATGCCAGTTACATCAGACATCACCACAATTGGATAATGATGTAGCTATTTCATTAAGTATTTTAAACCACATTTATGAATTTACCTTGTTTTTGAGGAAATGTTGTCAAACATTAAATTGACATTTTTACTCTTGCATAACGTTGCAAGCAACTTTCAAAGTAACCACTTAAATATTTCAGCAGAAGCTCACTTTTCAAAGCTGACTGAAAATGCATGAATCCATCACAAGAAACCATATATTATGAAATAATGATTGAAATTAATAAAATAATTACTATTTGTGCAAAGGTTTATAAATTATGCCCAATATGAATGGCAGCTTAGCATTTCAACGGGATCAATTGCACTACAATCCCGTGTAAAAGAATGGTGCTGCATTATTTAAATGTATAACGAGTAAATGCAGATCACTTACTTTTCATATTCCTCATTGTCTTTATCACATCTGACATCTTTGTGTTTTTCCCAGTCCTTCCCATGTTTACAAGTGGTTAACAAAATAATATCTTCTCCATTATGTACATGATACAAGGCATTTCTGGTTTCTGAGCCAATGCCAGTTAGGTATCTTTTACCTTTAAAAACTAGTAAGTATTTTCTTGTGGGTGGCACATTGTTGTACATAAGCCAACCCCTTTCGCCTCCCTTTTGAGCATGCTCTTTGGAAAACAAGGGAATGGATATATCGAAATTTGATCGGAAGTTATCCATACCAATACTGGCTTTAGCTAACATAGCTTGCCCGATATCAAATCCTAAATCCTCCGTATAATCAGGCCAGGTTCCTGAATAAAGATTGAATATAAGATGATTCCTCCCGTCATTCCACAATGGGAGACTCTGAATTTTAGCTTTTACATTATGAACATACTGAAATGAAAGCTGATCTCTATCCAAGGTATCAATGCCGAGGACGAACAAACATGCTTGTCTTGGATCTGATGTATAATACCTAGAATCTTCGATAGTCGTAAGGATTTTCTGGTAACTTTCAGAAATCTTCTCCCCCTTCTGAGGCGGGTAGATATACACTTTGAATCCGTTTCTTTGGCAGAGAGAGGAATCGAAGCAAGTCTCCATCCTGCATTTTCGGTTCTTATAAACGTTCGCTTTGATCTCCCTCTTCTGCCTTGGGGAAAGTCCAGGGTTGAGGCCAAGCTGGGCTGCCTCCTCTTCATCGCTTCGTCCGTCCTCTGAGCCGAAATAGCTATTCAATGCGTTTATCCACACTGGCCAGTGGCGTCTGATTGGGACTGAACCCTGGTTTCCGAGATCGTGGTGAAAATGATCCGCAGAAAATGATGATGAAGATAAATGTGAGGGCGATTGTCGGAACCGCGCTCCTCCCAGGTAGAAAAGCAGCAAAAGACAGGCGCCGAATGACACTAGAAGGTACCTTTTCTTGGCCTGCATGTGGGCAAGCGGGTGGCCGCTGGCATTTTGAGGGAAGCAAGTGAGGAAAGAAAAAAAACAATTTGCAATTGAGTCATTTACTTATCACAGACAAACACAAACTGTCAATTCTATTACAACACATCTCCCATAAAAAGTTTAGTTTCAAAGGCAAACATTTCTAGATATCTGCGGGAAACTGTCAATTAAACGTTCTCGTTTGATAGCCGGCGTTCTGTGACTAACGCGGGGCCTGCGGCGGTGCGGCTCTGGATTGAGACCGGGACAGGAGCAGGTGTTGGGGTTAAGGCCAGGACCATGACCGGGCCGTGGGTGGAGTGGGGTCTGGGAATGTAGCCGGTGATGGTGCGGGGCCGGGCCTTGCAGTGGAGAGTTTGGTACTAAGGCCGGGTGCCCCACTCTGCAGCCCCGTGGCCGGTGCTGAAGCAGAGCCCGCTGTCGCCATGTTGAAGCGGTTGCCAAGGCGAGGAATGGTGTTTCATTTCCTGCTGCATCCATCCCTCAGCCCACAGCGATTTCCCGTGGAGAAATATACCCCGACCGGCTCTGAGCAGCAGTCACAGCCGTGCTGCCTGGGCGCCCTGCCGCTTACACCAGTGAGCAGCCGTTGGCGGGTTACTCCCCCACTACATGTTATCCTGAGAATATAATGAGCTTAATGTGCCCCAACTCGCCCCCCGCCCCCCCCCCGTGTGTCTTATCAACACCAATAAACAAAACCGGGGAAACACGTTAAAAATTACACTATATAGATTCCTTACGGAAGCACAGACACCTTAAAATGTTCATTGCCATAGTACTTGAACTTAATGATTACTTCGGTTATAACTTCACGTGTTACTGTGTACCTGGGTCTAGTCTGGGGGTTACGGTGTAGCAACCTGTCATCAGGAACAACTTTTTCCCTTCTTCATTCTTCCACTCTTTGAGGTGTTGATAGTCATCCTGTGTGCATTGTGGGCGTTTTACGGTCGTTTAAATTGCTAGTGTCCTTTTTGCTAGCTGTCATGTGAAATAGTCAATATCGTTAATTTTATTTATTTTCTATTATTCATACCTATGCTCTCGTCGGCGGCGAAGCCAAGGTCACTATCCACACAGGAAACATTTTTTCCCTCTCGCCCTCTGATCTAGCCGCAGACTTCTGAGAAATGATTTTTTTTTCATTCAGGTGAAAACCGCAAAATATTTGTCTTCAAAGTAAGAAACATTATTCACATTTTTTTAAAAATGCCAAGTTCCTCTTCTCAACCGTCAGTGATAAAAGTCCTCATTTTGTTAACAACACAGGTTGTGAGTACGTGGAAAGTCCTGCGAGCAGTACGTGGAATAAAATGATCGCTGCTTTTTTTTCCCCGAAAACCAATGAAACTTCCAACTTTCAAAGCCAAGGTCGGTTTCCAACAACTCCTGTCATGCTTTTCGAGTAAGACTAAGCAGCCGAGCAAGTGTGCACAGTGTCTGAGAAAACCAGCAGCGCAAAGAGCGACCCTGATTCCCGGGGCTCTGGTGCATTCAAGCGTAGAAGATGCTGTTATGTTCTCCGTCTCCCTCGGAATTCTTTCCTTTTCAGTCGCTTTCTTTCACTGAAACACAAGAGAGGAATCACATCCACAAAATACTGCAGAGAGTGACTAGTTGAACCTCTGCATGTAGAATTCCCCGGCTGTTTTTTTTTGCTGGTTTTAATTTTACTTGTCCGGGGTGAGAGCTGTGCAGTTGATTTAGTGAGTGGATCTCGGTGCCACAGCTGAGCTGAGCTAAGCCAAGCCAAGCCTTGCCTTGCCTTGCCTTCCCTTCCCTTCTTCCCTCCCTCCTTGCACTGACTCTGAGACTCCGGCTCCAGACCGTTTCTCTCAGCTCGTTCTAACCCAACTTGATAGCAGCAGTTCCGAGCTGCCCCACTCCCTCTCTCAGATTGGCTGATGTAGCACAGATTATGTGATACCTCTTGTTGTGATTCGATAAAATTGACATCAATCACCGGTTCCAGTTCCCCCCCCCGCCACCCGCGCGAGCCGCGCACGCGCAGCACGCATTCCAGGGATGGCTGTAGAGTGCAGTGGCGTCATTCCATCTCCGCCCCCGTCCTCGCTACCTTTACTGTTTTAAAAGGAAAAGTATTCATTCGCTTGTCATTTCATCGCTTTCAGTGAAGTGACAGAATCCAAAGACTAGCAATTAAGGAACCATCTGCAACGATAGATACAGTTTGAGTAATTATAACAGGTTTTCAATCAGGTGTCCAACTAAATTAGTTCAACACAGATTCAATAGAGGTGTTAAAATGACGGAAAATTAGATGACAATATAAATTTGGAAGTGGTATCTCAAAAGTTATCCCTGATACTAGCACGGATTAGATTCTGCGAAGAGCGAACAAAGTTACCACGTAAGGTGTTCTGATGAAAGTTTACTAACCTGAAGCATTAATGTCGTTTCTCCATCCATAAAAACTGCCTAGTCTGCAGACGTTTCCCACTATTTTCAGATTTTGAGCTTATGAAATACAGAGGCGATTTGTTTGGAGTTGTGAGGGATCATAAAGGATTAGGACACGGTAAAAGTTGTAAAAATCTGGCTGATGAAAATTATTGCAACCAATGTAAGGCGCGACTTAAAGCACTAGGAAACAAAAAGAGGCGAAGAACACACTTCAAGAATAGTACTGAAGTGACAAATAATGATTTGAAACCTCTGTATTGTTGTTAAACATACCAAGCAGGGCAAAGAAGCGACAATAAAATAGATATAAAGGGAACTTGCTGGAAACACTCAAAGGGCCAGAAATCATCAATAAACCTATTTGAGTGTAGAAATGCAAAAATTAAAGCATAAAAGTCAGAGGAGGACACGATGAAGCTACAAATCGCAGTGTCCTGTCAGACCGCAGCTTCAATATTACATCCAGTTCTGAACCTCAATAAACAAGAAATGCCTTCAAACATTGTGTGGGAAAGAGAACAAGGCAACTGCAGAACGCTATTAATTTGTGTTCGTGATCTTTGAAGCCAACTTGGACGAAAAAGCTAAGGGCCATCAAAGTCAATATCTGAAGTATAACAGATGTGTTAATATTTCAAATGGAGGGAACAATTAATTGGAAATTAATTAATAATGAATAGAAACAGCAAAACAAGTACTTTAAAATAGAGAGGAATGTGTGATGTTCAAATCCTAGAATAGGAGTGGAATTGGGGAGAAGTTGTTCACTGGGATTAGCGCCGGACATTCAATTGTTACATTGACCAAAGCAGAAAGGATATCCATGAAGGAATGATGAAAAAAAACAATATGCGACAAGGTGTGTGCCTCAGTGCTACGTAGCCAATCATTAGCTCTAAAGAAAATCGCATGCAGTAATGTCAGAGCTAAGTTTGTGCATACAACTCACAAACAGCAATGAAACAACTAATAGGTTAATATGTTTTGGTAAGTTTATTTGAGCGTTATTTGCAACTACTTTCCCTTCACTTTGTTGAATAAATCATTATTAAAGACGTGAAATAGATATTATTAACTTGAACTTGAAGTAGCAGAAATGATCAAAATCTGGTGATGATGACACCAGACTACGTTGGGGAGTGGAATAGAAGGAACCAGCTCAGAAAGTATAATTAAAGTTGCATCAAATCTATCTAGAGGAAAAGATATGGGATGGCAAGTTAATTTAGCAAAAAAAAACGTGGCGTATGGCTTGCAGGAGTGCAACGATCAATCCAGTTTATGAGTTGTATTCAAATATTTAAAACTGAAACAAAAATAAATGGAGTTGGGTTCAATATAATGTAGTAATAATCAATAAAGTGCAGAAAACTGAAAGCGCGCCATAACCGTCAAATTCGAGCAGACTGTGGTTAAACTGTACAGAACTCAACTCCTGCCAAACTGCACCTCGAGAACGGTGTTTATTCTGGTTATTGAGAAACAGAGGAGACATTCAAGCACTGAAAGTACTGGAGAGAAGAGCCACGAGATTGATTCCGAGTTAAAAAAAAGATATGAGTCATTGGTCAAGTGTAGAGAAACTCGGGGCTTTGGCCTGGACGAGGGATTAGAGCAAAGATTTGTAGACCTGTTAAAGAGGAGAATCACAAAACCAAAATATTGACTTAAGTTCAAACTAAGAAATTGCAAAGCTAAGGTTCTTCACTTAAAATGTGATCTATAAGATGGAATGAAATTACAAAGGAAATAAAGATCGTGACATTATTTAATGTTTTGATTCGGGACGGGAACATTCCTAGCTTCCTAAAGACGATCTGATTCTCTATAGTTATTTTAGCTATTATGGCCACTCAGCGTCTTCTCCTGCGTGGGCCTCCTGAAGTACAGTACGTTGAATGCAGAATAGTTATTTGTCAGCAGAACAAGCCTTGGACAACCGTCAGGGTTGGATCTCCATGACCAGCTGCGATTCCTTTGCCCTGTGTTGGTTAGCTTTCCTTGGCGCCCACAGACTATTTCCCGACGTACAACATGATGCTCAGTCATTCTGAGTGCCATATGATTCATAACATTACTTTGAAAAAGTACTTAATTAATTTTTACATCCCCTAATTACATACATGTCAGTTCGAAACCTTGACTGTCTTGACTGCATTAAACGTGGCCCGACCTGCTGAGAATTTCCAGCATTTACTGATCTTGTTTAAAATACGAATTGAACTCAGAAAAAAATAGATTCACTTAATATTCCAGTCACGTCTGTCGAATTTTCCAATCAGGTATGCACTCACAGAGGTATGTTCGTCTTTGGTTCCAGTTGCAGTTGATCTTCCAAGTAGATAAACAGAAAAATCCAATAAATTTGTGAACATCTATTGGACCCAATACCCGCATTGCTTCCGCAGGAACCTGACTGGTACTCTCCCAGTCTTGCTCAACATCCAGGACCGCAGGCTTTCGAATGGACACCATGAACTTTCTTTCTACAAATTTATTTAACTAAGCCTTTTCGTTTTGCATACAGCATACCTACGGAATGATTGTATGCTTATCCACCAGTTGATAATGAGCACAGTAATATGTCTGATAGTTTACAGCTATGCATTTCATACCAAAGGTGACCAATTATTGAAAAAGTCAAGATGAGGTTATGTACTTCTATGTGTAAGCGCATTATCTTATTCATTTTTAAGTTTGCATTTCTGTCTTTAGAAATGAAAATAACATAAACCCGAAAAAAATTCAGTAATTTTGGACACATGTCAATAAGTTATTTATATTTTCATTTTATTTGTCCTTTAACTTAAAAAAGTACATACATGTTACGTACATTCACCCCTTTCATCATTTCCAGTCTAGCACTGGGTACATTTTATGTGGTTAAGTTAACGGCAATATATAAAAGAACTTTTGCACAAATAAAATATTACACGAGAGACGTATGGAAATTGTCAGAGTTGTTACTTCTTAAAGAATTCCATATACCCAGCAGCTCGAGATGAAAACTATTTATCCTGTGGTCGGGTTTGCCATTCCTTTGTCACTGTAAAGCTCACGCACAAGCAAACACAATACTGTTTTCTTCGTAGTCGTTTAATACTAAATATGTATAATGAAGAGTAATTTGATATGTACCAGTCTGATTTGCGCGTCAGACAAGTTTTTTGTATGGTCAATGTTGAGACACAATTTCTCCAAATCAAGTGGAGGATAAAAATACCATTCATTAAGAAATTCGAACACATATGGCAGAAAAACGCTTCTGTGGAAGAATATTTTTTGCAACATCAGAATTGTTCGGTTCAATAAATTGGACAGGATACAGTAATTTTATTTTTTATATTACATAACCTGTCATGTGATTTTTTGACAATTCTGTCTACTTTGTTTTAAAACATGTTTTTCTTAATTTTACGAATCATAATGAAATGTCTCATAAAAGCGACATCTGGTGGTTTAACCAACTGATAAAACGATAGCATTTTGAAAACGTGCAACTCTTTGTTACCAAGCATGAATGGACTGATTTACCTGAACAGACTATGCACACAGAGATTGCAGAACAATTTACCAAGAGAAAAGACAGTGTGCTTAGTGGCCCCTGTGATTCATTCATCCAGTTCCTTACTTTGGATGTGAATTATTATGGTATTATTGACATGTATATACATGGTGCATTTACTTAATGAAAACTGATGTTGGAAATCTGAAACTAAAACCGAAAATGGTGGAAACACTCACCAGCTCAGGCAGCATCTTTAGAAAGTGAAAATGAATTAATTTCAAGTTAAGACCCTTCTCAGAATTAGAGATTAATTTTGTGACAAGAATACACATAGATTAAGATGTAGCTGTCCTGTGCTGGCACCAGTGGGATCAGCAGTTGGTCTGCCACCTGCCTTCAGGAGAGAGAGAGATAAGGAAAACAATGAAGCAGCATTTGGAGATGTTAATGAAGGGGAAGGAGAGCTGTCAAGATCGGCTCTCCCTTTGAACCCTGAACTGTTTGAAGTGCTGGACAGGCGATACCCCAGCAGGGGGATAAAAAGGGACAGGTTCGCTAAGGCAACACACGTGACACCCGAGGTAACGAGACCCTGGAAGCGATGCGTCTCTCACAAGTCGGTGGGAAGTTTTGGAAGGCCGGTTGCAGGACCAGGCCATAGACGCACAGGATTTTGGCTCAAACAGGCTTCAGCGAGAACAGGCAGAGGCCAGGGTAGGTTCCGGTAAGTTTTTTGTTCAGATTGTCTAGCGTAGAGAGAGTGCCAGGCAGGATGTTGGAATGCTCCTCTTGCAGGATGTGGGAAGTCAGGGAGCCTCCGGTGTCCCTGACAATGACACCTGCAAGAAGTGCATCCAGCTGCAGCTCCTGACAAACCGCGTTAGGGAACTGGAGCAGGAGGTGGATGATCTGCGGATCATTTGGGAGAATGAGGAGATTATAGATCGTAGCTACAGGGAGGTAGTTACGCCAAAGGAGCAGAGGACAGGAAATTGGGTCACTGTCAGGTGAGGGAAGAGGAAAGGGCAGGCTGAGCAGGGTTCCCCTGTGGCCATTCACCTCAATAACAAGTATACTGCATTGGATACTGTTGGGGGGGGATGACTTACCTGGGACTAGCTGCAGTAGCCGGATATCTGGCACTGAGTCTGGCTCTGCAGTGCAGAAGGGAGGGGGGAGAAGGAGGAGTGCGGTAGTGATAGGGGACTCGATAGTTAGAGGTGCAGATAGAAGGTTCTGTGGTCGTGACAGAGAATCCAGGATGGTTTGTTGCCTCCCAGGTGCCAGGGTCAAGGATGTCTCCGATCGATTGCATGACATTCTGAAGTGGGAGGGTGACCAGCCAGATGTCGTGGTACACATCAGTACCAATGACATAGCAACGAAGAGTGAACAGGTCCTGGACAGTGAGTATAGAGAGCTTGGTAGGAAGTTGAAAAGCAGAACCTCGAGGGTGGTAATCTCAGGATTGCTACCTGTGCTAGGTGCCAGTGAGGGTAGGAATAGGATGCTCTGGAGGAGGAACAAGTGGCTGAGGAACTGGTGTAGGGGGCAGGGTTTCAGATTTCAGGATCATTGGGACCTCTTCTGGGGGTAGGTGGGACCTGTACAAGAGAGACTGGTTACACTTGAACCACAGGGGGACCAATATCCTATCAGGGAGGTTTATTAATGCTATTGGGGAGGCTTTAAACTAGATTTGCAGGGGGATGGGAACCAGAGTGCCAGAGCTGACAGTGTGGCTGGGGTGAAAATAAATGATGTTGAAGGTTTAAGCAAATCCGCTGATAGAAAGATTGTGAGTGGTGGTAAAAGTCTTCTGAGGTGTATATATTTCAATGCTAGGAGTATTGCGGGGAAGGCGGATGAGTTGAGGGCATGGATTGACACGTGGAATTATGATGTTGTAGCTATTAGTGAAACCTAGCTACAGGAGGGGCAGGACTGGCAGCTTAATATTCTAGGGTTCCAATGTTTCAGATGTGATCGAGGCAGAGGAATGAAAGGTGGGGGAATAGCATTGCTTGTTAGGGAAAATATTACAGCAGTGCTCAGGCAGGACAGATTAGAGGGCTTGTCTACTGAGTCCTTATGGGTGGAGCTGAGAAACAGGAAAGGTATGGCCACATTAGTGGGATTGTATTACAGACCACCCAATAGTCAACGAGACTTGGAAGAGCAAATCTGCAGAGAGATAGCAGGCAACTGCAGGAAACATAAAGTTGTGGTAGTAGGGGATTTTAATTTTCCATACATTGATTGGGACTCCCATACTGTTAGGGGTCTAGATGGTTTAGAGTTTGTAAAATGTGTTCAGGAAAGTTTTCTAAATCAATATATAGAGGGACCAACTAGAGGGGATGCAATATTGGATCTCCTGTTAGGTAACGAATTAGGGCAAATGACGGAAGTCTGTGTAGGGGAGCACTTTGGTTCCAGTGATCATAACGCCATTAGTTTCAATTTGATCATGGACGAGGATAGATCTGGTCCTAGGGTTGAGGTTCTGAACTGGAAGAAGGCCAAATTTGAAGAAATGAGAAAGGATCTAAAAAGTGTGGATTGGGACAGGTTGTTCTCTGGCAAAGATGTGATTGGTAGGTGGGAAGCCTTCAAAGGGGAAATTTTGAGAGTGCAGAGTTTGTATGTTCCTGTCAGGATTAAAGGCAAATTAAATAGGAATAAGGAACCTTGGATCTCAAGGGATATTGCAACTCTGATAAAGAAGAAGAGGGAGTTGTATGAAATGTATAGGAAACGGGGGTAAATCAGGTGCTTGAGGAGTACAAGAAGTGCAAGAACATACTTAAGAAAGAAATCAGGAGGGCTAAAAGAAGACATGAGGTTGCCTTGGCAGTCAAAGTGAAGGATAATCCAAAGAGCTTTTACAAGTATATCAAGAGCAAAAGGATTGTAAGGGATAAAATTGGTCCTCTTGAAGATCAGAGTGGTCGGCTTTGTGCGGAACCAAAGGAAATGGGGTAATCTTAAATAGGTTTTTTGCGTCTGTATTTACTAAGGAAGCTGGCATGAAATCTATGGAATTGAGGGAATCAAGTAGTGAGACCATGGAAAGTGTACAGATTAAAAAGGAGGAGGTGCTTGCTGTCTTGAGGAAAATTAAAGTGGATAAATCCCCGAGACCTGACAGAGTGTTCCCTCGGACCTTGAAGGAGACTAGTGTTGAAATTGCTGGGGCCCTGGCAGAAATATTTAAAATGTCGCTGTCTACGGGTGAAGTGCCGGAGGATTGGAGAGTGGCTCATGTTGTTCTGTTGTTTAAAAAAGGATCGAAAAGTAATCCGGGAAATTATAGGCCAGTGAGTTTAACGTCAGTAGTAGGTAAGTTATTGGAGGGAGTACTAAGAGACAGGATCTACAAGCATTTGCATAGACAGGGACTTATTAGGGAGAGTCAACATGGCTTTGTGCGTGGTAGGTCATGTTTGACCAATCTGTTGGAGTTTTTCGAGGAGGTTACCAGGAAAGTGGATGAAAGGAAGGCAGTGGATATTGTCTACATGGACTTCAGTAAGGCCTTTGACAAGGTCCCGCATGGGAGGTTAGTTAGGAAAATTCAGTCGCTAGGTATACATGGAGAGGTGGTAAATTGGATTAGACATTGGCTCGATGGAAGAAGCCAGAGAGTGGTGGTAGAGAATTGCTTCTCTGAGTGGAGGCCTGTGACTAGTGGTGTGCCACAGGGATCAGTGCTGGGTCCATTGTTATTTGTCATCTATATCAATGATCTGGTTGATAATGTGGTAAATTGGATCAGCAAGTTTGCTGATGATACAAAGATTGGAGGTGTAGTAGACAGTGAGGAAGGTTTTCAGAGCCTGCAGAGGGACTTGGACCAGCTGGAAAAATGGGCTGAAAAATGGCAGATGGAGTTTAATACTGACAAGTGTGAGGTATTGCACGTTGGAAGGACAAACCAACGTAGAACATACAGGGTTAATGGTAAGGCACTGAGGAGTGCAGTGGAACAGAGGGATCTGGGAATACAGATACAAAATTCCCTAAAAGTGGCATCACAGGTAGATAGGGTCGTAAAGAGAGCTTTTGGTACATTGGCCTTTATTAATCAAAATATTGAGTATAAGAGCTGGAATGTTATGATGAGGTTGTATAAGGCATTGGTGAGGCGGATTCTGGAGAATTGTGTTCAGTTTTGGTCACCAAATTACAGGAAGGATATAAATAAGGTTGAAATACTGCAGAGAAGGTTTACAAGGATGTTGCTGGGACTTGAGAAACTCAGTTAGAGAGAAAGGTTGAATAGGTTAGGACTTTATTCCCTGGAGCGTAGAAGAATGAGGGGAGATTTGATAGAGGTATATAAAATTATGATGGGTATAGATAGAGTGAATGCAAGCAGGCTTTTTCCACTGAGGCAAGGGGAGAAAAAAACCAGAGGACATGGGTTAAGGGTGGGGGCGAAAGTTTAAAGGGAACATTAGGGGGGACTCCTTCACACAGAGGGTGGTGGGAGTATGGAATGAGCTGCCAGACGAGGTGGTAAATGCGGGTTCTTTTTTAACATTTAAGAATAAATTGGACAGATACATGGATGGGAGGTGTATGGAGGGATATGGTCCGTGTGCAGGTCAGTGGGACTAGGCAGAAAATGGTTCGGCACAGCCAAGAAGGGCCAAAAGGCCTGTTTCTGTGCTGTAGTTTCTATGGTTTCTATGGGTGGAAAGTCACGATCGGCGGGAACCTGGTGTGTGTCCACCCTTGCCTGGGAGCCAGGTTCACCGCAGAGAAACGATCGTATCTGGAAACGGAGGGGGTCACGGTCGGTGACCTCAGATGACATCACAAAGGACTCGCCCGAAAGCTGACTGCGAAGGTCTGTGTGGAAGCCGTTTTGAATATTCATTCATTTTTGCTCTCTCTCTCCTTCCCCCCACTGTCCATCGCCACGGCAGCAATTACTGCAAACTCAACTGAACTAAATTGAACTGAACTTTGCGTCACTTTGAAACTGGTCATTTACCCTTAGACAGCGATTGAGCTTGATTGATCCTGTTATCTTAATTCTGTGCATGTGTGTTTATCATTGCTGAACTGTTGCATTTATTATCCTTTTGATTAGAGTACTGTGTTGCTTGTTTCTTTAATAAAACTTTCTTAGTTCTAGTAATCCAGACTCCAACTGAGTGATCCATTTCTGCTGGTTTGGCAAACCAGTTACGGGGTACGTGACATAAGTGGGGTTCTCATCCGCGATTTTGAACGCTAAATTTGGGACGGAGTAAATTGATTGGGTCAAAATTCCCGAAAGAAAGAAAAGACAAACAGCAGAAACGGAAGCTGAGGAAATTATAAAGGCGCCAACCTTGGAGGCATTAGAGGATGCCAGGAAAACGGAATTGGTAGCTGTGGCCAAGCGGTTGAATCTTGCTAAGGGGAAGTCAACAATGAGGAGAGAGGAGATACACAGAGCTATCATAGAGCACTATGTATCTAAAGGTGTGTTTCCCCAAGGCGAGCTGGAGGTGGTATCTATTGAAAAACCTGCTGGAGACGCGGTACAGGTGCAGCTTGAAAAACTGAGACTCGAGCACGAGTTCCGGGTACAGCAGTTAGAACATGAAAAGAAGCAGTTAGAAAGGTGGGAGAAAGAGAGCGAGTTAGAAAGGCAAGAGAAAGAGAGAGAGTTAGAAAGGCGGGAGAAAGAGAAACAGTTAGAAAGGCAGGAGAGAGAGAGAGAGAGACAGCTGGAACGAGAGGAGAAACAGAGGGAAAGGGAATTCGAGCTGGAGAAGTTAAAGATAAGGGCAGAGCAGGGGCCTGTGCTGAACCAAGGTGGAGGATTCCAGGCGACCCAGGAGGTTAGGCTGGTTCCCCCATTTGACGATACCGACGTGGATCGGTACTTTCTCCATTTCAAAAAAGTTGCTACAAGTCAGGACTGGCCAAGGGATAAGTGGGCTGTTTTGCTTCAGAGTGTACTGAAAGGGAAAGCCCAAGAAGCTTACTCAGCTTTGTCCGCGGAAGATGCCCAGAGGTATGAGGTGGTGAAAAAGGCCATCCTCAGGATTTATGAGTTGGTCCCGGACGCATACCGGCAGAGGTTCCGGAATGTGAGGAAGCAGTGGGACCGCACATATTTAGAGTTTGCCCGTGAGATGCAGACATATTGTAAGCGTTGGTGCGCCTCGAAGGGGGTAGAGGGGGATTATGACAGACTGCTACAGCTGATCCTGATTGAGCAGTTTAAAGGTTGTGTCCCTGAGGGTATGAGACCCTACCTAGATGAGAAAGAGGCAGCCATGTTAGCCGCAACTGCTAAGTTAGCGGATGAGTATGCGTTGACGCATAAAATGAAGTTTGCCCCGAGTAAAGGCTACCAGAAGGGTAGTCAGGACGGCGGGGAGAGTCCGCCAGAAAAGTCAGAAAGTAAGCTGGGGACTAGTGAGAAGGATAAGGTAGACCGGGAGCAGTCTGGTAGGAAGTCTCCTGGGGTCGTCTGTTATAATTGCGGGAAAGTCGGACACTTTGCGTCCAGGTGCTTTGCCCCAAAGAAGGAGATGGGAAAAGGAAAAACAGCGATTTTGACTGGCTGTATCGAGCTGGTAAACGAACCGCTAGGACAGGACAGGTCTGCCAAAGTTCAGGAAGGGCGCGAGAGGTTTATCTCGGCCGGATTGGTGTCGGTGAAGGAGGGGTTAAAACCAGTTCCGGTGCGGATCTGGAGAGACACGGGAGCGTGTCAGTCACTAATACTGAAGAGTGTATTAGAGTTTAGCTCAGAGACCCAGACTGGGGAGGTCAAGGTCAAAGGTATTGGGGGAGGGACAGAGGCCATCCCTTTGCACCAGATACACTTACAAAGCAACCTGGTCTCTGGACTAGTCACAATCGGGGTGAGGTCCGAATTACCGATGAAGGGCGTGGAAGTCTTGCTCGGTAATGACCTCGCCGGGGAATCGTGTTCCCAGCCGTGAGATTGACGGGTCAGCCTGCCAGCATTGAGGCCCCGCCCACGGACTCACAGGTTCATCACGGGACTGCGGTAGTAAATTTAGCTGAGACGTTTCTGCCAGCCTTGTACGAGAAGGGGGTAGAAAGTGAAAAGAAGGAGTGTAGTGAAACAAGAGGTAGTGAGGGAGCTGAGGCAGACTTAGCATTAGCCAGGAAAGAATTTGTGCAGGCGCAGGAGCGAGACGAGGGGCTGATGGTTTTGGCAGGGACAGCTCTCTCTGACACAGACTTAACAAGGGAACTAGTAGGCTATTGTGTGGAGGAGGAAGTGCTAAGGAAGAAAGGGAAACCAAGTACCATACCCACAGATGAGGAATGGGGGGTGGTGAAAGAGAGTTATGGGGATGAGATTTTTACCCTGGCCCACAAGGTACCCCCCGGTGGACATTTTGCGGTGCTGGTGGAAACAGTTGGTGGAATCATGAAAGAGGTTTACCGGCTGCCCAGGAGGAAGGATGTTATTGATTATGACCGACGCGAACTGAGACGGTCACAGGCTTTTGATATGCTAACAAACCTAGTCGGTGTTAGCGCGGAAATCAATGAAGCTAGGGTCCTCCTGATATGAGAAAAAAACCATTTTGAAAAGATGAGTATGGTATCGACCAGATGGGAGAAGGCTATTGTTTTGGCCAGCTCTGCTGATAAGGTCTCTCCCTTAATCCCTGAACAAAGCGACTCTTTAGGAGAAGTAATTAAACGACTCGCACACGTGTGTTTGATTGTCCCGAGGCGATGCAAAGAACTGGGACGTTGGGTGGTGCTTGTTAACTAGGTTAGCCTAGCGAGCAACATTCCTATAGAATGAGTAATTCAGTGACTAAGGGGCTGACGAACACAGAGGTGTGTATTGGCGATGTAATACGGCTGTCTGAAGCCAGCTTGATAGTGAACCTTGAAAAAAATGAGTTCGGCCACACGAAGGTCACTTACCTGGGAATTGTGGTGACACAGGGGCAGCTGGCAGCGATGCAAGCTAAAGTGCAGGCTATCTCTGACATCCCAACCCCGACAGACAATAGGGCCCTCAGAAGGCTCTTGGAGATGGTGGGGTACTGTAGGAAGTTTTGCAATAACTCTGCGGTTACTACCCTTCCCCCCTCCTACTAAGCCCTTGCGAGAGAAAACTAAGTCGGAATGGGACAACCCTTGTTATTGTGGTCCGGGACGAAACCCAATGAGAGGTTACATTGATCGCAATTCATCAGTGTTTTTGGCCACTATGAAGTTTGCTAAGTTGGAGCCTGGTCTAAGGGATTATTAATAACATATGAAAGGAACAGGAAATGTGATAGCTGACTGTTGCCAGGTGTTGACAACTTCAAATTCGCTGTATTAGCCAAATAGCTGATAAAGATGTGTACTTGTGTGTATCAAATAATGTATTCATGTTTGTAATTTTTACTCCCCGGTAAAAATCCTTAAAGGGGGGAAGTGTGACAAGAATACACATAGATTAAGATGTAGCTGTCCTGTGCTGGCACCAGTGGGATCAGCAGTTGGTCTGCCACCTGTCTTCAGGAGAGAGAGAGATAAGGAAAACAATGGAGCAGCATTTGGAGATGTTAATGAAGGGGAAGGAGAGCTGTCAAGATCGGCTCCCCCTTTGAACCCTGAACTGTTTGAAGTGATGGACAGGCGATACCCCAGCAGGGGGATAAAAAGGGACAGGTTCGCTAAGGCAACACACACGACACCTGAGGTAACGAGACCCTGGAAGCGGTGCGTCTCTCACAAGTCGGCGGGAAGTTTTGGAAGGTCGGTTGCGGGACCAGGCCATAGATGCACAGGGTGGAAAGGCACGATTGGCAGGAACCTGGTGTGTGTCCACCCTTGCCTGGGTGCCAGGTTCACCGCAGAGAAACGATCGTATCTGGAAACGGAGGGGGTCACGGTCGGTGACCTCAGATGACATCACAAAGGACTCGCCCGAAAGCTGGCTGCAAAGGTCTGTGTGTGGAAGCCGTTTTGAATATTCATTCATTTTTGCTCTCTCTCTCCTTCCCCCAACTGTCCATCGCCACGGCAGCGATTACTGCAAACTCAACTGAACTAAATTGAACTGAACTTTGCGTCACTTTGAAACTGGTCATTTACCCCTAGACAACGATAGAGCTTGATTGATGCTGTTATCTTAATTCTGTGCACGTGTGTTTATCATTGCTGAACTGTTGCATTTATTATCCTTTTGATTAGAGTATTGTGTTGCTTGTTTCTTTAATAAAACTTTCTTAGTTCTAGTAATCCAGACTCCAACTGAGTGATCCATTTCTGCTGGTTTGGCAACCCAGTTACGGGGTACGTAACAATTTAAAGTTATAGAGGGGTTCTGGGAAAGACGGATGGACCTTTGATAGGGTGAGACTAGGGTTGTCCTAGTGATAACCTGCTGATGAAGTTATCATGATTTAAGGTTGAATTATTTCAGATTATTTCAAAGGAAAACATAATTAATATTGTACTTGATCCTTCATTTATATTTATAAAATGAAAAAGAGATTCATTTTCCTGTCAAAACAACCTTAAATAATTCAATATGAAATGCAAATCAGATGTTTTAATTCAGTGATGAAGATTAAGATACTGGACTGTAATCAAATAAATGTTGTATTACACCAGGGGAAATGTAATAAATTAAAATACAAGCTATTTGTTTTAATTAGCTTGTGGTTGCAGTCCTATCATGACAGGCTTCTTGTGTCCATGTCAGTGTTATATGAAAAATCATTTCAGTTGCCGTTTCTAGCAGAGAAATTGGTCAGGACATGAGTGCTAAGACCAGTTGCTGGTGAACTGATAGTAAGATTTGTTCTAGAAATATAAACTAGTATTAAGGAGCTAAATTAAAATGTAGCAGTTCATTGTGAGACCTGCCTCCATACGACTGCAAGCTGCATATGATTTGAGTCATTTTTGACACTGTCAGTGAAGTTACATCTATCACAAACACAGACAATTTATAACTTGTTAATATTAAGTTCAAAGTTCATTTATTATCAAAGTACATATATGTCACCATAGGCAACCCTGAGATTCAATTTCTTATGGGCAATCACAGTAAGTACAAGACACACTATAGAATCAATGAAAGGCCCCATTCAACAGGACGGATAACAGCCAATGTGCAAAAAAACCCTGCAAATACAAAAATAAAGAGAAAATAATAAAAATAATAAAATAAGCAATAAATATCTAGAACATGAGATGAAGAGTCCATAGGTTGTGGGAACAGTTCAGTGATGGGGCAGTGAAGTTGAGTGAAGTTATTCCCTCTGGTTTAAGAGCCTGATGATTGAGGGGTAATGTCTTTTCCTGAAACTGGTGGTGTGGGTCCTGAAGCTCGCCCCTTCTTTGGCAGCAGTGGGAAGAGAGCATGGCTTGGATGGAGGACTATTTTGATGATGCTTTCCTATGACAGTGCTCCGTATAGATGTGCTTAATTGTGGGGAGGGCTTTACCCATGATAAACTGGGCGATATCCACTTTGTTTTGTAATTGGAATTGGTTTACTATTGTCACATGTACTGAAGAACAGTGAAAAGCTTGTCTTGATCAAATCATTACAGTGTGTTGAGGTAGTACAAGGTAAAACAATAACAGAATGCACAGTGAAATGTAACAGTTATAGGTAAAGTTCAGTGCAGGTAGACAATAAGGTGCAAGAATATAATGGGGTAAATTGTGAGGTCAAGGATCAGTCTTCTCGTAACATAAGACCATTCTATAGTCAAATAACAGCAGGATAGAAGCGGTCCTCGAGTCTGGTGGGACATGCTTTTGTGTTTTTGCATCTTCTGCTAGATAGGAGAGGGTCTCCTATCTGTGCTGTCCAAGACCGGAAGAAGCTGCAGAAGATCGTGAACACAGCCCAGCGTATCACACAAACCAATCTTCCATCCTTGGACTCACTTTACACCGCATGCTGTCAGAGCAGTGCTGCCAGGATAATCAAGGACACGACCCACCCAGCCAACACACTTTTCGTCATTCTTCCCTCTGGGATAAGGCTCAGGAGCTTGAAGACTCGTACGGCCAGATTAGGGAACAGCTTCTTTCCAACTGTGATAAGACTGCTGAACGGATCCTGACCTGGATCTGGGCCGTACCCTCCAAATATCCAGACCTGCCTCTCGGTTTTTTTGCACTACCTTACTTTCCCTTTTCTATTTTCTATTTATGATTTTATAATTTAAAATTTTAATATTTACTATCAATTTGTACTCCAGGGAGCACGAAGCGCAGAACCAAATATCGCTGTGATGATTGTACGCTCTAGTATCAATTGTTTGGCAACAATAAAGTATAAAGTAAAGTCTGGGCTGGGTGGAGTCTTTGATAATGCTGGCTACTTTACTGAGGCAGCAAGAAGTATGGACACTGTGGACAGGAGGCTGGTTTCCACAATGTGCTGTGTCCCACAAATCTGTAAGGTTTGTTGTAATTACAGGCAGAGCATTTACCATACCAAGGCATAATGCATCTGGATAGAACGCTTTCTGTGGTGCATCAACAAAAATTGCCATGGGTAGATGGAGACCAAATTTCTTTAGCCTCCTGAGGAAGCAAAGGCATTGGTGGGCTTTCTTAGACATGGGGTTTGTGTGGTTGGACTGGGAAAGACTACTGGTGATGTTCAATCCAATGATGATCTAAAGTACTTCACATCAGTCAATTTACATACAGCAAAATCGCACTAACAATGGTGATACAATGATCCTTTGGGTTCAGGACACCCCGCAAAATTTCCAAGCTCCACATCACATCTCAGAATATTGCTATGGGTTATGTTATATCCACCAGTGAAGTCAAAGGAGATTCTGGGTTTGATATTTTTTCCTGCAGACCTCCATTATGTAGAGGCTGAAGTCTTGGATCAGGTAATCTTCTACATCTTTCTGTCCGATGAACAGTACTATGTAAGAACTTTACGCCTTTGATTGGGAATATCAAACTAACTTCTGTGACACATTTGAGGTTTCAAAAGAAGTTCTAATTTGCCTTGTATAGGCAAATACATTCTCCATATTTTTGCAATGATTTTTAATCAAACACAATTAATTTGTTCTGAATATTATTATTGAATCTGCTTCTATCATTCCTCAGACAACATTGGAAAAAATAATTTCTCCTCATCTTGGCAACTGTCCTAATTTTGTGGATTTAGTTACTGACTCACAAGGCAGAGGAATTCATTAATAATTTTAAATATCTTTATTATTTTTTCTGTAAGCATTTGCATTCTTAGGTGAACAACCACAACAATGAAAGTAACTGTTCCTGAACCAGGGGGTATGAATCCTGAGGCTCTTGCACCTTCTTCCAGGTTGCAGCAGCACGAAGAGCGTACTGTGGGTGGTGGTGGGGGTAGTCTCTGATGATGTTTCAACATGTAGATGTGCTCAATGTTGGGAGGGCTTTACTCATGATGGACTGTGCCATATCCACTACTTTTTTAGAATTTCCATTCATGGATATTGATTCCATACCAGGCTGTGATGCAGCCAGACCACTACACATCTATAGAGGTTTGTTAATGACTCTTAGCAATGACTCCTGAATACTCCAGATGATCCATAGCACTTAAAACCATTAATTATTTCAGATATAATGATTCTGCTTGATATTCTAGAAACACATAAAGTGAATGAAATAATTATTCCCTGCATTTAAAAAAATTTCTAAATCACCACAAACTTTGTAGGAGCAAAAAATTGAAGTGTTTATCAGTTACGGCCATCTCCAAGAATTTCAGAAGCATTTATGAGGAAATTCACAGAATTTCAACAGGTCAATACTAATAATTTGAGAACTATTATATCATAAACTAAAACCCCACAAAAGAAGGCCATTTGGTCTGTCAAGTTTTGGAAGAACAATCAGCCTTTTCTGCTCTTGTAATATATCCCTACTTCAAGACTCCATACTATTAAAAAATGTCAGTCAGGTTAATCCAATGATCTGCGTTTCACAAATCCATGCTACCGCACCTTTATTGATTCAAACTTTTAAGAGCGTGTGTATTAAATACCTTCCCTCATATGTCTCTAAAGGTTTCCCTGCCAAGTTTAAATGAAAGAGCCTGTATTTACCATATTTGTCATACATCCTTTATGAAGAAGGATTCCATATTTGCCTTTATCCAATGCTCTAAAACCCACCTTCCTATCCACTGAGGATAGGAGAAATATGGCAAGTCCTTCTGCAGTATCCTCCTACTTTATTTAGGCACCAAGGATGTATTGTAAGCATATTAATTTCAACTCTGTTCATGTGCATCCTGCCAAAATTATAGAGGTTTCCCTTAATGCAGAACTGTCTGAGGTACTAAGTGGTAACTTTACCATCACATTTATCAAAGAAGAGGATTTTGTCCAATAGGGAGGTTGCCAGCATACTGTAAATTTTTAAAAAAGTAGAATTATGAAGAAAAATTTAAATATTTTAAGTAATTAAAACATTCTTTGAAATGGCATACATCGAGCTTTCCTGAGAGATATGGAAGCAGAATTGCAGGGTTGCAGGGTTGTGGTTATTCATGCTGGAAATTCAAGCAACACACATCAAAGTTGCTGGTGAACGCAGCAGGCCAGGCAGCATCTCTAGGAAGAGGTACAGTCGACGTTTCAGACCAAGACCCTTCGTCAGGACTCACCTGGCCTGCTGCGTTCACCAGCAACTTTGATGTGTGTTGCTTGAATTTCCAGCATCTGCAGAATTCCTGTTGTTTACTTAGATAACTGACTGGTGCCAAAGAACTAGAAATATTAGGTCTCTGTTAAAAAGTTTAACATGAGAGAAAATTAACACCCACATTGACAAACATCAAATAATAAAGAATAGCCAGAAGAGAGCTTTTAAGGAAAAATTGTGTTTGTATAACTCGATTAGCTCTTGGTGAGATAATCAGCAAGGTGGTCAAGGACAGTCCAGCTGATATACGGGTCTCTGAAAATCACATAAGCAAAATAGATCCTCATGGAATTATAGGGCAGTGGCAGCATTGTCAATAGATATGAAAATAATTTTTTTTGTGAAATAAAACTTTTAAAATAGCCAAAGAAAGAAATCTGAACTAAAACTGGATAATGCAGGAACATGCTTAGCAGTTCAGGTAGCTGTGGAAAAAGAAACATAGTTAACACTTCAGAATGATAGAGGCACCAGTCAGTTGTCTAAGTAGCTGGGAATATAATAACCACAACCCTGCAATTCTGCTTCCATATCTCTCAGGAAAGCTAGATGTATGCCATTTGAATAGCTGCTGTTTGGAAGGGAATGATAAAGAGCAGATAATTTCACAAAGCTTAGGGAACTGTGTAGGACAACTATCTAGAACTAGGACAACTCTCTTAGACAGTTGAGTTGGACTTGTGGTTAGAAGGCTTCAGAATTTGCAGATGACCTAAAACTTGGGACCAAAGTAAGTCAAGAAAGACAGCGATGAACTTTAAAGAAAATACAGACAAATTGATTAAACAAAACAAGAAAAATACATTCATCAGGCCAAGCAGCATCTGCAGAGAGAGAAAAAGAATTGACAAATGATTTCCTGAAGGGCTCTGAAACATTATTTCTATTTCTCCCTCCAGAGATACACCCTGTCAAAGCTGGTGAAATAGCAAGAGTTAATGAAAATGTAGGCTAGAAGAATAGGGAGACAAAATAAAATCAAGAGTGGAAATCCTTATGCAAAATCTTTGCCATTGGAAAACATGTAAATAAATACATATGTCAAAAGAACATATAAGTTCTAGGGCTTCATAACAACAAGTAGAATAAAAAAAGGAAGTTCTGATGAAATTGTAAAAATCCGTTAGTTTGTCCCTACACTTTAGGAATGATAAAGCTATGGAAAAGCCAGAAAGGTATGTTCTAGAGAGTTCAAGAAATAACAAACTTCAATTATGATTAGATTTAAGATATTTAAAAGGAAATTTGACAGTTAAAACCTTACAGTTTTTAGATGGAGTAAATAAAAAGGAAATGGTTTTTAATGATTGTAAAGTTGAGTATAAAATTATGCATATGGATAATTATTGATCAAAAAACCAGTGAGGAGAAGAAAAAACATTTTTAAGGAAGTTAGATGACTTGCTGGTAGGAAGATGATTACAGATTTTAAAAGAATCTTAACCTTCCGGTAAGGTGGTAGCACATTTGGACACAGCAGCTTTTCAGGAGCCAACCAAAGGTGCTTTTTTCCCTTTGTTAAATCTGATTTTTATGATCACAAGACAATGCTGGACTCCAAGAACTTTGGGTGCTGTAGATCAACCCCATCAATGAGCTGTTCATTGATTGGAATAGCCGGACCAGGTGTCAGTAGAGCCAACCGGAGTTTGGAAGAGCTGGCTTGGGTGCGGATTGTGTTGCTTCCTTCCACTCAAAGGCATCTGAGTTGGTGTGCATGCAGGGCAACCATGGGTGTTTGTACTGGATATTTCTCTTGCGATCACAAGACGCTGTTCAACATGGATAATGTAAGATGCCGCATGCCTGTTTCCCTTGTTAGATAGCATGACAGGTGGCAGGGAAGCTGCATAGCTTCGGTTGTAATGAGGACTAGGCCTGAAGCCGTGGGCTTGCCTGCTGCTGCAGTCCAAGAGAGGAGATGCGAGAGGCGGTGCAGTGTGGCACTGATGTTCAGTTGGGGGCTGGCCTCCATTGTTCACTTGGTGGAATGACAGGCTGGATTGCAGTGGCTATGCACTGCCGGGAACAGTACCATAAATTTGTGGGACGTTTCACTCAGGGTCTAAGGCTATATATGTACTTTTTTTTTTGAGTGACTATGTTTTTCTTGCTTGCTATTTTGAATGTGCTGTTTTGCATCTTGGCCCCAGAGGATCACTGTTTCATTTGGCTGTCTTCATGTATGGTTGAATGATAATTAAAGTTGTACTGTATTTGAATTTGAATTTGAAGAAAGAAAATTGTTTGCTTGAAAGATTGAAATGGCTAGATGTAAGAACTTCTTTACAAAAGTGTATTACATTCACAAGAATAATGCAAAATGTGCTGACGTTGGAGAGGGTACAGAGAAGATTCACTAGAATGATTCCGGGAATGAGAGGGTTAACATATGAGGAATGTTTGTCTGCTCTTGGACTGTATTCCTTGGAGTTTAGAAGAATGAGGGGAGACCTCATAGAAACATTTCGAATGTTGAAACGCATGGACAGAGTGGATGTGGTAAAGTTGTTTCCCATGATGGTGGAATCTAGTACGAGAGGGCATGACTTAAGGATTGAAGGGCGCCCATTCAGAACAGAAATTCAAAGAAATTTTTTTAGTCAGAGGGTGGTGAATCTGTGGAATTTGTTGCCACGGGCAGCAGTGGAGCCCAAGTCATTGGGTGTATTTAAGGCAGAGATTGATAGGTATCTGAATAGCCAGGGCATCAAAGGTTATGGTGAGAAGGCAGGGGAGTGAGACTAAATGGGAGAATGGATCAGCTCATGATAAAATGGCAGAGCAGACTCGATAGGCCGAATGGCCGACTTCTGCTCCTTTGTCTTATGGTCTTATGGTCTAAAATGCATTGGCACTAAACCAGGAAAGGGAGATGAAGCATGGAGCAATGAGTATATTTGTTCAATGGAACTGAATCAGTTGAAATGAGGTGGGTTGAAGAGTTACAAGGGACTACAAATTCTGGAATCAGGAACAACATATAAAGCATCATTTTGTGTAAAAGAGCATGCCTTTAACACAAAACGTGCTGGAGGAGCTCAGTGCCTGATGCAGCATCTATGGAAGAAAATGGGCAATCGATGTTTCGAGTCTAGACCCTACATACAGACAATCTATTTCCCTCCATAGATGCTGTCTGACCCACAACATTCCTCCAGTGTGTTTTGTGTTAAAGAGATAGGCTACCTTTTTTTTTAAAAATGAGAGGTCTGGAGAAATAAAAATGTAAAATACTATGAGTCCTGACGAAGGGTCTCGGCCTGAAACGTCGACTGCACCTCTTCCTATAGATGCTGCCTGGCCTGCTGCGTTCACCAGCAACTTTGATGTATGTTGCTTGAATTTCCAGCATCTGCAGAATTCCTGTTGTTTGTAAAATACTATTTCCTCTTTTTGCAGAAATGAGGCATTGATTGAGGATTATTAATGAGAAGCCCAAGGGAAGGAGGGCTCAAGGGGTTGTTAGAACATGGTAGGCTTTATCACAAGAGCTATTAGAGCAAGGATCAGAACATTATTTAATAGAGTTTTCAAAAATAGGTTGTAAAGAAAAACATGCATAATATAATGTGTAATAGAATAATATGTAATGTAGCAAGGAGAATTTTAAACTAGAGATGTATTCTGTTGCTTTAAAATGATTCTTACTGATTTCAGTCACAGCAGCTTTGATGTTTTATGCAACTAAATTATCAGAAAAATCAATTCCACTCAAGTTAGTATTTCATAAATAAATCTGGTGGTGAATAGCTATTGCTTTCATTTCTGTCATTAAACAAATGTTTCTATTCAAGTCTTTTAATTGATTTTGACTTTTCCCAGATGAAGTAATTCTCCCTGTTGGAACAGTACATTCCCCTCTTAATGTGCATCAGATAATTGCATTTTATACTTCCTTAATGTTTATCAAAATCCTTCTTATTAGTAAACATGGACTGGATAGTTTCTGATTTCAGGTAAAAAGAGTCATCCCTGGGCCAAACACATCTGAATTAAATAGAACAAATCTCATCCACTCTTTTCCAGCAACATATTTGACCACATATTTAAGAGCCACCAATTTTGTGGTCTTACTTTATATCTGGCTTCAAAGGAAAGACTAGCATTTATTGGACATTGACCAACAATAATATAAAGTAATGGTAGTTATTTGTAACTTGGAAGGGAACTTGAAGTTAATAGTACTTCATTGCAAAAATGTTCTTCATATTTATAGGTGATGATGGCTGTAGTTTGTTCCTGGCTATTTTGAGGAAGCCCTACAATTTGCTGCAATGCATCTAGTAGGTAGTACTTACTGAATCCAGAATCCATCAGCAGCGGAGGGACTGGATACTTAAATTTGTCCATGGAACGCCAAGTAAACCATTCAGTTCTACACATGCTATTTCAGCTGCACCCAGTACTGTATTTAAGTACTTCATTGTGGTCCTGCATTGTGCCTTAAAGACAGTATATAATTCTAAATAACCTCTACAGTTTACACTGTACAGAATCACAAAGTGAGTTTTCTCTGCAGAAAATTAATCTTCTATCTTACCTGCATATTATTTGCATTTCAGATATTGTTCCAGATGAGATCTGGTCATTTGTCATGGATCGTAAATTGATGGCAAATGATATAAACATACAAATATAGAAAAGTACAGTACATGAAAAGGCCTTTCTGCCCACCTTGTATACCCCAATCAGGATGCTATTTATCATTTGCCTGTATATAAGATATAGGAGCAGAATTAGGCCATTTGGCCCATTGAGTGTTCTCCGCCATTCTATCATGGCTGATCCAATTTTCCTCTCATTCCCAGCCTCCTGCCTAATCCACACTAATCTTCTTTTTCCTGCCTGTTGTTCTTGAGTCCATTCAAATGTCTCTTAAATATTGCTATCATACGTTCCTTCATTGTCGCTGGGTCAAAATCGTGGAATTCCCTCCCTAACAGCACTGTGGGTGTACCTACACCTCAGGGACTGCAGCGGTTCAAGAAGGCAGCTCATCATCACCTTCTCAAGGGCAATTAGGGATGGGCAATAAATGCTGGCTTAGCTGGCGATGCCTAAATCCCATAAATGAATAAATTTTTTAAAAATATCTAATTCTAATACTTCCTCTTGCAGTGGGTTACAGCCTCTTCAGATTCTTTTTGAAAAGACTTGCCTCACAAATCTCTTATAAAATTTCTATCTCTCACTTTACATCTAAGTTTTCTAGTGTTAGATATTTCCACCCTAGAAAGGGGGAAAAAAGACTCAGGCAACCTGTTCTATCTATGTATCTCAGAATTTGATATACAGCTTTTCTTGTTATGCGCCTAGCCATGAGACAAATAGAAAACAAGGACACATATCAGAATGCTGTTTGGCATTTAACACTATTGTCCCACAGACCTTGGAGGACAAACTCCTGCTTTTCAGTCCAAATACACTATTGTGTAACTGGGTGACAGACTTGCTGACCAACAGATTGTCAGGATGTACAACTGCTCCTCCCTTCCCATCCTCAACACGGGTACCCCCCCACCCCACCCCCCAGGGCAGTGTGCTCAGTCAATTGCTGCTCACTCTGCTCACACGTAACTGCACATCTAAACAGCCAAGTAATCATATTGTCAATTGCCAATGAGACAACAGTGGTGGGGCTTATCACCAACAACAATGGCACAGCCTATAGAGAGGAGTAGGAAGAGCCTGAGGCCTACTGCCAGGCAAATTGTTCTTCCTCAATGTCAAGGCAAAGGAAATGGTTATCAACTTCAAGAGAACTCACAACTGACATATCCCCCTTCACATTGGCAGCACAGCAGTGGAAACTGAGAGCAGTTTCAAACTCTGAGGAGTGCACATCTCACATAACATCTCATGGTCCCAGAACATATCCTAGAAAATCAGGGAAGCTCACCAACACTTCTACTTTCTGAGAAGGCTGAAGAGCGCTGGACTATGCGGCTGCAAACAGATAACACTGCAGGTTGAGGCCTATTCCTCGCTATGACTGAGGCCAGGCAGCTGCCCCTCGTCCGCAACT
Source organism: Mobula hypostoma (assembly GCF_963921235.1). Classification (NCBI taxonomy): domain Eukaryota; kingdom Metazoa; phylum Chordata; class Chondrichthyes; order Myliobatiformes; family Myliobatidae; genus Mobula; species Mobula hypostoma. The sequence goes on from NC_086098.1 coordinate 39,830,717, forward strand.
GCTGTTCACCAACACAACTTGCAGCATTCCACATTATCAATGTCCAACAAGGACAGTGACTAAGACGATTACTTGCTGTTATACTGCACGCCACTTTCATGCACCAACTCCTCTCTCTGGCAGACAGTGGCCCAGTCCACGCCAAGTCCTGTTCCTTCAGCTTCTCTGCCAACAAGGACCTGCTGATCGGGTAGACTTGCAGTACCTTAAGTTCTTAATGTCCAGCAGAGTCTTGCAAGTGTAAAAAAGCACTTTTAAAAAAGACTATTAAAAGAGATTAAAACCCATATATAGAAGTTATCTTATGTACTTATATTTATTGTCCTTTTATTATTGAGTTCTTTATATTATTACATTTTTTGGGCTGCATCAGATCTGGAGTAACAATTACTTTGTTCTCCTTTACACATGTGTACTGGAAATGACATTAAACATTTGTGATACTCCTTTACCTTTCCTCTGCCCAAATTCCTAACTGAACTCTATCCTGCTTATTCTTTGACAACCTTCCTCTCTATCCACAATTCCACCAATGTTCATGTCCTCTGCAAACTGACTAATCAGATCACCTATATTTTCATTATAAACAAGAGAGTTCCAAGCACTGATCCTTGTGGAACAATACTGGTCAGAGACATCCAGTCTGAAAAACTTCCCTGGACCACAACTGTCCATCATATATATGACCAAGCCAAGTTTGGATTCAATTTACCAACTCACATTGGACCCCATGTGATTTAATTTTCTCGAGGAGCTTACCATGTCAAATCCTTTATAAAAGTTTACATAGACAACAGCCAATGCCCTTCCATCATCAATCATCTTTGTGATCTCCTCAAAAAGGATTGAGGTACAGAGCCTTCCTTGCACAAAGTTATCTTTATTCTCCCAAAGAGCCTGCTTTCCAAATTGGACTAAATCTTATCACAAAGAATCTTTTCTGTTAATTTTCCTACTGTTGATGTAAGACTCATTTGCAATTAAACAAAGATGTGATTGTCCTATGCATCAGTCTAGTGGCGAAAGTGGATGCAGCAATCACTTTGAAAGTCCCAGCAATTTCCTCTCCTGCTCCTCTCAGTATCCTGGGATAGATTCTAGTAAGCAATTATCTCTGCAAGCGGTACAAATGCCGCACCTGCCCCTACACCTCCTCCCTTACCTGCATTCCAGGCTCCAAACAGTCTATCCAGGCGAGGCAACATTTCACCTGCGAGCCTATCAGGGTAACCTACTGTATCCAGTAATGCAACTTCCTCTACACTGATAAGACCCGACATAGATTGGGAGACCGTTTCTTCAAGCACCTTCCCTTTGGATGCCACATGAGACGGAATCTCCCGGAGGCCACCCATTCCAATTCTACTTTCCATTCCCATCCCAACATGTTGGTTCATGACTTCCTCTACTGGCACAATGAGGCCACTCACAGGTTGGAGGAGCAACAACTCATATTCTGTCTGGGTAGCCGCCAACCTGATGACAAGCACATCAATTTCTCTAACTTCTGGTAATTTCTCCCCTGCCCCTTCGCTCTTTTTCCATTACACATTCTGGCTCCCCTCTCACACCTTATCCTGCCCATCATCTCCCTCTGGTGCCCACCTCCTTCCCTTTCTCCCTCTGGTCCACTGTTCTCTCAAATTAGATTCCTTCTTCTTCAGCCCCATATCTCTTCCAACTAACAGCTGCCAGCTTCTTACTTCATCCCCTCACCTGATCTAACCTATCACCTGCCAGCTTATACTCCTTTTCCTCCTTCCATCTCCTTATTCTGTGTTTTTCTCCCTTCCTTTCCAAATTCCGCATTCCAGTTCATGGACTAGTCCATCGATCCTTATTCCAGGTTTTCCAGTTTTCCCTTGTTCTGTTGGTGCCTTAATTGAGACACATGATTCTCATTTTGGGCTGGACTGTTCCCTTCCCTTCCCCTTCCTTCTGCAGCCCTCGCTTGCTACCTTCGCCTGAAGCCTCACCTGCTACCTTGCTTGTCTCCATGCCTCCGCTAGGTAGGTCTGGCCGTTTGCCGCTACCTTGAGTTGAGAATTATCTCTTTGTCCATGCCTTCGCTAGGTAGGTCCGGCCGTTTGCTGCTACCTTGTGTTGGGAACTGTCTCTCAGTGTTCTCTGTATCAGTCCCGGCCCTACATCTTGCTCCTTAGGAGGGTCCTGACTCTGTGCAGAGCCCCTGCCCCAAGTCCTGTTCCCAAGGAGTGCTCCCGGCTCTGTATTCCATGTTCCTGTTCTCTCACGACCAAGGCTTTGCATTCCTGTCTCCCATGACCAGGTCAAGGCTTCGTGTTCTCGTCCTGTCCATGTGCCTTGCCCGGCCCAGGAGTACCTCGCCCAGTCCAGTGCTGGAGTTCCCTCAACCTGTTCACCAGTCTCACATCCAGTCCTGTTGTCGCTCCTCATCCTGTAGCCACGTTCTGTCGTCGCCGAGATCCAGGGTCCAAGGCCGAGTCAAGACTCAGGTTCCGGGTCCCTGTCCAGTCTCTGGCTCGGAGTCCTTGTCCAGGTTCCAAGTTCCTAGTTCCTTGTCCAGGTCCCACTTCTCTAGTCTAGTCCTAGCCCAGGCCCTGTATCCTAGCCTCGTCCAGGGCCTGTGTCTTGTCCAGCGTCGTTTCTTCCCCACTTCCCTCACTTTCTTGACACACCTAGTCCTGTTCCTAGTACTTCAGTGTCTGTGTCTTGCATTTGGGTCCGCCTCAGCGCCCCGTTATGACAGTCTTCCTGAGGCACCACTCCTTGAAGATGTCTAGGGTACTACAGAGGCTAGAACACAAGATGGAGCTGACTAATTTTATGACTTGCTGTAACTTCTTTCGGTCCTGTGCAGAAGACCCCCCCCCCCGACTGGATAGTGATGCAGCCTATCAGGATAATCTTCATGGAACATCTATTGAGTGTTTTAGGTGATAAACCAAATCCCTTCCAACTCTGAATGAAATATAGTCACTGTCTTGCCTTTTTTATAGCTGCATCGATCCTCAGAGATCTTGACACCCAAAACTTGAAATTACTCACTCTCTCCACTTCTGATCTCTCGTCTTAGCCTTCCTGCAGTCCACAATCAGCTCTTTCATCTTACTAACATTAAATGCAAAGTTCATGCTGTGACACCACTCAACTAGCTGGTATATCTCGCTCCTGTATGCCTTCTCATCTCCATCTAAGATTCTACCAACAATGATTGTATCATCAGCAAATTTATAGATGACATTTGAGCTATACCTATCCACACAGTCATAGGTATAGAGAGGGTAGAGCAGTGGGCTAAGCACTCACCCTTGAGGTGTGACAGTGTTGTTCGTCAGCGAGGAGGAGATATTATCACCAATCTGCACAGATTGTGATCCTCCAGTTAGGAACTCGAGGATCCAATTGCAGAGGGAGGTACAGAGGCCCAGGTTCTATAATTTATCAGGATTGTGGGAATAATGGTGTTAAACACTGAGATATAGTCAACAAACAGCAAATTTAAAAGGATGTTGCCAGGTCAGGAGGACCTGACTTATAAGGGAAGATTGTATAGATTAGGACTGTATTATTTAGAATGTAGAAGATTGAAAGGAGATTTGTTAGAGTCATGTAAAATTATGAGGGGTGTAGATAGAGTAAATGCAAGCAGGCTTTTTTCACTGAAGTTGGGTGGAACTTCAACCAGAGGTCATGGGTTAAGAGCGAAAGTTTAGAATGTTTAAGGGGAACATGAGGGGAAACTTCTTCACTCGGAGGGTCTTGAGAGTGTGGAATGAATGAGCTGCCAGCACAAGTGGTCCATGCGAGCTCGATTTCAACATTTATGAGAAGTTTTGACAGGTACATGGATAGTAGGGATATGGAGGGTTAAGGTCCCGGTGCAGGTTGTTGGGAGTAGGCAGTTTAAATGGTTTCGGCATGGAATGGATGGGCCGAAGGACCCATTCCTGTGCTTTACTTCTCTATAACTCTATGACTCTATCCCAACAGGCTCTGAGGATTCATCCACCTTAATATTTTTCAAGACTCTCAATACCTTCCCTTCCTGGTATCAATGTGACCTAGAATGTCAATATATCCCTTTCTAATCTCATTATCATCCTTATCTTTAACTTTGGTGAATAAATAGCATTACCCATTTCCTCTGGCTCCATGCACGATTCCCCTTCATCGTTCTTAATTTGAACTCTCATATCCTTATGCCTATCATGCCTATTGTTTGTATAAAATGTCTTGGGACTTTCCTTAATTGTACATGCTAAGAACATTTATAGTGAATATATTGTTTAATTGGTAGCAACTATTATTTTTATTAAGGACAATCATTGCCTGGCACCAGCATTGCACAAATAGAATTTGTTCACTTAATAGATCAATTGATCCCAGGTCAACAAGATGCTTCTTTGTCTGAGAAACTGTTGACTATCATCAACTGATCAAGCTTAGGCAATTCATTACATAGCTCTTAATTAATCAAAGCTTTCAGTTTATTGTCTCTGTACAAATATCTACGTAACTATATTGACACCAGGCCAACAACCTAAAACATGAATTCTACTGTTCCCTCTCTACCAATATTCACTCAAATCACTTCTCCAAATTATAACAATGAAACAAGGGATCTACCATTGGCCAAACAATTGATTCTTCATCTCCCAGCCTCTCTCATGGCGGGGGGGAGGGTGTGTTTCCTTGTGACAGTTAGTCTCCGGCGTTCTTGCTGCTTTGTATTCAAAGCCCCTCATTCTTATGCTCTTTTATCATCAGTTCAAATGTTGTGCTTCAATCTCACTGACTCTGGCCCATCTGGCTAACGTGTATCAGCTTCTCATTGGCTCTGGTGCAAGTCAGCATCATTTTATTGTCCTTCTCACAAGTGATAACTTGTAATTAATGTCTCTTTGTTCTGAGTCAGAGCAGACCAGCAATTGCTAGGTTTGGGTTACTCAGTTCAGACACAGACTACCGTATTCAAAAATCTGAATGCCCTATCATACCAAAGAGTACCTCGCAAATAACTTCTTATTAGGAAATGATCGTTAGTTCAGTAATTATCAAAAAGCATCATTGTGTCCACTTTAAAGCACTTTGATACAGTTATTTCTGAGTAAAACCAGTTCACAAGGCAGTTCAGAAAATTGAGGGTAGAGAACAGCTTCACAAAATGGCTACCTCCATTCCTTCAACCACATGGCAAGAGCAAAGATAAATGGTTTGTCTACTTCCACTGTCCTTGACTCATTCGAGTTTGATGCTTTCTTCCATACTTTAATTCCTTCATACAAAACAGTTAATGGAGCAGAACATATATCAATAGCAGTGAACAGCTTCAGATCTTATGATTGATTGATCATTGATGAAAAAGATAAAGATGATTGAACCTACAATGCTTCTGTAAGTAGTGTTTGCAGTAATGTCCTGGGACTGACGTCAATGGCTTTTAACTATCACATTCATTACTTTTGTACTCTGAGTGATTCCAGTCATTGGAGGCTTTCCTTCGATGTCCAGCATTTTAATTTTATTAAGGTACATTAATGCCACAGTCGGTCGCATATTGCCTTAGTTTAAACAGCACTCACCCCACATTCAGGTCTTAGTTCTTCTCCTTATGTTTCAATGAGCTTTAATGAAGTCTGGAACTGATAATACTGCTGACGTCTTCCTTGCTTGTTGATGGAAAGTAGGCTTAGAAGATGGTAAATTGCCAGGATATGTTTAATTATTACTAGACGTGGTGCCAGTCATATGATATCCTAATATTGGACTCTTTGCAAGGAGTTAACTTTCATTTCATTAAAGTGGATGAAAAAGGGTTCCAGGTATCCAAATGTAACAAACACAGACAAATCTATTAAATCACTTGTGAAAACTGTGTTACAGTCAATCACATCACAGAATAAAATAAGCAATAAGGAACCAGTAAGACTTGGGAATATTTTCTGTAACAAATATAAGTTTTCAGGAAATTTAGTAACAAAAATACTCATCTGATATTTCACAAGACTAATGATATTATAATCATAATTGTTGGGGCATATACTGTATGCATAAATATAACTTCTAATCTGCATCAGTGATTCATGTGCTTAAGACCCCATAAGAAAGTTATAACTTTGTACCCCATATCTCTAGATTCATGGCATTAAGTCATATTATTTCTATAAAATATCCTCATTTATAGATTTCAATTTGGACAATGGAAGAGAGCTAGTTCACTTTTAGAAATGACATCAGGTCAAAATGTGAAGTGATTTCACCCACTACCTCTCTCACAATAGCCTTCAGAGAAGCCTCAAGACCTGAAGAAAGGCTTCAATTTTTATAGAACCTTTCACAACCTCAGGTCACCCCCAAAGATCTTTGCAGCCAATGAGGCATTCTGCAAGTGTCAGCACAGATATAATAGTCAATCATGCAAGGCTAAGATTGACTGTTGTAAAACTTACCAAGCAGGGAGTACAGGTGAGGTTTGGTCGTATGTATTTGAGTGAGTTATACAAGACTTTTGATATAACTTTTTCATTGCTAAGGCAGATATACACATTTATTCAATTCAGAAGACCACAAAGCTGTAAGATATAGGAATGGAATTATGCCATTTTGTGCCTTCCGTCTGTAACCCTTAACTCCTTTATCAATCAAGAACCTGTCAATCTCTGCCTTAAATGCACTCAATGACGTGACCTCCATAGCCCTCTGTGGCAATGAATTCACCACTCTCTGGCTGATAACATTCCTCCTTATCTCAGTTTTAAAGTAATGTTATTTTATTCTGAGTCTCTGCCCTCAGATCTTAGACTCGGTTACTAATGGAAACATCCCCTTCACATACACTCCAGGCCTTTCAATATCCAATAGAATTCAATGACAGCATCCCTCATCCTCCTGAACTCCAGTGAGTAAAATCCCAGACCCCTTGTATGTTAAGCCTTTCATTTCTGGGATCATTTTTGTGAACATCCTCTGGACCTTCTCCAAGGCAAGCACATCATTCCTTAGATATGAGGCCCAAAATTGCTCACAATATTCCAAACACAGTCTGAACGATGCCTTATAAAGCCTCTGCAGGACACCATTGCTTTTATATTCTAGTTCTCTCAAAATGAATGCTAATATTTGATTTTACTTCCTTGGTACCGATAACCCGTAAATTAATCTTTAGGGTATAGAAAAACATGGAAACATAGAAAATAGGCGCAGGAGTAGGCCATCCGGCCCTTCGAGCCTGCACCACCATTCAGTATGATCATGGCTGATCATCCAACTCAGAACCCTGTACCAGCCTTCCCTCCATACCCCCTGATCTCTTTAGCCACAAGGGCCATATCTAACTCCCTCTTAAATATAGCCAATGAACTGGCCTCAACTGTTTCCTGTGGCATAGAATTCCACAGATTCACCAGTCTTTGTGTCAAGAAGTTTTTCCTCATCTCGGTCCTAAAAGGCTTCCCCTTTATCCTACAACTGTGACCCCTTGTTCTCGACTTCTCCAACATCAGGAACAATCTTCCTGCATCTAGCCTGTCCAATCCCTTTAGGATTTTATACGATTCAATAAGATCCCCCCCCAGTCTTCTAAATTCCAGAGAGTATAAGCCTAGTCGATCCAGTCTTTCATCATATGAAAGTCCTGCCATCCCAGGAATCAATTTGGTGAACCTTCTTTGTACTCCTTCTATGGCAGGAATGTCTTTCCGCAGATTAGGGGACCAAAACTGCACACAATACTCCAGGTGTGGTCTCACCAAGGCCTTGTACAACTGCAGTAGTACCTCCCTGCTCCTGTACTCGAATCCTCTTGCTATGCTATCTATAGGAAGAGATACAGTCGATGTTTCAGGCCGAAGACCCTTCTCCTGATGAAGGATCCCAGCCCGAAATGTCGACTGTACCTCTTCCTATAGATTCTGCCTGGCCTGCTGCATTCACCAGCATTTCTTGTGTGAGATTCTGCAAATGCTGGATGTCTTGAGCTATGCACAGAAAATGCTGCTGGAATTCAGCAAATCAGGCAGTGTCTATGGTGGGGGGTGGGGTGTAAGCAGCCAATGTTTTGGACCCTTCATTGGGACTGAAAAGGAAGATGGCAGAAGCCAGAATAAAAAAAGGCAGGAGGAGGGGAAGGAGTATACGCTTGCAGCTGATAGGTGAGAACAGGTGAGAGCCCATCACCTCACCCTGATTCTCTCTTACCTCCCTTTTCTTAAATGGTTCACTGTCCTCTTCGATCAGATACCTTCTTCTTCAGCCTTTGGCCCAATACCATCAGTTCTTTCATTCAGATTATTACTGTATGAAATGAAAAGTGGTGGTTTTAACAGAGCCCTGCAGAACTCCACTAGTCACCAGCAGATATCCTGAATAGGATCCCTTTATCCCTACTTTCTTCCTCTGACAGAGCCAATCTTGTACCATGCTCGTAGCTTGTCTCTAACACCATTGGTTCTCTGTCTTGCTAAGCAGTCCTAAGTGCAGCATCTTGTCCAAATGCCTTCTGATAATTCAAGTAAATAACATCCACTGACTCTCCTAGCTATTGTACATGACATCTGCTGAATCACCTCCTAAAATTATATCAGGATAATGGTAGGAAAATCCAGTTATTTTTTTAGTAAGGAATCAGCTTGAGTTAATTTTATTGGGAAAAAGTGAAAGGATTACTTTCCATGCACAGCCATTAAAACCAAATATTGTTTTTTTCACCTTTCCCTTTTATTGTTCAATATGTTTCTTCCTTTGAAAGACTGATCACATAGAACCAATTTCCACATTTCTGTTAATCCTGGTCTTGAATCAGGAAGTTTGATCTTTCAGGAATGCTGCTTCTTTGAAATCCCCCACATTGAATGGTGGCCATCATATCACAACAGAGCCCAAATCAAAAGCACATGATAAATGATTCATATAGCAAAAATTTATTTTGGAATCTAAGTGCCACAAGCCACCTAAGTTCCAAAAAATATTTCACAGAGTCCATGATATTCATGAATGATGCCTTTAGATTTCATTCTCAGCTGACCCAACAGGAAAACTGTAAACAGGCATTGGGCATCTTTCAACAAGATGCAAAATAACTGCTGATTGTAAATAAAAATCAAAGAGCTGCAGAGACTGGAAATCCGAAATTTCATTTTTGGACTGATATCTCTTTTTCTCTTTCCACAAATGCTGCTTGACCTGCTGAGAGTTTCCAGCATTTTTTAAAATGACAGGTCATTCCAGGCTGGTACATAGATCATATATCAGATGCATCAGCAAAAAGATTTGAGTGTAGGTGATCTATGCACCAATGCAGTCAAGAAATGCTGCCTTATAACTTTATCAAGGTTAATTGAATCTACTGTATAAAATAGTCTTCATTGTCTTGATGGATGGGGAGGGGTACTAGGAATGTCTTGGATAATATTGCAAAGCCTTTCATACCACTGGAAGTGATGCATTGTTTAGTGCAGAGTAGAAGCACAGTTCCCTGCAAAACTGCAAAACTGCAAAACGGCCAGCCTAATAGGCTTGACTTGCAGTTGATTTGGAAGACTCAAATGCAACTTGTAAGAACAGGTATGGTTCCTAAAGTGACAAACTGATACTTACTGCAGACACCACATGTACAAGGTCGGTTCCACCTCGGCTATCTTTGCAATATCCTCCAATGCATTTGCAAGAGAGATGGAGCAATGGCTACATTTTTTCCCAGTGCAACATCCCCAACGTTCCAGTCCTCACTATATTCAATGGGCTCTATAGAGTAGGCCATATTGTTCCAATATGTCAGCACCTCCAGATGAACTCTGTCTTTTTGTGTGTTTCCCTCTAGCTGTCAGTCTGTGGTTTTGCACTGCCATGTGCTCCTGAACCCACCCCTGTTCTACTCCGGCCCCTGTATTACTCTGTCTCTCATCTGTTTCTCATTATTACCTGTACTGCTGCCACCTGTGTCTCATTGTGCTCCACCTATCACCTGCCTCTCTGTTTATTGCTCAGTGTATTTCAGTCCTGTGTTTTCACCAGATTTTCCTAAGCTTTTCTAGCATTTGTATCTGTACTCTGTCTGTCTGAATATGGACCCTGCTGTTTCCTTGGTTTTTGGATTTCTCTGGATGTTTTATTTGCTGCGTGAACTTTGACGCAGACTTTGTCTACTCCTCGAAATTTGTTACTCAATTAAAATCACTGTGTGCACAGTACTGGGTCTGCAATTGGATCCCTGCTCCAGTGTCCTGACACAATATCAGACTTCCAAAGCAGATACACTATTCCAAGCTATGTTATGACAATAGATTACTAAAGAGACAGTGAAAACTCAAGTTAGTCTCAAAGCTCTCTTGGGAAAAAAAACTACACCATCCCACTGTATCCTGAGAAACTTTGGCCCCCGGACTGCTCAGTGGAGAAGGACCATTTGGATTGGCAGTGAGTCATTGCTTCATGATTACCCAGAAGCTCAGTGTAAAGAGCAGAAGGAGCATACTACCTCCCTCTCACAAACAAGAGCAAATCTGCAGATGCTGGAAATCCAAACAACACACACAAAATGCTGAAGGAACTCAGCAGGCCAGGCAACATCTGTGGGGAAAAAAAGTACAGTTGACAATTCAGGCTGAGAACTTTAATCAGGATTGGATGATTTTGTGTGTGATGCTACCTTTCAAGTTGTGTTCACCAACACTTCCTATCCCACCAGTGTCATAGGAGGCCATTTCCACATGGGCCACATTATAGTCCATAGATATGAAGTGTAAGTAAGTCACACTTGAAACCAAGAGATTGCTAAGAAAAAGAAAAATAATATGAGGGTATCATTATCCACAAGTCCATACAGAACACAGGCCTTTGGATCTGGCCATGAGTGGACCTGATCATTATTATGAGTTCCTTCATGTTGAAGAAGTGTCTGATGGATGTTAGACTGAGCGGTTAAAACAAGTTCATTTTCTTGATTCAACTAATCCTGGAAAGTACAACGATCTTTCCACAGATGTTTGCCTCTCTTCCCATGATCTGCGAAAACCATCCCACCACCGTTAAACTTGGAGGAGGGTTACATCAAGAGTTGCAGACCTCACTCAGGTACTTATGTTGTTCATAGATGTTGAAAGCCATTGGTAAGGCACAGCCACCAAGTACAGCAGGCATCAAGCCTTCATCCAGTAATTTGCAGTTGCCTGTGCCAACTACCTACATAAGCTTCCTGAATACTGCTGCTCAGTCAAAGCAAGGAAGCCAAGTCCTTGCCTGTTCACCCTGTGTCCTGTCCCTGATTCTCTGTTTTGTGGCTCTGCAAACACGTTCTATGCTGTCCAGCTGCAGGTCTCTCAGGAGGTGTTTTCTGTTCAAGCAGCTTGTGTTCTTATTAATCTAAAGTTTCAGTCAATGCAGACAGAGCAAAGTAGGTCCAGCTATGAAGATGACCAAAAAAGTAAACTATAACAACCCTTTTCCATTAGTTGGAAAGCAATAGTGTCGATTACTGCATATTTACGGTATATTGTCTTGTGTTCACGGTTTACTTTCATTTGTGAATTTCAAAACACCTAAGATGGATTTTCATGCAGGTGTCCCTGAAAGTTAACTTGCAGGTTGAGTTAGTGTAGTGGTAAGAAAGGCAAATGCAATTATAACCTTCTCACTGGACTCGTATACAAACTCAGCTCGTTAGCCAACTCTGCTAACAGCCTCGTGACTCAGCGGTGAGAAGGCCACCCTTCATAAGCAGTATACATCTATGGTCGGTCTGATTTGGGGTTCAACCAAACAGGAACGTCGTGACGTTCTGATTAAATGAACCTCAATCTGAACAAATGCTGTGTAAATACTGCCCATATGTAATTATTGGTCAGCAATAGCAGATCGTACATCGCATAAAGGAAGTATAATTACCAATTTCATCTTTATCAAACAGTTAATAGAAAAAAGAAAAGAGCCCATTACCAGTTATACCAGTCCAATGTGCACACAGCCATTGGAGCTCATACTGGAGTATTCGGAGATGTATCTCGTACTCAGGTGCTGGACCCACGGTCTGCATGAAAGCACCCACCACATTCTGAACTTCCCTCAAAGTCCATCCTGAACAAACTGGGTCTCTCTCTGGAGCGTTGGCCCTTTCTCCTTGGAGCCAGTCATCTGGGGACTCTCTTTCCAAAGGCATTTTAAGGCGTCTTCCCTTGTGCCCTGCTCCGCAGCTCTCATCAAAAGACCCTAAAATAGACCATTGTCCTTAACCAGGGCATTACACAATGTGAGCATTCATTTTAAAAGCATCAGAATCTAAACACAAGAATATAATGCTGAGGCTTTATAAGACATTGGTCAGATCACATTTGGAGTATTGTCAGCTGTTTTGGACCCCCTGTCTAAAAAGGATATGCTGGTATAAGAGAGAGCCCACAGGAGGTTCTCAGGAAAGAAAGGATTAACATATGAGGAGTGTGTGATGGCTTACGGCCTGTACTCGCTGAGGTTTGGAAGGATGAGGGGATCTCATTGAAAATTACTAGATATTGAAAGGCCTAGATACAGTGGATGTGGTGAGGATGTTTCCTATAGTGGGTGAGTCTAGGACCAGAGGGCACGGCCTCAGAATAAAAGTATATCCCTTTAAAACAGAGATGAGGAAGAATTTCTTTAGCCAAAAGGTGGTGAATCTGTGGAATTCATTGCCACAGATGACTGTGAGGCTTAGTCATTGGGTACACTTAAAGGGGAGGTTGATATGTTTTTGAATAATAAGGATGTCAAAGGTTATGGAGAAAAGACAGGAGAATAGGGTTGAGAGGGATAATAAATCAGCCATGATTGAATGGTGGAGCAGACCTGAGGCCTGAATGGACTAATTCTGCTCCTATGTATTATGGTGTTCTGGTCTAAATTTGCAGTTGAGTTGAAATATAGCTCCATAGTGAATTGTCATAAGTTAGTCGGCAATCCGTCTTTCCTGAGTTAATCACAAGCAACCTAATATGCTCAAGTTAAATAAAATAAAAGTCTGTTGACTGAAGCCAGTTTTCCAATGCATTCATGTTTTTCCTCTATGTTTACATGATTACAACACCACCTATCTGCATCCAGTTCCACAAGTTCCTACCAGCTTTAGGAACCTTCTCTCTTTCAGATCAATAGGCTATGGTGTAAACAAAAGATTAGATGGAAATGGAATAAACTTACTCTTCAAGACATTTATGTACTGCATTAAAAATCTTGAATTGTGGTCTTAAGACCATAACACCATAAGACAAAGGAGCAGAAGTCAGCCATTCATCTCATCGAGTCCGCTATTCTATCATGAACTGATCCAATCTCCCACTTAGTCCCACTTCCCCGCCTTCTCACCATAACCTTTGATGCCCTGCCTACTCAGATACCTATCAATCTCTGCCTTAAATGCACCCAATGATTTGACTTCCACTGCTGCCAGTGGCAACAAATTCCACAGATTCACCACACTCTGGCTGAAAAAATTTCTTTGCATTTCTGTTCTGAATGGGCACCCTTCAATCCTTAAATTATGCCCTCTCGTACTAGACTCCCCCATCATGGGAAACAACCTTGCCACATCCACTCTGTCCATGCTTTTCAACATTCGAAATGTTTCTATGAGATCCACCCCTCTTTCTTCTAAACTCCAAGGAGTACAGTCCAAGAGCGGACAAATGTTCCTCATATGTTAACCCTCTCATTCCCAGAATCATTCTAGTGAATCTTCTCTATACCCTCTCCAACGTCAGCACATCCTTTGTTAAATAAGGAGCCCAAAACTGCACACAGTACTCCAAGTGAGGTCTCACCAGTGCCTTATAGAGCCTCAACATCACATCCCTGCTCCTATACTCTATTCCTCTAGAAATGAATGCCAGCATTGCATTCACCTTCTTCACCACTGACTGAATCTGGAGGTTAACCTTAAGGGTATCCTGCACGAGGACTCCCAAGTCCCGTTGCATCTCAGAACTTTGAATTCTCTCCCCATTTAAATAATAGCCTGTCCGTTTATTTCTTCTGCCAAAGTGCATAACCATACACTTTCCAACATTGTATTTCATTTGCCACTTCTCTGCCCATTCTCCCAATCTATCCAAGTCTCTCTGCAGACTCTCTGCTTCCTCAGCACTACCAGCCCCTCCACCTATCTTTGTATCATCAGCAAACTTAGCCACAAAGCCATCTATTCCATAATCCAAATCATTGATGTACAAAGTAAAAAGAAGTGGCCCCAATACAGACCCCTGTGGAACACCACTGGTAACCAGCAGCCAACCAGAATAGGATCCCTTTATTCCCACTCTCTGTTTCCTGCCAATCAGCCAACGCCCTATCCACGTATGTAACTTTCCTGTAATTCCATGGGCTTTTATCTTGTTAAGCAGCCTCATATGTGGAACCTTGTCAAAGGCCTTCTGAAAATCCAAATACACACATCCACTGCATCTCCCTTGTCTAGCCTACTTGTAATTTCCTCAAAAAATTGCAATAGGTTTGTCAGGCAGGATCTTCCCTTAAGGAAACCATACTGAGTTCTGCCTATCTTGTCATATGCCTCCAGGTACTCTGTAATCTCATTCTTGACAATCGACTCCAACAACCTCCCAACCACTGATGTCAAGCTAACAGGTCTATAATTTCCTTTTTGCTTCCTTGCCCCCTCCTTAAATAGCGGAGTGACATTTGCAATCTTCCAGTCCTCCGGAACCATGCCAGAATCTATTGACTTTTGAAAGATCGTTGCTAATGCCTCCACAATCTCCACAGCTACTTCCTTCAGAACACGAGGGTGCATTCCATCTGGTCCGGGAGATTTATCTACCCTTAGACTATTCAGCTTCCTGAGTACTTTCTCTGCTGTAAATGGGACTGCGCACACTTCTCTTCTCTGACACCCTTGAGTGTCTGGTATACTGCTGTCTTCCTCAATGAAGACTGATGCAAATTACTCGTTCAGTTCCTCCGCCATCTCCTTATCTCCCATTACAATTTCTCCAGCATCATTTTCTATTAGTCCTATATCTACTTTCTCCTGTCTTTTACTCTTTATATACTTGAAAAAGCTTTTAGTATCCTCTTTGATATTATTTGCTAGCTTCCTTTCATAGTTCATCTTTTTCCTCTTAATGACCTTCTTAGTTTCCTTTTGCAAGTTTTTAAAAACTTCCCAATCCTCTGTCTTCCCACTAATTTTTGCTTCCTTGTATGCCCTCTCCTTTGCTTTAACTTTGGCTTTGACTTCTCTTGTCAGCCATGGTTGCATCCTTTTTCCATTAGAAAATTTCTTCTTTTTTGAAATATATCTATCTTGCACCTTCCTCAGTTCTCACATAAACTCCAGCCACTGCTGCTCTGCCGTCCTTCCCGCTAGTGTCCCTTTCCAGTCAACTTTGGCCAGTTCCTCTTTCATGCCACTGTAATTTCCTTTACTCCACTGAAATACCGACACATCGGATTTCGGCTTCTCTTTTTCAAATTTCACAGTGAACTCAATCATGTTATGATCATTGCCTCGTAAGGGTTCCTTCACCTCAACCTCTCTAATCATCTCTGGTTCATTACACAATACCCAATCCAGTACAGCCGATCCCCTAGTGGGCTCAACAACAAGCTGTTCTAAAAAGCCATCTTGTAGACATTCTACAAATTCTCTCCCTTGAGATCCAGTGCCGACCAGATTTTCCCAATCCATACGCATGTTAAAATCCCCCACAATTATCAAAACACTGCCCTTCTGACAAGCCTTTTCTATTTCCTGGTGTAATTTGTAGTCCACATCAGGGCAGCTGTTAGGAGGCCTGTATATAACTGCCATCAGGGTCCTTTTACCCCTGCAATTTCTTAGCTCAACCCATAAAGATTCTGCACCTTCCAATCCTATGTCACCTCTTTCTAATGATTTAATATCATTTCTTACCAATAAAGCCACACCACCCCCTCTGCCTACCTGCCTATCCTTCTGATACTCCGTGTATCCTTGGACGTTCAGCTCCCAGAGACATGCATCCTTTGTCCCAAGGCCATACAAAAAGAGATTTAAGCATTATATTATTAGAGTTTTAACCTTTGGAAATGTTAAGAAGATTTATTGTGGAGTAAGCTCTGCACGGTTTTGCTGAGTTTGTCAGATTCTGCAAAGCTGTTCACTCTTTCTATATTTGTATCAATCAGGGCTTCGAAGCTATAAAATGTTCTTTGACCTGTTGACAGGTACAAAGGATGCCATTCTATCAATCACATTAATTTCAGGATTTTTTTTTTCAATGAAATTCAGCAGTTTGAACTGAAATGATAGATATACTCCTTCCCACTTTGAAACAACTGCAGCAGATGTCACTGCTAGTTCAATAGTAACTGTAGCTTTGATCTGTTGATAAGAATTATTCTTACTGATATACACAATAGAGTTGACCTTTCTCTGCACAATTGTTGCGTCAAAATAGCTTTACAGCAGTTAGGTAAAATGATTACACTTCATTGGCTTTCCAATTTATTTATGTCTACAAAATTATATGCTATTTTCTAGGAAATGTCAATCTCTGTCAAGAGTCGAACCTTCCATTTACTGAGTGAATAAAATAGTTGGTTTTGATAGTTTCTTTTTAAATTGCATGTTACATTGTAGTAGCAACCAGATATAACAAAATATACACTTTTGGTGAATTGATTTCAGTGCATTGTGAGAAACTGATTCTGAACAAAGTAAAGAATTTTATGTTTAAGTGTAACTATGTATGAATAAGATACTCAGTTTTAGTGAGCCCCTTCCACCTGGACTATAATTAGGACAATTACTGTATTTGTATTAGAATAAATCAGTCCAGTGTGAACTTAAAACCAACATAGAGTTTAAAACTATTAAAATTACCCATCACAAAAAATCTTTTATTAAAGAGCCATGCAACTACAGTTTGCTCAAGAATTGCAGCGATATTCTTAATTAATGATAGAAAATAGATGCTTGTAAAGTAATCCTAAACCCTCCAAATAAGACTTTAATATAGGTTTCCTGGCATTGCCAAAATAGTCCCTGAAGTTCACAACCATCACTCTTCTGGATGAAATACCAGTTATATTTTATATTAGAGCTCTTCATGTTCAATGTTAAAAAAAGGCTATGACTTAACGGACTTATTCCTGTACATCTATAAGAATTGCTGGATGTCTAATTAATTATTACCTCTTCTTTTGAATTCCAACTTTAACATTGTACAAGTGTTGTGAATATCTTCAGAAAATTGCCAAAGTCAGACAAGGTCTTTATTGTGTAATTGTAAGGTGACTCAACTCAAGAAAAGATGAACAATATTATACTAAATGAAATGTCTTTAATGTCCCCATTCAAATAGAAATTGGCAGTCCATAAAATAATTTTATTGATGAAATGTCACTGTATTGTATTTAACCCTAATTAGAAATGCTTTTCCCAGGAAACTAGTTTTATCAAATGATTGAAAACTTGAAAGCAATATGTTTTCAAGCAGATAACTCAAAACTGCAGATGCTAGAAATTTAAAATCATAACAAAATATTCTGAAAATTCTCAGTAAGACATCAGCCTTGGTTCTTTCTTTGTAGATGAAACGTGACATGCCTGACTGAATATATCCATCATTTTCCATCTTCTTCATACTTTTAATGTGAATAAATTATCTAGGAAATGGTGATAGATTATTCCTTAGAGAAATATTCAAACACCTACCATAGATATTGATAATCTGGTTTATAGAAGATGGGTGCATACAGAACTGGCAAAAGGGCATCAGAATAGTAGAGTTTAGAATGACAATGTGCACAACCATAACATGTGGAGAAATACTTAGCAATTATACGATTGATCAAACTATACTAGAACTATTTACACTGCTGATTTGTTTCCCTGTTGCAAATGCTGCGAGTATTCAGATAGAGTGCCTTGGCTTTAGACATTTTAAATTTTTCATCTCCTTTGTTGTTTGATTTTGTTTTTGTTGCCAATTTAGTTTGTTTTCTGCTTTTTTAGTTCGCCTTCCCATCTTGTTCTCTCTCTAACTTCCCTATGAGTTTTCCAACACCTGCCAAGCTCAGTTAAACTTTCCCCAATAGTATAATTGGTAAGTGAATGAAAGTGGGAGCTAAATATTCTAGAATTTTCAATGATAGGGTCTTTTAAGAGACTCCTGGATGGCTAGATGGAGCTTAGAAAAATAGAGGGCTATGGGTAAAGCCTAGGTAGTTCTAAAGTAGGGATATGTTTGGCACAGCTTTGTGGGCCGAAGGGCCTGAATTGTGCTGTAGGTTTTCTATGTTTTTCTAATTAGCAAGAACAGTCAGCAGGGCAAAGATGTGTTTGTAGCACTGTCAATAAGAGAGGAGATCGGCGCAGTGGTGAAAAATGATCTGTTACAATAGGCGCTTGTGATGTTGAATCCAAAACATGGAGGAAAGGCAGGCTCCAATTTAGAGATGGCAACCAAAATTTATTCATATGAATTCCAACAGAATATTGGAGACTCAGCCAAGCAACACTGTGAGACATAACATTCTCAAAACTAGGACCCCACAATTAGTGCTAATTGGATGGTCACTTAAATAATACAATTAATATGGAATCCCCAAGCCTATCAAAATAAATTTAACTAGTTTAAACAGAAAGCAGCTGGAAACCGTATTACAAGGAGCAAGCCACTCAAGAAAAAACACAAGGAACTCGAATCGATTAACAACAATTAACTATTTCAGGTGCACTAAAAACCCTGGGGCCCGACACTCTCTTGTTGCCTGCAGAAGCCCAGGAGCTGATTACTTGATCTAATGTTGACAGGCCATGATGTAGAACTAGAATTAATTTTTTGTTGAGATAATAATTAGCTAAACACAGAAAATGCTTTTAGGATTTTTATGCCACCAAATAGTTTTTAGATATTGAATAAATGTGGAAATTAGTGATGTGTGAAAGAAATGTAGTAGTCATGCAAGATTCATAACTACATATAGAATGGATGAATAAAATTGGCTGTAATAAGAAAAGCAATGTATAAGAGATTCAATTCCAGACCAGTAAGTTGAGGAGTCATTTGAGAAAAAAGACTATTTTGAATTTTGTGTTATTCAGTGAGAAGAGGTAAACTGATAATCTTGTTGTCAAGGGACTTTTGGGAAAGACAGACCATAGCGTGATGAAAGTTTACATTGAGTTTGAAAATGATGAAATTCAATGCAAAACTGGGATTTTAGATCTAAACAAAGGAAACCACTGAGGAATCTGATAATCTGCTATCTGACTATTCAGAAATGGCAAAGATTTCAACACAGGCTCATTGGATCCTTGTTTCCAGCATTCACTTTAAACTATCCCAGGCCCTGTTTCCTACACTTCCTTTAAACTTGCCACAACTCCATTTCCAGCATTTCCTTTAAACTTATTAGAGACCTGTTTCTCATGCTCTCTTTAAACTCACTGGTATTACTGAGAAATTTACGACATTGCTGCATTACATCTAAAAGATATGAATTAAATTTTTGAGGTATTAATGGGAGTGATATCTAATTGTCTGGAAAATCTGTCAATGCTGGCATCACCAAAGTCAAAAAGGAACCAGTTAGTGGAGTTTTATATTCCAAATTAATAGATCCCAAAGGAAATTAGAGTCACAGTAGAATTACAAGTGGACTGATACACAAATATTAGAAGAGAAGTAAGAAAGAATAAAAAATAAGTTACCTCAAACAGTCTATCAGGAGAGGGTCATCACTTCCCCAGCTATCGGTTGACTCATTAAAGAGTCTAATGGCTGAGGGTAAGAATGAGCTCATATAGCGCTCTTTGGAACAGAACAGTTGTCTTAGTCTATTGCTAAATGTGTTCCACTGTTCAGCCAAGGTGGCATGCAGAGGGTGAGAAACATTGCCCAGAATTGCCAGGATTTTCTGTAAGGTCCTTTGTTCTAACACAGACTTCAGCGTGTCCAGTTTGACTCCTACAACAGAGCCAACCTTCTAAACAGTTTATTGCACCTGTTGGCATCACCCAGGTTGGTGCCATTGCCTCAGCACACCACCACATACAAGTTTGTACTGGCGACAACAGACTGGTAGAACATGTGAAGAAGAGGCCTGCATACTCCAAAGGATCTCAGTCTCCTCAGGAAGTACAGGCAACTCTGGCCCCTCTTGTACACAGCCTCTATGTTGGTGCTCCACTTAAGTATGTCATCCAGATGCACTCCCAGGTACTTGTAGGTCCTCACCATCAATAGTAAAAGAAATGAGGAAAATTACTGTTTGTTGATTGGGACAGTACATTGAAATGATGGTGGACAGCCAATGGTTAGTATTTAAAGAAATAATACAGAGTTGCAAAACAAATATTCTTTAGAGGAACAAACCCTCAATGGGAAAAATTCATCTGTGATTGGTGAGAGAAATTAATGGTAACATTAAATCCAAGAAAGAGGCTTGTAAGAGAATGCCAGAAAAAGCTGTGGGCCTGAGGATAGGAAGTATTTTAGAACACAGCTTTGAAGAACCAAGAAATTGATAAAGAAAGACAAGTAGAATATGACAGCAGACTGGTATGGAACATAAGAATTGACTCTATGTGATAAACATTACTGTGGGCAAATGAAGCCTGCTTACTGAAGACCCAGGAGAATATTTAATGGAAATTAAGGTATTAGCAGAGGAATTAAACGTTTATTTTGCAACTGTACTCTGGGAAGATATATTGGGGAATCAAGAGTCCAGCAAGAATATCAAAATTGAATGAACCAAATTTTAATCAAAATACAGTACTGGAGATCTGATAAAGCCTAGGAAGATGATTATTTGAAGGAATGGCTTTAATGGATGCTCTGGTTGTCATCTTCCAAAGTTTCTCAGAGACTGGAAATGATCCAGGGGTTTGGAGAATAGCAAATGTGACTTTATCACTTAAGAAAGGAGATAGAGAGAAGACAGAGAACTGCTGATCTACTGTATTAGCCTGAAAGTTATAGATTTCTCACTGTCCCAGGTCTTCCCCATTTCTCTCTCCCCTTTCTCCCCCTCTCCTCTCCTTTTCTATTCATACCCTTTCTTTCTCCACATCTCTTCTGTCATCTACCCTCCTCTTTCCATTTACCCCTTTCTTCTACTTCTCTTAGCTCTCTTACTCACCTTTTCTACCTTCCGTTCTCAACTTGTAATAAATAAAAATCGAATAAAAAGACTGAGCAAAGTCAACATAGGCTTATGAAAGTAAAATCATGTTTGACTACAACACATACAAAATGCTAGAGAAACTCAGCAGGTCAGGAACTTTGACTGTTTATTTCCCTCCGTAGATGCTACCAGACCCACCGAGTTCCACTAACGTTCTGTGTGTTGCTCGAGATCTTCAGCATCTGCTGAATCCCTTGTGTCTCATATTTGACTAATCTGCTGGAATTCTTTGAGAATGTGATTCACAGTATAGATAGTGGTGAATAATTTGATGTAGGAGGTGGGTTAATGTAGGAGTAGTGGATTGAGAATTGGTTGTTGGAGAGAAAACAATCAATGAGAATACACAGATTATTGACAATTGGCAACTGTGGCTAGTGGATATAGCAGGGAATTGAATGGGATCAGCTTTTCAGAATTAATATTATAAAACTTAGCTGTTGAGTTCTCAATTTTGCTGATGGGCTTGAGAAAATGAAGGAGAAGGTAAAGAGCTACAAGGAAATATGAACAGGAATATGACAGATAAAAAAAATCATGTAGGAAAGTGTGAGATTTTTCACTTTGATACACATAACAGAAAAACAGTTATCTGTTTAATGCTGAGAAATATATTCAAAGGATGCTTGTACAAAAATTACTGAAGGCCAACATGCAGGTGCACTGAACAATTAATTGACCAATATTATGTTAATCTTTATAACAAAGAGTATGGATTGCAGTTGTGTAGGCTGTTGGTGAGACTGCACCTGGTTATTGTGTAGAGCTTTGGTCTTCTTACCTAAGAAAGAATGTACTTTCCTTCCAGTGGAGTGCAGCAGACATTTACTAGACTGTTACCAGAGAAGGCAGAATTGAATAGACTGGGTCCATGTTCTTGAGAACGTTTAAAAATGAGATGAGGTTTCAACAAAGCTTACAGTATTCTTCAATGGCCTCACAGGCTAGATTCAGAGTAGATGTTTCCCCTGGCTGATGAATCTGCAGGTATATTTTCAAAGAAGGGGTTAGGCCATTTAGGACAAAAACGAAGAGAAACTGCTCCACACAGAAGGTGGAGAACATTTGACATTCTCTAGCCCAGAGGCTGTGGAGGCTCAGTCATAATCAGTTTCTGGACATTAAGTGGGACATTGTGGAAAATCTGTTGTACTCCCAGTGAATGGTGGAGCAGGTTCGAAGAACCTGGAGGTCTACTCCTGCTGCTATTTTATACATTCTTATGTTCTCAGTGGAGGAATATGAGGTTAGAAACATTAACTTGTTTGTGTTGGAACAAGAAGATGGTGAATAATCTATTTTAGTCCGTAACGGTTATCAAGAAGATTTTGGGTTTCATCGGGAAATTGTGAACAGGTTTTTTTGGGGGGCTACATTGCTGCTTTATTGTTGTGCTTTCTTCGACTGCAGATTAGTTTTGAAGTAAATACTGTGAATAAATTTGAATAGCCCTTTGCTATTGCAGCCTTCTCTGACTCCTGATTTTTGTCTCTCCTATATCAACAGCTCCAGCTTCAGGGCTATAATTGCACTCAGCCAGAGGCAGTTATTCTCAAGCCTCACTACAACCCCCTGAAAAAGACTATCTATTCTTATCTCTATTACGGCAAGAGATTTCCCGAGGGATAGAGGAAAAGCTTCAAGGGCATTCTTAGCAGGTTCTTGAAACACATCTGACATCCACATTGACTCATGGGAATGCCTGCCCTGTACCTATCAGAGAAGATACTAACTTACCTCAAGTAACTTTGATAAAGTTCAAAGTTCAAAGTAAAGTTAATATCAATGTACATCTATGTCACCATTTACAACCCTGAGATTCATTTTCTTGTGGACATACTCCATAAGTACACAGCAGAATAATAACCATAGTAGAATCAATGGAAGACCCTATTGACCCCACAAATACAAAAAGAAGAAAATAATAGTAATAAGTAGATAAGCAACTAATGACGAGAACAGGAAGCGAAGAGTCCTTGAAAGTGAGTCCATAGGCTGTGGGAACATTTCAGTGATGGGGCAGCTGATGGTGAGAGGAGTTATCTCCTTTGGTTCAAGAGCCTGATTGATGAGGGGTAATAACCGTTCCTGAACCTTGTGGTGAGAGTCCTGAGGCTCCTTTACCTTCTTCCTGTTGGTCACTGCGAGAAGAGAGCATGTCCTGGATGGTGTTGTGTCCTGATGATGGATGTTGTTTTCCTGTGACAGTGTTTCATGTAGATGCATTCAATAGTGGAGAAGGCTTTACTCGTAATGGACTGAGCTGCATCCATTACTTTTTGTAGGATTTTCTGCTCAAGGGCATTGGTGTTTCTACACCAAGCTGTGAAGCAGCTAGTCAATATACTCTCCACCACACATCTATAGATGTTTGTCAAAGTTTTAGATGTCATGCTGAATCTTTGCAAAATCCTAATGAGGTAGAGGATCTACCATGCTTTCTTTGTAATGGCACTTATGTGCTGATCCCAGGACAGATCCTCTGAAATGATAGCACCATGGAATGTAAAGTTGCTGACCCTCTCCACCTCTGATCTTCTGATGAGGACTGGTTCATGGACCTCTGGTTTCCTCCTCCTGAAGTCAATAATCAGCTCATTGGTCTTGCTGACACTGAGTAAAAGATTGCTGTTGCGGCACCAATCATCCGGATTTTCAGTCTCCCTCCTATATGCTAATTCATCACCACCTTTGATTTGGCTAACAACAGTGGTGTTGTCAGCAAACTTGAATATGGCATTGAGCTGTGCTTAGCCACACAGACATAATGTAAAGCGAGTAGAGCGGGGGCAAGCATACAACCTTGTGATGTACCTTTGCTGATGGAGATTGTGGAGAAGATGTTGTTGCTAATCCAACCTGACTGGGGTCTGCAAGTGAGGAAATCAACTATCCAATTGCACAAGGAGATATTGAGGTTAAGATCTTGAAGCTTCTTGTTTAGTAGTGAGGGGATGCCTAGCTATAGTCGATACAGAGAATCCGGATGTATGCATCTTTGCTGTCCGGATCTTACAGGGTTGAATAAAGAGCCAATGAGATGGAATCTGCTGTGGACCTGTTGCATTAGTAGGCAAATTGGAGTGGATCCAAGTCACTTCTCAGGAAGGAGATGATCTGCTTCACCAGAGCAAAAATAATATAAAGATTATAGAACCTCCCAGGTTCTCTACCTTGTCAAGCACCACTAACCCCTCCTGTGGCTTCTGATCCTTCTCAGCCACTTCAGAGCCCATAGAACTGGGCTGGAAACAAATCATTCTTAGCCCTGTGGTTCTGTCTAAGAAAGTGAAGAGCCTACCACAGGTTCCTCTAATTAACACCTGACACTTGGCACAGCCTCCATATCTGTAGCACAAACTTAATTCCACAGCCACTAATATTGACTCAACCTATTTGTATTCTTGGTAAATAATTCACCCCACATATTTCTGCTATAAAGATTGCCTACTTCCATATCAGTAACAGCAATGTACTGTACTTGTCAGATGCTCCATGACAATTGCAGTAACTCCAATAGTACCAATCTGAATGTTTGTTGAGATAGTCAAATACATTGGAAAATCTATACTTATATAGATCCTTCATCTACAGTATATAATTAATAACCTTTTCAAAAATATTTTGTAAACATTGAAAATAACATACCATTAACAAATCTGCCAGTTTTCTTAGTTATTCCATTAAATCTAACGGTTCATTCAGAGATAGCACTGTCAGTTATTAGAGCTTTACGTATTCCTTTAACTCCACCTCAAGATTGGAATACATTACCTTACTTGATACTGCAGTGAAGTATTGAGCTATTGACCATTGCATTATTAATGTCCATCCCCTATGATGAAAATGTTTGTTTTTTCAAGAGGACATCAATATTATGGAGGCAAAATCTCTCTTGGCCAATGCAAAAGACATACAAAAATATTGGCCACTGGTCATGCTAAGCCTTTGGACATTCCAACTAACTGGTCTCTCTCCATTTATCCTGCACCCATGGCTCTGTTTGAAGAAGGCGGCAAGTATTGTCATATATTTCTCAGGGTATTGAGTGCATTGAGTCTATTATTCTGCACAGCAATCTCATCAATCTTATTCCTACTTATTTCCTTTAATGCCCATCAACTTCATCCTGATTTTCCTACCCGCCACATACATGAAGAATAATTTACAGTAAGCAATAAACCTAAGAACCTGCACATGTGGGATGAAACCAAAGTAGCAGGGGTAAACCCATGTGGTCTCAGGTAGAATAAGAAAACGTCACACAGGCAGCACCAGGAGTCAGGACTGAATCTGTGTTGCTGGAGCTGTGTTCTCCTGGTATTCTTTACCTCTTAACAGAATAAATTACCTGGTCATTTACTTCATTAGTGTGTGAAAAATAGCCAGATCATTCACTAAAACAATAGTTCATTTTCTTCTGGAGCTGCAGTCCCCTGAGGATCTGAAAAGCACCAAATAAATTCAGATAGTTTTCTTCCTTTCTGAACTTCATCTTGAGACATGAATTCCAAGAGTTTCCCCAGAACTAACCTTAGGCAAACCAGTCACAAACAAGAGAAAATCCGAGCAACACGCACAAAACAAGTGTTACACCGGCCCATGCGCCTCCTCCCTCACTACCACTCAGATCCCCAAACAGTCCTTGCAGGTGATCGACAATTCACCTGTGAGTCTGTTGGGGTCATATACTGCGTCCGGTATTCCCAGTCTGGCCTCCTGTGTATTGGTTAGATCCAGTGCAGATCGGGAGATCGCTTCGCTGAGCACCTATGCTCCATCCACCAGAAAAAGCAGGATCTCCCAGTGGCCACCCATCTTAATTCCACATCCCATTCTCATTCAGGTATGTCAGTCTATGTCCTCCTCTACTGTTGTGATGATGCCACACTCAGATTGGAGGAACAGCACCTTATATTCTGTCTGGGTAACCTCCAACCTGATGGCATGAACATTGATTTTCTTGAACTTCCTCTGGTAATACCCACCCACCCTTCACCATTCCCCACTCCCATTCCCCTCTCTGTAATGAAAACCAGTTTCCCCCAGGATCAATGAAGTATGAATATGACTATGACTCTCATCTTATCTCCTCATCTGCCCATCACCTTCTTCTGGTGCTCCTCCCTCTTCCCTTTCTCTCATGGCCTTCTATGTTCGCCTATCAGATTCCTCCATCTCCAACCCTTTATCTCTTTCACCAATTGACCTCCTAATTCTTTACTTCACTGCTCCCACCCCGGTTTCACCTATCACCTACTACCTTATATTTCTTCCTCCCTTCTTCACACCTTCTTACTCTGACTTCGCATCTTTTTTTTCTCTAGTTCTGATGAAGGGTCTCCACCCAAAGCATCAATCGTTTACTCTTTTCCATAGATGCTGCCTGGCCTGCTGAGTTCCTCCAGCATTTTGTGTGTGTTGATAAGGCAAAACAGACTTATTTCCGTTTCATGGCCAAATATTACTTATTGTTCAAAATTTATTATCATTGTTTCCAAATGGATTGAAAAATTGATGTAAAATCCCAGATCTTTCTTTAGTTTTCTTCAACAGCCTCAGGTGCATGACGCATTGAATTTCCTGCTTAGATTTAAGGCTTTTTCTGCCAATAGGAAACATATTTCCATATAGATCCCAGTATACAATTGTTGTTAACTCGTAGGCAGTCATTTATCTCAGGGTATCATGGGTTTGTGCCTCTGGTGGACTATGTCCTCTCCAGGGTACAAGCCTGGGCAGGAAGATTTGAAGAACTGGCTGTTGCCCATGCAGCAGCTTCCGAATCTCCACAACACTGATGTAGTCCAAGGCAAGGGCAAATGCTAATACGTACAGCTTGGCACCAGTGTCGTCGCAGAGGTTGCCAGAGTGAAGTTGTAAATAATATCAAACTGCCTTAGGGATCCTGGCTCCGGATTTCTTCCTTGGGGTTTACTCCTGAAGCCTTTGCCATGGGTGGGTATGGCTGCAAGGCAGCGGAGGTTTAAAATCAGAGTTTTCCTTCTCCTAGGCGGGCTGTCATCCAAAGCTGACGAGCCCCACCTGCCTGAAGTAACTAGTTTTGAGGCACCAGTGGTCCACCTTTGCTCCTTCTCTTGTCAATAGAAACAGTTCTACCGGCCCAAGTAGCTAAGCCACACGTGAAGGCCAAGAGTTGAACCTGGTTGTCTGAGGCTGTTAGTGACACATGCCATTTGGAGCACTTTATAGGTAGTGGGAGCTTATCCCCACTACCACCCTGGCTATGACAACCTTAGAAACCGTTGTCAACTACACCCTAGGTTAAACATACCTATTTCCTTCACTATGTGATGTGACAAAATGGAACCTGTGTGATCCTAGAGTGCTTTGCTGGTTTGTTGATTTGTTTTGATGGAAGGCTTACAAGAAGGGTGTGTATTTTATGATAGGAATGTTTAGACAACATAGAAAAACAAGACACAGCTGTCATGGTGGGCGGGGGGTTGTTACCATAGAAACCATAGAAACTACAGCACAGAAACAGGCCCTTTGGCCCTTCTTGGCTGTGCCGAACCATTTTCTGCCTAGTCCCACTGACCTGCACACGGACCATATCCCTCCATACACCTCCCATCCATGTATCTGTCCAATTTATTCTTAAATGTTAAAAAAGAACCCACATTTACCACCTCGTCTGGCAGCTCATTCCATACTCCCACCACTCGTTGTGTGAAGAAGCCCCCCCTAATGTTCCCTTTAAACTTTTCCCCCCTCACCCTTAACCCATGTCCTCTGGTTTTTTTCTCCTCTTGCCTCAGTGGAAAAAGCCTGCTTGCATTCACTCTATCTATACCCATCATAATTTTATATACCTCTATCAAATCTCCCCTCATTCTTCTACGCTCCAGGGAATCAAGTCCTAACCTATTCAACCTTTCTCTGTAACTGAGTTTCTCAAGTCCCAGCAACATCCTTGTAAACCTTCTCTGCACTCTTTCAACCTTATTTATATTCTTCCTGTAATTTGGTGACCAAAACTGAACACAATACTCCAGATTCAGCCTCACCAATGCCTTATACAACCTCATCATAACATTCCAGCTCTTATACTCAATATTTTGATTAATAAAGGCCAATGTACCAAAAGCTCTCTTTACGACCCTATCTACCTGTGACGCCACTTTTAGGGAATTTTGTATCTGTATTCCCAGATCCCTCTGTTCCACTGCACTCCTCAGTGCCTTACCATTAACCCTGTATGTTCTACGTTGGTTTGTCCTTCCAACGTGCAATACCTCACACTTGTCAGTATTAAACTCCATCTGCCATTTTTCAGCCCATTTTTCCAGCTGGTCCAAGTCCCTCTGCAGGCTCTGAAAACCTTCCTCACTGTCTACTACACCTCCAATCTTTGTATCATCAGCAAACTTGCTGATCCAATTTACCACATTATCATCCAGATCATTGATATAGATGACAAATAACAATGGACCCAGCACTGATCCCTGTGGCACACCACTAGTCACAGGCCTCCACTCAGAGAAGCAATTCTCTACCACCACTCTCTGGCTTCTTCCATCGAGCCAATGTCTAATCCAATTTACCACCTCTCCATGTATACCTAGCGACTGAATTTTCCTAACTAACCTCCCATGCGGGACCTTGTCAAAGGCCTTACTGAAGACCATGTAGACAATATCCACTGCCTTCCCTTCATCCACTTTCCTGGTAACCTCCTCGAAAAACTCCAACAGATTGGTCAAACATGACCTACCATGCACAAAGCCATGTTGACTCTCCCTAATAAGCCCCTGTCTATCCAAATGCTTGTAGATTCTATCTCTTAGTACACCCTCCAATAACTTACCTACTACTGACGTTAAACTCACCGGCCTATAATTTCCCGGATTACTTTTCGATCCTTTTTTAAACAACGGAACAACATGAGCCACTCTCCAATCCTCCGGCACTTCACCCGTAGACAGCGACATTTTAAATATTTCTGCCAGGGCCCGCGCAATTTCAACACTAGTCTCCTTCAAGGTCCGAGGGAACACTCTGTCAGGTCCTGGGGATTTATCCACTTTAATTTTCCTCAAGACAGCAAGCTCCTCCTCCTTTTCAATCTGTACAGTTTCCATGGTCTCACTACTTGATTCCCTCAATTCCATAGATTTCATGCCAGCTTCCTTAGTAAATACAGATGCAAAAAACCTATTTAAGATCTCCCCTATTTCCTTTGGTTCCGCACAAAGCCGACCACTCTGATCTTCAAGAGGACCAATTTTATCCCTTACAATCCTTTTGCTCTTAATATACCTGTAAAAGCTCTTTGGATTATCCTTCACTTTGACTGCCAGGGCAACCTCATGTCTTCTTTTTGCCCTCCTGATTTCTTTCTTAAGTATTTTCTTGCTCTTCTTATACTCCTCAAGCACCTGATTTACCCCATGTTTCCTATACATTTCATACAACTTCCTCTTCTTCTTTATCAGAGTTGCAATATCCCTTGAGAACCAAGGTTCCTTATTCCTATTCAATTTGCCTTTAATCCTGACAGGAACATACAAACTCTGCACTCTCAAAATTTCCCCTTTGAAGGCTTCCCACCTACCAATCACATCTTTGCCAGAGAACAACCTGTCCCAATCCACGCTTTTTAGATTCTTTCTCATTTCTTCAAATTTGGCCTTCTTCCAGTTCAGAACCTCAACCCTAGGACCAGATCTATCCTTGTCCATGATCAAATTGAAACTAATGGTGTTATGATCACTGGAACCAAAGTGCTCCCGTACACAGACTTCTGTCACTTGCCCTAATTCGTTTCCTAACAGGAGATCCAATATTGCATCCCCTCTAGTTGGTCCCTCTATCTACTGATTTAGAAAACTTTCCTGAACACATTTTACAAACTCTAAACCATCTAGACCCCTAACAGTATGGGAGTCCCAATCAATGTATGCAAAATTAAAATCCCCTACCACCACAACTTTATGTTTCCTGCAGTTGCCTGCTATCTCTCTGCAGATTTGCTCTTCCAAATCTCGTTGACTATTGGGTGGTCTGTAATACAATCCCACTAATGTGGCCATACCTTTCCTGTTTCTCAGCTCCACCCATAAGGACTCAGTAGACAAGCCCTCTAATCTGTCCTGCCTGAGCACTGCTGTAATATTTTCCATAACAAGCAATGCTACTCCCCCACCTTTCATTCCTCTGCCTCGATCACACCTGAAACATTGGAACCCTGGAATATTAAGCTGCCAGTCCTGCCCCTCCTGTAGCCAAGTTTCACTAATTGCTACAACATCATAGTTCCACGTGTCAATCCACGCCCTCAACTCATCCGCCTTCCCTGCAATACTCCTAGCATTGAAATATATACACCTCAGAAGACTTTTACCACCACTCACAACCTTTCCATCAGCGGATTTGCTTAAACTTTCAATATCATTTATTTTCACCCCAGCCACACTGTCAGCTCTGGCACTCTGGTTCCCATCCCCCTGCAAATCTAGTTTAAAGCCTCCCCAATAGCACTAACAAACCTCCCTGA
The DNA here is from genome assembly GCF_963921235.1 of Mobula hypostoma. Classification (NCBI taxonomy): domain Eukaryota; kingdom Metazoa; phylum Chordata; class Chondrichthyes; order Myliobatiformes; family Myliobatidae; genus Mobula; species Mobula hypostoma. Next base: position 39,861,381 of record NC_086098.1, read on the forward strand.
AAGGATATTGGTCTCCCTGTAGTTCAAGTGTAACCAGTCTCTCTTGTACAGGTCCCACCTACCCCCAGAAGAGGTCCCAATGATCCTGAAATCTGAAACCCTGCCCCCTACACCAGTTCCTCAGCCACTTGTTCCTCCTCCAGAGCATCCTATTCCTACCCTCACTGGCACCTAGCACAGGTAGCAATCCTGAGATTACCACCCTTGAGGTCCTGCTTTTCAACTTCCTACCAAGCTCTCTATACTCACTCTCCAGGACCTCCTCACTCTTCCTTGCTATGTCATTGGTACCGATGTGCACCACGACATCTGGCTGGTCACCCTCCCACTTCAGAATGTCATGCAATCGATCAGAGACATCCTTGACCCTGGCACCCAGGAGGCAACAAACCATCCTGGATTCTCTGTCACGACCACAGAACCTTCTATCTGCACCTCTAACCTTCGAGTCCCCTATCACTACCGCTCTCCTCTTTTCCCCCCTCCCTTCTGCACTGCAGAGCCAGACCCAGTGCCAGAGATCCGGCTACTGCAGCTAGTCCCAGGTAAGTCATCCCCCCCAACAGTATCCAATGCGGTATACTTGTTGTTGAGGGGAATGGCCACAGGGGAACCCTGCTCTGCCTGCCCTTTCCTCTTCCCTCGCCTGACAGTGACCCAATTTCCTGTCCTCTGCTCCTTTGGCGTAACTACCTCCCTGTAGCTACGAACTATAATCTCCTCATTCTCCCGAATGATCCGCAGATCATCCACCTCCTGCTCCAGTTCCCTAACGCGGTTTGTCAGGAGCTGCAGCTGGATGCACTTCTTGCAGGTGTCATTGTCAGGGACACCGGAGGCTCCCTGACTTCCCACATCCTGCAAGAGGAGCATTCCAACATCCTGCCTGGCACTCTCTCTACGCTAGACAATCTGAACAAAAAACTTACCGGAACCTACCCTGGCCTCTGCCTGTTCTCGCTGAAGCCTGTTTGAGCCAAAGCCGCCCCACTCTGACTCAGTCCACTCCGACGATGGCCACTATAACGATGGCCGTTGTATATGGTGGTCTGCTTTTTAAACCTGTTTAGGGAAGAACCCTCAAATGACAAATGGACTAAATATGACTCATTTATGATAAGGAAGGAATGCAATTATGGGATAGAACTATCTCAAAGACATGAAGATGATGAATTACTGGACTCAGTAAATCTATAAAAATGGTCTGCTTTGAACTGTAAAATTGAAGCTACCTACCAATGACTTAATGTATAGAGCTAGTCTTTTCCTTGAAAGTAATACACACGTTTATAATTTGATCCACTCTGAGTTTGTTGTAGTTTGTTATTGTATAATAGAATACCTAGCTGAACAGTACACAACAATATCTATTGATATCCATTGCCCACACACTGATGTTCTCAGTTTGTAGAGATTCAAGACTTTCCTGTTTTACAGGGATTTTACTTTAATATCTTCCTATTCTGATAGTGGCTAGCACATTAGTAAATGCAATCTTAAAGTTAATATGCTTTAACTTTTATGCTCTGATTTTTTGAAATTTCCTCTGCAGTATACCAAAGCGGTGACCTGGGGCAGATCGGCTCTGACCATTTTGAATAGCAGGGCAGACTTGACCGGCTGAGTGGCCGGCTCTTGCTCGTATTTTTTTATGTTCTTATGGTCATGTGGTAGAAAAGTGGCAAATGAAATTAAATCAAGAGAAGTCTGAGAGATTGGATTTATGAAGGTGCAAACAAGCAAATACAGAGTGATGCAACTGGTGGAGCTACTCCCTCACAGCTCCAGAGACCCAGGCTCTAGCTTGACCTCTGACTTTTCCTGAGTAGAGTTTGCACGTTCTCTCTGCAACTGCATGTACTCCTCCAGTGCTCCAGGTTCCTCCACTGTCCCAGCGATGGGTGGGTAAAATGCTCCTTCTGTGTCTCTGAGTGTGTTAGTGTTCATTGGCGCCTGGAGATCAGGTTAGATTCAGGGGGCGGTTAGGCGTATGATTCTCTATGATTTTAAATGTGTGAATATAGATAAGTGTAGTTGGATTAAGTCTAGTATAATTAAAAAGGCATACAGAATGCATTCCATTTTTAGCAACTGTATGAAGTATAAGAGCAGAGAGGTTACGCTGGAGCTACATGCAAAAGTTTGGGCACCCCTGGTCAAAATTTCTGTTACTGCGAATAGCTAAACGAGTAAAAGATGAACTGATTTCCAAAAGGCATAAAGTTAAAGATGACACATTTCTTTAATATTTTAGGCAAGAAAACTTTTTTATTTCCATTTTTTACAGTTTTAAAATAACAAAAAATGAAAAGGGCCTGAAGCAAAAGTTTGGGCACCCTGCATGGCAGTACTTAGTAACACCCCCTTTGGCAAGTATCACAGCTTGTAAACAATTTTTGTAGCCAGCTAAGTCTTTCAATTCTTGTCTGGGGGATTTTTGCCCATTCTTCCTTGCAAAAGGCTTCTAGTTCTGTGAGATTCTTGGGCCGTCTTGCATGCACTGCTCTTTTGAGGTCTATCCACAGATTCTCGATGATGTTTAGGTCGGGGGACTGTGAGGGCCATGGCATTTCATCTTCGGCTTTTTTTTACAGATGGTGTGATGTTTGCTGGTGTTTAATTGAATTCAGTCTTTCCTCTACCACTAAATGTTCCCTGTGCCACTTCCTGCAACACAAGCCCAAAGCATGATCGATCCACCCCTGTGCTTAACAGTTGGAGAGGGTTTCTTTTCATGAAATTCTGCACCCTTTTTTCTCCAAACATACCTTTGCTCTTTGCAGCCAAAAAGTTCTATTTTAACTTCATCAATCCACAGGATCTGTTTCCAAAATGCATCAGGCTTGTTTACATGTTCCTTTGAACCTTTTGAATAGAACTTTTTGGCTGCAAAAAGCATATACAAGCTGTGATACTTGCCAAAGGGGGTGTTACTACGTACTGCCATGCAGGGTGCCCAAACTTTTGCTTCAGGTCCTTTTCCTTTTTTCTTATTTTGAAACTGTGAAAGATGGAAATAAAAAAGTTTTCTTGCTTAAAATATTAAAGAAACATGTCATCTTTAACTTTATGCCTTTTAGAAATCAGTTCATCTTTTACTCACTTAGCTATTCAAAGTAACAGAAATTTTGACCAGGGGTGCCCAAACTTTTGCATACCACTGTATATATAGCATCTTATAGGACACAGCTTAAGTACCATGGCAATTATGGTCACCACATTAACGGGATGATGTGATTGTCCTGGAGAGGGAGAAAAGGAGGTTTACTTGGTTTCTTGCCAGGACTGGAAAATAATATCAGTGTGGACTATTTGCTTTGTAAATGAGAAGACTGGAGATAGACTTAATTGATGTAATTAAAATAAATTAAGCTGCTTAGACAGAAGAAATGTAAAGAGCATATTGTGCTTAACTGGAATAGATTTAAATAACTGGTAAAAATATTGAAATGCTGCAGTTACAGAGAGAGTGCAGTACAGGCAGACAAATAAACTATATCAGCCATGATGAGGTAAGTTGGGAAATCAAAAGTTCAGAGTTCATCTCTTATCCATATAAGAGCTCTGTTCAAGAGTATGATAACAGTGGCATAAAAGCTGTTCCTGAGCTGTTAATGGGTTCGGCATGGACTAGATGGACAACAACAATGTGTTGACCTCCTAGTTCATTGAAAATGCCAGAGTCAGGGAATAGATGAACCTAGATATTACAGATTGTAGTGCATGACTATTTTGATATTGCTGATTATCTCACAAAGGCCCAGTCTTGAGTTTTAGATATACTTGGAAACATAGCCTCCCTGATGATTTAAAGGAGAACAGAAAACCCTGTTTCAATCATAATAATTTCCCATTGGGATGTGTCTCAACATATAAATCTTGATTCAAATGCTCTGCCTGATGTTGCTAAAACCATCTGTGTTTCAGGATTCAAGTCATTTATATAGGCCAGATGTTTTCCCAGAACTGAGCTATCCCTGGAAAGTGTGATAAGTGGAGATGGGTGAGGAGAGTATTGCAGGAGTGGTGATGGCTGTTGGCTCAGTCCCTTTGGCTGCAGCCCAAGAACAAACACAATCTCTAGATCTCTGTGTAACAGAAAGGAAGTGAGGACATGGTGTAATGGATCTATTCTTTTTTCTTTTTCTTCCACTGGGAACAGAATATTCCCAGGTACACAGCAACAAAAAATCTGCCGCATTATTTTCAGACTGGAATAATTTTAATGGACACATTTTTCTTAGAGCTTTCTTTTTCAAATAAAATGTAGAAGATTATTAGATATTTTTTGTTGAACTTGTTCTGTGTCCAAAACCATATGAGTGACCTCTTGTGAACCAGCCCAATTTAACCTCAGCAACCAAATCATGACAAATAATCTCAACAGTTAGATGTTTGTTACTGCCTCCAGCACACCAAATGTACGACTGTATTCTCCCAAATGACCTGCATAATTCAAATGCATCACAGTTTCACAGAAGTTTGATTTCTAAAACAAAACTTCAAAGAAACTGAAGTTTCAGGAGTTCCCTCTTGCATCACGGTTCTTGTTGCAAAAAAAGGACGCGGAAACTTTGCTGTAAGAAAATTGACCTCATTATAGGCATGGTTCATGTCTCACAGTCTGTGACTGACAGAAATTCATGGATAAAGAATGAGGTCAGTTCCATAAGAATGTAGGATACTTATTATTCAAAATGATCTCAAAAGTTAAATGTGTTTGAAATGAATGCTAGACATGGGAAAATATAAGCATAAAGCAGCTATCAGCTACTTCAGCTGTAATTCATGTTTCTGGCAGCTGATGAAAGATTGGAGTTTGTCTAATGTTGTATTTGTTCAGTTTATTACTTCTTTCAATAAGAAATATTGTTGAGGTAAACCATATGGAAATTTGACTCTGCCAGCTTTTTCTCTTCCCACAACTACCCTCCCCCACTTCCTCTAACATGAGTCACTGGTCCCATGTTGAGCACTGAATGCCTAAATCTTTACTTGTCCACATCACTTAAAAGGATATCTGATTTAAGAACTGTTAGTTGTTTAAATCATTCATGTCAGATTACTTTAAAATTGCAATGAGTAACAATTGATGAAAATTAATCCGAAAATTTTAGCAGTTGAAAAATTACTACCTGTATTTGTTGATAGCAGTAGTTAACATTCCAACCTGTCAACATGCAATGTGATAAATCAATGGTTGCAAGCAAGCAACTAGGAATACATTTAATCAGGTGAAAAATGTCCAAAATCCCACACATCAGTTTTCCTTTTTCCTTGTCTTGGGCAATCACTCAAGGTTGAGAATTACTTGCTTCTGCTCCAGTTCTGTGGGTTCTCAGAGAGCTCAAAGTGGAACACACGGGTGGTCAGCAAGTGCTTGACAGGAGGAGCAAGTTGCTATGTAGGAGGTGGTTGGCTCCTTTTGCTAATTTCATGGTCTCTACGTGAAGGCTCTCAAAGTTCTCAGCCCCATTCTGAATGTCGTTTTTCATTTTGAGCAGTCATGGATGAGGAATTTTCTGCAGTTGATGAAGATCAAAAAGTCATAGAAACACATTGCCATTTGGCCCAGTGACACCCTTTGGTATTAATCCAATTGGCAAACTTTCTATGCTTGATCAATTCAACTGCTCATCCAACCCCCACCCCCCATCCCCAAATGCTGCCAGCAACCCAGCTTCAACTATTCTCTCAGATAGGGCAATCTAGATTCTTACCATATTTGAGATAAAGAAGACCCAGTCCAGTTGTATGGGCTCTGAGGTGGTTTTGGGCATGTGAATGAAATGAAACTCAAGGCATAGTGTAATTAAGGGCTTGATTCTGGAGATGTAGGGCTAGGAAAGAATGCCATTTGCTTATCCTGCCAATAGACTTGAAAGAATTTGTACTGCCTGTGTGGATTGGTGATAACATATCCTCCTTGCTGATGATCAATACTGGCACACCTCAGGGGTGTGTGCTTAGCCCACCGTTCTACTCTCTATATACACATGACTGTGTGGCTAGGCATAGCTCAGATACCATCTAAAAATTTGTTGATGATACAACTATTGTTGGTAGAATCTCAGGTGGTGATGAGAAGGCGTACAGAGGGGGAAATGCCAACTAGTGGAATGGTGCCTCAGCAACAACCTGGCACTCAACATCAGTCAGACGAAAGAGCTGATTGTGGACTTCAGGAAGGGTAAAACGAAGGAACACATACCAATCCTCATAGAGGGAACAGAAGTGGAGAGAGTGAGCAGCTTCAAGTTCCTGGGTGTCAAGATCTCTGAGGACCTAACTCTGTCCCAATATATCGATGTAGTTATAAATGAAGGCAAGACAGTGGCTATATTAGGAGTTTGAAGAGATTTGGCATGTCAACAAATACATTCAAAAGCTTCTTTAGTTGTACTGTGGAGACCATTCTGACAAGCTGCATCACTGTCTGGTATGGAGGGGCTACTGCACAGGACCGAAAGAAACTGCAGAGCTAGTCAACTCCATCTTGGGTACTAGCCTACAAAGTACCCAGGACAGCTTTAAGGAGTAGTGTCTCAGAAAGGCAGCATCCATTATTAAGGACCTTCAGCACCCAGGACAAGCCCTTAGCTGTTACCATCAAGTAGGAGGTACAGAAGCCTGAAGGCACACACTCAGTGATTCGGGGACAGCTTCTTCCCCTCTGCCATCCAATTCCTGAATGGACATTGAATCTTTGGACACTACCTCACTTTTTTTAATATACATTATTTCTGTTTTTGCATGTTTTTTAAAAATCTATTCAATATACATTATTGGTTTAATTGTTTATTTATTATTATTATTATATTTTTCTCTCTGCCAGATTATGTATTGCATTGAACTGCTGCTGCTAAGTTAACAAATTTCACGTCATGTGCCGATGATAGCAAACCTGATTCTGACTCTGAATAGTATTTCTCCAGTGTTTTAAGGTAGGTAGTCCATATCATTGACATGTACTGGAAGGCAGGGATCACGGATGCCTGATAGACCATAAGGTTTTTTGCTGGGTTGGAGGTGTAGATCTTCAAACACCTTTCTCTTCAGTTACCCAAGGTCATGCTGGCATACTTGAAGTGAATTTGAATTTTATTGTAAATTTATCTATTTATTGAGATACAGCGTGAAATAGGCCCTTTTAGCCCTTCGATCCGTGCCGCCCAGCCATCCCCCAATTTAATCCTAGCCTAATCTCAAGGTAATTTACAATGACAAATTAACCAACCAGCTGGTACCTCTTCGAACTGTGGGAGGATAGTACTCTAAGGATAATTGAACTGTGAGAGGAATCCCAGCAGTCATGGGAAGAATGTACAAACTCCTTATAGGCACTGGCAGGAATTGAACCTGGGTCACTGGTACTGTAAAGCATATACTAACCACTATGCTACTGTGTCATTAATATCTGCTTTTACCTGTGATGTGGCTCTCAAAATATGGAAAGTGTCCGTGTTTTCCGGGGCCTGAACATGACCATTTATTGTTAGTGGGTTATGCTGTCTTGATGATGACTTGAAGCTCAGCCTCCAAATTTGGTCTCAGGACACTGCAGCAAGAGTCTGATGTTAGAGTGCCTTTGATTCAGGAGTGGAAACAACATTGGTTCCTCTCTAGTGACGCTCTTTCTGCAACTGAAATGCGATGAATGAGAAAGTAACACAGCCTTGCTTAACAACAGGGTGCCCTGGGACTTGTCCTGTAGTAGACTCACTGGTTAGCAATCACTGATTGTATGTCAAGACAAAACTGAAACCTTTTGGTCAAGCAAAAGTCTGAGTCACTCCACCAAGGCAAAGGGGTGTCCATGTCCATCAGCTGAGAGAGGATGCACCAAGACTCAACAAGCTGCCTGCAGCAGATCAGAGGATCACCATCTGGCAGGTGGCTGCAGTCCTTTCAAGACTTTCACAGGAGGCTGGGAGAGGTTTCTGTGAAACCATAGGTACTGGAAAGGATGATAGACATCCTCTTTACAGTCCTTAGCTTGGGACACTTTGAAGTTTGAAATATAATTCATGCCAGGCACCCACATAGCCTTGAGGGAGGATTGAATTGTTTAGATTTTGCTGCACATTTAGGTTTTTGTTAAAGACCCCAAAACATAATTTAATGAAAAACTGGGAGTAATACTTCATCTTTTCAATCAAGACTATTTAAAAGCATATTGGAACAGGTATTTTTGGTTTTTAAAAAAAGAGTTCTCAATGCAACTACCAGCATTAAACTGCTTAAATGCCATCAAGTTCACTGACGTCCCAGATACACATGGCCATATTAGGTACTGAATCTGTCAAGGTGGACTCTGACACTAGAGCTGATCTTGCTGGATTTATTAATGTTTATTTTAGGAATGTTTGCTCAGTTAGACATGGTTCAGCATCTTCATTCCATGAATATCAATGGGGATATTACTGTCCTGCCAAAGAAAGCAAAAAAGTTTACAGGCAATTCAGTTCACTAAGCACGATAACAATGAACAGCTATTGGACCAGAGAACATCTCAGCTGTAGTACAGAAGAGTTGTACTTGAGGGCGATTTGCACCGCTGTTCCAGTCCACAACACTGGCATTAACCCAAAAATGTAGAAAATTGCCCAGTTGTGTGCTGTTCACTTAAATCACCTGTAAAGTGATGGAAGGTAGGGTTGACAGTACTTTCCATTGACACTTACCTATAATAACTCCATCACTGATGTTCAGTTTGGGATTTGTGAGGACCTCATCACAGCCTTGCCGAACATGGACCGAAGAAATGAATTTCAGAGGTGAGTGAGATCAAGGCACTATCCAGCATGCTGAGGTATCAAGACACCCTGGCAAACCTAACGTCAATGGGTATCAAAAGGAAAATACTCTGGTCCTGCAAAAAAAGGAAGAAAGCCCCAGAATATCACAGCCAACAATCTTCAGCTGTTCATTAATGAACTTCCTTCCATCAGAAAGTCAGAAGACCACATGTAGACTGATATATGCACAATGATCAATTCCTTTCACAGCTCCTCAGCAGATAAAACTAACCATGCCTGCTGGTGACAGGGTTCATTCATTGGCTGATACAAGGAAAGTAAAATTTCCACCCTCAGGGTTGCTCGGCTCACTGTCGTCTAGGGAAACAGCCCTCGACCCCAGCAAACTGGGTAATTAGTTTGTGTGGATGCTGTGTGATGTACACACAGCATCCACACAAACAACAGATACACCAAATATGATTAAATGATTTACAGTTTATAGATATTACTGGAACTATATAATTAATAGAGAATAAAATATAAAAGGAAAATAAAAGGCGCCACACTTATCAAAGTTCAATCTCTTCGTGCACACAGTTGGAGCTCAGGACCCTTCTTCTTCACCCTGCGACCCCTCGGACCACCTCGACCGGCCACCTGGGACCAACAATGGTGGTCAACCAGACGCTCCACACGAGTCCGTCTCCATCTCCTCTCCTCGCCAAATGCCCCGCTCGGGGTCCGACCCCGTCAGCAGACTTACAGCACCTGGTCCATTCTCTGTCTCTCTCTCCCACCTTCTCCCTCAAAACCCCGCTCATACAAATCGTCCAGATACACCAAAGTCATAACAACTATCCCAATTGGTTCGTAACATCCTCTTTTCACCCCCTAACCCACAACAAGCTGCTAGCGCAAAGCTTTCTCAGCATTTAACATAACAAAGAAGCATTCTCGATTAAAACATAACAAAGAAGCTATTTTAATTAGCCTCCACAGTAACATAAAAGACGAAACCCCCTTACATACAGAATTCCGAGTTATGTTATGGATCAAGAAAAATGTGTTAGTGGATCTGATGCAAATTTAGCAGCCATGAGGAACCAATGTAAGGTACTTCAGTTTCATTTTGAATAAATGAGCTTTCTTAGAAGGTTTTAATTAGTTTAATACATTATGATATTTTAATTGTTCATAACATTCAAAAATATTTTACTTTCATTTATTTAATATTTAAATATTTTTGATTATTTTCTGTAGATCTAATAGTGTTAGGCAAGGAGTTTTTCTTACTCACCATCGCCATTCTTTTGGTTGGGTTCATGCCCACAAGATGGAACTTGCCCAAAAAAGCACTATCTACAGTGTGAGACCGTGCCCCACAGGGTCAGGTTGATCCTTTGGTGACATTGAGCAATCGGCAACAAGAAGGTATGAATTCACAGCACAGGTCAGCGGTAAGTAAAGATAACACACCACTGACAGGAAATATTGACCATCATCTCCAAAGAAAAAGTGATCCAAATATCCTCTTACACTTCTGGTTTGACAACATTTAATGAACGAAAGCTAGAGTCTGTCAACCTCATGTTGCTATTTGTAGTCCTCAACCCTGACCAAATACATTTTAGAAAAAAATGTTAAAACTGTACTTTTTCCTTAAGCACTAAATAAACCAAAATTCTTATGAGTCTCTTCACGTAGTTGGTGATGGAACTTTGGATTTTCCAACCAAGGGCACTGTGAATGTTCAAGATAATGACTGACAGAGTTTTGGATATGAAGGAAATCAAGGGTTATTTGGTCAACACACTAAGGTAAGTGCTTTGTTAATGAAAGACGAAGCAGGAAAGAAGGCTCAAATGCTCATTCCTCTACCTATTTTTGAGCCTTCATGCCGAGAGCAACCTTTCATTCTATCCAGGGTTGCTCAAGGCAGTAAGTGTAAAGTCCTTTATATGTCAAGAAATCTGAGAAGTGGATACATTGATAGGAAAAGTTTAGAGGGACACGGACAAATCGGATTAGCTCAGGTAGGCAACTTAATGGGAATGAGCAAGCTGAGTTGAAAGATCTGTTTCAATGCTGCATACCACTCTGACTCTGGGTGAGTTCTAAAATTAAAGGTTCGAATTAAGGACTAGCCACAGTAATTTTTAATCTACTGCTTTGTCAGACAAACACAACACCTCCTTTCAATAACTTAGGCCATGTGTGATGAATAAATTGCATTGCAAAAATGTCATGAGAACCAAGCCATTAAACATAAGGAAGTCCATCATCATATATTTCGAACATTGTACTTAGTTTATATCATGTTGGCAAAAAACTGACAACGATTTGGTTTGCATATTTTATCATCAAATTAAAACATTATTTACATCAATCTAAATACAATTATCATAAATAAAATAATGTACTTTCAGAGTGATGATTCTGCCAGATTTTTTTCAGCAAATATCCTTCCAAAGATGTTTTTAACCCCCATACATGCTGAAAAGAAAATTCAAATAGTGAGACCAATAAGCATATACATATGGTCTTGTTGCATAAATACATCTGGAAAATGTGCTATCACTTCTACAAAGTAACTCAAAAAGGTAATGACTCAAAAAGTTCCAGATGTACACTTTGCACTTGATTTATTTTGCCAAGAGCTACATTTCAATCAACAAAATGAAATGCTCTATTTGTGCCAAGATTTACTGCAGACGTCACCATAATATAGGTTAAGAATGATGGACAAAGACCAAATTAGTGAAGGTTTAAGGAATAAATAAATGCTAATGTATTCAATGTGCAAATGATAATTACAAAGATGATTACCCATAGAACATAAATCAGAGTTATTGGATCCATAAAATAAATTTTAATAACTGAGAAAGTGACTGTAAGGAAGAGTTAGAGTTGGATTGTTCACACAAAGACAATATCAACAATTTCTTCTCTTATTGTGAATTATTTCTCACAAACATCTTACTGCAACTCAAAAGCTTTTTAATTTCCATTAATATATCTGTAAATATTGGGCATAAGATTAGATCTAAATCGGAAGAGTCAAACATAGACAGATTATTTATCTCCCTGCTGTTAAGTCTTGAAGATGTCTTAGCTCAGAACAACTGAACTTGGTGGTGACTGATGGCTTTAGAACAAACTTTATGACACTGATGTTGAAAGAGTGCTTACCCGTGGCTTATCCAAATTCTACCCTTATACTGATGGCCTTGCAAATTCCTTCAGGATGGGCTTTTTTTGGACCTACAGGCTTATGCTCATCAGTCTTTTTGTGTCTCAGAAACTAAATAGGGACAGCATTTCTCTAATAACAAATGTCCTATTTTTCAATATTTTTAAAACATGTTCATTCAATACCTTTTTAATTTTGATATTAGAGAAAAATATAATGTATGACTGAATTAATTATTTACACTGTGCTAAACCAACTTCTCAAATTAAGTCTGTAATTTTATATGAATAAATTGGCTGCAGGATCCAAATTTAATCCCTCAATGTTTCAATGCCAACATCTGTAGTGTAACGTACTTTCCACAAGGTTGCAGTTCCAGTATGTTTGGGGATATGATCTTATCCACTTACTGAATATTAACTTCCATGCAAATTATATGGTAATTGATAAGATTTCTGCTGTAGGGTAAAATATGCAATATTATTCACTCTCATGTGACCTTAGGAAGCCATGGGGATGCTTTGAAATATTGAGGAGATTAGAAAGTCAATTTAGAAATCATAAATAAACAATTCTTAAAATAATTTTCAAGGAGCCTAATCGAACTATCTCTCCAGTGGATCTGGGCTTCAGAACACTGTTTTCTTCAGTGACAACTCTGAGAATATTCCAAAACATTTTAAATAATTTATCATCATTGGGTGTCCTGTGAAGGTCATGAGTGGTGAATAATTCTGGATCGGTCCCATCACTTTCAGATGGTTAAAATAAAAACTATTGGCTCTGTGAGGGGTTCCAGGGATGAGTAGTCTAACTGTACCTGTCCTTCAGGACTCTTGGATCAATTATTCAGCTGCAACCTTACACGTTCAACATAGATAAATTATTCTAAATGAAAGTGTTACAGGGTCGCTCTGTGATGGTTGCTACTTGTAGATGTTAAGTTTTTCTTCATTATGTAAATTTCTCATTGGCAGAGAACTATTGTCATAAACATAAGCTGTTCATCATGATTACTAAATGCCAAAAAAGAACATGAGAATGGGAGCATGTGCTGATGCTGCCATTTGCAAAATCACCACTGACCTTTTTCCTATATTTCAAATATTTTATTTTGTAGTTCTTCAAGCATTATCTATTGCAATAGCTTTCCTTTAAAGGTAATAACAGATTATGATTAAACCTCACCAGGCATTTTGAAGCTTTGTGACAAAAACTTTGAGAAAGGCAGATTCATGGACTCTTCTTTCACCCAGGTACAAGTAACTTTTGAAAGCTTTTCTAAAGTACTTTGATTCAGGCATCATCCCTGAAGAAGATGGCAAGTTTGTCATCGAATCTCCGGTTATAATCAATATTTGCATCCGGCTGGAAGCCCAAGAAGAGTTTATTCATCATATACACTGGGAAAGCACTTTTTTTAACTTCAATTTTTTTGGAACACCTTGAAAATCAGAAATATTGAAAATTATTTTAAAAATCTACAATGAAAAAATAAATAAGTAAATATATCACTCAAAGACAATATTAAACTGAAAAATATTAAAGTACAATTAATAAAAAAACAAACAAAATGCCATTTCACAATATGAGTCGCAGTCATTCAAGAAATTGGGTCGTTACCATATTCCTTCCCTACGTTGTTTCTCTCCATTCAAATAAATGGGCTTGTTGCCTTGACACAGTTCCAGCAGGCAGATTCGCCAGTGCAAGTTAGTACTTTCTCAGGGGATCAAGCATCAAAGGCCAGACAGGAAATGGGTATCTTGTTCCTAAGATTGCAAGGGCTCTCCACTGTCTACAAGAATTCAGTTCTGATAATATAATGGTGCACTCCGGGTCCAATCAAAGGTATAATTGTTCATAGTTTAAGTCTCTTTCAAGGTTGTAAGACACTGCTGGATATTAAGAACACCAGGTTCTGTAGCTCTACCCCATCAGTGAGTTGCTTGATAGCGATGGAGCTGGACTTATTGCATACTGTCGTTGTGTTGTTGCCTGGACTCGTGGCATACTGTTGTGCTGAGGTGGTGCGTGATTCAATGAATGGACTGAGTGATTATCTTGGATGATTTTCTTGTGATCGTGAGACCCTGTTGGACATTGGTAACATAGTATACCAGAAGTCTGGTTCACTGGTTCATCGTCAAGACCAACAGCAGAGGAGCTGTGCTGCCACAGTTGTGGCGCAGACTAGTGCCTCCCGCTGCGGGGTTCCCTGCTGCGGCTGCACAGGAGAAAAGGCGCTGAGGTGGTACGGGAGAAAGCAGAGCCTCTGTAGGTGTGCTGGAATCCGTATATGTTGGGGGGCTGACCCCTCCCTCTGTAGGTGTGCTGGAATCTGTATGTGTTGGGGGGCTGACCCCTCCCTCGGTAGGTGTGCTGGAATCCGTATGTGTTGGTGTGCTGACCCCTCCCTCTGTAGGTGTGCTGGAATCTGTATGTGTTGGTGTGCTGACCCCTCCCTCTGTAGGTGTGCTGGAATCTGTATGTGTTGGTGTGCTGACCCCTCCCTCTGTAGGTGTGCTGGAATCCGTATGTGTTGGGGGGCTGACCCCTCCCTCTGTAGGTGTGCTGGAATCTGTATGTGTTGGTGTGCTGACCCCTCCCTCTGTAGGTGTGCTGGAATCTGTATGTGTTGGTGTGCTGACCCCTCCCTCTGTAGGTGTGCTGGAATCCGTATGTGTTGGGGGGCTGACCCCTCCCTCTGTAGGTGTGCTGGAATCCGTATGTGTTGGTGTGCTGACCCCTCCCTCTGTAGGTGTGCTGGAATCCGTATATGTTGGGGGGCTGACCCCTCCCTCTGTAGGTGTGCTGGAATCCGTATGTGTTGGTGTGCTGACCCCTCCCTCTGTAGGTGTGCTGGAATCCGTATGTGTTGGTGTGCTGACCCCTCCCTCTGTAGGTGTGCTGGAATCCGTATGTGTTGGTGTGCTGACCCCTCCCTCTGTAGGTGTGCTGGAATCTGTATGTGTTGGTGTGCTGACCCCTCCCTCTGTAGGTGTGCTGGAATCCGTATGTGTTGGTGTGCTGACCCCTCCCTCTGTAGGTGTGCTGGAATCTGTATGTGTTGGTGTGCTGACCCCTCCCTCTGTAGGTGTGCTGGAATCCGTATGTGTTGGGGGGCTGACCCCTCCCTCTGTAGGTGTGCTGGAAGCTGTATGTGTTGGTGTGCTGACCCCTCCCTCTGTAGGTGTGCTGGAATCCGTATGTGTTGGTGTGCTGACCCCTCCCTCTGTAGGTGTGCTGGAATCCGTATGTGTTGGTGTGCTGACCCCTCCCTCTGTAGGTGTGCTGGAAGCTGTATGTGTTGGGGGGCTGACCCCTCCCTCTGTAGGTGTGCTGGAATCTGTATGTGTTGGTGTGCTGACCCCTCCCTCTGTAGGTGTGCTGGAATCCGTATGTGTTGGTGTGCTGACCCCTCCCTCTGTAGGTGTGCTGGAATCCGTATGTGTTGGTGTGCTGACCCCTCCCTCTGTAGGTGTGCTGGAAGCTGTATGTGTTGGTGTGCTGACCCCTCCCTCTGTAGGTGTGCTGGAATCCGTATATGTTGGGGGGCTGACCCCTCCCTCTGTAGGTGTGCTGGAATCCGTATGTGTTGGTGTGCTGACCCCTCCCTCTGTAGGTGTGCTGGAATCCGTATATGTTGGGGGGCTGACCCCTCCCTCTGTAGGTGTGCTGGAAGCTGTATGTGTTGGTGTGCTGACCCCTCCCTCTGTAGGTGTGCTGGAATCCGTATGTGTTGGAGGGTTGACCCCTCCCTCTGTTGGTGTGCTGGAATCCGTATGTGTTGGGGGGCTGACCCCTCCCTCTGTTGGTGTGCTGGAATCCGTATGTGTTGGGGGGCTGACCCCTCCCTCTGTAGGTGTGCTGGAATCCGTATGTGTTGGTGTGCTGACCCCTCCCTCTGTAGGTGTGCTGGAATCTGTATGTGTTGGTGTGCTGACCCCTCCCTCTGTAGGTGTGCTGGAATCCGTATGTGTTGGTGTGCTGACCCCTCCCTCTGTAGGTGTGCTGGAATCTGTATGTGTTGGTGTGCTGACCCCTCCCTCTGTAGGTGTGCTGGAATCCGTATGTGTTGGGGGGCTGACCCCTCCCTCTGTAGGTGTGCTGGAAGCTGTATGTGTTGGTGTGCTGACCCCTCCCTCTGTAGGTGTGCTGGAATCCGTATGTGTTGGTGTGCTGACCCCTCCCTCTGTAGGTGTGCTGGAATCCGTATGTGTTGGTGTGCTGACCCCTCCCTCTGTAGGTGTGCTGGAAGCTGTATGTGTTGGGGGGCTGACCCCTCCCTCTGTAGGTGTGCTGGAATCTGTATGTGTTGGTGTGCTGACCCCTCCCTCTGTAGGTGTGCTGGAATCCGTATGTGTTGGTGTGCTGACCCCTCCCTCTGTAGGTGTGCTGGAATCCGTATGTGTTGGTGTGCTGACCCCTCCCTCTGTAGGTGTGCTGGAAGCTGTATGTGTTGGTGTGCTGACCCCTCCCTCTGTAGGTGTGCTGGAATCCGTATATGTTGGGGGGCTGACCCCTCCCTCTGTAGGTGTGCTGGAATCCGTATGTGTTGGTGTGCTGACCCCTCCCTCTGTAGGTGTGCTGGAATCCGTATATGTTGGGGGGCTGACCCCTCCCTCTGTAGGTGTGCTGGAAGCTGTATGTGTTGGTGTGCTGACCCCTCCCTCTGTAGGTGTGCTGGAATCCGTATGTGTTGGAGGGTTGACCCCTCCCTCTGTTGGTGTGCTGGAATCCGTATGTGTTGGGGGGCTGACCCCTCCCTCTGTTGGTGTGCTGGAATCCGTATGTGTTGGGGGGCTGACCCCTCCCTCTGTTGGTGTGCTGGAATCTGTATGTGTTGGGGGGTTGACCCCTCCCAATGATGCTGCTCTCCAGTGTTTGCTCAGTGGAAGAACAAGCTGAACCAGGACAACACCCCATGTTCCACCAACCTACAGGCTCAGGGGCTTGGGCTATATTATTTTTAGTGTGGTTGTATGCTTTCTGCTATGTGCTATGTGCTGTGTGTTATTGGGTTTTGCACCTTGGCCCCAGAGAATGCCGTTTTGTTTGGCTCTATTCATGTATGACTGAATGATAATTAATCTTGAACTTGAACTTGATTTAAATCAGGAATGAGCTATTTCCCTGAGCAAAGAAGGTTCTAACTAATGGGATAGGATGAAGTTAATTGGTAGAAGGAATTGAGTAGTAATTAAGTAAAAAGCTTTTATTGAATGGAATTCACAGGCTGAATGGATGGTGAGAAAGTATTAGGAAGTACCTGGATGACCCACAACCTACCAGGCTATAGATCAGGTGCTGGTCAAAGGGATTGATATAAGCTTCACTTTGGGCAATCATAGACTTGATTGGCAAGTAGTTTCCTATTGTGCCTTAAATTCCTATAACTGCTTCTCCTCCTCAGCCTGCTGTATGACAGCAGGATACTGCAAAATCACACAAATCTAGAAAACTCCCTGGAAAAACTTCCTACTATTTACCCTGACTCAGTCCCTCACACTTTTGCATACCTCTTCAATATTGTGAGAGTCTCCCTTTATTCTGCATTACAGATTCCAGACACCCATCTTTTCATATTGGTTATCTCCACTCTTACCTTTCAACCCTGCTGAAGGGTCTCAAATCAAAATGTCAACTATCCACGTCCCTCTGTAGATGCTTTTTGACCCACTGAGTTTCATCCAACTCCTTTATGTGTTGCTGCTATTTATTTAGTTGTAGCAAGTTTGATATTCTTTGCTCAGCAAATGAAATATCTCGTACACCTTCTCAACCACCTTCTTAACCAGCATAAGTAGTTATGCTACTGCCTTCAGTGATCCTTGGACATGCACACCAGCAAGTTTCTGTCCCTGAAGAATGTCCGTGATTCTACCATTCAGAATATTTTGGCAGTATCAGTACTCCCAAAATACATCACCTCATAATTCAGGATTTTCAGAATTAAATTCTTTCTGCCATTCCTCTGCCCTTCTTCCCAACTCATCAAGATCATTTTGTAGCTGAATAATCACCAGTAACAATCTCCATGTGATCTGTAACATTCACATCTAGATCTTTAAACAAACAGCAAGCAATCTATATCCAATCCGTGTGGTACACCACCGGTCACAAGCTTTGAATCACAAACTCTCTGCCTCCTATCACAAAGCCAATTTTGGATTCAATTTGCCAAATTGTCCTGGATCACATGAGCTCTCACATTTTGGACATGTTTCCCATTTGGAAACTGATCAAAGGTGCATGTAAACCAATCAACTGCATTACACTAATAATTGGTAATTAGTAGTTGGTTTCTCATTGTCACAGGCACTAACATACATATGAATATCTTTTGTTTACATTCTATTTGGATAGATCTTTCCATACATAAATAGATTGAAGTCATACAAAAGGAGGAAAAAACACAGAAAGCGGAACATGGTGTTATGGTTACAGAGAAAATGCAGTGCGGATCGACAGAAGTCACGTTTAACTCTGTCTTTGAAAAATTTAGTCAAATTTAGTACAATCATCACGCTGTAGAAAATACAAGACTGCATTGGAGTGGATGCCAAGGAGATTGCCAGGGATGGATGGTTTTGATTACGAACAAAGAATGAATTGGCTGAGGTCATCCACTTACCAAGCTCCTTAAACTCTGCCTGCACAATCGCATTTCCTTTTTTTCCTCATCTTTGCTTCTTGTATAGACCATAATCTCTGTCATTTCAGCTTGCTCAAATGGAATGGACACCGTCTTTGTCATGTCTGCCGGTAAAAGCTTTGCCAGAGCTGTGTGATTAGTTTATTGACATGCAGTTCACTGAGTGCTTCCAATAAACGTCATGACAATTTTAACAAAGCCTGCACAAATTCGGCAAGTGATATCCATAAAGTCAACTGCTTTTTGCAAAATTGCTAAGAAATACTGAATGCTATTTGTAGACACTCGGTCAATGTGAGGAAAAACACTGGGAGCCCCATCCATAACCACTTCAGAAACAAGTGCATATAGCCTTCTTTGTCAGATCCCGTAAGTAAAGGCCAAAGACTTGCAGAAGAATTGAACACTTATTGCCACAGAAGGACTTTGTGCTTGTGTGCCCAGAACTTTAGTAGTCCTGCTAGGTTCTGACAAATGCATTATCTTCCTGGTGCAAGGAAAACACCAGGGCTAGTGAAAAAGGGTGAGGATGGAGAGAGCAGTGCACAAACAAGAAACTGTTAAAAGAGGAAGGAGGTGCAATGAAAGCAAACAGACAAGAAAAATACAAGTGAATTTTAAGGTCTTCAGTGTGTTTCATTGAGATTTTCACTGATCTGAGCCTAAATCAATTAAAGGTGTAAGCTCTTTGAAGGTTTTCAAGAAAATCTTCCAGGAGATTTTGATTTTGTTCTGAAATTAATTCAAGATTGGATTTTTGGGAGTTAACATATCGATATGGCCTCCTTCTAGTTACTGTAGCATCAGATTAGCCATGGATTATAGGGCCAGCAAGCTGCAGCTCTTTGGAATTTGTATATAAAAGAGGCAACATAGCACTGGAGATACTCATTTAATAGACCTATATGATACTATATATTCTGTGGCAATGTACCATCAGGAGAAGTGATTTTCCCCATCTCTGCAATCAACTTTGTTATGATGAATCTAGAGAGAAACACAAATTTTACTGCATTTGATTCTGGCCCGCAAGACCATGAGAATACAGTAAATATCCCTATACACCAGAGAATGACTTTGAACATCTGGATCACTACTTGCTGCTCTTTCATCAATGTCCAGCACTGTTACTCATTTATCACTGTATTTTGCACACACCCTGTAATTTCTCTTCAACTTTTTTTACGCTATGTAGAGCTGTGATAATATCTGATTTATGCGAGGGCCACTGATCTTTAGTTATGCAGTGAGTGGCTCTGTTCAGATATGATTTACTTTCATTTGACTTTACTCAATTAACCTTTTTCTATGACTGGAGAAGTCTTGTCATCTAAAATAGTATTCATATATTAGAAAGGTTGTCTATGCAAGTCTTCTACATTCATTACCAAAGACTTACAGTTATCTTCTTCTGAGTAAATCTATAATATAAAGAATTACTCATGCAAAATTTCGGGATTGCAACCTATGCCACACGCCAGTCAGGGTAGAGACAAAATGACTTGGCAGGTAAATGCGTGGCTGAGAAGCCGGTGCAGGGAGCAGGATGTCAGGTTCTTGGATCATTAGGATCTCCTCTGGGGGTGGTGTAGCCTCCATCGGTCGTAGTCAACCATGGGTACTGTGCCTCTGGTAGCTACTGGTTTGTGACGCTATAAAGCGAAGCTGGAGTGGCCTCTCCAAGGTGCAAGCCAGGGCAGAGTTGATATGGAGATCCATCTGTTGCCCATGCAGTGGGACCCCCCTCTCCATGCTGACGACAGGTCCAAAGGAACGACGAAGTCGATACACTTTGGTGCCAGCAGCATCGCAGGAGTTGCCATGCCGGTGCTGGGTACAACAGTCAGCCGCCTTCGGGACTCCGACTCCGGATTTTTCCTCGGGGTTTACTCCCAAAGCCTTTCCCGTGAGCGGGTATAGCCGCAAGGCAGCAGAGGTTTGAAATTGGAGTTTTCCCTCTCCTAGATGAGCTACCATCCTTGGTTAACGAGCCCCATCTGCCCAAAGCAACTGGTTTTGAGGCGCCAGTGGCCCGCCTTTGCTCCTTCTCCTGTCGGTGAGAACAGCTCCGCCAGGCATAAGAAATATGCCACATGTGAAGGTCAGCAGTTGGATTTGGTTGTTAGAGGCTGTTTGAGATGCACACCATGATGAGCATTTGTTTAGCAGTGGGAGCTCGTCCCCACTACCACCCTTTGGCTATGACTACCTTTGGAGTTTCTGGAGGTGGTATGACCTGTACAAAAGGGATGGGTTGCACCTGAACCTGAGGGGGTCCAATATTCATGCAGTCAGGTTTGTTAGAGCTGTTGGGGAGGGTTTAAACTGATTTGGCAGCGGGATGAAAACCAAAGTGAATGGACTCAGGAGAGGATAGATGGTAAAATAAGCAAAGATAGTGTGCAGTTAGACTGTCAGGAAGAGCAGGCAGATGATGGGACAAAATTGCAGCCAGAAAGGTGAGCATCAGTGCATTAGGGATGCAAATTCATAAAGGGTAGCAAATGCAGTACTCAAAGTGCTATATCTCATTGCATGGAGTATAAAAAATAAGGTGGATGATCTTGTTGCAGTTTTACAGATTGTCGGGTATGATGTTGTGGTCATCACTGAATCATGTCTGAAGGATGGTTGTAGTTGGGAGCTGAATGTCCAAGGTTACACATTGTATCGGAGGGATAAAAAGGAAGGTAGAGGGGTGATGTGGCTCTGCTGGTAAAGAATGGCATTAAATCATTAGAAAGATGTGACATAGGATCGGAAGAGGTTGACTCCTTGTGGGTTGAGTTAAGAAACTGCAAGGGTAAAATGAATCTGATGGCAGTTATAAACAGGCCTCCAAACAGTAGCTTGGATGTGGACTACAGAGTACAATAGAAAATAGAAAAGGCATGTCAAAAGAGTAATGTTATGATAGTCATGGGAGATTTTAAATGCAAGTAGATTGGGAAAAGCAGGTTGGTAATAGATCTCAAGAGAGTGAATTTGCTGAATGCCAACGAGATGGCTGTTTAGAGCAGTTTGTCATTGAGCCTACTAGGGGATCAGCTACACCAGATTGGGTGTTATGTAGAGAACCGGAGGTGAATAGGAAGCTTATGGTAAAGGAACCATTTGGAAACAATGATCACAGTACGATTGAGTTCAACTTGAAATTTGATAGGGAGAAAGTAAAGTCTGTTATAGCAGTATTTCAGTGGAATAAAGGAAATTACAGCGGTATGAGAGAGGAGTTGGCCAAAATAAATTGGAAGGAGATGCTGGCAGGGATGACAGCAGAGCTTGTGTTTCTGGAAAAATGAGGAAGGTGCAGGATAGATGTATTCCAAAAACAAAGAAATACTCAAATGGCAAAGTAGGTGGACAAGGAAAGTCAAAGCTAATGTATAAGCAAATGAGAGGGCTTACAATAAAGAAAAAAATAATGGGAAGGTAGAGGATTGGGAAGCTTTTAAAAACCTACAGAGAGCAACTAAAGGAATCATTAAGAGGGGAAAGATGAAAAATTGAAAGCAAGCTAGCAAGCAATATCAAGGTGGATAGAAAAAGCTTTTTCAAGTACGTAGAAAATAAAAGAGAGATGAGAGTGGATGTAGGACCACTAGAAAATGAGGCCAGAGAAATAATGGTGGGGAACAAGGAGATGGCAGATAACTAAATGAGTATTTTGTGGAAGACACTAGCAGTGTACTAAGTGTTGAAGGGTGTGAAAGGAGAGAAGTGAGTACAGTTACCATTACAAGGGAGAAGGTGCTCAAAGAGCAAAAATCAGCATTGTTTCCTTCAGGGAAGGTCTTGCCTGATGAACTGGTTGGAACTCTTTGAGGAGATTTCACGTAGGATAGATAAAGAGGGTGTAGTGGATGTTGGATATTTAGATCTTCAGAAGGCCTTTGACACGGTGCCACACATGAGGCTGCTTACTAAGTTAAGAGCCCATGGCAATACAGGAAAGTTTCGGGCGTGGTTAGCGCATTGGCTGATTGGCAGGAGACAGCAAGTGGGAATAAAAAGATCCTTTTCAGGTTGGCTGCCAGTGACTAGTGGTGTTCCACAAGGGTCGGTGTTGGGACTGCTATTTTCCTGTTGTGTATCAATGATTTAGATGATGGAAGAAATGGCTTTGTTGCCAAGTTTGCAGATGATACGAAGATTGGTGGAGGGGCAGGTAGTGTTGAGAAAACAGGCAGGCTGCAGAAGGACTTAGACAGATTAGGAGAATGGGCAAGAAAGTGGCAAATGAAATACAATGTTGGAAAGTGCATGGTCATGCACTTTGGTAGAAGAAATAAATGTGCAGACTATTTTCTAAACAGGGAGAAAATCCAAAAATCTGAGATGCAGAGGGACTTGCAAGCTCTTGTGCAAAACACTCTAAAGGTTAAGTTGCAGGTTCAGTCGGTGGTGAGGAAGACAAATGCAATGTTAGCATTCATTTCAAGACGTCTAGAATATATGAGCAGGGATGTGATGCTAAGGCTTTATAAGGCACTGGTGAGGCTCACCTTCAGTATTGTGAACAGTTTTGGGCTCCTCATCTAGAAAAGATGTGTTGCATTGGAGAGGGTTCAGATGAGGTTCACAAGGATGATTCCAGGAATGAAAGGGTTATCATATGAGGTATGTTTGATCGCTCTGGGTCTGTACTCACTAGAATTTAGAGGGATGAGGGGGAATCTCATTTAAACCTTTCAATGTTGAAAGTCCTAGATAGAGTAGATGTGGAAAGGATATTTCTCATGGTGTTGGGGTCTAGGACAAGATGGCACAACCTCAGGATAAAGGGGCATCCATTTAAAACAGAGATACTGAGATATTTCTTTAGCCAGAGTGTGGTGAATATGTGGAATTTGTTGCCACAGGCAGCTGTGGAGGCCAGGTCATTGGGTGTATTTAGGGCGGAGACTGATAGGCTCCTGACTGGCCACGGCATTGAAGGTTACGGAGAGATGGCCGGGGTGTGAGGCTGAGGAGGGGATAGAAGGATCAGCCATGATGCTTGTTTATTAATGTTCTTCCACTGCACCCGCTAACTTTCATTAGTGTAACTGTGTAACATCATTTATTTGCAATGGCAATTGCTTTTGATCAGCTCCACATTTGCCTTTTGCTGACTCTTCTATCCTGTATTTGTGTTGTCCTCTTTAATTCCATCAATCCTCTTTATAAGTTGCAACAGGCTCTTAAAGTTGTTAATATTAAATTCACATTATCAGGGCAATATTAGTATGTATATTGTCTCTATATGACACTTTGAGGGCATCCTCCTGCATCACAAATTCTATTACTTGTACAGTTCACAAGGACGTGCAAGGCCATGTTGACAAATCTGTCTTTTTGCTGAGCCACTTCCAAATAAATTTCATAGCCCCACAGATACACTGACAACTTCCTTCAACATTTAGTACAGTTAAATCGTTTTCTGACTGTTTGAAAAGGGCATGTAGCTGCACTAAAAGGGTAATAGGATCAT
Source organism: Mobula hypostoma (assembly GCF_963921235.1). Lineage (NCBI taxonomy): Eukaryota > Metazoa > Chordata > Chondrichthyes > Myliobatiformes > Myliobatidae > Mobula > Mobula hypostoma. The sequence goes on from NC_086098.1 coordinate 39,885,443, forward strand.
TATTCCTGGTACACTCTGATTGGTTATTTTGACCTCTAACAAAATTGCATTTTCAGGAGGAGCATGATTCAAAAGGGTACATTTCCACCATTTGTTCAAGTCGAAATTCTGTGACTACTTGGAATTTAATGCAGTATTCAAGATAGTAAAACTGACACAATTTTAGCAGCCAAAAGTTTGAATTTGTAATGACTTTGAATAGAGCAGCTTCATTTAATTGAATTAACAGTAAGAGGGAGAGTTTGCAAAATTGATTTTGGGAAGAGTATCTAGAAAATCTTTTTGAAAGTAGCTTAGGAAATTGCAGATGCATTCTCAATTCCACAATATGCATTCACAATTGGTGCTCTTGGAAAAATTATTCCTGGAAAAATCAACTTGGAAAATGTAGCCAATTGCCATATGTTAGGAGAGAGCCAGTTTCTGAAGGAAACGATAAAAAATTAAATGTAATAATTTTTTCCAAGTGTATCAAATATTTTAAATTCAGTAAGGAAGCAGAATATTCAGTAATTGCTTCAATTTTACCAGTGAAATTCAGTAATAGATTAATGTTTCATCAAGTGCATGGAAGTGCTGCAGCTTTTGCAGCAAAAAAAACAGTTGAGTGGTGACATGAAGAGATAATTATAATATCGTAACTGTGCTGCAGAGGAACAATGCTGCAGATAACATAGGAGTATAAGAAAAAGATGCAGGAGTAGGCATTTGGCCCCTTATGCCTGGTTTCTGTGCAATTAGATTATGGCTGATCTCTTTTTCTGCAATGTCACTTCCCTGTACTAATCTGTATTATCTTAATATCTGAAAATCTCACTCTTAGTTTGTAACATACCCAACAACTAAGCATTTGTGGCTGTCTTCGGTGAAGAATTCCAAAGATTTACCACTCTTGGTTTTAACCTGGATATATTACATTTGTTCCCCTCAGACAACTCAGTGCTTTGGAATATGAACTGCTGGCACCCAACACTGATCTAAAAGTCCAAACCTGGAAGTTACCTGTTTATTCCAACTTTCTGTTTTCTATTAGCTATTTCATGTCATTTTATTACCACTCCACCCTCTCCAGCACTGCACGCTGTACTTTTGTTTAATAAACAGATGTGTGGCACCTTATTGCGAGACCATGGATCTGCGCCTGGAAAGTCTTCACTCTCCAAGGCGTAGGCCTGGGCAAGGTTGTATGGAAGACTGGCAGTTGCCCATGCTGCAAGTCTTCCCTCTCCATGACACCGTGTCCAAGGGAAGGGCAAGGGCTGATACAGCTTGGCACTAGTGTCGTCGCAGAGCACTGTGTGGTTAAGTGCCTTGCTCGAGGAAACAACACGCTGCCTCGGCTGGGGCGAGTCAGACCCTTCAGGTCGCAAGTCGAATGCCTTAACCACTTGGCCACGTGCCCACACATATAGATGTCTGTATAAAAGGGTGACAAATCTCTGGAATTCTACACTCCAGGGGTTTGTTATTGCCAGATCATAATGGGTACTTTGAAAGATCAGGGAGTTGAGAGTGATGGGAAACTGGTGCAGAAGAGGAGATGAGGCCTGGGAAGGGAGGGAGGGAACGTCGACTCAGACCATAAGAGGCCTGTGTTGGGCATTTTCATGCCTTACAAGGCGCAGATTGGAAGTCTGTGTGGGGCAGCACTCCTTGCACAGACACGAGTGCAATGTGTTGTTAAGTGCCTTGCTCAAGGGCACAAACACGCCGCCACAGCTGAGGCTCGAACTAGCGACCATTATCTTATTCAATTGCAAGATAGGCTTGAGGGATTAAGCAGCCCCCTTCTGCTCCTATTTTCTTTTGCAGAAACAAACACATTGCTTGACCTGACTCACTCTTTTCTTTTCTGCTTGTTACAAACTTCAAAAAGTCTAATAAATTTTATAGATATTAGTTTCCTTTTCAAAATTCATGGTGACTCTGGCCAAGCCATTATAACTTTGCATGTGTCCTGATACCACTTCCTGAGTAATGAACTCCAGCATTCTCAATGTGGCTGATGTCTGTAGTTCCTTGTTTTATCTTTATAGCCTTCCGTAAATAATATAGTTATATATACCTCTTTCTATTCTTTGAAACCATTCTAAAATTTATGGAATTTTGGAATATGACAAGCCAGCTCCTTCAGACTTAAGGTGTAGGTCATCAGTTCCTGGGGATTTATGGTCTTTCATTCCTATTAATTTTGACGCACAAATTAATTACCAGTGGTAATTTCTTTAGGCTCCTCATTCACAGTAGACCCATGGGATTCCACTGTTTCCATGAGATTTCTGTGTCTATTTCTGCAAAGAGACTTACAATATTCAGTTTTTTGGCATTTCCTTATTTACCAATATATGTCATTTCTTCCGCCCATTCATTTCCACTAATATCTTCATTTTCGCATATCTATAGATGCTTTTGCAAACAAGTTTCATTTTTCTTATTTACCATTCATTATATTCTACATTCCCTTTCCATATCAGTATTTTGGAGGGTAAACAAGTAATGTAGTATCAACACCTTTTATGTTATCAATGTATTTTAAGTAAAAATAAAATTTATCCTCAAAATATATAAGAATATAATCCAAATTGTGCTCTTATTTCAGATTTTTATTTACTTCATCTTGCCCATATTGCCACCAAGCACTCTTACATAACAATTAGAAATCATAGAAAAACTACAGCACAGAAACAGGCCCTTTGGCCCTTCTTGGCTGTGCCAAACCATTTTCTGCCTAGTCCCACTGACCTGCACACAGACCATATCCCTCCATACACCTCCCATCCATGTATCTGTCCAATTTATTCTTAAATGTTAAAAAAGAACCCACATTTACCACCTTGTCTGGCAGCTCATTCCACACTCCCACCACTCTCTGTGTGAAGAAGCCCCCCCTAATGTTCCCTTTAAACTTTTCCCCCCTCACCCTTAACCCATGTCCTCTGGTTCTTTTCTCCCCTTGCCTCAGTGGAAAAAGCCTGCTTGCATTCACTCTATCTAACTCCATCATAATTTTATATACCTCTATCAAATCTCCCTTCATTCTTCTACGCTCCAGGGAATAAAGTCCTAACCTATTCAACCTTTCTCTGTAACTGAGTTTCTCAAGTGCCGGCAACATCCTTGTAAACCTTCTCTGCACTCTTTCAACCTTATTTATATCCTTCCTGTAATTTGGTGACCAAAACTGAACACAATACTCCAGATTCGGCTTCACCAATGCCTAATACAACCTCATCATAACATTCCAGCTCTTATACTCAATACTTTGATTAATAAAGGCCAATGTACCAAAAGCTCTCTTTACGACCCTATCTACCTGTGACGCCACTTTTAGGGAATTTTGTATCTGTATTCCCAGATCCCTCTGTTCTACTGCACTCCTCAGTGCCTTACCATTTACCCTGTATATTCTACCTTGGTTTGTCCTTCCAAAGTGCAATACCTCACACTTGTCTGTATTAAACTCCATCTGCCATTTTTCAGCCCACTTTTCCAGCTGCTCCAAGTCCCTCTACAAGCTTTGAAAACCTTCCTCACTGTCCACTACACCAGCGGTCCCCAACCACCGGGCCGCGAGGAAACGATATGATTTGGCGATATGAGTCAGCTGCACCTTTCCTCATTCCCTGTCATGCACTGTTGAACTTGAACGCACGCGAGGTCATTACCCACGCGTCATCCATGTCAGCACTGGAAGAAGATCAACTCCTCAAACTTGCAAATGATGGCGGGATGAAAAGTATGTTTTGCATAACATCTCTGCAGGCATTCTGGATCAAAGTCAAGGCGAAATATCCTGAGATAGCCACGAAAACACTGAAAACGTTGCTTCCATTTCCAATATATCTCTGCAATGAGTGCAACGAAAACTGAATTGCGGAATAGACTGGACATAAGGAACCCCCTTCGAGTATCACTGTCTCCCATCATCCCTCGATAGGACCGGCTTGTTGCGGGGAAACAAACCCAGGGTTCCCACTGATTCAGCGATATTGGTGCATTGCAATGACTTTATATGTTCAAACGGGGAAAATATGTGCTGTGTGTTCAATATCCAAATGTTACTTAAAATGTTATGATGCTATTGACTTACTTATATAACCATATAACAATTACAGCATGGAAACAGGCCATATCGGCCCTTCTAGTCCGTGCCGAACGCTACTCTCACCTAGTCCCACCGACCTGCACTGAGCCCATAACCCTCCACTCCTTTCCTGTCCATATACCTATTCAATTTTTCTTTAAATGATAATATCAAACCTGCCTCTATCACTTCTACTGGAAGTTGGTTCAACACTTATTTCAAGCTCCCCTGATAATTGACTTAGCACTGATCCCTGCGCCACACCACTAGTCACAGGCCTCCACTCTGAGAAGCAATTCTCTACTACCACTCTTTAGCTTCTTCTGTTGAGCCAATATCTAATCCAATTTACCACCTCTCATGCATACCTAGCGACTGAATTTTCCTAACTAACCTCCCATGCGGGACCTTGTCAAAGGCCTTACTGAAGTCCAGGTAGACAACATCCACTGCCTTCCCTTCATCCGCTTTCCTGGTAACCTCCTTGAAAAACTCCAGTAGATTGGTCAAACATGACCTATCACGCACAAAGCCATGTTAACTGTCCCTAATAAGTCCCTGTCTATCCAAATGCTTGTAGATTCTGTCTCTTAGTACTCCCTCCAATAACTTACCCACTACCGACATCAAATTTACCAGCCTATAATTTCCCGGATTACTTTTCGATCCTTTTTTAAACAATGGAATAGCATGAGCCATTCTCCAATCTTCCAGCACCTCACCCATAGACACCGACATTTTAAATATATCTGCCCCTGCAATTTCAACACTAGTCTCCTTCAAGGTACAAGGGAATACCCTGTCAGGTCCTGGGGATTTATCCACTTTAATTTGCCTCAATATAGCAAGCACCTCCTCCTTTTCAATCTGTACAGTTTCCATGATCTCACGACTTGTTTCCCTTAATTCCATAGACTTCATGCCAGTTTCCCTAGTAAATACAGACACAAAAAACCGATTTAAGATCTCCCCCAGTTCTTTTGGTTCCACACATAGCCGACCGCTCTGATCTTCAAGAGGACCAATTTTATTCCTTACAATCCTTTTACTCTTAATATACCTGTAAAAGCTCTTTGGATTATCCTTCACTTTGACTGCCAAGGCAACCTCATGTCTTCTTTTAGCCCTCCTGATTTCCTTCTTAAGTATTTTCTTGCACTTTTTATACTCCTCAAGCACCTTATTTACTCCCTGTTTCCTATACATGTCATACAACTCCCTCTTCTTCTTTATCAGAGTTGCAATATCCCTTGAGCACCAAGGTACCTTATTCCTATTCACTTTGCCTTTAATACTGACAGGAACATACAAGCTCTGCGCTCTCAAAATTTCTTCTTTGAAGGCTTCCCACCTACCGATCATATCCTTGCCAGAGAACAACCTGTCCCAATCCACGCTTTTTAGATCCTTTCTCATTTCTTCAAATTTGGCCTTCTCCCAGTTCAGAACCTCAACCCCAGGATCTATCCTTGGCCATGATCAAGTTGAAACTAATGGTGTTATGATCACTGGAACCAAAGTGTTCCCCTACACACACTTCCGTCACTTGTCCTAACTCGTTTCCTAACAGGAGATCCAATATTGCATCCCCTCTAGTTGGTCCCTCTATATATTGATTTAGAAAACTTTCCTGAACACATTTTACAAACTCTAAACCATCTAGACCCCTAACAGTATGGGAGTCCCAATCTATATGTGGAAAATTAAAATCCTACCACCACAACTTTATGTTTCCTGCAGTTTCCTGTTATCTCTCTGCAGATTTGTTCCTTTCTGCAGAATTTGGGATATACAGTATCTTGGTACATTATCTTGGTACATGTGACAAAAATAAACTAATACTAATAACTTTCACCTCTTCCCTTCCCAGGATCCAAGAACCAAACAATCATTCTAAGTGAAACAGCAATTCACTTGCATTTCTTCCAATGTGATCCCCTCTGTCTGGGGAAACCAAACACAGATTGGTTGATTGTTGATGACCTTGAGTTTCCAGTTAACTGCCACTCCACCTCCCCATCCCACTCTCTTTCTGATTTCTCTGTGTCTTAAAATGCTCTTTCTTCCTGCCCACAAGAACTATTTCTTCCTGCTATCATTTTCCCCTTCTCTTTATATAGTCTGTCCTGCTGGGGCACCCATCCACTACTATCTGACCTAAATTGTTTCTGTCACATCCGAAAAAGGGTCCGTTGTCTGAAGCAGGATAAAAGAGAGCTATGTTCCCTGTAGAGCCCAGCAATAGACAGCAGTCTGAGGACCTCAGCCAGCTTGGAAGGTCTGGAAGTTCAGAACTTGTACTGGAGTCCCAGAATTGCTGGCCTTGATGAGGATGGATAAGACTAAAGGACATAGGAACAGAATTAGCCGTTCAGCCTTTGACTCTGATTTATTTTCCCTCTCAACCCCATTCTCCTGCCTTCACCCTGATTCCTTAGATACCCTTACTAATCAAGAACCTGTCAACATCTGTTTTAAATATACCCAAAGATTTATCGTCCACAGCTCCTAGTGATAATTAATTCCACAGACTCCTCACCCTTTGGCTAAAAAAAGTTTCTCCTCATCTCTGTTCTAAAGGGATACCAATTCTGATGCTGTATCCTCTGACCTTAGATTCTCCCACTGTTGAAAACATCATCTCCACATTCACTCTACCCAGGCCTTTCAATATTCAGTAGGTTTCAATGAGATCCCTCCACATTCTTCTAAGCCCCAGCAAGTGCAGGCCCAGAGCCATAAAATACTCCTCATATATTAACCCTTTCATTCCCAGGATCATTCTTGTAAACCTACTTTGGACCCTCGAGTGAGCCCTAAAATCCAGGGCATTTCTGTGAGGATCTGGGTTGTTTTCCAGATTGGAGACCTGTGATTAGTAGTATGCTGCAGAGATTGGTTTTGTGTGCCCTGTTAATCATATGTATTAATATTTTGGATGAGAATGTAAGTTTGCAGATGATTCCAAAATTGGTGGTACAGTGAAGAAGAATATCTTAAATTACAAACAGGGTCTAGATAGCTGGGAAAATGAGCCAAGGAACAATAGACAGAATTCAACTTTGACAAGTGTGAAGTGTTGCATCTTGGTAAATTAAACAAAAGTAGGAACTGCACAGTAAGTCCATGTTGCAATTCTTTTCCCTGGAACTAAGAGGCTGAGGGGTGACTTTACAGATGCATCTCAAATCCTGTTGGTCATACATAAGGTGAAAAGCCAAGGTTTCGTTCCCCAGGGTAGGGAAGTCCAGAACTAGAGAATGTAGTTTAAGGTGAGGGGAAAAATTTAAAGAGCAAGACACAAAAAAAAAGAAATACATATTTAAAGAGTACCTGAGGGGTAAGTTTTTCCACATAGAGGGTGGTAGCTATATAGAACACGTTGCCAGAAAAAGTGATAGAGACAGGCACAATTATAACATTTAAAGGACATAGTAAAGCTTTCGAGGGATATGGGCCTAACACAGGCAAATAGGACTAGCTCAGGAGGCAACTTGGTTGAGTTGCAGTTGGGCCTGAAGGCCTGTTTCTATGCTGTATGACACAATGAATGTAAAAACAAATGCATTTTTCCAGTTGGCTTTTCCCAGGCATAAAGGACTAATACTCAAAATAAATGATCATTCTCGAGGTTATAACACTATCAGTGGTGGAAAATAGAGATAAGAAAATTATATTCAAAATTATAACACAGAGAGGGCACACTGAAGGAAATGGCATGGTCATGCAAGAAGTTGTAAATAGGGTTATTCTGAGTGAAAGGTTTATCCTCCAATCCCAAACTTCGGTTAAGCTGCAGGTGCTAATATATAACTGCGTGTATCTGCACTCTTGAGGCTATTTACAGCATGATTTATTACAGCTCTTGGTCATTATGATCTTCAAACACATAAGGATAAACTGAAATAAACACAGCCTGATTGATGGTTGACAGGAGACAATACAAACTTAAATCTAATTTAATAATTAATTGCATGTTAAAGCTATGTGTGTTATTTAGTTGGACATGGAGTACATTTGCGATTTATTTACTTTTTCAGGAGGAGGGCAATGCTCATGAGGCCAGCATTTATTTGAATGATGTGCCTAATTAGGCCAATGTGCTGTGAGCTATAGTAAAACTTTATATTTAGTATAAAGTGTGGTAAAATTTATTAATAAACTCAGGGAGAACAATTGTCTGGTGTACTGAAGTACAATGCTTCAAAACATCTAATATTCTAACAACAGCATTATCTGTAGCTTCTGATTTGTGAGTACCATATCGACATGAATTATTCTGCAGGATACATCAAAGTGCAAATTTCAATTACTAGACTGCCCTTTCAAATAAAGCTCAATTTAAAATATCCTAAGGGATGTTCAAATATTATCCACCACATATTGAATGAAAGCATAGAGCATAAAATAACTTGTGAGTTATTAATCAAAATTGTTTCATTAAATAAAGTGATAAACTGAAATTGTCATGGCATATAACTGTTGTAAGTGTCTTTCCCTATATTCTTTTTTTGATATTTCCATCTCCGCCCCGACTCCAACACCACAGAGGTTCCATCAACACCAATTATATAGACATAGTAACAACTGCAATAATTCCTGTGATTGGCTGGCAGGTGCATTGCAATATTGTCCCTATTACTTTATCATATTAACTTCAAGTAAAATAATCCAATTTGTGCTGAGTGTTTTGCTGATAGACATATTTGAATTATCACAGGCCTGTGTTACATTTGTTCTGTGCAGAATCTCTGTAGTTTTGTCCTTATTCCAATGTAATTTTCAGTCTCAGGTTGCTGCCATTAAAAAAATAATAAATTTTTAAAAGACAAACTGAGATGTTTCAAAGTAAGGAACAAGGTGAATGCTGGATGTGTTGACTGAAATCCTGAACTCTTTCTGTCTTGGGAAATACTGAGGGTGATAACAAAGAAAACCAATACTGCAAGGAAGAAGATTGTTCAGAATTGTAGTTCGCCCTGGTTGCAATGGCAATTGCAGGCGTACAAGCAGAAGTATCACATTTAGAAAAAAACTTGCAGCATAATTCTCCCAAAAGAATAAACCCAAAGTTCAAAGTACATTTATTATCAAAGTATACAACCCTGAGATTCTCCTTCCCACAGCCAGCCATGAAAGAACCTGTTCAAAGAAAACCTCAATTACCCAACACACAAAAAAAAGATCAAATCACACAAATGGCAAAAAAACAAATATAAAACATTAAAGCTACAGAGTCCTTGAAACAGGAATGTTCAATTTAGCTCAGTTCAGTTCAGTTCAATCTAGCGCTGTGTCATTTGTTGACTGTCGGCCGCAGCGCCAGTCCATCCGATCAAAATTGCACAAAATAGCGATAAAAGGTATAACCAGAAACACATATCACATGAACTGCAGAGTCCTCCAAAAATGAATCCAATCCACAAACCACATTGATTAAAACTAGCTCAAGACCCAAGACTCCAGCAGTAGCGACTAATAGGGAGAGAGAGAGACCGGTCACACTCAGGTAGATGGCGCTGAACACTTGCTTGCCTTCTGCTCTCATTCTCAATGATTTCAATCTTTTACCAGCGAGAAATGGAGTTGATAATATGCTCCAGGCCACACACTCCGCTCCAAACCTCACTGAATAACCTTGGAGACGGTAAGCCACCAGACTGCTCAATCGACCAGAAAACACACCATCAAAATGTAAATCACAGGTTCCAATTACACTTAGCTGAGTAGTATAATCATATTTGAAAGAAGAGGTAAAAGAAGTTGTTTTGTGAACTGTCTGAAGGACGTCGCCATTGGTCGCATTGTACTCTGGTGCCAACGTTGATGCTAATCATTTTCAATTTGCACTTATTATAAGAGAATTGTTGGTAAAATCTCAGATGGAGATGAGAGTTAGTACAGGAGTGAAGATATACCAGCTAGTTTAGTAGTGTCTCAGCAATAACCTTGCACTCAATGTCAGTAAGACGAAAGAGCTGATTGTAGACTTTAGGAAGCGTAAGATGAGGGAACACAAACCAATCCTCATAGAGGGATCGGAAGTGGAGGGAGTGAGCAGTTTCAAGTTCCTGGGTGTCAATATCTCTGAGGATCTAACCTGGTCCCAACATATCACTGCAGTATAAAGAAGGCAAGACAGTGGCTATATTTCATTAGGAGTTTTTGAAGAGATTTGGTACATCAACAAAAGCACTCAAAAACTTTTATAGATGTACCGTGGAGAGCATTCTGACAGGGTGCACCACGGTCTGGTATTGGGTGGGGGGGGGGGAGCTGCTGCTGCACAGGACCGAAAGAAGCTGTAGAGGGTCATAAATTTAGTTGGCTCCATCTTGGGTATTAACCTACAAAGTACCCAGGATATCTTCAAGGAGTGGTGTCTCAGAAAGGCAGAATCCATTACTAAGGACCCCCAGCACCAAGGGAATGCCCTTTTCTTATTTTTACCATCGGGTAGGAGGTACAGAAGCCTGAAGGTATACACTCAGTGATTCAGGAACCGCTTCTTCCCCACTGCCATCCGATTCCTAAATAGACATTGGCCCATGAACACTACCTCACTTTTTTAATATATGTTATTTCAGTTTTTGCACGATTTTAATCAATTCAATATACATGTACTGTAATTTATTTATTTATTTATACCTTTTTTTTCCCTTCTAGATTACGTATTGCATTGAACTGTTGCTCCCGAGTTAACAAATTTCACGACACATGCCGGTGATAATAAACCTGATTCTGAGAATCACATCTTACGATCACTATATTTTACAGGATTGTTGCCTGTCTCATCAGGCAACTGGGTATTCTTAACGTGCATGTTTCCCATTTCCCATGGATTGTGCAAATCCACAACTGGGGCACAGCTTGGATATGTGCAAACCTGATAGCTCCCTTGTGGGAGGAAGGTGTTTTGATGGTAGCCAGGGTACCCTGCAGTGACCTGCATAATTTTCAGAGTCTGATATTACACTAGATGGACTTTGGGAGAATTATTATTTGCAGTCCATCTAAGAACTGACACTCAGTAGTTACAATATAATGTGTGCAGTATAAAGCACAATGAACCTTGTTTACTGAACAAGAAACAAAGCTGTTCTCAAGCTCTTCAAATCAGCTTGGCACCCAGAGCAATCCAACCTCACACCTGGGCCAGTTGAATGGGCACTAAATCTCCTCTGCCCCAACTTCTCCTTATGGTGCTCAGACCAATCCAACCTCACACCCAGCCAGTTGTACAGGCATCGGAATTCTATCTGCAACGATTCTGCAACCCACCATCTCGGGTCCTCCACCAAACTTGCCTTGCTATCAATAACCCCTTCACTGAGTGCAGTGATAATTTAACACAATTTACCTCAGGAAATGTATTTTTAGTGATGATTTTAGTCGGGATTTCTTAGCTTTTTGACTATCAGAAGCTGTCACACACGTTCGGTAACACCATCTTCACACGGTGGGTGGGCTTGATTTGGCCCTGCCCATGTGACATGTAAAGGTGCCATGTCCCAGTCGATGTGCAGGTGTTCACCACAAAGGACTGACTGGCTCCTGACTGTAAATGCTAAGAAGCAGGAATCTCATATTTTAAATAAGGTAGCACGATAGCGCAGTAGTCAACAGAACAGTATTACAGTGCCAGTGACCTGGGTTCAATTTTGGCACTATCTGTAAGGAATTTGTATGTTCTCCCAGTACCTGTGTGGGTTTCCTTCCAGTGTTTCAGTTTCCTCCCACATTCCAGAAAGATGTATGGGTTAGTGGGTTAATTGGTCACATGGATGCAATTGGGCAGCGTGCACTTGCTGGGCAGGAAGGGCCGTGTTACCATGCTGTATCTGTAAATAATAAAAGATGAAATTTCCTTATGAGATAGATGGAGACTATTTGTGTCCCCTCAAATTTATTCTGCCTCACAGAGATTTCCCATTCTCCTGTATTCCCTATAACCTACTATCTCCACATTCCCTTCAGCTCTACCATCAACAATTGTCAGTATCGTGAGATGTCGCAAGGGAAACCCACACAGCCACAGGAGTACATTTAAACTCCACACAGACAGCTCCAGGTTCTTGCTAACAATGTGTTGCTTTCAGTCTCCACAGGTCAGTGTTTGAAGTAGCAAGTGAGAGCGTGGCATCTTGCAAGGCGGAAGCCATTTGTAAACAGACCTCTGGATTATTTGGATCTCTTGTGGGAAAAGTATGTGCAAAAAGAACAGATTACACTGAACCTGAGGGGACCTTTATCCTCCTGGGCAGGTATGCTAGAACTTGGGGAGGATTTAAATTAATTTGGCAGGGAACTGGGAACCAGAGTGATAGGGCTGAGGATGAGGCAGCTGTTATACAAGTAGATGCAGTGTGTGGTGAGATTTTGAGGAAGGACGGGAAGATGTTAGGGCAAAATTGCAGTCAGTGAGATGCGTTGAAGTTTAACATTGGGGCAAAATCAAAAAGGGTAATGAATACAGGACTGGAGGTCTGAAAGAGAGACAAAAGTGGATATTCGACTGCTGGAAACTGGTGCTGGAGAGGTAGCAATGTGGACAAAGAAATGGTGGACAAACTTAGTAAGTATTTTGTATCAGTTTTCACTGTGGAAGACACTAGGAGTATGTCAAAAATTTGAGTGTCAGGGACAGAAGTGAGTGGAGTTGCTATTACTAAGGATAGGGTGCTTAGTAAGCTGAAATATCTGAAGGTAGATAAGTCACCTGGAACAGATCAACTGTACCCCAAGGTTCTGAAAGAGGTAGCTGAAGAGATTTTGGAGGCATTAGTAATGATCTTTCAAGAATCACGAGAATCGGGAATGGTTCTGGAGGACAGGAAAATTGTATATGTCACACTAATCTTTAAGAAGGGTACTTGGGGGCACATGATACTATCGGCCAAAGTCAACATGTTTTCCTTCAGGGTCAACCTTGCCTGACAAATCTGTTGGAATTCTTTGAAGAAATAACAGGCAAGATGGACAAAGGAGAGTCAATGGATATTGTTTACTTGGATTTTCAGAAAGCCTTTGACAAGGTGCCACACATGAGATTAAATGAAAAATGCTACCATGATAGAAGATTGCTTGACTGGCAGAAGGCAAAGAGTGGGAATAAAGGGGGCCTTTACTGGTTGGCTGCCGGTCTGTAGTGGTGCTCTGCAGGGGTCAGTATGGGGACTGTTTTTTTCACATTATATGTCAATGATTCAGATGATAGAATAGATGGCTTTGTGGCCAAGTATGTGGACAATATAAAGACAATTGGAGGAACAGGTATTGTTGAGGAACTAGGGGATCTGCAGAGGGACTTAGACACAGTGAGAGAATGGGAAAAGAAAAGGCAGATGGAAAATAGAGTAAGCTAAGTGTATGGTCATGCACTTTGGTAGAAGGAATAAAGGCATAGATTATTTTCTAAACGGGGGGCGGAATTTGAAAATCTGAGGTTCAAAGGGACTTGGAAGCACATGTGTAGATTTCCATGCAGGTTAGCTTGCAGGTTGAGTCAGTGGTAAAGAAGGCAAATGCAATTTTAGAATTGATTTCTTGGACTAGAATATAAGAGCAAAGATTTAACACAGAAACATAGAAAATAGGTGCAGGAGTAGGCCACTTGGTCCTTCGAGCCTGCACCACCATTTAGTATGATCATGGCTGATCATCTAACTCAGAACCCTGTACCTGCCTTCTCTCCATACCCCCTGATCCCTTTAGCCACAAGGGCCATATCTAACTCCCTCTTAAATATAACCAATGAACTGGTCTCAACTGTTTCCTGTGGCAGAGAATTTCACAGGTTCACCACTCTCTGTGTGAAGAAGTTTTGTCTCATCTCGGTCCTAAAAGTCTTCCCCTTTATCCTTAAATTGTGACCCCTCGTTCTGGACTTCCCCAACATCGGGAACAATCTTCCTGCATCTAGCCTGTCCAATCCCTTTAGGATTTTATACGTTTCAATAAGATCCCCCCTCAATCTTCTAAATTTCAGCGAGTATAAGCCTAGTCAATCCAGTCTTTTATCATATGAAAGTCCTGCCATCCCAGGAATCAATCTGGTGAACCTTCTTTGTACTCCCTCTATGACAAGAATGTCTTTCCTCAGATTAGGGGACCAAAACTGCATGCAATACTCCAGGTGTAGTCTCACCAAGGCCTTGTACAACTGCAGTAGAACCTCCCTGCTCCTGTACTTGAATCCTCTTGCTATGAATGCCAGCATACCATTCGCCTTTTTCACCGCCTGCTGTACCTGCATGCCCACTTTCAATGACTGATGTACCTGCATGCCCACTTTCAATGACTAGTGTACAATAACACCCAAGTCTCATTGCACTTCCCCTTTTCCTAATCGGCCACCATTCAGATAATAATCTGTTTTCCTGTTCTTGCCACCAAAGTGGATAACCTCAGATTTATCCACATTAAATTGCATCTGCCATGAATTTGCCCACTCATCTAACCTATCCAAGTCACCTTGTGTCCTCTTAGCATCCTCCTCACAGCTAACACTGCCGTCCAGCTTCGTGTCATCCGCAAACTTGGAGATGCTGCATTTAATTCCCTCATCTACGTCATTAATATATATTGTAAACAACTAGGGTCCCAGCACTGAGCCTTGCGGTACCCCACCAGTCACTGCCTGCCATTCTGAAAAGGTCCCTTTTATTCCCACTCTTTGCTTACTGTCTTCCAACCAATTCTCTATCCATATCAATACCATACCCTCAATACCGTGTGCTTTAAGTTTGCACACTAATCTCCTGTGTGGGACCTTGTCAAAAGCCTTTTGAAAATCCAAATATACCACATCCACTGGTTCTCCCCTATCCACTCTACTAGTTACATCCTCCAAAAATTCTATGAGATTCGTCAGACATGATTTTCCTTTCACAAATCCATGCTGACTTTGTCCGATGATTTCACCGCGCTTTCCAAATGTGCTGTTATCACATCTTTGATAACTGACTCCAGCAGTTTCCCCACCACTGACGTTAGGCTAACCGGTCTATAATTCTCCAGTTTCTCTCTCACTCCTTCTTTAAAAAGCGGGGTTACATTAGCCACCCTCCAATTTGATGCTCAGGTTTTATAATACATTGGTCAGACTATACTTGGAGAATTGTGAGCAGTTTTAGGCCTCTTTTTGAAAAGAAGATGTGCTGGCATTAGAGGTGGTGTGGAGGAAGCATATGAGAATGATTCCAGGAAATGAATAGTTTAATGTATGACGAGTGTTTGATGTATCTGGGCCTATACATGCTGGAATTTAGAAGAATGAGGAGGAATCTCATTGAAACCTATCAAATATTGAAAGGCTTAGATAGAGTAGATGTGGAGAGGATGCTTCCTATTGTGTGTGAGTCTAGGTCCAAAGAGCACAGCCTCAGAATAGAGAGACATCCATTTAGAACCAAGATGAGGAGGAATTTCTTTAGCCAAAAGGTGGTGAATCTATGGAATTCATTGCAACGTGTGGCTGTGGAGGCCAAGTTATTGAGTAGATTTAAAGTGTATGTTAGTAGTTTCTTGATTAGTCAGGGCTCAAAGGTTATGGAGGAATGGCAGGAGAATGAGATTGAGATGGTTAATAAATCAGCTGTGATGGAATAGCAGAACAGACTTGGTCAACCAAATGTCCTGATACTTCTCCCATGTCTTATGGTCTTTTGGGTAAGGGTGTTTAAGGATGGCAGGGTGGGAGCAGGCACTTGTATTGCAGCATGCTTGGGTTATTGGTGTGTACTGGCAATGATGGTTCCTTAAGGTTGTCATAGACTGAGGGTTGGGGTAGTGGATATAAGCCCCCACTACCTATTAGATGCTCCCTGTGGCGAGTGTCTCCATTAATCTCTAACAACCAAATCCAGCTCTTCACATGGGAGTTAACCAAGATCTTATTAGTGAGCTAAACATAAATGAACCCTTAGGAGGCAGTGATCGTAATATGATTGAATTCATACTGCAATTTGAGAGGGAAAAGCATTCCTCACATGTATCTGTGTCACAATGGAATAAAGGGAATTATAGAGGCATGAGAAAGGAGCTTGCTCAGGTGGTTTGGAGGAGGATACTGGTGGGGATGATGGCAGAGCAGAGATGACTGAAGTTTCTGGGAATATTTCACAAGGCACAGGATGGATATGTCCCACAAAGGAAGGAGTTCTCAAATGGCAGGGGTAGGCAAAGGAAATTAAGGACTGCATAAAAGCATATAAAGTAGAAAAAGTGAGTGGGAAGTTGGATGACTGGGAAGTTTTAAAAATCCAACAAAAGGCAACTAAAAATATTATAAGAAGGGAAAAGATGAAATATAAGGGCAGACTAGCCAATAATATAAAGCAGGATACTAGATGTTTTCTCAGTAATATAAAGAGTAAAAGGGGGGTGAGAGTTGATATAGGACAACTGTAAAATAATGCTGGTGAGGTAGTAGGAAGGTAGGAAGAATGGAGGGAGAGTGATGGGACTACTTGTACAGGTGTCCAAGTCTAGTCCCATGCAAAGCCCAACTAACTTCCCTGGTACTTGATGTGTGTACAATGCAGAAAGCATGTCCATGTGGCAAGGACAACTCAAGACAAGAAATACTTGGTTGGATTTAAGGAAAGATGAGATGCAACCAGGAGACAACTGTTAATGCATTTTAGTGTGGAAAATAAGGACTTTCAGGCATGGTCAGATTCCTAGGAAACTATTATACAACAACCACCTTCCTCCCAAAGCAGAGATTATCAAAGATAGACAGCTTACATTTGTTATGATTGCTGCAGTTGGACAGAAACAAAGGATGTCTGGAATTAAAACAACAGGAATTCTGCAGATGCTGGAAATTCAAGCAACACACATCAAAGTTGCTGGTGAACGCAGCAGGCCAGGCAGCATCTCTAGGAAGAGATACAGTCGACGTTTCAGGCCGAGACCCTTCGTCAGGGTCTCGGCCTGAAACGTCGACTGTACCTCTTCCTAGAGATGCTGCCTGGCCTGCTGCATTCACTAGTAACTTTGATGTGTGTTGCATGTCTAGAATTAAGCAACCCTTCAGATTATTCACAATTAAATAAGGATTCTGTTTCCTTTATTACCTTTAAATTTAAGGACTTACAGTAGGTAGAAATATCAGTTCTTCAAAAATCATTTTTGATCAATGAATTTAATAATGTTTGCATTCTGCACAAAAGTACATTCATCAAGCCAATTTTCAGTTAGTTAGATTCTACTAAATGCCAAAAGAAAATACAAGACTCAGTTGTCCCACGAAGTATTCATTTGTTACAGGACACTAAACAGAAATAAACTTCCTTAAAATCAAACTATTTCAGTTCGATTGCTAGCATCTGTTAAAAATCATTATTAAATCCCTTTCAAGGTAAATGCATTGATGCATTACTTTACCAAATTAGTCAAGATTACATTACCAAAGGAAGAATTATTGTTGACAAAATTTACAGGAATTTTGATATTCAGCACTGGTGGGTGAAAAATATGCAGTATCTCTGACCTTGCCCTTCACCTATGTTGAAGCTGCAAAAAGCTTCCCAACTAACAGTCCAAAATCCCTAGCTACAGCATAGGAAAACCTGATAGCTATGAGCGTGAGCAGGTCTTTTTTTTGTACTGTCTTGCCAAAACAAATGAAGTAGTAAGCCAAAGCAAGATATTTGATTATTTTGTTGGCAGTATGAGTAGCATCACAACATTTATTTTTCGTCCAAAAAGGCTGAAGGCTAATTCAGAGAAGCTAGCAGTCAGGTTCATTAAGGTATGTGCTATAATGATTTGAATCTGTGTTGTGTCTATTTTTGACACGCACAGAGAATGAAATAAATGGAAGACAGCATGCAAGCCGGGCAGCAGCAACTTCTGCAAAGTCTGTCTCTCTATTTTAAAATAGCTGCTAGCTTTGGCTACATGAAACAGCAGTTAAGGAAGATTACAATGGACAGTTAAAAACAATCTGTCTCCTCAGTGATGACAGTTTGGATTTTTTGCTGGAAGAAAGAAGCAGGGTGAATTAACCATGTTTCAATCTCAGAAAAAGCTTTCTTAGCAATAGGTTAAAAATAAGGTCAGGTCATGCTTTGTCCCTGAAATGGCTGAACTATTATGAAGTGACTTTCAAAGGTTGAACCGCAGAATTAAAATGGGATTTAGAACTCAAAGCTCAGACTGCTGGAAGAAATTCTTTGAGGGAAATAGAAAGGTTGAGGATTAATGATACATTTTAAGAGGACATGTTAATTTTTCGTTAGACAAGTGGGATGGATGGAGTGTCACTAATCTCAGCTGTTTGCCCAAGAATTTGTCCTGTGTGTCCTACCAAATCTGAGCAAATAACAATTGGAATAACTAGGAGGCCGCCTGGCTGCCCATAATGTAGACGGTCACCAGTTTCAGATGAGCGGAGGAATCAGAAGGATCCTTTGTGATTGAACCTGTACTATAGAAATAAAGTATAATACTTCAGATGCACCATGATTGCTGGATTTTTTTGACCAATCCATGACAGTTAATTCACCTCATTGGCAGCAACATAACTGTGGAATCCAAGCAATTCATTTGGCTTTATATGCATTCCTGAAGTGCCTCACATGTGCATTTCTACTGCCAAGTAAACTAGTGACAGAAAGAAATGCAAATCAAAAGAAATAGTGTTTCTTCTACTGCTGATCAACATGGCAGTTGAAAATCACTCTTCTTTAACTTGAATTAGACTTTATCTAGAGAATTCATTTCAGCAAATCAATTTTTCTAAAGAAAAATTACAATGTCCCCTTAAAATATTTCTATCTTAAATAAACCTTTCATATATTTCTATATTGCAATAGGATGCAAGTATTCTTCTGATGAAACTTCTATTTATTTGGCTCAAATTATTATTTCAGTAGCAGACATCCCACCCTGCAAAAACTCATTTCAGGGAGGTCTCAACCTCATTTCAGGGAGATCTCAACCGGAAGTCTCAACCTCATAGCAGTCTGTGTCAATGAATTCGTTAATTTTGCAAGACATCAGATTCACAAGTGCTTTGTGAGACAACTGACTTCTGAATTCTGTCTTAATGTGCCATGTTCACAATAGCTGCTGTCTTGGTTGATGAGCAGGCATAGTTTTTTGCTATTTCTGAATCAGGAAACATTTTCTTGAATAGCTTGCCTGTGTGCTTACACACCTGGATGGCAGGTTATGCTCAACGATGAAAGATGTAAAGTACACCTCAGCTCTAGTGACCTCCTCTGTCAAACTTCGGTTTTCTGCTGAAAAGAACTGTGAAATACCTGCTCAGCCTTCCCTGTGCTTAGCCTCCCTAATATGTTGTGGTCCCTAAAAGAAATAAAAGCATAAGGTGTATTCTTATTACAGGTGTGCGCCACTTAACGTCCATTCTGACAACGTCTGATCGCATAAACGTCAGTAGTCACACACACATATTGCCTGCAATAGTCGGGATCAGACATACTTTTTTACAATGAAATGGGGGATTTTAAATGAGTGATTTAGAAGCTCTGTATCTTCAAGTTCAAGTTTATTGTCATCTGGCTGATTGTCCACAAATGAAACAACCTCTGTCCGGGCCACGGTGTAGCCACAATACATACATCATGCACACCACATAAAACAATATATTACCATATTATTTCATAAAGTGTAATTCAAAATGCATATAAAGTGCACAGCACAGGTAAACAGTGCACTGCCCTAATGACGAGACCTCGGTGGGGGCCGGGTATCTATTAAAAATCAGTTTTTCTTCAAAAAACGGCTGCGTTTAAACCCAGCCCATCGCAGGCTTCAATGTACCTGTAAGTGGAAGAGTTTCAGGAAAAAACCCATGAAGAATTTGCTTGCTGCAAGCGCGTTTTTAAAGATGTTTTAGTGGACAATTTTGGAAGTTTGCTCCAATTTAAACCCCGCTCTAATCCCCTTTAAGACGCCAACGCGCCCCGCCCGTACAGGACAGCCTCGTGTAGTCAGGTTGTGACCATCAGGCTTTTGTACTTCATCGCCGACAATTGTCCAGATGATTTCAGCGTCATTACAGATGACAGTAACTGAACTGATGGACTATGGAAGAGAGAGAGAGAGAGAGAGAGAGAGATCGACTGTAAAGCCTGCCCACAGAGAAAACTGATAGGTCTACTTAGCACAAAGGAAGACCAAGCAGGGTTCATTCATTTTCTTTCTTTCATTTTTTTCCCCTCTCCCTCTCCTTCTCCCTCTCTAAAAAATTGATTTCCGGGATATTGTATATAATTTGCGGGCATCAGGGAGCCGCATCGATTTGCAGGAGACTCCCGGAACTCCTGGGAGAGTTGGGATGTCTGCAATAGTTCAAAAGCACATAACCTGCTGGCAGCAGCATGGTTTTAGTCAAAGAGTTTTGCCAAACAAATAAACATTGTTTCAGGTGTCCTAAGCCCAACATTTTCTGCTAAAGAAAAGTTAATGATGGCAATTGAAAAGTTAACTTGTAAAATACTGTAAAGAAAGCCATCACCAGCAGTATAGTATATTTCTAGTCTTAATGGAATGAATCAGATAATGTATAATTTTTTTTTGCTTTAATGAACGGTATAGCATCACAAAAGAACACTGTGATACACCCAGCCAGCTATAAAGAACATTTGTATAGTTGCTTTTACTAATTCTGTTGGAAACTGTTATGTTTTGTAACTTCAGAACATTAAATTAATTCAAAAAAAGACAGAGTAGTCCAGGAATGCAGGTGTAACTTCGACTTTACTTTTAGGGGGTGGCGGCACATATCACATGGTAGCATAATGACCTATGCAATTAATGTATTTTTACATACAACCTGTAATTAATCATTTAAATAAACAAGAATGCTTAATCAAACACTCAAACACTTCTTAAATATTAAATACACAACACTCCTCCCTGCTTAGTTATAAACTCCAACTCAATAGAATGCAACTCAAATATATACACAGTATGTTATTCAATACAATTACTATATACAGACATCCACAACACAGTAGGTTTTTAAATTGTCTCATTCAGGCTTAAAAATGTAATCACTGTGGGGGATTTCTTCCTCTTGTGGTATAACATCTTTCCTAACAAGTGAGGTCAGTCTGCTTGGCCGATGAGACATAGAAACATAGAAAACCTACAACACAATACAGGCCCTTCGGTCCACAAAATTGTGCCGAACATGTCCCCACCTTAGAAATTACCCAGGGTTACCCATAGGCCTCTATTTTACTAAGCTCTACGTACCTATCCAAAAGTCTCTTAAAAGACCCTATTGTATCCGCCTCCACCACCGTTACTGGCAGCCCATTCCACGCACTCACCACTCTCTGCATAAAACACTTACCCCTGACATCTCCTCTGTACCTACTCCCCAGCACCTTAAACCTGTGTCCTCTTGTGGCAACCATTTCAGCCCTGGGAAAAAGCCTCTGACTATCCACATGATCAATGCCTCTCATCATCTTATACACCTCTATCAGGTCACCTCTCATCCTCCATCACTCCAAGGAGAAAAGGCTGAGTTCACTCAACCTGTTTTCATAAGGCATGCTCCCCAATCCAGGCAACATCCTTGTAAATCTCCTCTGCACCCTTTCTATGGCTTCCACATCCTTCCTGTAGTGAGGCGACCAGAATTGAGCACAGTACTCCAAGTGGGGTCTGACCAGGGTCCTATATAGCTGCTACGTTACCTCTCGGCTCCTAAATTCAACTCCACGATTAATGAAGGCCAATACACTGTACGTCTTCTTAACCACAGAGTCAACCTGTGCAGCTGCTTTGAGCGTCCTATGGACTCGGACCCCAAGATCCCTCTGATCCTCCACACTGCCAAGAGTCTTACCATTAATACTATATTCTGCCATCATTTATGACCTACCAAAATAAAGCACTTCACACTTATCTGGGTTGAACGCCATCTGCCGATTCTCAGCCCAGTTTTGCATCCTATCAATGTCCTGCTGTAACCTCTGACAGCCCTCCACACTATCCGCAACACCCCCAACCTTTGTGTCATCAGCAAACTTACTAACCTATCCATCCCTCCACTTCCTCATCCAGGTCATTTATAAAAATCATGAAGAGTAAGGGTCCCAGAACAGATCCCTGAGGCACACCACTGGTCACCGACCTCCATGCAGAATACGACCCGTCTACAATATGTGGTTTTGAAACCAATTTCATGTTCTGGGGCCTCCACTGTGGTGGTTGTACGAGTTGATTCTGAGACTACAGGAAGTGATTCTGACAGTTCTGGCCACCTTTCTTCTCTTTTTCTCTCTCGATCTTTCTCACAATCTCTTTCACACCTTTCTCATTCTCTTTCACATTCTTTCTCTCCATCTTTTCCTTCTAGCTTATGCATCTTGATCTTAGGAAGGTGCATTTAGTTCACTGGAAAATTAATCCTTCTATTGATACCTTTATGATCTGATCTCTCCTCTTACTTCCCACTTCCACAACATCAACTGACGAATCCTCTGTTTTTGTATCTCCATTGATTCCTTTCATTTTGGCCTTACATTTATCTAGTTGGGGTTTGGTCTACCTTTACAAGCAAGCAGCGTTTTGTCTCACACTTGAGTTTATGCAATAACCTTAATGTATACAGAGTAGATTCTGATTCTTTATATTTATAAAAGCCAGATGTTTGCAACTTTCCTAAAACTCCTTGAACTCTCTTCCAGCTTAAAACAAAGCCGCATTTTGCAAGTAACTGCCTGCTTAACATATCAGAAGTTTTCTCAGAAATGTTGTCTACAAAACTGTTGCAGTCAGACCAGTGCACTCGTCACTTTCATGCTTCCTGTTAGTAGCATGGTCCTTCTTTGGTCCAATATGCTTTCCAACCTGAGGCACACACCTGCTTGTCCTCTGTTGGGCATTTGTTCCACTGTGTTCAGCATGGAAACAGCTGTGGCATCATCATTTCATGGTTCACTTTCAGTTGGTTTCTTTGCAAGGGTTATGGCAAATGGTGGATGGAGCTCAGCATGGTTCGTTGGTTGTTATATTTCACTGTTACAAATATCATTTCCACATGAGTTATCTTTTCACCGGTATACATTCTTACCTGCAGGCCTCAGTTTGGTATCTTTGAAATGCCATTTAATCTCATTTTGTGGAATGTTTGAAACAGCTGAACCAGTGTCTCGTTCCATTTTAATTTGTTGTTCACTATCAGTATAAGCCATATTGCTTGTCTATTGCTAATTTTCACATTGCAAATCTCAAGCCTATATAATCCTGTGTCACTCTCATCATTATCAGATTTTTCATCAACAGTATGCAGATTAGTGCTCTTTTTCAAACTGCAGCTTGACTTTTCAGTGCTTTCTTTTCCCTGTGTAGTCCATTTATTTTTGCCTGTCCAACATGCTCTGTGACCTACTTTATTGCATTTTCTGCAAGTTTTCCCTTTAAACCTGCATTTGTTTGGTGTAGATAAGCCCCTGCCACAACAGTACCACTATTTGCTCGGCCATGCCCATTTCTGTTCAGACGATCCAATTTTGTTCACACTCACTTTAATTCCTGACTCTAACTCAATTGCATCTCTGTCTGCAGTTTCTATTGAAACAGCAATTTCAATTCCTCTTTTTAATATAAGTTGTCCTTCTGTTTTGAATACTTCCTTTTAAGATTCCACAAACTAAATGATCTCTTAGCATATCATTAAGACCATAACCAAACTGACATTCTCTTCAATTCAGCTGAAACGTATGCTGAAATGGACTCCCCTTACTTTTGATTCCACGATGAAACTTAAAACGTTCTGCAATCAACAATGACTTTGGTTCTAAATGATCCTTCATTACTTTGACAATATCAGGAAAGCTAATTTCTAATGACTTGGGTAAAGCAGTTAAACTTTGAAGTACATGGTATGCCTTTAAACCCAATGCACTCAGCAAAAATGGTTTTCGCTTCTCATTGGTGACTTCATTTGCTTCAAGATACTATTCCAATTGCTCAATATACATGAGCCAACTACCTGTTGTGTAATCAAATCTCAGAAGTCTTTCCAATGTAGACAGTCATTCCAGATTTTTTAAAATGATTATTAACACCCAGTATTCACTTGTTATGAACCCTGAATTCTTCCATTTACAGGTTTTTTTTAACTCGATCATGTCTTTCCTTCCAAAGATAACTCTGCATATGCCACTCTACTTCGAGGATGCTCACACTGTGTTTTATTTTATTTCGAATGTCTTGCTGCACTTTAACAGTTCGGTACCAGTGTTGGGTTTGACTTAAAAATACCTCGTCGCCAATGTTGTTTTGTAACTTCAAAACATTAAATTAATTCAAAGAAAAACATGGGAGTCCGGGAATGCAGGTGCAACCTCATCTTTTCTTTTAGTGAGGCATGCACATATCAGGTGGTAGCATGATGGTATATGTAATTAATGTATTTTACATTAAACCCATAATTAACTATTTAAACAAACAAGATAATCAAACATTAGTTAAATATTAAATACACAACAGAAACCTTTGACCAGAAGCAATGACTCAGTTTCTCACTCCAAGGACATTGCCTGACCAACGTCTTCTTCAAACAATTTCTGTTTTCTTTTGCGTTAGATATTCATTACCTGATGCCAGTGCCGAAGCTGCTAATGGTTAGAGTTGAACCATTTGCAAACTTTTCTTTCCTGACTGTTTTCCAATGAACCTTGGTAGAAAATACTTGTGAATAGCAGGAAGGACAGCAGAGCAGCAATGGCTAGAGTTTCTGTGAAAAATCAAGGAAGTGCAAAACAAATATATTCCAAATAAGAAGACATTTGCAAATGGAAGAAGGACACTACCATGGCTGATAAGTGAAGTCAAAGCCAAAGTAGAAGCAAAAGAGGGGGTATACAAGGAAGCCAAAGCAAGTGGGAAGATAGAGGATTGGTAAGTTTTTAAGGGAACTAAGAAGGTCATTAGGAAGGAAAAGATGAATTATGAAAGGAAATTGGTGACTAATATCAAAGAAGATGCTAAAAGATTTTTTAAGTATATAAAGGGTAATAGAGAGTCGAGGGTACATATAGGACCGATAGAAAATTAATCTGGAGATATTGTAATGAATGTCGCAGACATGGCAGGGGAACTGAATGCGTATTTTGCATCAGTCTTCACAGTGGAAGACATCTGCAGTTTACCAGACATTCAAGAGTGTCAAGTGTCAGGGAAGTGAAGTATGTGCAGTGAAGTTTACGACTGAGAAAATGCTCAGGAAGCTTAACGGTATGAGGGTGGATAAATCTCCTGGACCTGATGGAATGCATTCTTGGGTTCTGAAGGAAGTAACTGGAGAGATTGCAGAGGCATTAACAATGATCTTTCAAGAACCGATAGATTCTGGCATTGTACCGGATGACTGGAAAATTGCAAATGTTACTCTGTTATTTAAGAAGAAAGGAAGCTATAGACCTGTTAGCCTGACAACAATGGTTGGGAAATTGTTGGAGTTGATTGTTATGGAAAAGATTATGGAGTACCTGGAGGCACATGACAAGATAGGCCAAAGCCAGCATGGTTTCCTGAAAGGAAAATCCTATCTGACAAACCTACTGCAATTTTTTGAGGAAATTACAAGCAGGGTAGACAAAGGAGATGTAGTAAATGTGGTGTACTTGGATATTTGGAAGGCTTTTGACAAGGTGCTGCACATGAGGCTGCTTAGCAAGGTAAAAACCCATGGAATTATGGGGTAGTTACTAGCATGGGTGGAGCATTGGCTGGTTGGCAGAAAACAGAGAGTGGGAATAAAGTGTTCCTATTTTGGCTAGTTGCTGGTTACCAGTGGAGTTCCACAGGGGGTCAGTGTTGGGACCACTGCTTTTTACAATGTATGTTAATGATTTGTGGCTAAATTTGCCGGTCATACAAAGATAGACGGAGGAGTAGGTAGAGTTGAGGAAACACAGAGCCTGCAGAGAGACTTGGATAGTTTAGGGGAATGGGCAAAGAAGTGGCAAATGAAATACAATGTTAGAAAGTGTATGGTCATGCACTTTGGTGGAAGAAATAAACGGACAGACTATTATTTAGATGGGGAGAGAATTCAAAATGCAAAGATGCAAAAGGACTTAGAAGTCCTTGTACAGAATATCGTAAAGGTTAACCACCAGGTTGAGTTGGTTCTGAAGAAGGCAAATGCAATGCTGGCATTCATTTCTAGAGGTATAGAATATAAGAGCAGGGATGTGATGCTGAGGCTCTATAAGGCACCCATGAGACCGCACTTGGAGTATTGTGTGCAGTTTTGGGCTCCTTATTTTAGAAAGGATATACTGACATTGGAGAGGGTTCAGAGAAGATTCAAGAGCATGACTCCAGGAATGAAAGGATTACCATATGAGGAACATCTGGCAGCTCTTGGGCTGTATTCCCTGGAGTTCAAGAGAATGAATGGGGCTCTTATAGAAACATTCCAAATGTTAAAAGGCCTGAACAGATTAGATATGGCAAAGTTATTTCCCATGGTAGGGGAGTCAAGGACAAGAGGGTACAACTTCAGGATTGAAAGATGTCCATTTACAACAGAGATGCAGAGAAATTACTTTAGTCAGAGGGTGGTAAATCTGTGGAATTTGTTGCCACGAGCGGCTGTGGGGGCCAAGTCATTGGGTGTATTTAAAGCAAAGATAGATAGGTTGTTGATTAGCCAGGGCATTGAGGGGTATGAGGAGAAGGCAGGGGAGTGGGGATGACTTGAAGAATTGGATCAGCCCATGATTGAATGGCAGAGCAGACTTGATGGGCCAAGTGGCCTACTTCTGCTCCTATATCTTATGGTTTTCTGAAGGTCTATTATCATCTTCATTAGAAAAAATGGGGAAAGAAAAATGAAAGGAGAATGAAGCACATTTGCATTGAAGTCTATATAGAACATAGAACATAGAAATCTACAGCACACTACAGGCCCTATGGCCCACAATGTTGTGCCGGCCAGGTAATCTATTCTAGAAACTGCCTAGAATTACCCTATATAGCCCTCTATTTTTCTAAGCTCCATATACCTATCTAAGAGTCTCTTAAAAGACCCTGTTGTATCCACTTCTACAACTGTCACTGGCAGTGCATTCCACGCACCCACCACTCTCTGTATGAAAAATTTACCCCTGACATCCCCTCTGTAGCTACTTCCAAGCACCTTCAAATTATGCCCGCTGATGTTAGCCATTTCAGTCCTGGGAACAAGCCTTTGGCTATCCACATGATCAACACCTCTCATCATCTTATACACCTCTATCAAGTCACCTCTCATCCTTTGTCACTCCAAAGAGAAAAGGCCAAGTTCTCTCAACCTATTCTCATAAGGCACACTCTCCAATCTAGGCAACATCATTGTAAATCTCCTGTGCACTCTTTCTATAGTATCCACATCCTTCCCGTAATGAGGTGACCAGAACTGAACAGAGTACTCCAAATGGGGTCTGACCAAGGTCTTATATAGCTGTAACATTACCTCATGGCTCTTGAACTTAACCCCACGGTTGATGAATGCCTTCTTAACAACACTGTCAACCTGCACAGCAGCTTTGAGTGTCCTATGGACAAGGACCCCAAGACCTCTCTGATCCTCCATACTGCCAAGAGTCTTACTGTTAATACTATATCCTGTCTTCAAATATAACCTACTAAAATGAACCACTTCACACTTAGCTGGTTTGAACTCCATCTGCCACTTCTCAGCCCAGTTCTTCATCCTATCAATGTCCTGCTGTAACAGTTGACAACCATCCAGACTATCCACAACACCCCCAACCTTTGTGTCATCAGTAAACTTACTAACCCACCCTTCTACTTCTTCATCCAGGCCAGTTATAATAATCACAAAGAGGAAGTGTCCCAGAACAGATTGCTTCGGAACACCACTGGTCACCGACCTCCATGCAGAATACAGACCATCTACAACCACCCTTTGCCTCTGTGGGCAAGCCAATTCTGGATCCACAAAGCAAGGTCTCATTGGATCCCATGCCTCCTTACTTTCTGAATAGCCTCGCATGGGGAACCTCATCAAATGTTTTACTGAAAACCATATACACTCTATATACTGCTCTACCTTCATCAATGTGTTTTGTTTCATCCTCAAAGAACTCAATCAGGTCAATCATGACCTGCCCTTGACAAAGTCATGCTGACTATATGATGGAGTATTCACAGAAGAGTTTAAATGGGAACAAATTTCATTTGAAACTGGGGATATTGACAAGATGGATATCATGCTTTCTGCTTACTACTTGGTCCATGGCCACCGGATGACCTGTGGATCTCTGAGTCTTGTAACTATTTTCACCTGTTCCCTGATCATTAGCATCTACAGTGCATTTGTCTACTTTTAGGTGACATTTGATATGTTTGATTTCTGTTCACACCAAATAGTGCAGGGAGTATAAATGTATAACAGCAATTTAAGTTGCATTTCTAAAAAATAAATTGAAGTTTTGCTCAAGGAGACATTTCAATTTCTGTTAGCCATTGAATACACATTCATTGTTTGCAGATGTCAAAATAGTCACAGCTGCATTTCTGATTGGAGAACAGGATTGACCACTCCACCTGGTATATATGACAGTTCAACTATTAATAAAAAAAACTTAAGAAAATAACTCAAAAATGGTGATGCATGTGATTTTCAAGTGCATCAATTTCTGGAGCATTCTTCTAGCTGCAATTAACAGTATTAACAAATTACTGGAGTTGAAGTTAATTCATACATTCTGTATGATTTTCATAACTGATATCTACTAAAATTCACATTTAAAGTTCCAATTTCAAAATAAATTTATTATCAAAGTACATATATGTCACCATATACAACCCTAAGATTCATGTTCTTGTGGGCATATTCAATAAATCCAATAACATTATAGAATTGATGAAAGATTGCACTGACTGGGCGTACAACCAGTGTGCAGAAGACAACAAACCAAACAAATACAAAAAGAAAGAAATATTAATAATGATATTAAAAAATAGATAAGCAATAATATTGAGAATATGAGATGAGGAATCTTTGAAAGTGAGTCGAGAGGTTGTGGGAACATTTCAGTGATGGGGCAAGTGAAGGTGAGTGAAGTTATCCCCTTTGGTTGAAGAGCCTGATGATTGAGCAGTAATAACTGTTCCTAAAACTGGTGGTGTGAGTCCTGAGGCTCCCATACCATCTTCCTGATGGCAGAAGCAAGAAGAGAGCATGGCCTGGGTGGTTGGAGTTCCTGATGATGGATGGTGTTTTCCTATGACAATGCTCCATGTAGATGAGCTCAGTGATGGGGACAGCTTTACCCGTGATGGACTGGGCCTTATCCACTATTTTTGTAGGACATGCTGGGCCCAGGACAGGTCCTCAAAATAATAACACCTAGGAAATTAAAGTTGTTGACCCTCTCCACATCTGTAACAATAGCAACTAGCTGGTAGGTATTTGGCGACTCATTTAATAGTAATAGTCAGTGGAATGGGTGTAAAGGTTTCTTTCTCCACTGAAAATATACAACTATGCCAGATTAAGGGATGACATGGCTGGAACTTTGAGCTCCAAAATGGTAGCAATAGTATCATATCATATCACTGCAGAAGGATTGCCATCATTATGTGCCTGCTCCTAATACTTCCCAAGGACATTAGCGCAAATATCACTTTATCAGTTAGGTATCCAAAGCAAATCACAGAAGAGATGAGTGCACTTAGATCTGGATGCAATTTCAGTCCCCGGCACCATCCAAAGTACCCAGTGAACATTATAGTCTTGTTTATAGTTGTACCCGACCAAAGTAAAACATGGAGATTTTACAATGACACTCACACACACGGAGATTTATTGAGTGAAATAGTGTGCTTTGCTATATTTCTTGGAATTAGCTAATGGAGATCTAATTGGAACATTTTTATGACATTAAAATCAATAGTCACTGAAAAGAGTGTTTGTTCTTCAGAGAAGCAGACACAAAGGAACCTAGAATGGTCCAATTATTGGAACGGATGAATATATAATAAAAAGCAAAATAGATTGGAGTATCACTGTCTGAGTTAAAGAGCTAACCTAAACTAACATTATAATTTTATGAGCACTTACATATGGATTATATTTTTGTTTTCTTTATCATGTTGACAAATAGAGTTAGCTGTTGATCAATGAAATGAATCATGTCCTGAGATACTAAACATTGTGTAGAATTGTCTCAGCCCATTTATTTGACACAAGAATTGACAGGTTACTTCATTTAGGAAGTCCTGAAGTGTGCCCATCCAAGTCTGTGCTTTCCACATGCATCGTTATGGATAGCATTAAACAAATGCTTACCAGATTTTAGAGGAATGATTTTAAGAGACACAGATAACCATAAAATTTCATGACAGTTGTAGAATTCCTTTAAGCATGGACCTACGATTTTCTCAGCATCTTTATGATTCTATTGGACAGTAGAGTCAACCAGTAAGTTGGCCAGAGACCGCTTAACAGAAATTCAGTCTGAAGCAAGTATCAAACCTGTATCGTGTTAAGTACTTTCAGTGTCTTGTGTTGCAAAAACAATTACCCCGTTGGCCATATATTTGTAGACTCTCAATATATTTTGAATACATTACCATAGCAATGTTGAATACTTTGTTTTGTAAAGTGCTTCATGCTGAATGTCCATAGTGATCTTAGTTTGGTATAGTTTCATGTCTAATGTCTAGTGCTAATCTAATGTACATATCATCCATTTTTTAAAATATAATTGTATACATGCGATTCTTTTGAAAAGCTCCTTTCATTAATCAAATTGTTGAGCCAGAACCCTATGCCCTTTCAATTGTCAAGAACCAAAGTCATATTATACTAAACCTCAATATTTTCTGTCTGATGCAATTACAACAAAAAATTGAATTGAATTGACTTTATTTCTGACATCCTTCACATACATGAGGAGTAAAACTCTTTCCATTACGTCTTCATCTAAATGTGCAATGTGCAATCATAGTAATTTATAATAATTTAGAATAAATAGAACAGTCAGTACAATATCGAGTACACTCAAATCAGCATGAGTTAATCAGTCTGATGGCCTGGTGGAAGAAGCTGTCCTGGAGCCTGTTGGCCCTGGCTTTTATGTTGTGCCACCATTAACCAGATAGTAGCAGTTGGAATAGATTGTGGTTGGGGTGACTCGGGTTCCCAATGATCCTTTTTACACACCTGTCCTTGTAAATGTCTTGAATCACAACTACAGGTGCATTGGGCTTTCCGCACCACTCTCTGCAGAATCCTGCGATTAAGGGAGGTACAGTTCCCATACCAGGCAGTGATGCAGCCAGTCAAGATGCTCTCAATTGTGTACCTGTAGAAAGTCCTTAGGATTTGGGGGCCCATACCAAACTTCCTCAACCATCTGAGGTGGAAGAGGCCCTGTTGTACCTTTTTCACCACACAACTGGTGTGTGCAAACCACGTGAGGTCCTCAGTGATGTGGATGCTGAGGAACTTAAAGCTGTTTACCCTCTCAACCCCAGATCCATTGATGTCAACAGGGGTTAGCCAGTCTCCATTCCTCCTATAATCCACAACCAGCACCTTTGTTTTTGCAACATTGAGGGAGAGGTTGCTTTCTTGATACCACTGTGTCAGAGAGATGACTTCTTCCCTGTAGGCCACCTCGCTATTGTTTGAGATAAGGCCAATCAATGTAGTGTCATTGGCAAATTTAATTAGCAGATTGGAGCTGTGGGTGGCGACACAGTCATGGGTATACAGGGAGTAAAGGAGGGGACTCAGTACGCAATCCTGAGGGGCTCCTGTATTGAGAGTCAGAAGGATGGAGCTGAGGGTGCCCACTCTTACCACTTGCTGGCAATCTGACAGGAAGTCCAGGATCCAGCTGCACAAGGCACAGTCAAGGCTGAGGTCTCTGAGCTTCTTGCTGAGCCTGGATGGAACTATGGTGTTGAATGGTGAACTGTAGTCCAAGAACAGCATTCTCACATAAGCATCCCTCTTCTCCAGATGTGTAAGGACAGTATGTAGAGCTGTGGCTATTGCGTCGGCTGTCGATCAGTTGTGTCTGTAGGTGAATTGTAAGGGATCTGGTTTGGATGGTAGCAAGCTGTAGATGTAATCCTTGACCAGCCTCTCAAAGCATTTGGTTATTATTGAGGTGAGTGCGACAGGACACCAGTCGTTCAGGCATGTTACCTTGGTCTTTTTTGGTACAGGGACAATAGTGGATATTTGAAGCAGGAGGGCACGCTACACTGGGAGAGGGAATACATTGTGAAGAAAGCTCTGCAAACATATCAGGATTTATATTTTTTATAATGTTAGAACTACTGTGGCATTTATTCTTCCAAATAAAACTGAGGGAAAGATTCCAGGAAATTAGCTGTAGATCTTATACTTTTCAATACAATTAACTCAGTAGTGTCTGTACATGACCAAACCATAAAGGAAATATCTTATGCTACTGAACTCACTTAGGCCACAGCAAAACTCAGCAAAATATGTAATTCTCATTGCCCACCATGATCCAGTCTCTGGTGATCCAGGTTACTTAGCTGTATCTCTTCTTTCTGGCCAAAGTATGGATTTATGTCCTTGCTCCAGGGGAAACACGTGAAATGTTCAATACCTACCACATGAGATTTAACAGATATCAGGTGATTGACAACCTTGAATCCAGACACCGAGAAAGCCTGAAGTCCAGATTTTATCACTTGCAAGACCTAGCTACAGTAGAATAAGGATGTTTTACAAAACATGTCTGTGCAAAAATACTTGAAAGGTAAGACAAGCCTGCGATTGTGAAATCATTGTATGTTCACTGGAAGCCTTATTACATCAAGTAGTTGGAGCTCTCCCAGACACATGGATAGCATCACCAAAATATTTCCCTAATCACTTGTTCCATAGACATAATCAGAAATTTCAACTCCTGGATAACCGAAGTGGTAGAAATCCCTCCCCTCATATTCACAATTACCTTAGCAAAATTCACTAATTAGGTCATTTTGACAAAAGGCTTAAAAGAGTGTGATAATCAATGAAGCAGTAATTAACAAGTGAGAAACCTAAACACGAGAAATTCTGCAGATGACGGAAATCCAAAGCAACATATACAAAGTGCTGGTGGAACTCACAGGTCAGGCAGAATCAATGGAAATGAATAAATAGTTGATCTTTCAGGCCAAGACCCTTATTCAGGACTGGAAAGGAAGGGGAAAGATGTCAGAAAACAGTGGAAAAACACCAAGTGAGGAACTGTATTTCATTATCACAGAGTCAGGTCTTAGCTTTCCAGAACAAGATGCTGCCTTCTTGGGCAGCTCACAGCTGTTAGTCGTCTTAGTGGTATCAATAAATGAATCAAGGGACTTTATCAAAAGAATTCCTAAATTCTGCTATAAGCCAGAGGATGTGCTGTAATTAAGGTACAAAGCATTTTGCCAAAGATTTAATCTTGCATTGGCATCTTTAATTCCGAGTTCAAGTTAAATTCAAGTGAAAAATCAATTTTGCTTGCAGAAATCCCATGCTATTATAACTTCCACAGAATTTGTCCTTTCATCAAGGAGACAAGTAGTACACCATTTCTCCCCTTTGCCTTTTTGGTCTTTAGCCCAGATACTTTCCCACCTGCAGCTGGATTGCATTTTAGCTCTATTCCACTCGAGATCCCAGGTGCCACTTTGAGTGTTTAGCAAGGGTGTTATCTGTATTCCTGAAAGTGTTCACTCTGGGTCCCTAGGCTGTCCCTACCCTGACCATTCCTCATTTACTGGCAGACCTCCATCCATTAGACATACTGTACATCCCTCGGGTTTTGCAGTATTTTTACCTTTGAAAGACTGTCCTGAAACTAACTTCCTGTGATCTTTCCACATCACCGTGCAGCTTACAAGAAGAGAAGCTGTAAGCATTGCAACTTTAAGGAAAAAACAATATAGTAGAGGGGTGTCACAGGGATCAATGCTTGGTTCCTCATTGTTCACAGATGCAAATAACATATTGGGTGTTGGAGTGGAATGTAGGTTGTGAAGAAGATGCCAAGACTCCATTGTGATCCAGATAAGTTGAGGAAGTGGGAAAATGCGTAGCATTTGCGGATTAACATGGATAAATATGAAGTTATTAACTTTGGTTCTAAAAACAGAGACAGGATTTTACCAAAATGATCCTAGTTTAGGAAAAGGGAAGCTGCCATTGATGTCTTTGGAAAGCAGTCATTATGAGCAAAAATTCAGTGCAGCAGTGTTAAGAAATTAAATGGTATGTTGGTCTTCACTGTCAGAAGATCTGAATACAGGAGAAAGGACATCTTGTTGCAGCAATACTGATTCCATCAGTAGTTTAGTGTGTAGCTTTAGTTTCTTTATTTTATGGACGGAGTGCAACAAAGGCTTATTAGGCTGATTCCTGGGGTAGCAGGGTTAAGGTATTAGGTGAGGTTGAGTCATTTAGGCCTAAACCTCACCTAAGGTTCAAAATCCTTACCGATTGGATACAAGGAGGTGGTTTACATTGGCTGAAGAGACAAAAACCCAAGGATCTCAGCCTCGGAATATCGACTATACCATTTGAAATCGGAACATATTTCTTCACTCAAGGGATATGAACCTATAGAATTCTCAACCACAAGTTGTGCTCTGGAAGCAAGGCTTCAATGTCCAACACCAGCAGTGACTTAGTATTGACTACAGTACTGTGCAAAAATCTTAGGCATATAGATATAGGGTGCCTATGTCTTTTGCATAGTACTGTAGTAATTTTATGTATTTACACTGTATTGCTGCTGCAAAAAAATGAATTTCATGATGTATGTGAGTGATGATAAACCTGATTCTAATACAGGTCTCTACTGTGGACTGAGAATGGGAAGGGTGCAGAGAGAGGGGAGGGAGCAGGAAGCACCAGAGAGACATTCTGTAATGAACAGTAATGTTCTGCCATTCTGTAATGGCAGTACTCGATTGGAGTACTACGCAGACGCAACAGAAGCTTTCCTGTGCAGCTCCAGTGAAGAGCTTTAAAAACCCAGTCTCTATACAAGAGAGGTACCACCTAGCAGAGCAGTCATTGTGGGAACGGACATCGTTGGGGTAGTCTGAGTCAGGGTAGTAAGCCTTTAGCTCAACAAGGCTTCAATGAGAACGGGCAGAAGCAAAGTAACTAGGTAAGTTCATTCCTTATTTCTTATTTCTTTTCTTTTCATTTAACTCTTGAGTTCTGTTCTAGGTGTCAGATGTGGGATTTTCAGGAGACTACCAGCCTCCCCAGTGGCCACATCTGCACCAGGTGCATTGAGATGCAGTGCCCTATAATGAAATGGAGCTGCAGCTCGATGACCTTCGGCTTGTTTGGCAAAGTGAAGAGATGATAGACAGGAGCTATCGGAAGGTAGTCACCCTAAGGCTACAGGAGACAGATAAATGGGTGACTGTCAGGAGAGGGAAGGGAGAATGCTACAAAGTGGTGAGCTCCCCTGTCGACATTCCCCTCAACAATAAGTACACCAATTTAAGTACCGTTGGTTGGTGGGGGGGGGGGGGAGGACCTGCCTGGGGAAAGCAACAGTGGCTGTGCCTCTGGCACTGAGTTTGGCCCTGTGACTCAGAGGTGCAGGAAACTGAAGAGGGTGGCAGCACTAACAGGGGACTCTATAGTCAGGGAAACAGAAAGGTGATTCTGTGGATGCAAAATGGAAACACGGATGGTAGTTTGCCTCCCAGGTGCCAGGGTCCATGATGTTTCTGAATGCATCCACGATATCCTAAAAAGGAGGGTGAGCGGCCAGAAGTCGTGGGTCATATTGGTACCAATGACATAGGTGGAAAAAGGGAGGAGGTCCTGGAAACAGAATACAGGGAGTTAGGAAGGAAGCTGAGAAGCAGGATATCAAGGGTAGTAATCTTGGGATTGCTGCTTGTGCCATGCGACAGTGAGGATAGGAAAAGAACTGAGGTGGTGGATAAATGCATGGCTGAAGGATTGGAGCAGGGGACAGGAATTCATATTCTGGATCATTTGGACCTCTTCTGGAGCAGGTGTGACCTGTACGAAAGTGACAGGTTGCACTTGAACCTGGGGGGGGGGGCAATATTCTTGTAGGCAGGTTAGCTAGAACTGTTGTGAGTCATTTAAACACATATGGCAGGGAGATGGAAGCCAGTATGATAGAGCTGAGGATGAGCCAGCAGGTATACAATTAGATGATGTAATATACAATGTGAATGTAAGGAAAGACAAGACAATGAATGAGTACAATTGCAGACAGAACAAAGAGTTAAATTGTACCACAGAGGCAAAATTCAAAAGGGTGAAGAATGCAGGACTGAAGGTGCTGAATTTACGTTTGTAAATACGCATAGCGTTTGGAATAAGACGAACAAACTTGTGGCGCAATTCGAGATTGGTTGGTATGATGTAGGCATCACTGAGTCATGGCAGAAAGAAGGTCATAGTTAGGAGTTTAAAATCAAAGGACATACTTTGTACCGAAAGGACAGGCAGGAGGGCATAGGTGGTGGAGTGGCTCTGCCACAGACTGTGGTAGAGACCAAGTCCGTAAATGTATTTAAGTCAGAAGTTGATTGTTTCCTGATCGGTTAGGGCATCAAAGAATACGGCAAGAAGCCAGGTGTGTGGGGTTGAATGGGATCCGAGATCAGCCATGATGAAATGGCAGAGCTGACTTGAAGGGCTGAATGGCTCCTATGTCTTATGATCTTTTGGACCAATAAATCAATTGTTTGAAATCAAATGACATGTCTCAGGGCTGGGTGTGTCTGTACCCAGGCCATCCCTGCCCCTGACAGTCCTTTTCTGCCACCTGCCCCACAACCCTCCTGCAGCGCTCTGCCCTTGCTACTTCCAACATCTTCTTCTCCCACCAGATTTGCAAACTTGCTGTCTATTCCACATTGACAAATACGGTAATGTGCTAAAGTCTTAGGCACTCTAATTATATGTATGCATCTGAGACTTTTGCACAGTACTGTATATTGACCAACATGAAGAGAGTGGCAACTAAGCTGATTCTGTGGCACGAGTCAAGCAACATTTCATCCATACTAATATACCTATGGTACATATGCAGTATTTGCCCACGATTGGTAAAAGTAATCACACGCTGATGTGACGACAAAGCCCCACCTTCACATTGAGGACCTTCGCCATTGTGCAGAGAGGTTCTACAATAGTAATAAAAATGGTAAGATTACAACATGTCTGGCAACTCAAAACTGGGCATTCATGAGGTACTATGGCAAAAATAAATAGCATCTCAATTCCTAAAGTATCTCTTACTCTAACTAATATCAAGCCTAACTGTGTCTCCCTATGTTGTCACTGGACCAAATTCCAAGAATTTACTCTTCAACTGCTCTTTCGAAGTATTCTCACAAGAAGGATTGCCGACTTCCAAGAAGGCAGCTCATCATCTTCTTATCAAAAGCAATGAAGCCTGGCCAGTGAGTGCTGGCTTTACATGCAATATCCACATCTAAAACAATAAATGAAATAATTCAATAATGTTATCAGCTATTTGTTCTAGTTTTTATCCCATAATCTGAATTTAAATTCTCCAGTGGCCATGGCGTGATTTGAACTTACAGTGCCAGATCACAAGTTGATCAGATTCAGTGTACACACCCCAGGACCTGTCCACAGAGCCGCACAAGACTCAAAGAGAAATTAAGATGGTACATGCCAAGAGAGATTTCTTCTGTCTTTGTGCAGAGCATAATAAATCTTTGGACACTTTATCTAAGAAAGCTAAGGGTGCACAATATCTGAGCGTATTCAAAGCAGAGTGATAGATTTTTTGGGCACATGAAAAAGAAAGAGGATGAGGCATGGGGTCAGCAATGAACTAGTTGCACAGTGGAACAGGTTCAAATTGCTATAGCTTTCCTCTGCTCTTGTTCTTAATACTTTTAAAAAACACCGGAGATTAAGAACAGTTATGGATTCATATATATTGGCCATGAAAGTGACATGGACAGGTACAGAAAATAATCAGAAAGTTTGGGTCTTGACCAGAAACATCGACTGTTTATTCACTTTTATAGATGCTGCCTGACCAGCTGAGTTCCTCCAGCATTTTTCGTGTGTTGCACTGGAATCTCTTCTTTTCATGAAGTCTAAATGCCAGCCTTTGTAGGTGAAGGCAATTTCAGAGCTGAAGTTAGATTTCCATGGCTTAATTAACAACACTTCCAGACACCATATTTTAAAAGGACATGCTGGTCTTGGTAGGACAGAGAAGATTAATTATAACAATATATAGACTTTAAAGGTTAAGTTACAAGAAAAAAATACACAAACTAGAGTTACGTTCCCTTGAATTTAAGGATTGATCTGTTTTACTTGATTTAGAACTTGGTCTTTGATATTTAGGTAATGGCAAACTCTGAAGGTCTGATTCTGCATTGCCATCAACATACTGGTTAAGCTGTAAAAATTCCACTTGCGAAACATGCAAATCTTTCCTTTTACAATGTTTGAACTTTCACATTCTAACTTTCCCATGCATTAAGATAGAGATATCCTGGGTCTTCCTGCATTCATGAGGAAAGCTTAGGAAAAAAAAACAAGGAGTCTACTAAGACTACCCTAGGGAGAAAAGAATGGTCAATGTTTTGAATCAAGACCCTACACCATGTCAGGAATCAATTATCAGGGCACTGCATGGAATCCAGTATCATGACCCCAATGCAGAAATTCGACCTGAATTATCAACCATTCCTTTCCCTTCACAGATGCTATTTTACCAACTGAGACCTCTAGCACTTAGTTTTTCCCTCCAGGTTGTAGCATCTGCAATCTCTTTTGTGCCTACTAAGACTAATCTTTTCAAATATTGAACTAAGGTTAAAATTACATCCAAATGATAACATTTTAATCTGCTCAGCATATTTAAAGAAAACCTGGCCAGTTTCCTGTCTGCACTTCCTCACCTGAATCTGAATCTGGGGAAATGCAGTGTCATTGAAGATAACACTGATGAGGAGTTTTAATTAGTTTTGCTTCTAAAGTGGTCATAGAATTCCTTCTTTAAACTCTTCAGCCCAAGTGTTCAAGATTTTCCCACACTATTAGTTACTTAGAAGCAATGATATTCTAGGTCAGGGTAGCGTATAGTTTCAAGATGACAATGGTAGTGGTGAGGCTACCTTGGACTGCTCCCCATGTTCTTTTTGGTGTTGAAGATTGAATGATTGGGATGAAGTGCAGAAGAAGCTTCAGTGGGCTGCATGCCGAAACTGGCATAGACTGACAGTGCACTCCAAGATATAGTATGCCAGCAGTTGCACTGGTTCTGAGCACTGAAATACTGGCTCCCAGTGATCTACAAACTAGATTCCACATATACTAAGGGAATTATATACAATTTAATTTATAAAATAAACTGGTGGATAATTTAATGCTTGGGAGTTTAAGGGGAAAGTGAATTGGGTAACTTAATTTCTTTGTAATTTATGAAATAATGTTGCACAAATCAAAATTAATACTTCCACAGTTTGGTCCAAGATTTCTTGCTGGAAGCTCTAGAATAAAATAAATATTGCCCTTGATGTTCCATGGGAGTTTTCCAGTTTTCAATGAAGTTATGTTTCATCAATTGTAAACTCTGGGCATGTGAGAGATTTTCTTTATTATTACAGTGCAGTTGTAACAGACAGAAGTGTATTATTAAACCACAATCAGAAGTGCTCCCCCTTGTATACTCTCTGAGATCTGATGAAATTCAAAGCCCTTGGTTTGCTTGAAGGTTGGAATTGTAATGCAATTATATTACTTTAGAAAATGAACTCTTAATGATAATGGTGTCAGGTTTGCAAATACAAGTTCCTCCCAGTCTTCATCCTGCTCACAGGAATCACCTGCCACTGATTTCCAACTGATCACCTGTTGCTCCTAGCCTTCCGTTACCTTGTTGCCTGTTGTGTTTAGTATCTGTTCTCTCTTGTTTTTTTGGCCTTTTCTTGCTTGCAGTTTATTAGTAAAGTATAATCTACTGATAAATCAACTCCATTTTTGGGTCAAGCCTCCTCACATTTCCAGATTGGATGAGCGAATCATCAAATGACCAGCTCCCTTAAAGGAAGTCGTCCATTGCCATGAGCACAATCCAAAAGCAGCAGGAAATTATTGACCATCTGCTCGCCACTTTCTTCCAAGTTTCTTTCTCAATACAGCAACCCCATGACAGTCACCATCCTCCCACTGAGTCCTGGGTTCTGGTGCCTGAACACCTCAACGGATCCCCAACCTGATGCCGCAACTTTCTATCCCAGTGCGACTGACACTCTGAGATCCAGCCATCTCTGTATTCTGCGGACTAAGCTCAGAGCTGGGCCACCGCTCACTGGGACAATAAAACCATCATTTGCAATAAATATGAGGAATTCACTGTGGGATGCCCAGAGTATTCGACCACCCAGGAAGTGAAAGTGGGGAAGTGGTTTGGATATTTTGCCTGTGTCAAGGCTCATGCTCAGTGCTGGGCTACACTGTGGAACTCCAGACCCTCACAGCAGAGTGCGGGTGGAATTTGAAAGTGCTGCTGGCTCATTACCATTGTAGCCTCTTGGAGCAGTTGAAAGACAAGTTGTTCAGCCAGGAGGTGCCACCAACTCAAAAGCCTCATCACTCTGGCCCTCATAATTGACAACGTCTTATGGAATGACCCTCCAGATCATCAGCCAGAACCTGAATTCCTTCCTGGGACCAAAACCATAAATGGCCGAAGTGCTAAGCACAGCTTCACTCGACCATTGCAGTCCCCAACTGGTGCAGGGAATGTCTTTGTCAAGAAAGAAGAATGACTATTGTGAACTCAACAAAATCACCAGTATGAACTGCTACTCTCTCCCTTTGAGGGATAGTGCATTCGAAACACTCCGTGGGATGCAGATCTTCACCAAACTGGATCAAGTCTGCCCCTGCCAGGGGGATGAGTGGAAGTTGATATTTATAACTCCTGCTGGCCATTATGAATACTTGCTGATGCCTTTCGGACTTTCCAACAGTCTAGTCATTTTCCAAGCATTCCTCAATGAGTTCCTCCGAGGCCTACTGCTGCACAGGTAAGTGTTTGTGCATCTGGACAACATGTTCATTTTTTCCCAAGGATCCCAAGACCACATCTGTCACGTCCGATCAGCCCCTCAGCATCTCCTTGAAAACCAACTGTACTGCAAGTTAGAAAAATGCCAGTTCCACACCCTAGTGATCTCCTTCCTGAGTTGCAATCTTTCACCCCAAGGCATAACCATAGACCCAGAGAAAGAATGTGTCTTCATTGGATGGCTCACTCCCTCAAACAGCTACAGCACTTTTTAAACATCTCCACCTTCTACTGCCGTTTCCCTGTAAGTTACAGCCTGGCCTCACTCCTCTCACCAGAACACCGACTTCACGTTAGCCTGGTCTTCTGCCTTGGACCACACTTCTGAGGAGCCCAGGAGTTGCTTCACCTCTGCTCCTATTCCCTGCCATTGAACCCTCCTGGACCTTCTGTGCTAGAGATCAATGCATCTGATATGGGAACCTAGGTCATCCTGTCCCGGTGAAGACTGGACGAGGAGACACACCCTTGTGCCTTCTTCTCATGCAAGTTGAACTCTACACATTCTGGAGTGGGAGTCAGCATGCTACTCGGCATGAAATGGGCCTTGGTGGAATGGAGACATTGGCTGATTGGAAACATCAAACCCTTCCTGTTCTGGACGGACAACCAGAACCTCAAATCCATACAGCAGACTCAACAACTCAACCTACGTCAGGCTCATTGAGCCCCCTTCTTCGAGCAATTCAACTTCTGCTACCAACCCAGCTCCAAAAACACTAAGGTGGATGGCCTGTCATGACAGTTCGAATCAGCTGAAATGGAGATCGAGCTACACCGATCATTCCATCCTCCCAGATCCTCACCTCAATTGTCTGGGACCTTGAAAACCAGATCCACCATGCCATACAGCATGTGCCCACTCCAACTAACACACCTGACAACCAATGTGCCAGTGGCCGTGCGCTCTGACGCACTCCAGTGGGCACAGTCCTCACTCCTCTCCAGCCATCCAGGCACACGAGATTCTGGATTTTCTGTGATGCCAGTTCTGGTGGCTCACCATGATCTCTAATGTATGT
Source organism: Mobula hypostoma (assembly GCF_963921235.1). Lineage (NCBI taxonomy): Eukaryota > Metazoa > Chordata > Chondrichthyes > Myliobatiformes > Myliobatidae > Mobula > Mobula hypostoma. The sequence goes on from NC_086098.1 coordinate 39,927,658, forward strand.
CAATTTGTCATTGCCTGCCCTCCATGTGCCCAGCCTAATTCCTCCAACTAGTGGCCCTCTGGGTCTCCTGTAGCCCCTGCCGGTCCCTCTACATTTGTGGTCCTACATCGCCATGGATTTCATCACAGGTTTTCCTCCAGGACGTTGTGATGGACAGGGGCCCACAATTCATCTCCCATCTCTGGTGAGCTTTGCCCTCAGTGAGTTTATCCTATGGTTACTGACTGCAGACCAATGGGCAGTCAGAAAAAGCCAGTCTGCAAGAGGAGACGTTTTTGTGATGCTGCACCACCTCTAACCCATCCATGTGGAAGTAGTATCTACCCCGGGCCGAGCTGTCCCACAATCTACACACCTCCTCTGCAGCCGGAGACAGTAAGTGACTGGATTGAAGCAATGGGTTTGAAGCCAGGGAGGGAGCTTGCTGGAGTTGGTGCACAGGGTTAGATCTCATGTGGACAGCCAGACACGGTCCCCAGGTCAAAGAGTATGCCACCCTGTGAGGTGCTCTACGGCTACCAGCTCACGTTGTTCCCCACAGAGGAGCTAACGGTGGAAGTCCCATCCACTAGGGCCCTGCTTCACCACTCCTGCAATGCTTGGAAGAGGGCATGGAGGGCTACCCTAACTTCCAACAGTGCCTACAGCTGCCAGGCCAACCACGATCAGTGCCCAGCTAGACTACTTCAACCTGGGGACCATGTCTGGCTTCCACCCTGGTTGAGTTTTCCCTTCAAGATTACCCATCTCATCAACTCAGTCACTTAATGTCTCCAACATCGCTCTGGGTCACACCTACTTGCCACATGTCCTGCCTCAAGCCCATTGTCCATGGGCCACTCAACCCACCTGAGGCTGCGAGGATGGGAGGATCTGGGAGAACCTGGGAGGATGGAAGCTGGTGTACGGTTCACCAGATGGTGGATTCACATTGTCACGGTTGGAGTGTGCAGTACCTGGTTGACTGGGAAGGGTACAGACCAAAGGAGGGATCTTGGGTGCTGTCCAGTTACAATTTGGATCTATCACTCACCCGAGGGTTCTGCCAGACCTATCCAGATTGTTTTGAGCCATCGGGCGTTGGCCTAAGGGTGGTGGGGAGGAGGGTTCATGTCAGGTCTGCATGCTACTCCTGGTCTCCACCCAGCTAACAGGAGTCCCTGCCACCCATATGCACCTCATCACCTGCAGCCTGTTTAAACCCAGCTCTCATCTGCAAACATTGTTCGCTCATCGATCCAACCAGCCTCAACCTGTTGCTCCTAGCCTTTGGTTACCTTGTTGTCTGCTGTGTTTAGTATCCATTCTCGCTTGTTTTGCAGCCCTTCATGCCTTGTCATTTTGCAGTTTCTTAGTGAAGTCTCATAAACTGCTAAATCGTCTCCACTGCTTTGCTCTTGGGTCAGACTGCCTCTACATCTCCTGACAGATGTAGCAAATCATGTCTTACACAGACAGGGTCTTGAAACCACAAGTGGGATCATTTCAAGATGCAGAAGGGATGAAGCAGGTATGGCATTAATATGAGGCAAAAACCAAAAATAGGTGGAAATGTCAATATTAATTTAGCGACTTGATTAATGCAAATGATATTTATTACAAATAATTCTATAAGTACTGATGTTTCTGAATACAATGGTATAAATTGTGCTTCAATGTTTGAGAAGTTCTGACATTTTGAATATAATCAAAGAATTGCACCTTGTGAATAATCTGCAGTGAGGGATGATCAGAGCTGCTCATCTCAGCAACAGAAACATTGAGTTCCTTATTTTATTGATTATTCCCCATAGCAATAATTACATTCAACTTTGATGATCCAATGAAAAGGCTTAAGATGAACTTTCTTGAACACCCGGTCAGTAAATTAGTATATACACCCTATCCTCGTTACATGCGACTTCAGACAATGCAGATTTACAGTTATGCGAGGAACCTATTTCTACCAACTTCTCGCTATATGCGTCCAAAACTCACAGTTATGCGAGGAGCACTGCTTTCCCACCAATACAAGTCATGTGCACACGCCTCACAGTCTCACTCCCACCAATCTCGCATTGGTTTTGGCAACGTATGGATGTGCAATCTTGTGCTCTTAAACTTTTTGTGTTTTTACCTACGGTGCAGTGATATTGTGCTTGAAATATTTAACTATGTCTCCTAAGCGTCCGATGTCAAGTCCTGGGCCATCAGCCAATCGGCAGAGAACTGCTTTAACACTTGGAAAAAAAAGTTGGAAATTATAAACAGGGCGGCGTCAGGTGAAGGTAACACAGCTCTGGGACGCTACCCTGTGCAGTTGCGGGCTATGATAGCTGAGTGAGGCATCACACCACAGCAGGTGTTTAATGCAGACGGGACTGAGCTTTCTCGTATGCCGAAACACACTTACATAAGTAAAGATGACTAAACTGCGTCAGGTTTTAAGGCAGCAAAGGATAGATTGACTTTGTTTATGTGTTCCAATGCCGAAGGAGACTGTAAGATGAAGCCTCTCTCAGTTTACCATTCACTAAACCCCCGTGCTCTTAAGGGTTTGAGTAAGAATATGCTTCCTGTCCACTGGGCAGCTAACAAGAAAGCATGGGTCACTGGTCAAATCTTTGAAGATTGGTTTGCTAATCATTTTGTTGTTGAGGCTGAACGCTACTGTCAGGAACAGAATCTTGCCTTTAAAGTTCTTTTGTTGCTTGACAATGTGCCAGCCCATCCTAAATATTTGGACAGCATTCATCCTAACATAACAGTGCACTTCCTGCCGTCTAACACAACATTGCTGATTCAACCACTCAACCAAGGTGTGATATCCACATTGAAGGCGTATTTTTTTATGACGAACTGTCTCTCAGATGCTGCAAGCAGCAGATGATTTTGAAAATCCCAGGAGTTTACCAACGGTGAAGGAATGGTGGAAGTCCTTCAACATCAGACATTCCATCAGCCACATTGATGAATCCTGGAAAGAAGTCAGGTCTCCACTCTGAAGCAACTGGCAGAATTTTTTAAGGCTGCGGAACACTTGGAACAAACGGCAATGGACGTGGACCCAAGTTTAGAATGAAGTCAGCATTTCAGTCATTCCCTGCAGTCAAGCCTTCTTCCCTACAAGCAAATTTATGCTGAAAAACGAAAATGCTGCCAAGTAAACAATCCTCACCACTTTCTTCAAACCGCTGTCATCTCCTGCTGCCGGCAGTACTGAGAGTTTTGAGAGTCTTCCTTCACCTCTTGTTGTCCTTGATGATCCTGACGACAGACAACCATCCACCTCATCCATGTAAAGCTGCTGACACCACAAGAACCACTCATCTCCCAGAGCGAACACACCTGCCACTGTTGGTGAGTACTGTACACCCTAGTATGTTAACTTTCTATGATTTATTACGATGAATATCATCTTAAATTGATGAAATATAATACGAATGTTGCCTTGTGGTACTGCTTTTGTGTCGTATTGGTATGAAAATGTGAATAAATTACAGATAACACATATTTAGGAAGCCCTCAAGAACGCATCCCTATTTTCTTCATTTAAATAATTATTCACATTATGCATTTTCACATTATGCGTCGACTTCGAGGAATGTATCCCCCGCATATAACGAGGATAGGGTGTACTTGAATTATGAAATCTGTATTTGATCATTGTTAAAACATTTTAAAGGTATTGCAACCTTTTCAACCTAGAACAAGTTATTCTTCTGTTTTGTTATTTACATCACTTTTCTTTAACTTGTAATGTCATCACTTAATCATTTTCTGCTTCCTAGCTTTTAACCAATAACACAACTTCCCATTTGTCCATTTTCCTGCCCATCTACCAATCCTACCATTGAGCTTAAAAGCCGTTCATCTCTAGCATCGTTTCTAGATCAACCTGAACTTGTGCTCTGTTGAATGTGCCTGGCCTGTTGAGAGCAGCATATCAGTGGTCACTGTCAAAATCTAAATGTGCAGAACCTGCACTTGGAGGAACTGTAGATGTTCAGTTTTGTTGATACAAAGGCACCATTGTGATTCATTGACCTTGAAAGAAAATTTGTGGTGAGGATGATAGATCGCATCAAATAATGGCATAATTTTATTTTTTAAAAACCTGAAAGGAAAATTTAATGACGTATGAAACCTCCAGGTGGATGCAATTATATTAACAAACAATACACTGCAGTATTTGAGATTGGTCTTGAATCACATTGCAGTGGCTTTTTGCATCAAAGGGGATATGGAAGCGCAAGACGTCAATGTTGTAGACATAGAGTTACACAGCACATTAACAGGCCCTTTGACTAAGACTGTCCATACCAACCTAGATGCCTATCTAAATTAATGCCACTTGCCTGTATTTGATCCAAAAGTTTTCCTGTCCCTCAAACCCTTTCCTGTACAGTTGAAGTTCAAGTATATTGCCCTAAGCATTCAAATGTCTGTTAAATATTGTATTTGTACCGACCTCCACCATCTCCTCTGGCAACTCATTCCATATATGAACCACCCTCTGTGTGAAAAACTTCCCCCCTAAGATCTATTTAAATCCTTCCCCCGTCACCTTAGCCCAATGTTTTCGAGGTTTAGATTCCCCTACCCTGGAGCAAGGACTGACTACCCACCCTACCTATGCCCTTCATGCTTTTATAAACCACGAAGTTCACCATCTCAGTTTCCTTCACTTCAGGGAAAGCAGTTTGAGTCTAACCAATCACTCCTTATACTCAAGCTCTCCAGTTCAGGCGACACCCTTGTTAATTTTGCCTGCACACTATCTCGCTTAATCACAACCTGATCCAGATTAAAACAAGCTTGGCCTTCCTCAGAAACAACCTTATCAGAGTAGACCACATGAAACTGAAGGAATGGCATTTCTTCAAATGATGCTTCCATTTATTATTATAAAATGATATATTTGGAGCAAAATTTATTTCATCAATACAATTACAAATATTTAACCAAATATGATTTAATCAAATTTGATTAATATTTAATCAAAATTAATCCAGATATGACCAAAGTTTCTTTCTTCTTAATATAGGTTCCATCTTGCGCGAGGTAGAATTTGTCAATAGAATCAAATCTGAGGAGCAGAGTTCAACTTGTATATTGGACGGTTGTTTTATGGAACCCCACATGTTGTAAATAAACAAATAGGATTAAATAATTTTAATTGCTGAATCATACCCTGTGGAATCTCGAGAAAACTCAAATTCATGCTATTTATCACCTTTAAGTAATTTTCAGTTGTTTTGTAAAACCATCGTACAAGATGGAAAACGTGTTTTTCATGAAGTTAATTGTGTATTATAGTCTAAATATTGTAATCACACTTTGAACTATTTTGAAGTTATGTTTGACACATATTCTGAATGCTGTTCAATCAATGCAATGACTTAAAGCAACTACTGAAAGATTGATCCTTTTGATGGAAAAATAATTTATAGACTCTTCTCAAATTTAAACGCAAAATAATCTGCAGATGCTGGGGTCAAAGTAACACTCACAACACGCTGGAGGAACTCAGCAGATCGGACAGCATCTGTGGAAAAGATCACGGCCCTTCCCTCTACAGTCCTGACGAAGGGTTTCGGCCCAAAACGTCCACCGATCTTTTCCACGGATGCTGCCCGACCTGCTGACTTCCTCCAGCGTGTTGTGAGTGTCTCAAATTTAAAAGCATTTAAAAAACCTTAATTTAGAAGTCCAGTCCATAATCGTTCAAACATCTTGGCACTCTGGGAAAGAAAGATGTATGACAAATTCCAATGGATAAATTTAATTTCAGATATTTTTGAAATATTTGGCCTTTTTAAATTAAATAATACATTTTATTGAGTAGCTGACCAAAATTATTTTAAATAACATTAGCAATTCTATAAGTAAGTAAAAAGGAAGTGATTAGCAAAAGTAAACAACAGGAATTCTGCAGATGCTGGAAATTCAAGCAACACACATCAAAGTTGCTGGTGAACGCAGCAGGCCAGGCAGCATCTCTAGGAAGAGGTACAGTCGACGTTTCAGGCCGAGACCCTTCGTCAGGACTAACTGAAGGAAGAGTTAGTAAGAGATTTGAAAGTGGGAGGGGGAGGGGGAGCTCCAAAATGATAGGAGAAGACAGGAGGGGGAGGGATGGAGGGATGCGTGTCCCGACGCGGACTGGGAGACTGCTTTGCTGAACACCTATGCTCTGTCTGCCAGAGAAAGCAGGATCTCCCAGTGGCCACACATTTTAATTCCACATCCCATTCCCATTCTGACATGTCTATCCATGGCCTCCTCTACTGTAAAGATGAAGCCACACTCAGGTTGGAGGAACAACACCTTATATTCTGTCTGGGTAGCCTCCAACCTGATGGCATGAACATTGACTTCTCTAACTTCCGCTAATGCCCCACCTCCCCCTCATACCCCATCCGTTATTTATTTTAATACACACATTCTTTCTCTCACTCTCCTTTTTCTCCCTCTGTCCCTCTGACTATACCCCTTGCCCATCCTCTGGGTTCCCCCCCTTGTCTTTCTCCCTGGGCCTCCTGTCCCATGATCCTCTCATATCCCCTTTGCCTATCACCTGTCCAGCTCTTGGCTCCATCCCTTCCCCTCTTCTCCTATCATTTTGGATCTCCCCCTCCCCCTCCCACTTTCAAATCTCTTACTAACTCTTCCTTCAGTTAGCCCTGACGAGGGGTCTCAGCCTGAAACGTTGACTGTACCTCTTCCTAGAGATGCTGCCTGGCCTGCTGCGTTCACCAGCAACTTTGATGTGTGTTGATTAGCAAAAGTAATTGAGATTCCCCTATTGAAGGAATTTTAATAAGGAACACAGAAATGGCAAAGATGCCTAACGAATAATTTGTGACAGAAGGCACAAGAAAATATCTAAAAATATCAGGAAATCAAGAGTCATAAGAGGAGGAACTTAAAGAAATTTGCATTGATAAAGAAACAAAATTTGGAGAATTTAAACAGGCTAATAAACTCCCTGGACCAAGCCAGCGATTGACCAAACTTCAAAAGAGGTGCCAACAGACAAAAGGGATACAATAACTTTGATCTTCTAGCATTGTCAATGCTCCAAAATAGTCTTGACATTTTCAAAAATAGCAAATGAATAAAAGAGGGGAGATGAAAATAGAAATAAGGAAATATAGGTCTGTTGTTTGACATTAGTTATAAATCTGAATCTGAAATCTTCTTTTTGACATATGGCAATGGAACATTAAACTTTCCTTGATAGACTTAATAGATTATTTGACCTGATAAAGATGTACAAAATGATAAGAGGCATTAATTGAATGGATAGCCAGAGAATTTTTCCAAGGGAGGAAATGTCTAATAGAAGAGGGCATAATTTTGTGGTTATTGGAGGGAAGTATAGGAGAGATGTCAGAGGTAAGTTGTTCTACACAGGGATAGGTGAGTGTGTGGAATGCTTTGCCAGAAATGGTGGTAGAGGCAGATATATTAGGGGCATTTAAGAAACTCTTAGATGGGCTGATGGATGATAGAAATTAGAGGGCTATGTAAGGAGGAAAAGTTTAGATCAGTGATTCCCAACAGAGACGGTTATGTGTCCTCAGCAGGCATTAGGGGAAATAGAAGTTGTCGGGGGGGGGGGTGTTTAAGATTCTGGGGGGGAGGGTAAGCAGCACCCCTAACTTGAGGCTCAAGACCTGATCGACCGTGTCAACTTGCTGCCATCGCCAACATCCAATAAGCAGTCACAGTTTGGGTTAATTTTTAATTTTAAATTAGCCCTGTTAGTGATGGATAAATACGTACTGTGTGATATCTATGAGTCTGAAGGTGCTGAAACCATGAATTCTAATCCTGCTAAGGTAAAAGAAACTACAAAAAGAGCATCAATACAATGTTACATAACTGGAGTATGGTTTTATTCCTTTCCCTCCAGATCAGCGACACCTCATGTGTCTTACCTGTAATACTGTACTGTCTAATGAAGCCATGAAACCATTAAGATTGCAGGAACACTTCCATAAAAGATAGCCTGAAAAGGCTACTTATGATATTACTCCATTCCAGAGGATGAAAAAAAGCATTTGAAAAGCTTTGCACACTCAAGTTATTTGTCAAGAAAGATAAAAATGACCTTGATAGTGGTCTCATTGCTTCTGATAACATTAGCAAAATGATAGTAAATTGTGGAAAATCTCATACAATTGGTGAAAGATTAATAATGCCTATTGTATCAGAAGTGCTCACAATGGATACCAGTGTTTTAAAAATCAATTCCTCTCAGTAATAACTCTGTAGCTCATCGTGTTGACGAAATGAGTGAAGACATTGAGTCTGGAGTCTGAACTATGAACAGAGCTACAAAAAACAGAAATTGGGGTACAACTGAATGAGTCATCTATGTGTGACAACGAGGCATTGCTAACAGTATATGCACAGTTTATCAAAAATGGAAAAGTTAATGAAGAGATTCTCTTTTGTAAAAAGCTAAAAACAAACATCAACAAAGAATAAATCTACAACAAAATCAAAATGTATATTGAGGATATAAGTATTCCGATTAGGAACATGATTTGCTGTGCAACAGATAGAACACCGTATATGCAAGGTCACCATACTCGTTTAGTGACATTTATGAAAAAAGAAGTTCCAAGTCTATTTGCAATCCATTGTGTAATTCATTATCAACATCTCGCAGCTAAAAACCTCAAGCAATGACTTTTTCAAGCATGACTCTTACAATATCTGCTATCAACAAAATTAAAACTCGTCCATTAAATAGCAAAGAATTTCACCATTTATGCCAAGATAACGGTGATGAGTTTGAGCTCTTGCTTCTTCACACTGAAGTACGTTGGCTGTCAAAAGGCTGCTGCTTAAAACATTTCTTTGAACTTTTTGACACTGTGGTTGAATTTTTGCTCTAAGTCGGCAAGAGGTTGGGAAACAAGATTAAACTTTTACGTGAACATGTGGCATACCTAGCTGATCTGTATGATAAAATGAACATTCTAAATATGGAACTGCAATTTCAAATTAATCCAGGCAAAATTGCAGTGTCTACTTTTATTTGAAAATTGGAAGTATGTAAGAATGTTCTCACAGTTTCCCTGCATGGAAAGTACGGCACTCTCTTTCACAGATGGTGATTTGCAAGAGTAATGCTTACACACTGAAGAAGAATTTTCAGAATCGATTCAAAGATTTGAACGATTTGGAAATTCTGGACTGGGCAATTAACCTATTTCTTTACAAAGTGGAAGAACAGGAAGAGAGCTTGCAAGAAGAAATTATCGAAATTCAGAATGAGGAAGAAACAAATTTACTTTTCAAGAATGTCGGCTTTTGTCGTATGTGGCTACACTGTCAGCTAAAAGGTCAGCACAACATCGTGGGCAGAAAAGCCTGCACTGTGCTGTAATGTTCCATGTTCTATGTTCTAATGCTATTAATTGAGACTTGCTAACAGGGGGTAGCAGTTCTAAAGAAGACTACTGGTGCTCTGCCACTCAAACTGATGTCCCAAATTTACATGCCTCATTTGTCATCATGTTTTCCCGTTTGACTCCATGTGGAATCCATCACTGGGCAAAAGATTGTTGGAACTTCCCAGCAATATCTGGATAATTGCCAGACAGATCTTTTGTCAGATATGACTGAGGCAGAATCCACATTCCATTGATTTCAGTGGAGATTGCAGGCTTACACTACACCAGAGGGCTATTGCTGTTCTGTTATTGTATATATTAAGGAGAAAGTTGAAAGGATACTTAAGGATAGCACAAGATGAGATAGAAAATCATCCAGTATTTTACTGAAAAGTGAACCTAGCACGAGCAGTAAATATCCGACACCTACTCCTTATTTATTCCATAACTAGGTGAAGAAATTAGAAAAACATTGATGATTGCATTTATTTTTAATTGAATCATGGCCACTTCTTCCCATGCTTATGCTTCTCAGTGTCACTTCTTTATACCGCTGAGTACTGCACAGCGGTTCTCGAATATGAAAGCTTGAAAATTGAAATCATTACGAACATTTCAAGTAACTATCTTTTCCAGCAGGTGTGCGTATGTAGACTATTAACTTTTATCACTTGTCATGTGCGGCTGTCCAATTTAAATGCAGTGTAATGAGAAAGTGACAGTATATCACTTCCACTTGTCAAGCGGTTTGACTTGCTGAATTTAAAAGGTTATAAATCAATGCTGTATAACAATAGAAAAGGATTTTTAAATGCAGACTTATATCTTCTATGCGCAGCTCAAGTTCCTGTTATGACAATAATATTTCCATATGACAGCTTGCTACCATTCTATCACAATTTACATTGTAGATACCAAATACCATTACAACAACATTCTTTTACCACAGATCATCCACTTATTCAAATTGCTTCTGATCTGAGTAAAAAGAACGGTTGGACAACCTAATTTAATGATTATGCACAATCTGAATGTGATAACTTTAGCTATTTACAATCTTCTGGCAGAAGTTTGTCAAGAGACCAAAATCATGGAATTAGGCAAATGCTTCCATGATTTTTTACTCATTGATTCTATCTATCAGTGAGTGATGGAAGGAATCAATGAGTTTGGGTTGATACTTACACCTGCATGGTGATTGTGATTACACACATTTCTTTGATGTACATTGATTGAGAACATGTTTTAATTTTCAGATTACCAATCTGTATTCAATGTAATTATTCAATGAAACTGACAGTAAACGTCAATGACTGTGCACATACAGTGAAACACAGAAATCAGCAGCCTGTGATAGTCCGATAGTTGCACAGGGGTCCACTGATAGCAACATTATCTGAGCAACCATCATAAAAGATCTGTGAATTTGAAGATGCTATTCTTGAAGTAAAAAAACAGTGGATGTGTTATATCCTACTGAATGAAATATTAGTGTTTTTAAAGGCATGCTAAGATAGTGCTCTATAAATTCAATCACACGGAATAACATTTGCAGAAGCTATGCAATAAAAGTTCAATCAGATTGAACTCAACTGTGATTATTAGTGAACACAGCTGACTCAGTGAAAAGCTCAAACTCTGTAAGTTACTTTCTGGTTTCTGTGTGTGTCTAATCTGCTAAAGCGGAGAGGTGACAAACATGTCCAGTAGTGTCCAACTATGACTTTAAGAAAAATCTCAGAATTGTTGCAGAAGTAAAAAAGGCTATCTGCTGCTTTGAGTACAAGGTTGCTCACTGTAAGGTAACCACTCTGCCCCATCTCCCTGCTCTTTTCTACTAGCCCTGCTAGTTATATTCTCCCAGGAGTCTATTCAGTTCCTTTTCAGTGTGACTTGCCTGCTTTTCTCTTTTCCAGTCAGTCAAGAACATGACTGAAAAGTTCCACAGTGAACACAAAGTACGAAGGCTGATCTCTTGTTTAAAAGGCCTTTTATTAAACCACTAAAATTAAATCAAATTACAATCATAATTTCAAGTATCTTTGCATCAGGAGCACCGGATGAGGCTGTATAATATACTGTAGCTCCCATGCTTGGTCTCTTACTATTTGAGTTTTTCCTGACATCTGTTCACCACTTTGAACAACAAGTACGTGATTTTAACATGTAGACATACCATTATTCACTCCTGCTTGCTACTGTCAGGCTTACACAGGCAGGTACCTCCCAGTCACCACCCAGCTAACAGGGGTCACCTGTCACTTCTTTTTCAACTCATCACCTGCAGCCTATTTAAACCCAGCTCTCATCCACAGTCCTTGTTCACCCGTCAAACCAGCCAGCCTCAACCAGTTACCTTGCTGCCTGTTATGTTTAGTATCCATTCTCTCTTGCTTTGTGGCCCCTCGAGTGCACACTGCATCTGGGAAAACAGCAACACTGAGGGGGCCTTCTATCTGGTAAGCTCCTCCCAGTTCCTCATTTCAGCGTCATAGCCAGACTTTCTCTCCCTCTGTCCTCCTCCACACCCGATCAACTCCACATGCACAAGAGGCTGTGATGAATTCCGATGGAGCAGGAAATATTCTGGACTGGACTCTGTGTGCAGTTTGGTCTCCTTCCCGAGCCTATCTCAGCCACTGAAGGACATCTCTTGGAGAATGAGATGGTCAGAGCACACAAACGGCCTGTGCACGCGAGCATCAGGTAGCACCACAAGACCATCCAATTCCTCTTGTTCGACTCACCCAGCACTCTTGAGTTAGCTCTGGCTCTCCACTCATGATCCTCACTTTGCCTGGTCACCTGGTTCACTGCCAGACCATATGCCTGCCACCTCTGGTGACTCCCCCCACCCCCCCCCATAAAATCCTTAGAGATGGATGAAGCCCTCAACGTCACCAAACTCCCACAGAAAAAAACATGACTTAGCCTTCGCCTTCAGTAAAAGGGAGGCCAAACCCTGCTGCCTCACATACCACATGACTGTGCGAGTAACCTCTTCCTGGGCACTACCCCTCCCTGAGGTTGTCCGTTCTCCTTCTCCCCTCCTGAGAGTCAAGCCATGAACGGCTACATTTGACCATCGCAGACCCCAGCTGATGCAGGATGCTCCTTTGTTAAGAAGAAAGATGGGATCTTCATCCCTGCATTGATTAACTCAACAAGATCACCATTGAGAACTGGTGCTGTCTCCCCTTGATAGATAGCACATTTGAAACACTCCATGGGGCTCAGATGTTCACAAGACTGGATCTACAGAGCACATACACCTGACACGCATCTGCCAGGGACGAGTGGAAGATGGCGTGCAGAACATCAACTGCCAACTACACAACATTGTGGACCGAAGGGCCTGTAATGTGCTGTACTATTCTTTTCTGTTCTACTCTAACTACGGATACTTGGTGATGTCTTTCAGACTTTCCAAAAGTTCAGCCGTTTGCCAAGCCTTCGACACAATCTTCTGAAACATGCTACACAGGTATGTATTCATCTACCTCGACAACATCCTCGTCTTCTCCACGGACCCTCAAGACCACATCTGTCATGTCTGATCAGTTATCTAACATCTCCTCAAAAACTAAGTGTACTGGAAGTTAGAAAAAAGCCGATTCTACACCTTAGGCAGTTCCTTCCTGGGCTATGTCCAAGGCACAACCATGAACCCATGCACTGTCGTCGAACAGCTCCAGCCGCACTCCCTCAAACATCTACAGTGATCTCCTGGGCTCCTCCAACTTCTACTGCTGTTTCATCAGAAACTACAGCCAAAGCACCAATCCTCTTGCCTCGCTCACGGATAACCTGGTCTGCTGCTGTGAATGATGCTTTCCAGGAACTCAAGAGACACTTCGTTACTGCTCCCATTCTTCACCATCTGAACCCCTCCGGACCTCTTGCGGTAGTGGTGAACACACCTGACATGGGTGCAGGGGACATCCTCTCCCAGTGAGGACTGGACTGGAAGACACGTTGTTGTGCTTTCTTCTTGCATAAGCTCAACTCTACACAATGTCATTATGGAAAAAGAGACAGGGAGCTACATGTCATGAAATGGGCTTTGGAGGACTGGAGACATTGGTTGATGGGAAACACAGCCCTTCCTGATCTGGACTATCTTTCCTGGCAGCTACTAATCAGAAATGCTGAATGCTACGGCTGTCACCTATCCCCTTTTACATCACCTTTGGTTATTTTGAGAGTATTCTTTCCCTAACTTTTCTTTCTCCCAAGGTACAGTGATAGGTTAAAGATCACAGTGTGGTACTTTTGCTCTTTAGTTCCCTTATCACAAGTTCCCTAACTAAACATTATCAGCTCAAGAAGTTATGTCACTTTAAGTGCAAATTATGTTCAGTATAAATCTTTTTCCATTAACCTAAAAACAGTTAGGTGCAATGTTAGCTCTGTCCACAAAACTAGCCAAAAAGAACCCTGGAAGGCTTAATTACAGTTAGTAAATTCCTGTGACTTCATTTTCAGTAACATTCTAGCTAATTAAATAATTCTTTTCATACAAACTGCAATTCAGGTGTAGATTGTGCCTAAAACAGCAGCAGTGTTGAGGAATACATGCATTTCTCGTGCAATTCCTTTCAAATTACTTTGTAATTGTCAATATTAAAACTTGCTATGAAACAATACAATCAAACACTGAAGTATGTTAAAAGAATTGACAGAACTATTTGATACATTGGAGCGCAGAGAAAATATTGTACAGAATTTCATCATTCATCCCAACCAGGTCATGCCATCATTTTTGCTCTACTCAAGCTTCCTCGTGCCTTTCTGTATAAACTCCATGAGCTTAACTCCCTATTCCCTTCTCCCTCCAAAACTTCTTAAGTGCATTCTACATTTTGTCTCAATCACTATCTGGAGTAGCTTGTTTCACATTTTCAATATATTGTGTACAAAATCATATATAGGTATTTTAAGATTGATAAGTCATTCTCCTGCCTCCCATTTGCAAGAGAAAAGCAATTCTGTTGATCTTTTTCTGATAGATTCAAATTCAGATTTGTGAATCATCTTTATAAATATATTTTTGAGCCTTTTTTCTGAACAATGTATAGTGCTCAACATTTGACGTAACTAAAGTTCTGTGCCATTGGGTATTATTCCTCTTTATTCATCCTTCTATAAATAACACCTGGTTTGATTTATAAATTTTATGGCTTATTAAGAGTGCTGCTTTTAATGTTTTTGGTATTTTTGCTCCTTCTTAGATCTTTATTCACCAAATGCCCTTATTTTGAATTGAGAGACAGACCAGGCTGCCAGCTTCACTTCAGCTGAATAATGTTAAAAAAATTATTGGTTTTTCCCTTTTCCCTCGTTTTAATGAATATTACTGTTTTAATGAACTTGTATCACTTAAATATATACTTAAGTAAATTGATGTTTTTAAGTTGTCAGGAGGCTATCAGGGTGGTCCAGGACACGTTCTTGGTGTCATTCACATGACATCTGCCCTTGTACTTAGAACATTCAGTGTCAGAAGGCATTTGCAGCAGCAAATTCTGGAACCCAAATGAAACCACAGAGTCACAAAGGTCGTATGTAGCTGTGGGAATAATATCAGAGCGAGCATGAGGATAGGCCAGGTTGAGGACCACTCAGAGTATCACAGTTCAGTTTAAATGCACATGTCAACGTGTGTCCATTCAGCCAGATCATTAAGGTATTTTATAAATGATTCCTCATCAATATTAACTTACTCCCGCCAAAATAATTGATAATGCAATTAATTTTAAAATTTATATTATTAATATAAATAGTGAAATAAATGAACAAAATAGAAATCCTACCACTTTCCAACTTTGCCTTTGCTTTATGCTCTATAATCTGTTAAAGTTAGCCAGTTATCTGTCATGTGCTCTCTGAACTTAATGTATTGACCTTGCTCATTGGACTATTATGTTGCATGTTTGCTCCCAGATAATAGTGTCTTCACCCACTCAAAGAATCTAATGAGGTTCAAATTAACTATTAAGACTCTATTTTTGGCATCTGGATATATTTTCAGTTTTGTTGTTTTTTTGAGAATGTCATTAATTTTCTGACCATTGAGGCTTTGTTGACTAGTCTTAGTTTCCAGTAACACTTTCCATCTGACTTTTCATTAATATGAAACAAGCAATCAAGCAGTTTTTACAATGAATTATAAATTTAAGCTATGGAAAATTGTGAGCAGTTTCAAATTCCTGGGAGTGTACATCTCACACAACTTCTCATGGTCTCAGAGCACATCCTACACAATCAGTAAACCTCACCAACGTCTCTGCTTTCTGAGGAGGTGGAAGAGAGCTGGACTATGCACATCAATACTCATATCCTTCTACAGAAGTACATTAGAGAACATCCTGACAAGTTACATCACTGTTTGATAAGGAAACTGCACTGAGGTGTACAGGAAGGCTCTACATGGGCAGTCAAATCAGCTCAACGCGTCACTGGCACAAGTTGGACTTCCTAACAAACAGAACTCAGATAGTCAGGATGTACAACTTCTGATCCCTCCCCATCATCCTCAATACAGGCACCCCCGCCTCTCCCCACCCAAGGGCTGTGTGCTGAGCCCATTTCATGTAGACTCAGCTCATACATAACAGCACAGCCAAATAGTTGAGCAGTCACATCACCAAGTTTGCTGATGCATGGGCACAGTGGTGGGGCTCATCTGCAACAATGATGAGATGACCTACAGAGAAAAGGTGGAAGAGTTCATGTAAGCTGGGCTTTGCACATCCATGCTCATGTCATTCTACAGATGCACAGTAGAGAGCATCCTGACAAGGCGCATCACTGCTTGTATGGAAACTGCACTCTAATGGACAGAAAGACTCTACAGCACAGAGTCAAAACTGCCCAATGCATCACCAGCAGCGGCCTACCAGCCGTCAAGGACATATATACAGAAAGGTGCCGGAAAAAAGCCAGTGACATCATGAAAGAGTGATGAAGGGTCTTGGCCCAAAACGTTGACTGTTTACTCTTTTCCATAGATGCCGCCTGGCCTGATGAGTTCCTCCAGCATTTTGTGTGTGTTGCTTGGATTTCCAGAATCTACAGATTTTCTCCTGTCAGTGGTTGGAACATTATGAAGGATCCCACCCACCATTCCCATGGACTGTTTGTCCCACACCCAATAACAAGGAGGCTACGTAGCATCCATGCAAGGACCAGCAGATTCAAAAACAGTTGCTTTCCCCAGGCGGTAAGGCTGAAAGTCTGTTCAACACCTCAACTCTCTTACCCACCCTTCCACACCCCCCTCACCCAACTCCACCACTATTTTATCACTTCCTGTCAGTCACCCTATGTGCAGACATCAGGCCTCACTTAATGGGCATACAATCAATCTACTCTATGTGTATAAGCTATCTTATGTATTTATATTTATTGTGTGTCTCATTGTTCTTTTCTTTATCTTATTGTGTTTTTTTTGTGCTGCATCACGTCCAGAGTAACAATTATTTCATTCTCCTTTGCACTTGTGTACCAGAACTAACATTAAACATACTTGAATCTTGAATCTAAATACCCCTTCTGTTTCTGTCCACTCCAGGGGTTATTCTCTGAGTTGATTAGTTTAGTTATTATTTCTTTGAATTCTCTGATCTATGTTCTTTCATTGTATTAATCTGCTTTGTCTGCCCAGTTAATCTCAAAACTAGATAATTATTTAATATTTCTTCCATTTTGCTATTTTTGTCCCTGACTTTATCATATGCATCTCTTACTGATCCTATACGATCTGAATTTCCTCCTTATCCTTTACATGCTTGCTGGATGATGATTTGGTTTAATAGAAGTACTTCATCTTCCTATGGAATTTTTACCAATTCTTTCTTATTTTTTAATATTTGCTTCTCATCTTCTCCATTATTGTTCAAGTACATAGTTGTTGCCTTCTTCTTTATCCTTAGTTTTTCATTTGTTTTGATTTGCTTATCTCCAGCATCAAACTAGTGTTAATTTTATATTTGTTTTTATTCACTGAATACAACATGCCTGTCATCCATTTTATTTTTCAGTTCCACGTTCAGCCTCCCCAGTTACCATATTGTTGAATCCATTACCATGACCTTTGTGATTCTTAAGATCTTCTCTGTTATTATCTCAAAGTGTATTATTTTCTGGTTGCTATTTGTATAGACGTTCTTTTATTTGTCTTCTCTTATCTACTCTGGTTCATTTTCCTTAAGGAGATCCACTTATGAATCTTCCCTTGACAGGCTCCTGACATTCTGTCTTAGAACTGATTCCTGCATACAAATGAACCTTTCATTTTCCTGCAACACACTTCAAAGTTGCTGGTGAACGCAGCAGGCCAGGCAGCATCTATAGGAAGAGGCGCAGTCGACGTTTCAGGCCGAGACCCTTCGTCATTTTCCTATTCACTTTATCTACCTGTACAATTTATTTAGTCATAGTTGAAACATCCTGAGAGCAAAAATCTTACAGCTTCATTTATTTCCCGAATTTCTTCTCTTACCTGCCCTACCCACTCACATCTCTGGAGGGCCTACTGCCAACCCTCTATTACTACTACTACGTTGACTCAGGCCTAGGGAGCCGGCGTCGGGCACGATGACGGACTCTCCACTTCTCCCTCTCCCTCAGTGTGTTCAGTTCATCTACATTAGCCGCACCACTGCCTTCTAGGAGCGTGTTGACCATGGTCTTGGGAGGACGCCCAGGGTTTATCCTCCTGTGCTTGGGCTCCCATACGATGACTAGGCTGGCAGGTAGCTCGGGGTGGCATAGACAGTGCCCCGGTAGTTTCAGTCTTCTTGCGTCGATTTTAGTGGTGAGCATCGGTAGGTTGTTATAGAGCTCGACGTTCGTCATGTGCTGTTGCCAACTCACATCAAGAGCCATCCTCATTAGGGTGATATATCCCCATTTTCATTTATCTTTATCCCACAAGGCCTCTATTTCATTCTCATATTATCAATGTTATTTTTCTTTACTGGCACTGAGTTACCTGTATATGGCATGCATTTGCTACCTGCATTCACTTTCTAATAGTGAATGTTGTGAGATGCAACAGAACCGAATTAGTAGAGCACAGGAAAATGGATTGTCTTTTGCTGTTTATATAAATCTTATTTCTGTAGCTTGCATCGTAAACCAGTATTACTATGGCCCAGGGTACTGGCTATTGTGAAGTACAGAATATCACATCTCCACGTCAGTAAATTCAAACATAGTTGGATACTGAATACTGATGTTGTTAATACTATGTTGACTGTGGTACATACATAACAGTGAAATAAGAAAACCAGTAAGCCACACTGGCATTATATGTGGTAAAAACAGAATGACCAGCATTGTGGGGGTATGATTGGCTGAGTCAACTACAACTTGATTGGAGATCCACCCACCATTTGCATGACACATCCCCTGCAAGAGAGTTACTGAAACAGAATTAAGAAGGTATTGGATGATGCCACAACTGTCTTCATGCTGTACACCATGAACTGTTGCCCAACAGAGGTCAAATGGATGTTAGTACCAAACTCTGTGCCTCTGGTTGGAAAGCATATCGGACCAAAGAAGGACCATGCTGCTCAGAGGAAGTGTGTAAGTCACCCAGACCAGATGAACTGCACCCTAGGGTTCTGAAAGAGGTAGTGTTAGAGATTGTGGTGCATGAGAAACAATCTTCCAAAAATCATTGGACTCTGGCATGGTGCCAGAGGACTGGAAAATTGCAAATGTCTCTCCACTTTTTAAGAAAGGAGGAAGGCTGAAGAAAGGAAATTATAGACCAGTTAGTCTGACCTCAGTGGTAGGGAAGGTGCTAGACTCAATTATTAAGGATAAGTTGATGGAGTACTTGGTGACACAGGACAAGATAAGACAAAGTCAGAATGGTTTCCTTCAGGGAAAATCCCGCCTGATGAACCAGTTGAAATTCTTTGAGGAGATTACAAGTAAGATAGATAAAGGGGATGCAGCGGATGTTGAATATTTGGACTTTCAGAAGACCTTTGACAAGGTGCCACACATGAGGCTGCTTACCCAGTTAAGAGTTAATACTTGCTTACCAAATATTACAGGAAAGTTAATAACATGGTTAGAGCATTGGTTGATTGGTAGGAGGCAGGGAGTAGGAATAAAAGGATCCTTTTCTGGTTGGCTGCCAGTGACTAGTGGTGTTCCACAGGTGTCAGTGTTGGGACCACTTCTTTTTTTTACTGTATATCAATGGTTTAGATGATTTAATAGATAGCTTTGTTGCCAAATTTGCAGATGATATGAAGATTGGTGGAGGGGCAGGTAGTGTTGAGGAAACAGGTAGGGTGCAGAAGGACTTAGACAGATTAGGAGAATGGGCAAGAAAGTGGCAAATGAAATATAATGTTGGAAAATGCATGATCATGCACTTTGGTAGTAGAAATAAATGTGCAGACTATTTTCTAAATGGGGAGAAAATTCAAAAATCTCAGATGCAAATGGACTTGGGAGTCCTTGTGAGGGGGGATCTTATTTAAACCTTTCGAATGTCGAAAGACCTAGACAGAGTAGATGTGGAAAGGATATTTCCCATGGTGGGAGAGTCTAGGACAAGAGGGCACAGCCTCAGGCTAGAAGGGCGCCCTTTCAAAACAGAGATATAGAGAAACTTCTTTAGCCAAAGGGTGGTGAATTTGTGGAATTTGTTTCCTCATGCTGCTGTGGAGACCAGATCGTTGGGTGTATCTAAGGCAGAGATTGATATGTTCTTGATTGGGCATGGCATCAAAGGTTACGGGGAGAAGGCTGGGATCAGGGGTTGAGGAGGAGAAGGAAAAAGGATCAGCCATGATTGAATGGTGGAGCAGACTCGAAGGGCCAGATGGCCTAATTCTGCTCCTATGTCTTATGGTCTTATGGACAAAAGTTGTCCAACTACAATAGCTCTTGTAGGCAATATATCTGAAAAAGCTTCTGAGATAGTAATCATGTAGTTCGTTGCAAAATGTGTCCTGGCTTTAAGCCAGAAGAGAGTTCAAAGAGCTTTAGGAAAGTTGCAAGTATTCAACTCTGTGTGCATTAAGGTTATTACATGAACTTCAAGAGAGAGACAAAAAGCTACTTGTAAAAGTAGATGCAAAGACCAAAGCCCAGCTGGATGAATGGAAGGCTAAAAGAAAGGAGTCAATGGAGATACTAAAACAGGGGATACATCAGATGATGTTGTAGATGAGGAAACCAAAAGGAAAGATCAGATCGTAAAGGGAGCAATAGATAATACACTAGTGAACTATATGCACCTTCCCAAAATCATGATACATATACTAGAAAAAAAGAAAAAGAGTGGAAACAAGAGAGAAAGAAGTTGGGACTGGGAAGGAAACAAGGATTAAATTAGATGTCCAAATCTGTCAGAAACTCTTCCTGCAGTCTCCAAGTCAACTCCTACAACCACCACAGAGCAGGCCCCAGAACCTAAATTGTTCTCATAGTCACAGTCTCACCTGCCAAGCAGAGTGACCTCCCTTGTCAGGAAAGACGTTGTCCCAAAAGGATAAGAAGTCTTTCACCACGATTAAATCTTTAGGCCTGAATGGAACAATCTAAAAACTGACCATGCTCTGGATGTCTGTATAGAACTTTTATTATATAATATACTGGATATATAGTTGAGATGCATTCTATATTGAACTGGACTTTATAGCTAAGCAGGGAAGAGTGTTGTGTATTTAATATTTCAGAAGTATTTGAGTAATATTGTACATATATTGTTTGATTAAGCATTCTTTATCATTTAAATAGTTTGTTGTGGGTTATATGGAAAAAATAAGTGAATTGCATACATGTGCACCTCACTTAAAGTAAAGAACAATCTAAAACTTGCATCTTTCGGACTCCTGTCTTTTTCTTCATATCAGTTTTAAGTTTCTATGAAATTAATTTTACAACTCTATTACAATGGCTAGCAGTTGAAAAATCTGGACCATTTAATTTATTTTCCAGTACCAACACTAATACCATGACTTAATGTAATTGATTTAAAATTCATGCAGATGACAACATTCCTTTGTGCTTTCTATGGTCTTATACTTCTTCTCTGCACTTTTTCTTGGAATTTCCTGCTTGATTCCTCCTCATGTAGCCACTCTGCCTCAAAATTTTCCTGATCATCTTTTCAATCAAGCTTCAAACATCTTTTCTAGCATGTTCTGCTGTTTGTAAGTCAGGTGGGATAAGTCAGCCAAGAATCAGATATTCTTTTATCGATCTCTTTTGTCTTTTCTCCATCCTATCGTGACCAATCTCATTGCACTGTCTCTATTTTCAGCTGAAATGAGTACTTTGTAATGTTGCTTTATGCTTCCAGTGCCTGTTCTTCATACACCATTGCTGCTCCATAAATATTGAGATCTGGAGAGCATTCTGTCTTCTGAAATTCGAATAGTTTCAGATTCATCTTGCCATAACCATAAGATGAATCCAAAGCACATGAAAGCAAGCTAATAGCACACCAAACACTGATCATGAAAACTGTCAATGTCTTGGCCCCAGGAAAAACATGGAGATAGCAAGATTTTATTTTTATTGTTAACTCATTGAAGGTCATAACCTGACCATTTAAGCTCATAATGCATTAATCGCATATCTATTCAGTAAAAAACTCAATCTCCATCTGAAAAATTTCATTCATATAGGTGCGTTAAACATTGCCTTAATCTCAGAAGGTGCTTTTTTTTTCAAATAACAAAACAAAATTAACAAAGACATCAGGATGCATTTTTTTAAGATGGTGGGAAATGAAGAGCAGCTAGAAGGCAGGATATAGTGATTGCTCAGCAACCACAGGATTACCTAAAATGATAATGCGACAGATTGTCAGTCATTCTATCACAATCTCTGAGAATTTTGACAATCAACTCATTGTATTTTTTCCCTTTAATGTGTGAATGTTTACAAACTGCGTAGTGTCTGATAAGACCACTGCTTTCACAGTCTTCATCCAATGTTTTGCCTGCAAAGAAGAATTTTCACATTTTCAGTAGATTCAATTATTTTCTGTAATGGGTAATTCTGCACAGCCAGATAGCATTCTGTCAAAAATATTTTGAGACCTTTAAATATGGTGAAAATTTATAAACGGGAAATGATATCCCCTGGATCCTGCAACAATACCAATTGATCTACAGTTCACCCACAGCCATTTTAGATGGAAAAGAAACTTGAGAGCCATGGTGATAAAGATTACTAGCTGGAGAGATATTAACAATCCTCAAAATCAGTAAGAGTTCTTAGACAGAAAACTTACATTAAAATTTATTAGGTTAGTTTAAGCTAATTTGGCAGGGTGTTGGGAACCAGAGTTTTAGGGCTGAGGATTGGGCAATTGTTATAGAAACATAGAAAACCGAGAGCACATTACAGGCCCTTCGGCCCACAAAGCTGTGCCGAACATGTCCTTACCTTAGAAATTACCTGGGG
The DNA here is from genome assembly GCF_963921235.1 of Mobula hypostoma. Taxonomy (NCBI): domain Eukaryota; kingdom Metazoa; phylum Chordata; class Chondrichthyes; order Myliobatiformes; family Myliobatidae; genus Mobula; species Mobula hypostoma. Next base: position 39,950,499 of record NC_086098.1, read on the forward strand.
TTACCCAAAGTCCTCTATTTTTCTGAGCTCTATGCACCTGTTCAGGAGGCTTTTAAAAGACTCTATTGTATCCGCCTCCACCACCGTCGCCGGCAGCTCATTCCACGCGCTCACCAGTCTCTGTGTAAAAAAACTTACCCCTGACATCTCCTCTGTACCTACTTCCAAGCACCTTAAAACTGTGCCCTCTCGTGCTAGCCTTTCCAGCCCTGGGAAAAAGCCTCTGACTATCCACATGATCAATTAGTATACAACTAAATGCAGTGTATAGTGAATCTGTGAGAAAGGACAGGCAGATAACAGGGCAAAATTGCAGTCAGTGGGATGAGTTAAAGTGTAAGAGGGGGTCAAAATCAAAAAGGGTAATGACTACAGGATTGAAGGTGTTATACTTGAATGCATGCTGTATACGGAATAAGATCTTGTAGCACAGGTAGAGACTAGCACGTATGACATTGTGGGATATAAATTAGAATGGGAGATAGAAAAGACATTTAAAAGAAATATGTTGCAAAAATCATTGGGGATTTCAATATGTAGGTAGACTAGAAAAATCAGGTTGGGGCTGGATCCCAAAGAGAGGGAATTTGTAGAATATTTATGAGATGGGGTTTTAGAGTGGCTTGTGGTTGAGCCCACTAGAGAAATGAGAGTTCTAGATTGGGTGTTATGTAATGACCCAAGTTTGATTAGTGAGCTTAAGTTAAAGGAACCCTTAGGAAGCAGTGATCATAATATGATAGAATTTATCCTGCAGTTTGAGAAGGAGAAGCTAAAATCAGAGGTATCAGTATTACTGTGGGGTAAAGGGAATGACAGAGACACAAGAGAGGAGCTAGCCAAAGTTGATTCCAAGGGAACTTTAGCAGATATTTCAACAGAACAGCAATGGTTAGTGTTTCTGGAGGGCATGCATCCTTGAGGTGAGCCAGTGTTGATTGTCAGTGAGGAGGAGATGTTATTTCCGATCTGCACAGACTATGATCTCCCGGTGTGGAAGTCAAGCATCCAGTTACAAAGGTAGGTACAGTGGCCCAAGACTTGGAGCTTGTTGATTAGAACTGAGGGCATGATTGTGTTGAATGCTAAGCTATAGTCAATAAACAGCAGCCTGATATATGTAGGTATTGATATTGTCCAGGTGATCTAAGGCCAAATGGAGAGCCAGTGAGATTGCATCTGCTATAGACTTGTAGTGGTGAAAGGCAAATTACAGCAGGTCCAGTTCCTTGCTTAGACAGAAGTTGATTCTAGCCATGACCAACCTCTCAGAGCACTTCATCACAGTAGATATGAGTGCCACTGGGTTATAATCATTGAGGAAGCTCACCCTGCTCTTCTTAGGCACTGGCATGATTGTCACCCTTTTTGAAATGTAACCCCTCACCAGGGCTTGTATGCAAACTTGGCTCAATAGCTAACTCTGCTAACAGGCATGTGTCTCAACAGTGAGGAGGTAAGGAGGCCACCTTTCACAAACAATATACCTTTAGGGTCAGATATGATTTGGGGTTCAACCAAACAGGAAAGTTGGGATGTTCCAATTAATGGAACCTTTACTGAGTGAATGTTGTGTAAATTCTGCCCATACACATTATCGGTAGGCAAGAAATAACAAATTGTACACTGCTTAAAATTATAAAGTAAGCATATTTACTAATTTCAGCTTTATCAAACAGTTATTAATAGAAAGAAAATAAAGAAAAGTTAAAAAAAGTCTAAATCTGCACATAAATGTTGGAACTCATTTCTTCAAAAAGCTGGGTATAAATATAACTCATGGTGCTGAATTCTCATCACTGGTAAAACTTCCCATCTTGGACTCCATTGTTTCATGAAGCATTCCTTGTAATTGTGTCTTCCCATCAGATCAATTCTGATGGGAGTCTCTCCTGAACTTCTCTTCTCCGCATCTCCCACCAAAAGAGCACCTACCCCACCAGTGTCCGGCACAAATCTCTCTCCACCATGCTCTCCCTAGAACCTTCTCCCAGTTCCCCCATCCTGACTGGCTGACACCACATTCCTAAGTTGAACAATATGCCTCCTTATCTTTAGCTGAAACCAAAACATTGTACCAGCAGGACACACTGCTTTTACAGAAAACTACTAAATGAAATACCCCACAGCATAGTAGTAGAAATCTTAACCAGGGCATTACAGAGGCAAGTGGGAACCTCCACCTGCAGCAGTGAGATATTGAATATGTCTTTGAACACTCTCACCAGTTGGTTGGCACAGGTTTTCAGATTCCCACAAGGCACACCATCAGGGCCTGACGCCTTGTGAGGGTTTATCCTCTTGAACGATGTTCTGATGTCAACCTCCAAGGTAGATCATAGGGTCACTAGATGCTGCAGGGATTCACCCTTCTGTAGTTTTATTCTCCCTTTCAAAGCATGCATGAAAGGCTTTGAGCTCATCTGAGAGCGAAGCATCACAGCCATCCATGATATTAGGTCTTGCTTTGTAGGAAGTAATGGCCTGCAAACACTGTCAGAGCTGACGTGCAGCCATTGTCATCTCTAACCCCAATCAGAATTTCTCTTTCTCCTTTAAAATAGCCTACTGTAGGTTGTACCTGGATGCCTTGTATATTTCTGGATCACCAGTTTTGAACGCCATAAATCTTGTCCTCAGCAGACCATGAATCTCCTGGTTCTTCTAATGTGACCAATGCTCTCAATGCAAGCTGCAGGAAGGAACTTTCCAATTTAGGATCGTAAAGTCATAGAAGGTTACAAAAAGAGTATTATATTTCAAATATATACAATGACATCAAATAACAAGACAGAAATAAATCCTTGGGTGAGTTACGTGCCAGATTTTAATAATTTCTGCATTGCAACAGCCTGTCTTTTCCTTCAAAACTTTCCAAACAGATCAGGCAACAACTGAGCTGTTCTACACATCAGTTTCCTTCACTTATATAAAGTAATAATGAAAAATAAGACATGGTGCAATTTCTATAATGACAAGTTGATGTCCCATTTCATTCCTACTGCAACTAATTATTTTCATATGACATATACTAACTACTAGTCTTCAGTTTTCACAAAGGAAATAAATTGAATTCCAGAGTGTAAACCCAAGATACCAATTAAGATTATGAAATCCAATCTAATAAGAAGAATTTTAACTATTTCAGCTGTCCTGAACCAGTCCCCTTAGTCATTGCTTTTGATTGAGAGTTATATGATACTATTTGGATAATCAGCTCATTTGAAGCTTTTTCTAATTTTTTAATGATTTAGGTGGAAACGTAAACATCTTATGATCAGGCAAATTATGTTAGTTTTTTCTCTTTTTAATAATAATCATTTTAAAATACATTTAATGTTTTAAATTGTTGCTAATAGTTAATGAATGTCAGAAATATTCTGCATTTTTAACATGCAAAGGCAAAAATTTGTAAATCTCTTTCAAGAGAATACTAATGCTTGTCGCTTCCTTATTTTAATTCTGGGTTTAATAGATTTATGTTCACCAAAGGTGTTAAAGAGTATGCAGAAAAGGTCATGGAGTTTGGTCATAGATGACTTCACTGACAGGATAGGCTCAAGTGACTTAATATGCTTGTGTTATGCTTAACAATCTCTGTTCATTCTTCTTTGCTGGTCCATGTTTGTGTAGGTGGCTGCTAATTCCTGCTCCACTTAACATTTCAAAAAGATTTGCGCCGTTCTTGAAATTAGTTATTGGTTTTGCTTCATTTTTTGCTCATGATTAACAGTTCCGGTCCCTTTTGTCCTCTGGCACCAAACCTGCAGGATAGGGAGAACATGGCCAGCACCTGTGCTGTTGTTTATGAGTGTGTGGAGGAGAAATACTGCCTTAAAATACCTTCTGGTGTCATATAATCACAGAGCAGTTTAACTGGAGTTATAATTTCTGGCTAATGCTGCACTACTATTACTGTGGCAAAACTGGGATAGTAGAATACACTCTAAAGATAAACAGAACTTGAATGTGATGGTAGGACAAATGAAAAGGGCTAATGTAATGTTGATCTTTTGAGTACTTCATGGATAAGTGTATGCCTTCGAGAACATACCAAGTTTTCTCAAACTAGAAACTCTAGATGAACCAGAATATTGGCAGTCCGCTGAAGGCTAAATCTGGGGCACTCAAAAATGGCAGTCCAAAATCCTACAAGGTCCAGTTAATACATACAAAAGGTAATTTTGAAATCAATAGAGCAACTTCGTGAATCTGGAGATATAATTGGAGGCAGGACAGCTGTGGCACAGTTTGCATGCCATTACTTCCTGTAAGGATGAAATCTAACAGCATAAGTGGCAGTGATGCTTTACTCTCTGATGAGCTCAATGCCTTTTCTCCATGTTTGGAAAGGAGAATCCCCACAGCATATGACAATCCTATGATCTCATCTTGGAGGTCAATGTTTGAACATCCTTCAAAAGGCTAAATCATTGCAAGGCATCAAGCCCTGATGGTTTGCTTGACCAGGAACTGAAAACTTCTATCAACCAACTGGCTACTGTTCAATGACATTTTCAACGACATTTTCAACCTCTCTGAGGTTGTGGTCTGAGGTTCCCACCTGCTTCAAAAGACCATAAGATCATAAGACATAGGAGTAGAATTAGGCCATCTGGACCATCAAGTCTGCTCTGCCATTCAATCATGGCTGATCCTTTCTTTTCTCCTTCTCAACCCCAATTTCTGGCCTTCTCGCTGTAACCTTTGACACCATGTCCAGTCAAGAACCTATCAGTCTCTGCCTCAAATACACCCAATGACCTGGCTTCCACAGCTGCATGTGGCAACAAATTCCACAAATTTGTGATCTGTTAGAGGTGTATAAGATGATGAGAGGCATTGATTGTGTGGATAGTCAGAGGCCTTTTCCCAGGGCTGGAATGGCTAGCATGAGAGGGCACAGTTTTAAGGTGCTTGGAAGTAGGTACAGAGGAGGTGTCAGGGGTAAGTTTTTTTTTTACTCAGTGAGTGGTGAGTGCGTGGAATGGGCTCCTGGATAGGTACGTGGAGCTTAGAAAAATAGAGGGCTATGGGTAACCCTCGGTAATTTCTAAGGTAAGGACATGTTCGGCACAGCTTTGTGGGCCGAAGGGCCTGTGCTGTGCTGTTTCTACTGCCAACACCACTGTTGTTGGCCAGATCAAAGGTGGAGACGAATTGGCATATTTGAGGGAGATTGAAAATGTGGTTGAATGGTCGCACAGCAACAACTTCTTACTCAACATCAAAACCAAAGAGCTGATTATCAACAGAGGAGGAAGAAACTGGAGGTTTATGAACCAGTCCTTATTAGGAGAACAGAGGTGGTTCCTTGGCATTAGCATATTAGAGCATCTGTCCTGGGACCATCACAAAGAAGTCCTCTACTTTCTTAGAATTTTGAGTAAATTTGGCAAGTCACCACAGCCCAGTCCATAACAGACATATCTTTCCCCACCGCTGAGTACAGCACATGGAGTGCTGCCAAAAGAAAGCAGCATCCATCATCAGGGACCCCCACCATCCAGGCCTTGGGCTCTGCTCACCATGACCATCAGGCAAGGGGTAGAAAAACCATGGGTAATATACAATCAAATTCAGGAACAGATGTTACCCTACAACCATCAGGCTTCTGAACCGGCGTGGATAAATTCATTCACCGCTACTCTGACATGATTCTATAACCTACAGACTCACTTTCAAAGACTCTTTACAACTCTTTACAACAGATTTCATGACATATGCCAGTGCCATTAAACCTAATTCTGATTCTGATTCAGGTTTTCACTATTATTTTATTTGCCTAGTTTGTCTTCTTTTACACTTTGGTTATCTTTGTTTATGCATAGCTTTTCATAAAATTTGTATTTCTTTTCTCCTGTAGATACCTGCAAGAAAATGAATCTCAAGGTAGTTTATGGTACTTTGATAATAAATTTACTTTGAACTTTGAAAGATAGTTTGCTGGTAAGGTACTTGTTTATGACCTGATCATTCTTGCCTACTTTCAGCTGCAAAAAGTATTGAGGTCCAGAGAGTTAACCACTGAAAGGCTGTTAAAATCTGTTAAAATAGAACTTCATTAATTCAGCTTAATAAATTGCCTTTTTCTCAAGAGCAAGTTTGTAGACAAAGCCCCAACTCACCCCAATTAAAATTTTGTTCATGCTGTTCAAGGAAGTTTAGTCAAAGCTTGTATCTTTCAAATATCATCCAAAACTCCCACACCACCACTTCTCACTTCTCCCCATCACATCACTACAATCTTCACTTCCATATTCACCTGTCATAATTAGGGAATAGCGTTCTTCCCATCCCTCTTTTTATCAAGCAGTTTGCATTTATCTATCAGGCAGCAAAAATTACTTATAACCCTGTGACCACTGAAAGAGTTAAACTAAGATGAAAACATTAGGTTATATCTAGTATAGTGAAAGAAGTCAACAGCAGAAACATCTTCAAGTATTCACAGGTCTGATACATTGTGGATGTCCATCAAACAAAATTTCTGCTCGCACCTACAAGTGAGGGAATATCTCCACTATTATGTTTGTGAATTCACTAAAAGAGTTTAATCTGCCAATCATGGTTAACCTCAACATAGAGAAAAGGATGTCTTATTTGACTTCAAAATGATCCTGCTGGTGTATGTCACTGGCTCCAATCACAACTGTATGAAAGCCATCTATAGCTTGTCGAGTCACCTCAGGACATAAGAAATAGATGCAGGAGTAGACCATCTGGCCCATTGAACCTGCTCTGTCGTTCAATAAGATCATTGCTGAATGCTGTGGATTCAGCTCCACCTACCTGCCTTTTACCCATAGCCTTTATTCCCCTCGTTATGCAGAAATTATCTAATTATGTCTTAAATATAATTAATGAGTTGGATTCTACTGCTTCCCTGGGCACAGAATTTTGTAGATTCAATGCTGTCTGGGAAAAGGAGTTTCTCCTCATCTCCATCTTAAATCTATTCCCACGAATCTTGAGCTATGCACCCAAGTCCTAGTCTCATTTACCAGTGGAAACAACTTTCCTACTTTGATCTTATCCACTCCTTTCATAATTGTGCTGTATTTGTTTCAATAAGATTTCCTCTCACTCTTTTGAACTCCAGCAAGTACAGACCCATGCGACTCAATCTCTCCTCTTGGCTAACCCCTCCATCTCTGGAATCTCCTCTGCACTGCCCCCAAAAGCAGTATATCATTCCTTTAGTGAGGAAGCCAGAATGGCATGCAGTACTTTAGGTGCTGCCAACTTGAAGTATAACCTCTCTGCTCTGAAATTCAATTCCTCTGGCAATGAAGGTCAACATTCCACTTGGCTTCTTGGTAATCTGTTGCACCTGCAAACCAGCCTTTTGTGATTCATGCACAAGCCCTTCCAAGTCCCTCTATACAAGATGTGTGCTGCAATCTTTCACCTTTTAAGTAATAATCTGATCTGCTATTTTCACCTTCTGAAGTTGATGACCTCACAAAATTGTACTCCATCTGTCAAGACCCTTGCCCACTCACTTAACCTATCTATAACTCTGTGTGAAAATTTTAACCTGTACTTTAACCCAGGATATCTCTACCTGATATCTTAACCTATCACCTGTGTGAAAAATATTGTTCTTATGCTCCTCCCCTCTAAAGGTTAAACACTGTGGCTCAGAAATAATTTCACATAAGTACCACATTTCTGTCTTCAAACTCGTTTAGATTTCTTATTAAATTATCACTGACGTCTTTTCAAATTGTGCCATCATTTATTGTGGCTGTCTCAACACCTGGATTAACAAGTTTTAGTTGCTCTTTCCAACATTAACTAAGAGCACGGAGTAAACTCCCACTTCAACTGTGCCTGCCTTGTAAAGCTGATAAATATAGCTACTGCAAGCTATAATTAAAGGTACTTATCTCCATTACTCATTATAATATTAAGTAATAATTAACACAAAAGGCAAATTAATCCTACTACAAAATAAGCAACACTCCATATGAACACAGCAATATCCTCCGTGTAAATTAGGTTCTAGCTTCAACTGCTGTCTTCCCATCCCTATTTTACTTTTCTCCCGATTCCAGATGATTTTTTGAAAGTCAGGATTCATTGATTGAGCATAAATTCCTCCCAACTATTTATCATTCACTGATGTTCTTTTACTTCTGGTGACAAAGTATCATAATTTACGTTTCACTCAGAATATTATAAGGCATTCTTTTGGTGAGGGATGTGGGGTGAAGGGTGAAAAGTGGGCTTACGATGAGATGGACACTCCTAGATTCTGTTGCATTGTTCTTACCCCCAAAATCTCTGCTGTTTCTTCTCCAAGCTGATGACAAGCATGCATATAGTCCATTCCATGTTTTCTTATTTACTCAAATTGTCTATACCTACATTTTACCAATGTACACTTCAGACCCATGCTTCTGCTTTGATTTCTTTCAGGCATGCACCTGACTATTTTACAATTACAAGATTTGATCCTGAGACACATCATGGCTAAAGAGAAGCAATGAAAGGTGAGAAGCTTCCAATAAGGTGCTTTGAAAATACTATTTCTGAATGAATCATCAACAGCAGGCTTGAAACGCATATTGAACTTGTACTCATTCAATCTTCCCTCTTTGTCCACTACTGCATAACAATGTTTAACACAACAAAACTCATTTTGATAAATAAATAGTTAACAAGTATAAATTCAATCTGATTTCTTTCTGATATTAATTGTATGGGCATATTTCAAAGAAAGAAAGTTTACTTTTTAAGATTGGCTTTATCTGTCACATGTACATCAAAACACACAGTGAAATGTGTTATTTGCATCAAATCCAATCAGCAAGGATTAGCACCGGAACTTTTCCTAAAAACCTAGCTTCATAACTCCCATAGTTATCTCCCATAGTTATCACAATGTCAATTGAAGAATATTTCCACATACGCCATTGCTTGGCTACTTAGTCTGGAAATGTGGCTGTACTGTCTGGATGTTCTCCTTGTGTCCATGTGACTTTCCGTTGAGTCCTTTAGTTTCCTCCCACATTCCAAAGATATATGGATTGGCAAGTTATTGGGTGAATATTAATTGCCCCTGGAGTGGTAGAAACTGAGGAGAGTCGAGGAGAACAAAAAAAATGACATTAATGCAGATTTAATGTAAATGCAGTGATTGATGGTTGTCACAGATTTGGTGGAGTGGAAGTCTTATTTCTGTGCTGTATCTCTATGAACAGCAGGTCTCAATACATGTCATCATGTTTTAGAAAAGAGATAGATGAAGGTTAAAGGGGTGGGGGGTGGGGTGACACCATTAATCAAGCATCACACCTGCACTCAGAGGGGACATAATAGAGAGGTCATCCACTGAGTCTGTATAGGCAGAACTCAAAATAAGAACAGTAAAATCAATCAAACAATACAAACAAGTGGCATACCTGCCCCTACACCTCTTCCCTCACCACCAATCAGGGACACTTCACCTGCAAGTCTGTTGGGGTCATCTACTGTATCTGGTGCTCCCAGTGTAGCCTCCTGTATATCAGTGACCCGACGTAGATTGGGAGTCCATTTCACCAAGCACCTTCGCACCGTCTGACACAAAAAGTGGGATCCCCCGGTGGCCACCCATTTCAATTCTACTTTCCATTCCCATTCCACCATGTCAGTCCATGGCCTCATCTTCTGCCAGGATGAGGCCACTCTCAGGTTGGAGGAGCAACACCTTGTATTCCGTCTGGGTAGCCTGCAACCTGAGGGCATGAACATCAATTTCTCAAACTTCCAGTAATTGCCCCCCCCTTCACCATTCCTCATTGCTGTTTCGCTCTTTCACCTTTTCTCTTTACCTGCCCATCACATCTCCCGAGTGCTCCTTCCCTTTCCCTTTCTTCCATGGTCTTCTATCCTCTCCTATCAGATACCCCTTCTCTTTCCATCTCTTTAACTCTTTCACCAATCACTTCAACCTCCCCCTCTTCCAGTTCCACCTATCACCTGATAACCTATATTTCTTTCTCCCCTCCCCCACATTCTTACTCTAACTTCTCCCCTTTCTTTCCAGTCCTGAAAAAGGGTCTTGGCCCAAAACAATGACAGTTTACTCTTTTCCATTGATGCTGCTTGAGCTGCTGACTTGTTCCAAAATTTTGTGTGTGCTGCTTTGGATTTCCAGCATCTGCAGATTTTCTTGTGTTTGCAGTACAATAACTCTGATGGGTTTATGCTACAGAACCCCCAACAGACACCAGGACATTAAGGAACAAATATGCAGCAGATTAAGGAAAGGTGCAAACACAACAGGGGTGTTGTCATGAGTGACTTCATCTTCCCTAATATAAACTGGGATTTTCTTAGCGCAAGATTTTTAGACAGGGCAGAAGTTGTTAGGTGCATCGAGGATTTTAAAATCAGTATGTTAACAGTCCAACAAGAAGAAGGGTCATAGTGGACCTGGTGTTGGGTAATAAGCTTGGCAGGGGACTGGTCCTTCAGTGGAAGGACAGTTAGGGAACAGTGATCTCATTTCCTTAAGTTTTAAGATAGCTGCAAAGATAAAAATGAACCTTACAGGAGAATATTAAACTGGAGCTGGGCAAATTACAAGAGTATTAAGCAGGAACTAGGGAGAGTTAATTGGGAACAGCTGTTTTTGGTCAAATCCACATTTGTCATGTGGAGTGTGTTTAAAATCTAACTGCACAGAGTACCAGACAGGTATGATCCACGAAGAAGGAAGGACAAGGATGTCAAGCAATGGAACCTTGGATGTTGAGAGAGGTAGTGAATTTACTCAAGAAGAAAAATGTGTGCAAGATTTTGTAAGATAAAATCAAGCAGAGCCATTGATAATTTTAAAAAAAAGCTGAGAATAAAATTCAAGAAGGAAAGTAAAAAATCCAGGAGAGACCAAGATTAAGTCTTTGACAAGTAGGATTAAAGAGAAGCCCAAGGCGTTCTATATGCACATTAAGTACAAGAGGATAACAGGGAGAACTTAGGCTCAGTCAAGGATAAAGAGGGAACAGGCACTTGGAGGTGGAGTTTGTGGGTAAGGTCATAAATGAGTATTAAGCATCAGTGTTTACCAAGAAGAAGGACACAAAGAATAGGAAGATCAGTGTGGAGCATGGTCATCTGCCAGGGCATTTTGAGATAAAGCAGTGTTGGCTCTCTTAAAGAACATTAAGGTAGATAAGTCTTCAAGGTCTGATGGGGTCTAGCCAAGGTTACTGACAGAGTCAAGAGATGAGATTGCTAGGGCCTTGATCAATATCTTTACATCCTCTCTAGCTGCAGGTAAAGTCCTGGAGCACTAATGAGTAGATAACTTTGTTCTATTACTCAAGAAGGGAAATCAGGATAATCCAGGAAATCATAGACTGGTGAGTCACATGCCACTGGTAGGAAGTCACTGGAAAGGATTCTTAGGACATTGGATTTGTTGGCATTTGGAAAACAATGGCCTAACTATGAACAGTCAGCATAGCTTTATGTGGGGCAATTCATGTCAAACTAACTTGATTTAATTTTTTGAGGAGGAGGCTAAGGTGATTGATGAATATAGAGCTGTGGATATTGCTTACATAGATTTTAGTATGGTGTTTGACAAGGTCCATCAAGACAAGTTCATCCAGAAGATTACGATTCATGGAATCCAAGATGAATAAGCTGTTTAGCTTCAGAATTGGCTTGCCCATTGAAGGCAAAGGGGAGCAATTGATGGAATTTATTCTGGCTGGAGGCTCGTGAATAGTGGTGCTCTGTGGGATCTTTGCTATTTATTATATCTATATAAATGACCTGGATGAAACTGTAGATGAGTGAGTTAGTGTGTTTGCAGATGATGTGAAGATTGTGGAGTTGTGGGTAATGTAGAACACTGGCAAAGGAAACGGTGGATATAGATCGGTTGCAGATAAATGTGGAAAATTGGCAGATAGAGTTTAACTGGATGACTAGTACACTGTTAATGGCAAGACCTTTAACAGTGCAGACCTGCAGAGGGATCTTGGAGACCAAGTCTATAGCTTCCAGAAAGTGGCTACATTAGAATGTTAAAATATGAGAAAGTTTTTGACAAGAACAGGCCATTCAGTACTGCAAAGCTTGCCAAATTCCTATTTACATAGCATGTTCAAATAACTATCGAGTTTAGACTTGTAAGTCTCTAAGGTACTCCTCTCAACCACACAATTAGGTAGTTTGTTCCAAGTGTCCACAACTCGCAGTGTAAAGAAATGTTTCCTGATGTTAGTCTGAAATCTCCCCTTAACCAGTCTCTACCTATGGCCCTGTGTCCTTGATGATGGATTAATTTTGAAGTAGCAGCTGGCATCCACCTTTCTTATACGCTTAATGATTTTGAACACTTCTATCACGCCACCTCTCATTCTATGTCTACTTAGACTGAAAAGATTGTCCTCTTTCAATCTTTCTTCATAGCTCATACTCTGCAGACCTGGAATTAGTCTCATCGCCCTTCTCTGGACTCTCTCCAGTGCCTTCACATCCAGAATCAGGTTTGTTATCACTGGCATGTGTCCATCCTTCACAAAATATGGAGACCAAAATTGTATACAGCAGTCAAGGTGTAGCCTCACAAGTGCATTATACAGCTTAAGGAGAATGTCTCTAGACTTGAACTCCACTGAGTGCATTATATAGCCCAACATTCTATTAGCCTTCCTATTTGCTTCTGTGCATGGGTCTCCATACTTGAAGAAGGATATGCTGGCTTTGTAGGTTCACCAGGTTGATTCTAGGGATGAAGGGGTTAACCTATGAGGAGAGATTGAGTCGCCTGGGACTATACTCTCTCGAGTTCAGAAGAATGAGAGGGGATCTTATAAAAACATAGAAAATTTTGAATGGGATAGATAAGATAGAAGTAGGAAAGTTGTTTCCATTGGTAGGTGAGACTAGAACTAGGGGACATTGTCTCAAGATTCAGGGGAGAAGATTTAGGACGAAGATGAGGAGGAACTGTTTTTCCCAGAGAGTGGTGAATCTGAGGAATTCTCTGCCCGGGGAAGTAGTTGAGGCTTCTTCAGGAAATATATTTTAGAAACAGTTAGATAGGTTTTTATATAGTAAGAGAAATAAGGGTTATGGAGAAAAGGCAGGTAGATGGAGCTGAGTTTACGGACAGATCGGCCATGATCTTATTGAATGGTGGGGCAGGCTCGATGGGCCGGATGGCCTACTCCTGCTCCTATTTCTTATGTTCTTATGACCGTCTTTACTCATCGAGATACGGAATTTAAGAGCCAAGAAATTATTTTGCAGCTTTATAATAACTTTAGTTGGAGTATGTTATTCCATTCTGTTTGCCCCATTAGAGGAAGGATTTGGAGGCTTTGGAGAGGGTGCAGAAGAAGTTTACTAGGATGCTGCCTGGAACAAGGGCATTTATTATAAGGAGGGGGTGGACAAACGTGGGTTGTTTTCTCTGGCGTGATGGTGGATGAGTGGAGATCTGCTAGATTTTTATAAGATTATGAGAGAGATAGATAGTGTAGACAGCTAGTGTCTTTTTTTCTGGTTTGAAATGTCTAACCGCAGAGGGCATGCATTTAAGATGAGAAGGGGTGAGATTAAAGGAGATTTTCAGGAGAAGATTTTTACACAAAGAGTGGTAGGTGCCTGGAATGCACTTCCTGGAATGATGGTGGGAGCAAGTATGATGGAGGTGCTCAAGGAACTCATGAAAATGCAGGAAATCGAAGGGTATGGACATTGTGCAGGCAGAAAGGATCTGTTTAGTTGGGCATTTTAATACTAATTGAATTGGTTTGCCACAACACTGTGAGCCAAAGGACCTATTCCTGTGTTGTACTGCACTATGTCCTACATTCTATATTTTAAGATTCTTTTCGATAAAAATTCAAAAACTTACAGATGCTGAAAATCTGCAAAAATGATAAGAGGAATAGATAGAGTGGATAGCCAGCGCCTCTTCCCCAGGGCACCACTGCTCAATACAAGAGGACATGGCTTTAAGGTAAGGGGTGGGAAGTTCAAGGGGGATATTAGAGGAAGGTTTTTTACTCAGAGAGTGATTGGTGCGTGGAATGCACTGCCTGAGTCAGTGGTGGAGGCAGATACACTACTGAAGTTTAAGAGACTACTAGACAGGTATATGGAGGAATCTAAGGTGGGGGCTTATATGGGAGGCAGGGTTTGAGGGTCGGCACAACATTGTGGGCCGAAGGGCCTGTACTGTGCTGTACTATTCTATGCTCTATGTTCTAATGAAAATGTTGGAAACACCGAATAGGTCAGGCAGAATCTATAGAAAGAGGTCAAAAGATAAAGGTGTAGATAATGACTTCTATTGCAAAGAGTGTGCAGTGTAGAGATCCTAACAATACACATTTAATATTCTAGATCTAGAAGCTATGTTTGCCTTTTTTTCAAATTCATTTTTTCAAAAGTGCAGTATATCTTTTTATATTATGCAGAGTGTCTGATCGATGTTGTCTTGACATGGCATTTTATAATCCTTCAACAATAATTTGACCATATTTCTCCTCTGACTGTTCCAAGAAAACCCTCTTGCTTTGCAGATATAACTTATTTCCAAGATTAGGTGATGCCTGAATGGTGTTTTTTGTCCTTCTATATAAATATCAACTAAGGCAGGAATTGCAGATCCAGCTGAAGGACCTGTTCCATTGTTGATTTTGCTATATGGCTCTAACGGATTCGCTACTTATAGAATGTTTCCCTTTGTGAGATTTACAGTTTCTGGCAGAGTTTGAATTTTTCACATTATTCTTTCACAGTTTAGTTTAACGTCCTTGTTTCGAATATTTGTAACACGGCCTTTTAGTGAGATGTATTTGACTTGAGTGTGACCTGTCATATTAAGTATACAGTTCTCATTGTTTTGATGAGGAACTCTCGACTTTGCCCTTTTGGTGACTGCTTCCTCCTCTAGCCTTCTGTAAGGAAAATTCTTCAAACTGAGTTCTGGCATTTCCCAACTATTTCACTGATGCATCAATTAACTCAGGACTTGATCAAAGTTTATGTGGACAATATTTCATACTAAAGCTCCTTGATTTGAAAATGTTTCATAAACCAAACCAAGGGAATAATACAAAACAAAATCATCTTCCTATAGTTGCAGGTAACATATTTAGTTTTCTCAAAATTTATGGTTTTGTGATATCTCAGAATTCCTTTCCAAATTCACTTCAACAAGTATTTGTTTTCTGACTGAGCTACAGTACATCATCTTATCCCTATTATACAGTATCTAATACCAAGTATAAGACATCTCAACAGAATTACAGGAATATAATCAAACTAAATTTGACACTGAGGCACATAGGAAGAAATTAGAACAGACAATCAAAGCCTTGGTAAAAGTGACAACTTTTAAAACACTCTGTAACAACCAAGGAGAACCAGGGGGCTGGAGGTTTTAGTTGAGAAATTTTCGGATGTAGATTCTCATCAGCTAAATGGACAGTTGGTAACAAACTTAGCACTGAATGTTCAATTATCTAATAGTACATTGTTCCCTTCTTTTGGAATGCATCGTCATATAAGTGAATCTTGAGATTTAAAGGAAAGAATATGTCCATATGTTCCACTGAGAGCCCATTAAATAGAGGCTTGAGCAATGTTTTACAAGGATCAGTGGATTCTGATCTGAGACCTTACATGATTGGTCAATTGTGCTAACTGGAATAGTATAAAGGTAGCTTGACAAACACCAGCTCTATTCTGACTAATATTCAGATACCAATCTGAATACCTGTCGACGTAATTTTCGCTGTTATGATCATCTTCGTCTTTGCCTCATCGTTCATTCACGTGCCGCTACCATCATTCCATTCATGCCAACTCACTGTCATTGTCAACATTCGATAGGTATTCTCAGTTTCTGTGAATTGTTTATTTTAATTTAGCCCTGGTAATGATGGATAAATATGTACGGCACGATCTAAGAGGCTGAAGGCAGTGAAGCCTTGAATTCTGATCCTGCTGAGAAACAGAAACTACAGAAAGTGCATCAATACGATGTTACATATCTGGAGTATGGTTTTATTCTGTTCCTATCAGATCACCGATGTCCCATGTGTCTTATTTGTAATACTATACTGTCTAATGAAGCCATGAAATGATCAAGATTGCAGGTACACTTCTGCAAAAGTCACCCTGAAAAGGCTACTTATGGTATTACTCAGTTCCAGAAGATGAAAGAAGCATTTGAAGAGTGTTGCACACTCAAGTCATTTGCCAAGAAAGCAATAATAATGGTCTCATGATTCTGACAACATTTCTAAAATGATAGCAAAGTGTGGAAAATCTTACACAATTGGTGAATGATTAATAATTCCTGTTGTATCGGAAGGGCTCACCACTGTTCTCAGAATGGACCCCAGTATTTTAAAATCAATTGCTTTGAGTAATAACTCTATAGCTCATCGTATTGATGAAATGAGTGAAGACATTATCTAAAATAGTGAAGTTTATTAAGAGATTTTGTTTTGTAAAAAGTTTAAAAATTATCAATGGAGAATCAATCTACAATGAGCTCAGAATTTATGTTGAGGATAAAAGTATTCTGATTAGGAACATGATTTGTTGTGCACCAGATGGAACACCAAATATGACAGGTCACCATGCTGGTTTAGTGGCATTTATGAAAGAAGAAGTTCCAAGTCTGTTTGCAATCCATTGTGTAATTCATCAACATCTCACGGCCAAAAACCTCAGCCAGCAACTTTTTTCAAGCATGTCTCTTGTAATATCTGCTTTTAACAAAATTCGAGCTTATCCATTAACTAGCAGAACATTTTGCCTAACCCAAGATGATGATAAAGAGTTTGGACACTTGCTTCTTCACACTGAAGTGCATTGGCTATCACTCAAAGTTGACAAGAGCTTGGGAAACCAGATTGAACTTCAATGTGGAGATGTAGCACACCTTGCCGATCTATATGACAAAATGAACATTCTAAATATGAAACTGCAGGGTGAGAATTCAAATTTAATCCAGGCAAAAAGTGCAGTGTTCACTTTTATCAGAAAATTGGAAATATAAATAAGCAAAACATTAGGAAAAGAATGTTTTCACAGTTTCTCTGCACGGGAAATATGGCATTCTCTTTCACAGATGGTGATTTGCAAGAGTACTTAGTAACTTAGAAAAATAGAGAGCTATCTTAGAAAAATAAAGGGCTCTGGGTAACCCTAGGTAATTTCTAAGGTAAGGACATATTCAGCACAGCTTTGTGGGCCGAAGGGCCTGTATTGTGTTGTAGGTTTTCTATGTTTCTATGTTTCTAAGTACTGTTTACAGCTGCAGTCACTGAAGAAGGATCTGGAAATTTGGACTGGGTAATTCACCCATTTCTTTGTAAGGTGGAAGAACAGGAAGAGAGCTTGCAAGAAGAAATAATCAAAATTCAGAGCGATGAAGAAGAATAAATGTTTTTCAATAATGTCAGCTTTTGTGGTATGTGGCTACACTATTACATGAAGTTTCCTTGCCTTTGGTGTGAAGAGTCAAACTGCTTTTCATTGCATTTCCATCCTCCTACCTTATTGAAAAAGTGCAGTGAACTACATACTCACAAAAAACAGAAAGTGCTTGAACATTGTTACATGTGGGGACTTAAGGCTTTTGATGTTACAGGCATTTTAACTCTTGCTAAAAACCATCAGGCTCAAGAATCACATTGAATTCAAAGCTGCTGTACAGCACACAGGTACTGTGTAAGCCAGGTTTAAAGACAAATGAAAATTCAAAGTAGAATCATTTTTTTCATGTTAGCATATGGTAGACATTGTTTTACACTATGGGGGTGCCTAAGAGGGGCATTGGCTAGTATAAAAGTGCTTTAGAGGGGCATTGGCATGTATGAAAGTAATTTTGTGGTGGGGTGTTGGGCTAAACAAGTTGGAAAACACTACATTAGGTGATTCAATACAAGTTCAATTGTTACAATGATATTGTTTACTTCAATGAGTTGACAAATGGTTCCTCTGAGGTTCACACAGTATTTACAGCGGAAGTACATTGTAATTGATAAGACACTTCTGAAGGTTCAAAAGGCTTTACTGGGAGAAACTCGTGAACACAGAAATTCTAAAAACTGCTGACAACAGAGACCTGGACACTCAACCATTCGTAGAGCTAACTGACAGTATCAACCTGCTGTGCAAGCATCCTTGAAATTGTTTACAGTGATGCAAATTACTTAAACCACCAGTCACCTGGCTGGATTGATGCAGGTCAATTAACACAAACCCATTCATTAACATTTTGTTGATGCATGTGGAAACATATGATAGTCACAATTTTGAAAACCATATCTCTTAGTCTATGCTATAGAGACAGCAGTATTTATTTACAAAAATGTGCTTCTGACTTTAATTTACTACTTGCAATTTGCAATTTACATTAAGAACTGAAGTCTGATTCTTGCTTGTATTAATACGGTCTAGTCTCCCCAGATCATCAGCCCCTATATAATAGACATCCTGAGCTATGAATGAGCTCCCATAATGTTACAAAATTCAGAAGTCTGACATACAGTATGTGTACATACATTCATTCCTTTGAATGGCAGAAGTAGTTTCACCTTTTTTCATATTTAGCAGTTTTTTTTCTTTTGTGCATTTGACGCCAATCATTGCGATGCTGTGGAGGTATGGTCACCACATCCTGATGTTTTTGTGTATTTTCTGACCAGCAAGAAAAAACAACATATAAGTGTCTGTAAAAATGAAGCCTACTTACTTCCCAGATCAACTCGCACAAGGAAATGTCTGCTGAATCTATTCAGATGGCATTTCAGAAGCCACTTCATAAGGATAGGGAGGGGAGTGGGGGGGGGGCATCAGGAGGGAGGATAAGGCAAGAGTTAACAAATAAAAAAATGAAAGCATCTTGTACTGGAGGAAAGCTATTTCCTTTGGGAATTGAATGGAAGATAGGAGACAGGGAATAGGAATAATTATGAAGGGTGACAGCTGTGGCTAACTTGGCCACATTCTCGCCCCTGAGTCAGATTCCAAAATGTGAGCTCAGAGACCCAAAACTGACTGACTAGAATTTACTGGACTGCCAGAAGTTTTACAGATGCAAGAGTAAGCTGAAATCCCAAGTGGACAAAAAAAGGTCTCATTGCCCTATGTTGAATAAGAAAATATGAGTTATTCCCTGTGTCATGATCGTTAATTATTGTCCATTCATCATCAGCAAGACAGGTTATTTGGCCATTACCACACAGTTATTTGTGGGAGCTTGCTACAAACATGGGTTGCCTTGTTTCTCACCCTTCAGCACTTCAGACTTATAAGGATCTCCATTGACTATTGTGTGGTCAGAGAAATGCAGAACACTACAACACAAGAAAGTAAGAGCAGGAAGAGACTGTTCAGCCCCTCAAGCCTGCCCCACCATTCATGGCCGGTCAAGGCTGGCTTCAACTTCCGTTCAGTGCCAGTTCCTCATAACTTTTAATTCTTTGACTTTTCAAATATTTATCTAACTCAACCTTAAAAAAATCCAATGATCTACCAACTGAGGCTAAAAAATCCACAGATTCGCTACCCCTGAACTCCCTGCGCACCTCAGTTTAACTGTCTATCCTTATTTTGTAGCTATGTCACCTTGTTTGTGACTCTCCCACTGGTGGCAATACAGAGTTTAAACAGCACCTCATGTAAGGCAATATATAAATTCTAGTTTATCATTCTTTCAATGAAGAAAGGAAGCCCTAGATGGTATGATTCAAACTAGAAGTGCATTTAAAAATTGATCTGTAAGCTGAAAGGAACGTAGAAAAGATTCTATGAGGCTATTAACTGAACTCAAGGGATTGTGCAACAGAGAAAGATTGAATAAAGCAGGCTATATTCCTTGAAGTGTAGGCAACAGATGGGTAACCATACAGAGCTGTACAAAATGAGGAGGGGCATAGATAGAGTGAACATATGTAGTCTTTTCCCCAGAGTTTGTGAATCAAGAACTATAACCACTGTAACCATTGTAATTGAAGTATTCACCAGAGATGGTAAATCCTAATACCATCAGCAAGTAAGCAAGCTAGTGTCCTACAATCACAACTTGGAGCTGAAAGCCTTCAAAATCATAGAGATGTATAGCATCTCCAGGAGGAATGTGCCTCCACTCCATGTTGATGAACTATCATAATCAACATCTCTATAGTTAGCACTATTTCAACAGTCAAGTTCTTGGGCATCATTATTTCACAGGAGCTCATGTGGAAGAATCATACCTCCTTCAGTAACAAAAGAATCTGCAGATTATGTTTTTCCTCTGTGGTGAAAGGGGAAAGACTTTAATAGGAATTTGAGAGGCAATCTTTTCACACATTTTGTTCACCACAGTTCCTGAGGAGTCTTTGCCTTCCACATAATTGGGCACTTGGCAAGATAATATAAAAACAGACTAGGTTGAAGTGCAGCGGCCATTGTGTGAGTAGAACTGTGATAGAGTGGGAAATTGATAGCTAATATTGGTCCATATTTTAAGAAAGGTTCAAAGAATGAGCAAGGAAATTATAGGTCATTGAGCCTGACATCAGTAGTGGATAAGTTATTGAAGGGTGTTCTAAGTGAATGGATATATTAATATTTCGATAGACAGGGGCTGATCAAGGATAGCTGGTATGGATTCGCGCGGGGTAGATCATGTCTATTCAATCTTACAGAGTTTTTCAAGGAAGTTACCCGAAAAGGTGATGAAAGCAAGGAAGTGGGTATTGTCTACATGGTTTTTAGCAAGGCCTTTGACAACCGCATGGTAGGTAGACCAAGAATGTTCAGTCGATTGGCATTCAAGATGAGGTAGTAAATTGGATTAGACACTGGCTTCATGGTAGGAGTCAGAGAGAAGGAGTAGGTGGTTCCTTCTCTGACTATGTGTTGTAGAGATCAGTGCTGGGTCTGTTGCTGTTTGTCATCTATATCAGTGATCCGGATGATAAACTGGGTCAGCAAATTTGCGAATGACATCAAGATTAGGGGTATAGTGAATAACAAGGAAGCCTGTCAAAGCTTGTACTCAGGCTAGGTGAGTTGCAGGACAGAGAGGAGTTCAGTAGAACAGAGGGATATGGGAATACAAATCTATAATCCCTCAAAAGTGGCATCACAGGTAGATAGGGTCATAAAGAAAACTTTTGGCACATTGGCCTTCATAAATCAATGTATTGAATACAGAAGTTGGGATGCAATGTTGAAATTTTGTAAGACGTTTGTGAGTCCTAATTTGGAGTACTGTGTGCAGTTTTGGTCACATATGTCCAGGAAAGATGTAAATTAAGATTGAAAGAGCGCAGAGAAAATTTACAAGGATGTAGTCAGCACCTGATTTATAAGGAAAGGTAGAGTAGGTTCAAACTTTTTCCCCAGAACATAGAAAATGAGTGTATATTTGATAGCAGTATACAAAATTATACACCAGAAAATGACAGTGGAGAGGTAGTAATGCAGGACAAAGAAATGACAGACAATCTTAATAAGTATTTTGAATCAGTCTTCGTCAAGGAAGGCACTAGCAGAATGCTAGAAGTGTGAAAGCGTCAGGGAACAGAACTGAGTGTCATTGCTATAACTAGTGGTCATTGGTTAAGGCTGAAAGATGAAATGTTTAAGTGGAACTCAGAGGGTGTGAAAGTGTGAAACAAGCTGCCATTGGAAGTGGTAGATGTGGGTTTGATTTCAACACTTAAGAGAAATTTGGATACATGGATGGGATGGGTATGGAGAGTTATGATCCGGGTGCTGGTCGATGGGACCAGGCAGATTAGTAGTTCATCCCACACTAGATGGGCTGAAGGGCCTGATTTTTGTGTATAGAGTTCTACGACTCTATGACTCTTGGATGAAGAGTTGTACATATATAGAATAAGCTAAAAGAGGAAATGGTTGAGGGAGGAAAGATAACATTTAAATATTTCCTATGCATGTACCTGTCCAAATCTCTTTTAAAAGGATATTAGTCAAATTGAAGCAAATGGGATTGGCTTTGGTTGGCACTGACAAATTGGGGTGAATGCCTGTTTCCATGCTGTATTATTCTATGATCCAATGACGTAATTTCCAGGTGGAAAGACTAGATACGAAAACACTTTAAAAGTTAATCTAACACCGTAGAACAAGTGGAGGGACTGAGTGGGTGTTAGAGAAGTGGAACTCAGTGCCAGCATCATTAATGTGAATACCGATTCATTGTCCAGAATAGCACTTGATCAAGGTAAAGGACGTGGTCAGGAATAAGTCCTTGTAAACTCCAGAGATGTTGATATAGAGGGAAAGACAAGTCAATAGCAACAAAGCAGTTCCACAGAACTTGATAGTGGAGGTGGAAGATGATGCAGTTAGTCATAATAAAGTGAAGAAACAGAAGATTTGCATTTACAATAGATAAACATCCTTCATCGTATTTGGAAAGGACGAAATAATAGTGAAGTATGTTATGTTTTGTAACTCTAAAACATAAAATTAATTGAAGGGAGTCTGAAATGTGAGTCTGTCTTCATGTTTACTTAAGCGAGGTGCACACGTATCACAAAGTAGCGTCATGATGTATGCAGTTCACATATTTTTACATGTAACTCAATAAATTATTTAAATGGTCAAGAATGCTTAATCAAACAATACATTCAAAACATTACTCAAATACTACTGAAATATTACATACACAACACTCCTCCCTGTTTAGCTATAAACTCCAACTTAATATAAAATGCATCTCAACTATATACATAGTATATGATATAATATAAGTACTATATAGTTATCCACAGTATATTAAGTTTGAATTGTCCCATTCAAGGCTAAAGATTTAATCACTGTGGAGGAGGTGCAACGAGACCTGGGTGTCATTATACACCAGTCATTGAAAGTGGGCATGCAGGTACAGCAGGCGGTGAAAAAGGCGAACGGTATGCTGGCACTGGCATTTATAGCGAGAGGATTCGAGTACAGGAGCAGGGAGGTACTACTGCAGTTGTACAAGGCCTTGGTGAGACCACACCTGGAGTATTGTGTGCAGTTTTGGTCCCCTAATCTGAGGAAAGACATCTTTGCCATAGAGGGAGTACAAAGAAGGTTCACCAGATTGATTCCTGGGATGGCAGGTCTTTCATATGAAGAAAGACTGGATGAACTGGGCTTGTACTCGTTGGAATTTAGAAGATTGAGGGGGGATCTGATTGAAACGTATAAGATCCTAAAGGGATTGGACAGGCTAGATGCGGGAAGATTGTTCCCGATGTTGGGGAGGTCTAGAACGAGGGGTCACAGTTTGAGGATAGAGGGGAAACCTTTTAGGACCGAGGTTAGGAAAAACTTCTTCACACAGAGAGTGGTGAATCTGTGGAATTCTCTGCCACAGCAAACTGTTGAGGCCAGTTCATTAGCTATGTTTAAAAGGAAGTTAGATATGGCCCTTGTGGCTACAGGGGTCAGGGGGTATGGAGGGAAGGCTGGGTTCTGAGCTGGATGATCAGCCATGATCATAATAAATGGCGGTGCAGGCTCGAAGGGCCGAATGGCCTACTCCTGCACCTATTTTCTATGTTTCTATGTTTCTATAATGTCTTTCCCAACAAAAGAGATCACTCTGCTTGGCAGATGAGGCTTGTGACTGCAAAACAGTCTCAGGTTCTGGAGCCTCCACTGTGGTGGTTATAGCAGTTGACTTTGAGACTGCAGGAAGTGGTTCTAACAACACAGCACGTCTTTCTTCTTTTTCTTTTTTCTTCTTCTACCTTGTGCCTCTTGATCTTGGGAAGGTGCGTGAAGTTCATCGGAGTATTTTCCTATTAATCCTTCTATTGCACCCTTTATGATCTGATCTCTCTTCTCAGTTTCGTCATTCACAACAGCATCTGATGAATTCTCTGTTTTTGTAACTCCATTGACTCCTTTCTTTTTGGCCTTTCATTCATCCAGCTGGGTTTTGGTCTCTGCATCTACTTTTACAAGCAGCTTTTTGTCTTCTACTTGAAGTTCATGCAATAGCCTTATTGCATTCAGAATAGATTATAGTGCTTTATACTAACAAAAACCAAAAGCTTGCAACTTTCCTGAAGCTCCT
The DNA here is from genome assembly GCF_963921235.1 of Mobula hypostoma. Taxonomy (NCBI): domain Eukaryota; kingdom Metazoa; phylum Chordata; class Chondrichthyes; order Myliobatiformes; family Myliobatidae; genus Mobula; species Mobula hypostoma. The sequence continues at coordinate 39,974,566 of NC_086098.1, forward strand.
TGAATTCTCTTCCAGTTTAAAACCAAGACATATTTTGCGAGTAACTGCCTGATTAACATATGTTGTCTACAAAAAACTGTTGTAGTCAGAGCACTGCTTTTGTCACTTTCATGCTGCCTCTGAGCAACATGGTCCTTCCTTGGTCCAATAAACTTTCCAACCAGAGGCACAAGAGTCGGCACCAACATCTATTTGTCCTCTGTTGGGCAATAGTTCTTGGTGTGCAGCATGGAGTCATTTGTGGCATCAGTTTGCAGGGGATGTGGTATGCAAACAGTGGATGGATCTCCAACCAAGTTGTAGTTGTCTCAGCCAATCATGTCCCCACAATGCTGGTCTTCCTGTTTTTAACCACATGCAAACCAAATGTGGCATGTTGGTTGTTGTATTTCACTATTATAAATGTCAATCCCACAGGAGTTATCTTTTCTCCATTATAAGTTTTTTGTTGGATATATGCAGGCTTCAGCTTACCATCTTCCAAATACCATTCAACTCATTTTGTGGAATAATTGAAACAACTGAGCCACTGTCCAATTCCATTTTAATAAATTTGCCATTCACCTCTGGTGTGAGCCATATTACTTGGGTATCATTAGTTTTTACATTGTAAATCTCAAGGCTACTCAGTCCTTTATCGCTGTCATCGTTATCAGATTTTTTCATCAACTGTATGCAGTTTAGTGCTCTTTTTGAAACTACAATTTGACTTTTTATTTTTTTCTCTACCCTGTACCCTTTTTGTCTGCCCAGCATACTCCTTGTATGTGTTCCACTTTGTTGCACTTTCTGCAAGTTTCACCTTTCAATCTGCATTTTTCTGGTACAAGTGAGCCCCTGCCACAACGGTAAAACAATCTGTTCAGCCAGGCCTGTTTCTGTTTAGACATTACAATTTTGTTCACACTCACTTTGATTCCTGAATCCAACTAAATGGCCTCTCTGTCTGCAGTTTCCATTGATATAACTATTTCAACTGCTTTTAAATGTATGCTCTGATTCAGTTAGCAGTTGTTTTTGTAAGATACCACAAACTAAACAACCTCTCAGTGCATCATTAATCCCATTGCCAAACTGACAATGGTCAGACAACTTCTTCATTTCAGCCACATACACTGAAATGAACTCCCCTTCCTTTTTGATCCTGCTTATGAAACCTAATGCATGCTGCTATCAACAATGGTGTTGGTACTAAATCTTCCTGCATTACTTTTACAATAGCTGCAAAGCTCATTTCAGCTGGTTTGGTTGGAGCAGTTAAACTCATAAGGAATCTGTATGCCTTTAAGGCCAATGCACTCAGCAAAATTGGTGCTTATTTTTCATTGGTGATTTCATATGTTTTAAAATAGTATTCAATCCGTTCTGTATACATGAGCCAGTTATCCTGTAATTAATTATTTAAAAGAACAAGAATACATAATCAAATAATATATTTATAAGTTACATAAAACTACTGAAATATTAAATATACAACAAAGTACTTTTCAAGTGAAGGGAACTGTGCAAAATCTCACAATAGTGGCACAAATGACCAGATATCCTGGATTCACTTGGATTGGTTGATCAACAAGTTCTTTCCAGGACATTGAAAAAAAAATCCCTGATGTGGAGCACATTCTCAGAGAATTAATTTTCTTCTATTTTGCAGTAGTGAATTGTTATTCAAGTGGTTAGTCTAATGATGATTATTTTTATTACTTATTTTCTCATTTATATGTTTTTTTTAATTTTAAAGCTTTGCAAAAACAATAAGCATATTCAACTTTGAACATCAGTTCCTGTGCCATTACAAATATAAAAAGTCAGGCTGTTGTATGTCACATTAATTTATAATTTAATTCAACTCCTAATCATGATGTAACACCAGGGTTGAATACACTACATGTTTGTTCCCAGCCTAGATATAAAACAGAAAAAAAACAGAGTGACAAGCACTAATTTGAGAAGATTTAGTTAAGTTACTTGATAGAATTCAATAACATAAACCACAATTAGCTGTGAGTTATCAATCTCAGAAAGATGACTATCATGGGACCTAGAAATGGCACATTTACACAGAAGAGAATGATTCTCAGAGATGTAATCCAGAGCATACTGACAAATCATCATGCCGTCTAGATCACATTATAATTATCCTGGGAATGCTTTATGCTGACAGGAAAAAAATGAATATTATCCAACTCACTGGTAGCAATAAGTCTTATTCTCATAAACAGAAAAGCAGCACAGCAACCTTGACCCCTTCCTCCTCCTCCTCCTACCACCCCCACTAAAGACAAGAAAATAAATTACTGTACCAACCAGATTTCTCTGCGTGTGAGTCTCTGTTTTCTAGAGCTTAATTTAGGTATAATATTTTAGATGCATATTGCGCATTGTTTTATGATGGAGACCTATTACACAAGTTTAAAAAAAATAGCTGTTTAGTCGTCAAGATTCAACTTGACCTTCATCTGCTTATATTCTATCCAAAGCAGATTGATGAAGCCAAACTAAAAATGTATAACAAATTCGAACATGTCACAGAAAGCAGCACTTCCAAATGCTAACAAGTTACATCTGCAACCCATCAAATTACAGAAATATATGGGGCACCAAATTATTAGTTTTGCACAAAATTGTGTACAAACTAACAGATAATGTGAACTGACCACTTACTTTTTAAGTATAACTCTGATAGCTAATGAGCCACAGGAATCAAAAGCTGTCCAGAAGACTGACTTCCTGCTGAGAAGAAACCTCACCTAGGTTGCACACCTAGCTGAGACAGAACTCTTAACCTTTGAATCAGCAGCCTAGTTTCATTATTTTAAACAATAAACAGGTGGTTGTGATACATCCTATTCAATATGTTAAAAATACTTTGAAAACAATAAATAAAGTATTGCATATGTAATGCCCTGGTTAAGACTTTTACTGCTATGCTGTTGGTATTTCATTTTAGCAGTTCTGTATGAGCAGTCTGTTCTGATTTCAGCCTGTTTGGGTTTGAGTTGAGATAAGAAGCTTTGTTGTTGAACTTAGGAATGTGGTGTCACTCAATCAAGATGGTGAAATTGGGAGAAGTTTCTGGAGAACACTGGTGTGGGGTGAGGTCTTTTTTTTTGGCGGGAGCTGAGAGAAGACAGGAGGGAAGACGGCTGAGGATGCCAATCCTGTTGCATAAAATGCTTTGTGCAGATGAATGGCTTCAAAGAGGAAGGAACAATACTCCCGTGGGAAACCCATTTGTTCCAGATGGATTTCGAGCGACATTCGGAAGGTGGTGTGGTGTTCATGGAGACCGAGGGTCCAGCACATGAGTTACAGATAAGTTCAAGATGAGCTCCAACTTAAGTGCACATTTGACTATTTAAGAAACAAACAAAAGAAACTCTGCAGGTTGCTGGAAATCTGAGCAACACACACAAAATGCTGGAGGAACTCAACAGGCCGGGCAGGGTCCTGCCGAAGGATTTCGGCCCAAAACATCGACAGTACTTTTTTCATAAACACGAGGAATTCTGCGGATGCTGGAAATTCAAGCAACACACATGAAAGTTGCTGGTGAACGCAGCAGGCCAGGCAGCATCTCTAGGAAGAGGTACAGTCGACGTTTCGGGCCGAGACCCTTCGTCAGGACTAACTGAAGGAAGGGCTAGTAAGAAATTTGAAAGTGGGAGGAGGAGGGGGAGATCCAAAATGATAGGAGAAGACAGGAGCGGGAGGGATGGAGCCAAGAGCTGGGCAGGTGATTTGCAAAAGGGATATGAGAGGATCATGGGACAGGAGGCCCAGGGAGAAGGAAATGGGGGAGGGGGGGAAAAACCCAGAGTATGGGGAAGGGGTATAGTCAGAGGGACAGAGGGAGAAAAAGGAGAGAGAGAGAAAGAAAGAATGTATGTATATAAATAAATAACGGATGGGGTACGAGGGGGAGGTGGGGCATTAGTGGAAGTTAGAGAAGTCAATGTTCATGCCATCAGGTTGGAGGCTACCCAGACGAAATATAATGTGTTGTTCCTCCAACCTGAGTGTGGCTTCATCTTTACAGTAGAGGAGGCCGTGGATAGACATATCCGAATGGGAATGGGATGTAGAATTAAAATGTTTGGCCACTGGGAGATCCTGCTTTCTCTGGTGGACAGAGCGTAGGTGTTCAGCGAAACGATCTCCCAGTCTGCGTCGGGTCTCGCCAATATATAGAAGGCCACATCAGGAGCACCGGACGCAGTATATCACCCCAGCCAACTCACAGGTGAAGTGTCGCCTCACCTGGAAGGACTGTCTGGCCCTGAATGGTGATAAGGGAGGAAGTGTAAGGGCATGTGTAGCACTTGTTCCGCTTACAAGGATAAGTGCCAGGAGGGAGATCAGTGGAGAGGGATGGGGGGGATGAATGGACAAGGGAGTCGCGTAGGGAGCGATCCCTGTGGAAAGCAGAGAAGGGGTGGGAGGGAAAGATGTGCTTAGTGGTGGGATCCCGTTGGAGGTGGCAGAAGTTACGGAGAATAATATGTTGGACCTGGAGGCTGGTGGGGTGGTAGGTGAGGACCAGGGGAACCCTATTGCTAGTGGGGTGACGGGAGGATGGAGTGAGAGCAGATGTGCTCTTCCTTCAGTTAGTCCTGACGAAGGGTCTCAGCCTGAAACGTCGACTGTACCCCTTCCTAGAGATGCTGCCTGGCCTGCTGTGTTCACCAGCAACTTTCATGTGTGTTGCCAGTACTTTTTTCCATTGGTTCTGCCTGGCCTTGCTGAGTCCCTCCAGCATTTTGTGTGTGACTGTTTAAGAATACTGAGCCCTTTTTGTTTTTTTCTTTCTTTCCTTTAATAACTGTTTGTTAAGTTAGCATTCTTAAATATACTTCAGTTATTTCTTGCCGACGGGCGATTGCCGGGGGGAGTAAATCACACAACATTCACACAAGCCCCGAGGACATCCCAACCTCACGGGTTCGGCGGGACCAAAGTCACATACACCCTAGACATACAAAGCCTGAGAAAGGTGAGTTTCTCTCCGCAGAGTCCAGAGGCTGTTAGTGAGAGGCTAACGAGCCCCATTTCCAGAGACGTTACTTAAGTAAAAATGTCCTCATTCATTTACCGGAGTTTCAGTTTACCGTAGATACTGTATAAATATCTATGAGCAGCAGCCATTAGGACATCGGAGGCCTGAAAATACATAGCTCACTCAGGTTCATTGACTGAGTGGAAAAGGCAATGACTCACGGCAGTTCGGTACTTTGAGCAATGGTCATTTGAAGATCAGAAACCTGAGAAGATGTCACTCACTCAGGTTGGCTGATTGAGTAGAAAAGGCAACGATTTGTGGAAGTTTGATGCTTTGAACAGTGGCCAATCAGTGCTTGGGCCTGATTGACAAGAACAAATTAAATAAGGAAAGGGCAAATTCAATGGCCTTCATTGGAGTGATCAGAACTTGGGTGGGGATTTTGAAGTTTTAGCTCTTTGAGGCTTGAGTGAGAGATGACAAAAAGCTGTAGAGAGAGGTTTATTTCGCCCCCACACTTTATTGTCTTTCCTTCTTTATATTTGCTCAGTTACAACATTAGAGATGCCAGTAGGATAACGAAATGCTCCTTTTGCAGGATGTGGGAATGCAGGGAGACCTCCAGTGTCTTTCATGAACACATCTGCAAGATGTGCATCCAGCTGCAGTATCTAACACTCTGCATTAAGCAGTTGGAGCTGTAACAGGATGAACTCTGGATCACCCAGGAGGCTGTGGAGGTGATGGATAGGACACAGAGAGAGGTAGTTGCACCCAAGGTTCAGGACACAGGAAACTGGGTTACAGTCTGGAAGGGGAAAGGCTTAAGGGGTGGGTGCAGAGTACCCCTGTTGCCACTCCCTCAACAACAAATATACTACTTTGGATACTGTTTGGGGGCGGGGGAATATCCTAGCAGAGGAAAGTCACAGCAGCCAGGTAAACATTTAATAAAAGACATAGCAAATCTAATACTACAGTTTGAAAAGGTGGTTATTACAACTTAGCCAAGTTATTTTTCACATGATGTCTTTGCCAAGGAGTATGCAATATTCACTGAAATAAATAGCATTACATTATCCTTAAAAATGGCAAATTATAGAGGAAATCGCGGCAGACACCTCCACCATTTTGTGTCTGTAAATAGCTGTAAAATGTTATCAGAATTTTGGAAAACAAAAAATTGCAGATACTGAAATCTGAAGCAAAATAAATGTAGAAATAACTCAGTTTGTCAAGCAGCATTGTAGAAAAAGAAAATTGTTGAGGTTTCAGATCATGAAACCTTACTCAGCAAATTCTATGGTAATGAATGTAAACTGTTTTCGCTTTCCATAGATGCTACTTGACTAGCTGAGTTTGTCCAGAAATTTATATTATTATCTTAACTTCATTTGTATTTCTAATCTACTGAGAAAAGTAACTGTAGTAAGAATCATTCTCTTCAGAAAATTGCATCTGATTATGTTTGATCTCCACCTACTGCATGTAAATGTGCATTTATTATTGAAATTCTGTTTGATATCACAGACCAGTTTGGAATGCTACGTGAACGAACATGTTCAGCTGATAGTACCCCTTCATAAACACAACCGACTAAAAAGAGATCAGAATACTTCGATTTTTGACTACAGATTTGGAACTGTGCATTGCTTTCCAAAGTGTCACCACATGGGGCGTTGCATGGCTACTGTCAATTAACAGCAACATTTAAAATAGTTCAGTTTTGACTGTAAGACAGATGATGTATGTGTTTGACCAGTTGAAAGTTCAGGTCCCGGAATGATGAATTTGTCTGAAAGATGGAAACAAAATTCTCTATCCTAATCTGAATGCAAACAGGTTAGACTAAAGTTCAACATGAAGGAAAACATCAATTTTTCAGAACTGCTGTTCCTTTGAGAACTCTAAAGGAGCTGATACAGATTTCAACCTAAAATGTCAACAATTCTTCTTCCACACACCCCCCCACATCCCTCCCCCATAGTCACTGCTCAACCCATTGGGTTCCCCAGCAGATTGTTTTTTGCAAACTGGATAACGTCTGTAACCCATCGTCAAATTGCAAAAAAATATTCGGGGCACCAAATTACTACTTCTGAGTAATATGTATTAACCAACAGATGAAATTAAACAATAAACTGATGCTAGGTATAACCAAAATCTATGAGACAGTTGACTACAGGTATTAAAATCCATCCAAAAGACTGACTTCTTACTGAGAAATCTAGAAAGATGAAACACACCCTCTCATTTAATTTATTGCCCATCCACCTGTGATGTTCTGACGTAGAAATGTGTGGTGTAAGGATTCTCTGTGATCATCAAGTAAAAGCTGACTTATTTGTCAAGTACAAAGACATAAAATGATTTCAGATATTCACTAAAATAATTGCAATGAAAGTCTTTAGAATGCAGTCCTAGTTTTTACATTCCAACACAGAAGAAAATGTACAGAAATGCGAAATGCTTCACATAAGGATTTAAAAATGTGGGAAAAGATTTTTATTATTGAAACGAAAGCAAAGTCTATAAAATGAAAGAGATCAGGGCCCTGACTGATAATAAATTGGAATTGCTGTAAAAACTCCCTGTATTCCCTGGTAAAGCAAACCAAATATTCAGATGTTTTAAAAAGTTAATAATGAGCTGAAATTGTGAAGTGATGCTGCCAATTTATAAGACATTTCTGCATCATGGAGTAATTTGGTCCTAGTCACAGCAATACAAAACAGAAATGTTATTTACTAAATGATATTGGATAATATTTAATCGTGCCAGCCTTCATTTGTTATGTCTAGATCCTACCACCAACACAGGCAGTGTTCTGTCAGCAATCAGAGATAAGGCAAAAAGCTTGATAACTACTAACAGTTGATCAGCTTGGGGTGAACTTTGTCTCTGTGTGTTAGTTAATGGCAAAGAAAATAAAAATAATATTTCATATTAAGTTCTCAAAGTGGGTTCAAATGAAGGGAAAAGGTAGTATCTAGGACTCAGATTCAAGCAAGCTACTTCTGGGCAGACTAATGGAGAAGGAAAACCCTCAAAACACTGAAGAAGTAATTACAAGAGCCACAAGGTTCACATATTAGAATTTGCACTCAGAAGTTGGTGCAGGATTATCTGATATCTTAAACCAGGGCTCCATCTGCTCTCTGAAATGGACAGAGAATGTTCTATAGAGACCAAACAGAGTCTTGGCATGCTGACCAGGACTTATGACTCAATCCACTTCACCAAACCAAACTGGTTTATTTCACTTGCTGGTCCATTGCTGTGTACAAATTGGCAAGTGAATTTCTTTATGATTAAAAAAAAAGCAACCAAACAGCGAATGTACTTTGCTGACTGCCTTGCAGATACGAAAGGCATTATCGTGCAGCTTAAGATTCTAAACGCTGTTATGTAAATGGAAAATAAGATGGAAAATATGTGAAAAAGAACTGCCAGTTCTCTCTTGATGAAATATCTTCCACGTTTTCCCGCTTTCCAGCTGAAACATGATTGCTTATCATCAAGATTACTAGTCAGTCCTCATCTGAGATAACCGTGGAATGTGATTGAAGGAATTCTTTTGATCTCAGTGTGGGTAGACTATTGAAAAACAGAGAAATTGAAACAGGGCCTGCCTGAAGCTGCATTGCATCAATTATCTCAGATGAGTAAGCTGATTGCACTAATATTACTGTTCATATCTTAACTGAAATGCACAACAAATCAAAGAAATCTAACACCTTTGCTTTATTTTTCTAATGCTCAGGTAGTTCAAATATTGAAAATATGCAACAAAACCCAAGAAAATAATTCTGTAAGGTTTGTAGACGAGGTGGTTTCTCAAGCCATTGGTTGAATATAGATTTCATTCAATTTGAGAAATATGGACAAATAGAAATATACAGCACTAACGTGAATGACAAAACCCAGGCTCTTGGATACAATTATCAGGAAACAAGAGTAAGCATGTCATCTGACACAATGACTGGCAGCCAGTACAAATAATGATCCTCAGGTGTAGCAGCTACAATAGTGAGCCACATTCTCCACCATGCTTCAGAATAAGCTGTTCCACAGCTGCTGAACTATAAAAGACTTTAAAAAGATATAATTAAGCCTAAGGTGTTAAATCCAGCGCACTTCTCTAATATCTTAACCATCTATATCCAGATTGCCTATGGCATTTCATGTCAATTGAACAACTGTGAAGCAGCCACTTTGTTGATACTGTTGACAGGTGATTTAAAGGTGCTGTCAAAGTAGGGGCTAAAGTATTTCTGCTTTTTCTTTTTCAGTATGATTTTCAGAGAGATTGTTATCCATAGTCTTTAATCTTTTGGTACAGAATGATCACTTGAATCTGCCTGCAGATCCCATGTAATCAATCTCCTGCTTTTGACAATAGTAGAGTGTAGCTTACAATGATGACTGCTTAAAATCCCTGAGCATCAGCATGTGTTAATCATTCCCAAGCTGCAACTTTTAAATAGTGGTAAAAAATGTGCCAATCAATACTTATCACATATTTGTAATAATCCTACAGGCACCATGTGATGTTATACAGAGCAGTAAATGCAAAGGTATATCCAAGCTAATACCTCATCAATTGTGTCCTGAGCCAACCAATCTCAGAAAAAAAACATACATTGTCGTTACAATTAGCTGCATGTTTATTAGAGTGGGATTTAAAAGAAGCTATGTTTTTTCCATTACAAATTATTTTCTGAAGACCCCATCATCCTTAGGTAGGCATCAACTTAGATGCCTACCTAAGGAGGAATAAATTTAATGTACTGTTTAACACCAAAAGTAATTTCTGTTTGAACAAGAATCAGAATCAGGTTTATCATCACCGGCATGTGTCATGAAATTTGTTAACAGCAGCAGCAGTTCATTGAAAATGTAATATAGAAGGGAAATAATAAATAAATAAATGATGCTATAGATTTTTAAACGCAAACAACAGGAATTCTGCAGATGCTGGAAATTCAAGCAACACACATCAAAGTTGCTGGTGAATGCAGCAGGCCAGGCAGCATCAGTAGGAAGAGGTGCAGTCGACGTTTCAGGCCAAGACCCTTCGTCAGGACTAACTGAAGGAAGAGTGAGTAAGGGATTTGAAAGCTGGAGGGGGAGGGGGAGATGCAAAATGATAGGAGAAGACAGGAGGGGGAGGGATAGAGCCAAGAGCTGGACAGGTGATAGGCAAAAGGGGATACGAGAGGGTCATGGAACAGGAGGTCCGGGAAGAAAGACGGGGGGGGGGGACCCAGAGGATGGGCAAGAGGTATATTCAGAGGGACAGAGGGAGAAAAAGGAGAGTGAGAGAAAGAATGTGTGCATAAAAGTAAGTAACAGATGGGGTACGAGGGGGAGGTGGGGCCTTAGCGGAAGTTAGAGAAGTCGATGTTCATGCCATCAGGTTGGAGGCTACCCAGACGGAATATAAGGTGTTGTTCCTCCAACCTGCATGTGGCTTCATCTTTACAGTAGAGGAGGCCGTGGATAGACATGTCAGAATGGGAATGGGATGTGGAATTAAAATGTGTGGCCACTGGGAGATCCTGCTTTCTCTGGCGGACAGAGCGTAGATGTTCAGCAAAGCAGTCTCCCAGTCTGCGTCGGGTCTCGCCAATATATAAAAGGCCACATCGGGAGCACCGGACGCAGTATATCACCCCAGTCGACTCACAGGTGAAGTGTCGCCTCACCTGGAAGGACTGTTTGGGGCCCTGAATGGTGGTAAGGGAGGAAGTGTAAGGGCATGTGTAGCACTTGTTCCGCTTACTTGGATAAGTGCCAGGAGGGAGATCAGTGGGGAGGGATGGGGGGGACGAATGGACAAGGGAGTTGCGTAGGGAGCGATCCCTGCGGAATGCAGAGAGAGGTGGGGAGGGAAAGATGTGCTTAGTGGTGGGATCCCATTGGAGGTGGCGGAAGTTATGGAGAATAATATGTTGGACCCGGAGGCTGGTGGGGTGGTAGGTGAGGACCAGGGGAACCCTATTCCTAGTGGGATGGCGGGAGGATGGAGTGAGAGAGCAGATGTACGTGAAATGGGGGAGATGCGTTTAAGAGCAGAGTTGATAGTGGAGGAAGGGAAGCCCCTTTCTTTAAAAAAAGGAAGACATCTCCCTCGTCCTAGAATGAAAAGCCTCATCCTGAGAGCAGATGCGGCGGAGACGGAGGAATTGCGAGAAGGGGATGGCGTTTTTGCAAGAGACAGGGTGAGAAGAGGAATAGTCCAGATAGCTGTGAGAGTCAGTAGGCTTATAGTAGACATCAGTGGATAAGCTGTCTCCAGAGACAAAGACAGAAAGATCTAGAAAGGGGAGGGAGGTGTCGGAAATGGACCAGGTAAACTTGAGGGCAGGGTGAAAGTTGGAGGCAAAGTTAATAAAGTCAACGAGTTCTGCATGCGTGCAGGAAGCAGCGCCAATGCAGTCGTCGATGTAGCGAAGGAAAAGTGGGGAACAGATAACAGAATAGGCACGGAACATAGATTGTTCCACAAACCCAACAAAAAGGCAGGCATAGCTAGGACCCATACGGGTGCCCATAGCTACACCTTTAGTTTGGAGGAAGTGGGAGGAGCCAAAGGAGAAATTATTAAGAGTAAGGACTAATTCTGCTAGATGGAGCAGAGTGGTGGTAGCGGGGAACTGATTAGGTCTTGAATCCAAAAAGAAGCGTAGAGCTTTGAGACCTTCCTGATGGGGGATGGAAGTATATAAGGACTGGACATCCATGGTGAAAATAAAGCGGCGTGGGCGAAGGGGGACAAACGTGAGGCCCTTAGTGAGAACTCTATCGACACACCCAGCCTCCCCCCTCTGATCCCAGCTCTCATCTGTGCTGGGTCTTTACCATCCCCTCCGACCTTCAACTGTCTGAGGCAGAACGCTCTGTTCTCAGTAAGGGCCTCACCTTTGTCCCCCTTCGCCCACACCTCAGCGAGTTCCGTGTTCGCCATGATGCGGAACTTTTCTTCCGCCGTCTCCGTCTCCGTCTCCGAGCCTACTTCTTCGGCAAGGACTCTTCCACCCCCACCGATAACCCCTTCTCCCGTCTTCAACCCTCCTCTTCTTCATGGACACCCCGCTCTGGTCTTCTGCCTGCTCTGGATCTCTTTATCGCTAATCGCCGACGGGACATCAACCGTCTCGACTTCACCGCACCTTGTCTCCATTCCAACCTCACTCCTTCGGAACGCTCTGCTCTCCACTCCCTCCGCAGTAATCCTAACCTTATTATTAAACCCGCCGATAAGGGGGGTGCTGTTGTAGTCTGGCGTACTGACCTCTACCTTGCCGAGGCACAGCGACAACTCGCGGATACCTCCTCTTATTTACCCCTCGATCGTGACCCCACTAAGGAGCACCAGGCCATTGTCTCCCACACCATCACCGACTTTATCCGCTCAGGGGATCTCCAATCCACTGCTACCAACCTTATACTTCCCACACCCCGCACTTCCCGTTTCTACCTCCTACCCAAGATCCACAAACCTGCCTGTCCTGGCAGACCTATTGTCTCAGCTTGCTCCTGCCCCACCGAACTCGTTTCTGCATACCTCGACACTGTTTTATCCCCCCTTGTTCAATCCTTCCGACCTATGTTCGTGACACTTCTCACACTCTTAAACTTTTCGATGATTTTAAGTTCCCTGGCCCCCACCGCTTTATTTTCACCATGGATGTCCAGTCCTTATATACTTCCATCCCCCATCAGGAAGGTCTCAAAGCTCTACGCTTCTTTTTGGATTCCAGACCTAATCAGTTCCCCTCTACCACCACTCTGCTCCGTCTAGCAGAATTAGTCCTTACTCTTAATAATTTCTCCTTTTGCTCCTCCCATTTCCTCCAAACTAAAGGTGTAGCTATGGGCACCTGTATGGGTCCTAGCTATGCCTGCCTTTTTGTTGGGTTTGTGGAACAATCTATTTTCCTTGCCTATTCTGTTATCTGTCCCCCACTTTTCTTTCGCTACATCGATGACTGCATTGGCGCTGCTTCCTGCACGCATGCAGAACTCGTTGACTTTATTAACTTTGCCTCCAACTTTCACCCTGCCCTCAAGTTTACCTGGTCCATTTCCGACACCTCCCTCCCCTTTCTAGATCTTTCTGTCTCTGTCTCTGGAGACAGCTTATCCACTGATGTCTACTATAAGCCTACTGACTCTCACAGCTATCTGGACTATTCCTCTTCTCACCCTGTCTCTTGCAAAAACGCCATCCCCTTCTCGCAATTCTTCCGTCTCCGCCGCATCTGCTCTCAGGATGAGGCTTTTCATTCTAGGACGAGGGAGATGTCTTCCTTTTTTAAAGAAGGGGGCTTCCCTTCCTCCACTATCAACTCTGCTCTTAAACGCATCTCCCCCATTTCATGTACATCTGCTCTCACTCCATCCTCCCACCACCCCACTAGGAATAGGGTTCCCCTGGTCCTCACCTACCACCCCACCAGCCTCCGGGTCCAACATATTATTCTCCGTAACTTCCGCCACTTCCAACGGGATCCCACCACTAAGCACATCTTTCCCTCCCCACCTCTCTCTGCATTCCGCAGGGATCGCTCCCTACGCAACTCCCTTGTCAATTCGTCCCCCCCATCCCTCCCCACTGATCTCCCTCCTGGCACTTATCCATGTAAGCGGAACAAGTGCTACACATGCCCTTACACTTCCTCCCTTACCACCATTCAGGACCCCAAACAGTTCTTCCAGGTGAGGCGGCACTTCACCTGTGAGTCGGCTGGGGTGATATACTGCGTCCGGTGCTCCCGATGTGGCCTTCTATATATTGGCAAGTCCCGACGCAGACTGGGATACCGCTTTGCTGAACATCTACGCTCTGTCGACCAGAGAAAGCAGGATCTCCCAGTGGCCACACATTTTAATTCCACATCCCATTCCCATTCTGACATGTCTATCCATGGCCTCCTCTACTGTAAAGATGAAGCCACACTCAGGTTGGAGGAACAACACCTTATATTCCGTCTGGGTAGCCTCCAACCTGATGGCATGAACATCGACTTCTCTAACTTCCGCTAAGGCCCCACCTCCCCCTCGTACCCCATCTGTTACTTATTTTTATGCACACATTCTTTCCCTCACTCTCCTTTTTCTCCCTCTATAACTCTGAATATACCTCTTGCCCATCCTCTGGGTCCCCCCCCCCTTGTCTTTCTTCCCGGACCTCCCGTCCCATGATCCTCTCGTATCCCCTTTTGCCTATCACCTGTCCAGCTCTTGGCTCTATCCCTCCCCCTCCTGTCTTCTCCTATCATTTTGGATCTCCCCCTCCCCCTCCAACTTTCAAATCCCTTACTCACTCTTCCTTCAGTTAGTCCTGACGAAGGGTCTTGGCCTGAAACGTCGACTGCACCTCTTCCTACTGATGCTGCCTGGCCTGCTGCGTTCACCAGCAACTTTGATGTGTGACGCTATAGATTTAATAGATTAAAAATCGTGCAAAAACAGAAATAATATATATTAAAAAAGTGAGGTAGTGTTCATGGGTTCAATGTCCATTTAGGAATCGGTTGGCAGAGGGGAAGAAGCTGTTCCTGAATTGCTGAGTGTGTGCCTTCAGGCTTATGTACCTCCTACCTAATGGTAACAGTGAGAAAAGGGCATGCCCTGGGTGCTAGGGGGTCCTTAATAATGGACACTGTCTTTCTGAGACACTGCTCCTTGAAGGTGTCCTGGGTACTTTGTAGGCTAGTATTCAAGATGGAACCAACTACATTTATGACCCTCTGCAGCTTCTTTCGGTTCTGTGCAGTGGCCCCCCTCCCCATACCAGACAGTTATTCAGCCTGTCAGAATGCTCTCCAGGGTACATCTATAGAAGTTGTTGAGTGTTTTTGTTGACATACCAAATCTCTTCAAACTCCTAATGAAGTACAGTTGCTGTCTTGTCTTCCTTATAGCTGCATTGATATATTGGGACCAGGTTAGGTCCTCAAAGATCTTGATGCCCAAGAACTTGAAACTGCTCACTCTCTCCACTTTTGATCCCTCTATAAAGATTGGTATGTGTGAAGGAAGGTAAGGATTTCAATAATTGAGGAAGATGTTTTCCAGAATAACTGATGTCAAGGTTAAGGAAGGCACTTTTATTTATCCACAAATCCACCAGGTCATCAATGACAAGCAATTTGAAGAACATCCGGTAGAACCAGAGAAAACCGCATGGAAGGCATTCAAGTATGTTGAAAATTTTCTTGGTTTCTTCAGAGCACCAAATAACGTGCAGCTGGCTAACAACATGCTTCAAGCATATAAAAACCATGAAGTGCAACATGTCACTAAAGATTCATTTTCTGCATTCCCATTTAGACTTCTGCAAATCTTGGCACTGTCAGTGACGAGCATAGTAAAAGGTTTCACCAGGACACTGCAATCATAAAGAAATTATATCAGGGCAACTGAAATCCATCAATGCTGGCTGATTATTGTTGGACACTTAAGTGAGAAGCCTCAGATACGGGTTTCAAATGAAAATCATCAATAAAACATTTTTAGCTCATTGAAATATTGTAAAGTCAGCACTATTACGCAAGTAAATGCATTGTATTCAATAAAAGTTAATTTCTTGTTTCTCCAAATTCCTATGTGATACAAGTAGACTAAAATTATATTTTGTGTTTCAGCTTCGAGCTAACTATCAGAACACAAAAGATTTCAAGGAAGCAACACTTCCATAAAAATTTGTTGTCCAGTGTAATAATAACAGAGATAATTAACTTTTTGTTGAATATCTGGTCAAGCAGCAAGCTGGATTAGGGAGGAAAAAGAATGTGCTCACACAATTGAATAGATGCAAACACCTGAAGTTTAAAGCAGTTTCAAAAAATACCCACAATTAGAAAAGTACCAGCAGTGATACATTTATAATTATTAGTATAAAAACTTTACTTGCCTTCATCCATACCTATTAATACATATCAACAATTTTCTTGAAAATCCTGAAAAGGTGCCAAAATTTTTGACAAAGGGTAAAACATATCTCTTCCCTGAAGGAGAAATCACAAACGACCCACCAAAATATTGTCCTATTACTTGTTTACAAACTACAGTATATATAAATTTGTAACATTATGCATCTCGCAACTAATCATCACTCACTTAGATAACCATAACATACTTACAGAAGGGTGGAAAGGATGTCATAGGGGTATGAAAGGATGTAAAAAACAACTGATAATAGATTCTGTAATTCTAAATCAAGCCAGGAGGAAAAGCAGAAATCTTTCATGCTGCCATATTGACTACCAAAAGGTATTTGATTCTGTCCCACATTCATGGCAAATAGAAGTTCTTAATATATATAAATTACACCTAATACTTGTGAAATTCCTACAATATCTGATGAAGCACTGGCATACTATAATCACCCTATCTTTTAACAACCAAAGAACAACAACCATCGTTATCAAAATAAAACAAGACATTTTTCAGGGTGACTCTTTAAGCCCGCTATGGGTTTGTTCAGCTTTAAACCTGCTCTCTTAGTTACTGAATCGGATGAAAATAGAGTATCAAATCGGAAAGAACCAAACAATTATACTTTGACACACCTTCTATACATGGATGATTTGAAATTATATGCTCCATCATCAGCAAAGTTAAAGCAATTAATTCAATAGTAAAACTATTTTCGAACAATATAGACATAAACTTTGGACTAGATAAATGCAGAACAATAAATATAACAAAAGATGCAATAGAGCTAGAATGTAAAACAGAGCAGCAGGATACAGTACAACCAATGGATAAATATGAAACACATAAGCATTTGGGATATCAACAAGCAAAGAAAATAGATCATAGTGTGATAAAGGGAAAGCTTTGGACAGAACTTACTTCAAAGCTTAAGAAAATCTGCCAAACAGAGCTCAATAGTAAAATTATAACAAATGCAATAAATGCTTATTTTATACCCATATTAACGTATTCTTTTGGCATAATGTCTTGGTCTAAAACTGATCTGGAGAATTGACAAAGAAAAATAAGAACTGAAATAACAAATTTTAAAAGACACTACATACATTTGAATTCACCTAGGACAGACATAACAAATTTACAAAACAGTCAGATAAAACTTCTAAGAATATGTTTTCATCAACAAAAAGAGGATTCAACACTCCATGCGAGCAGATGCAATTCTGATAAGTATACACCACTAAACGTATATCAAATCACAAACCAGAAAAATTAAGAAATTATCACTACAGAAGAAGAAGTTAACTAATGGAAGAGCGTGACACTCCATGAAAGACATCCCCATAATCTGAGTCTGCTAGATGTTCATAAGGAACCTAGCTCAGAGTTGAAGACCTCTTCCCAGAAACAGAGAGGTTCCTTGTGGCCATACAGGACCAGGCAGTTAACACAAAAAAGAATCAAAAATGCATAATAAACACCAACAAATTCAAGATGATAAATGCAGAAAATGCCGAGAGCAACCACAAACAATCCAACATATTGCAGGATCCTACAGCAGTTTAATTCAATCCAATTACTTACACAGGCACAACCAAGTGGCAAACTTCATTCACTAAAATCTTGCTTTAAGATACAAACTCATAAAATACATCATACCTTACTATAAATAGAAGACTGATCCAGTTTTAGAGTCAGAGTCCTACAAATTATATTATGACTGATCCATTATTACAGATAGGACAATCCATAATAACCATTTGGATGTAATATTACAAGATAAACAAGCAAGAACAACCTACTTAATAGAAATAGCCATTCCAAACACTCACAGCATACATATCTATAAGTGAAAGATACCAGAAATATGCTGAATTAAAACTGAAAGTTTATGGAACATTAATAGGGTATACATTGTCCCAATATAGTATCATCCCAAAGTCCCTACACAATAGCATTAAACAATTAGGCCTACACAACAATATTTATGTAAATCTTCAGAAAGCCAGAATACTAAACACCACTAGAAAAGTCCTGACAATTGAGAAATGTGTGTGTTTGGTTATGCCCATACCGCAGGGTTTACCAGCTTGAGCTGAGAAAAAAGAAAAATACAATAATAAAAATAAACCTCAGAGGCTTGTGAAACTGAAGAAAATTATAATGATTGGGAATGTCAGGGCCATATGGAAAGGCTTCAATTTTAAAATGCATGGCAAGTTCAAAGAAGTTGTGTGGGGCAAGCTTTTCTACACAAAGATTGCAGGATGCCTGGAGTATACTGCCAGGTGTACTGGTGAAGGGAAATATGACAGGGATGTGTAAGAAGCTCTTGGATAGACACAGGAATATGCCCAGAATGGAGGGACATAGCCATTGTGTTTGCAGAAGGGATTAATTTAGTTGGATGTTTAACTCCATAGTATCCAGGCAGTATCTTTAAAGAGTGATCCCTTAAAAAGGCAGCATCCATCATTAAGGAAGGATGTACACAAGGCTGAAGGCATACATTCAATGATTCAGGAGTGGCTTCCTCCACTCTGCTATTCAATTTCTGAATGGATATTGAACCCAGGAACACTACCTCACCACGTTTTTTATTTCTACCTTTGCACTACTAATTTAAATTAGCTATTTGATACCTACTGTAATTCACAGTTCTTTCTATTATTATGTATTGCATTGTACTGCTTGCAAAAAAATCAACAAATTTCACAGCCAGTGCTGGTGATATTAAACCTTATACTGAATTACTAGTTTAAGTAGTTTGGCTCTATGTTCTATGATTGCAGCACTTAACTGGGAGCCAATGTTAGTTAGCAACTCCGTGGCTGATGAGTGAGGCCCAGGCAGAGTGATGAACTGATTCTGCCTTTAGTCTAATGCAATATAGAGTTAACTAAAAGCAGGTGCTTCTATCACAGACTTACACCAAATAACATGGAAAATAATCAGTATTATATGAGCAAAGGCATTTCTAAAAGGTGTCATTTGCTGGCTTGCTACAATGTGCAAACAAACTGAAATAGTAATAAAGTGCCTAACTAAACTAAACTAATTTGGTTCTTTCAGGTTTCTTGCTTTGTGACTACCTGTAAGCAAACAAATCTCAAGGTTGTATAATTTATACATTCTTTGATAATAAATGGCTGTGGCTGTGCCCCTTGACAATAAGTACTCCTGTTTGAGTACTGTTAGGGGGGACAGCATACCTGGGGGAAGCAACACTGGCCGTGCCTCCGGCACAGAGTCCAGCCCTATAGCTAAGAAGCATAGGGAACGGAACAGAAGGGCAAAAGTAATAGGGGACTCAATAGTTAGGGGTTGAGATAGACGATTCTGTGGACGAAGTCAGGAGACCCGGATGGTAGTTTGCCTCCCTGGTGCCAAGGTCCGTGATGTTTCTGATCGCGTCCAAGAGATCTTGAAGTGGGAGGGAGAAGAGCCAGAGGTCGTGGTACATATAGGTACCAATGACATAGGTTGGAAAAGGGGAAAGGTCGTGAAAGAAGAATATAGGGAGTTAGGAAGGGAGTTGAGAAAAAGGACGACAAAGGTAGTAATCTCAGGATTACTGCCTGAGCTACGCGACAGCGACAGTAGAAATGCAATGAGATGTAGGATAAATGCGTGGCTGAGAGATTGGAGCAAGGGGCAGGGATTCGGGTTTTTGGATCATTGGGACCACTATTGGCGCAGGCATGACCTGTACAAAGGGGACAGGTTGCACTTGAATCATAGGGGGACCAATATCCTGGCGGGGAGATTTGCGAGGGCTACTAAGGTGACTTTAAACTAGAATGGTTGGGGGGAGGGAATCAAATTAAGGAGACTAGGAGAGAGGAGGTTGATGTAGGGGGAAAAGAAGAAGATAACAAAGTTGTTTGCTCAATTAAGGATAAATAGAGAGTGGGAGGTGGAGAGTTTCTTAAATGCATCTATTTTAATGCTAGGAGCATTGTAAGAAAGGTGGATGAGCTTAGAGCATGGATAAATTACCTGGAAATATGATGTTGTAACTATTAGTGAAACATGGTTGCAGGAGGAGTGTGATTGGCAACTAAATATTCCAGGATTTTGTTGCTTCAGGTGTGATAGAATAGAAAGGGCAAGAGGGGGAGGTGTTGCATTGCTTGTCAGAGATTATATAACAGCGGTGCTCTGACAGGATAGATTAGTGGACTCATCTAGGGAGGCTATTTGGGTAGAATTGAGGAATAGGAAAGGTGTTGTGACGCTTATAGGGGTGTATTATAGACCACCTAATGGGGACCAAGAACTGGAGGAGCAAATTTGTAAGGAGATAGCAGATATTTGTAGTAAGCACTGGGTTGTGATTGTGGGAGATTTTAATATTCCACACATAGACTAGAAAGCCCATTCTGTAAATGGGCTGGATGGTTTGGAGTTTGTAAAATGTGTGCAGGATAGTTTTTTGGAGCAATACATAGAGGTACCAACTAGAGAAGGAGCAGTGTTGAATCTCCTGTTAGGGAATGAGACAGGGCAGGTGACGGAGGTATTTGTTGGCGAGCACTTCGGGTCCAGTGATCACAATACAACTAGTTTCAGTGTAATTATGGAGAAAGATAGGACTGGACCTAGGATTGAGATTTTTGATTGGAGAAAGGCTAACTTTGAGGAGATGCGAAAGGATTTAGAATGAGCGGATTGGGAAAATTTGTTTTATGGGAAGGATGTAACAGAGGAATGGAGGTATTTGATATTGACAAAAGATGTCAATAAAATTGAGAGAGTACAGAGGAGGTTTACTAAAATGTTGCCTGGGTTTCATCTCCTAAGTTACAGAGAAAGGTTGAACAAGTTAGGTCTTTATTCTTTGAAGTGTAGAAGGTTGAGGGGGGACTTGATAGAGGTGTTTAGAATTATGAGGGGGATTGATAGAGTTGACATGGTTAGACTTTTTCCATTGGGAGTGGGGAAGATTCAAACAAGAGGACATGGGTAGAGAATTAGAGGAAAAAAGTTTAAGGGGTAACATGAGGGGGAACTTCTTTACTCAGAGAGTGGTAGCTGTGTGGAATGAGCTTCCAGCAGAAGTGGTTGAGGCAGGTTCTATGTTGTCGTTTAAAGTTAAATTGGATAGATATATGGACAGGAAAGGAATGGAGGGTTATGGGCTGAGTGCAGGTCGGTGGGACTAGGATAGGGTAAGAGTTCGGCACGGACTAGAAGGGCTGAGATGGCCTGTTTCCGTGCTGTAATTGTTATATGGTTATGGTTATATAAACTCATTTCTTCTGCCTACACAATGTCCATATACCTCCATTTATTAACCTACCTAGGAGCCTATTAAACACTTCCATCATATTTTCCTTCACTACCAGTGCATTCCAGGTAGTCACCAGCTTCTGTGTGAAAAACCTGCCTCACATATCTCCTTTTGAATTTAGCCTTCTCATCTTAAATAAATGCCCTTTCATATTAGACATTTTGACCCTGGGAGAGAGATCCCAGCTGTCTATCTATGCCTCTCAGGATCTTATAAACCTCTATGAGATATCCCCCTCACCTTTAATCTCTCCAGAGAAAAGAATCCAAGTTCTTCCAACCTTCCCTTAAAGAGCATGCTCTCTACTCTAGGGACCATCCTGGTAAACCTCTTCTGCACCCTCTCCTTAGCCTCTACATCTTTCCTATAATGGAGCAACTAGAATTTATTGCAATACTCCAGATGCAACCTAACCAGAGTTCTATAAAGCTGAAACATAACTTCCTGACTCTTGAACCCAACAGAGGTAAGCTTGCCACCAGCCTTCTTTACCATACTATAAATCTCTGCTGCCACTTTCAGGGAACAATGGACTTGGGCCCAAGATCCCACAGTATATCAACACTGTTAAAGGGCTTGACATTCATAATATACTGTCCATTTACATTTGATCTCCCAAATTGCAACATTTTACATTTAGCCTGGTTAATCTCCATCTGCCATTTCTCCTCCCATATCTGCAACTGATCTAGATCCCATTGTAGCCACAACAACCACCAGTCTTTGTATTACCTGTGAACGTAGAAGTGTACACCTTCACATTTTCTCTGCGGAATACCACTGGTCATGGATATTCATCCAGAATAAGTTTTATTTTTACAGTGAGGGAATTATACAAAACTAGTAGGAGAACTCACAGGGTCAAGCAGCATCTGCTGGAGGAATGATACAGAGTATGTGAAAAAGTTGATAATTCCTTTCCTCCCAGAGATTTCCCCTAATAGATTGTTTGTTACTCCATATTTGAACATCTACAGTCTCTTGTGTCTATATTTTTTAACCTTCTCAGGTTAAAAAAGCAAGATATAGCTACTCCTTACATACACTATCAAAACCTTTTGGATGTCTCCATCTAATCTCACTTAAACTATTTTGCCTACAAAAGAAACTATTCACATTCCACAGTTATTTCTGCAGACATTAACTCTTTAATCCCTGGTACTAGTGTTCTAAGGTTTTGATGCCATTCTGAGGATGTGGTGCCCAGAAATAGCCAGTGTTATATGGTAATACTTGTTTGCCTTTGTATGACATCCCCTTATTTATGAAGCCAAGCATTACATATGCCTGCTTTTAAACTGCTGCTTCAACTCGTCCTGTTGCCTATAAGTAACTGTGCACATACACCCTCAGATTTCTTTTCCCTTTTGTGTCATTAAAATTTCATCACTTGCTTTATATTACCTTTCATCTTTCTTCCTATCACTTCACAAATGTCTCAATTAAATTTAAGATGTACATTTATTTCATTAGTTGACTTACAACAAATCAAATTAATTAAAGTTCTTCAAAAGCTTCTAAGGCGAAGCATAGGAAAGATGTTTACCCTAATCAAGGCCAGGGGTGACAATACAAAATAAGGGTTAGGCTGTTTCAAGACAGGGCTGAGAAAAAAATCCCTTCACTCAGAAATGGTGAACCGTTAGAATTTAAAGGATAGTATTCAGGTCAGGAGCGAAGTTAAGGGATATGGAGATTGAAAAGACCAGGTTGGTGAATGCTGGAGCAGAATCAATGGGCTCGATAGCCTTCTTCTGCTCTTATTTCTTACATTTTAAGTTATGTTCTTATGTTAATCTTCTAGAATGTTATTTATTTATTCATTATTTCCTACCTTACAATATTTCCAAATTTCATGTAATCTGCACATTGAAATTATGCTCACATTCAGATTATTTTTACAGACCAAGTAACTGACATTGTCTTTTGAATGCACACTAGTCATTTCCCTACACTATGAAAAATGGCTATTTACCTTTGCTCTTTGTCCCATGGCGAATTTCATATCCACATAACCACATCTCCTTTAAATACCAGTGGGTTTCAGTGTTCATGAAGAGCCAACATGTGGAATTTTATAAAATATTTTTTCAAAACCTGAAAGACCAGATCAACTGCTCCACCATAATCAAATCTCACCATTACTTCATTAAAATAATCAATTTATAAAACAAAATTTTCTTACAATAAATCCACACTGACTTTCATTGTTAACCACTGATTTAATTATACCCTAAGTAACTGTCACCAGAAATTTTCATATTCCTGACTCTTAACTGTTTTGTGTGTAGTTTGCAAGTTTGCTCCTCCTCCCTTTAAATATATCGGTTCTCTAATGGTGCCATTTAAGGAGGAATGGAAGATTGTGGTGAGACACAGTAGTCTGCACTCTTTCTGCCCTTGGGGAGGATATATCAAATCAGATGACTCACCATGAATTCTGGCATAATTTAATTGTCCCTTGTTCTTGTTCTTTATTAGTTTTTATCCTATCACATTTCTCTACTGAATCTTTCTTTACTGTGACATTGTATTGCATATAAATGCAAAATACTTAATTACTGTAATACTTGATCATACAATTTGCCATATCGAGAAGTTCACCTTTTTGTTCCCTATGAGACTCACATTTCTTTTGAATAACCTTTTTATGTTTTCTGTATCTATGAAAAGCTGGCTGTTTTTTTTTTACATTGACCACTAATTGGTCCACTTCTGGTCAAGATGGCACCTGCATACAACATCTTTGTCGACATCTTCTGAATAGATCATGAAACCATCTTTTTCACTCCTGTATGTCTTTTTCTGGTTGTTTTTCATCTCGAATGTGATTTGGAGCTGTGTTTTACTGTCTGGATGCTTTGCACTCTCTGAGAGGATTTGAAGAGGTGGAGGCAGCATGAGCAAACCTCGTGGCGGGCAGGCTACAGGATGGGATGAAAGCTGATGTTTGGCTCTATTTCGCTGATAAAGTGACAAGGGAGATTGAAGCATCAAAGTGAATACAGAGGATGAGCGCCGGCTGCTTGCCCTCTGATCAGTTACTCTGTACTGGAGAGAGTAAAGCCTGCCGCTGTGTCCAGACAGTGCTGCCCAGGTTTTTTTCTGCATTTTGGATGTGGACTTGGAACATACACTCTCTTTTCAGTCTTATAGTTTTCATATTCTGTTTTTTTGGTCTGATCTTCTCGGCATTTTTTTTTGTGGAAGGAGGGATTTGCGGAGGGGGGGGTTAATGTGCCTGATCTGTTTTGTTCATTTTTTTGCGGGGCGGTGGGTTTTTGGAGGTTGATCGTCGTGCTGTTTTTCTTTTCTTTCTTGGTTTCATGGCTACCTGGAGAACTGAAGAATTTCAGAGATGTATCCTTTGATAATAAATGAACCTTTGAATCTATTCTTATACCTTATCTTCCTCTGTTTTATCCACTCAGGTTGATATTGCTGTTGAATTATGGATGATAATCCCAATTTCTCTGTTTTGTTTTGATCTCTTGATTTGATCTGGTATTGGGAAATAAACCTGGTCAGGTGTCAGATCGCACAGTGCGAGAACGTTTTGGAGATTGTGATCATAATTCTATCTCCTTTACAATAGCATTGGAGAGAGATAGGAACAGACAAGTTAGAAAAGCGTTTAATTGGAGTAAGGGGAATTATGAGGCTATCAGGCAGGAAATTGGAAGCTTAAATTGGGAACAGATGTTCTCAGGGAAAAGTACGGAAGAAATGTGGCAAATGTTCAGGGGACATTTGAGTGGAGTTCTGCATAGGTACGTTCCAATGAGACAGGGAATTTCTGGTAGAGTACAGGAACGGAGGTGTACAAAGGCTATAATAAATCTAGTCAAGAAGGAAAAGAAAGCTTACAAAAGGTTCAGAGAGTTAGGTAATGTTAGGGATCTAGAAGATTATAAGGCTAACAGGAAGGAGATTAAAAAGGAAATTAGGAGATCCAGAAGGGGTCATGGGAAGGCCTTAGCAGGCAGGATTAAGGAAAACCCCAAGGCATTCTACAAGTATGTGAAGAACAAGAGGATAAGACGTGAAAGAATAGGACCTATCAAGTGTGACAGTGGGAAAGTGTGTATAGAACCAGAGGAAATAGCAGAGGTACTTAATGAATACTTTACTTCAGTATTCACTATGGAAAAGGATCTTGGCGATTGTAGTGTAGACTTGCAGCAGACTGAAAAGTTTGAGCATGTAGATATTAAGAAAGAGGATGTGCTGGAGCTTTTGGAATGCAGCAAGTTGGATAACTCGCCGGGACCGGATGAGATGTACCCCAGGCTACTGTGGGAGGCGAGGGAGGAGATTGCTGAGCATCTGACGATGATCTTTGAATAATCAACGGGGACAGGAGAGGTTCTAGAGGATTGGAGGGTTGCGGATGTTGTTCCTTTATTCAAGAAGAGGGAGTGGAGATAGCCCAGGAAATTATAGACCAGTGAGTCTTACTTCAGTGGTTGGTAAATTGATGGAGAAGATCCTGAGAGGCAGGATTAATGAACATGTGGAGAGGTATAATACGATTAGGAATAGTCAACATGGCTTTGTCAAGGTCAGGTTGTGCCTTACGAGCCTGATTGAATTTTTTGAGGATGTGACTAAACACATTGATGAAGGAAGAGCAGTAGATTTTGTGTATATGGATTTCAGCAAGGCATTTGATAAGGTACCCCATGCAAGGCTTATTGAGAAAGTAAGGAGGCATGGGATCCAAGGGGACATCGCCTTGTGGATCCAGAACTGGCTTGCCCACAGAAGGCAAAGAGTGGTTGTAGACGGGTCATATTCTGCATGGAGGTCGGTGACCAGGGGTGTGCCTCAGGGATCTATTCTGGGACCCTTACTCATCAAGATTTTTATAAATGACCTGGATCAGGAAGTGGAAGGATGGGTTAGTAAGTTTGTTGATGACACAAAGGTTGGAGGTGTGGTGGATATTGTGGAGGACTATCAGAGGTTAGAGTGGGACATTGATAGGATGCAAAACTGGGCTGAGAAGTGGCAGGCGGAGTTCAACCCAGATAAGTGTGAAGTGGTTCATTTTGGTAGGTCAAATGTGATGGCAGAATATGGTATTAATGGTAAGACTCTTGGCAGTGTGGAGGATCAGAGGGATCTTGGGGTCCAAGTCCTTAGGACGCTCAAAGCAGCTGCGCAGGTTGATGCTGTGGTTAAGCTGTATTGGCCTTCATTAATCGTGGAATTGAATTTAGGAGCAGAGAGATAATGTTGCAGCTATATAGGACCCTGGCCAGACCCCACTTGGAGTACAGTGCTCAGTTCTGGTTGCCTCACTATAGGAAGGATTTGGAAGCCATAGAAAGGGTGCAGAGGAGATTTACAAGGATGTTGCCTGGATTGGGGAGCATGCCTTATGAAAACAGATTGAGTGAACTCGGCCTTTTCTCCTTGGAGTGATGGAGGATGAGAGGTGACCTGACAGAGGTGTATAAGATGATGAGAGGCATTGATCATGTGGATAGTCAGAGGCTTTTTCACAGGGCTGAAATGATCGCCACAAGAGGACACAGGTTTCAGGAGCTGGGGAGTAGGTACAGAGGTGATGTCAGGGGTAATGTTTTACTCAGAGAGTGGTGAGTGCGTGGAATGGGCTGCTGGCAATGGTGGTGGAGGCGGATCCAATATGGTATTTTAAGAGGCTTTTGGATAGGTACATGGAGCTTAGAAAAATAGAGGGCTGTGGGGAAGTCTAGTCATTTCTAAGGTAGGGACGTGTTCAGCACAACTTTGTGGGCTGAAGGGCCTGTATTGTGCTGTAGGTTTTCTATGTTTCTCTCTTACCGAGAAATAAGTCCTTCAGATTTAGCATTCTACTATAGAGTATATATACTGTACATTCTACTCTGCTTTTGATATTCAATTTCATTTACTTCAATAAAACTAAATTTTGGAAGTAGAGAAGGAAGTTAAACCACCATTGTGACAGCAGGCAAGTGCTGGAGGAACTCAGCAGGCCAGGCAGCATCTATGGAAAAAAACAGAGTTGATGTTGTAGCCTGAATGTCAACTGTACTTTTTTATATAGATGCTGCCTGGCCAGCTGAGTTCCTTCAGCATTTTGCGTGTGTTGCTTGGATTTCCAGCATCTGCCGATGTTCTCTTGTCTGCCATTATGACTCACTATTTACTGTACCAAGGCTGGGATTCTAAGTAGTTGTACCCTGAAGTTATATTTTCAGATCTAATATTCTCTTGCATTTTTCCATCACTGCACTACTAGTAGCACTGGGCAATACAGTTTTTCAAACGTGTTCCTTCCTCAGAATATTTTTTGTTCATGATAGAAACACAACACAACTATAATTTCGGATGAATTGTATCATGTAGGAACTTGGAGAGAGAAGAAATTAGCTTTTATTGAATAACAGTGCTGACACTTTGCAATAATTTAACTAAGCTAAAAATGTTTTGTTGATGATTTTCATTTCTACTCAGTGTCTGAGGCAATATCCTGATGAAACCTTTCACCATGCTCGTCACTGACAGCGCCAAGATTTGGAGGAAAGAAGTCTAAGTGGGAATGCAGAAAATGAGTCTTTAGTGACATCTTACACTTCATGGTTTTGCATGCTTGAAGCATGTTGTCAATCAGCTGCACGTAGTTTGGTGCTCTGTAGGTACCAAGTAAATTTTCAACAACATCCTTGAATACCTTACATGCAATTTTTTCCAGTCCCACTAGAAGTTTTTCAAATTGCCTGTTATTGATGACTTGGTTAATCTGTGGACCAACAAAGTGTCTCCCTTAATCTTGGCATCAGTTACTCTGACTTGAATTATGAATTGAAAAAGTTTAGATGATTTCAAAAAATGGTGTGTGAAAGGGAAATTTCATGGTGATTTTCATGATCAGTAACCCAAAATTCATAAGGTACATCTAAAAGTATTCAGAAAGCAAAATCTTTGTTGTTCTGTGTGATACGTTTCTTCATATACATCCCTAGGCAGCAACTAATGTTGCCCTCTCACGAGATATACACAGCCATACCAACCTACTGAAACCATGTGGCTCCCAACTCTCCCCCAACCCCAGCCCTCCTGCCTCATTGCTATAACCATTTTTGGAAAGTTGTGGGGTCCATACAAGTCAACTAGGCCATAAGCAGCCAAAGTTAACGCTCAGTTCTCAAGCCATCCTTGATGGTCTTCTGATGCAAAAATGTCACGAAAAGAAGCCTACAACTTCTGTAAAAATTATAAAATTACTTCTTATAAATCATTGCTACATCTAAATAATTAAATAAGCAAATTAGTTAAACCAATGATATTACTTTAAAAAAATAGAAAAGAACACAACCTTCATACACATTAAATGAAGGTCAGTGACTCCATTCAAATGATGGAGCTGTTGTCTAAGACTGACCATGGTATTGGTATTGACTTACTATTGTTACATGTTGTGGTAAACCATGTATATATGTTGTAACTTGGTTGCCTGTCTGGACGCACCCCTCTGCTGACTGCCCCTGTGGCTCCTCCCACAGAGTCCTGTATAAATGTGTTCGCCTTGCCCCTCCCCCTCAGTCCGGGGGCAGACACTCACTGTGGAGGTCGTATTGTACAGCGAATGAAAGCCTTTCAGTATTTTACCAAACGTCAGTCTTTTGGAGTAATTGAAGGTGCTTCACGTGTACTGGAATACGGAGGAGGCTTTTCTTTAGTATCTCATCTAGGCTTGTCATATAGTACACAATCTCTTACATACATGGCATGCAAGAGAATTCCTAGAAGCATGGCTTGCCACAAGCAAATCAATAAACAGACATGTAGATCTCAATCCCAATGTGGGCAAAATTCCAGACAACACAAAGAGTTCACCACACAACCAATCAACGTCACAACTGAGTTCCGCAATAACAACCAATCAACCGATTGATATAAAGGACACACCACAAGATTTGGGATTTCAGTTGGGTTATTATTGTCAATATACTGAGGTACAGTGAAAAGCTTGTCTTGGATACCCGTACCACAGATCATTAAGCAGTGAGCGGAGGTAGAAAAGGGTATACAACAATAGAACGCAGAATGAAGTATAACAGCTACAGAGAAGATCATAATGAGGTAGATTGTGAGATCAAGAGACCATCCAAATTTACCAGGGAACAATTCCACAGTCTAAAATCAGAGGGGTTGAAGCTGTCCTTGAATCTGAATCAGAATCAGGTTTAATATCACCGACATATGTTGTGAAATCTGTTAAATTTGCAGCAGCAATACAATGTGATACAGATAGGAAAGAAACTGAATTAAAGTATATATATGGATTTAAATAAAATTAAAATAAGTAATGCAAAAACAGAAATAAAAAGTAGTAGTAAGGGAGTGTCCATAGATTCAATGTCTAGAAATTAGATGGCAGAGGGGAAATTAGATTCCAGTTTCTGAATTGCTGAGTGTGTGCTTTCATGCTTTTGTACCTTCTGCCTAATGGAAGGGGAGTATGTCCATGGTGGGGTCTTTAATTATGCTAGCTGTTTTCCTGAAGCAGTGAGAAGTATAGACAGACTCCATGGAGGGGAGGCTGGTTTCCATGTAATGCTGAGCTGTGTCCAAAACTCTCTTGTTGTTTCTTGTGGTCACGTGCAGAACAGTTGTCATAACAAGCTGTTATGCAACCAGACATGATGCTTTCTGTGGTGCATAAATAAAGCTTGGTAAATGTTGAAGGGGACATACCAAATTTATTTTATCCTCCTTAGGAAGGAGAGGTATTGATGTGCTTTCTGGCTGTGGTGTCTATTTGGTTAAGATCACTATCTTCAAAATGTTCCCATTGCACCATACTCCCCTTATTTCATTTAATTCCCTAGAACTGGATCCAGTACCACTTCCTGCTTCTTATTCATCTTAACAGTTCTTATGTACACATTTCAAACTATTTTTCTCCACTTTTGCATGAACTGCCACTTACCACAGCATTAGTTTATAACGATTCTTGTTAAGTAGACCAATATGATCTCTGTGCTCTACTTAGTCTAAGTGAAAGTTAGTAATTTGCAATGAATATACTTTTAATCAGCGTCACAATAGAATTCAAACTGAGTACTCTAATCACTCTTGCTCTGCAGTGATTATGGATTTCATATATCACATATGCTAACTTCAGGAGATACTGGGCACCACAGTAGAATAGCACGGTGCTGTTACTGCTCAGGGCCTTTGAGAATTCACAGCCGTATTCCAGCACTTTTCTGTAAGGAGTCTCTGTGGAATGCACCGTTTTTCTCTGGGTCCTCTGGTTTCTTCCCACAGTCCAAAAACTTACAGGGTAGGTTAATTATTCACTGTGAATTGTCCCATGATTAGGTCAGGGTTAATCAGATTTGTCGGGGTTGCTGGGGTGACATGGCTCGATTCTGATCACTTAACTCACAAATGTTTACTTAAATTCACATGTTTATTAAATTTATAAATTTACAGCAGTATTGTGAAACACACAGAATCATAGGCTACAATTAACGATTTTGGAAACAAACTTAAAGCAGTTCTTATACAATTCACAGCAACAATATCACACAGAAGCAGTGCAAAAGATTCCTTGGGGATCTATTCCAAGTAATTATCTTTTGCAGCATGGGATATTTAATAAGGTTGCAAATATCCATTTCCTTATCTTGGAATTGAAAGCAGTCTGACACTGCACTCAAACCATTAACATTGTTTTCTTTCCAGTTTTAGCAATGAGCTAATGAGATTCCCCACTGGGCTTCAAGTGTTTAATTTCCTTGAAATAGCCTACTGAGAAAGATTATGGCTGGCAGTTGATGACCACATCTGGAACAGTGCGGCAATAAGGTGATTTCGGTAGCTGCTGTTTGATTCCAATATACATTTGTCTCCAGCTTCACTCTATAATTTTTAGATGCAGGAAGGAAATACCTTTCGTTAATGACAGTTGCAAATCATGATGGACACTTTTGTAAAAGTTTGTTTAGCTCCATTAACAGTGACCCCTTAGGTTCAAAATAGCTCAGCTCAGAAAATAATTGTGCCGGCATGCATACTTAAAACATTATCATCAAAGGGTTGTTCTAAAGAACAAGTTCTAAGAAGGAAGGAATTTGGGGTACAATCTGGTTCCAGTGTACATCTGCCTCTTTACCTTTCATTGGCAGATATTACAACTGACCAGCTGGCTGCTGTTGGACACTTGTTTCCTGCAAGGTTAGTTGTTTGTAACAAGGCCAGGTTTAGAGAGGAAGTCAAATCCAGGGCAGACTGGCAACTGGAAATGACACTCAATTACTCTTTCAGAAGCAGAGTAGTCTCCAAGGAATTTGAATCCAGCAAACACTGATTTTAACTCAAGTAAAAGCAGAAAATGCTGGAAATGCTCAACAAGTCCAGCGGCACTTGTAGAAAGAGAAAAGGATTCCCAGGTGATGGGAGATGGAGTCAAAGGCAAGGATAGAGGGATCAGAAGTGGAGGGAGTGAGCAGTTTCAAGTTCCTGGGTGTCAAGATCTCTGAGGATCTAACCTGGTCCCAACATATCAAGGTAGTTATAAACAAGGCAAGAAAGTGGCTATACTTCATTTGGAGTTTGAAGAGATTTGGTATGTCAATAAGTGCACTCAAACACTTCTATAGATGTACCATATAGAGCATTCTGACAGGCTGCATCACTGTCTGGTATGGGGGCAGGGGGGACTACTGCACAGGACTGAAAGAAGCTGCAGAAGGTTGTAAATGTAGTCAACTCCATCTTGGGTACTAGCCTACAAAGTATCCAGGACATCTTCAGGAAGTAGTGTCTCAGAAAGGCAGCGTCCATTATTAAGGACCTCTGGCACCCAGGGCATGCCTTTTTCTCACTTTTACCATCAGGTAAGAGGTACAGAAGCCTGAAGGCACACACTCAGCAAGTCAGGAACAGCTTCTTCCCCTCTGCCATCCAATTCCTAAATGGACACTGAACCTCATTTTTTTAAATACGCAGTATTTCTGTTTTTGCACTTTTTTAATCTATTCAATATACGTATACTGTGATTGATTTAGCTATTTATTATTTTTTTCCCTCTCTGTTAGATTATGTATTGCATTGAACTGCTGGTGCTAAGTTAACAAATTTCACGCCACATGCTGGTGATAATAAACCTGATTCTGTTTCTGAAACCAAAGGTGAGAGATGATGATGTGAAATTAGAAGGCAGTGGGTGCAGTTCTTGAACTGAGACAAGTATCAACAATGTCATTTAGCAGGGCAGTAAGGAATATAAGTGTTTATTGAATGCCTTGTGGGAACAGAAAGCTGATCTCATGGACAGGATGAGCTTGGAGGTAAATATGGAGAGATATGTTAGAGAAAAGCTATCACAATGGGAAATTTTATAGGAAGTTTCTCTCAGTGTGTGCAGAGATGGGAAAAAGTGCAACTCAAAGGACTGAGCAGAGGTCACTTCCTTGAGTCACTCTGAAGGAGAATGACACCATGGATTTAATAAATGCACATAAAAGTACAAAACTGTGCTAGCAAAAGATTTTGTCCTGGAGAAAACACCATAGGCCTATAAAATCATAAGACATAGTGGCAGATTTAGGTCATTTAGTCCATCAAGTATGCTCCGTCATTCTATCATGTCTGATTTATTATCCCTCTCAATGCCATTCACCTGCCTTCTCCCCTAACCTTTTGAGGAATTATATGCAGAATTAAAAGGGCTAGAACCCAACTGACTTATTGGCAGCTTGACAAGTCATGCTGTGAGAATAATGTATGGACAAAGAAGTATTGGTTCCATGAGAAGCTTCTCGGTCTACTCTTATCAAAATATGTGATAACAATGTATATCAGCAGCTCCAAACAGTATTCTGGGCTCACTTGGCTGCAGATTTTCTCAAGCTTGGTGAGCAGGGACTCTGTGTTGCCAAATGAGAATGTAAGCTTGCTAATAAACGGTATGTACTTTAAGTAAACTGTGTTTGACTGTTATTCCCTGGGTCTGAACTTAAAGGCCTCTGGTAGAAAGGCAGATTGACATCTTGGCACTGCGAGCAGGGTCCCAATACGTGCTAGGCCCCTCGTCAAAATTGAATAAGTGCACGGACCATTGGGGTGAATCAGAGATGAATGGGACGAAAAGGTAAGCTTTAACTTTGGTTCCTATCGAACAGACGGTTCGAGTCCCCTGGAATAATTGAAAAGTTCAAGTCTTCTCGTAAGTCAAGGCAGGTGGTTCAAGTCCCCTGGAATACGATGGGTGTGCACTTGGACAAAGGGGGGGCGGGGGGAGTCGTCCGTTACAGAAAATAATAGACAAATATCCAGACAATGAAAAGAAACTGAGACAAATGTCGTTCCAACTGTCTAAACATTTGGAAAAGACAATTGGCCTGCAGGAGATACATTTGATTTAACAAGGAACAGGGACTATGGAAAGGGAAGGCAGGGAATACCCTCCCCAAAGTTCTTCCTTCAGTCCTGACGAAGGGTTTCGGCCCAAAACGTCGACTAATCTTTTCAACTGATGTTGACTGACATGACTGGGAAGGAGTAAGGCGACCTAATAATTCTGTCGTACTACCCACAGCTGCGCCGGCACCTGTTTTACCATGGTCAGGGTCCCCACCCCCACATGCTCTCGCCCTGGTGCCTCAGTTGCCAACTCAATAGTCATTGATTCGCCAGACTGATGTAGTTCCTCCAGAATAGTCGGGAAGCCCAATACCCATTTTTGCCTGCACACAGTCAGACTGGACCTCTCCCAGACTGGACCCCTAAACAAGGGCCATTGCTTTTACTGGGACTGATACAAACTCAGTATCAATTGCCCGTGAGGACCATTCTCAACCCACAAGCCGGAGTGGCAGGAAAAGCACCTACTATGCAAATCTATAAGCGCTGGACTTTTTCCGAACTCTGTGATATACTGAATGCTGCCCCTGACAAAAAGGTCGATCTCCAAGGGTTCTGTAAGTATTTAAGACCTGTCCTGACTATTTATTCCATTAACTCCGGAGATTTGTTCCCTCTAGCTATGGCCACCCATACTCCTACTGATCAGACACGGGCTGGACATGGCAACTACGACCAGTTAATCGCGACTGGGCAAACCTGAACTGCAGATGACTGAAAATATATTGGACTCCTTGTCCCATGTTCTGGCCCCCTCCATAGATGTTACTAAAGTCTTAGAGTGTAAACCCAGGAAAGATGAGACCCCTGATGATTTCCTAGAATGCTTTAATGCCATTTATTCTGCATGATCGAGAGATCCGCTGAAATCAGCAGGGAACCAGGCCTCACAGGACTGTGCTCTCCTCCTCCAAGCCCTGCCCAGCAAGGTGGCCGACAAGGTTAAAGTCAACAATATGAACTGGTCAGAATCCACTCAAGCTTCAGAAAGCCATTTACAATTAGTTAGTAGTTCACAAAGACAAAGTATTTCTAGGGAAGCTGTAAATCAGATAAAGATGTTCATTAATTATCATTGTAGCTGTATTAACAATCTGTGGCCATGTCAGAAAGATGTGTCTAGTTCAGTCTTTCAAAGCAAACCACAGATGACATCTAAAGGAAAAAACATTCATTTAAATTTTCAGTGGGTGGCTGGAGCAATCTTCTATATTTTAATATTTATTTTATTTCCTTGTGAGGAAAGATTGATTTTTGGTGTAGTCCAATTCTGAACAATATAAGGACACCACATTATACTTTTTTAAAAGATCTAGTGTGTTAGTTTGTCAGAAAGAAAATTTGTTTTAAGAGGATTTATTTTTAAAATGTTTTGTTATCAAGTGTGGCACCAATGTAGTACAGATGTTAATAGACCAGAAGGAACCAGATTCAGCCCTTGAGCTGTACTAATTAACCCACAATGTTAATACACTATGCCGACTCAGATGTGTAAATTCCTAGGGCCTTGTCAATTTTTGCCGCACAAGATATGAGGTCCTTCTCCATTTTTTCCCCTGTTCTACTGTGAACTCAGCCACCTTTTTAGAATGCCCACCTAAGCATCTAGATTCACCACCCATGATTGTGCAACAATAAATCACCAGTTGACAGAAGTCTGACCTGACGTGACCGACATCCCCTCGCTAACCCGGACTTAGTCTTCTATGCAGATGGGAGCTCCCTTATAGACAACCAAAGCCAGCGCCGTGCAGGCTATGCTTTTGTTTCCGACATAGAAACCGTGGAGTCTGCTTCATTTTTGTCTCCTCACTTGGCGCAGCAAGCTGAATTCTTTGCACTCACTAGAGCTGCATCCTAGCCATTGGAAAATTGGCCAATATTTTTACAGACTCCAGATATACCTTTGGAGTCGCTCATGACTTCGGCCAAATTTGGGTTGCGTCACCTCCTCTGGTATGCCCATCATGAATAAATTTACATCGACAACCATCTATCTTCCTTCACAATTGGCCATTATTAAACGCTCTGCACACACTAAAGGTACGACTGAGACTGACCGTGGAAACAACAGAGCTGACTCGGCTGTGAAACAAGCTGCCCTTACCAGAGCACTGACTGTTCCCCAAACGACAAGTCGCCGGGGAAAAACTGAATCCCTCATTTCCAAATCAAAGGGTATCCCTGGAATTGAGGATGTGTGTGTTTTATAGAGGGACACCTCTGAGAAAGAAGAAGCCACCTGGGAATCAGCTGGATGTTTTTACTCACCGACCGAGGACCTCTCGCTTACTCCTGCCTGTCAGGTCTGCGTACCTGAAACTATACTGGGCCATATTGTAGATTTCCTACCTACCAATACTCACTTTAGCAAGGAGGGAATGGAAAGGCAATGTTTGGAATCATGGTGGAGCCCAGACATGGAGAAGGTAGCAGAGAATGTTGCTAGACGATGTCTGATATGCCAAGAGCATAATCCAGGAAAAGGCACCCCATGCCCAAAGGCATATGCCCCATTGCCAAGATACCCTTTCTGCCAACTACAACTTGATTTTATCGAATTACCGCGTGTGCACTGTATTGTCTTGTTATTCTTGATGTTTTTAGATGGATTGAAACATATCCCACCACAGATAACAAAGCCGATACCGTGGTGCGTATTTTGTTGAAAGTGTCGGGGTACTGGAGCAAGTTGTATCTGATAACGGCCCTCCTTTTATGGGCAAGGTTAATACCCAACTATGCCAGGCTCTGGGAATTAGACATTCCACTGCCCCCGCACACCGCAGGCTGTCGGCCTAATTCAAAGAGCTAATGGGACACTGAAAAACAAATTGGCTAAATTAGGGCAAGAAACTGGTCAAAATTGGCTCAAAGTGCTACTGACAGTCTAGTTCCAGATGAGAACTCGTTATCAGACCAAACAAGATCTGTCGACGGCCGAAATACTATATGGCAGACTGTTAAGAACCCCCTGGAAGGCTGCCTTGCTGACCCCAAAATTACTTGAAATGGACCGGAATCAAATGTAAAATGAAATTATAGCGTATATCCTGGCACTAACCAAATCTCTCCAGGTCTCGCATCCGCAGGTGAAGGAGGCCCACTGGGAAGGAGAGGAACTGGAAAGTGAACATCGAGTTCACCCAGGAGACTTTGTTCTCAGAAAGAACCATCTTAGAAAGAAGCTTGAGCCTCGCTGGAAAGGACCCTACCAAGTGTTACTGACCACTCTGGCAGCAGTCAAGCTACAAGGACTTCCGAAATGGACATATCTAGGACACGAAAAATGTGTGCAAACATGACTATACCTGTAATCTTAAGCGCTTGTATTGTAGTAACCAAGCCAAACACCTTCCTGTTGCGTTGCTATAGTTATGCTGGGAAAACTAACTCATCTGCCTGCTGGGTGTGTGCAGCGATTCCTCCCCATGGGAAAATAGGGGTTCCCCTAATTGCCATTCCGCTAAACAGCAGTGAACAATGGTCAGTCTAGGCCTTTTGTAATGACACTGCGACTCGCGAAGCCCAAAATTGCCCCAGTGATGTGATTGGAGACTGTGGGTGCCACTGCTTT
Organism: Mobula hypostoma; assembly: GCF_963921235.1. Taxonomy (NCBI): domain Eukaryota; kingdom Metazoa; phylum Chordata; class Chondrichthyes; order Myliobatiformes; family Myliobatidae; genus Mobula; species Mobula hypostoma. The sequence continues at coordinate 40,011,766 of NC_086098.1, forward strand.
GGTAGTGGATATATTCGTTTCCTCTCGCCCCCCCGCCCCCGCAGGAAAAAGCCATCCAATGGCCCTGCACCATTGTCAGATCTGACCAACCAGCAAATACTATCTGCCACTGTAATTTCAAAGGTAAGGGGACTTACTTTCTGGGCAATAGCACCTGTGCCATTTATACAACGGACGAACCACCACGACCCCTGAACAGAACTTAGTGGGTTTGTGGGGAAAGGGCCTACCTGTGGCTCCCAGGAGAGACAGCTAACCAATGGGACACCCAACAAGACAGCGGAAATTGGATGGGATGCTGCTTCCTGGCTTTCCATATAACTATAAAACAATTACAGCACAGAAACAGGCCATCTCGGCCCTTCTAGTCCATGCCGAACTCCTACTCTCATCTAGTCCCACCGACCTGCACTCAGCCCATAACCCTCCATTCCCTTCCTGTCCATATATCTATCCAATTTAACTTCAAACGACAACATCGAACCTGCCTCAACCACTTCTGCTGGAAGCTCGTTCCACACAGCCACCACTCTCTGAGTAAGGGAGTTCCCCCTCATGTTACCCCTTGAACTCTCAACTCATGTCCTCTTGTTTGAATCTCACCCACTCTCAATGGAAAAAGCCTATCCATGTCAACTCTATCAATCCCCCTCATAATTTTAAACACCTCTATCAAGTCCCCCGTCAACCTTCTACGCTACAAAGAATAAAGACCTAACTTGTTCAACCATTCTCTGTGACTTAGGAGATGAAACCCAGGCAACATTTTAGTAAATCTCCTCTGTGCTCTCTCAATTTTATTGACATCTTTCCTATAATTCGGTGACCAGAACTGTACACAATACTCCAAATTTGGCCTTACCAATGCCTCATACAATTTCAACATTACATCCCAACTCATATACTCAATGCTCTGATTAATAAAGGCCAGCATACCAAAAGCTTTCTTCACCACCCTATCCACATCAGATTCCACCTTCAGGGAACTATGCACCATTATTCCTAGATCCCTCTGTTCTACAGCATTCTTCAATGCCCTACCATTTACCATGTCTGTCCTATTTTGATTAGTCCTACCAAAATGTAGCACCTCACATTTTTCAGCATTAAACTCCATCTGCCATCTTTCAGCCCACTCTTCTAACTGGCCTAAATCTCTCTGCAAGCTTTGAAAACCTACTTCATTATCCACAACTCCACCTATCTTAGTATCGTCTGCATACTTACTAATCCAATTTACCACCCCATCATCCAGATCATTAATATACATGACAAACAACATTGGACCCAGTACAGATCTTTGAGGCACACCGCTACACACCATCCTCCAATCTGACACACAGTTATCCACCACTACTCTCTGGCATCTCCCATCCAGCCACTGCTGAATCCATTTTACTACTTCGATATTAATGCCTAACGATTGAACCTTCCTAACTAACCTTCCGTGTGGAACCTTGTCAAAGGCCTTACTGAAGTCCATATAGACAACATCCACCACTTTACCCTCGTCAACTTTCTTAGTAACCTCATCAAAAAATTCAATAGGATTTGTCAAACATGACCTTCCACGCACAAATCCATGTTGACTGTTCCTAATCAGACCCTGTCTATCCAGATAATTATATATACCATCTCCAAGAATACTTTCCATCAATTTACCCACCACTGACGTCAAACTCACAGGCCGATAATTGCTAGGTTTACTCTTAGAACCCTTTTTAAACAATGGAACCACATGAACAATATGCCAATCCTCCGGCACCATCCCCGTTTCTGATGACATTTGAAATATTTCTGTCAGAGCCCCTGCTATTTCCACACTAACTTCCCTCAAGGTCCTAAGGAATATCTTCTCCGGACCCGGATACTTATCCACTTTTATATTCCTTAAAAGTGTCAGTACTTCCTCTTCTTTAATCGTCATACTTTCCATAATTACCCTTCTTGTTTCCTTTACCTTACACAATTCAATATCCTTCTTCTTAGTGAATACCGAAGAAAAGAAATTGTTCAAAATCTCCCCCATCTCTTTTGGCTCCGCACATAGCCGTCCACTCTGATTCTCCAAGGGACCAATTTTATCCCTCACTATCCTTTTGCCACTAACATAACTGTAGAAACCCTTGGATTTATTTTCACCTTACTTGCTAAAGCTGCCTTGTATCTTCTTCTAGCTTTTCTAATTTCTTTCTTAAGATTCTTTTTACATTCTTTATATTCCTCGAGCACCTCATTAACTCCAAGCTGCCTATATTTATTGTAAATCCCTCTCTTTTTCCAAACCAAGTTTCCTATATCCCTTGAAAACTATGGCTTTCTCAAACTTTTAACCTTTCCTTTCAACCTAACAGGAACATAAAGATTCTGTACCCTCAAAATTTCACCTTTAAGTGACCTCCATTTCTCTATTACATGCTTCCCATAAAACAAATTGTCCCAATCCACTCTTTCAAAATCCTTTCGCATCTCCTCAAAGTTAGCCTTTCTCCAATCAAAAAGCTCAACCCTGGGTCCAGTCCTATCTTTCTCCATAATTATATTGAAACTAATGGTATTGTGATCACTGGACCCAAAGTGCTCCCCAACACATACCTCCGTCACCTGACCCATCTCATTCCCTAACAGGAGATCCAACACTGCCCCTTCTCTAGTTGGTACCTCTATGTATTGCTGCAAAAACTATCTTGCACACATTTGACAAACTGCAAACCATCCAGCCCTTTTACAGAATGGGCTTCCCAGTCTATGTCTGGAAAATTAAAATCTCCCAACCTTGTGCTTACTACAAATATCTGCTATCTCCTTATAAATTTGCTCCTGCAGTTCTCGGTCCCCATTAGGTGGTCTATAATACACCCCTATAAGCATCACTACACCTTTCCTATTCCTCAATTCCACCCAAATAGCCTCCCTAGACGAGTCCACTAATCTATCCTGCCAGAGGACCGCAGTTATACTTCTCTGACAAGAAATGCAACACCTCCCCCTCTTGCCCCTCCTATTCTATCACACCTGAAGCAACGAAATCCTGGAATATTTTGTTGCCAATTACACCCCTCCGGCAACTACGTTTCACTAATAGCTACAACATCATATTTCCAGGTATCAATCCATGCTCTAAGCTCATCCACCTTTCTTGCAATGCTCCTAGCATTAAAATAGATGCATTTAAGAAACTCTCCACCTCTTACTCTCTTTTTATCCTTAATGGAGCAAACAATTTAGTTATCTTTTTCTTCCTTGTCCCCTACATCTTTGGTCTGAAAGCTCCTGATCTCTGTCCCCTGCCTATCCTCCCTCACACACTGTCTACTAGCTTTCTCTATTTGTGAACTAACCTCCTCTCTCCTAGTCTCTTTGATTTGATTCCCACCCCGCTACCATTCTAGTTTAAAGTCACCTCAGTAGCCCTCGCAAATCTCCCCGCCAGGATATTGGTCCCCCTAGGATTCAAGTGTAACCCGTCCTTTTTGTACAGGTCACACCTGCACCAAAAGAGGTCCCAATGGTCCAAAAACTTGAATCCCTGCCCCCTGCTCCAATCCCTCAGCCACGCATTTATCCTCCACCTCATTGCATTCCTACTCTCACTGTCGCATAGCACAGGCAGTAATCCCGAGATTACTACCTTTGCGGTCCTTTTTCTCAACTCCCTTCTTAACCCCCTATATTGTCCTTTCAGGACCTCTCCCCTTTTCCTACCTATGTCATTGGTACCTATATGTACCATGACCTCTGGCTCCTCTCCCTCCCACTCAGGATATTGCACCTCACATACGAATGCTGAAAACCCTGGACCAGCACCCTTCCCTCCTGTGGCAAAAGCGAGGAATCTCTCAACCAGAGCGCTTTTGAATGATAGCTTTCCCCTTCTACGGGGCAGCCCACAACTCAAGGGAAATCATCAACCTGGCCGCAGTTTTGGAGGAGATGGCCGATAGTACCGCTAAGGACATGGATGGTGTCCAGGATCGGATAAGGACTTTCACCGCTGAAATGATGACACTACGACGGACTGTTTTACAGAACCGAATGGCCCTTGAGTTTGTTCTGGCTGAAAAAGGAGGTGCTTGTGCTGTTATAGGCCAGGAGTGCTGCACCTACATCCCAGATGAATCAGAGAACATTACCTCTCTCTCCGTTCACATTCAAAAGGAGGTAAATAAAATCCAAAAAATCAGAGCCAACCTACATGGCTTTAGCTCAGAAGGGGAATTGTGGTCTTTCAGTGGCATCTTCGCAAGATGGAGTGGTATACTGCTGCATTATGCTATCATTATCGTGGGAGTACTCAAACTTACTGCACTTTTCCGATGTTTATGGCCCCTTGTCAGCCGGTGCTTTTGCCCTACACCCACAGGGATATTTATACAAAGAGTCCCCCAAGAAGGAAGGGGACCTCAGAGACCGATGTGTAAATGATGAGGATGGAGACTACACTGATGCAGAAAGCCCTTCGGCTTATCCCAAGGGTTACTATCCAGCTTTCTTACACGAATATGAAAATTAAGATGTACAACAACCCCGAAATTGATAATCGTAGTTGTCATGGAATGACAAAAGGAATTACAGGCAGAACTAAAAGGGCTAGAACCTAATTGACTTATTGACAACTTGACAAGTTGTGCTGTGAGAATAATGTATGAATAAAGAATGTTTGTTTCTATGAGAAGCTTCTCGGTCTACCCTTATCAAAATACGTGATAACAATGTATATCAGCAGCTCCAAACAATATTCTGGGCTCACTTGCCTGCAGATTTTCTCAAGCTTGGTAAGCAGGGACTCTGTGTTGCCAACTGAGTATGCAAGCTTGCTAATGAACAGTATGTACTTTTAAATAAATTGTGTTTGACAGTTATTCCCTGGGTCTGAACCTAAAGGCCTCTGGTAGAGAGGCAGATCGACACTTTGACACCCTGACTAATCACGACCTTAAAGACCTCCACTTTAAATATGGCCGATGAATTGACCTCCACAGCCATTCATGGCAAATACTTTCACGGATTTACAATCCTCTGGTTAAAGAAATTCCTCCTCATCTCTGTTCTAAATGGATATCCCTCTATTGTGAGGCTGTGCCCTCTGGTGCTAGGCTCACCCACAATAGGAAACATCTGTTCACATCAACTCTATCTAGGCCTTTCAATATTCCAAAGGTTTCAATTAGATCCACCCTCATTCTTCCAAACTCAAGTGAGTAGAGGTTTGAGCCATCAAATGCTCCTCATACATTAACCCTTTCATTCCCAGAATCATTCTTGTGAACCTCCTCTAGACCCTCCCCATGCCAGTGGATCTTTTCTTGGATAATGGGCCCCAAACTGCTCACAATACACCAAGTGCAGTTTGAACAATGCCTTATAAAATATCAAAGTTACATTCTTGCTCTTATATTTTAGACCTCTCAAAATGAATGCTAACGTTGCATTTGCCTTCCTTACCACCGACTCAACCTGAAAATTAACTTCTAGGGAATCCTGCACAAGATCTCCAGAGTCCCTTTGCACCTCTGATTTTTGAATTTACTCCTCATTTAGAAAATAGTCTATGCCTTTATACTCGAAGTGCATGACCATACACTTCCCTGCGCTATATTCCATCTGCCACTTCATTGACCATCTTCCCAATTTGTCTAAATCCTGCAGATTCCCTGCTTCATCAACACAACCTGCCCATCCCGTATCTTCACATCGTCTGCAATTGTGGCCACAAAGCCATTAATTCCATCATCCATATCATTGGCATATACTGTGAAAAGAAGCAGTCCCAGTACTGCTCCCTGCGGAACAACACTAGTCACCAGCAGCAGCCAGAAAAGGCCCCCTTTATTCCTATTCTTCGCCTCCTGTTAGTCAGCCAATCATCTATCCATGCTAGTAATTCTCATATGACATAGGCTCTTATCCTGTGAAGCAGCCTCATGCGAGGTCCCTTGTCAAAAGCCTGAAAATCCCAGAAAGCAGCATCCTCTTACTCTCCTTTGTCTATCCTGACTGTTACTTCTTCAAAGAATTCCAACAGATTTCTCAGGCAAGGTTTTCCCTTAAGGAAACCATGCTGACTTTGGCCTATTTTATCATATGCCTCCAAGTACCCCGAAACACCATCCTTAATAATGAACTCCAGTATCTTCCCAGACACTGAAGTCAGACTAACTGGCCTATAATTTTCTTTCTTCTGCCTCCCTCCCTTCTTAATGAGTGGAGTGACATTTGCAATTTTGCAGTCTCCAGAACCATTCCACAATCTAGTGATTCTTGAAAGATCATTACTAATCCCTCCACAATCTCTTCATCCACTTCTTTCAGAACCCTGGGATGTAGTCCAGCAGGTCATGATTGAATTAAAAATAAATAAACTCCTCAATGTTTTTCTAATTTTTCAACGAGTTATGGAATAAGTAAGGAGTAGGTGTTGGCTATTTGGCCGCTTGTCCTCAATACATACAATGACAGAACAGCAACACCCCTCTGGAGTAGTGTAAGCCTGCAATCTCCACTGAAATCAGTGGAAGGTGGATTCTGCCTCAGTCAGACTTGACACAGGGTCTGTCTGCCAATTATCCAGATATTGCTGGGAAATTCCATCAGTATTTGGCCCAATGATAGATTCCACATGGAGTCAAAAGGGAAAGCATGTAAGTTTTGGACATTAGTTTGACTGGCAAAACACCAGTTTTCTTTGGAATTGCTACCCACTGTTACCAAGTATTGATTGATAGAAATAGAACATACAACATCGAACATTACAGCAGCCCATGATGTGCCGACATTTTAAACTACTCTAAGGTCAAACTAACCCTTCCCTCCTACATAACCCATCATCTTTCTATCATCCACATGCCTATCTAAGAGTTTCTTAAATTCCCCAATGTACCTGCTTCTGGCAAGGCATTCCACAAACAAACCCACCATTCTGTGTTAAAAAAAACTTACCTTTGACATCCCCCCTATATTTTCCTCCAATAACTTCAAAATTATGTCCCCTGATATTAGTCATCTACGGCCTGGAAAAAAGTCTCTGGCTAGCCATTCAATCAATGCCTCTTATCATTTGTACACCTCTATCAAGTCAAATAATCTATCAAGTCTATCACAGAATGGTTTCTGTTCCTACTATCCTGTGTCTAGAAAGAGAATTTAGATTCACATCTATAAATGATGTCAAGAAACAGGCCTATATATTCCTCATTTCTATTTTCATCTCTCTTCTTTTATTCATTTGCTATTTTCAAAGATGCCAAGACTATTCTAGAACATTGAGAATGCTAGAGATCAAAGTCATTGCACCCATATTGTTTGTTGGTACCTCTTTTGAAGTTCTGGGAAACAGCTGGCCAGATCCAGGGAGTTTATTGGGCTCTTTAAATTCTCCAAATTTGTTTTATTACCAATGCTAATTTCTTTAAGTTCCCCCTCTCACGACTCTTGATTTCCCAATATTTCTGGATATTTTCTTGTGTCTTCTTCCATAAATTATTTGTTAAGCATCTCTGTCATTTCTGTGTTCCTTATTAAAATTCCTTCAGTAGAGAAATCGCAATTACTTTAGCTAATCACTTCCTATTTACTTATAGAATTACTAATGCGATTTAGAATTATTTTTGTCGGCTATTCAATAAAATGCTTGTATTATTTAATTTTAAAAGCCAAATATTTCAAAGAAATCTGAAATCAAATCTATCCGTTGTAATTTGTCATATATCTTGCTTTCCCAAAGTTCCAAGACTATGGACTGGTCTTCCAAACTATTAAGATTTTTAAAATGCTTTTAAATTTGAGAAGAACCTATAATTGTTTCTCCATCAAAAAAAATCAACCTTTCAGTAGTTACTTTTAGCCTTTGCATTGATTGAGCAGCATTCAAAACAGACTATAATACACAACTTCATGAACAATATATTTTCCATCTTATATTGTATCATGATTTCACAAAATATCTGAAAATCACTTAAAAGTGATAAATAGCATGAATGTGAGTTTTCTTGAGATTCCACAGGGTATGATTCAGCAATTAAAATTGTTTAAGCCTATTTACTACATGTGGGGTACAAAAGAATTCTCCGTTCCATAAAACAACCGTCCAATATACAAGTTGAACTCTGCCCCTCAGATTTGATTCCGTTAACAAATTCTACCTCACACAAGGTAGAATCTTTTTAAGAAGAAACTTTGGTCACATCTGGATGTATTGCTGAAATAAGTTTTGATCCAAGTATATCATTTTATAATAAGCATCCTTTAAAGAAATATCATGCCTTCAGCTCCAAGGGGGTAGGATTTTAATAGGATTATGTATATTTTAGTCTGGATCAGGCTGTGATTAAGCTAGATGGGATGCAGAAAAGATTCACAAGAATGTTGTCTGGGACTGAAGAACTTGCGTATAAGGACTCACCTACCACCCCACCAGCCTCCGGGTCCAACATATTATTCTCCGTAACTTCCGCAACCTCCAACGGGATCCCACCACTAAGCACATCTTTCCCTCCCCCCCACCCCCCCCCATTTTCCGCAGGGATCGCTCCCTACATGGCGCCCTTGTCCATTCGTCCCCCCCATCCCTCCCCACTGATCTCCCTCTTGGCACTTATCCTTGTAAGCAGAACAAGTGCTACACATGCCCTTACACTTCCTCCCTTACCACCATTCAGGGTCCCAGACAGTCCTTCCAGGTGAGGCGACACTTCACCTGTGAGTCGACTGGGGTGATATACTGCGTCCGGTGCTCCCAATGTCGCCTTCTATATATTGGCGAGACCCGACGCAGACTGGGAGATTGTTTTGCTGAACACCTACGCTTTGTCCGCCAGAGAAAGCAGGATCTCCCAGTGGCCACACATTTTAATTCCACATCCCATTCCCATTCTGACATGACTATCCACAGCCTCCTCTACTGTAAAGATGAAGCCACACTCAGGTTGGAAGAACAACACCTTATATTCCGTCTGGGTAGCCTCCAACCTGACGGCATGAACATTGACTTCTCTAACTTCCGCTAATGCCCCACCTCCTCCTCGTACCCCATCCCTTATTTATTTATATACACACATTCTTTCTCTGTCTCTCCTTTTTCTCCCTCTGTCCCTCTGACTATACCCCTTGTCCATCCTCTGGGTTTTTCCCCCCCTCCCCCTTTTACTTCTCCCTGGGCCTGCTGTCCCATGATCCTCTCATATCCCTTTTGCTAATCACCTGTCCAGCTCTTGGCTCCATCCCTCCCCCTCCTGTCTTCTCCTATCATTTTGGATCTCCCCTCCCCCTCCCACTTTCAAATTTCTTACTAGCTCTTCCTTCAGTTAGTCCTGACGAAGGGTCTCGGCCTGAAACGTCGACTGTACCTCTTCCTAGAGATGCTGCCTGGCCTGCTGCGTTCACCAGCAACTTTGATGTGTGTTGCTTGAATTTCCAGCATCTGCAGAATTCCTCGTGTTTGAGTATAAGGAGAGATCGGTTAGGCTAAAACTGCTTACTCTGATGTGAAGGAAACTGAGATGATTGTGGTTTATAAAATCATGAAGGGTATAGATAGGGTGGGTAGTCAGTCCTTTTCTCAGGGTAGGGAAATCTAAAACTATAAGACACTGGTTTAAGGTAACGGGGGAAAGATTTAAATAGATCTAAGGGGGAAGTTTTCCACACAGGTAGTGGTTCATATATGGAATGAGATTCCAGTGCAGGAGGCAGAAGCATGTACAAAAACACAGAAACAGAAAACCTACAGCATAATACAGGCTCTTCAGGCCACAAAGTTGTGCCCAACATGTCCCTACCTTAGAAATTACCAGGCTTACCCATAGCCCTTTATTTTTCTAAGCTCCATATACCTATCCAAAAGTCTCTTAAAAGACCCTATTGTATCCGCCTTCACCACCGTTGCCAGCAGCCTATTCCACGCACTCACCACTCTCTGAGTAAAAAACTTACCCCTGACATCTCCTCTGTACCTCCTCCCCAGTACCTTAAACCTGTGTCCTCTTGTGGCAACCATTTCAGCCCTGGAAAAAAGCCTCTGACTGTCCACATGATCAATGCCTCTCATCATCTTATACACCTCTAGCAGATCACCAATCATCCTCCGTCGCTCCAAGGAGAAAAGGCCGAGTTCACTCAGCCTATTCTCATAAGGCATGCTCCCCAATCCAGGCAACATCCTTGTAAATCTCCTCTGCACCCTTTCTATGGCTTCCACATCCTTCCTGTAGTGAGGCAACCAGAACTGAGCACTGTACTCCAAGTGGGGTCTGACCAGGGTCCTATATAGCTGCAACATTACCTCTTGGCTCCTAAATTCAATTCCACGATTAATGAAGGCCAATACACCATATGACTTCTTAACCACAGTGTCAACCTGCGCAGCTGCTTTGAGCGTCCTATGGACTCAGACCCCAACATCCCAAGGTCCCTCTGATCCTCCACAATGCCTAAGGTCTTACCATTAATACTATATTCTGCCATCATATTTGACCCACCAAAATGAACCACTTCACATTTATCTGGGTTGAACTCCATCTGCCACTTCTCAGCACAGTTTTGCATCCTACCAAAGTCCTGCTGTAACCTCTGACAGACCTCCACACTATCCACAACACCTCCAACCTTTGTGTCATCAGCAAACTTACTAACCCATCCCTCCACTTCCTCATCCAGGTCATTTATAAAAATCACGAAGAGTAAGGGTCCCAGACCAGATCTCTGAGGCACACCACTGGTGACCGACCTCCATGCAGAATATGACCCGTCTATAGCCACTCTTTGCCTTCTGTATAACATTGAAAAGACATTTGAATGCTTATGGCAATATACATGAATTTCAACTGTACAGGAAAGAGTTTGGATCAAATACAGGCAAGTGGCATTAATTTAGATAGGCATCTAGGTTGGTATGGACAGTTTTAGTCAAAGAGCCTGTTAATGTGCTGTGTAACTCTATGTCTACAATATTGACGTCTTGCGCTTCCATATCCCCTTTGATGCAAAAAACCACTGCAAGGTGGTTCAAGAACAAACTCAAATGCTGCAATGTCCTATCACTATATCTTACTTTAGCCTTCCTTACTGAGCCTCAGAGCCAGCCACAGTGCTACTGTCCTGGCTGCTGCTGTGCCCTGATATGTTGTCTACCCCCACCACCAGCAGTATCCAAAGGGGTATACCTGTTGCTAAGGGGAATGAGCACAGGGGGACCTTGTACTAGATGCTTACTCCCCTAAATTCTCCTCATGGTCACCCACTTACTATCTGGAGTCTGCATTCTGGGTATGACCACCTCAGTAAAAGACTCATCCATGAGGTTTTCACTGGACGGTCCTGAAGACATCCAGCTCCAGCTCCTTGAACCTGTCAGTCAGGAGCTGAAGCTGGGTACACTTCCTGCAGATATAGACACCAGGGAGACCATTAAATATCCTGCGATCCTACAAATCCTACATCTTGAACAAGGAAGATTCCACTGCCTTAACTACCATCCCACCTACACTTTTTATACCTTTGGCTCTAACCTCTGAAGCTTAAGTTTTACATTCAACCAAATTAATCCAAAAAAATCCTTAGCCTCTGTCCATTCTCACTGAAGCCTGTTGAGCCAATGCCTGACCACTCTAAGAATGGCCCACTCCCACTTTGGCCGTTCCCACAATGGCTGCTCTGCTTACGCCTCCCTTCTTTTAATTGGATTAAAGAAGACTCTCAACGAGATTTGCTGTTTTCAAATGGCTCCCACCCTGCAAGATGTTGCTTTCTCACTCGTTACTTCAAACAATGTCTTACTCCCAAAGAGACTTGCTCTTGAAAATGTAGCCTATTTGTCTTCCTGTGCTGTGGAATTTCAACTGGTTTAATCAATTCTATATTTTAAGTTCCCTTTTTATTCACATGTTAAATTTATATAATTTTTTTGGTTTTTACAGTCAATCTCAACACAGGCTATCACATGCTGAGCTAGAACCTGCAATATATACATATGATTTTAAAATTCTGACATGGACATGCAGATAGGCAGGAGGAGAAGATGGCGGTAAGCCGTGCGTGCGCAGCCGTCCGGTGAAAAATGATATTGTATCGGTTAAATAGGGGCCATGGACAATTCTGATTTGATGGAGGATGGACGTGAAAGCACAGAGGAACATCTGGAGAAATTTCTGAAATGCCCATTCGCTGCCGTCGTTACCGTGTGGTTGTGAATCTTTCGGAGGGTAGGCCACAAAATCCCCGGCCTTGCCTGCTTTTGGCGACCGAGAAGGAGGTCAAATCGTTCGGACAGAGATGGCGCTCAGTACTCAGTGTCGGAGAGCTGATCAGAGCTCGAAGTTTTCGGATGACTCAGAGTCGGATTGTGGTCGGCGTGGCAGGGAGAGTGTTTCTTCCTTCTCCCGTCTGCATGAGATGTGGGACATTTGAGAAACTTTGAACTTTACTGTGCTCACAGACTTCTTCACCAAGTTATGGTATTGTTACACTGTTTGTAACTATATGTTATAATTATGTGGTTTTGTCAGTTTTTTCAGTCTTAGTTTGTCCTGTGTTTTGTGATATCACACCGGAGGAAATAATGTATCATTTCTTAATGCATGCATTACTAAATGACAATAAAAGAGGACTACGTGTCTTCGTAATCATCATCATAATATCCAACCTGCTCATATATATGCCTCATTACCAAGCTAAATACTTCAAATGCTACATCCCAGATATTTTATGCTTATCTTTACTGAGCTGAACTTCAGAGGGTTACACCACATGCACACCCAATTTTCTACAAAATCATGCTGTGTCATAGAATCCTGTTTTCTCAACCAACACAACATATTGCTTACTTTGGAAAACAAAAAGGGCAATGCTGAATCACTATTACACACATGAATAAATATGCACATACGTCTGCCTTTGATGACACTCTTACCTGGTAGAACACTGCTGGAAGCCCTTAGCACGTGGTATCTCCAAGCCCCACCAGTCACCCAAACTATGCCTGCAGAGTAAAGTGTGCCCACATACAAGCACACTTTGGATTAATTCTGGAGAGCTTTCTGCTGTTATTAAAGGAAAGGAGAAACACTTTATACAGGCACAGTGAACAAATAATCAAATCAGTTGGAATCATGCTCAAGCTCAGTACCCACAATTCCCATGGTTTCTCTTATCCCTGCACACCTGTTGGCTTGATTGCACTACGGGTCTCGCTTCCATGGCAACCCACAGAGTGGAATGATCTGGGAGTAGCAAGAGGCCCTCAGCATGAGGATCCTGAGGCCCTAATCACAGACTGTTCTGATACTTTAAAAATAACCTTAAGTGCTAGAAATCAATCAAAAAATTTCAAAAAGAAAGCATCAACTTAACCAAGGTGAGTGAGCCCATTCAAATGAATGGGGCTGAGCCACATGGCATAAAGCTGAGAGGCTAGATCAAAGAACTTTATCTCTTCAGCTCAGGTGTTTTTGCCCTCCCTTGGATATAGTGTTGAGGGGAGCTGCAATGTAAAAGATCAACTGTCCTAGCATCTGACCTCCAAGGTGTTCCTAACTTGTGTATGCAATGCACTATCAGGGGCCAGAACCAGGCTGTCCCTCAGATAGTGGATCTCTACAAAACTACAGGCTAAAAGCATTTTCCAGTGCAGTGTCTGTTTCCGAATAAAAGTTCAGACTGATCAAGATATATAGCTTTTAAATTTTCTCTCGAAGCTGAGTTGTCCTGAGATTGTTGAAATTTTCTGTTAAACTTGTGTTAGTTTTAATTTTGCTTTGTCATCTCAGCAAGATTGCCTTGGAATACAGCTGTAAATACATATCAATCTCCTCTACACAGTTGTAAGCAACATAAGCAAATAATTCATACACATCGTAAGAAACAAAGTGTACTTTACCTTTGCTTTATTTTTGATATTGTCCCTTGTTTCAAAAAGAAAGCTCAATGATCCCCAAACACAATGGCAAAGTAGCTGAGTCATCACTGAACATGATCCTTGAGAAAATGATGAAAAGGTTGCTCAGCATTATTCAAAAGTGTGTTGTGCTGCCCACTGAGTTCACAGAGAATTGAAAAAACTTGCCACAGATCAATCATTAAACACTCAAATGAAGCAAATGTTTCCAGCACAATAAGTCCATCTCTTCCCAGAACTCAGCAATTGCACTTTATTGTGGTTAATGATCTTGACTGCAAGAGTCAGTAAAGCAGACAACTATTTTCGAAGCTGTTCTTGGGCTACAACCTCAATGTCATACACAGTGCTGTGCAATAGCTTTCACTAGAGAAGCTCGTCCACAATTGTACCCACACACATATTTTGTCTTGCCCTAGAAATTCTCAAAAGACAAATTCCATAATATGACTTTAACACACCATAATGCAAATTTGACTGCAGGTAAAATGTCAAGCCTATTAATTGTCAATGTGGTAGAGAATACCAAACAGCGAGTCAGACACTTACTGGTTAAATCAGAAACCCCACTGGCTCTCACAAGGAGCAAAATCACTTCAATTTGTACGTCATGAGACTGGAAACATTTTTTAACATAGAAGGCAATAAGCATCTATCTAAATACACTAAAAACAATGTTAGAACATAGAATATACAACATTAAACAGAACAGTACAGTACATTAAAGGCCATTCAGCCCACAACATTGTGCTGACCTTTTGATCTGCTTCAAGATCAATCGAACTCTTCTCTCCTACGTAGCCCTCCATTTCTCTTTCATCCATGTGTCAATCTAAGAGTCTCTTGTCTGATCCTTGCTATATGTTTCACCTCTCTTATCAACCACAGTTCCATCACCTTACCATCCTTCCCCTGCTTCTATGGGACAAACCTATCCAGAGCCCGGATGTAAGTACTCCCAAAACAACCTCCACATTTCCATTGTGCATTTCCCTGAATACATCTGTTCTCAATTAATGTTTCCAAGTCCCCGACTAATGGCATAATTCACACTCCCCCAATTAAGTACTTTCTTATACTATCTACTCCTATCCCCATCCAAGGCTATGGAAAAGATCAGGGAGTTGTGTTCATTGTCTGCAAAATGCTCACTCAATAAGAGATCTAACACCTCAGGTTTATTGCATAGTACCAGATCCAGTATGGCCTCTCCTGCAGTCGGCCTCTCTACTTATTGTGTCAGGAATCCTTCCTGGACACATCTAACAAATTCTCCCCCCCCCCATCTAAACCTTTTGCACTATGGTGGTGTCAATAAATATTAAGGAAGATGAATTCACCTATGACAATAGCTAGTTTTGCATCTTTCCAAACTCTGCCTCCAGCTCTGCTCCTCAGTGTCTCTGTTGCAATGGAGGGAGGAGTCTACAGAATACTCACAGTGGACTGACTGCTCCTTTCCTACTTCTGTCTTCCACCCACACTGATACAGTAGATGATTCCTCCACAAAATTCTTTCTTTTAGCAGCTGTGACATTATTCCTGTACCTTTTGAAACATCTAAACCCCAGCACATCCAACAGCCATTCCTGCTCTTGTGACAGCCAAGTATCTGTAAAAGCCCCAATGTCACAGCTCCATATACTGATCCCCGATCTAAGGTCATGAACCTTGTTCCTGATACTTCATGCATTAAAACAAACGCATTTCAACCCATCGAACTAACTGCAATTATGCCCTGTCAACTGTCTATCCTTCCTCACAGCCTCTCTACATGCAGTATTTACCTTTACACCAACTGCTCCGATCTGTGACCTATCGCTCTGGTTCCAGTCCCCCTGCCAACCTAGCTTAAAACCTCCCCAACAGCTCTAGCAAACCTTCCTGCTGGGATACTGAGTTCAGGTGTAACCATCCCTTTTGTATAGGTCAGACATTCCCCAGAAGAGATCCCAACAATCCACAAATCTAAAGCACTGACCCCTGCAACAATTCTTCAGCCACATATTCATCTGCAGTATTATCCTGTTCTTACCATCACAGGCATGTGGTACAGGCAGCAATCCAACGATGACTACGCTTGAGGTCCAGCTTTGGAGCTTCTTACCTAACTCTCTAGATTTGTTCTTCAGGATCTCATACCTTTTCTTTCCTTTGTCGTTGATACCAATATGTACCATGACTTCTTGACGCCCACCCTCTGCTTTAAGAATGCCATAGTCCCAATCTGAAATGTCCCTGATCCTGGCACCCGGAGGCAACATACCATCCAGGAGATTCTTTCATGTCCACAGAATCTCCTATCTGATCCTTTAACTATGAAATCCCCTATCACCATTGCTCTTCTTTCCTTTCCCCTTCTCTTTTGGGCCACAGAACCAGACTCAATGCCAGAGACCTAGCTGCTCAGGAATAGGTCATTCCCCTCCAACAATATCCAGACTGGTAAACTTGCTATTGAGGGGAATGGCCTATTCCCTTTCCCGTCACTCATCTACCTGTCTCCTGTACCTTAGATATGACTGCCTCCCTGTAGCTCCTGTCTATCAACTCCTCATTCTCCTGAATGATTCTTAGGTCATCCAGCTCCAACTTCAGTTCCCTAATCCAGTCTTTAAGGAGCTGCGCCCAGATGCATTTCATGCAGGCGTAGTATTCGTCATGCTTGCCGGAGTCAGTGAGGAGGGAAATCCTGGGGGGTGGGAGTTGGGTTGGTGGGGTGCAGGTGGAAAAGATGTATTATTTATACCTCCTCCCTCACCACCATTCAGGGGGCCAAACCATCCTTCCAGGTGAGGTAACAATTCACCTGTGGGTCTGATGAGTCAGTTACTGCATCATTTATTTATTTCTCCCAAAGCAGACTCCTCTACATCAGTGACAGGTGACTCACATTAAAGGATAGTAAGACAGCCATGATGGAATGGCGGAGCAGACTTGATGGGCTGGCTGGCCTAATTCTGCTCCTATGTCTTATGGTCTTAAGAAGCCCTCCCCTGCTGATGATGTAGATGGACAGATAAATCCTAAGGCCAATGGTTCTTTGAAGTATTCTTCCATGGCCGCCATTTCAGGATGAGAAAGGGAGAAGAGCTGACCCTGAGGAGCCAGGTAGGAGCCAATGGCACAGTTGTATAGACAGTGTGCATAGACAGGCCCTACTTCTACCTGAAGACTTCAAGAAGGTCAGCACGTTCAGCTGGAACACCAGACAGGTGCATTCTAGCAGTTGGCGCAAAAGGGGATATGCTGACAGGGGCTTGAGCTGGACCCAGACTTGTAGACAGGCATGCCTAGTTCACATTCCTGGAGTGCCTTAATGGACCAATCAGTCCGTGGGTTGTGTCAAGAGAGGCAGGGAAGACCAAACACTTGCGGCAGCTCAGATGAATCAACAAGCTAGAAGGAGAGCTGTTCCCTATGTTTGCCCTCTAGCAAGATTTGGAGGGGTTCTGTGGAAAGGTGGATCTTGCTAGTGGCCAGAGGCCGACCAGCTGGAGACTGCCTCTGAATTGTTCCCATTTTGAGCCTGAGAGATAGCTATGAGTTTCTTGGCTGGCCAAGAGTCAATAAATGTCAGAAGCTCATGAGTCTGGGACCCCCATGAAAGGAAAGCTAGGAGCATTACTCAATTAGGGGAAGATGCTTGCAGGGGGAATTGACCCTTCTTACCAACTTGTCTCCTCTTTTACTAGACGCACGAGACGTGATGCCCAGAAGTGTTCTGGAGAGCCAAAGTAGAGGCAACAACCTGTTCTTCTGCATCTTTCCCATTCTTCCTGAGGTAGGTGCAGCCCCCCCACCCATTGTGAATTTAATATTTCAGTAATATTTGAGTAATCTTGTATACATATTGTTTGATTAAGTATTCATATGCATTTAAATAATTCATTACGGGTTTATGCGAATTGTGTAAGTAATCATGCTACCAATTGATAAAGTAAACATGAAGTTAGATTCGCTTTTTCACACTCCCTGTGTGTTCCTTTGAATTAGTTTAATGTTTTGAAGTTACAAAATATAACAGCGGCGACGAGGTACTTTTAAAATGAACCTAATATGGCTGTCGACCTGTTGAAGTGCAGCGAGATGGTCAATCTAAAACTAATGCAGTGAGGAATAACAAGTTAAAAAAAAGCACAGCAAGGAGCGGCGAGTGAAACAAAATGCAGCCCAGCATGTGCCAAGACCATCAAGTTAAAGAAACAGAAGAATTCACGGCTTCATAAAGAGTGAGTTGCAGGTGATAATGATCATAAATTTTTAAAAAGCACAGAAATGGCTGGCTACATTGGAAAGATTGGCGAGTTTGGTTACATAATGGGCAACTGGCTTATGTACACTAAGAAATTGAACAGTATTTTGAAGCATATGAAATGGCCAATGAGAAATAAGTATCAATTTTGCTGAGTGTATTGGGTTTAAAGGCATACAGTTTACTTCGAGATTTGGCTGCCCCAACCAAATCAGCAGATTTGGAGGTGTAGGTGTTCAGTGAAACGGTCTCCCAGTGTATGTCGGGTCTCACCAATATATAGAAGGTCGCACCAGGATCATTGGACACAGTATATCACACCAGCCAATTCACAGGTGAAATGTCACCTCACCCAGAAGTTTCGCTGAACACCTACGCTCTGTCCACCAGAGAAAGCAGGATCTCCCAGAGGCCACACATTTTAATTCCATGTCCCATTCCCATTCTGATATGTCTATCCATGGCCTCCTCTACTGCCAAGATGAAGCCACACTCAGGTTGGAGGAACAATACCCTATATTCCGTCTGGGTAGCCTCCAACCTGATGGCATGAACATTGACTTCCCTAAACAACAGGAATTCTGCAGATGCTGGAAATTCAAGCAACACACATCAAAGTTGCTGGTGAACGCAGCAGGCCAAGCAGCATCGGTAGGAAGAGGTGCAGTCGACGTTTCAGGCCGAGACCCTTCGTCAGGACTAACTTGACTTCCCTAACTTCCGTTAATGCCCCTCCTCCCCTTCTTACCCCATCCCTTATTTATTTATTTATTTGTTTGTTTGTTTGTTTATTTGTTTGCTTGCTTCTTTGTTTATTTATTTATTTCCCCCTTTTTTTTTCTCTCTCTCTGTCTGTCCCTCTCACAATAACTCCTTGCCTGCTCTCCATCTTCCTCTGGTGCTCCCTAGGCCTCCCATCCCATGATCCTCTCCCTTCTCCAGCCTTGTATCCCTTTTGCCTATCAACTTTCCAGCTCTTAGCTTCATCCCTCCCCCTCCTGTCTTCTCCTATCATTTCGGATCTCCCTCTCCCCCTCCCCCTCCCCCTTCCACTTTCAAATCTCTTTCTATCTCTTCTTTCAGTTAGTCCTGATGAAGGGTCTCAGCCTGAAACGTCGATAGTACTTCTTCCTATGGATGCTGCCTGGCCTGCTGTGTTTCACCAGCATTTTGTGTGTGTTGCTTGAATTTCCAGCATCTGCAGATTTCCTCGTGTTTGCCTTTGTCAGGAAAAATGTTATTCCACAAGTTGTATATTTAATATTTCAATAATCTCGTGTAATAGACAATAGACAATAGGTGCAGGAGTAGGCCATTCGGCCCTTCGAGCCAGATCCGCCATTCACTGTGATCATGGCTGATCATCCACAATCAGTATCCAGTTCCTGCCTTATCCCCATAACCTTTGATTCCGCTATCTTTAAGAGCTCTATCATTCTCTTCTTTGAAAGCATCCAGAGACTTGGCCTCCACAGCCTTCTGGGCCAGAGCATTCCATATATCCACCACTCTCTGGGTGAAAAAGTTTTTCCTCAACTCCGTTCTAAATGGCCCACCCCTAATTCTTAAACTGTGGTTCTGGACTCACCCATCAGCGGGAACATGCTTCCTGCCTCCAGCGTGTCCAATCCCTTAATAATCTTATATGTTTCAATAAGATCCCCTCTCAGCCTTCTAAATTCCAGAGTATACAAGCCCAGTCGCTCCAATCTTTCGACATATGATAGTCCCGCCATACCGGGAATTAAACCTTGTGAACCTACGCTGCACTCCCTCAATAGCAAGAATGTCCTTCCACAAATTTGGAGACCAAAACTGCACACAGTACCCCAGGTGTGGTCTCACCAGGGCCCTGTACGGCTGCAGAAGGACCTCTTTGCTCTTATACTCAATTCCCCTTGTTATGAAGGCCAGCATGCCATTAGCTTTCTTCACTGCCTGCTGTACTTGCATGCTTGCTTTCAGTGACTGATGTACAAGAACACCTAGATCTCGTTGTGCTTCCCCTTTTCCTAACTTGACTCCAGCATATTGTATATACAATGTATATACATATTGTGTATACAGCATATTGTTTGATTAAGCATTCTTATTCATTTAATTCAGACAGGTTATACGGTATGTATTAATACATGAATTGCATATGTCATCACCCTAACCCATGATACGTGTGCGCCTCACTTAAAGTAAACACAAAGCTAGATTCACATTTCAGACTCCCATGTCTTCCTTTCAATTAGTTTAATGTTTTGAAGCAACAAGACATAGCACCCACCCTTCTTCCCCACCTGCATGGGCTCCTCTGCAGACTGTGTATTGGATAATGAGAGGGGAGGTGACAACACGCGATGATCTGATGAGGAGGGGGCTCGGGGAAAATCAGTTCACACCGAGTAATAAAGTTTCTGCAGGTGCAGGGTTCATCAGAGATTCTGCCTGGTGGAGGAATGCTCAGTTCAGGTCCGGAAGCAGCCAGGGAGATCGAGGCATTAGTGGCTGAGGCCAATGAGTCTGCAACAGAGAATAATGTGTGTGGGGTGGCGGGAGGTGACAGTGCAGGAAATAGGCTGTCCTGGCAGAGAGCAGAAATGGCTGCCACCCGAGTCTGGCTGTCTACTGTGAGTTGCTCAACTGTTGTTGCGAGTGCTGACGCCTGTTCTTCCAGACGGGACTGGGCTTGCATCTCTAGTAGTTGTCACACTGCAAGAGCCATTTCTGCCAACCCAGTCTCCATTGACTTTAACTTCTCCCCCACCTGACTAATGAAATTCAGGGCCAATTTCAGCTATTCTCTCTCTCTGGGTCCATCTAATGGTCAAGTATTGCTGACAGGAGTTTGGTGATGGCCCAAGTGCAGAGGGAGAGACACAGTCACGGAATGAAAAGTTCACTGACTTTTAATAAGAACTGTACAGAACTAAGGAAAATAATAAACCGAAAGCCAACAAGCCACTAACTAGAAATTCTCAATCTAACTAAAAACAAATGCCATCACTGTGGATCAAAGGCAGTAACATAAGAACTAAATATTGCCACTCCTTTAATAGCGTCTATATAATTCTCTAATGTCCTTTCCTAGAACAGGGACAAGGTAAGCCGGGAACACAGTCATTGCTGTGCTTTGATCAAGACTTGACAAGACTGAAACAAAACAAAGATATTTAAATACAATTACAAAGAAATCCTAACTGGCTGGAAAGTATGCATACTCACATGCGTGATTGCCATCTTCTTTCAGCTATCCGATTGTGAAAGCACCCAGACTCCATGGCAGTCTCCACAGTTATGACATTAATATCTGGCCAAATAGCAAAAAGACAGAAGATTGAAGATGTTCAATTTTAAGACGTTCATAGATGTTCAATATGGGATTGAAGATGGTTATGATGTGGGCACAACTACTGTTTGAGAGGAGTCAATCGGTGGTGCTTCTAATGAGATTTAGCATATCTAGAGGTGGATGGTAGAACATCAATGGGTGCTTGATAGGTGGCATGGACTTGGTTGGCAAAGAGGCCCCATTTCCATGTGGTTTCTCTCCATTACTGTACTACCTAGTGATTCTACAACTTCAACATAAATAACTCACCTGCAGCAATCAGATGGAGTGCATAACCAATGACTAGATGAAGTTTGGAAATATGTTAAATCAAAGTATTTAAAAGAAGGTAAATAGTTTAGACTATAATACTGGTTATGAACATTGGTTCAGGAAATCTCCCCTTTAAGTTACATCAAGATGTAAAAATCATAAAAATCGGCAGGAAGGGGATGCAGGGAAATAGTTCAGTGTAAAATGCTAATCAGACTTTTACCAAAATTTGCCAAAGAATAAGAATTTGAGCAGTATCTGTTCTTGATGATGGAGTGTAAGCTTATCGAGGTGAAGAAGGTAGAACTAGTGGAGCCTTATATACAAATAAGCAAGAACATTCCGCAGCGGTCAATGTTGGAACCACTTCTTTTTATGCTGTATATAAATGATTTAGATGATGGAATAGATGGCTTTGTTGCCAAGTTTGCAGATGATACAAAGATTGGTGGAGGGACAGGTAGCGTTGAGGAAACAGGTAGGATGCGGAAGGACTTAGGCAGATTAGCAGAGTGGGAAAAAAAGTGGCAAATGAAATACAATGTTGGAAAATGCATGGTCATGCATTTTGGTAGTAGAAATAAATGTGTGGACTATTTTCCGAACAGGGAGAAAATCCAAAAAACCTGGGATGCAAGGGGACTTGGGAGTCCTTGTGCAGAACACCCTGAAGGTTAACTTGTAGGTCAAGTCGGTGGTGAAGAAGGCAAATGCCGTGTTGGCATTCATTTCAAGAGGTCTAGAATACAAGAGCATAGATGTGATGCTGAGGCTTTATAAGGAACTGGTGAGGCCTCACCTTGAGTATTGTGAACAGTTTTGTGTCCCTCATCTTAGAAAAGATGTGCTGACATTGGAGAGGGTCCAGAGGAGGTTCACAAGGATGATTCGAGGAATGAAAGGATTATCATACGAGGAATGTTTGATGGCTCTGGGTCTGTACTTGTTGGAATTCACAAGGATGAAGGGGGATCTCATTGAAATGGAGCATGCCTTATGAGAATAGGTTGAGTGAACTCGGCCTTTTCTCCTTGGAGCGACGGAGGATGAGAGATGAACTGATAGAGGTGTATAAGATGATGAGAGGCATTGATCGTGTGGATAGTCAGAGGCTTTTTCCCAGGGCTGAAATGATTGCCACAAGAGGACACAGGTTTAAGGTACAGGGCAGGAGGTACAGAGGATATGTCAGGGGTAAGTTTTTTACTCAGAGAGTGGTGAGTGCGTGGAATGGGCAGCCGGCAACAGTGGTGGAGGCAGATACGATAGGGTCTTTTAAGAGACTTTTGGACAGGTACATGGAGCTTAGAAAAATAGAGGGCTATGGGTAATTTCTAAGTTAGTGACATGTTTGGCACCACTTTGTGGGCCGAAGGGCCTGTATTACGCTGTAGGTTTTCTATGTTTCTATGTTAAGCCTCTGAAATGTTGAACGGCCTAGAGAGAGCAGATATGGAAAGGTGTTTCCCATGGTGGGAGAGTGGCACAGCCTCAGGATAAAGGGGTGCCTATTTAAGACAGAGATGCGGAGAAATTCCTTTAGCCAAAGGGTGGTAAATTTGTGGAAGTTGTGGCCATGTGCAGCTGTAGAGGCCAGGTCGTTGGGTGTATTTAAGGCAGAGATTGATAGGTTCATGATTTGACATGTCACCGAAGGTTATGGGGAGAAGGCCGGGGGACTGGGGTTGAGGAGGAGAAAAAAAAAGGATCAGCCATGATTGAATGGCGGAACAGACTCAAGGGGCCAAATGGCCTAATTCTGCTCCTATGTCTTATGGTCTTATGGACGTGTGCACCAAGATGAACCAATCCTTAACTAGATAAGCTACATCAAGGGTTGCCAGGGAAGCGGAAATGCAATTACTGTTTGTGATGTAACAAATAATTGAAGATAAGCGTAAGATAAACAAAACCAGTCTCCAGAGTACGAGAGCGATTAACTTCCCACAGTGTCAATTCAGGATTGCTTGAGGTTTGCCCAAAGAGATTGTATACTATATACTCTGCAGTACCTTTAAGTGTCACTTGACTAGTTGCTCTCTGACTTGCAGAAATATTTTATGAAATGCTCCAGAGCCAGGAAGTCAAGAGCCCTTGAAATCATTTCAGCAGCACTTTGGTATTGTTGGGTGAAGCACCGCCAGGCTCAATCCTGACCTTTGGTGCTGTCTGTGTGGAATTACACGCTCTCACTGTGACTGCATGTGTTTCCTCTGGGTTCCCCAATTTATTTTCACATTCAAAGACATGCGGATTGGTTGATTAATTGGCCAATTTAATGTGGCCTCCTGTGCAGTCATGTGACAGTTGAATCTGTGAGCAGCTGATGGAAATCTGGCTGAAGTAAACGGCTGCTTAATGATTGGACTTGAGCCAAAGAACTCGTTTCCTTGCTACATGACTATTACTCTATGAAATCAATCACATATTTGTTTAAGCTCTTCCTGGAACATGTTTGTGTGCCTGTATATTCTACAACAGACTCACAAGAAACCTACCTGCACACATACTGTACTTTGTGTCTCTTTCTTTATGCCTCCTCCACCACAGGATCCCTTTGCAGTGTGAGTATCCCAGTTCATATGGAGGGTCTCATTGCAAGGGTTGTTGTCATGTGGCTAGCAGTGACTATAGCCATCTGATTGCAACTACAAATTTTAAATCTATATTTATGAATTTATTTAGTAGTACAGCCCTTCTGGACCCTTTGAGTCACACCACCCCAGCAACCCCACACAACGCTGATTTTACCCTAACCTAATCATGGGGCAGTTTACAATGACCAGTTAACCCACCTGGTACATCTTTGCACTGTGGGAGGAAACCAGAGTACCCAGGGAAAACCCATCCATTCCGCAGGGTCAAAGTACAGAGACTCCCTACAGAATGGTGGTGGAATTGAACTCCAAAGTCTGGAATGCCCCAAGCTGTAATAATGCCATGCTAACCACCACATTATCATGGCGCCCAGATCCAGGGACAAAATATCCTCTGCAGTCACAGATGAATTCATGAGGTGAAAGAAAACCACGATTTGTTTTGCTTTGTGACAAGTCGATACTCAATTTAATTTAAGTCAAGATAAAAGGACTTTGCCTTTCTACAAGTCTTCTGCTGCAACAGCAGATGTGATACAATTATTGTTGTCAGATACAAGCACAAAGCTTAGCTGGAAAGTGAGTTTCCTTTCATATCACTGGTTTCACTCCTGCTAATACAGGAATTTCACCTTGTTCTCTGCAGTAAGCCGTCAGGGGATGCCTCAATGTTTTGGCAGGGATGGCAGTGCAATCTTTAAAGTCCAAAATGAAGTTTATTATCAAAGTACATATCTGTCACCCTATACAACCCTGAGCTTCATTTTCTTGCGGGCATACTCAATAAATCCATAATAAACATTGTAGAATCAATGAAAGACCTCACTAACTGTGCGTTCAACCAGTTGAAAAAGACAACAAACTGGGCAAAAACAAAAGGAAAGAAATAATAATGATAAATTAATAAGCTATAAATATTGAGAACATGAAATGAAGGTTCCTTGAATGTAAGTCTATAGGTTGTGGGAACATTTCAATGATGGGGCAAGTGAAATTGAGTAAAGTTATTCCCTTCAATTAAAGAGCCTGATGTCTCAGGGGTAATAACTGTTCCTGAACCTGGTGGTGTGAGACCTGAGGTTCCTGTATCTCCTTCCCGATAGCAGCAGTAAAAAGAGATCATGACTGGGTGGTGGGGGCCCTGATGATGCATGCTGCTTTCCTGCGACAATACTCCATGTAAATATGCTCAATGGTGGGGGAGGCTTGACCCGTGATGAACTGGGCCATATTCACTACGTTTTGTAGGATTTTCCATTCAAGGACATTGGTGTTTCCATACCAAGCTGTGATGCAACCAGACAATATACTCTCCACCACACATCTATAGAAGTCTATCAAGTTTTAGATGTCATGACAAATCTTCAGTAACTCCGAAGGAAGTAAAGGAGATGCTGAGCTTTGTTTGTAATTTCGCTTACGTGCAGGGTCCAGGACAATTTCTTTGAAATGTTAACACTGAGGAGTTTAAAGTCGCTGACCTCTGATCCTCCAAAGAGAACAGTTTCATGGACCTCCAGTTTCCTCCTCCTGAAGTCAATAATCAGCTCCTTTATCTTGCTGACTTTGAGTAAGAGGTTGTTTGTGTGGCACCACTCAGCGAAATTTTCAAACTCGTTCCTTTATGCTGATGCATCATCATCTTTAATTTGACCCATGATAGTGGTGTCATCAGCAAACTTGGATAAAAGGTAATCTTTTATTACCGTCATACATCCTTTTAGCTCAAGAAGCTTTTGTTTAAAAAAAACTTTTCTGTTTATCTTTAGGGCATAAATGTTTGGTTTCCAAATTATGTTTTAGTTTGCTTGGTCTTATGCCCTACTGATCAAGAATTTCAGCACAAACATACAAGTGTCGTTCAAAGGATATTTGTTAGAACTTGTAAACATTGATCTCATTAGAAAATAGCACATTTCCTATTATTCTTTAGACTGGCTCTCCCTGCTCCTTCCTGATGATCAACACTCTTTAACTTCTGTGGAAACACTCCATTGCTTCACACTTATAGAATGGACAGACAGTATCTTTTTCCCAAGGCTGAAATGTCTAACACCAGAGGGTAAGCATTTAAAGTGAGAGTGGGTCATTTCAAAGGAGATGTGAGGAGCAACTTTTTGCAAAAAGTGGGGTGAGTGCCTGGCATGCACTGCCTGGGGTGGTGGTAGAGGCACTAACATTAGTGACTTTTAAGAAGGGTTTAGAAAGGCAGGTGGATGTGAGGAAAATGTAAGAATACATATATTGTGTAGAGCAGAAGCAATTAATTCAGTTAGCCATTTGATTACTGATTTAATTTGTTCGGCACAGTATCATGGGCTGAAGGGCCTGTACTTGCGTGGTACTGCTCGATGTTCTATGCTATATCAGTATAACTAATATATAGGTAAGCTTGATAAGACTAAGAAGCTTGAGATGTCTGGCCAGTTTTTAAAAAATGCATTTGAAATGGAGGATCAGTTCCAGTCAGGCGAGGATTTAATGCACATAAGGAAAACAACATCATGAAAAGGCACTGCTTAAATGATGTCTGCTTCCAGCTGGCAATCTCCAATCTTCACCTCAATTTTCCAGTCTCATTATGGCATTCCTTTAAACTTGGGAAAATTAAAGCGTAAATTCAAATTGAAAAGGAGTTCTTGTCAATTAGAAAGCTTTATAAAAGACACATCTGATGCAGAGTTGCTGTGCTCCAGAGTTGGCTTCCAGCTCCAGTAATCAAACATCCTGTTGTAATTACCCTTTATGAGTTGGTACTGATGAAATTGTTTTACTTCATTCTAAACATGAAAGGGGGAACTAAAAGATATTTCAGATATATGAAGAGTAAAAGAGAGCTGAAAGTAGATATAGAACCACTGGAAAATAACATTGGAGGGGTAGCACTGGGGACAAAGAAATGACAGATGAACTTAATAAGTATTTTGTGTCAATCTTTGCTTTGGAAGACGGTAAAAGTATGCCAGAAATTGACTCTGGGAAAGCCAGGAACCTCATGGATAAATCTCTGGCTCAAAAATTGATAGTTCCACTCAGCAATTGAGAGAGGATATCAATAACAAGGCTCTGGATGGTCACCCTTTTGTCACTGGCAAGATCCACTTTTCCACAGAACTCCTCCAACTTGTGATGGAGGGCAACCACAAGGAACAGCTCTCCTTCTCTCTTGTTGATTCACCTGAACTGCTGCTGGTTCTTGGCCTTCCCTGGCTATCTCAACACAACCAACAATCAATTGTCCCTAAAGGTGCTCCATGAGTGGGTCTGGCATGCCTGTCTACCTGTTTGGGTCCATCTCAAGCCCCTGTCAGCAGTTTCCCTCCTGTGTCATCTGCTGGTGTGGACCTGCCTGGCATTCTGGCTGAATATGTTGACCTTCTTGATGTTTTCAGTAAGACCACCTCCCTGCCTCCACACTGGCCATAACACTCTTACCTGGTACTAGATTTGTCCTGGGCTGGCTCTTTTCCCTCTCTCATCCTGAAATGGTGGCAATGGAAGAGTACATCAAGGAGGCATTGGCCTTAGCATTCATCCATCTGTTAACCTCATCATCAGATGGACTTCTTTTTGTGAGAAATAACGATGGCAAACTCCATCCCTGCATTGATTAACGGCCCCTCAACACCATCACAGTGACGAACCGCTACCCTCTTCCCCTCTTTGCCTCTATTTTCCAAGATAGATCTGCTTACAACCTGGGACGTATCTGAGAAGGGGGAAAATGGAAGACAATATTCAACAGCTCCACTGGCCACTATGAGAATCTCATGATGCCATCTGGTCTGGCGAATGGCCCTGCTATTTTTCAAACCCTGGTCAATGAGTGCTCCAGGACATGTTGAATCAGTGTGTTTTCTCATGTATTTGGATTTATCTATTTCCAATCTTGCCAGGAACATGTTCAGCATATTTGGAGGGTTCTCAGGCAGTTCCTTGAGAATAACCTTTGTGCCAAGCCAGAAAAGTGTGAGTTCCATAAAGTGCAGGTGTTGTTTATACAATATACTCACCCTTTCCAGTGTTCCATGGACGAATGTAAAGTTCAGGCAGTCACAGAGTGGCCCAAACCATCAACCGTCAAACAGGTGAGGCACTTAATGGAGTTTGCAAACTTTTATCACCACTTCAACAGAAAATTCAGTTCTAATGCAGTTCCCATAAATGTACTCACCAAGACAACCTCTGCAGGATTCCTTTTGATAAGTGAAGTAGGATAAGTATTCTCAGAACTAAGTGACGCTTCACCACTGCCCCACTGCTGCAACTTCCAGACCCATCCCATCCATTCGTTGTTGAGGTAGATGCATCAGATGTTGGCCTTGGACTCATCTGTGGATAATCAGCAGCACTGCTGTTCTTTTCTTTCCTGTCGCTTGACTCCTGCTGAGCGTAACTACGAAGTCAGGAACTGAGAAGCTCTGACTGTCAAAGAAGCCCTAGAAGCATGGCAAGACAGGCTGGAGGGGAGCGGAGAATCCCATTCTGATATGGACAGATCACAAAAAACTCACCTACATTCGGGATGCCAAGAGACTCAACTGCCACCGAGCCTGTTGGGCTCTCTTCTTCACCCGGTTTAATTTCACCCTCAACTACCATCATGGGAGCAAGAACACCAAGGCTGAGACTTTCTCCCTCCAGATTGAGGACAACGCCCACCCCTCCTCACACGTGCATTGCTGTTCTGGTGATTTGAGGAATAGAGGCAGAGGTGAGGGCTGCCCAACAGTCAGATCCAGGCCCAGGTGGGAGAACCTCCCAACCAGCCACTGTGCAGCCCAGGGTACTGGAGTGACACCACTCTTCCTGTCTGCTTGGCCACCTGGGAATTCAATAGATCCTGAAATTCATAGGGAGAGAGTTTTGATAGCCATCTACAGGGGTCAGTTCCAGTAAGTCCACGACTTTGTCTCTGCCTGTACCACTTGTGTCAGGACAAGATATAATGTCAACACCTTGCTGCTCTGCTCTGCACGCTGCCTGTGCCTCACTGCCCCTGTCCCACATCTTGATGGATTTCATCACTGGTTTGCCCCGTCAGATGGAAACACTACCATTCTGGGAGTTGTGGACCAGTCCTCCAAGGCTGCCCACTCCATTGCTTCTCCAAGCTGCTTTCAGTTCATGAGACGGCTGTCCTCATGGTTCAGCACATTTTCAGGCTGCATGGTTTCCCCAGGAGATTATGTCAGATCATGGACCAGATTGTTTGGAACAGCTGTCTGTTCTCTTTTGCGAGCCACGGCCAGCTTTTCATCTGGATTCCACCCCCAATTTAACAGCCAGATGGAGAGCATCAATTAGGAACTGGAGACAAACTTGCACTGCCTTATCTCTTCCAGCCCCACAACCTGGAGCTCCTAACTGGTGTGGGCAGAAATTGCCCAGAATAAGCTCCAGTCATCCTCCACTGGCATGCCCCACCTTTAATTCCAGAAGGGATTCCAGCCACCACTCTTCCCTGACCAGGAGATTGACATGAGAACTGCTGCTGAGTATTCGGTCCAATGCTACAAGTGAACTTGAAGTCGGGCCAGGGCTTCATTGCTGCAGGCTCATAATCACAGTTTTGCTGACAGGTGAGGCCTCTCAAGCCAGGGAAGAAAGTCTGGCAGGCATCTAGAGATCTTCCTTCGACAGTTGAGAGCCACAAGTTGGCCCAGTGCTACATGGGATCATTCATATAGGCGAAGGCTATCAACAAAGTCTCATATAGATTGTGCCTACCATTATCAATGAGGATTCACCTAGTGTTCAATGTTTCCGAACTCAAGCCAGTGTCTTCCTCCTCCACTTACTCCAGTCACATCTCTCCCGCTGCTCCCCCCCCCCACCCCCCACTTAGTGGATGGCTCCCTGGTCTATTCTGTGCAGCATCTCCTGGCATCTTGTACGGTGTGGGGCATAGTCCAGTATCCTGTGGATTGGGAGTGATATAGTCCTGAGGAATATTTATGGCTTCCAGTTCAAAGCATCATAGTCAAGCCTCTCATCGTGGACTTCCAGTGGGCATAGGTGTCTGGTACCTCAAGCGTTGTACCTAGGGAAGGGAGCCCAGTCACAACCACAGACTCTTGCAGACAGGCTGCATATGAGATCAGCAATCATGCTCATGACTATGCACATTCCAGCCAATTAGTGTTTCATTCTAGTGGTATTTAACTCCCTTCCTCTCATTTCAGTTTTATTGTGTCTTGACCAAATAGCCAGCAATGTCAATGCTCCATGATTACCTTTGACCTTGTTCCGGGAAAGAAGATGACTGATACAGGGCTGGAGAAGGTGGAATCTGATGGTGAGGAGAGAAGGCATTGGGAGAAAGAAAAGGGGGAGGAACACCAGAGAGTGACGGGCAGGTAAGGAGATTAGGTGAGAGAGGGAAATGGGAATAGAGAATGGTGAAGGAGGGGTTGAGGGTGGCATTACTGGAAGTTCAAGAAATCAATGTTCATGCCATCAAGTTGGAGGCTACACAGACGGAATACAAGGTGTTGTTCCCCCTACCTAAGTGTGGCCTCATCACAACAGTAGAGAAGGCCATCAATGGATATGTCAGAATGGGAATGGGAAGTGGAATTAAAATGGGTGGCATCTCGGAGATCCCACTTTTTCTGGGAGATAGAATATAGGTGCTCGGCAAAGCAGTCTCCCAATCTATGTCAGGTCTCACCGATATACTGGAGCCACACCAGCAGCACTGGACACAGTATATCACCCCAACAGACCCACATGTGAAGTGTCGCCTCACTTGGAAGGACTGTTTGGGGCCTTGAATGGTAGTGAGGGAGGAGGTGTAGGGGCAGGTGTAGCACTTGTTCCACTCGCAAGGATAAGTGCCAGGAGGTAGAGGAGGGATGAATAGACAAGAGAGTCGCATAGGGAGCGATCCCTGTGGAAAACAGAAAGTGGGGGGGAAGGGAAAGATATGGTTGGGGGTGGGATCCCGTTGCAGATGGTGGAAGTTACGGAGAATTATGTGGCGGACACAAAGGCTGGCAGGGTGGTAGGTGAGGACAAGAGGAACCCTATCCCTGGTAGGGTGGCGAGAGGTTGGGGTGAGAGCAGACATGTGTGAAATGGAAGAGATGCTATTGAGCGCAGTGTTGATGGCGGAGGAAGGAAGGAAGCCCCTTTCTTTGAAGAAGGAGAGCATCTCCTTTGTTCTGAAGTGAAAAGCCTCATCCTAGGAGCAGATGCAGAAGAGACAGAGGAACTGAGGGAAGGGGACGGCATTTTTACAAGTAACAGGGTGGGAGGAGGTATAGTCCAGGTAGCTGTGAGAGTCAGTGGGTTTATAATAGACATCAGTAGATAAGCTGTCTCCAGGAATAGAGGCAGTGAGATCGAGAAAGGAGAGTGAAATGTCGGAATTGCTCCACAAGACCATAAGACATAGGAGCAGAAGTGGGCCATTTGGCCCATCGAGTCTGCTCCGTGTTCAATCATGGGCTGACCCAATTCTTCCAGTCATCCCCACTCCCCTGCCTTCTCCCCATACCCTTAGATGCCCTGGCTAATCAAGAACCAATCTATCTCTGCCTTAAATGCACCCAGTGACTTGGCCTCCACAGCCACTCATGGCAACAAATTCCACAGATTTACGGCCCTCTAAGAAGAATTTCTCCATATCTTTGTTCTAAATGGACATCCTTCAATCCTGAAGTTGTGCCCTCTTGCCCTGGACTCCCCTACCATGGAAAATAACTTTGCCATATCTAATCTATTCAGGCCTCTTAACATTTGGTATGTTTCTATGAGATCCCCTCTCATTCTCCTGAACTCCAGGGAATACAGCCCAAGAGCTGCCAGACATTCCTCATACGATAACTCTTTCATTCCTGGAATCATTCTCATGAATCTTCTCTGAGCCCCCTCCAATGTCAGTATATCCTTTTTAAGATAAGGAGCCCAAACTGCACACAATACTCCATGTGGTCTCACGATTGCCTTATAGAGCCTCAACATCACATCCCTGCTCTTATATTCTGTACCTCTAGAAATGAATGCCAACATTGCATTCATCTTCTTCACCATCGACTCAACCTGGAGGTTAACCTTTAGTGTATCCTGCACAAAGACTCCCAAGACCAGGTAAATTTGAGGGCAGGGTGGAAGTTGGAGACAAAGTTGATGAAGTCGACGACCTCTGCATGGGTGCAGGAGCCAGCACCAATGCAGTCATCGATGTAGTGTTGGAAAAGTTGTGTTGTGTATGCATCTACCAATCTTCTAGTTTGTCATCACAGTTGTGTGATAAATAAATACTTGTACGTTCTTAATGGTGGATACTATCACTCTAACATAAATGACCATCAGGGAAAGAGCCAACAGGCATACAAATGAAGCTACATTTCAAAAGACTGTTGTTCTAATTTCTGGAACAATCTCCCTGCTTAGCATTCTGTAGGTAGCCATTAGGGATGATAGGATAGGTGTAGATGCACATAAAATAATTGTGTGTGTGGGGGGGGGGAATTCTGAGGCAGGGCATTTTTTGCTTCCCTACTTGAATAGATCCTCCTCAAGGTTGGCCTTTCCTGGTACAAATTTATTTTTGTCCGGAAGTTCCAAGAGGAAGGACTGTTACCGCTTTTTTGGGGGTTAACACATGCAGCAATTAACTGACTGCAGCCACTAGCCTTCAGATTCGAATATGTATTGAAAATTAAATTTAAAATGCAGCTCAGAACAGTAAATTGCAGACCAGACAGACCAGGAAACAGGCAGTACATGTGCACAAATCCAATCAACATTCCATTGCATAGATACGACAGTAATTAACATTTATTTTGGGTGTGATGGTGGGAAGATCCAGGCATTTGAAACTGTTACATGTAATTCAAAAGGAAACATCATAAATATGAACCTGGTTGAATTGTCCTTAAATTTTCTTTGGTCTTTAGCATATAAAGTGTCGTGCAATGCTGGGTCAAACAGACCTTTGTCCTCCAAAAGGAACCCCAGCTGCTGCCTGCTGTATATTGAATAAAGAGGCTGCTTCATATCTACCAGTACTTCTCTCTGGTGACCTCACTCATGCAACAACTGAAGGGCTCACCATTTGAATAAAGTGTTGCCTATGAAGCTGTATACATCAATAGCATACTATCCTTTTTTGACTGAAATTATTTCTGAAACTCTTGGTAATCAACATGTGAAAGAAAAATTCAGATTTGCCAAGAATGATAATGTAGTGTTATAAATTGAATGCTAAACCACATTGGCTTGGGGTATATATACCTTTAGGTTTAGAAAGTTGGTAGAGCGCTATTAAATGACAAAAGAATTCAATGGACAGGATAAGGGAATATCTTTTGACTAAGGAACCCATTTAGAGGTAAAATCAAGAATCTCTTGACAGAAAATGTTCTAAAAATGTTAACATTTCTCCTGAATATAGTTCTCCACACTTTTCCATTAAGATAATTCCCTATGCATTATTAAGTAATGATTCTCATCCCATTTGTTATTGATGGTCTCACTGCATCTCTCAAAGTGCTGGGGAAGATTTTACATTGTGAAAATGTGTGGATCTCCAAAGGGTATTTGGCATACACCAAAGGATATCTGCAACCCTGCACACATTGCCCAGTGACAGCGTGGCTGTGCAATTTTCTGTTCTAGCTTCCTGTTCACTTGAACTGTGCCACAATATTGCGTGACAGAAAAAGCTGGCACACTTGTGTATTTACACTAACAACAAGAAGCTTCCAACATGAAACGCTTTTATCCTTTTAAGGGGAAAGCTTTTAGAAGAATCTGAATAAATAAACGCACTTTGAGCTTCTGTCGCACAAAACTGACATGTCATTTGCAGCTAAGTAAGTCATGATGAATTGTGTTTTCTCATTGCTCACCTCCTGCAAGAGGACAATTTCCACCAAGCCTGCCTTATTAAATGACCAAGCATTAAATTGAGCTCCTGGCCTTGAATCCATAATCAGTCCATAGCAAAAGAATGCACGTATTCTGGAGTCAGACCATATCATTATTTAATGCTGATTCTGTTTGGGAATAATTGTCGAAATGAGATTATCCTCCTTGATGAAAAACAGCCATTGGAAGTTGTTTTAATTGTAATAAAACCAGAAGCAGCAGTGCATTGACAAAGTTACAGATTAAAACACCAGATTGCAGTGAAAACTATTGGGACAAACATTCCATGTAATTATTCTTGCTACTTAGGTTCTGCCTCAGACCCCGTCTCCATGGCAGTGACCACTTCCTGTATACAAATGCGTTCAGCACTGAACGAAATGAGGCAAAACTACTTTGGTTGTACCCAACAGTGCATGAGGTATGGGCACATTATAGAGTGTGACAGAAAAGTGTGCATGAATGGGAGTGCAGCAGAATATTGGCTGGAATATGCTCACTTATCTTTTTATCATTTTAATAGGATGTGACCAGATATGCAGCACTGTGGTGATCTGCATGACATAACTCACCGTGGATACAAAATCCTGCATTCAATAATCAGCAAAGTAGGTTTTGAACCCCTTATTGTGAAGGAGCCTATGAATCATAACGGTGCTTCAGTTAATGTCCAGCGGTCTGTACCCCTGGGCTGCTCATCTGATTATTGTGGTTGGAAGTGTATAATTACGTTGGGACCAAGGTCATGCACAAATGCAGCAGTTACAAGGAAAAAAAATATTTTCAACATTCTTCACAGAGTTTTGTGGCTGTCTGACCTGTCCTGTTGCAGCAGCCCCAAGGTTCTTTGTTATCCTTGTTAAATGCTCAGGAACCTCTCCGTCCATGTGTAAAAAAAAAGATCAATAAACCATTCCTCCAGTGTGCTCCGCATCGTCAGAAAGTTTAGTTCAACATGTAGAATAAGCAATCAGCATGGCATAAGTAGATGCATTTAAGTAAACATTCAGCACTGCAAGAATATTTGTTAAAAATAAGTCAAAATGGACTATTCAAAATGTAGTTTACATTGACCCTACTTTGTGTGGGACAGGTTGCTGACTGCGTTCATTTTGTGACATGTTCAATATTAACTAATGAGGCCCCTTAAACCAATAAAGGAGGGAGAAATGAGAACTTAGCCTGAAGCAGAACAGCAACCACTTAAATGGGAATAGCAATTGTTAAATCTACAGAGAAAGTGAGATGAAGGAAAACAGAGCTTTGTCAGAAGTAATTATTTTCTTTTCAGCTGTTACCAGCTAATGTTAGTGGAGCTTCAGTTGTGAGTTGTGGGACCTGCCACATCTGCTGTGAAACACTGGGTAATGAGCTGAGGTGACTTAGTCAAATGAAACAAATACACATTTCACCACCACCACCACCTCCTACGCCACCCCTCCCCAACCACATCCCACAAACAAAGCAAAAGCCCCAAGGACGGAAATCACTTCTGTGATTTTGTGCTAATTAATAATTATCACTGGAATTGTACAAACCTAAGGATTGTCATCCGTGTTCAGTTGCTCAACTGAACCAGTGTGTCAAGAGATTTTAGTGCTGAAAATTTGACTAATGTCTCATGCTAGACATGTTAGCGTCTAAGTGATCCAGAGGACTAAACCATCTGTCTGACATAATGACATCTACTTCTGGAAAACAGTCAGATTTAATTCTAGAGATGTGTAATTAATGTTAGCTGTCAGTGCAGCCTCATAAGGGTCATAGCTGATGGGAATTTTGACAGTCACAGTCTGTTCCCCATGGAGCAAGAGCCCATAGCACAAAATATTGTAAATTCACCAATCTCATCTTTCAGCAAACCCAAGCTGGGTATATAAATATTAATCCTTACTATGTTGAAGTGACTATATTGAATATCTGAATTCACTCAAGCACTGTTTAACTTAACTTTTTTTTCAATGAAGGTATTAATTATTTAGTCCTATCTCCTATTGACCCAGGCACAAAAATCAAATCTTCCTGTTACGTAAGTTATTGACTCCATGCACAGTAGATCTTACCAATGGCCTAAAACATGCTGACAAAATGGTTATAAGGCTAATGGTGCTTGATATTATAAACGTTAGCACATAATGTTCATCAGATATACATCTCCCTGTTTAGTTAAGGTGCATTGAATCATGTTAAATTCCTGGGCTTGAAGTGGAGTGCAGCCATGTTAGGTCATCTCAGTTCAGTTTAATTTACACAATGTGATACTCTCTTCAACACTGAACCTCAACTCTTACAAGAATGCAGTCTGACTCATCAAATTTTAATTGATGGAAACTTTAAAAAATAAAACTTATTTTCTTTTTCATTCAGCCTCTTTTCCCTCTCTATATCCAGTCGTTCTTTCCCCATTTCTCTTCCTGTATTGATATGACACCAGCTTTAACTTAACCCCTCAATCATGGTGCTGTCCATTTCACAATCCTTCAGTCTGACTGATAAATGAGTCACTGTTTATCCTGCACACTCAAGCCTTAGCTACCCCATAGAGAACGTTCACCACTTCCATTTTTGACTTCTAGCAAATTTCAGGCAAAGGGCAATGAGTTAGCTAAGAAAATCTTTGAACCAATAACATGTGTAAATATGCCCCTATATGTAAAATTGAGATTCATTTAATTTCTAATAGTTCAATGAATATTTCAAATAAAATTCTCAGTTCCTACACTAATCAAGTTTCAGCCAATGTATGTTTCAATAAGTATCAACTGCACTCTAAATCAAACTGTGAATTAATGCTGGGAATGAATATTTTTGACTGCAATTACATTAGTTTCATAATTCTCGAACTGGATATGTATAATTAGAACATTTTTATGCTGATAAGAGTACTGTGGTGTTCTTAACTTTTAAATATGTGACACTTAGTCAATGTGTATTTCGTTTATATGTGAGAAAGATACAGGAAAGAGTTAAAACTGAGCTATTTGATGGCAAACACATATTAGTCAACAAATTCTTTGAAGCAAAAGAACTGTTTACCAAGCCTCTCTCCTCCAAGAGCTCTGGATTGTTGTCCCTTGGGACATGTTTCCAGCCTCCAGACATTCCTGAAACACAACAACAAAATAACTCAAAGCTTTCCATTCTGAATCATGCTTCTGATCTCCAGTCCTTTCTCGACAGCGGCCAATCGCAAAAAGAAACATTACCCTTGTAAAATAAATACTTTTTCTTTCCTGCAGACAGAATATCACCCATTTTACTGATAATATCCAAGAAAAAAAAACCAACAGACAACTATGGCTATTCCTAGTTACTCTTTATTTATATGAGCAAAGGAAAAGAATAATTAATACTGATAACTGTACCTATATCTAAATTTACAATGAAAAATAAAATAATAGTTTATTACATTATCATTACAACTTAGTTTGCAGGTGTAGTTTAGTTTGAAAAAATGCTGACCAATGTCAAAATATCATTTGGATGCTAATAATAAAAAGAACATCTATAATTTTATTGAACACAAATTTAAATGTATTCTATACTGAAGTAGTCAAAGGGCAACCACACAGAGCCTCAGTGCCCAGCTATTATAAAACAAGATTTATACTTACAATCACAATCCAGTGATTGCTCCTGGAAATTGCCTTTTAGTGAACATTGGTGAGGAAAAGAACTGCCATCAAAATAATGATCTGCAACAACTCATTGTGCTAGATCTCACAAGAGTAGCTCAATCTGGAGAGGTATTGGTGCCTGTGGATATCAGCACAATATACACTCACTGGCCACTTTATTAGATACGCTTCTAGACCTGCTCATTAAGGCAAATATCTAACCAGCCAATAATGTGCAGCAAATCAATGCGTAAAAGAATGCAGACACGGTCAAAAGGTTTAGTTGCTGTTCAGATCAGACATCAGAATGGAGAAGAAATGTGGTCTAAGTGACTGATTGTTGGTGCCAGATGGGGTGGTTTGAGTACCTCAGAAACTGCTGATCTCAGGGACTTTCAGGGATTTTCAGGGACAACAGACTCTAGAGTTTACAGAGGACGGTGCGAGAAGCAAAAAAAAGCATCATGTGAGCGGCTGTTCTGTGGCAAAACATGCCTTGTTAGTGAACAGACAAGAACAGAGGAGAATGGCCAGAATGGTTCAAGCCGACAGGAAAGCGACTGTAACTCAAACAAACCCGCATTACAACAGAGGTGTGCAGAAGAGCACCCCTGAGTGGAACCTTGAAGTAGATGGGCTGCAGCAGAAAAGACCACCAACATACACTCAGTGGCCACTTTGTTAAATACACTAGGTGCCTAATAAATTGGCCGCCGAGTGTAGAATTGCACCTTCAAGGAACAAAAAAGAAGTAACCGTATTCACCAGCTTGTAAAGTTAATATAAACTGAAGATAGAAACAGCAGCGGAATGATAGGGGAGGACAAAATAGCTTCCCTGTTCAAGCTTCCCAGGTGCTGTTGAGTGAATGTTCACAGTCACTGAAAATTTCCATTGACATTGCAATAAACAAAGAGCTCTATTGAATGGATAGTCTCGTTCCGAAATATCATCCCGCCTTTTTTTTTCCAAATGTGTGTGAACACTGTATATGTTAATAATACCATTGTTGGTGAACCATGCTTTTGGCAGAACGTTCTCTGTGGTATATAATTTTAGTAGAATTTAACACAAATAGGTTTTATTCATGTCTTAACATATGCAATTATTGCTGAGAAGAAAATACAAGACAAGTAGAAAACTGAATGAGTGGAATACAAGTCAGAAGATTGCCAAACTAAAATTGTGCATCAGATCCCATGATAAATCCAGTTTTTAGTTATCAGCTTTATTTTGTGATGGCAACAGGTGCCTTTTATAAAGAAGTGCAAAGTGGAGGAAAGGACCTTTCAATTCCATATCAATCCTGCAATTAGCCACTGGGGTGTATGGGCTGTCCAGGGAGGGGTAGCAGCACCGGAGAAGGGGCTTGCCGTGTCCATTCTAGGACTCACCTTAGGTCCCTACCGGACACTCATCTTCGTTTGCATATGACAGCAGTGATACCCCAGTACACCGTTTCGACAGGCAGACTAAAACCAGGTGAAGGTAGTTGAAGGCCCTCATACCCCAGTGAGATAGGGACACGCCTGTCTTAGCTTGCAAAGTCAGCTGTGGCAGACTGGGCAGATGAGATCAACAATGAGATCCAATGGCCAGGAAGTCAGTTGGGCAAATGCTTTGTGGAGAGCAAAGGGCACGACGAGGCACAGATGTGATTTCATCCATCGCAACTGAGAAAG
Source organism: Mobula hypostoma (assembly GCF_963921235.1). NCBI lineage: Eukaryota > Metazoa > Chordata > Chondrichthyes > Myliobatiformes > Myliobatidae > Mobula > Mobula hypostoma. Next base: position 40,051,276 of record NC_086098.1, read on the forward strand.
ACCCCAGATGAGATGACCACTTATATCGCTGGATGCAGACTTCTAGGGTCAGAAGAGTGGAACTGCCTTGGTGTAACAGCTTTTCCACTTTAAAATATTTTCTGTACAGGGTTCCTGTCATTGTTGTACACAGTGGACAACCACTAATTAGCTGCTATGGGTTTAACACCTTTTCGAAATGTTACATAGCAGCATAAAGAAGACAACATCTTTATTAACTAAAATTAGACTACCGAGTTTTTCCCTTCTACAGTGAGTCAAACGAAAATTCAGGGGAAACTTGTGATGTTAAACTCACATATTTCCACTCTGCGGAATATTCTCTGACCACTGGAACTTTGAAGGAAAATTTGCAAAGGTAACATTGCAGAACAGAACTATAGTGAAACAATGTCAACACAGCACAATGCAGAATATTTATAAAACTCAAGATTTATTTTATCTCATTTTCCACAAATAGATATTGTGATATATCAGCATGGAGATGCATGCTCTTCTTACGTCATCAATTAGATCAGGATTGAGTGAGTGTGCAAAGGTGTCCTCAGAGTACAAATTTTTGCTCAATTTCAGTGCAGTTGTGTTCCAAATTTGAAAAATTCCTCCAGACTACTTCCAAGCTGTAAAGTATAGTTTGGCACCAGTGGCAGTGACAGTCCCTAGTGGTTTGCTATTAATAGCACTCCTACAGCAGCTTTGAATGAGGCAACCATGAAACATGAAACTGCGGCTCCTAAATTACAGGACATATGCACTTAATGCTTTTCTTCCTACCATCTGATGAACTCTGAAACAGATCAAACACTACAAAAATAAGAGACGCACGGATGAAATGCAAGTTGCATTTAATAAACCAAAATAAATTGAAGAGAACTGGGAAACGAGTCATTCAAATATTACAAAAGAATATTATATCTGGCAGCAATTTTTGTATGCACTTCTGCTTAGATGATTACTATGGAGTAGCTGCTTCTTCTAAAGCTCTGAATAATTTATTAATATCAAAAAATTGGTTTTGTCATCTAACAAATGATTTTTGATTATGTTTCTGCTGAGATTTGCAGCACTGCCTAATAATGCATGCTCTTTATCAAATCCTGATACTAATGTGGTCAGTAATACAGCGCTGTGCAAAAGTCTTAGACACACATACAGTATATATTGCTGGGGTGCCTAAGACTTTCGCACAGCACTGTATGTATCAACGTGGAGCAGAGAGCAAGTTTGTAAATGGGCAGGGACAAAGGATGCTGGGAATGGAGAGGGTGGAGTGCCACGGGGTGGGGGGGGGGGACAGCTGGCAGATAAGGAGTGCCAGGAGTGGAGACATACCCAGCCCTGAGACACCAGACAGGGTCACTTGGTGACAAACAACTGGTTACTTCATCATTACAGAATGTCTCTCTGGTGCTTCCTGCTTCCTCCCATCTCCCTTCCCCTTTTTCCAACCATAATTCACCCCTCCCTGCCCCCTTCCCAATATCAAAGGTTTCAAAGGTACATTTAACGTCAGAGAAATGTATACAATATACATACTGAAATTCTTTTTCTTTGCAAACATCCCCAAAAACAGAGGAGTGCCCCAAGGAATGAATTACAGTTAAATATTAGAACCCCAAAGTCCACCCAACTCCCCCCACCCACGCATAAGCAGCAACAAAGCAATGACGCCCCTCCCCACCAATAAAAAAAGCATCGGCACCCCCCACACACACCGAACACTCAGGTGTGCAGCAAAACATCAATAAAAACACAGACCTGCAGTACCCCAAAGACTACTCGTTCACCCGGTAATTTGACATACCACCAGCTCTCTCTCTCCCTAATAAGGGAAAAAGAGGTGTCCTCCATTTCACAACAAGAGGGGAGACATAACAAACAACTCTTTGGTTTATGATGTTAAAAGTCTGTTGCATTGCTTTCTCCGAGCTCTCTGCTCAAAGAACTCGGGTCCCTGGGCTTGCTGTTTTTGATCTTCCGTCTCCCACGACACTCCTGTTTCCTGCAGCGGCACCAACCTCGAGTGTGCCCGCCCCCAAAGCCACGAAATCCAGGAACCCTGAAGGCGCACTAGTCTTCTAGGCTGTGTCCTTGGCATATCGAATAGCAGCCAGTCCTGAGACCCCAAGAGTGGGTCCCATTCCCTCAAAGAACTGAAGTCAGCGTGTACACAGTCCACAATAGTGAACCGTATCAGAATCAGGTTTATCATCACCCACATATGTTATGAATTTTTTTTTTGCAGCAGGACAGTGCAATATATGATATTACTACAGTACAGTGCAGAAAGTTGTAGGCACTCTAGCAATATATATGTGCCTAGGAATTTTACATAGTACAGTATATATCAATATTACACAGCAAGCTAGCAAGGATTTTAACTTGAATGATGAACATCTATACAAGAAATAAGAAATAGTGACTGTGGTTAGACCTCTAAGATATAGAATCATAGAGCCAAAAAACGGGTCCGTCAGCCCACCAAGCCTGCACCACCATCAATCACCTATCCTCATTCATCTTACAATAATCTCATTTTATTCTCCCCATGTGCCCATCAGCTTGCTCTCTACTCCTCTACTCCTCTACTCATGATTGGCAATTTACTGTGGCCAATTAATACAACAATCCACATTGTAGAGTCCTCCAGGCTCGTCATGAGGCACATCAAGACCCTGCTGCTCCCTTCACTGGACCCCCTGCCGTTCGCATACCATTCAACAGATGACACCATTGCCATCACCCTCCACCTGGCCCTAACCCACCTGGAAAAGAAAGACACATATGTTCGAATGCTGTTCATAGTCTTCAGTTCAGCATTCAACACAATCATTCCTCAGCACCTGATTGGAAAGCTGAACCTACTGGGCCTGAACACCTCCCTCTGCAACTGGATCCTAGACTTCCTGACTGGGAGACCTCAGTCAGTCCGGATCGGGAGCAGCATCTCCAACACCATCACACTGAGCACGGGGGCCCCCCAGGGCTGTGTGCTCAGTCCACTGCTGTTCACTCTGCTGACCCACGACTGTTCAGCAACACACATCTCGAATCACATCATCAAGTTTGCCGATGACACGACCATGGTGGGTCTTGTCAACAAGAACGATGAGTCAGCATGCAGCGGCTAACGGACTGGTGTACAGCCAACAACCTGTCTCTGAATGTGAACAAAACAAAAGAGATGGTTGTTGACTACAGGAGGACATGAAGTGACCACTCTCCATTGAACATCAACGACTCCTCCGTAGAGGTCGTTAAGAGCACCAAATTTCTTGGTGTTCACCTGACGGAGAATCTCACCTGGTCCCTCAACACCAGCTCCATAGCAAAGAAAGCCCAGCAGCATCTCTGCTTTCTGTGAAGGCTGAGAAAAGTCCATCTCCCACCCCTATCCTCACCACATTCTACAGAGGTTGTATTGAGAGCATCTTGAGCAGCTGCATCACTGCCTGGTTCGGAAATTGCACCATCTTGGATAGCAAGTCCCTGCAGCCGATAGTGAGGTCAGCTGAGAAGATCATCAGGGTCTCTCTTTCCCACCTTTACAGATATTTACACCACACGCTGCATCCGTAAAGCAAACAGCATTATGAAGGACCCCACGCACCCCTCATACAAACTCTTCTCCCTCCTGCCATCTGGCAAAAGGCACCGAAGCATTCAGGCTCTCACGACCAGACTATGTAACAGTTTCTTCCCCCAAGCCATCAGACTCCTCAATACCCAGAGCCTGGACTGACACCAACCTATTGCCCTCTACTGTGCCTATTGTCTTGTTTATTATTTATTGTAATGCCTGCACTGTTTTGTGCACTTTACGCAGTCCTGGGTAGGTCTGTAGTCTAGAGTAGTTTTGTGTTGTTTTACGTAGTTCCGTGTAGTTTTTGTATTGTTTCATGTAGCACCATGGTCCTGAAAAACGTTATCTTGTTTTTACTGTGTACTGTACCAGCAGTTATGGTCGAAATGACGATAATAAGTGACTTGACTTGAGGTTTTCCTGTTCCCTTCTACATACACGTTGGAGCAACTGGATAAAACCACATAGTCACAAGCAGTGCTGTACATGCAAACTCCTCACCGACAACACCAGGGATTAGGATTGAATTTGATCACTGAAGCTATGAGGGTAAAGCTCTTCCGATAAATTTCTAATATGCACAATAAGTGTGTGATTAACTGACATAAATTTGAGATGGTGGTGGAAATTCTTAAAATCAAATGGATAAAACGAAAATGGTATAAACCACAGTTGTATTAATTATTGAAGAACTATGAGCAGTTTACTTGCTTTAATTATTACAAAGAAAGGTTACTTCATTTTAGTGATTGTATTTTCTACTGCGGGAAGAATTTGCAGAAAAAAAAAAGAACGGAAAAGCTTATATATAGTGGCTATCAAATTGTCTGGATGTCAAAAAAATTTGACATCTAATCGATTATTTATAAGTGAATTTACAATGTTTCTATGTAGAAAAATGTATCAGCTAATTTCTGTAGCAAAGGAGGAGATCGAACTGAACTTTTTTTGGGGGGAATAGTTTGAGGGAGGAACGTTGTCATGATGAGAGCAAATAGCCTCATCAAATATTTTACCTTAATGAGGACAACCAAGACTGATAGCCTTGACTTAATGCCTTATTTGGAAGATATTATTTCTGGTTATCCAACACTCCCTCAAGATGGCACTGATTGTCAGAACAGACCAAATGTCTGAGGACTGAAGCAAGCTTGCAGCCACAATCATCTTGAGGAACACATTAGAATACAGGTCATTTTGATCTTGTGTGTTTAATGAGGCAGGATTAATTAGTAAACTTATAGGAAAGGATCTTTAAAGGAAAAGTGATTCGATGATCAAATGTCTCATCAATTTTCAAGTGATGTGCTAAACTGGAGACAAATATATTAGAATTAAACAAAGACAATCATGTAAATTGAGGGGCAAGTTATCTGAGGCAACTTTGGAAAAATAATATAACAGAGTAACAGCTCTGTAAAGAACTGAAGGTCCATACTTTGCAATAAATACTTACGTATTCACTTTCCATTGAGCCCTGCGGGCCTGTGCCCATGTTTTTGTTAGCTGATGCCTTATCTAGAGTTGTTAAGCCCTTGTGCTTTCTGTTTAATTTTGTCAAGGTTATTTTGACTAGCTCGGGTTTCATGCGTACTGTGATTATTTAAAGGGGATTCCCAATTAGCACTTATCATGGGGACCTTGTGTTTCGAGAATGATTCATCTCGAGGTGTCGCTTGGTCGAGCCACTGATGTTCAGTAGGAATTCCTATGAATAAGCTCTTGTTTCTGTCTGCACGGGAGCCTGTCAATCCTCCACACCTGGGTTCAGTCGTCTGTCAGCCCACACCATGATACCTTTCCAGGATAATTATCTGCTGGGAAACCATGAGTAATGAGGGAAAATTATGATAGTATTAGATTTTTAACAATACTTACGATGCTGTTAAAATAAATCTTTAGGACGGGTGTGGAATAATGAATAATAAGGAAAAAGATGATGCAAGTAAAATTAGCTAAAATATATAATCAGATCATGTGGTTTTGTATGTTATACATTGAGGAATCAATTTGAAAAACTGAGGCGAATTCACATAGAAACAAGACAGAACAAGTTGTAATAGGCACAAAGAACAACACAGAAGTTAGATAAAGATTTTAGTGCAGGCTGGAATGAATCCCTCAGACATATTGAAGACTGAAATCTAGGGTCTAACCGAGGAAATCTATGGGAGTCCCTGATGTCAGGACTTTGCATTCTCTCAGCACCAGAAATCTGGCCACTTACAGTGCTCGGCCTTGGAACTTACCAGATGGCCATCCAGCACTGAGTTTTGGATTAAGGACTACGTAGGACTGGGTCACTAGCCTGGGATCCGATTAGTCCTAGTACTAGCTATCTAGCTCTGCCTAGCATCAGGAATAGTGGACCATGTGGGACCTGGTCCAATTCTCTGAGACAAAATCCAGGTCCGAGCTAATTTACTGCTGTGTGCCTAGGTGTACTGAACTTTCTGCCATTATAATGCAACCACAGTACTAAGGAGAACAGATCTGTCTATATTGTGTTCGTCCATCAGCAACGTCGATGACAACCTCAACACCTCATAATGGTGGGATAGACAACTCCCTATCTCACCGAGGGTTTGAGACCCATCAGCTACCCTCACCTGGTTTAGCCGGCTTGACGAAGCCGTTGCCCGGGGTGTGGCCGCTGTCACATGCAAACAGCTACGAGGAGCCACAGGTGAGAGCTGAGTGCCAAGTGGGGACCAAAGGTGGACTAACCACCTTGAAAAGGACGTGACATGTTCCCCCACCAGAGGTACTACCCCTCCCTGACACCCCATGCACCCCTCTGTCTATATAAGACACCAGGGAACAGTACTGTTAACAAAGGTCTGTCACTGTTTGAAACCAGTGTTAGTGGGCAGTAGTCACCTTAAAAGATATAGTCTGGTGGCTACGGATCTGTCACAGTATAATACTGGGAAGTAGTTCCAGTGGGTGCTTGCCTATTGCGGTACTGGTCTGTAGGACACAGGTTTGAAAAGATGGAAAGGAGCACCAGAGTTACAGCAAGTAGTCGAGTAAGTAAACACTGCCTGACTGTGAGTGAGGCAACAAAAAGCAGAGAAGTAGTGAAGAGACAATGGATAGAGCAGCCAGTAGACCATGAGGAGGAATGACAGATTTTGCATATTAGTTTTGCGTATTAAAACTGAACTAAAAATACCTGTATCTGGTTACTCGTTGTTACTTGTGAGTGTCATTTGGAAGTGATTTGGATTGTAAATCTGGGCCACAAGAAAGCTGTGTGCCACTGTGAAAGAAATTTGGATGTTCAGAACCTATTCAAAACGGCACAAAAATGTATTGCCACAATATTTTCTCAGCTATCTGCAATCCAAATCAATGACTCAAATGAAAGATCTAAGCATAATTAATCTCAGTTTATTACTGATCCATAGGAAACCCACTGCGAGCAGAAGGCAGAAAAAAATTCAAACTGTTAGTGTGATTGGGCAAGAAGGTGGCAGAAGGGGTGTAACATTCAAAAGTATAAAATTATCAACCTTGGCAGAAAGAGCTCAAAGGGTAGGTATTTTCCTAAGTGGGAGAGTATTTCAAGTTTGGATTCACAAGAAATTGCTTCTCCTTATATAAAACTATGGAAAGTTAACTTCAAAGTACAAAAGCAACTGGTATGGCAAAAGGTATAAAAGAGCACAAGAACACAAGGAAATAGATCACTCAGTCCCTTAGGTCTACCTTGTCATTCAACATGGTCATGGTTGGTCTGCCAAAGGTTTCATCTCTTCTTCTGTACCATACAAGTTGGCCTAAATTCCCTAAATTTTTTAAAATTATCTACTTCCTCTTTAAATGCTCCCAATTATTGGGGAATAATCAAGTTTTGCTGTAACTACAGAAAACATTTTGACATAACCCTTTAGCACTTCTTCCTTCAGAGAGTTCTGAGTGTGTGGAACAAGCTGCCTGCATATGTGGTGCATGCAAGTTCAATTTAAATGTTGAAGAGAACTTTGGATAGTTATGTGGATGGTAGGAGTATAGAGGGCTTTGGTTCCAGTGCAGAACGATGGAAATAGGCAGTTTAAATGGCTCACACAGACTAGATGAGTCAGAGGGCCTGTTTCTGTACTGTACTTTTCTATGACTCTATAACTCTATTTTCATCTTAATAGCATTTGATGGCTCTGGGCCTGTATTCACTTGAATATAGGCAAATGAGGGGGGGGGGATCTCATGGAAACCTATCAAATGTTGAAAGGCCTCAGTAGAATGGATGTGGAGAGGATGATTCCTGTGGTGGGGGAGTCGAAGACCAAAGGACACAGCCAAAAAAATAGAGAGACATCCATTTAGAAAGAAAATGTGGAGGAATTTCTTTAGCCAGAGAAATGCATATCTGTGGAATTTGTTGCCACAGGTGGCTTTGGAGCTCAAGTCATTGGGTATGGAGCTTTCACCAGCGGCCATTTTTGAAAAGCATTTTTGCTTCTTCATCATTCTCAATTTTGATAACTTTTTCTTGCAAGCTCTCTTCCTGTTCTTCTACATTGCAAAGGAATGGATCAGCAAATTTGCTGATGATACAAAGATTGGAGGTGTAGTAGACAGTGAGGAAGGTTTTCAGAGCCTGCAGAGGGACTTGGACCAGCTGGAAAAATGGGCTGAAAAATGGCAAATGGAGTTTAATACGGACAAGTGTGAGGTATTGCACGTTGGAAGGACAAACCAAGGTAGAACATACAGGGTTAACGGTAAGGCACTGAGGAGTGCAGTAGAACAGAAGGATCTGGGAATACAGATACAAAATTCCCTAAAAGTGGCGTCACAAGTAGATAGGGTCGTAAAGAGAGCTTTTGGTACATTGGCCTTTATTAATCAAAGTATTGGGTATAAGAGCTGGAATGTTATGATGAGGTTGTATAAGGCATTGATGAGGCCGATTCTGGAGTATTGTGTTCAGTTTTGGTACCAATTTACAGGAAGGATATAAATAAGGTTGAAAGAGTGCAGAGAAGGTTTACAAGGATGTTGCCAGGACTTGAGAAACTCAGTTACAGAGAAAGGTTGAATAGGTTAGAACTTTATTTCCTGGAGCGTAGAAGAATGAGGGGAGATTTGATAGAGGTATATAAAATTATGATGGGTATAGATAGAGTGAATGCAAGCAGGCTTTTTCCACTGAGGCAAGGGGAGAAAAAACCAGAGGACGTGGGTTAAGGGTGAGGGGGGAAAAGTTTAAAGGGAACATTGGGGGGGCTTCTTCACACAGAGAGTGGTGGGAGTATGGAATGAGCTGCCAGACGAGGTGGTAAATGCGGGTTCTTTTTTAACATTTAAGAATAAATTGGACAGATACATGGATGGGAGGTGTATGGAGGGATATGGTCCGTGTGCAGGTCAGTGGGACTAGGCAGAAAATGGTTTGGCACAACCAAGAAGGGCCAAAAGGCCTGTTTCTGTGCTGTAGTTTCTATGGTTTCTATGGAATAGGTAAATTACCCAGTCCGGAATTTCCAGATCATTCAAATCCTTGAATCGGTTCTGAAAATCCTTCTTCAGTGACTGCAGGTGTAAGCAATACTCTTACTCTGTCTGTGAAAGAAAGTGCCATACTTTACATTCAGGGAAACTGAGAGAACATTCTTCTCCCAAGGTTTTGCTTATATATTTCTAATTTTCCAATAAAAGTGGACACTGAATTTTTGCCTGGATTAAATTTAAATTCTCACCCTGACGTTTCATATTTTGAATGTTCATTTTGTCCTACAGATCGGCGAGGTATGCCACATCTCCACGTAGAAGTTCAGTCATGTTTCCCAAGCTCTTGTCAACTTTGAGCAAAAATTCAACCACAGTGTCAAAAAGATCAAAAGATATGCTTTAAGCAGCAGCTTTTTGCCAATGTACTTCAGTGTGAAGAAGCAAGCATTTAACCTCTTCATCGACATCTTGGCATAACTGGTGAAATATTCTGCTATTTAGTGGATGAGCTTAAACTTTGCTGATAGCGGATATTACAAGAGTCAAGCTTGAAAAAAAAATCGCTGGCAGAGATTTTTGGCTACGAGATGTTGATGATGAATTACACAATGGATTGCAAACAGACTTAGACTTTCTTTTTCATAAATGCAACTAAACCAGCATGACAATCTGTCATATATAATGCTCGTTTTGTTCCACAAGAAATCATGTTTCTAATTGGAATATTTTTATCCTCAATATACATTTATCCATCATTAATGGGACTAAATTAAAATTAAAAATTAACACAAACTGGGAAGGCCTATCCATTGTTGATGATGGCAGCCAGTTGACACAGATGGAACGATGGTAGCAGCATGCAAAGGAATAGCAAGGCGAAGATGAAGACGACCACAACAGCGAAAATTACGTTGAGAAGGATTCAGATTGGAAGTTGAATGTTAGTCAGGATAGGGCTGGTGTTCGGCAAGCTACCTTTCTTGTATTCCAGTTAGTGAATTGACCTATCACACAAGGTCTCATAATCCCCAAAGATGGATCTTCACCGTACATATGAAGCCAAGGTCACTTTGAACACCTCAAGAGGTGTTCGGCAGATTCACTGATTGACTCTATTTCACTGTTTGGTCCCATCCAGTGCTGTATGGTTGTGCAACCTGTTTTGCATAGATCTGCAGTGAAAGTTGAACGAGTGTACTCGACTTAACAACTATTAAATTGCATGAAATCGTTCCATGCCGTGAGTCAAGGGGAACTGTTGGGCACCCTTATTGCTAACTTATGCGTCCACAATAATGTCTGTTTGGTTGGTAAGGTCAAATGAGGTTGCTGAGTTTCGGACATGTTATGACGATGAGTTCTCATGGCCAGCAGAACCATGGCTTTCCCTGTGTTCCAGTGCCTCATCCTTTTTTTTTTGGAAGTGCCTGCTCTACCAGTGGTCGGTCAGGTCTTGTGCCTCAAGTTAGGATACCGCTTACTGCCCTCCCCTCCAGAATCTTAAACACTCCCCAACAACTTCTATTTCCCCTAACGCCCCTTTAGGATGCATAACTGCCCCCTTGGGAGGAAGTACTGTCCCTGTTGGGAATCACTGCTCTAGAGTTTAGGAGGATAAGAAGTGATTAATTGTATTCATTAAGTTTGTAGAGTGTTGTACTGAGTAGTAGCTGTTTTATTCTGGCTGGAGAATCTTTAACTGCTACTGGTGGCTTCGGGATAAAGAGTTTGTCATTTAGGAATGATGCAAGGGGACATTTCTTCACTTAGATTTACAAATTTTTGTAATTCTCTACCCCAAAGGGCAGTTCTTGCTCAGTCAGAGTATATTCAAGACTCTGATCAATTGATTATTACCTTCCTTGAGTCTGAACTTCCTTCATGCTCATCTCAATGAGAGGCTTTCAGATCATAACTATCCCTGTGGTTGCTCATTTTTGGTTCAGAGTTTCAAAGGTTAGCATTATGTGCATGAGACTTGATGAAATTCTTTGCATGTTATATGTGTATTTAATTATTTCAACATGGGGCAGCATGGTCGTGAAGTGGTTAGCACAATGCTTTACAGTAACAGCAGCTCAGGTTCAATTCCCGCTGCTGCCTGAAAGGAACTTGGAAATTTTCCCATGGTCACGTGAATTTCCTTTGGGTGCTTTGGTTTCTTCCCAGAATCCAAAGGTGTACTGGTTTGAAGGTTAATTGGTCATTGTAAATTGTCTGGTGATTAGCTCAGATTAAATTGGGGGTTTGCTGGGTGGTGCAGCTTGAAGGGCTGGAAAGGCCAGTTCTATGCTGTACCTCAATAAATTAATAAATAAATATCAAGATAGTATCAGCTAGTCCTACGCACTCAATATCAATTAAAATTTCTGTTAAGTTCCCAGCTATCTTTGTCTGATAAATATTGTTTGGTAGTCTTCCTTTTTCTCAGTTTACTGTTCATGGGCACTTAGTCATAATTTTTTTCTAATATAAAATATAATTTAGATTTCCTATAACTTTGCATTAAAAATGGAATAAAATTTACAAGTACTCCAAATTTGTATTCCTTCTAGTTATTTTAAATAAAACCACTGGACAAGTTGTATGAAGATCCAAAGCTTTGTCCACCCCTTGCATTTAATTGAAACAAAAATTAATATATGACAGCCTAATTATTTCAACATCAATCATCAGCAAAATCTATGTGGAATTTTTATGGGACATTAGCAATTCTTATCTAGTAAATGAGAAACACACAAACAAAGTACGTTTCTTTGGAAGAAGTATTTGTGCTTTAGTAATCAATTTAAATTCTTTGACTGAGTATGATTTAAATAGACAAGACTGCTTAATAGATCTATCTGAAAAGAAAACAGAGAATTCTGCAACAAAAGCTTCTTATTGAACACCAAGAACTAAGTAATCAATAAAAAAATATAATTTGTTCTGAAACTTGGCTTGTCAACAGAAGAGTGCCAATAAGGGATGAACTTATCATGGTGAGGGAATGAAAGAGATAGGGACAAAAATCCTACACGTGAAATTGAACATCTTGACTTTGAGCTGGAATTAGCCCCATATTCCAGCAGCAAGAGCCCTCCAAGACAATTCTGCAAAAATGACATGTTCTTAAAAGTTAGAGTCTGATTTTAGGGCCATATTCATACGCATTAGGTAAGAACAGCATTATTTATTGTAAATATTTTTGTTCTGAAACAGTTGCATTGAATGGCGTACTTCCAGTATTTATTATTCCTTTAATAAACTAGAATGAGATGGACTAAAAGTAAGCACAATCCTTACTGGAGAATGCCAGTCCCTATGATAGGTTTCATTTTAGAAGCACAATATTCAATATCTAGTGAGGCTATATCTGATATACAGCCCTATCTTTCCCAAGAATGTGACAGTAACAATGAGTTTCAGCTGCTGTCAGTGCACGTCTGAAAACTGTGAGGAATCGTAATTATTCAATTGCATTGTCAGGAACTACGAGGGATGATTGATAAGTTTGTGGCCTAAAGTAGAAGGAGTTAATTTTAGAAAACCTAGCACATTTATTTTTCAACATAGTCCCCTCCTACATTTACACACTTAGTCCAGTGGTTGTGGAGCATATGGATCCCTTCTTTGTAGAAGTCGGTGTCTTGGACCTCCAGAAAGTGGTCCACAGCAGGGGTGATTGATAAGTTCGTGGCCTAAGGTAGAAGGAGATGAGTTATTAACTTCAAACTTTCTGCATAATCACGCAAATAGTTTAACTGCACGTGCATGTAACGAGAGCTGTATAACTCATCTCCTTCTACCTTAGGCCACAAACTTATTAATCACCCCTGCTGTGGACCACTTTCTGGAGGTCCAAGACACCAACTTCTACAAAGAAGGGATCCATATGCTCCACAACCACTGGACTAAGTTTGTAAATGTAGGAGGGGACTAGGTTGAAAAATAAATGTGCTAGGTTTTCTAAAATTTACTCCTTCTACCTTAGGCCACCAACTTATCAATCACCCCTCATATGTTGAAATTAAAGTGTCTCTCATCAGAGCTTACACCTAAAACTTAGGTCATTTCATGTGGTACAGGCCAATCTACTTTGAACAAGATCTTCAATGAATTCATAGGAACTTTAAACACGAGAATAATTCTTAAATTCTAAATTGAAACTCAGAGTATTACATTTTGCTCTTACTGAATATTAAGAGGTTACACAATTTAAGTACAGGATTTGTACTGAAGGTACAGAACTGAATATTTCAAGTACATAATTCGCCAGATATGCAGATAAGTAGTCATAAGTATGTAGAAAATTTCAGCTGTGAAAGCTTTTAATGCTGCATCATGTAATTGATCTCATAAGTCTAAGAAGCAATAAGTTAACTGGATAAGCATCTTAAAAGAAATGGAATTGACTGTTAAGTGCTGTTTAGATTCTCAAAATATTTATTGGAATTAATGAAACTATTGATTCATCAATTCCTGAGAATGTGAGGATTGTAAAACTATTATAAATATTTGGAATTTTATGAATTTTCTTTTGGTGATCAAGTTAGAGACTATGTTGGGTGAAGTTAATAACAATATATGACTTAAGTTCATAATTTGATTTGAATGGTTGAAGAAAAATAATTTCTGCACCATCAAAGAGTCAAATTTGAGCTGAGAGTTGACCAGGCCATTTGATTAGAGAAAGCAGCATTTTAAAAGAAGGAAATGTGCTGCTTTTCCTAATACACATCCGTTTATGTAGACTTCAGAAAATAGCTATTTAAATGTTATTTCAAGCAAGCTAATATGTTTTTACTAAAAAGCCAACAGCAGACTGAATTACCCTAGTAAATAAATTAGTTAAACTAAATATCATGTGAACTGAAACACCAACAAACCAAAAATATAAAACAAAATTATAATATAAAGATTTCCTTGTGATGACACGGCTGGTGATGTGACAAAATTGCGTTATGTTTTATGCTCAGTAATCAAATCTGCCATGTGCATCTGCAGCCTGAGAAATCATGGCACTGTTTCATTGAGCTTAAGACAGTCGAATGCAATAGGGAAGAGAAGAGCTGCCAACACCATCGATGCAGAGGTGGGTTTCATCAGTTGTCAGAGATAGAATGAGGCGAATGCAAGTCAGAGAGATATCATGATTCAAAATGCAGTGAAATAGAAACCAAAGTCTTTGATCTCACCCAACACGCACAACAAGACCAATATGAACAGAGACTGTTGGTAGGATGGGAAGCTTGATCATGAGTACATGACACAGAGGACCATTGAAATGGTGGTAGGGGATACAGGAATCAGAGGACACATATTGTCATGGGACAGAAGTTGTGCTTTGTAGTCAAGACCCAGACTCAAAGGTTGTGTTGTCTGCCAGTTGCCAGGGTTAATGACATCTCATTAAGAGGATGATCTTGTTGTTATGGTCCACATTGAAACTAATGACAGAGGTAAAAATAAGCATGACGTTCTGTTGAGGAACATGGAGGAGTTAGAGACCATATTAAAATATAAAACTTCAAGCGGTCCTGCAGGGTTAACTAAATTAAAGAGTCAATGAATGTAATGGATAACTGAAGGTTCATTTCCTACATTTCTGCATTAGTACTGGGAGAATAAGAAACCATTTCATTATGGTGGAGATCATTTAAAGCCAGCGACAGGTGCACTAGTGAATCATGTTGTTGATAGGGCTTCATACCACTAAAGAGAATGGGGCTGCAGTTTCCTGGTGCAGAGAATGCTAAATATTTAAAGTACAAGATCAAATCCACAGCACTAAGTATCAAGTAAAGTGAAACAGCAGTGGGCAGGGAATTTAATGACAATAATACACTTATAAACACAGAGAGCTCAAAGAAAATGGCAGAAGATTAGAACTGAAGAACTAGTTTCAGAATAGACAAGGTATTCATAATACAGATGAACTAAGAGTACAAGAAGGAAGTATCCAAAGAACTCCAAATAAGTCATTGTTGCATCATAGCCAAGGTTATGGATTAAATATTCAGGAATGACAGAAAAAAATTATAAAGACAGTCATGGCATTAAAGTCAGGAGCAAGAACAGAAAGAAAGTCAGAAATAAGGACAGAGGTACATCTTAGTCCCAAAGAACTGAAAAAGATGTTGTTTGTTTAGAGCTAAGAGATAACAAGGAAAAAACAAAACATTAGCTGGAATGGTTTACAATTCACTAAAGAAAAAAAAATCATAACAGAAAATAAAAGCATAAATTATTTTCTAAAAGGGGAGAAAAATTAAAAATCAGAGGTGCAAAGAAATCATGTGATGGTTTACTTGCAAGTTGAACCGGTGGTAAGGAAGGCAAATTCAATGTTAGTATTTACTTCGAGAGGACTAGAATAAGAACAAAGATGTAATGCTGAGGCTGATCACATATTGGTCAAGATCATACTTGAAGTACAATGAGCAACTTTGGGCCTCTTATCTAAGAAAAGATGTGCTGGCATTGGAGAGGGTCCAGATGAGGTTTATGAGAATGATTCTGAAATGAAAGAGTTAATGTATGAGAAACATTTGATAGCTCTGGGCCATCACTAGAGACTAGAAGAATAAGGGGCATTCTCATTTAAACCTATCAAATACTGAAAGGGCTAGATAGAGTATTGTGGAGGGGATGTTTCCTGTAGTGGGTAGACAGGGATAAGGACGATTTTCTTTAGCCAGAGTGAGGTGAATCTGTGGAATTCATTGCCATGGATGGCTCTGGAGGCCAAATCATTGAGTATACTTAAAGTGGAGGTTGATAGGTTCTTCATTAGTCAGGACATCAACAGTTATGGGGAGAAGGCAGAAGAATGGCGTTGACAGGGATAATAAATTAGCCATGATGAAATGGTGGAGTAGACTCAATGGTCCAAATGACCTAATTCTGCTTCTATGTCTTTTGTTCTTGTAGAAAATTTGACAACAAAATTTTCATAATAGCTATGGCCGACTTCAGTCTTCACATACATATTGGGCAAATCAAACCAACAAAATAGTTCTATAAGAGAAGTTCACTGGATGCACTTTAGTGGTCTTCAGAAACACTACATGATGGAACCAATTAGGGAGCAGATTATCTTAGACCTTATCCAATGAGACAGGCTTAATTTGTAATCACGTAGTAAAGGAAACAATGGGGAAAGAGTATGACAAATTTAAAGCAGATACAGGGAAGTTAAAACTAGCCTTCTGAATACAAATAAAATACTCTAAATCCATTTATGTAGGCATGAGGTGCATAATCAAAAGTAGATTGGAAAATTACTTCTGAAGAAGAAATGGCAAAAGTTTAAATAAATATTTCAATGTTTACTTATGTTCTATTGAGCATTCAAGAATCCATGAGAAAAGAGTTTATTCATGGTTAATTAAAAAGATTAACTGTAATATTAGATGAGTCTCATAATGTTACAAAGAAAAGTGGTAATTTCAATAGCTGAGAGATATTCAGTGATAATAAACGTCATTCTGATCCTGAATGTTCAGGAACAACAGTATGCAATCAAGCATTTGATAAAGGGGGAAAGGAAGAAAAACAAGAATTAGTAGATTAATTTGTTAGTGTAAATTGTCCCGTGATTAAGCTATGATTAAATCTGGGAATTGATGGGCAGAGCAGCTTGGAGAACCAGAAGGGCCTACTCCATGCTGTATCTCAAAAAAAATCAATCAATAGATAAATATATAAATATATTTTCAAGAAATGTTAACAACAATTGTAATCTGCTACGACGTGAAGAGGAATACAGCAGCAAAAATAATAGTGGCATCCATGAAGGCATGATAACATAAATTACTTTTGGAAAGGTCAAGACATTAAAATTATTTTGCTTCTTTCCTACAAAAGACACAATAAACATAAGAGAAATAGAGGTGTAAGGGGTTTCTTCTTTTATGTTGCTCCATAGGCTAATCAAAATGGCTTATTTGTCATGTTATAATTAAAATGGCTTCTCTGTGATGTTAACTGCTGAGACAGTTGTTCTTTTTCCAGCAGCTTGTTTGGGTTATATTATTGATAAGGGGAGAAACAAACCAATGGGTGTCCATGTTATTCTTTCTGTGGGTGATATTCTGTCTCATATGGCTGGGAACCGTGTGGTTTGGCGGGTTTTCTCGGCAGGAGACCTGGAGAAGAAGGACGCGCTGGAAGCGCTGTGGTCGAGGGGGTCAGAGGGGATCGCATGGTGGAGAGAAGACCCCGTTATTTGAGCTCCAACTTGTGTGCACAAAAAAGTTGAACTCTGATAAGTCTGGCGCCTTTTTTTTTCTTTCCCTTTTATATTGTATCTCTATTAATCACATACTTCAAGTAGGATTTATAAAGTGTAACCTGTAAATCGTATATTGTGTGCTGTCTGATATTTGATGTGTGAGTTTGTACCAGGTGGCATTACACAGCAACGACGCAACCGTGAGACACGGTTGGGTGGGCGGCCGGGGTGTCCCCTAGATAAACACAGGCCGATAGACCTGAGCATTACAGAGGGAACCTAAAAATCTAATAGAAGTGAGGAACTTGAACTCATTCTCACTAAGAGGAATTAAAGTGGATACGCCCCTGGAATTGAACCCCTCAGTCTAGGACTGTAAAAGAGGTGGTTATAAACCTCTTCAGTGCAGCAGAGATAATTATATAACAGTTTCTGCTGACTGCAGAGTACCTTATCTAACAGTAGCGTTAAAGAAATGAGGGAGAAACAATACATCATTAAGAATGAGGGAAGTGGTGGTTAGAAAATTATAGTATGATTTGGAATGGTCGATGACCCTATGCAGAAAACATTGGATAAATTACAGATTCTGGAAATCTGGCAAATAAATAGCAAATGCTGGAAAGGTTCAGCAAGTCAGGAGGGTCTATTTAAAGAGAACCAGATTAACATTTCAAGTCAAAAATGAAGGCAGAATCCACATATGCTGAGTGGTCAGAAAATGCTTGGCTATGTATGAATTTACTTACTGGATTTCTTTAAAGGACATCTTTCAGATGCCAAAAGCTTCTTCAGATACATAAAGTGTGAAGAGAAGCAAGAGTGAATATCGGACTGCTGGAAAATGACGCTGGAGAGGTAGTAATGGGGACAAGGGAATGGCGGATGAACTGAATAAGTCTTTTGCATCAGTCTTCACTGTGGAAAACACTAGCAGTATGCCAGAAGGTTGAGAGTGTCAGGGGACAGAAGTAGTGAAATTGCCACTACTAGGGAGATGGTTCTAGGGAAGACGAAAGGTCCGATGGTAAATATATCACCCGGACCAGATGGTGTACACCTCAGGATTCTGAAAGTGGTGGTTGAAGAGATTGTGGAGGCATTAGTTACAGCATGTCAATGATTTGGATGACGGAATTGATGGTTTTGTGGCAAAGTTTGCGGACAATATAAAGCTAGGTGGAGGGGCAGGTAGTTTTGAGGAGAGGCTATAGAAGGACATGGATTTGGGGAAGTGTTGGGAAGTGTATGGCCATGCACTTAGGTAAAAAATATAAAAGTGTATACTATTTACTAAATGGGAAGAAAATTAAAAAATCCGAGGTGGAAAGGGACTTGGAAGTCCTCGTGCAGGATTTCCTGAAGGTTAATTTGCAGGTTGAGTCAGTGGTGAGGAAAGTGAATGCAATGTTAGCATTCATTTCAAGAAGACAGGAATATGAAAGCAAGGTTGTAATGCTGAAATTTTATAAGGCAGTGGTGAGGCCTCACTTGTAGTATTGGGAGCTCTTTTGGGTCTTTTATCCAAAAAAGGTTGTGCTGTCATTGGAGAGGGTTCAAAGGAGGTCCGCAAAAATGATACCCGGATTGCAAGAATTGTCATATGAGGAGCATTTGGTGGGTCTGGATCTATATTCATTGGAATTGAGAAGAATGAGGGCTGAATTCATTGAAACCTGTCAAATGTTGAAAGGCCTCAACAGAGTGGACGTGAAGACAATGCTTCCTGTGGTGGAGAAGTCTAAAACCAGAGGACACAGCCTCAGATTAGAGGGGCATCCTTTCAGGATGGAGATGAGAAGGAGTTTCTTTAGCCAGAGAGTAGTGAATCTGTTGAATTCATTGTCACAAACAGTTGTGGAGGCCAAGTCATTGAGTAGATTTAAGGCAAAGGTTAATAGATTCTTCATTAGTCAGGGCATGACAGGATACAGGGAGAAGGCAGAAGATTGGAGCTGATAGGGAAAATGGATCAGCTGTGATGAAATGCTGGAGCAGAAAGGTTGTTGACAAAAGTAAGAGCTCACAGACATGACCAAACAGAGTAAGAATAAATGGGCCAATTTCAATTTCCATATTGACTTCTGTGGGGCATCATTGGGACTATAATTGTGCCCTCAGTGCTTCAAAATTTATATTAATGACTTTGGTCAAAAGTGGAATATTATATAACCTGTTCTGTTGATACAAAACTAGTTGGAAAAAGTGATCTACAAGGAGATGCAAAGTGTCCACAAAGAGATGTAAACATGTTACGTACATGAGCAAGAAAGTAGCATAACAAATATAATCTGAGGAAATAAGATTATACATTTCAGTTGAATAAATTGTAAAATAATTTACTTGAAATTCAATCAGAATTTTTCTATGTTATTTGTTGATATTTATTTTTATAACCTGCAGTGAAACTTGATAATGATCATTCCGTCTCAGTTTGCATCAGTGTCGAAAGTTGACTGGGCACTTCTGTCATAATTCACCCTTGTGCCCTTGAAATGATTTCCCTGTGGGGAACACAAGGGCTGACATCAATCCTATTGTAGTACACCCTTCAAATCATTGCAAGGGAACCTGGGCAATGTGACCCTGTGTGAAAGCATCATTGGGCACTCCAGGGACAACCAAACTCTCCCGTGCAACACTAGACCAAAACTCCTCACAAGCAAGGCTCTAGATTTCATTCTTCAGAATCAATCACCTCTGCAGAAGCTATAGATTAAGAAGCAGAAGATTTTTTCAACATTGTAAGGTTACATAGGGGCTAGATAACAGATCTTCCTGGAGTTCTTTGCCATAGCTGGGTAAAAAACCACTTTGCACTGAAATTACAGGTGCACTATAGAATCAAGTTAATACATAAATTTGGAATGTTTTAACAGACACTAATTACACTTTCTTATCTTGTCCCTCTCCATTTCCAGACAACTTTACAGATTCATATAATCATATTATTGACATATCAATCCATGTTAGGTCAGACTTCATCAACATTCCCTCTAAGTTTTTTTTTACACCTGCGTGGACTATTACTCTGTGTAGGAAATTTTTACATAGCCTGGAAAATGCGGCATTTCAAATGTTTTATTTGTAATATGCATACAATGAATATTTAGAATGAAAATTGAAAAATCATACACTTTTAATTTTATTTATTAATTGAAAGGTATAATGAAATACAGTACAACAAAGAAAATATTTCACGTTCGTAAACTTTTTCTTATCTGTCCTTATTACAAATGCATTGTCTACAAACACTGTCTGAATTAATTTCGCACCCAGATGAAAGCTATGTCCTAATCTTCATTAAATCATCCAAATGTGGCATTGCTCGTCTGATTCTAGCTTTACGTTTGATTGAATTCATAAGGCTAAATCACATTCACGGTCAGTACTAGAAGCTTGAGATGGTCCAATGATATCAACAAGGATTGACAGTTGTTCACATTCTTCATTTCTAAGCGCATAGTTCAACACATTAGTGAAAATCTTAATTGAATCCGTCTTAACTTTCTCAGAAATGGCAAATTTGAAATCACAGTATTGCCGCGATATTTTTCAGGCAACGCTTTTATCATAATTCATAATAGCAACTGAGTTGTTTTTTTCCCTAGTCATATAACATTCTCTTTTCCAGATTCAGAACTGGTTGTATTTGCTATAGCAACGGGCTCAAACCCTTGCCATTCTCTAATCTCATCAACAGGAAATCTATTATCCAAGCGATTACACACACATTGAATGAATCGAATTGAATAATAGGCACAATATTGAGGTCAGAGCTTATAGATGCAAGCAGATCTTTCACTTTGACACTCTAACAGTATCGTCAAGCCCTACTAACTTCCATTCTGTGTTTACTGTTACAATTTATAACAGTGTCATATCTTGAAACACTGTCAATGTAAATACGTTGAAGCTCTAAAATGTTTCAAAGTAAAGATTGTGGCATGTTTACTATTTTGAAACTTTATGGATTATATTCATTACAAATAATTAATTACAAGATATTTTACAATTGTGTTAACACAATTTCAAAATTATATTAGCATAATTTCAAAATTATATTGATGTCATATAAAAGAAAATTCCAGTCGTGCAGCAACAAAGGCAACATGCATGGGAGCACTTCAGTTACTGCACGGCTGCACAATTCAGACAGAATGATGGTCTTCATCATTCCTTTGGTAAAGATCTGCAGGAATACAGGATCATACTTCACAAGGCAACAGTGAGCGTATCTATCTGCTGCATTGTGGAAGATCCTTCAAGACCCTCTGGAAAACATCCAGAAACACAGAAACACAACATAGTTTATGTCTTGAAATTGGCAGCAGCAAATTAGGATTTTTCCCCCCGGTTTTCATAGTGCAGACGGTAAACAAGTTAACTTGTGGCTTGCCTGCTTAGCAAAACAGAAGTGCTTGTTATTGATGGTAAATGAATCAAGTGTATTTCTAGGCAAAGCATGTGAAGAACAGAGCAAGTTTTTTTAAAAGTCTGAAGTTTCTAGTGGTTTGATCTTTGGTATTTAAAATAAATGAAAAGGCTAGCATTTGTTGTTTCTAAACTTATTCTATGTATTTGTCCTGATTACTTAGCTTGGAAGTTTAAGACCTTTGAAATTTATTTTCACACTTTTTTTTTCCATACTGAAGAAACCAATATGATACATATGCATGTTCTGCAGATAAATGTGCCACACACATGTTAATAGCACGAACAATATCCAAATGAAATGTACAACATAAACGTCACAAACATTTCTTTTGGGCTTGAATTGGGTAAATTAAGTGCCCTTAAATGGGCCGTTGGAGATTGTCCCCTAGAATGTGAGATCAGGATTTTATTTAATGTCTTGTTGCTATTCCAGACCCTTCGCTGCTGGTCATTTTTCATTCTCCCCCTTAATGCCTATCTCACATTGGTCTCCAGTGGAGCATTTAGCTGTATCAGAATTCAGTTCTATCCCAATTCTTGGGAGTGGACTGTGGGACTTTAGGCTAGTGCTACGAATATTAGCCAATGGCCAGCAAATTCGGAAGTTCATATTCCTGCTATTGGAGTCTTAGGCACACTCAAACATGTGCAGTGCCGTGGCATTTAATTCATATTAGCTCAATGATTCTGAAAACAACAAATATATTTATTGAATTTATGAGTCTAGACGTTGTATGGATGAAAACCCAGTCAGAGTATTTATTGCTACTTCATTTCTGAGAGCTTGAATACAAATAGTCTGATTCCCTCTACTCTTCCTGAAACAATCTAACTTTAATAATGAAGGAAGAGTTTTGAGCTTATTTGATTTTGTTGCTGGGGCCTTTCCATTTGTGGGCATAAAGTGATGAAAGGCTTAGGCAAAAACAGGAGTGCCATTGGGAATCCATAACCAGCTACAGGACTTTGGTTTAAAAGAGGAATTAGAATCAAATAAACCCTTAAAGAAAGCATAGTAGATTTTGTCTGGTAAACAGTCACTCAAACCTGCTGGAGTGAATGGCTACTTTAAGTAACAGAGTGATGTTCTGTTTAGAAATATATAGGTCTAATCTAATAGGAGGGAGTGCAACAGAAGAAGATGGACCCCAATTGAATTACTTATCAGACTTGTCTACACTCTACTGAAGAATTGAACACTGTTCAATCCTGGGTTGCACTCTGCAAGGTATTTTGTGATGCAGCCCTTGCCTGGATATATCTTTTTCCACTTACTTTCAAGCATCCGTCAATGAAAATATCAGAAAATATCACCAAATTTTCAATTGTTTATAACACGTTGTCACCTGAATGTCACTGAATCTCAGACTGAACAAGGATTTCCTCACTGCTTATATTCTTTTGAAGGCAGTAAGATGGACAGGATCTGCAGGCAGCAAAATTAGGTACAAATGAGGAACCATTAAAACTCCCCACATCATTACCACTCAAGGGAGTTTAAAACTTCGTCCTTTCTCTCCAATTAAAGGTATTAGGATCTCCACCCTCAACCGCCAATCCTATCCTTTCCTACAGTTTTATGCCCGAAAATGACATGTGCAAAGAAAAGTTCATACCTCTTCTCAATGTTTCTATTCTACCAGAACATTAGCAAATGTTTCAATAGTCAAAGCTATCCAAATGTGATGTTTCAATCTGAGCCAAAGGGAAGTGAAGTGGGTGAAGAAAAGTTTGCGATCAATGTGGCCTAGCTATGGGTGATGACATCTATTGCTGACTGTTGGCTTGGAAAGTAACTGAACAATCCTGTCACATATCATCATCAACAGAGTCTGCTCAACATTCATCAACTTACAGCATTCCTATGCACTGCCCCTCATCAAAGCCACTTAGGCAAATGATCAGTAAACAGTACCAAGCTCCAGCCTAATTCTGAGAATCCAGATCTCAGGATCAGCTTATAAAACAGAGAGAGTGTGTCTTCAGGAACTTGAGAGTTTGTCAGGCATTGTAAATGCTACGTCAAATAAAAGAATGCATGCAGTTCTCTAACAGATGTCTTTACTGCGCTCTTGTTCTTCGGGCTGGCTCCAGGCCACACAGAAACCCTTTAACAAAACAATGAGGACAAGTTGTGGGTTCTCCATTGATCTTCCAATTATTGTCAGAAGATGTGAACTAAAAGAAGCTATCTGTGCTGGGTCTGAAGCTAAAATATTAGAAGTATCTTAAAGGTCTTAACTAATCAAATTCCCTGTAAATTATTCCCCTAATGGTACGACTATATATGGGCAGCCATACTATGGTTTCAAGACATAATGCTTCCTCAAATTGGATTTGTGAGTGAAAGAGCCCACGTTACCTGTGCAATGTCCTTAGCAGGTTATCTTGTGACTTAAAAGCAGCAAGAGAAAGGCTGCCTCAGTCTCAGGAGGATTAACTTGGCTCACAAATAGTAGCTACTTGCTGCAGAGTGCATCGGACAAATACCAGATTAGGTTAAACAGAAATTCAAAAGTAAAATCTTGCAAACTCTGGAGATTAGGAATCAAAAACAGAATTTCAAAATGTTACTGTTACTTCTACCTCTGATAGTGCTGTTTAACTTGCTGGGTATTTCCAGAATTTTCTTTTTAAGAACTCCAGTTCATGCAGCAGCCAAGAAGCAGTAGGATAATTAGATTTAAGAGGAAATATTTGTAATATGTGCATCTGTAATTAAGTTATATCTGTATTAAAGTTGCTGAACATCCAGAACTATTTACAAGGTTTACATGTGGTTTTAATGAAGGCAACAAGTAGGAGCATGTAATTTGATGAACACAAAGAAGTCTCTATGATGGCACCCTTGAGTAGGAGGAAGATGATTTAGGCAGAATTCATCAAACAGCCAAGGAAAGGTTCTCTTTAATCAGAACATCCACAAAACAGTGTCTTCAACCAAGCTATTTCATTCAATTTCAACACAGACATCTTCTCACTAATGTGGAAAATCACCAAGATTGCCCTGCCACAAAAAGGCAGAAAAATCCAATCCAGCTAATTGCTGTCTAGTCTACTCTCAATCATCAACAAAGTGATGGGAGGTGTTGTTGACAGTGCTATCAAGTGACACTTAATCGGCTAATAAGTGTTCACTTTGGATTTTGTTAGGATCACTCAGATCCAGACTTCATTACAGCACTTGTCCAAGCATAAACCCAGATACCAAAAGTGGAATTAAGGTGCATTAAAGTATCCTGGTAAAACCAACCAGAGCAACTTTCTCAGATCAACCAGCCAGAGGAAGCTGTATGTATAAGTGGCATTTTGACAGAGTTTTTGTCATATACACTAAAATATTAGACAGGTTCTTTGCAACTTTTCATTAATATATTGGCCATATTCATTGTCTGCCTCTCTTCCTCAACTCATTCACACTAGCAACAAGGTGTTAGTGATGCTTTTGATGTTTTGATCAATACCCATGCTGTATTAGCAACAGCCCGTCCCTGGCTATAATCAGTATTCCAGTCCAGGGGCCATTCATTCATCACACCTGTCCTAGATAAAATCAGAAAATACTGCGAATACTCAACAGGTCAAGCATCATCAAAGAAGGGAGACACAGAATTGATATTTCAGGTTAATGACATATCACCTGTGGTATCCTTGCACAGCCTTGTCATACTTTGCCTTTACAATTTATCTGGAGTCTTACATTGCTCTTATCCCTTCTGAATCCCTTACTCTGCAATTTGTTCTTTAAACTCTATATTTAGTCTCTTGAATCGCACAATCTTCAACTACTTCAGCCAAATTCTTTATTCTAACTTTTCCATGCCTTCCTTTTGTTACCTTCAATAATAATGATCAGTTAGGCACAGGACAAGTACCTTCATCATCTCAGCTAACAAACATGAATTTACAAACAAATACCTACATGTGCACACCCATTAGGTTCCCCTGACCCTCCATGAGTGGTCAAAGAATAGAAAAGTTAATACCTGAAAAGAGGAGTCTATATTGACCAGGTGTTCCCTCGAACCCAACATAAGTTCCTTCTGCAAGCATGTCATTTTACATAATAAAGAGTTTCTCACCTGTAAATGATCTCAGTTGAAAATTCATTACAAGGACAGTCTCACAACATGGCCACCTCCATTCCTTCAACCACATGGCAAGTCTACTTCCACTGTTCTTGTCTTATTCTTGTTCACTGATTTGTAGACTGTCGTTCTTTTTGGCCAACGCGATATTTAAAATTCCTTCCTATACTTTAAACTACATCCTCAATCAATTGTCTCTTAACATTAAAAAATCTAGGTATCTAATTCTTCTTTCTACATCAAAGACACTGTGTGGGACAATTTGCTAAGCTAACAATGCTCAATAAATGTAACCCTTGGAGAAGAATAGGGTTTGAGGCCATGAGATGTTAGTAGCAATGCATGTTTTGAGTCCAGTGGATCAGACATAGAGAGAACACTGCATGTGTACAGGATTATACTTAAGGCACGTTTTGTACATTGAAACTTTAAGCATTTTTATAAAGCTTGAATTATGAAACTTGCTTGGAGATGACAGTAAAAATTAAGCTAGGGCTGCCATCAAGAACTCATTTGATAAAATAGCAGCAATCCCCAAGCTGACTTTCCACTTCACTAAAAATCTTCCACCAGTCATAACTCATCAGCTTGGACAAGAAAAGAAAATTAAAGCCACAGAAATCAAACGTTCCAAAATGGTCCCAGAAAATGCGTGGCCAACATGTGTCTGTGGGTAGCAACTCCAGACAAGTTTGTCAACCAGACTGAAGTTGCTACTTCCAATGTAGTCAATGAAGTAAGTCAGGAGTGCACATCATAGTCAAACCAATGAAGCAGCCTGTCAGAAAAGAGTTGAAACATGCTTAGTCTCTCTAAAGTGAGTTTTTTTTTATTGTAAAAAGTACTCTTCTATTCCTTTTAAATAAAAGACAATAATGACATAACCTTGCAAAATAAGACTTCAGCCCAGTGAAACTTTCAATTATTAAAATAGAGCTGAAGAAGTCTGCAATTTTGCTTTCATTTTCATGATTTTTTAAATCCTAAGTATATTAATTTTAAAGGAACTGGAGCACTATTAATCACCCTAGCATTTTATCGCTTTTAAAAGGAGCTCTAAATGAAAGAGAAATATACTGTCATCGCTCAGTAAGCAGTAAACCTCATTGTGACCTTGGTGCATGTACAATTTTACTGCTGATGTGACACATTTGTTGAATTGAGTGATTCACCTTCACAGTGAAATCCTTGGATGCTAATCTTCTATTTGTTAGAGTTTTCCTGTTTTTTGAGCTCCAACAAAACATGATCATTTATACAAAGTTGTCCAGAAATAAAAAAGTTTGTGAGGAACTTTATCATCTCTCAGACCAAGTATATTCTAATAAAATTATCTGAATTGGAATGTGAATCTCAGTATCTGCATGATGTTGATATAGAAATATGGATTTCCAATGGATCCACGGCATCAGTGGTCATTTTAAAATGCTTTTCAAATTGATACAAAGAAGCTGGTAAATCCAATTATAATAGCAGCTATAACTACTGCTATTTCTAAAGAATCTGTAAATTATTAAAAATAGTTAATCCGCATTACAGAGTTAAACCTGAACCAAACATAATTTATTCCTCAGTGACTTGCTACTGGCCATTGAGGGAAGAGTACAATAACATTTATAAACGTTGATAGGCAGCATTTTAAGCTAATAAAAGATCTCAAGTACTTTGTATTCAGCAAAATTCCACACTGAACCACAGAAATTTATTATGTCCTTTAATATTTTCCCCAGTTATTTGGTGTAAATCTTCGGTCAGCAATAAGGTCCACAAATCCTGGTGCAGAAAAGCTACACAGTACAGGCAAGACCTATGGCCACAATGAGCACCAAGAGTTGAGAGCTAAACAAGCCCCTCCAGAACAATTACATTGGCAATTGTTTAATTCACATACCCAGGATGAACCAACAGTCAATGTGTTGGGATGTTTGCAAATGTCTCTGACATTCAAAAATGTTTCAAAAGATGCAAAATACAACCTAGCATGAGTTGGGAGACATCATCAGTGATATAATCTGGGGTGTCATCAACGCTTTGGGTCCTTAAACATCAGACACTCTCTCCAAGGCAATCCAGCAGGAGAATTGGTCCATGGGTCACACCTCTTGATCCAAAGCCATTTGGAGGCTCACTCAGCAGCCTCTGTGATGGTCCTGGCAGCTCTTTTCTTTGCAGCCACTGTGATGCAAAAGAGAGAGTAGGTACTGCACAGCGAGCATCCAACAAAACCTCTACACCCCACCTCTATAGGCTTGCATTGTGCCCTCCACCCCTGTCTCTGGCACTGATCTACCTGCTCCTGGCATTTGGCTTTCTTACATTGAGATGCCTCCTCAATCCAGTCTTCCAAGGAACTGTCATTACCACTGTGACCACCTGCTTTGGGTTTTTTGACAGAATGACCACGTCAGGACCCAGTGATGCAATGAAATCAGATCAGCTTTCAATTGCCAGTCATACGCTGGGGTGAGCAAGCCCGCTGGAGATCTGTGTTGAGGCTGTGGTTGGTCTCCAGTTTTGATAAAGGTTAATGGTTTTCTGAGTTGGCGGAGGAGCCTACTGTTGTTAATGGCTGAGGAGATACTTTCTGCCACTTCCTTTAGTACCTAGTCAGTGGCAGCCTTCTTCCAGGGCTTTTGGGCAGGATATGCTCCAGGGTCTCCCTGCCAGGACAGAGAGGACATGATGGTGCCTTACATTTGCCCAAGCAAAAACGTTCACTGGACCAGGCAGGACACCGTACACAGTCATGAACTTGATACACTGGTGTTCTACCTCCCTGATGTTGGACCAGGAGATCTTCTGCTTCTTCACACCTTCCCACCTTGTCCAAACTCCCTACTGGCCTGTTCCAACCACCCTGGTGGTAAACACTTCCTTGACAGCTGCTCAAACCTCTTCCTGGACAAGTTGGCATCTATCCCGAAATTGAAAAGGAAAGACTATCAAAAAGAATTTAAAATAAAGAAATAAAACATTAGAAAATTATTAAACACATTTCAGCTAAATTTTAAAACAAGTAAATTACCTATTTTCCTCCCGGCTGGTCTCCTCCATTGAAATGAGTGGAATTGATGGACTTGGCACACGTTCAATGGACAGACTTCTCAAATTAACTATAGTGTTTTAGGAAATGGCAAGTAGCTAGCTCTCTCATTAACAGACTGCAGGAGTCCAATGTTGTAGCACAGCCAGGAAATCATTGGTGAACACTGAAGGAAATCATGGGGGCTAAAATAAGGCATTAAGTTGCCCTAGCATACATGGTGAAGGAGGATCCTAAGCAATTGTTGTACAGATATGTTAAGAGATGGATTATTTACTCAGGAGACAGAAATAGAGTCTATAGGAGTGAGGAAAAGTGGCATCAACTTCATGAACCCTACACAGATTACCGAGGAGGAGGTGTATGCTGTCTTGAGGCAAATTAGGGTGGATAAATCCCCTGGGCCTGAGAAGGTGTTCCCTTGGACCCTGTGGGAGGCAAATGCAGAAATTACTGAGGCCCTAGCAGAGGTATTTAAATCTCCCTTAGCGCTAGGTGAGGTACCAGAAGACTGGTACCTAGCACCTAATGTTTTTATGCTGTTTAAGAAAGGATCTAAAAATAAACAAGGAAATTATAGGTCATTAAGACTGCCACCTATAAGGTGCTTGAAAGTAGATACACAGGAGATGTCAGGGGTAAGTTTTTTTACGCAGAGAGTGGTGAGTGAATAGAATAGACTGCCAGCGATGGTGTGGAGGCGGATACGATAGGGTCTTTTAAGATACTCCTGGATAGGTACATGGAGCTTAGAAAAATCAAGGGCTATGGGTAACCCTAGGTAATTTTTAAAGTAAGTACATGTTCGGCACAACATTGTGGACCAAAGGGCCTGTATTGTGCTTTAGGTTTTCTATGTTTCTATATACTATTCCCCTTGAAATAAATGCCAACACTGCATTTGCCTTCTTTACCCCAGGCTCAACCTGTACATTAACCTTTCTG
Organism: Mobula hypostoma; assembly: GCF_963921235.1. Classification (NCBI taxonomy): domain Eukaryota; kingdom Metazoa; phylum Chordata; class Chondrichthyes; order Myliobatiformes; family Myliobatidae; genus Mobula; species Mobula hypostoma. The sequence goes on from NC_086098.1 coordinate 40,081,044, forward strand.
GAACTCTTGCACAAGGGATCCTAAGTCTCTCTGCACCTATGATGTTTGAAACTTCTCCACATTTAGATAATAGTCCACACTATTGTTCCTTTTACCAAAATGCATTATTGTACATTTCCCAAAATTGTATTCCATCTGCCACTTTTTGCCTTTTTTTCCAATTTGTCTGTCCCGCTGCAATCTCATTGCTTCCTCAGCACAACCTACCCCTCCACCTATCTTCATATCATCCGCAAACTTTGTCACAAAGCTATTAATTCCATTATCCAAATCATTGACAAACAATGTGAAAAGCAGTGGTCCCAATACTGACCCCTGAGGAACACCACTAGTCACTGGCAGACAACCAGAAAAGACCCCTTTTATCTCCACTCACTGCCTCCTGCCTGTCAGCCATTCCACTATCCATGCCAATATCTTTCCTGTAATGCCATACAATTTTATCTTGTTAAGCAGCCTCGTGTGTCAACTTATCAAATGCCTTCTGAAATCTAAGTAAATGACATCCACTGCCTCTCCTTTGTCCACCCTGCTTGTCACTTCCTTGAAAACTCTAACAGATTTGTCAGGCAAGATTTCCTTTTACAGATCCCATGCTGACTTTGACTTATTTTATCATTGGTCTCCAAAAACGCTGAATCCTCATCCTTAATAATAGACTCCAATACTTTCCCAACCACTGAGGTTAGGCTAACTGGCCTATAATTTCCTTTCTTTTGCCTTCCTCCCTTCTTAAAGAGTGGAGTGACATTTGCAATTTCAAGTCCTCCGGGATCATGCCAGAATCAAGAGATTCTTGAAAGATCATGACCAGTGCAGCCGTTATCTCTTCAGCATCCTCTCTCAGGAGTCCGGGATATAGTCCACCTGGTCCAGTGCTCTCTGGATGCTTTCAAAAAAGAGATGGATAGAGCTCTTAAAGATAGCGGAATCAAAGGTTATGGGGATAAAGCAGGAACTGGATACTGATTGTGGATGATCAGCCATGATCACAGTGAATGGTGGTGCTGGCTCGAAGGGCCGAATGGTCTACTCCTGCACCTATTGTCTATTGTCTATTGACTTATCCACCTTAAGATATTTGAGTTTCCTTCGTAATGAAAGATGAAAAGTTTAAGGCAAACATGAGGGGAGACTTCTTTACTCAGAGGGTCATGAGAGTGTGGAATGAGCTGCCAGTGCAAGTGGTGCATGTGAGATCAATTTCAATGTTTAAGCAGAGTTTGGATAGGTACATGGATGGAAGGGGTATGAACGGCTATAGTCCCGATGTAGGTCAATGGGAGTAGGCAGCTTAAATAGTTTCAGCATGGACTAGATGGGCCAAAGAGCCTGTTTCTGTGCTGTACTTTTCTCTGGCTCTGTAACTCGAATATCTCACTGGATACCTCAGTCACATCCTGCAGTCACATGACCCTTCTTTCTTTCTTTCTCTCTGGGAGAAAGTTTGAGACTTCCATGTACAGATACACATATGCAGTAACCTTGAGTTGTCTTGTCCGTTATGGAGAGAAACTCTCGCAATTTCATTTTTAAATGCTTGATTTTTTTTTCTGGATAACTCTGGCCGTTAGGACAGATGTAAAGAAAGGAAAGAAATTGGCAAAGTTTTAGGTGGGAATTCCAGAGCTTAGTGCTTAACAGCATAAGCCAGTGGTGAAGCAGTAGCATCCACATTTGTAGACGCTCAGAGACGAGAAGGGAAGGTGCAATGTTATCTCCAAGGGTCATATGACTGCAGGAGGTGACAGAGATATGTGAGGTTGAGACCAACAGAGGGATTTGAAAGGGGGGAATGTTGACTCAGACCATGAGATCTGAAAGGGTGCGTGTAAATGACAAACAGGGTGAAGTGAGTAGGGACAGAAGCAACAGAGTCTGGATTACCCTATATTTACTGAGAATAGAGTGAGAGAAGCCAGCCTGCAGAGTGTTTTGAATGGGCGTCTAGAAGGAAGACCCTCTCAGCAGCAGATGTACTGAGACAGGGGCTGGGCCTGGTAATATACAGGTGGTTGCAGGTAATGTTAGCGAAAGCATGGAAATGGCACCCAAGTCTTATTGTCAGATTAACTAAGAACTCACAAGTAGTCTGGAGCAGTGAACAATCTCCTGGAGGAACTGAGCAGGTAAAGCAGCGTCTGTGCGAGGAAAGGAATTGCCGACGTTTCCACATTAGGGTTTGTTGAGTCAGGCTGACCAGAACACTGTTGTGTAAAGTGAGGTAGTGGAGTGGTGTTACAGCAACAACCTGGCACTCATCGTCAGGAAGACCAAAGAGCTGATTGTGGACTTCAGAAAGAGTAAGACAAGGGAACACAAACCAATCCTCATAGAGAGATCAGAAGTGGAGAGAGTGAGCAGCTTCAAGTTCCTGGGTGTCAAGATCTCTGAGGACCTAACCTGGTCCCAACATATTGATGTATCTCTAAAGAAAGCAAGACAGCAGCTGTATTTCCTTATAGCTTGAGGAGATTTGGTATGTCACCTAAAACACTTGAAACTTTCTATAGATGTACCGTGGAGAGAGCATTCTAACTGGCTGCTTCACTGTCTGGTACGGTGTGGGGGGGGGGGCAGTGCTATGGCACAGGATTGAAGTAAGCTGCAGAGAGTTGTTTCATCAGTCAGCTCCATCATGGATACTGGCCTCCACAAAATCCAGGACATCTTCAATGAGCGGTGCCTCAAAACGGTGGAGGAACCCTACCACCCAGGACATGCTCTGTTTCCATTGTTACCATCAGGAAGGAGGTCTGAAGGCACACTCTCAATAATTCAGGAACAGCTTCTTCCTCCCTGCTATCCAATTTCTGAATGGATCTCCAACCCTTGAAAATGACCTCACAACTTTTTATTTCTGTATTGCACTAATTTAATTTAAATATTTTATACATATATACTTACTGTAATTTACAGTTTTTAATGTATTATGTTATCATGAATTGCATTGCACTACTGCTGCAAAGTTAACAAATTTCATGACATATGCCAGTGATATATTTCCAACGGCCCAATCAGCGGCAGGAACAGCTCACAGCAATGAGGTTTCTCATAGGCCGGCGACGCTTGTTCAAAAGCACAGAAGGGACAAGCCATTGTCCAGTGGTGAGAGTAGGAGAGTCAGGCTATGGCTCAAAGGAGGCATCGGCCTGAAAGAGGCGTTGGTTCTGGGTAAGCTGTGTTAAAGGTTTATCCCCCCTCTACTCTGCCTAGTGTAGTAAATGGCTATTGTGTATTCTTGATGCCGGATGTTCCCAGAGTCTCCCAGAGAACAACACCTATGTGAAGTGCATCTGACTGCAGCTCCTTGAAGACCATGTCAGGGATCTGGAGCAGCAACTGGATGACCTTTGGCTTGTCCGGGAGAGTGAGGAGATAATCGATCAGAGTTACAGGGAAGCAGTCACCCCAAAGTTGCAGGCAGCGAGTAGCTGGGTGACTGTCAGGAGAAATGGAAAGGTGAACAGTCAGTTAGCTCAGAACACCCCTGTGGCCATTCCTCTCAATAATAAGTACACCATTTTGGATACTGTTGTGGAGGATGACCTCCCAGGGGAATGCCTTAGAGACCAGATTACTGACAGGGGCAGGGCTTCAGGTTCTTGGATCATTGGGATCTCTTCCGGGGGAGGTATAACCCGTTCAAAAGTGATAGGTTTCACCTGAACCCAAAGGGACCAATATTTTCACGGGCAGGTTTATTGGAGCTTTTGGGGAGGGTTTAAACAAATTTGGCAGGGTGGTGGGAAGCAGATTGAAGGAACTCAGGATAGGACAAATGGTAAAAAAGCAAAGATACTGTGCAGCTAGACGGTAAGGATGAGCAGACAGATTGATAGGATGTAATTGCAGCCAGCTGGTGAGTATCAGTGCATTATGGATGCAGAATCAAAATGAGTAGCAAATACAGTACTCACAGTATTATATCTCAATACATGGAGTATAAGAAATAAGGTGAATGATCTTGTTGCACTATTACAGATTGTCAGGTATGATGTTGTGGCCATCACTGAATCATGCCTGAAGGCTAGTTGTAGTTGAGGGCTGAATGTCCATGGTTACACGTCGTATCAGAGGGATAGGAAGGAAAGCAGAGGGGGTGGTGTGGCTCTACTAGTAAAGAATGGCAAAAAGATGGGACATCAGATCAGGCCTCCCAAAAGTGGCTGGGATATGGACCACAGATTACAACAGGGAATAGAAAAGACATGTCAAAAGGGCAATGTTATAGTAGTGATGGGAGTTTTCAACACGCAGCTCGATTGGGAAAATCAGGTTGGAGATGGATCTTAAGACAGTGAGTTTGTTGAATGCTTACGAGATGGCTTTTTAGAGCAGTTTATCATTGAGCCTACTAGGGGATCAGCTACACTGGATTGGGGTGTTATGTAATGAACTGGAGGTGATTACGGAGCTTAAGGTAAAAGAACCTTTTGGAGGCAGTGATCACCATATGATTGAGTTCAACTTGAAATTTGATAGGGGGAAAGTGAAGTCTGACTTTACTTTAAAGTAGCAGTATTTCAGTGCAGTAAAGGAAATTATAGTGGTATGAGAGAGGAATTGTCCAAAGTAAACTGATAGCAGAGCAGCAATAGTATAAGTTTCTGGAAAAACGAGGAAAGTGCAGGATAGATGTATTCCAAAAACAAAGAAATACTCAAATGGCAAAATAGTACAACCACGGCTGACAAGGGAAGTCAAAGCTAATGCAAAAGCAAAGGAGTGGGCATACAACAAAGCAAAAATTAGTGGGGAGGCAGAGGATAGGGAAACTTTTAAAACCCTACAGAGAACAACTAAAAAAATCATTAGGGGGGGAAAAGATGAAATATGAAAGCAAGCTAGCAAACAATATTAAGGTGGATAGTAACAGCTTTTTCAAGTATATAGAAAATAAAATAGAGATGAGAGTGGATAGACAACCACTAGAAAATGAGGCCGGAGAAACAATAACAGGGGCAAGGAGATGGCTGGTGAATTAAATGAGTATTTTGCATCAGTTTTCACTGTGGAAGACACTAGCGGTGCCGGAGGTTGAAGGGTGTGAGAGAAGTGAGTGCAGTTACTGTTACAAGAGAGAAAGTGCTCAAAAAGCTGGAAGACCCAAGGGTACATAAGTCACCCAGACCAGATGAACTGCACCCTAGGATTATGAAAGAGGTAGCGGTAGAGATAATGGTGGCATTAGAAATGATCTTTCAAAAATTTCTGGACTCTGGCATGGTGCCAAAGGACTGGAAAATTGCAAATGTTACTCCACTCTTTAAGAAAGGTGGAAGGAAGCAGAAAGGAAAGTATAGACAGTTAGCCTGACCTCAGTGGTTGGGAAGATGATGGAGTCATTTGTTAAGGATGAGGTTATGGAGTACTTGATGACACAAGACAAGAAAGGACAAAGTCAGCATGGTTTCCACGAGGGAAAATCTTGCCTGATGAACTTTTTGGAATTATTTGGGGAGATTACACATAGGATAGATAAAGAACTTGTAGTGGATGTTGGACTTTCAGAAGGGCTTTGACAAGGTGCCAAACACGAGAGTGCTTACCAAGTTAAGAGCCCATGGCGTTACAGGGAAGTTACTTGCATTGTTAGAGCATTGGCTGATTGGAAAAAGGCAGTCAGTGGGAATAAAAGGATCTTTAGCTGGTTGGCTGCCAGTGACTAGTGATGTTCCGCAGGGGTCGGTTTTGGGACTGTTTCTTTTTATGCTGTATATCAATGAAATAGATAATGGAATAAATAGCTTTGTTGCCAAGTATGCAGATGATTGGTGCATGGGACAGGTAGTGCTGAGGAAACAGGTGGGCTGCAGAAGGATTTAGACAGATTAGGAGAATGGGCAAATGAATTACAATGTCGAAAAATGCATGGTCATGCACTTTGATAGTAGAAATAAATGTGCAGACTATTTTCTAAATGGGGAGAAAATCCAAAAATCCGAGATACAAGGGGACTTGGCAGTTCTTGTGCAGGACACCCTAACAGTTAACTTGCAGGTAGAGTCATTGGTGAGGAAGGCAAATGCAACATTAGCATTCATTTCAAGAGGTCTAGAATGTAAGAGCAAGGATGTGATGCTGAGGCTTTATAAGGCACTGGTTAGGCCTCACCCTGAGCATTGTGAACAGTCTTGGGGTCATTATCTAAGAAAACATGTGCTGGCATTGGAGAGGATTCAGAGGAGGTTTACAAGGATCATTCCAGGAATGAAAGGGTTACTATATGAGGAACACTTGATGGCTCGGGGTCTGCACTCGTTGGAATTTAGAAGGCTGAGGGGGGATCTCATTGAAACCTTTCAAATGTTGAAATTCCTAAACAGAGTAGATGTGGAAAGGATGTTTCCCATGGTGGGGGAGTCAGGATGGAGGGGCATCCATTTAAAACAGAGATGAGGAGAAATTTCTTTAGCCAGAGGGTGGTGAATTTGTGAAATTTATTACCATAGGCAGATGTGGAGGCTAAGCTGTTGGGTGTATTTAAGGCAGAGCTTGATAGGTTCTTGATTGGACACGGCATCAAAGGTTATGGGGAGAAGGCTGGGGAGTGGGGCTGAGGAGGGGAAAAAAGGATCAGCCATGATTGAATGGCAGAGCAGACTCGATGGGCCAAATGGCCTAATTCTGCTCCTATATCTTATGGTCTTATGATATTAAACCTGATTCTGATTCTGACATTAATTGGCTAATTCTTCAGAAGTACGTTGTTTGACATATGTACCTGGTTGAACATTAGGATTTCAATGATTCAATCTAACATCAACTTTGAAGATAAAAATTATAAGATTAGTCCTATCGTATTTTCCTTTTGATAAAGCTGTTTTGACAATGCTTTTTTTTGATCCAGGTTGCTTTCACACCATAAAATACTGCAATTTTAAATCCCTTGTTGTGACCTCAGCCAGATTATGAGGTGAGATGGTGCATTATTCCACAGTGATTATGTTGTTACATAAAACTTTTGTTTCCCCTATAATTGTGAAGGGCATCTCCTGAAGGCAAACATTTCTTGATTCATTGGTGGCCATATAAAATTACCTCCTCATTCTCTGAGTCTGGGAAAATAAACAGCAGAAAATAGTTTTCTATCATACTTTTCTTTTAATGTTACTGACTATTTTAAAGAATAATGTTGAGAGTGTGATTGGGAGTTGAGATTAATATCTGATCAGACAATTGAAATTTTAAATTATGCAAACCGCATTCCGCTAATTACACCAAGTTTTAAATTCAAATAGCATTTGAAAATGTGCATTGCGATCATAACCCTACTGCAAGCTGCATTTGAAATCTTCCTACCTTCTTAGCTCACCAGACCTAACAATAACCTTAGTACATTACTAGGGGTGTATGGAGATACCAGGGAGGTGTATCACCTCTGGTGAAGTGGCTTGTCGTGTCCATTCCAGGGCAGATCTCTCACCTTTGGTCCCCACCAGACACTCAGCTCTCACTGTGGATTCTGGTAGCTGTCTGCATGCAACAGCGGCAAAACCCCAGTACGCAGCTTCGACGGGCGGGCTAAACCAGGTGAGGGTAGCCAGCCGGCCTCATACTCCTGTGAGATAGGGACTTGCCTGTCTTAGCATATGAAGTCATCTCCGGCAGACTGGGCAGATGAGATCTACAGTGATATCCAGCTGCCTGGAGGGTGGTTCTGCAACGCTCCATGGAGAGTGAAGGGCACAAGACATAGAAGATGTCAAGGTCATCCATTGCAACCAAGGAAGATCCAGTTTGTGACACTTGCTCGTACCACTGGACCCAGACTTCTGAGGTCAAGAAAATGGAACCTGTCCAGTGCAATAGCTTTTCCATTTAAAAACTCTCCCCACAGGTCTCGTGTCATCATCAGACATGATGGACAACCACCACATTACTATGGACACCAGCTTTATGAGTGGCTACCACCAGTTGATGTCCTTACACTCATTAAAGTCTTTGATTAACGCCAGCCTACCTTCCTTAAAGGGAAGGTGCACAAGATGATCATGCGTGCAGCTAACAGGGTAATGGTCTTATTCAGCAGAGGGGTCCTTGGTAGATGAGGTGGTGAGGAGGAAAATGGCCTCTTCCCCAAAAGGCACAGACATATGTGCATGCACGGTGAAAGGAGGCAACTCCAGAGATCATTGTCAGTAATTAGACCTCATTAATATGGTTATGTGAATAAACATTCAAAGAGCATAACCTATGAACTGCAGATAAGCCTCACACAACCCAAGACTCACACAACAACATCCTCTGTAAATAAAAGTTTACACAGAAGTTAGTGGCCTCAACCAGATTGAGTATGAACAAAATACTGCAGCTGATATTAGTCTGAAATAAAAACAGAAAATACTGGAAAAGCTCATCAAATCAAGCAGCATTTGTGGAAAGAGAAACAAAACTAACATTTCTGGCTGAAGAATACATAACATACCACATCAAAACTGAAGCACATTTCTGGTTCACAAACACAAGGAAATCTGCAGATGCTGGAATTTCAAGCAACACACATCAAAGTTGCTGGTGAACGCAGCAGGCCAGGCAGCATCTCTAGGAAGAGGTACAGTCGACGTTTTGGGCCAAGACCCTTCGTCAGGACTAACTGAAAGAAGAGCTAGTAAGAGATTTGAAAGTGGGAGGGGGAGGGGGAGATCCAAAATGACAGGCGAAGACAGGAGGGGCAGGGATGGAGCCAAGAGCTGGACAGTTGATTGGCAAAAGGGATATGAGAGGATCATGGGAAGGGAGGCCTAGGGAGAAAGAAAGGGGGAGGGGGGAAGCCCAGAGGATGGGCAAGAAGCATAGTGAGAGGGACATTTCTAGTCATTCAGCAGAGGTAATATCTTGATATTTACTATGTTTGTAAGATTGGGAAGTTCAGGAATGAGCAGAATGTGCTTGCATGTGGAAGAAATGTTAAATATATCAGCTTGGTCTGCTACCTGTCACCACATGTGACAGCAGCTTATGGACTTGCTAACCATCGCCAACTTTTATGCCATTTATTTATAGAACACAACATTAATGCCAATGGTGTTTGTGAACAATGACAACTTGGGTAGCTGCTCTGAGTGAAATAACAAGAATCAATGGTGAAAAGTGGATGGTGGGAAAGCAGAAATGGAAGCAATTTGGTTTAACAAACACATCAAAAGTCCTGCAAATAAAATTAATATCAAAAGTTGCCAAAGTTTGACCAACAGCTGACAACCTTCCATTACTGCAACAATCTATTGATTGTTCATGGATTTTAAGACTTACAGAAGTATTATAGTTTGTGAGGTGGTTTTTAAATTTTACAACACTTTGTTGAGATTTTACAGTTTTAGGTAGCAACAGTGTATTAAAGAGGACTTTTTAACCATCCTCATCTGTAATAGTAGCTCCAAATTTACGTAGACTTTGGTGAACTATCTCAGCCGACTGTCAAATTTTGTGGGGGACTGTCTGGTTCCACAGCCCTCACGATTATTCACCTTCTTTTTAATGGGCCCTACATGGCTGAGGGCTTTGCTAACCACTTCCAGGCTAGGCATAGCTCAAATACCACCTATAAATTTGCTGACAATACAGCCATTGTTAGTAGAATCTCAGGTGGTGACGCGAGGGTGTACAGGAGTGAGATATGACAACTAGTGGAGTGGTGTCGCAGCAACAACCTGGCACTCAACATCAGTAAAACGAAAGAGCAAATCATGGAATTCAGGAAGGGTAAGACGAAGGAACACATACCAATCCTCATAGAGGGATCAGAAGTCGAGAGAGTGAGCAGCTTCAAGTTCCTGGGTGTCAAGATCTCTGTCCCAACATATCAATGTAGTTATAAAGAAGGCAAGACAGCAGCTATACTTTATTAGGAGTTCAAAGAGATTTATTATGTCAACAAATGCACTCAAAAACTTCTATAGTTGTACCGTGGAGAGCATTCTGACAAGCTGCATCACTGTCTGGTATGGAGGGGCTACTGCACAGGACCAAAAGAAGCTGCAGAAGGTTGTAAATCTAGTCAGTCCCATCTTGGGTACTAGCCTACAAAGTACCCAGACATCTTTAGGGAGCGGTGTCTCAGAAAGGCAGCGTCAATTATTAAGGACCTCCAGCACCCAGGGCATGACTTTTCTCACTGTTACCATCAAGTAGAAGGTACAGAAGCCTGAAGGCACACACTCAGTGATTCAGGAACAGATTCTCCCCCTCTGTCACCCAATTCCTAAATGGACATTGAATCTTTGGACACTACCTCACTTTTTTTTAATATACAGTATTTCTGTTTTTGCACATTTTTTAATCTATTCAATATACATAATTGATTTACTTGTTTATTTATTATTATTTTTTAAAATTATTTTTCTTTTTTCTCTGCTAGATTGTGTATCGCATTGAACTGTTGCTGCTAAGTTAACAAATTTCACATCACATGTTGGTGATAATAAAACCGATTCTGATTCTGATTCAGTGCCTAGTCTCTTGCTAAGTGTGGTCTCTCAGATCTACCAGCCAAGTATGAGACATTTTTGGCAAACTTTGACACATCCAGCTAGGCTGGTATGATTTGATCCATTGTTCATTATCTGATAGCACAAGTATGCAAATTTTACCCAGTTTATTTGTTAATTGGGGAACAAAGTTAATTACAATTAATTCTCTGTCAAATTCCAAGTACACATTTCAGAATTGTATTTCAATCCAAAAAAAATCTTGTTCTTAAATCATTTTCTCTGTAAGTGAAATATAGTTCCCTATGTTTCAGTAACTGTAGTAAGCACAGTTTTCAAGTTTTAAACTCTTTTTATGATTCTTTAGATTTTAAAGCTTTTGCACAACAAAAATAAGTTTTCACTGACATCTGAATAGGTGGCATAAGAAGCTGTTGATCATCTGTGCAGACAAAACTAAATTTATGATCATGTAGACAATATGGTAGCTTCCGAAATTACTTCATTGCAATCGGTTAAGGTGTCAATGCTTCATTCATTGAAGACATTTCCTGAATCAAAACATTATCTATTAATTTTTCAGTGCCATGACCGTATGATGTATAGTATTCCATACTCACATCTGCCAGAAGCTCTTAAAATATTTAATGAATCCTGGGAAAATGCAATTCTTTTTCAGGTTCTCATAGTAAGATAGAAATTTTATGTGACATTGGTGGCTGCACAAAGCCTCAGTAGATGGGACAGTAGGTCACAAAGTCATTATAATTTTGCCTACGTACTATGTTACCTTCAATTTTAAAGGATTACAAAGAAATTTTAAGATATTAATTTTTAAGCCACAAATAATTTAATAATAGAAGCAACTGAGGTCTTTCTTTCATCCTTCAGTCATTATCTTCTCCATGGGTTCAATGTGAGAATGGTAGCTGCCCTTTCTCTATCTGTAATTTCCCTTTGAACTGAATGAAATGCTAGGCCATAAAGACGGGCCACATTGTTGGATCAGGAGTCAAAAAGACCTAATCAAGTAAGGATACAGATTTCCTTCACTGATACCATCCAAGTTCCAGTACTCCAGGAACACATTACTGCAGTTGACAATTCAATCCAGTACTGAGAAACTGCTGCAATCCCCAGAAATGCCATGATTTAGATGCAGCCACTGCAATGAAGTCTGATGCACATGTTCAAATATAAACAAAGCATCCCACACTGTAATTCAAACAAAATCAAGAGTTCCCAATTGCTCTTTCAGCCAATATAAGAAATATACTAGTTAATTAATTGGCTGTCTGAAACTTTTTCTGTGTGCAAACTAGTTGTGGTGTTTGATTGCTCTCTCGATGTACAGTATTTTGTTCAAAGTAAATAAGTTGTGTAATAAATTGAAACAAAGCAGCTCTCACTGCCTTTGAATGGCAAAGTAAAGCTTCTCTGATCTTAAATAAAAGTATGCTCTCCAGATTAAATGAAATTCTGTTGAAGTTTTATATGTCAGGTTCAAAAATATAACAAATTCACATCAATCAATAAAGTCGTGGAGGTGGAGTTGCAATAAATTATGGCTGCTTGAAAATGAATAAAAGGCGGCTATGGCCACTAATACTGAATGTTTTATATGTGCAAAATATTTCTAGATATTTCTATTCTCTTGGCGAGATTTTTGAAGACATAAAATAGGATGTACTCTCAGTGGCCACTTTATTAGGTACAGGAGTGGAACCTGGAGTGGCCTTTTGCTGCTGTAGCCTATCTACTTCATGGTTCGACATGTTGTGCATTCAGAGATGTTCTTCTGCACACCACTGTTGTAATGAGTGATCACTTGAGTTTCTGTCCCCCTCCTGTCAGCTTGAACCAGTCTGGCCATTTTCCTCTGACCTCTCTCATTAATAAGGCTTCCATGCTCACAGAACTGCTGCTCACTGGGCTTTTTTTGTTTGTTTTTTTTTGCATCATTCTCTGTAAACTCTTAAGACTGCTGCTGAATGTGAACATCCCAAGAAATTTCTGTGATACTCAAACCACCTTGTCTGGCACCAACATTCATTCTACTGAAATCACATTTCTTCCCAATTCTGATGTTTGGTCTGAATCTCTTGAGCATATCTACATGCTTTTATGCATTGTGATCCTGACACATGATTGGCTGATTACATGTTTGCTTTAATGAGCAGGTGTACCTAATAAAGTGGCCGCTCAGTATACTCCTGATGTGATAGGACACAAAGGCCAGAAGATTGCTGCTATTGGATAGGAGTAACCAAGACAGAAAAGTTGAGTTAAAGTGTGGATATGTGAAGAGGAAAATTCCAGAGGTGTTTTAGAGGGGGGTTTGAAGACAAAGTGTATGAGCCCAAGTTACCGGATACAATGAGATAGTGCAACTACAAGATGGGTGAGTAACAATATGTGTGACAGAGCTGGGATGGCAAAGGTCTGGACTGAAAAACTTGTGAAAAAGAAGCAAGGCAGCCAGTGAGAAGAGCATTTTTAAAATCTTTTCACCAGTACTGGCATCATATACAGGTGTTCCTGTATTGGATATGAGCAGATAATCTTCCAGACATGAAAATTGGAGTTTTCTTTACACATTGCAGCCACATAAATTACTGTTAGCGAACCATTAGCTTCAACTAGGCATTCAACCAATATTTAGTGAGCAGAACAAATAACTCAGATGGATGCAGGGAGCAGTGGATCTGGATGGCTTCAGTTTTGTCAGCATTCAGCTGGATGGGAATTGGCTAAACCAATATTTAATAGTTTTTGGATAGTATTTCTACATGACATGAATAATGCAGTGGAGAGGTTTTCTTTTTCAAAAATAATATCCTGCCTACAGAATTCATTTTTAAATGTTATTATAAAATGATAAGCCTTTTCTTATTTTCCAAAACAGAAGGCAATTGGAGGAAATCCTACAGTAATAGTAAATTAGTCAAAGGTTGAAAGAGCACAAGAATAGTGTTGATGATAAATTAACTAATTATTCTATCTGCACGGGCAATTCAATGTAGTTTTATTGGTATTTTTTCTCACCAAGTTTGTTGAGTGTTGTAGTAACAATGTTGGTTTGCTGCACAAGTTGGTTCCCAAATGGTTTGAAAGAGAAGTGATTTAACTTTTCACTTCTACTTACATCACAGGAAACACTGGCTCTGTTACTATTCACTGCGAGATTCAGATAAGCAGAAATAAAACTTGAGTGGGAACTCCACAAAAGCAACCGTAAATTCTGAATGTATACTTTGCTGGTATCATAGCTGGATTGGTCTTTTTTTTTATAAAACAGTTTTCAACTAAACTATAGAATATTCAAAAAGATACTCCTATCAGAAACTTCAGACTCACAGAATACAACACAGCAGTAGGGGACGTTATCGGGAAAATATGGTCAAGGAGGGATACTTCATAGTTTTACATTGTAAACTCAAGTACATGAATGGCAATAACTTCAGAAAACAACTAGGCTGGTGTAAAGGAAGATTTGAATGTAAGAATGACTAGGATCAGAGAACTGCAGGAGCTGCCTATGAAATTGTTATGATAGTCAAGTTTTGGAATATCCAGTTACCCGTTTACAATGACCAATTACTTGAAACAGGCTTGCCTGCACAAACATGATGCAAAAGCTAGTAGTCAGAAAAATAAAGATTTCTGGAAGAAGCTCAAGACAATGAAACACAAGAATGGCAATTTTGAGGTTGAAGCATTGAACTCCCATAAGCCATGGCATTTCAGCAAGGACAAAGCCTTGCTCAGGTTTATGAAAATAAAGAATGAAATACTGCTTGGAAAAATATTAGGAAGTTATTTGAGGAGAATGGTTTGGCAAAGGGGCCTATCCCTGTGCATATTCTCAAACAAGCACATCTGAAGCAACAAGTTTTGGTTCTAAATGAGATTCATTTAATATCTTTGAATGCTGAGAAATGATTGAATGCAGGATACCAAGAACCTAACTAAGTGATATAGAAGAGGCTTAGAAATCTGAGTTTTGCAATTTTGCAGTTGTGCACTTTACATTAACTTTCAAATTTACATTATAAACCAGTGAATATCCATAAATAGAGGATTTCAAAGATAAACCATCCAATAAAAAAAGAAATAAACTTGCTCTTCAAAGAAACAAAATTAAGTTTAAATACAGAAGTTCAACATTGTGGTTATTTTGCAACTGATTGGGGAAAAAAAAAGGCTTAGGAGAAATAAAAGCTGTAACTGCTAAAGATTCATCCATCATTGTACTCTCCAGTTATTCAGCAAAAATCAGAGCTATGAAATTAAATTAAGGTTGAAGCAACATGTGATTTATATTATCGCAAGACTGGATTTTCTATTAAAAATGAAGAAAAAAACTTTCAGTACCTACATATCATAAATAACCTGGAGTAAATTAGGTAAGATACATCACAACAGCGAGTATCAGGCCTACCCAGCATGCTTTTGTCATGACCTGTAATTCACTCTGTTTTAAAGGAAAGATAAATCACTCTCCAACGGTCTGCTGATGTCAACAAAATATATTACTCACACCATGTGCTATTCAAGGAAAACTAATTTTCTATACCTTGGTAATAAACTACCTGGCACTCTGGCCTTTCTGGCAGCCTGCCCATCATAGCCAGGGAAATGCACCTCATTTATCTTTAACAAAACAGCTGATTTGACAACATGAGCCACATTGAACCAGATGTTCCTCAGGTCTGGCAATAAGGTTTGTATTCTAATGGAAGCCTGGCAACTAGCTCAACTGGTACCTCCTCTTCACAAATCTTCTCTCACACCTCTATATTACTAATTACTCTTTTGGGTTAATATTTATTAAAAGTGAAGAACATTGATCGTATCTTCCAACGTGATCAATCCTACCAATTGTCTTTCAGTATTAACTAGTTGGTTGTAATTTCATTTTAAATGCCTGATCTTGTGAGCTAATACTTGGTAGCATATTTAATTCCTGGCTGGATGTTAGGGTCTAATTTAGTTCCAATATGGAGAGTGATGGGTGTGGCAAATACATAGGTGCTGCCTGTTTGTCAGGCCATAGGCAGAGGCTCTGCTAATTCCACAGAAAGTATACAGAATAGCTGGACTATAGGATTATGGTTTGTGGATCGGATTCTGAAGCTCACGTTATGATGTGTTTCTGGTTTCTAGCTCCTCCTTTTTCTGTTGCTATTTTGGGCAATTCTTGATCAGGGTGGCCTGCAGATAACAAAGCAGAAGACAATATCACCGTAAGGTACAGGAGCAGAATTAGGCCATTTGGCCTATCAAGTCTGCTCCACTATTTCATCATGGCAGAACCGTTTTTCCTCTCAGCCCCAATCTCCTGCCTTCCCCCACATATCCCTTCATCCCCTGACCAATCAAGAATCTATCAACTTCTGGCTTAAATACACATAAAGATTTGGCCTCCACAACTGTCTATGGCAAAGAATTGCACGGATTCACCACCCTCTAGCTAAAGAAATTCCTCCTCATCTCCATTCTAAAAGGATGCCTTTCATTCTGAGCCTGGGACCTCCGGTCTTCGACTCTCCCAGTATGGGAAACATCCTCTCCACATCTGCTCTATCAAGACCTTTCACACTCAAAAAGTTTCAATGATGTCACCCCTCATTCTTCTGAATTCTAGTGAATACAGGCCCAGAGACATCAAACGCTCTTCATATGACAAGCCATTCAATCCCAGAATCATTTTTGTGAACCTTCTTTGAACCTTCTCCAGTTTCAGCAAATCCTTTCTAAGATGAGGGGCCCAAAACTGCTCACAATACTCCATGAGGCCTCGCCAGTGCTTGATAAAGTTTCCGCATTACATCCTTGATTTGATATTCCTGTCCTCTTGAAATGAATGTTAACATTGGATTTGCCTTCCTCACCACAGACTCAACCTGCAAATTAACCTTTAGGAAATCCTGCACAAGAACTCCCAAGTCCCTTTGCCCCACAGTTTTTTGTACTTCCTCTCAATTTAGAAAATAGTCAACCCTTTCATTTCTTCTAACAAAATGCATGACCATACACTTCCTGGCATGTATTTCATCTGCCATTGCTTTGCCCATCCTCCTAATCTGTCTAAGTCCTTCTGTAACCTCTCTACTTCCTCAAAAATACCTGCCACTCCGCCTATCTACATATTGTTTGCAAACTTTGTAAAAAGCCATCAATTCCATCATCCAATTCATTGACATATAACGTAAAAAGAATCAGTCCCAACACAGAGCCCTGTGAAACACCACTAGTCACCGGTAGCCAACCAGAAAAGGTTCCCTTTATTGCCACTCTTATCCTCCTGCCAATCAGCTGTCTGGAATTTTTTTAGCCAGGGAGTAGTAAAGTTGTGGAATGCTCTGCCACAGACAGCTGTGGAGGCCAGGACCGTAAGTATATTCAAGGTGAGAATTCTGATTGGTCAGGGCATTAAAGGTTATGGCGAGAAGGTTATGGGGTTGAGTGGGATCCGGGATCAGCCGTGAAGAAATGGTGGAGCAGACTCGATGGACCAAATGGCCTAATTCTGCTTTGATGTCTTATGACCTTAGGTGTGGTACCTTGTCAGTGGCCTTCTGAAAATCCAAGTACACAACATCAACCGATTCTCCTTTGTCTCTCCTGCTTGTTATTTCGTCACAGAATTCTAACAGATTTGTCAGGCAAGATTTTCCCTTGAGGAGACCATGCTGACTATGGCCTATTCTATCATGTGCCTCCAAGTATCTCAAAACCACATCCTCAACAATCAACTCTGTAACATCTTCCCAAACAATGTGGTCGGACTAACTGGCCTATAATTTCCTTTCTTTTGCCTCTCTCCCTTCTTGAAGAGTGGAGGGACATTCACAATTTGCTAGTCTTCCGGAACCATTCCAGAATCTTGTGATTCTTGAAAGATATAATAACTAATGCCTCCACGATCTCTTCAGTCATCTCTTTCAGAACGCTGGGGTGTACACCATCTGGTCCAGGTGAATTATTCACCTTCAGTCTTTTCAGTTTCCCAAGCACCTTCTCTGTAGTTATGGTAACTGTACACACTTCATGACCCCTGACACCTGGAACTTCCACCGTACTGCTGGCGTATTCCACAGTGAAGGCTGATGGAAAACACTTATTCAGTTTGTCCACCATTTTCTTGTCCCCCATTACTACACTTCATTGCCATTTTCAAGAGGTCTGATATTCACTTTCACCTCTCTTTTGCAGTTTATGTATCTGAAGAAAATTTTGGTATACTCTTTAGTATTATTGACTTGCATACTTTCATATTCCATCTTTACTTCTTAATGACATTTAGTTACCTTCTGTGGGTATTTGAAAGTTTCCCAATCCCCAGACTTCCCATTATTTCTTGCTCTATTATATGCACTCACTTTGGTTTTTATCTTGGCTTTGACCTCTCTTGTTAGCCACCATTGTGTCATCTTTCCTTTAGAATACTTCTTCCTCTTTGGGATGTATATATTCTGTGCCTTTGAATTGCTTCCAGAAATTTCAGTTACTGCTGCACTGCAGTCATCCCTGCCAGTGTTCTTTCCCAATCAATTCTGGCCAGCTCCTCTTTCATGCCTCTGTAATTCCCTTTACTCCACTGTCATACTGATATAGCAGACTTAAGCTTCTCCTTCCTAAATTTCAGGGTGAATTCAATCATATTATGATCACTTTCCCCTGAGGGTTCTTTTACCTCAAGCTCTCCAATCAATTTTGGTTCGTTGTATAATACCCAATCCAGAATAGCCGATCCCCTAGTGGGCCTTACAATGAGTTGCTCTAAAAAGCCACCTCGGAGGTATTCTAGAAATTCCCTTTTGGAATCCAGCATCAACCTGATTTTCTCAATCTACCTGCTTATTGAAATCCCCCATGGCCATCGTAATATTGTGCTTGTGGCATGCATTTTCTATCTCCTGTTGTAACTTGTGGACCAGGTTCTTACTACTGTTTGGAGGTCTGTATAAAATTCCCATCAGGGTCCTTTGCAGTTCTATCGACAATGATTCAACAATTGTTGCCTGTCCTTTGGTATAATTTGTATCCTGGACATTTGGCTCCCAGCTGTAATCTTCTTTCAGCCATAATTCAGTGATGCCAACAACATTATACATGCCAATCTGTAACCGTGCTACAAATTCATCTATCTTATTCCATATGCTCTGCACTTTCAAATATAACACCTTCAAACCTGTACTCATCACCCTTTCTGATTTTGTCTGCCTTTTTCTTTGCAACTCATCCTGTTGACTGCAATTTTGCTCTATCATCCTTACTGGGAGTCTCACGACCTCATCCTCAGCACTATCACTCCAGTTCCCATCCCCCTGCCGGATTAGTTTTTTTTATTATTCATTTACGGGATGTGAGCGTCGCCAGCTAAACCAGCATTTATTGTCCATCCCTAGTTGCCCTTCAGGAGGTGGTGATGAGCTGCCTTCTTGAACCGCTGCATGTCCCTGATACGTAGGTACACCCACAGAGCTGTTAGGGAGGGAATTCCATGATTTTGACCCAGCGACAATGAAGGAACAGCGATATATTTCCAAGTCAGGATCATGAGTGACTTGGGGAGGTACTTCCAAGTGGTTGTGTTACCAGGTGTATGCTGTTCTTATCTTCTAGATGGTAGTGGTCATGGGTCTGGAAGGTGCTGCCTTAGGAACTTCAGTGTGTTTTGCAGTGCTTCTTGTAGATAGTACACACTGCTGCAATTGTTCATCGATGGTGGAGGTATTGGATGCTTGTAGAAGGGTTGCCAATCAAGTGGACTGCCTTGTACTGGATGGTGTCGAGCTTCTTGAGTGTTGATGGAGTTGAACTCATCCAGGCGAGTGGCAAGTATTCCATTACACTCCTGACCTGAGCCTTGTAGATGGTGGACAGGTTTTGGGGAGTCGGGAGGTGAGTTAGAATTCCTAGCTTTTGACCTGCTCTGGTAAACACGGTGTTTATATGGCTAGACCAGTTTAATTTCCTGTCAATGATAACCCACAGAATGTTGATAGAAGGGGATTCAGTGATGGTGATGCCACTGAATGTCAAGGGACAATGGTTAGAGCCTCTCTTGTTGGAGATGGTCATTGCCTGGCACTTACATGGCTCGAATGTTACTTGCCACTTGTCAGCCCAAACCTGGATATTGTCCAGGTCCTGCTGTTTAAACCCACCTGAACAACTCTAGGCAACCTACCCACAAGAACATTGGACCCCCTCCGGTTCAGGTGTAACCTGGCCCTTTTGTACAGATCATAGTTCTTTCCCCAAAAGAAATCCCAATGATACAGAAATCTGAACCCCTGTGCCCTGCACCAATTCCTCAGCCACACCCATCTGCCAGATCATCCTATTCTTACCCTCACAGGCAGCAACCCTCTCAACTTTCTACATAGCTCCCTAAAATCTCTCTTCAGGACCTCCATACATTTTCTACCTATGTCATTGGTTCCAATATGTACCAAGACTTCTGACTGCTCACTCTTGCCCTTGAGAATGCCATGGACTAGATCCGAGACAGATCTGAGGAGAATGGCCACAGGTGTACTCAGCACTGGCTGTGCATTTCCCTTCCTTCTCCTAACAGTCACCTAGTCATCTGTCTCCTGCAATCCACCTCCCTACCTCCCTGTAGCTCCTATCTATCACCTCCTTATTCTCCTGTATGAGTCGAAGGTCATCAAGCTGCAGCTCCTGTTACTTAATACATTCTCTCAGGAACTGCAACTCAGTGCACATCTGGTGCAGATGTGTTAAGCTGAGAGACTGGGGGTCTCCCAGACTTCCCACATCCCACGCAGAGTACAAACCACTGCCCCTGGAGCTATTCACACTAAACTACCATGTCCTAGTGGATGAGGAATGAACAAATGAAGAGATACTGACAAGATACTTAACCTCACCCAAGCCTGATGAGCCAAAGTCACTCTAAAGTCTAGCACACTGAAAAGAATGGCCACTCAAAGAATGGCTGCTCTGCTTGCACGTGTGTTACTTGTATTCGCCCCCTCTAATGAATCCTTCTTGCTGATTGGTAGCTGCTCAACTCCTAGAAACTGTCAGGAAACTGCCTTTAAAATCCCAATTGCTGTCCTGATTAAAAGGTAGCTATTTTATGCAGCCGTGACATTGATTGTCCAACTCAGAAAAAACATCGGTGAAGCTCTGCTTTTTAAATCTTGAACATGGACCTGGTTGAAAGGTAGCTCTTTTCACTCAGTGCCTCTTGTTGATTCGTTACTCAACTCAGAAAAACTGCCACAAAACCCTGCCTTTAAAATCCCGATCGCTGTCCGATTGAAAGGTAGCTCTTTTTACATAGCCCTGGCTTTGCCTGAACAACACAGCACTAGATTGCTCTGAACTGAGCCGAACTGAACTGAATATGCTTGGACTCTTGATTTTGTGTCTTATATTCTGTGTTTTTCAGTCTTTTGTTTTCCATTTGTGCAATTTTTTTTGCACATGGGGGAGATTTCATTTTTTTGGAACAGATTCCATTGTTATCTTTGATTCGTGGCTGTCTGTGGGAAGACAAATCTCAGGGTTGTATACTGCATCACAAACAAGAGAAAATCTTGTTGGAAATCCGAGTGTAATGCCCTAGTTCACATGGTTCATATTGTTTCTCTGTCATGCTTTTCCATTCTCTGTGTTAGCTGCTTGTTTGGGTTACTGTTGAAGATAGAGACAGGAAAAGAGTGTGCCGTACAATTGGGATGAACGGATTCAGGGGAGGTTTCTCTGCTGGCAGACATTAAGCCTGGGCTTGGGGTTTTGAGAGGGGAGAAGAGAGAAGACACCAGAGAAGGGGTCGGAGCAGTTGGCCTGGAGTGGGGCCGGGATTTGATGAAGCCCGAGGAGATCGAAGGAGGATCGGCGAAGGGGAAATCATGAGCTCCAACTTGTGCACTTTAGACTGTTTCATTTAAAATGGGCTCTTTTTTTTGCTTTTTCTTTACCAACTCTTTAGTCAAATTAAGAATGATAAAACTCAACCTTTTAATTGTATCAACACACATCAAAGTTGCTGGTGAACGCAGCAGGCCAGGCAGCATCTCTAGGAAGAGGTACAGTCGACATTTCAGGCCAAGACCCTTCATCAGGACTAATTGAAGGAAGAGCTAGTAAGAGATTTGAGAGGGGGAGGGGGGGGAAACCTAGAGGATGGGCAAGGGGTATAGTTAGAGGGACAGAGGGAGAAAAAGGAGAGAGAGTGAAAGAATGTGTGTATATAAATAAATAAGGGATGGGGTACGAGGGGGAGGTGGGGCGTTAGCGGAAGTTAGAGAAGTCAATGTTCATGCCATCAGGTTGGACGCTACCCAGATGGAATATAAGGCATTGTTCCTCCAACCTGAGTGTGGCTTCATCTTTACAGTAGAGGAGGCCGTGGATAGACATATCAGAATGGGAATGGGATGTGGAATTAAAATGTGTGGCCACTGGGAGATCCTGCTTTCTCTGGCGGACAGAGCATAGGTGTTCAGCAAAATGATCTCCCAGTCTGCGTCAGGTCTCGCCAATATATAGAAGGCGACATCGGGAGCACCGGACGCAGTATATCACCCCAGCTGACTTACAGGTGAAGTGTCGCCTCACCTGGAAGGACTGTCTGGGGCCCTGAATGGTGGTAAGGGAGGAAGTGTAAGGGCATGTGTAGCACTTGTTCCGCTTACAAGGATAAGTGCCAGGAAGGAGATCAGTGGGGAGGGATGGGAGAGACGAATGGACAAGGGAGTCGTGTAGGGAGCGATCCCTGCGGAAAGCAGAGTGGGGGGGGGAGGAAAGATGTGCTTAGTGGTGGGATCCCGCTGGAGGTGGCGGAAGTTACGGAGAATAATATGTTGGACCCGGAGGCTGGTGGGGTGGTAGGTGAGGACCAGGGGAACCTTATTCCTAGTGGGGTGGCAGGAGGATGGAGTGAGAGCAGATGTGCGTGAAATAGGGGAGATGCATTTGAGAGCAGAGATGATGGTGGAGGAAGGGAAGGCCCTTTCTTTAAAAAAGGACATCTCCCTCGTCCTGGAATGAAAAGCCTCATCCTGAGAGCAGATGTGGCGGAGACGGAGGAATTGCGAGAAGGGGATGGCATTTTGCAAGAGACAGGGTGAGAAGAGGAATAGTCCAGATAGCTGTGAGAGTCAGTAGGCTTATAGTAGACATCAGTGGATAAGCTGTCTCCAGAGATAGAGACAGAAGGATCTAGAAAGGGGAGGGAGGTGTCAGAAATGGACCAGATAAACTTGATGGCAGGGTGAAAGTTGGAGGCAAAGTTAATAAAGTCAACGAGCTCAGCATGCGTGCAGGAAGCAGCACCAATTCAGTCGTTGATGTAGCAAAGGAAAAGTGGGGGACAGATACCAGAAGAGACAATAGACAATAGGTGCAGGAGTAGGCCATTTGGCCCTTCAAGCCAGCACCGCCATTCACTGTGATCATGGCTGAGCATCCACAATCAATATCTAGTTCCTGCCTAGGTTTGGAACATAGATTGTTCCACAAAGCCAACAAAAAGGCAGGCATAGCTAGGACCCATATGGGTGCCCATAGCTACACCTTTTGTTTGGAGGAACTGCAAGGAGCCAAAGGAGAAATTATTAAGAGTAAGGACTAATTCCGCTAGACGGTGCAGAGTGGTGGTAGAGGGGAACTGATTAGGTCTGGAATCCAAAAAGAAGTGGAGAACTTTGAGACCTTCCTGGTGGGGGATGGAAGTATATAGGGACTGGACATCTATGGTGAAAATAAAGCAGTGGGGGCCAGGGAACTTAAAATCATCAAAAAGTTTAAGAGCATGAGAAGTGTCACGAACATAGGTAGGAAGGGATTGAACAAGGGGGGATAAAACCGTGTCGAGGTATGCAGAAATGAGTTCAGTGGGGCAGGAGCAAGCAGAGACAATAGGTCTGTCACGACAGGCAGGTTTGTGGATCTTGGGTAGGAGGTAGAAATGGGAAGTGCGAGGTGTGGGAACTATAAGGTTGGTAGCAGTGGATGGGAGATCCCCTGAGCGGATAAAGTCGGTGATAGTGTGGGAGACAATGGCCTGGTGCTCCTTAGTGGGGTCACAATCGAGGGGTAAATACGAGGTGGTATCCGCGAGTTGTCGCTGTGCCTCGGCAAGGTAGAGGCAATGCCAGACTACAACAACATCCACCCTTATCGGCGGGTTTAATAGTAAGGTTAGGATTAGTGCAGAGGGAGTGGAGAGCATCCGTTATTTATTTATATACACACATTCTTTTTCGCTCTCTCCTTTTTCTCCCTCTGTCCCTCTAACTATACCCCTTGCCCATCCTCTGGGTTTTCCCCCCCTCCCCCTTTTCCTTCTCCCTGGGCCTCCTGTCCCATGATCCTCTCATATCCCCTTTGCCAATCACCTGTCCAGCTCTTGGCTCCATCCCTCCCCCTCCTGTCTTCTCCTATCATTTTGGATCTCCCCCTCCCCCTCCCACTTTCAAATCTCTTACTAACTCTTCCTTCAGTTAGTTCTGATGAAGGGTCTCGGCCCGAAATGTCGACTGTACCTCTTCCTGGAGATGCTGCCTGGCCTGCTGCGTTCACCAGCAACTTTGATGTGTGTTGCTCGAATTTCCAGCATCTGCAGAATTCCTCGTGTTTGAGCTTTTAATTGTATGCGGTGTACTGTCCGTTATTTCGGGGTACTTATTTGTAACAGAGTAACAAATCATGCAGCATCCACACAAACAGAGGGGTGGCTTGACCCTCAATCTCCCACTTTTGGCAGGGCTGGAGATTGTCTTCCCTGGACTTACACTGCCGAGGGAACCAGAGTGTTAGACGAGCAACAAACACAAAGCACTGGAGGAATTCAACAGGCCAGGCAGCATCTATGGAAAGAGTACAGTTGTCATTTCGGGCTAAAACCCTTCGGTACTTTGAATCTTTGATACCCCTCAGTATGAAAACCCAGAAGTAGTCCCAGAACTCCTAGAGTGGAGTTCCAAACTCGGCCAATATCTTCACAATCGCAAACAGATGAATGTGCATTCAGCTGCAGAAAAACTGCTTCTCCCTTGCAATAGACACCACTTATACTAGGAAACACAAACAAGAATAAGAATGGGTCTTTCAGCCCCCAGAGCCCGTGTTGTCATTCAACATAATCTTGATTGAACCACTTCTACACCTCATCTCCTCTTCTGTGCCAATTCCCCATAGTCCTGAATTCCTTGATCTTTCAAAAATGTATTCATTCCCTCTTTAAATATTCCCAATGACTTAGTTTCCACAACTGAGTAGAGAATTCCAAAAATTCATCACACACGGCACAGCTTGGATTTAAATGACTAAGGTAGGTGTATGGGGTTGAGTGGGATCTGGGAACAGCTATGATAGAATGGCCTCATTCTGCTCCTATGTCTTATGGTCTCATGGACTCCTCCCTCATCTTGTAACTGCTCCAGTAGTTCAACGTTCTTTCATTAGCACAAACACCTCAATATCGATTCTGGCGTGCTCCATAATGATCTCACTGAGATCATCTCTCATTCTTCTAAACTGCAGGGAATATACATTCTTTTAACAATGTTTAAACAGGACCACCATCTACTTGAAGGTTAAGTGATAATTGGTTATGGGCAGTTGTTTTATTTCTCCAGTTGCTTGGCATTTTCAATAAAGCTAATGACTACCATTACTGTATGAGGTACTTGATGGTTTCAAGTTTCAGCTGCCCACAGACAGGGGTACATAAGTGGACTTTCCCTTGTAAGCGTGAGATGAATGGGAGAATGGCCCAGGAACTTGCAGAGCAGGACAAGCTAGCAAAGAGGGGAGAAATATCAAATGTCATCAGCCCTGGACTGCAATGGATCACTTACCTCGACCTAGGAGAACAGATAGGGTGTCAGTTTGACACATTCTTTAACAGGGAGTTCCTTGGTCTTTTTTCATATAGTTATTTATGGATGTGGTCAATACTGGCGAAACATATATAGTGTATCTCCAACTCTTCCCGATAAAGTGTTGAGTCCTTTGTAAATTTTCCAACTGCAGAGATTTTGTTTTAATGAGTTAGTCATTACTATTGAATTCTGCATGTCAGTTTTAAAATCACAATTGAAAGACCTCATATTTAGATACAACTGTTTTGGAAACAGTAACAGTGGGAGTTAGTCAATAATGCATTCTTTAAGACAAAAGATATCTGAAAGAATAGAAAAGTAGAAAAAAGATCATTGAAGTACACCCTGAGTAAGTTATCAATCTGTAATATACAATGTCATATTGATGGAGGTTCCATCTCACAGTTCCGATGACCCAAGCTTCAATCTTTGCCTCCAAAGGTTCTCTAAATGGGCTTCTTCCAGGTGCTATAGTTTCCTCCCACACAAGACCATAAAACATGGGAGCAGAATAAGGCCATTCACCCCATTGATTCTGCTCCACCAATGCTGATTTACTATCCCTCTCAACCGAATTCTCTTGCCTTCTTCCCATAAACTTTGACACCTTTACTAATCATGAATCTATCAAGCTCTGCCTGGCGTCCACAGGTGCCTTATGGCAATGAGTTCCACAGATTCACTACCTTCTGACTGAAGAAATTCCCCCTCATCTCTGTTCTATATGGATGTCCCTCTATTCTGAGGCTGTGCCCTCAGGTCCTAGACTCCCCCACTATAGGAAGCATCCTCTCCACATCCAATCTAAATCGGTATTTCAATGTTCAATAGGTTTCAACAAGATCCCCCTCATTCTTCTAAACTCCAGTGAGTATAGGTCTAGAGCCATCAAATGCTCACTCATTAACCCTATCATTGCTTGAATCGTTCTTGTTAACCTCCTCTGGACCCTCTCCAATGCTGGCTTAGTTGCTTGTAGATAAGCAGCCCAAATCCGTTCACAATACTCCAAGTGTGGTCTACCCAATGCATCATAAAACCTCAGCATTACATCCTTGCTTTTATAGACGATAAGATATAGGAGCAGAATTAGGTCATTTGGTCCATCGAGTCTGCTCCCACATTTCAGCATGCCTGATCCAATTTTCCTCTCAGACCCAATCTCCTGCCTTCGCCCCGTATTCTGTTATGCCCTTACCAATCAAGAATCTATCAACCTATACACGGCTCCTTGTGGCAAAGAATTCCACAGATTCACCACCCTCTGGCTAAAGAAATTCCTCCCCCTCTCCATTCTAAAAGGACACTCCTCTGTTCTGCATCTATGCTGTGTCTTAGGCTTGCCCTCCATAGGAAACATCCTCTCCACATCCACTCTATCAAGGCCTTTCACCATTTGAATGGTTTCCATGAGATCACCTCCCATTCTTCTGAATTCTAGTGAATACAGGCCCTGAGCCATCAAATGCACTTCATATGACAAGCCATTCAATCCTGAAATAATTTTCATGAACCTCCTTTGAACTCTCTCCTGTGTCAGCACATCCTTTCTAAGGGGACCAAACCTGCTCACAAAACTCCAAGTGAGGCCACAGCAGTGCAGTGCTTTATAAAGTTTCAACACTGTATCCATGCTTTTATATTCTAGTCCTTTTGAAATGAATGCTAACATTGCATTTTGCTTCCTGACGACAAATTCAACTTGAAAATTAACCTTTAGAGAATCCTGCACAAGGACTCAAAAGTCCACTTGCATCTTTTTCTCGTATTTTCTCCCCTTTTAGAAAAGTCAACTCTTGCATTTCTTGTACCAAATTGCCTGACCATACTTCACGGCACTGTATTCCATCTGCCATTTCTTTGTCCATTCTCCTAATCTGTCTAAATCCTTCTGTAGTCTATTTCCTCAAAACTACCTGACCCTCTAGCTATCTTCATAATTGTCATCAAACTTTGCAACAAAGCCATCAATTCCATCATTCAAATCATTGACATATCTTCTTCTTCTTCATGTGCCTTTCGCGTTACATGTTTGGGCGATCATGGCACTCCACATCGAATGATCCCTCACAGCGTCAATGATATCTTGCACACTTAGATCTGTTAGTTCTTCCACAGTGTCCATATATTTTCTTCTTTGCCTTCCCCTTCCAAGTTTCCCAGGCATACGGCCTTGTAATGTAAGGCATTCTATTTCTCCCTTTCTGATGATATGGCCCAGGAATTTAAGTTTCCTCTAATTTAATGTTCTCATTAAAGATCTTTTAGTATAGGCACGTTGGAGTGCTGTCTCATTAGTTACCCTATCTCTATATGATATTTTCAGCATTCTTCTACACAGAAACAGCATTTCTATTGCTTTTAAGTTTCTTTGGAGTTCTGATGTTATAGTCCATGTTTCGGAAGCATACAGCAAGATTGACCAGATGTAACATTTTAGTAGCCTAAGCCTTGTCATAGAAATGCGTCTGTTGGTAAAAATGGGTTTCATTTTTTTGGAAGTTGGTTTTGGCAATGGCAATTCTTCTTTTTATTTCTACTTTACTTCTAGTATCTTGTGATATAAAACTATCAAGGTAATTAAAGCTGGTCTTTTGTTCAATCTCTTGGTTACCGATGTACAATTAGCAGTTGGGAGTATCCTGCTTTTTGATATTACCATACATCTGGTTTTTTTACGGTTGATGTTTAGACCAAAATCTGCACTTGTTTGTACTACTTTGTCTAGGAGGATTTGTAGGTCTTCTGCAGCACTTGCTATTAGTGTGGTATCATCTGCATATCTTATTTTGTTGATGTTAACACCTCCAA
Source organism: Mobula hypostoma (assembly GCF_963921235.1). NCBI lineage: Eukaryota > Metazoa > Chordata > Chondrichthyes > Myliobatiformes > Myliobatidae > Mobula > Mobula hypostoma. The sequence goes on from NC_086098.1 coordinate 40,109,161, forward strand.
TTTTTATCCCATCTAGGTCTTCTATTTCTCTGAGAATCATTTCACTATAGATATTAAATAATTCCAGTGAGGGTGTTTAATATCTGAAGTTTCCCCTCTATTATCTTCAAAAAGCTGCACTATATACTGAATCCACCTCTCACATACTTTATCTGAATCTGTTAGTTTGGATCCGTCTGCTGATCTTATGCATCCTGTAGAGGAGGTTTTCTTAATTCCAGTAATTTCCTTAATTTTCTTGTGCATTTCTTTGCTGTTGTTAATATGGCCTCTGCTTCATTGCATCTTTGATTCAGCCATTCTTCCTTTGCAATATTGCACAACTGTCTGGTCTGTCTGTCTAGCTCTCTGTATTGCACTTCATTATTCTTCACTAACCTTCTTTGTTCCATCAGATCTAGAATTTCTTGGGTTATCCACCCCTTGTTGGTGTGTTGGATTTCTTGTACTGGGATTATCTCCTCTGATGATTGCGAGATAGCATATTTAAATCTGTCTCAAATAGGTGTTGTTACGTTTTCATTGAGGTGTTCTTCTACAGCTGTTTTGAATTATTGCTCAAGTATGCTATCATTTTTAAGTTCTCCCAACATATACTACTTTCTCTTTTTTCCACATTTCAGTTTCTTTAATTTTGTTTTGATGGTAGCTATTACTGGATGGTGATCTGAACCATGGTCTGCTCCTGGGTAGGCTTTAGAATTTGTGATATTATTTCTAAAGCGTTCATTGATGGTAATGAAATCTACTTGATTCCTTGTTCTATCTCCAGGGATAATCCAAGTACACAATCTACGTGGATGGTTTTTATACCAAGTATTGGTGATCACTTGGTTGCTTCTGACACACCAATCAGTAAACCTTTCTCCATTTTCATTTTTCTCCCCTAATCCAAAAGGTCCTATGATGTTATCAATCCTTTCCTGTACAACTTTGGAGTTAAGATCTCCCATGACTAGTTTTATATCCTGAGATTTACATTGCTCATAAGCACTGTCAAAATCTTCATAAAACTTTTTGATATCCTCTTCATCCGTATCATTTGTTGGTGCATAGGCTTGGATTATGCTAATGTTAAAAGGGTTACCCCTTAATTTGACTAAAAGCAGCCGGTCAGATATCGCCCAATATCTCATAAGACATTTTGTTACTTGTTTGTTTAAAATAATTCCAGCTCCATGCATATGCTGTTGACCTCCAGAATACATTATCAGAGAACTATTCTTAGTGAATTTGCCACTGTCAGTCCATCTAATTTATGACAGGCCTAAGATATCAACTTCCAACTTTTTCATTTTATTTAATGTGTTGTCCAACTTTCCTTTCTAGTAAAGTATATGGATGTTCTATGTTGCTACCCTTAACCTTTCCCTATTGCTTACAGTCTCTGGATGACAGTCTGGTGTCACCTGCACCACATGACTACCCTTACCGAGCGAGGTGTTGTTCTGTTGATTCGACTCAACCTCATTCACGCTGTTGTTTGGTTTCCTTCTTTTGTTTCTTTCCATGATTGACTCGGCAGAAGCTTCAACAGTGACATATACTGTAAAATTAATCAGTCCTAACACAGACTCCTGTGGATCCCACCACTAGTCACTGGCAGCCTATCAGAAAAGGCTCCTTTTACTCCCAGCCTTTGCCTCCTGCCAATCAGCCACTGCTTTATCCATGCTAGAATCTTTCCTATAATACCTTGGGCTCACAGTTGTTAAGCAGCCTCATGTTTGGCACTTTGTCAAAGGCCTTCTGAAAATCCAAGTACACAAATTCATCCAACTCTCCTTTGTCTATCCTGCTTGTCACTTCTTCAAAAGAATTCCAACAGATTTGTCAGGCAAGATTTTTCCTGAAGCAAACCATGCTGAGTAAGGTTTATTTTATCATGTGCCTCCAACTACCCTGAGACTTCATCCTGTTTCAACTCCAGTAGCTTCCCAACACTGAAGTCAGATTAACTGGCCTATAGTGTCCTTTCTTCTGCCCTGTTCCCTTCTTGAAATTTGCAATTTTTCAGTCTTCTGGAACCATTCCAGAATCTTCACTAGTGGCACAATGTCAAATGCCTTCTGAAAATCCAAGTAAGCAACATTCACTGACTTCCCTTTATCTATCCTGCTTGTTATTTCCTCAAAGAATTCCAACAGATTTGTCAAAATCCCAAATACAGGTACATATGATTTAGTTAGTTAATTGGCCACAGCAAACTGCCTGTAGCATATGGGCAAGTGGAGAGGTACAGGGGAATAGCATTAGTGTAACTAGTTGCTTGGTGGGTCAAACATGTCTTTCATGATCTATGGCTTGCAGTTCTTTCAGATAAACTTTGTGATAAACCTTTTATAAACATGCACAGGAGAGAAAGTTGGTAATAAAAATGGTGAAAATGGAAATCAAAATTTTTACAGATTGTTCTCCATTTACGCACAAAAACATCTCAAATCTAAAGAATAATTTCGTTCTTATGCACAGTTAAAGCAGCAACTTTCAACAGGAATCAAAAAGGTCACATTATTATGATGCTTCAAAGATCTTTAGCTACTTCCAAGGTAATTATTGTAAAGAGAGTATCTCAAGATATTCTGTTGTATATCATGGAACGATTTGGACCCATCAGTATAATTTGAAATTGCTACTATAATTTGAGGCAGAAGGTAAATGATACCCACAAGTTTGAATGGTAGGTTTCCTGAGGACTCTGTGACAATGTTAAGATAACTCACTTAAGGTTTTGATGCTGTTTGATTTATATATATATTTTTTTTAAATTTTAGGGTATGCTGCTGCTGATAACTTACAAGAACAGATGGACAAAAAAACTAGAAATTGATTAAAATGAACAATAAGTACAATAGCTATGTGCTTCCTGTAGGTGTAGCATACTGGCTAATGAAGTGAGCAAAAGGTACGTGAGAGGTTTTGGAAAAGGAGCAAAATAGTTTACAAAAAGAAATTCAGACCAGAACCTAGTGGCTAAAAGTATAGTTAATGATGACAAGTTTGTAGCAAGTTGGTGAAAGGAGTAAAACTGCACAATAGTTGGAGGAAAGGAAAAATAAATTGCTTATAGGAACACAGGAGGCTACAAAAATAGAGGAAGAAGTAGAGGAGCCAAAACAAGTAGAAGAGGATTTTAATTCAAATCTTTGGGAATCAGTAAGTGTTTAGATATAGCTGCTGAAGCTACTGAGAAAAGATGTTGTGACAATAAGCAGATCCTCAGGAGCCGAGTAGCACATTGTACCTCATGCTTTTAATTATACCAACACTTGCTGTAAACCATTCCATTGCTAGCCTTGGACCAGCAATTCCTGATGGAACTGAGCAGACGGTATGATTGATGATCTGAACAACGCTGTGTTCACTAGCACCCGCTGAGGACCCCATGACCAATCTTCCTGGGCTGATGACATTACACTTCAAGAAACAGCTTCCAAACCTGCAACCTTCGCCTTTTCCAGGTAAGACTCACCTCAGCAATACATTTGAAGTTCATCCCTGTTGCTTGCCAGGAAACTGTTTTGCTATCTTCAGGTGCTTTTTAATGGCTTTTCAGTGTTAATTTCAATTTGGTGTATTTCAAGATGGTGAACCATTTTCTGCAATACTCAGTATAATTAAAATTCAACAACGGATCAAATGCTCTATTCTCCAAAGAATCAAATCTAGAAAAAAAGAATGCAGCTTTCATTCCATCATTGTAACTGACCTCATTTTAACAATGTACATCAATGAAGACACCAACTATATTGACATACTGTGGTAAAATGCTGTGCCTTGTTTACTTTTATTGATTTCTTCATTCGGCCAGAACTAAGAATTAAGTTATGTGACAGTGACAAATATCTTACAGATATTGATAAATGAAAAGGGATGAGATGGCTTTTAAATACAATTAATTTCATCTCACAATGAGAATTCTTATGAAAAGTTGAACAAAGTCTTCCTTCAACTTGAAGTCACAAACCCAGCTGTCCTTGAAAGTTTTCCTTTGGGGGGAGGAGTTACCCAGATCTATTTTAACAATACATGCTAGCAAGAAGACAAATTATTTTTGCAAAACATTAAATATAATTTCCTTTTAATCTTTTCTCAGGTAAGAGCTGCTTAAGTTCTATGCTCCCCTACTGTATTCTGAAGCAGAGTAAATATATGTAGCCAAGCTACTACACGTTTTCATCATAGAAAAATGGAGAATTCATTCAACAGATAAATGACCTATTTACTTTTACAAACAATTGAGAACTAACAAATAATATAAATTTTATTCGTCACAGGTACATGGAAACAGAATGAAAAGCGTCATTTGTGTCAGGGATGTGCTGGGCAGCCTGCAAGAGTCACTATACTTATGTCTCCAACATAGCATGCCCATGACTTACGAACCCTAACTCGTATATCTTTGCTTTGTGGCAGGAAACAGAAACAGAAGCCCTCCGAGGAAACACATGAGATCATGGGGAGAACGAACAAATTTCTTACAGACATCTGTGGGAACTGAACCTTGATCTTGCAGTTAACCGCTACGCTTCTGCACCCCCACTTTTATGCAACTTAAATAGACAATTCTGTTCAACATTCCTTGAAGTTTTGAAGGAGTACAGTATTGGAATTGTCAATCTCTGTTGAAATGTGTGAAGATATGGGTAGTGAGTAGTAGTCAGCGATTCATGGTCAGTGGAGTTCTACATGAAGCTTGTGCTGCATGTAGTACTCATATCTGTATTTTGCAGTCAGCAGCGAATGAACTTAGAAGAAAGCTGAAAAATAAAAAGATTTTATGAGCTACGTGGCGGAAGCTGCCCTTATTCTGGAATGATATGGAAGCTGGTACCAAAATGATGTTGGATCTGTGGGATACAGAATCCGTGTAAGCAGACAATTAAATTGAAGAATTCTCAGAAGCAGACATGATGTAAAACATATTTATTCATAATTCTATTTCATTGCAGAAAGCAAAATAAAAATGGGCCTTTTCGCATAAAGGGAACATTAAAATAACAAAATTAAAAATTACAGAATTTTCTTTTTTTTCCCCAAGAGGGAATGACAATCCCCACAAAAAGGTTTTAGAGTACTAAATATTTGTTCAAAAATAAAATGATTAAAACACAGCTTAATCAACAATACGAAATCCTGACAGTATCAAACAGTATGTTTGATTTACTCATCACATCTGGCTACATTTGTGTAGAGAAACTGTTCAGTTTTCAATACACTTCATAGTTCTATTCCTCTTCACGTTTCCAGACGTAATATCAATTATTTCTGCGCTCATCTGTATGGAGTATTCCATTTTCCATTCGCTCTACTCTCCTCATTTAGTACATGTATTCTGTGCATTTAGTATCTCTTTTCTCTACAACTGCAATAAAAGTTGGAGTTCAAGTAAAAGTAAACAGATTCTGTGTGACTACATCAACGGAAGTTGCAAAATCATGAACTGCAGAGAAAGGATATCAAGAACAGATGCTTGTGGATTTCCATGTTTAATTTGGCCAAAATAAATACCAACAATTCCTGTCAGCTTTACACAGCAGTGGCTGGCAGTATAAACACCAATCATTATTTGAAAGGAAGGTGTCAAAACAATTCCAAGTTGTACCACTATTTACTAGGCAAAATAATAGGCAAATCGATATTAATCATTTCTCCATTTGGCACATTAGTTCAGTTCTATTAAACCCAATAAATGGGAGGTGGCACAGGAAGGATCAATGATGGGTAGACAACAAATGGGATCTGTTGAACAACCTTAAAGACTCTTGACTGGACCTATTATACAATAAAAACTAACTCAGTCTCTCAAACTACCTTGTCATGATTCTTGCACTTTGTCTACCTGCAGTTCACTTTCTCTGTAATAAACACTACATTCTGCACGATGGTTCTGTTTCCTTTTTGTACTACCTCCATGCATTTGAGTGTGGAACGATCTGTCTGGATGACATGCAAATAAAAGCTTTTCACTCTATCTCGGTGTATTGCACAATACTAATCAGCTAAAAGAAACTGCAAAGTCACCGGGAGAATTATTACCACCTCTTTGATTGCCAATGAGTCCATTGTTTAGATTCTGTACCAATTTTAGTCAATACCACCATGGATAGTCCCAAACCCAATTGTGAAACAAGGAGAGTCGAGCATGTGGCATGCAACCCCGTCCAACAAAAACTCCTACAGAAGTGCCAACAGAAGCTCCTAAGACTGCATCCCTGGAGTCATAGAGAAGTACAGCATAGAAACAGGCCTTTCAGCCCATCCAGTCCATGCTGAAACCATTTAAACTGCCCACTCCTACCAACCAGCACCAGGACGATCGCCCTCCATACTCCTACTATCTATGGACCTATCCAAACTTCTGTTAAATGTTAAAATAGAGCGAGCTTGCATGCACCACTTCTACAGGCAGCTCATTTCACACTCTCACGACCCTCTGAATGAAGAAGTTTCCCCTCCTGTTCCCCTTAAACTTCTCACCATTCACCCTTAACACATGACCTCTGATTGTAGTCCCACTCAACCTCTGTGGAAAAAGCCTACTTGCATTTACCCTATCCATACCCCTCATAATTTTGTATACCTCTGTCAACTCTCTTCTCAATCTTCTATGTTCTAAAGATACAGTCCTACCTATTCAATCTTTCCTTAAAACTCAGGTCCTCCAGACCCAACAACATCCTTGTAAATTTTCTCTGCACTCTCAACCTTGTTTACATCTTTCCTGTAGGCAGATGATGAAACTGCACACAATATTCCAAATTAGGCCTCACCACTGTCTTCTACAATTTCAACATAACTCAATACATTGATTTATGAAGGCCAGTGTGCCAAAAGCTTTCTTTACAACCCTATCTACCTCCGACATCACTTTCAATTAATTATGGACCTGTATTCTCAGATCTCTTTGTTCTACCATAAACAAAGAGGAAGGATCTTTGCCTAGAAGACATATGAGTTTATCTGGTGAAAACTGTATGTCTGTAGAAGCCACAGAGCCAATTAACCTACCTTCATCTAGGACAGAGGACCACAGTGAGCTGCTGTCAGTGGTCTATCCCCTAGAGTAGTGATGATTTTAACCACCAAATAACAATTTTAGTCCAACTTTCTTGAAAATGATTTCAACAGGGTACTGCAGAGGAAGTTCAGAAATTATTCCAGGATTAAGATTAGCAGTATATAAAAATTCAACCTGCATTCCATTACAACATCTTCCAAAAATGTTTATATTACATCATCCATTACATTCGCAAGAACAGTACATTTTCCTTACAAATATAAGCAAATACAGCAGTTTATTTTGTATTAATTCTATTTTAATGTAACTCAAAATAAAGTGGAAATGTGATCAAAGACTGTATTTACATAGTTTCCGATAAGGGAACACTTAGGAAACCTCTGTTTCCATTTAATGAATTATTTCTGAAATGCAGTAATTGTTGCCTAGAAAGAAATCTGGAATCTAACTTTTCCATAAATACATGTAATAAATTAAAAAAAAATCTGATGATTTTCAGATTATCCATTTTTGTGCCGATGATCTGGGAAGAAATATTGACTAGGATACTTGAAGAAATTTCTGACAGGAAATCCTTAGTCTGAAAGGAAAATAGGAGATTTAGTTTCCAACTTCATGTAAATGATAATGGTTAGAAATTCTATTGTGCACCATTTTGATGTGCTAAGCAATAATTTAATACAAGGCTGATTTCAGAGAACAAATAACAACTTAGCATTTTCAGACCCAAGCCACTTCCTGTGCTGAAATTCACTGCCCAACTCTGTATGAAGAAATGAACGCTGAGCTTCTCTAACAAGTTTCAAGCTTAGAAGGGTGGATTTAGTAACCCTTGTATAAAATTACTTACCTGAAGTCTGGATTGATTCTAATGTGGGTATACCATATATCACATTAAACGTACGTTTTTTTTTATAGCAATGTTGTCCTGATGGCTGGTCAGATCTAACAACACTGTGATCTCTGTTTCGGAGGATCATGTCAGAACATCTTTCAAGAGGCGAACCCTCACAAGATGTCAGGCCCCAACAGTGTCCCTCGCCAGCTACTGAAATCCTGTGCCAACCAACTGGATGGAGTGTTCAACGACATCACCAATCTTTTATTGCTGTTCTGAGGTATTCACTCACTTCAAAATGGCAGCAAGCATGCCAGTGCCCAAGAAGAGCAGTGTGAGGTGCTTCAATGACTATTGTCTGGTAGTTCTCACATCTACTGATGAAATGCTTTGATATTTGTTATGAAGGGAACTTAACTCCTGCCTGAGCAAGGGCTGGTTGTCCACTCTGCTTTGTAGCATCCAGACAACAGCAAATATTCATCAGGCTGCTCTTTTATTAATTACAACTTAGCATTCCCCTCTGTGTTCATCAGCAAGCTTTCAAAACCTGGGCCTGTGTACCTCCCTCAGCAACTGTCTTCCTCATTGGGAGTAATTAATTATCATTGTAACTAATATTCCAGTAACATTTCTGTCTTTATGAACAGAGTTAAATTACATGTAAAAACATTGTAATTAGGGATACAATTCTTGATGGAATTCCCTACATCTCCAAGCATTTTGCTGAAGTTTAGTATTTTAAAGCAAATTATTTTCAAATATTGAATTAGCAGCATCAATCAAGCAAAAGCCCTAATTTGGTTTACAAATCAGAAGAAGCCAGTATTTTTCATTAAAATGGATATACGTTAAAATAAGTAGCTCCAATTTAACAACCATTTTCATTTTAATAGGTAGAGCAGACAACAGAAATTTAACTAAATGCCTTTTTGAAGGGGTGGGTGCTTATGACAGTGTATTTATGTCGATTAGGGGAGCTCATTTCTCAGACACTATCATCAATGACCTTAAGCAAAACTCAAAAGTACTGCATGGCAGACTTGTTCAGCAGAGAGCAATAATGTGTTATACATGATAAAACATTCAATTGCTACAGTACAGTCATTAATTAAACAACTCAAAATACAGCATGATACATACATGTCGTCATCTACATCAACTCCCATGGAGGTCAGATAGAAAAACGTTCCTTTATTACCATAATTGTGCACCAACTAAACCAATTTCTAAACAATTCCATTGTACTACATTACTGAAAAGTGTCCTTTTCACAAATTGTTATAAGTTAAGTTGAACAAATCTGCATGGAGCAATCTATAGTTAAAATAATGTTGCTGCAGTATATTTAGATCCAGTGGCTTAGTACAAACACATGGAGAAAATTATACTCAGCTTCTGCACATACCACAGTGCCAGATTACTGGTGAATTACGGTCAGGCTCAATTATTTTTATTTTATTTAAAGATACAGCGTGGAAGAGGCCCTTCCAGCCCAATGAGCACGCTGCCCAGCAACCCACTTAGTTAATACTAGACTAATCACAGGACAACTCACAACGACCATTTAACCTACGTGTCTGAAATGTGTGTGGAAACCGGAGTACTCGGAGGATAACCCATGCGGTCACGGGGAGAACGTACAAACTCCTTATAGGCAGAGTAGGAATTGAACTCTGAACTCTGACACCCCGAGATGTAATAGTGTCACGCTAACTGCTACAGTACCATGTTGCTCCCAACAGGTATCCTTCAAGCCGGGATTAAATCCGTGACCTAAAGATTACTGGAACACTCTCCAGTCCTCCTCTCTACCATCTGAAATATTGAAGGTGCTAAATAGTGAAAATCTGCCCAAGGGACAAACATTGCCCACAAAACAGCCACTGAAGACCTGACACCTGGAAAAGGAACAACCTCAGACTCTCTCAGCTGTAAAAGCTGTCAAGGATTTTGAATGCTTCAGAACATTCAAGACATTCAGAAATTTTTAAAACAGGTTAGAATCATTTTTTTCTTTAAATGGATACATTAAAAAATAAAAAAGCTGAAAGAAATACAGTTAAAAATAACACAATTGATGTTATGTTGAGTCATGCAACCCAGAAATATGCTCTTTGACCCACTGGGCCCATGTTGACCACTAATCACATTTCATTTTCCCCGTAGTGCTATGAACTCTCCCAAAATCTAACTTTCATCTACACACAAAGGGCAATTTAATGAAGGTAATTTTGGGGCGTGGCATAAAACCCAAGCACCTGGAGGAAACACAAATCATCATGCAAATACCACAAAGATAGTACCTGTAGTCAGGCAGATTCTGTGGAGACAGCTTCCCTATTAGCAGACAGGACACCTTGTTCGGCTGAACATCCACATTAATTTATATTTATCTGACATCTTATCTTGTGCCACCATGTCCTTAATGACCTCACATGACTGCTCTAAACATCGTATTGCCCAATAAAATAACAGAATGTTGGAAATACTAATACTGCATACATCCCTCTCAAAACTTCCAGTCTATTGAAATAAATGGACTGCCTGTTCCAGCACTAGCTCTAAACAAAACAGACAGCTTTAGCAAGCAACATACATCAAAGTTGCTGGTGAACGCAGCAGGCCAAGCAGCATCTGTAGGAAGAGGTGCAGTCGACGTTTCAGGCCGGGACCCTTTGTCAGGAAGCTTTAGCAAGTGTGCTTTTCATCACCGAACTCAGAGTACAGTCTAATGTTGGGCATCACATGTAGAACTCAATCAGCAAGCTCCTGCTCACACCAGGTCCTGAACTTCACAACTTTTTTTGGGTGGGCAGGGAGTGAGTTGAGGGGGACGCTAACTGTGCTCTTTCCCAACACATTTTAGCCCAGAAAAGCAGCACAAAGTTATCCCCATTTCAATAGCACTGAGGACAAAGATAACAGAGCAAAGATGTACCAAGGATGAACATAACATGCATCTAGAACTTTGTATTCCAGTCTTAACTGATCTCTTTTGCATATCATTCACACACAATCACAAAGTTTAACCCACCCAGATCTTTGCATTCTCATTTGTAAAATCAAATCCACTTACAATCACTTGAATCCTCAATCCACCCCCACCCTCCCACTTCTCCTCCAATTCTAACTGCACAAGAAAGCAATCTGTTTGAAATTCTATTTATTTTGCAGAGATAACTCGACTTGCAAACACAGCTTGGATACATTGAAAGTGACATGAGAATATTTTGGAATTACACCCTTCATTATAAACCTGTCGCAAGGTTTAATTATCCGTACTTTTGCAAATTCAGGATTCAAGTTTATTTATCATGTGAACATCAAAACAAACAGTGAAATACGTCGTTTGTGTTAACAACCAACACACCCAAGGAGTGCCACTGAATGCCTTGTTAAGGTCAATGGATCATTGACAGCACCCATTCCCTTTAGAAGAGTACAACATCAGCGATGCCCCATGTCCGTCTAGTTGAATGCGATTTGTGTAGAACCATTCCTGTGCCTTCTTTGGTGGAGGCTGATGGGTCTGGTTCTGCACAAACCGGACATGGAGGTTGTCCTCTTGGCCTACACCGATGATGTTCTCCTGATGGTGACCGATCCCAGTGACCTGGGGAGGATGTGTGAGCGCCAGGAAGTTTTCTCAGCAGTGTCCTCTGCTAGGATCAACTGGGCGAAATGTACCGGACTCTTAGTGGCTCAGTGGCAGGTGGACTCCCTGTCAGAGGAGATGAAAGCTTTTGAATGGAGAACCAAACATCTGCTCTATCTGGGAGTCTACCTGAGTCCTTCTGGGGAGACCTGGCTGGCGGACTGGCAGAAACTGGAGACGCAAGTCATGGCCTGGCTGGGGTGCCAATCAGACCCTCTCAGGGTGCTTTCCTATCGAGGCAGGGTGGTGGTCATAAACCAGCTGGTAGCCTCCATGTTGTGGTACCGCATGGTCACCTTAGCCTCACCTGCCCCCTTTGTCGCAAGAATGCAGAGGAGGTTAATGGTCTTCGTCTGGGGCAACAGGAAACACTGGATCTCCACAGGGGTCTTGAGTCTCTCAATGGGAGAGGGCAAACAGTCGCTGGCACCATCTTGAGCACACATTTAATTCAAATAAAGTTCTCTGACTAGATGCACCTCCCATATTTTGGGCCCACTTTTAGTGCATTCAGGCCTCCTCTCGGCCCTTAATTACACGTTAAAAGAATGACATTTGTAAGAATAATTTTCTTAGTTGTTGGGAGGGACACAAATTGGGCGCGGTATTTTTTTAATATATACAGTGGATTCCAGCTAATTGGTACGTATCAGGACCAGTACATTTTGAACCAATTAAGCAGCTGTCCCAATTAGCTGAAGTTTCATGGAAATAAAAAGTTATAAGCGAGACAAACTAAAGTTTAGCTGAGTAACAAATAATGCATTTAAATGAAATACAGAACAAATTAGAACATTACTAATATTACTACAGTACTATTAAACTGTGTATTAGTTCTTAATAGTTATCGATGGAGAAATTCATCCAGTGTAAGCTGTCATGTTCTTTTCAATGACTGTAAATAAATAGAAGCGCAGTCACTTGGTGCAGATAATGGACTGACTTCATAGAATGTATCCATCAAATCTTCATTGTCATTGCAACATTCAAGACGATTGTTGATACCTTCAAATTCTCCGCAGTTACTAACATGAAATAGTGAAATTGTTCCATTTTCGCTCTCGGCTATTTCTGGCATCTCTGGGTCCAACTGCTTGAAACTACAGTAAACAAAACAGTTGTGAATTGTCCTACTTATTTCTCTCCAACTATCAGTTACAAAATTAGTGCTTTTTGGACAGAAACAAATGCAACTGAGGCCACTTAAAAACTTCACTCGAAGCACGGTGTCGTGTCTAATGGCCATGCAAATGCTAGTTCGAAACTATTTGGCAGCATTCTCCTGTCCCATTTAAGCCAGCATGGTGTCCCAAATAAACGAGGTGAATCCTGGCTCCATTAATTTGTGCTCTAAGATTTGTCCCAAATATGCAGCTGCCCTGATTAACCGATCAGCCAATTAACCAGAATCCACTGTATACTTTAATGAAGCTCATTTAAAACTTAGACAACAGCTGCTTCAAGCAGAGTTGGACTGCACCCAATCACTGTGCGGAAGCACAAGAAGTGGCAATTTCACTTAGGTATGTAGCTGAAGATTTAAAAAAGAGATTTGCAGCAATTTTCATGGTTGGAATGCGCTCAATCACTGAACAGGAATCATTAAAAAGGGCAAATAAAAATAAGGCAAGGGCAAGTGGAGCAGCCATTGTATGAGTGGATCAGTGGTGGAGTGGCTTTGGTTCATTAGGCTTTGGCAAGATCAAGCTTGGGTGAGTTAAGTATCTGGTAAGCAAGTTTCTTCTTCATTCCTCATCTCTTAGGACACAGTCAGTGCAGTGAGAATGGCTCCAGGGGTTGTCTTTTGTTCTGTGTCTGAGATGTGGGAATTCTGGGAGATCTCCAGCCTCCCAGACAACAATATCTGCGCCATGCTGCAGCTCCTCAGAGAACACGTCAAGGAACTGAAACTGCAGCTCGATGACCTTCGGCTCATCTGGGCGACTGAGGAAGCGATAGATAGGAGACAGTAATCCCCAAGTTACAGGAGGCAGGTAACTGAGTGACTTAGTCCTTCTGAAAGGTCTCGGCCCAAAACAGTGGCTGTACTTTTTTCCCCATAGATGCTGCCTGGCCTGCTGAGTTGCTCCAGAATTGTGTGTGTGTTGCTTGGATTTCCAGCACCTGCAGATTTTCTCTTGTTGGAGATTTTAAGGTGCTGGACAGGAAGCTGTAAAGCAGGACCTCCATGGGTGCAATTCTAGACTACTGCCTGTGGCATGCGCTAGTGAGTGTAAGAATAGGATGATTTGGCAGATGAATGAGTAGCTGAGGAACTACCGCGGGGGCAGTAGTTCTGGATCATTGAGATCTCCTCTGAGGAAGGCATGTACAAAAGGGATGGGCTACACATGAACCCAAAGGGAACCAATATACTTGGGGGTAGGTTTGCTAGAGTTGTTCAGGTGGGTTTAAACTAATTCAGCACGGGGGTGGGAACCGGGATGATAAGGCTGAAGATATCGTGGTGGCATCCGTTAGACTCGTGAGACCATGGATCTGAGCCTGGAAATTCTTGCTTCAGTCTGTGTTAGAGCAGCGTCTGTTGTGGCTGTAGAGGCCCACACGGGAGTGACAGTCTCGGCTGCAGCGATTGCACTTGAAGGCGCTGGCCTCCAGTGTTGTCTTGGTGCTGTTTTATCGGCGAGTGCGCTTTTCTTCAGCAGCAAGCCTCAGCTTCCCTTCTCCTCTTTTTAGACCTCTGCGTAGTTCCAGCCTCCAGTGAGAGCGATCGCTTGTGATGTCCTCCCACCTCTCGACGTTCATGTTCAGTGACTTCATGTCTCTCTTGCAAACGTCTTTGAAATGAAGATGGGGCCGCCCTTGTGCTCTCTTGCTGGAGGCCAATTCCCCGTACAGCAGGTCTCTCGGGATCCTCCCGTCTGACATGCGGTGTACGTGGCCCAGCCAGCGGAGACGGCGTTGTTGGAGCAGGGTGAAGAGGCTGGGTATCTGGGTGCTGGCCAGGACCTCATTGTTGGTAACTCGGTCAGTCCACGTGATGTCCAGGATGCATCTCAGGCTGTGAGGGTGGAAGGCGTTGAGACACCACTCTTGTGTGTAGTAGAGGCTCCAGGTCTCTCTGCCATAAAGCAGTGTGCTGAGGACGCAGGCCCTGTAGACTGCAACTTTGGTGTGTGTCATCAGCTTTCTGTTCTCCCAGACTCTCTTTGTCAGCCTGGCGAATGTTGAGGCTGCTCGTCCAATCCCTCTGTTGATCTTGGGGTCTAGGGAGAAGCTGTCTGTGATGGTGGAGCCAAGGTATGTGAACTCGTGAACTACCTCCAGCTTGTAGTTGTTGATGGTAATGGCAGGGGGATGCTCAACGCCTTGGCCCAACACATTGGTTTTCTTCAGGCTGATGGTCAAGCTGAAGTCCTGGCAGGCTCTTGAGAAGCTGTCCATGAGGCGTTGCAGTTGCTCTTCAGAGTGTGTTGCCAGTGTGAGAGGGAGGATAGGCAGGTGATAGAGAAGGGATGCGCTCATACCAATGGTTTGAGATGTGTCTATTTTAATGCATGAAGTATTATGAACAAAGTGGATGAGCTTAGAGCGTGGATCAGTACTTGGAGCTATGAAACTGTGGCCATTACAGAGACTTGGATGGCTCAGGGGCAGGAATGGTTACTTCGAGTGCCAGGCTTTAGATGTTTCAGAAAGGACAGGGAGGGAGGCAAAAGATGTGGGGGCATGGCACTGTTGATCAGAGATAGTGTCATGGCTGCAGAAAAGGTGGACGCCATGGAGGGATTGTCTACTGAGTCTCTGTGGGTGGAAGTTAGAAACAAGAAGGGGTCAATAACTGTACTGGGTGTTTTTTGTAGACCACCCAACAGTAACAGGGACATCGAGGAGCAGATAGGGAGACAGATTCTGGAAAGGTGTAATAATAACAGGGTTGTCGTGGTGGGAGATTTTAATTTCCCAAATATCGATTGCCATGTCCCTAGAGCGAGGGGTTTAGATGGGGTGGAGTTTGTTAGGTGTGTTCAAGAAGGTTTCTTGACACAATATGTAGGTAAGTCTACAAGAGGCTGTACTTGATCCGGTATTGGGAAATGAATCTGGTCGGGTGTCAAGTTTCTCAGTGGGAGAGCGTTCTGGAGATAGTGATCACAATTCTATCTCCTTTACCATAGCATTGGAGAGGGATAGGAACAGACAAGTTAGGAAAGCTTTTAATTGGAGTAAGGAGAAATATGAGGCTATCAGGCAAGAACTTGGAAGTATAAATTGGGAACATCTGTTCTCAGGGAAATGTACGGAAAAAATGTGTCAAATGTTCATGGGACATTTGCATGGAGTTCTGCATGGGTACATTCCAATGAGACGGAAAGGATGGTAGGGTACAGGAACCATGGTGTACGAAGGCGGTTGTAAATCTAGTCAAGAAGAAAAGAAGAGCTTACGAAAGGTTCAAAAAAACTAGGTAATGATAGAGATCTAGGAGATTATAAGGTTAGCAGGAAGGAGCTTAAAAATGAAATTAGGAGAGCCAGAAGGGGCCATGAGAAGGCCTTGGCAAGCAGGATTAAGGAAAATCCCAAGGCATTCTACAAATATGTCAAGAGCAAGAGGATAAGATGTGAGAGAATAGGACCAATCAAATGTGACAGTGGAAAAGTGCGTACGGAACTGGAGGAGATAGCAGAGGTATTTAATGAGTACTTTGCTTCAGTATTCACTACGGAAATGGATCTTAGCGATTGTAGGGATGACGTACAGCGGACTGAAAAGCTTGAGCATGTAGATATTAAGGAAGAGGATGTGCTGGAGTTTTTGGAAAGCATCAAGTTGGATAAGTCACCAGGACCAGACGAAATGTACCCAAGGCTACTGTGGGAGGTGAGGGAAGAGATTGCTGAGCCTCTGGTGATGATCTTTGCATCATCAATGGGAACGGATGATGTTCCAGAGGATTGGAGAGTTGCAGATGTTGTTCCATTATTCAAGAAAGGGAGTAGAGATACCCAAGAAATTATAAACCAGTGAGTCTTAGTCATAGTCATAGTCATACTTTACTGATCCCGGGGGAAATTGGTTTTCATTACAGTTGCACACTTCAGTGGTTGCTAAGTTGATGGAGAAGATCCTGAGAGACAGGATTTATGAACGTTTGGAGAGGCACAATATGATTAGTAATAGTTTGCTACATGAAGCTTAGAAAAATAGAGGGCTATGGGTAAAGCCTAGGTAGTTCTAAGGTAGGGACATGTTCAGCACAGTTTTGTGGGCCGAAGGGCCTGTATTGTGCTGTAGGTTTACTATGATCTATGTTCTAGTCAGCATGGCTTTGTGAAAGGCAGTTTGTGCCTTAGGAGCCTGATTGAATTTTTTTTGAGGATGTGACTAAACACATTGATGAAGGAAGAGCCGTAGATGTAGTGTATATGGATTTCAGCAAGGCATTTGACAAGGTACCCCATGCAAGGCTTATTGAGAAAGTAAGGAGGCATTGCCAAGGGGACATTGCCTTATGGATCCAGAACTGACCTGCCCACAGAAGGCAAAAAGTGGTTGTAGACAGGTCATATTCTGCATGGAGGTCAGTCACCAATGGGGTGCCTCTGGGAAGTGTTCTGGGACCCCTACTCTTCATGATTTTTATAAATGACCTGGATGAGGAAGTGGAGGGAAGGGTTAGTAAATTTGCTGATAACACAAAAGTTGGAGGTGTTAGGATGCAAAACTGGGCTGAGAAGTGGCAAATGGAGTTCAACCCAGCTACGTGTGAAGTGGTCATTTTGGTAGGTCATGATGACAGAATATAGTATTAATGGTAAGACTCTTGGTAGTGTGGAGGATCAGAGGGTTCTTGGGGTCTGCGTCCATAGGACACTCAAAACTGCTGCGCAGGTTGACTCTGTGGTTAAGAAAGCATACGGTGCATTGGCCTTCATCAATCGTAGGATTGAGTTTAGGAGCTGAGTGGTAATGTTGCAGCTATATAGGACCCTGGTCAGACCCCACTTGGAGTACTGTGCTCAGTTCGGGTCACCTCACTTTAGGAAGGATGTGGAAACCATAGAAAGGGTGCAGAGGAGATTTACAAGGATGTTGCCTGGATTGGGGAGCATGCCTTATGAGAATAGGTTGAGTGAAATCAGCCTTTTTTCCTTGGAGCGACGGAGGATGAGAGGTGACCTGAAAGAGGTGTAAAAGATGATGAGAGGCATTGATCGTGTGGATAGTCAGAGGCTTTTCCCCAGGGTTCAAATGGCTAGCATGAGAGGGCACAGTTTTAAGGTGCTTGGAAATAGGTACAGAGAAGATGTCAAGGGGAAGTTTTTTTTTATTAACGCAGAGTGGTGAGTGCGTGGAATGGGCTGCCAGCGACAGTGGTGGAGGTGGATACGATAAGGGTCTTTTAAGAGACTTCTGGATAGGTACATGGAGCTTAGAAAAATAGAGGGCTATAGGTAAGCCTAGTAATTTCTAAGGTAGGAACATGTTCGGCACAATTTTGTGGGCTGAAGGGCCTGTATTGTGCTGTAGGTTTTCTATGTTTCTATGTTTTATTTGAATGCACGCAGTATACAGAATAAGGTAGATTAACGTAGCAGAGTTATAGATTGGCAGGTATGATGTGGGCATCACTGAATCTTGGCTGAAAGAAGATTATAGCTGAGAGCTTAACGTATCAGAAGAACAGGCAGGTAGGCAGAGGGGATGGGGTGACTCTGTTGGTAAAAATAAATGAAATCAAATCCTTAAAAAGAGGTGGACGTAGGATCAGAAGGTATAGAAACATTGTGGGCAGAGCTAAGAAACTACAAGAGTAAAAGGACCCTGATGGGAGTTATATACAGACCTATGAACAGTAGCAAAGATGTGGTCTACAAATTAAAATGAGAGACAGAAATGGATATCAAAAGGGCAACATTACAATAGTCATGGAGGATTTCAATATGTAGGTAGATTGGGAATATCAAGTTGATACTGTATCCCAAGAGGGGGAATTTCTAGAATGCCTACAAGATGGCTTTTCAGAGCTGCTTGCGGTTGAGCCCACTAGGGCAGTGGTCCCCAACCTCCAGGCCGCAGACCGACACATTGCCGCGAAGAATGCAGTGGTGCAGCAGTAGCCAGAATGCCCCCAGCACACCTTTAAGAAAAAAGCAGAAATAAACAAGCTAATTAATTAGGTGCCACCCGGCACGTAAATGTCGGCCCAGATCAGAGGCGACGCAATGAACTGGAATTGATTAGAGATTGAAAGTAAAGATACCCTTCGGGGGCAATGATCATAATATGCTAAAATTCACCCTGCAGTTTCTGGGAGCAAGACAGAAGGCACAGTAGATACATGCAAAGAAAGAAGTATTCTAAAGGCAGGATGACTCAACTGTGCTGCAATATTCAAGATCATTAAGGGTGCAGTGGCACAAGAGAAGACAACAGGGACATATTAATATCAATTTCAATGCGAGGCCAAATAAGGTGTCAGAAAGTCAATAAGATGTGTGTGTACTGTCCTTAACAAGGCAAAAATTAAAGTAATAAAATTCAATATGAGCAACAGTACATGGTTTAGGAATTATTTGCAAATGAACTTTTCAGTGATTAAAACTAGTTACATCTCACAAGATGCAGGATATTTAATGATGTGAAGAGTGAAAGCAATCAAGGAGAACTGAACCAGGATAAAACTCTGAGGCATGTTGTGGCTCACTGAAATGAAGAATTAATAAATGTAAAGAGTGCAGGTAAATGAAACAAAAAAATTGAGAAATCTGTTTTAAAGGGATAGAGGATGTCGAGGTTTATAACAATACAGGTTCATATCTCACACTTGGGACAATTCACACTAGGTATGATCATAATTTCTCCATTTTGAAATAATTAAGTTACAATTTTTCAAAGAAAAAAACATGACACGGAATAAGCCATTTTTACGTTTCATTACAACAGATCGTATTTCTGGATTCAGTGCATCAGCTAATGATGATAACATTATAGTTTTGAGACTGAAATTAATACTAATGTCTTAAAGCAGACAACTATTATGAATCATTATGCATTAAAGAATTGTGATTTTGAACAATGAAGACCAGATCAAAATTAAAAGTATGAATAGATTTCATAAATTTCTTTAAATAATTAGTGTTGATTATGTACATGATAAAATATGAAATACGTTCACCAAATTAAATATTTCTATTTGTTTTTGTTCAATAACAACCATTACCTACAAAAATAATGCAACTAACTCTTCTATGTATAGTGTGAGCACTCAGAAGATGCCAGCACATCCTAAGTCCTCTTTCTGTCAGCTTTGATTAAATATCTCCACCTGAGGTGTATTTCTCTTCGTTGCAAGTCAGCAATTCCATGATGCACATTGTGTTATCATGGGAAATCAAGAGCCAAGTGTTTCCGAAACAAGTTATTAATCATAATTCTTAATTCAGTATCAGGTTACAATACCCCCTTCAGATAAACAACTGCTACAATTCCTGAAATCAGTTACACTCACAGAAGTAGAAATATTTTTATTAATAAAAAACAAGATTAATCTGTCAACAGAAGTCACTGCTAATTGCCATCAATCACAATTAGCTACAAAGGGTTGCTTGTTATAAAGGAATAGGTGGAATAACTGAAGATCACATCTAATTTTTGTCACTCCTTAGTAGATTACTGGGTAACCACATACCTTCTGAAGAATGCTCTTTAAAATTATAAACTTTATGTACCTGGTGTTTCTATTTCTGCAACACACACCAAATTTCCAAATGCTAATCAGTCCAAATCCAGGGGGGGAGAAAATCAGTAATCTATTCCTCCTGCAGGCAGGTGATGGCAGTGACTCCAAACAGTTTGAAAGAAATTTGCACCTGCATAAAATGTTTGAGATTGCATCTTCAAAATAACCCCATACATTACACAAATTTATTACATCAAGGAATGATACCCTCAAGCTTGTTGTGCTCATACGACACAAAATTATTATATAAAGGAATGAGAGGAATGGAAATAGAAGCAAACAATAACAACTCACTCACAGGAAACAATTTCAAGAAAATTATTCTTTTCAGTGGAACTCAAAGCCCATCATTAAGAAACAAATATCTTGTCCCTGAGCAGCACACATAAGAGTCATTTAAGAGTCGCGATGTAATGATGCAGCTCTATAAAACTCTGGTTAGGCCACACTTGGAGTACTGTGTCCAGTTCTGGTCGCCTCACTATAGGAAGGATGTGGAAGCATTGGAAAGAGTACAGAGGAGATTTACCAGGATGCTGCCTGGTTTAGAGAGTATGGATTATGATCAGATATTAAGGGAGCTAGGGCTTTACTCTTTGGAGAGGAGGAGGATGAGAGGAGACATGATAGAGGTGTACAAGATAATAAGAGGAATAGGTAGAGTGGATAGCCAGTGCTTCTTCCCGAGGGCACCACTGCTCAGTACAAGAGGACATGGCTTTAAGGTCAGGGGTGGGAAGTTCAAGGGGGATATTAGAGGAAGATTTTTTACTCAGAGAGTGGTTGGTGCATGGAATGCACTGCCTGAGTCAGTGGTGGAGGCAGATACACTAGTGAAATTTAAGAAACTACTAGACAGGTATATGGAGGAATTTAAGGTGGGGAGGGAGGTTATATGGGTGGCAGGGTTTGAGGGTCAGCACAACATTGTGGGCCAAAGGGCCTGTACTGTGCTGTACTATTCTATGTTCTATGTTCTATAAAATGATGGAGCAACTTAGCTGATCAGACAGCATCTATGGAGAGAAATAGAGAGTCAATATTTCAATCCAAAACTCTTGTTGAAAGGTCTCAGCCCAAAATGACAAATGTTTATTTTCCTCCATAGATGCTGCCTGCCCTGCTGTGTTCCTCCAGCCTCTTGTGTGTGTTGCTCCAGATTTCCAACATCTCCATAATTTCTTTTGTCTCCCGCCACGGTACTTTCAGATACGCCGTTGTCTGACACAGATCGAGAAGGAAGTACTGAGCTAAAGGAGATTCTATCTATGGAAGCTCCTCCAACATAACTTTAAAAAATCTGCACTTCTTAAGGTGAAACCTCATTGTCATCCTCAAATTTAATTGTTTCACAGCTTTATTTACGAGGTTTTAAAAGCTGGAATTCTCTAAATCACACATCTGCTCTCTCTTTTCTCCTTTCAGATGTTCCTTAAAACCTACCTCTTTGATCTAGCATTTGTAAATCCTGTCCTTGTATCTTAAGTTGCTCAGCCTTAATTTCTCTTTGATATTGCTTCTGTGAAACACTAGAGGCATTTTGTTACATTAAAGGACACTAATTAAATAAAGTTTTACTTTTTATATATACCAGAAACAATTCTTCTTCTCACAGAATTTGTCATGGGATTGCTGTTAATTCAACTTCCAAAACAGTGATAAAAAGAAATATAATGACTTGCAAATCAGAACCGTAATGTGCATAGAAGTTTTAAAGGTTTGCTTATTAAAAAGCTTAACTTGAGCAACAGCATATAAAATTATTACAATCAGATAAATGAAAATAGTAAATTATTATTTTAAAGGAATATCAGGTACATCTGTCAAAACTCTTTGATACAAGGTACTTTTTGAAATTTTCACGACTTCAGAATAAGGCTAGACCTTTTTGAAACCCACCATTGCATACTGATTTAACGCACAAAGGAGCTGGAGGAACTCAGCAGGTCAGGTTTATATTTCAGGTCCAGGCTGCTGTAATGAATTTTTTTGTATAAAATATAGAAAAGTTGGTTGTTCTCAAAATCCTGATTTGCTTATACCTTTAAAGATGCTGGTAAGACTTTCTACATCATCTTGAATGCGCAGTTGCAATATTTCCTGAAGCAGAGAATGGCGGTGGTTCTCCTCATCAATGCCCATTTGTTCCAACTTTCCTTCAGTCATTCTCAACAAAGCACGTCCTGTTGGCATAAATAAATGTTACTCATAAGACTATAAGAAAGAGGAAAAGGAGAAAACTACCAGTGTCTGCTCAGTCATTCAATAAGATAATAGTTGATCTAATTTTCCTCACCCACTTTCCCACCCTCTTCCACAAGTCTCAATTCCATTATTGATTAAAATCTATCCATCCCAGCTTTGAATATATTCAAAGATTCCATTTTCTACAGCTTACTGTATTCCAAAGAATCACAACCCTTTTCAGAGAAGATATTCTGAAATGAGCAACACTTTACGATAGTAACTTCTGGTAACCACCTCTTATCTACACTGGTGTCAATCTCCAGTGACTGATTAACGCCTTTGGAATCTGGAAGCAAAACAGAGCATGCAGACATTGTTAGATCATGCAAACCCTTCTCAAACAGCATCTGAGGGCAGGATTGAACCTGGGTCACTGGAGCTGTGTGGTAATAGCACTGACTGCTGTGCTGTCATGCCATCCATATCAAACACATCAATACCAGAAATTTTTCCAGATTCCTCCCGCTACCACCCAACGGAGTTCTAATACTAACTGCAATTTTAAAAGAAAAGGAAATCTAACAAAGAATTAGCCAATAATCACTAACTTCATGTTCCAATGTACAAATCAACCAGGATTCTGAGATGTATGCTGGCCTGTTACAGAAACTTAACTTCTGGCAAGAAAAACAAATACAAATAAAGGACAAAACTCACTTTCCACCTGTGGTAAAATAAAATTACACAATCTGTATGCCAACACATTTTAGAGAATGATGATGCAATTTCAACAAAGCAAGCGATGAACTTTAGACCTTTCCACTTTAAAAAACTCCAATTATATAGATCATTCAGTTACAGGCTGAAAGCTGAAAAACAAGTTAAACTCTGCCAAGTGTCAACAAGACATATTACTCGGAGAACAGTTTATAAGCGTCTACAATTGCTGTAAGTGTCAGTTGTCAGCCCTAGTTGTGATTCAGAACAGCAAAGCATATCAGGTTAAATTGCTTACCTTCTGCACAGCCTTCATCTCAATGTAGTTCCTTCTTCTGAAATAGTTTATCATTCATATACAGCAGTATAGGTCAGACAGAGTGTTAATCATAGATAAGTATCTTTTAAGAGCTCATTTTGCAGTGACATTGCCTGAACTTTGTGAACACCAAATGCTACATAACAACCCTACCCAAATTACTCATCTTCAGACCCACCTCTTTAAGTACTTATACAGAGACAGCATTCCACATATTTATTCTACACCCCCCATGATACTGCTCAATAACCTTTACTCTTATGAAAATAAAAAATGTACTGCAGTTATTACTACATGATGCACCTTTAAGACTACGTTATCAAATTATTTGAGTTAAGATTAAAGAGATCTGTTATGAAGTTTCATGTATCCCAGATTATAAACAATGATATCTGTCTATGTCTCCACAATTTTGAATTTGTTCCTTAAAATCTTTCTCCCTCCCAATCTCCAAAATGTTTCTTGGAATTTACTTCTTTGAATAAAGTCCTATTGTGATGTTCAATACAAAGTCCACCTTTTCTAGTTTTCTTGTCACCCCATTACAGAAAGCATGTGCAGGTTTTGCAAAAGGTGCAGAAGAGATTCACAAAGTGTTGCCTGGATTAGAGGGTATGAGCTGCAAAGAAAGGTTACACAAATGTGGGTTGTATTCTCTGGAGCATTCACAGACATCCCACCTCTCCTGGAAGTTCCGGGAGTCTCCCGCATATCGATAGTGGCTCCCTGATGCCAGGATATTATATACAATATCCCGGAAATAGATTTTTTTGAGAGGGAGAGGGAGAGCGAGCATCCTGATTGGTCTCTCTTCGTGCTAAGAGTGGTCCCCAACCACCGGGCCGCGAGGAAACGATATGATTTGGCGATATGAGTCAGCGGCACCTTTTCTCATTCCCTGTCACGCCCACTGTTGGAACTTGAACACACGCGAGGTCATTGCCCGCGCGTCATCCATGTCAGCGCGGGAGGAGATCAACTCCTCGAGCTTGCAAATGACGGCGGGCTGAAAAGTATGTTTGACATAACATCTCTGCCAGCATTCTGGATCAAACTCAAGGCTAAATATCCTGAGATAGCCATGTAAGCACTGAAAACGCTGCTTCCATTTCCAACATCATATCGCTGCGAAGCGGAGTTTTCTGCAATGAATGCAACGAAAACTAAATTGCGGAATAGACTGGACATAAGGACCCCCCCCTTCGAGTATTGCTCCCATCACTCCTCAATGGGACCGTGTTGTTGCAGGAAAACAAGCCCAGGGCTCGCACTGATTCAGCGATATTGGTGTGTTGCAATGATTTTATATGTTCATATGAGGAAAATATGCGCTGTGTTTAATATCCAAACGTTACTTAAAATGTTATGATGCTACTGACTTATAATTGACTTATCACCTATATTCCAGTCATGATTAACAAACCCCGCCCCCCCCCCGCCCCGGTCAGGCGGTCCGCAAGAATGTTGTCAATATTAAACTGGTCTGCGATGCAAAAATGTTGGGGCCCCCTGCTAAGCAGACCTATCAGTTTTCTGTGGGAGGGCTTTACAGTCAACCTCAAAAATAATGACAGTGCTGCTCGCTGCACTGTTTGCAACAGTGACTTTTCTATTGTCCACGGTGGGTTAAAATGTAAAAGACATGTTGAGGTGAGTTTAACAGGTGTCATTCATTCACTAAGAGTCCCTCCAAGATGGATTCTTAGAACAGCTTGTACTGGAGCCTACCAGAGAGAACGCAATTCTAGATTTAGTGTTGTGCAATGAACTGGATTTGATCAGGGACCTCGAGGTAAAGGAGGTAGTGACCATAATATGGTAAATTTTAATCTACAATTTGAGAGGGAGAAGGGAAACTCGGAAGTGTCAGTATTACAGTTGAACAAAGGGAACTATGGTGCTGTGAGGGAGGAGCTGGCCAAAGTTCAATGGAACAATACCCTAGCAGGGATGACAGTGGAACAGCAATGGCAAGTGTTTCCGGGAATAATGCGGAAGGTGCAGGATCAGTTCGTTCCAAAGAGGAAGAAAGATCCTAAGGGAAGTAAGGGGAGGCCGTGGCTGACAAGGTAAGTAATGGACAGTATAAAAATAAAAGAGAAGAAGTATAACATAGCAAAGACGAGTGGGAAGTCGGAGGATTGGGAAACTTTTAAAGAGCAACAGAAGGTAACTAATAAGGCAATACGCAGAGAAAAAATGAGGTACGAAGGTAAACTAGCCAAGAATACAAAGGAGGATAGTAAAAGCTTCTTTAGGTATGTGAAAAGGGAAAAAAATAATTAAGACCAAAATTGGGCCCTTGGACAGAAACGGGTGAATTTATTATAGAGAACAAGGAAATGGCAGACGAGTTGAACAGGTACTTTGGATCTGACTTCACTAGGGAAAACACAAACAATCTCCCAGATATAATAGTCGCCAAAGGACCTAGGGTAATGGATGAACTGAAGGAAATTTATATTAGGCAGGAAATGGTGTTGGATAGACTGTTGGGTCTGAAGGCTGATAAGTCCCTGGGACCTGATGGTCTGCATCCCAGGGTACTTAAGGAGGTGGCTTTAGAAATCGTGGACGCATTGGTAATCATTTTCCAATGTTCTATAGATTCGAGATCAGTTTCTGTGGATTGGAGGGTGGCTAATGTTGTCCCTCTCTTCAAGAAGGGAGGAAGAGAGAAAACAGGGAATTATAGACCGGTTAGCCTGACATCGGTGGTGGGAAAGATGCTGGAGTCAATTATAAAAGATGAAATTACAACACATCTGGACAGCAGTAACAGGATCGGTCCGAGTCAGCATGGATTTACGAAGGGGAAATCGTGCTTGACTAATCTTCTGGAATTTTTTGAGGATGTAACTGAAAATGGACAAGGGAGAGCCAGTGGATGTAGTGTACCTGGACTTTCAGAAAGCCTTTGATAAAGTCCCACATAGGAGATTAGTGGGCAAAATTAGGGCATATGGTTTGGGGGCAGAGTGCTGACATGGATTGAAAATTAGCTGGCTGACAGGATACAAAGAGTAGCGATTAACCAGTCCCTTTCGGAATAGCAGGCGGTGACCAGTGGGGTACCGCAGGGTTCAGTGCTGGGACCGCAACTTTTTACAATATATATTAATGATTTAGATGAGGGAATTAAAAGTAACATTAGCAAATTTGCCGATGACACAAAGTTGGGCGGCAGTGTGAAATGTGAGGAGGATGTTATGAGAATGCAGGGTGACTTGGACAGGCTGGGTAAGTGGGCAGATGCAGTTTAATGTGGATAAATGTGAGGTTATCCACTTTGGTCGTAAGAACAGGAAGGCAGATTATTATCTAAATGGAGTCAAGTTAGGAAAAGGGGAGGTACAATGAGATCTAGGCATTCTTGTACATCAGTCACTGAAAGCAAGCATGCAGGTACAGCAGGCAGTGAAGAAAGCTAATGGCATGCTGGCCTTCATAACAAGGGGAATTGAGTATAAGAGCAAAGAGGTCCTTCTGCAGCTGTACAGAGCCCTGGTGAGACCACACCTGGAGTACTGTGTGCAGTTTTGGTCTCCAAATTTGAGGAAGGACATTCTTGCTATTGAGGGAGTGCAGCGTAGGTTCACAAGGTTTAATTCCCAGGATGGCGGGACTGTCATATGTCGAAAGATTGGAGTGACTGGGCTTGTATACTCTGGAATTTAGAAGGCTGAGAGGGGATCTTATTGAAACATATAAGATTATTAAGAGATTGGACACGCTGGAGGCAGGAAGCATGTTCCCGCTGATGGGTGAGTCCAGAACCAGAGGCCACAGTGTAAGAATAAGGGGTAGGCCATTTAGAACGGAGTTGAGGAAAAACTTCTTCACCCAGAGAGTGCTGGATATATGGAATGCTCTGCCCCAGAAGGCTGTGGAGGCCAAGTCTCTGGATGCTTTCAAGAAAGAGATGGCTAGAGCTCTTAAAGATAGCGGAATCAAAGGTTATGGGGATAAGGCAGGAACTGGATACTGATTGTGGATGATCAGCCATGATCACAGTGAATGGCGATGCTGGGTCGAAGCGCCGAATGGCCTACTCCTGCACCTATTGTCTATTGTCTATTAGCATAGCTAACGTTATTTGAACTAGCTGGCTAGCTGCTAAGGAGCTACGCTACTGATGTCCTACGTGATGAGGCCAAACTCCCTGTAGACTTGCTTTAAGTTGTAATAGAATAAACATGACAATATAAGTACATATTTTAATGTCACATTTTCTTCATATACCCAACTTGGTTTACAGATTAGACAAAATCACTAAACAATGTATTACATACACCCTTGGAGGTCGATGGGGGTGGGGGGGGAGAGATATGGGGTTGCGGGGGGTGGGGGTGCTACCTCCCTGAGATGAGCTTTTGCAGGGTGGGATGTCTGCATTCATGGAGGGGAGAAATTCATAAATTTAAGAGAGGCATGGATAGGGTAAAATCTTCGTGCATTGAAGGGAAGGAGGAGCCAGTTTAAAGGAAATTTGTGAGGGGGGTGCCAGGAGTGTGCTGCCACGTAATGAAAGCAGATACGATAGTGGTGTTTAGATAGATAGATGAGTGTGCAGGAGATGGAGGGATATGGATTATGTGTAGGCAGAAGATGATTTAGCTTAATTTGGAATTGTGTTCAATGCAGACACTGGGAGCCAAAGTTCCAGTTGCTATACTGCTCCTGAAGAAAGCATTCTGTATAAAAAGAGCTTATGAGAACATGTCCAAAATAAATGTCTATAGTGGCTTGCAGTATGCCATTTTGATGTATGGCTACTTCTTCCAAAATTATTCACCTGCCATAGGCTGAGCAACATCAGGTTTCCAGCTGATACTCCACACTACTGCCTAGCATTCCTGATGCAAGCTCACTTCACAAGATGGAGGATGTCACTGACAACAGCAATGTGATGATGCTGTCACGTTTAACTGGATTATAGTGAAATTAAGTTGAGCCTAATTTTAGAAAAGAACAAAGTAAAAATATTTATTTGGAAGAGGGTTACTTCTCAGTGAAGGGAAAATAATCCAGTCCAGCTAATCAACTTGAGCTCTTACGAAGGCTCTTGGCTGAGCATTTTGTATCTTTCTTCACTGAAAGGATGTCATAATAAATTTTACAATAAAGGAAATGTTAGTTCTGAAATAAGATGGGATGAAACGGGTGCTACTTTCGAGGCTGGAAATGGTCATTTACTCATTCTGGATGGGATGTGTCCCAGCTGCAAAGGGCAAGAATGGAAATTGATTATATCATTCCACAATTACCCATGTCTTTTTTTAAGAAATGACTGCCTTCTATGAGGGCTGGGGAATTTAAAATATTGTGACATTATTCAATTCATCTGGAAGGAAGTGTGTAATGGTGTCCACAGTTCTTATCAATATACAGTATGTTATTAGTAGGACTTAAGTTTATAGCACCTCAATGGGATATGAAGAACATGAAACACTCGACATCCCTGCATGTACGTGACTGATGATCCCACAATGTTCAGGAACAGTTACAACTACAACAGCACCAGTCTTCTGAACTTCACTCACCAAAATTCAGAACTGCTCCCACAAACTACAGACGCACTTTCAAAGACTCTACAGCACATGCTCTCAGTATTTTTTTGTTCAATTTGTCTTCTTTTGCACGTTGGTGGTTTGTCAGTCTTCGTTTATACTCAGTATTCTTTCATAAATTCTATGTATTTATTTTCCTATATATGCCTGCAAGAAAATAAATCTCAAGGTAGTATATGGTAACATAGAACATAAAAATTTACAGCACATTACAGGCCCTTTGGCCCATCATGTTGTGCCGACCTACAGCTACAGGTATTGCTCCTTTCCTGTTTCTGACTTCTACCCACACTGAGTCAGTAGACCAACCCTCCATGACTCCTTCCTTTTCTGCAGCCCTGACACTATCCCTAAACAGCAATGCCACCCCCCCCCCACCACCTCTTTTGCTTTCCTCTCTGTTCTTTTTGAAACATCTAAAGCCCGGCACACTCAGCAGCTATTCCTGCTCCTGAGACATCCAAGACTCCATAATGGCCACAACGTCACAGTTCCACGTATTGATCCATGCTCTAAGTTCATCCACCTTGTTTATGATACTCCTTGCATTAAAATAGACACATCTCAAACCATCAGGCTGACTGCATCTTTGCTCTAACATCTGCCTATCCTTCCTCACAAACTCCCTACAGGCCGCCTCTACTTGTGCCCCAACGTCCCCATCCTCTGCCTCTTCACTTTGGTTCGCACATCCCTAAAAAATCTAGTTTAAACCCTCCCTAATAGCATTAGCAAGCCTCCCCACCAGGATATTGGACCCCTTCGGATTCAAGTGCAACCTGTCCTTTTTATACATACTTCGATAATAAACTTCCTTTGATTTTTGACTTAAATGTTGCAGAGAATAAAACGAAACAGTTGAAAGCAGAAAGCTCATGAGAAGCCAAAAAAAGTTTCACACAATAGAAACTTGCAATAATGCGGTGAATAGTGAGGAGGGTAGCAACAGTCTTGGAGAACACGGACAGATGGCGAAAAGAACAGACACATGGCAAACTGTATATACAGAGTCATGTATCTTCATCTCTTTCTATATTCACAGTCTGATAGGTGAAGTAATACGTCATTGTCAAAAATGCAAAACGTTTCTCTTCATGAAGAAATAGGAAATAGGATTTATTTCAATAAAAATGATAGGAAAAGAGATGCAGATTAAACAGTACAATTCTAAAGACTGTTTAGGGTCAGGGTCATTTGGAGCATACAGATCTTTGAAGGTGAATGATATGCTGAACATACATGTCTGGATTTATAAAGAATGAATTTTATAAATGGAGGCCTTTGTGAATGAGAGAACAAAAGGCAAGAAAGGCATATTAAGTTCTACAGATTCCAGTTGGAATGCAGGTGGAGTATTCGATTTTCAGCAACATTATTCAGGAAGAATGTATGTGCTTTACACAGCTTTCGGAATCAGCAATATCTTTTTCTAAAAGAAATGGAATAAATACATCCAAAGAAAAGTAAAAGCTCAGCTGCAAGAGATAAACAGGAGGGCCAGCTGAACTGATTTGTTCTTTCAAATAACCCACAGAGACATAGAAGATTGTATGACCTTCTCCTTTACCACATCCAAGGTGGGAGTCAATCTACTGTCTAAATCAGACGTCACTCATTACATTTCTGCTCGTCTCCTTACTTACAGTTAGCCAAACTAAGTTGAAGAGGTCAAGGGACTGTTCTCTAAAGCAGGTTAAAGGCATAAAAAAAGTTGAGAACCTCTGCTCTAAAGGAAAATGTGGCCTTCGCATTGACCAAGCTTCATAACCCAATGTGCAAGACTTCTAAAATCAGGAAGTAGACAGAACAACCTGCAGGAATGGTCATTCGTAGATAGGTAAAGTGCAAGAATAAGAAAATGAACATCAAGAAATACAAGGACTGGAAATCTGAAAAAAAACACAAAATGTAGTGGAAACATTCACTAGCAGAGCTATAGCCAATAAACAATAGACTGACATAGTCCAGATGCTCCACAGATGAAACGCAAGGCCAACGAGATGGTGTTTGCTGTAGACCTGTTTTGTCAGTACCTGAATTGTAGTGGGTCCAGCTTGTCTGCTAAAAATTCGGATTTGAAAACTGCACTTGGTGTGTGGGTAAATATAGATTTTAATTTTGATTTTTTCCATTTTATTATATAATTCATTGTCATTCTCAGTTTATATTGTAAAGTTGCAATGCTTCTGTACTCAAGTCAGTTATAAGATTCTACCAAGCAATATCCACAAATAAAAAATTAACAATATTCACATCAAATAGGCACATTCTTAAAATGGGTTCACTGTGCTTGACCGAATGATTAAACTTTAAAATATTACTGACAGGAAATATTTTTAAACATACAGTCGTATATATGCACATGCTTAAATCTTTCATGGGTTCGTACCACACAAGTTTTTAAAGATTTGAAAGCTTCAGCAAGCCAGTGCAAGCACTTGATATTGCTGCCTCGGCAACACCTGAAATATCAACTGACTCAATTACATGTTCCAGATTTTCTTCCAATTAAGAAAAAATAGATGAGGCTAACAGTAGTCATCACTGTTGCAGGATAAGCTGGGCTAACTTCTAGGATCAGGGTATGTATTAAAATGTGTAAATCTAGAAGTTACTGACAGAAACACCCTGCTATCTGATTCCTCACAGATAAACTCAGTATCAAAATAGTTGCCATCTTCAAGATGCTGCTGGTGAAACATGGCAACGCTTTATGGGCAGCTTACAAAACTTCTAAATACATTTCTTCTGAACGCCTCTCACTGCAATCTTCAGCTAGTAATTTCCTTTTAAGTTACCTACTTTCGAAGTCTTAATGAACTAGCGATTTCATGAAAGACTCAGGAGGACTTGGCTCTCAAGAATGCAAGAATGGCACCTTTAAGCAGACGAAAGGACGTCGCCACAGCCAGAACAGCGGGAGGGGCAGAGGTCTGCAAGCCAGACTAAAACATTGGGGTATTAAAATTCCTCTGCCCAGTATCTTGTTAGAAAATGTACACAGTCACTGGAGAACAAAATTGAGGACAATAGACAATAATAGACAATAGACAATAGGTGCAGGAGTAGGCCATTCAGCCCTTCGAGCCAGCACCACCATTCACTGTGATAAGGGCAAGATTGCTTTTATCAGAGGAAAACAAGCAATTGCCAAGTTCTGTGTTTTACAGAGACATAGCTGACCTCAGACACACCAGGTACAAACGGAAGATCCAAGAGCTTCTCAATACACCGGATGGGCCAAACTGCTTATTTGGAGAAGGGAAAAGATGGGGGTTCATGATAAACTCTTCATGGCGTTGAGACATAGTGGTTCTGTCACACTCTTGTTCCCCTGACTAAAAATTAGGCCGACTGCTCTACTTACCAAGACAGTTTTCCTCTGTAATCCTGACTATAGTTTACATACTGCCAAAGGTCGATGTTAAGCAAGCGTTCAATATATATGAGCAAATAAGAAACAGTCTATCCCATCGCCTTTCAGATCACTGCCGGGGAATTCAATCAGGCTTGTTTGAAAGAAATCTCTGAGCAGTTATCATCAACACGTCACCCACAGCACAAGGGACTCCAGACACACTCGACCACTGTTATACACGATTGGAATGCCTACCATTTAATCCCTAGACCACATTTCAAGAAAACTGATAACAAGGCTGTCCTCCTCCTACCTGCATAAAGAGCAAAACTCCAGAGGTAAGGACAACAAAGAGGTGGTCACAGGAAGCAGAGGAGCAACTATGGGATTGTTTCTAGTCAGTGAATTGGGCTCTGTCCAAGGACTCATTGCATTTCATGAATGGCCGTGCTTGTCACTTCCTTTATAAAAACAGCTGGAGATGAGCACCTCCCCACAAAATCACTCAAGAGTCTTCCCCAATCAGAAGCCGTGGGTGAACCATGAGATCCGCAATCAGCTGAGCGCCAGATCAGTGGCGTTCAAGTCTGGTGACCAAGTAAAACACAAGAGGTCCAGGTAAGACCTCCGGAAGGCCATCTCACATGCGAAGTGGCAATTCCAGACCACAACTGAAACTCTGAAAGATGCTCCACAGCTGTGGCAGGCCTCACCTCTTACAAAGTGAAACCCAGCAACAAAGTTGACAACAAGGTTTCGTTCCCAGGTGAGCTCAATGCCTTTTATGCTCATTTTGACCGTCAAAATCACCTGCATAATCTCCACACAGCACCCCCCACCCGATGACCCTGTGATTTAAGTCCCTAAGACTGATGTGAGAGCATCATTCAGGAGGGTAAACCCATGGAAAGCATTCGGCCTAGGTGAGGTACCTAGCCGATTACATAAGATCAACTGGCTGGAGCATTGTGCACTAAATTTTGTAAAAATATTGGATGCAAGTCTGAACAATTCCAAGTGAGACTTTAGCCCTTCGTGAGCTTGCAGCACGTAAGGTGTCTGTACAAGTTAAACACTGTAGGCTTGTTAATAGTGGCTGCATTTACACTATAGGTTTGTTAGAATGTTTGCTAGTAGCCTCCACATACTTCCTTAGCCTCGAAGGCACCAGTGGCATGAGACCAAAAGACCAAAGAGTTTATCTGCCTCTGTGCGTCTCGCTATGCTTGTGGATTGATGCACTGTTTATGGAGGCACCTTCCACTCCGTTCCTGGGACTTCACCTAGACAGAGGAATCATGATTGGTCAGTGCCTAGGATGGACCCAGGGCAATTTCATGAGCCAGAATTCAGAGTTCCCCTGACAACAGTGACAATCAAGTGGAGACTAAGAATTCACAACTCTCTGGCTAAAGAAATTCCTCCTTATCTCCATTCTAAAAGGACACCCCTCTATTCTGAGGCTATATCCTCTGGTCTTAGACTTTCCCACCATAGGAAACATCCACATCTCTATCAAGTCCTTTCACCATTCAAGATACTTCAGTTCTTCTGAATTCCAGTGAATATAGGTCCAGAGCCATCAAACACCTTTCATATGACAAGCCATTCAATCCTGGAACCATTTTTGAGAATCTCCTTTGAACCCTCACCAGTTTCAGCACATCCTTTCTAAGATAAGAGGCCCAAACCTGCTCACAATACTCCAAGTGAAGCCTCACCAGTGCTTTATCAAGTTTCAGCATTACATCCTTGCTTTTATGTTCTAGTCCTCTTAAAATGGATACTAACATCACATTCACCACAGACTCAACCTGCAAATTAACCTTTATGGAATACTGCACAAGGACTCTCAAGTCCCTTTGCACCTCAAATTTTTGTATTTTCTCTCCATTTAGAAAATAGTCACCCCTTTCATTTCTTCTACCAAAGAAAATGACCATGCACTTTCCAACACTCTATTCCATCTGCCATTTCTTTGCCCATTCTCCTAATCTGTCCAAGACCTTCTGTAGCCTCTCTACTTGATCAAAACTACCTGCCCCTACACCTATCTTCATATCATCTGCAAACTTTGCAACAAAGCCATCAATTCCATCATCCAAATCATTGACATATAACATAAAAATAATCGGTCCCAGCACAGAAACCCATGGGACATCACTAGTCACCAGCAGCCAGCCAGATAAGGCTCCCTTTATTCCTACTCTTTGCTTCCTGCCAATCAGCTACTGTTTTATCCATGCTAGAATCTCTCTTGTAACACCATGGGCTTATTAAGCAGCCTCACCTGTGGCTCCTTGTCAATGGCCTTCTGAAAATCCAAGTACATAACATCAACTGATACTCGTTTGTCTATCCTGCTTATTATTTCTTCAAAGAATTCCAACAGATTTGTCAGGCAAGATTTACCTTTTTTAAAAAATATTTTTACGCATTTCTACAATAAAACTACAAAGAAAAAACCCAACAACAAAATGGAGATTTATACAGTGCAAAACAAACAAATCCAATATACAATTCATAACAGTAAAAAAAAAGCACCCAAAATAGAATTATGGAAAGTTAGTATCCACCCCAACCTCCCACTGAAAAAAAAAACCCAGGCCAACCATATCTGTGTGTAAAAGAAAAAAAAATTAACCGGAGCATTCAACCCCAGAGAACTGTAAATATATATTTATTTGACGTCAGCGGTGGGTAAATTGATGGAAAGTATTCTTAGAGATGGTATATATAATTATCCGGATAGACAGGGTCTAGGAACAGTCAACATGGATTTGTGCGTGGAAGGTCATGTTTGACAAATCTTATTGAATTTTTTGATGAGGTTACTAGGAAAGTTGACAAGGGTAAAGTGGTGGATGTTGTCTATATGGACTTCAGTAAGGCCTTTGACAAGGTTCCACACGGAAGGTTAGTTAGGAAGGTTCAATCGTTAGATATTATTATCGAAGTAGTAAAATGGATTCAGCAGTGGCTGGATGGGAGACGCCAGAGAGTAGTGATAGATAACTGTGTATCAGATTGGAGGACGGTGTGTAGCGGTGTGCCTCAGGGATCTGTACTGGGTCCAATGTTGTTTGTCATATTTATTAATGATCTGGATGATGGGGTAGTAAATTGGATTAGTAAGTATGCAGACGATACTAAGATAGGTGGAGTTGTGGATAATGAAGTAGGTTTTCAAAGCTTGCAGAGAGATTTAGACCATTTAGAAGAGTGGGCTAAAAGATGGCAGATGGAGTTTAATGCTGATAAATGTGAGGTGCTACATTTTGGTAGGACTAATCAAAATAGGACATACATGGTAAATGGTAGGGCTTTGAAGAATACTGTAGAACAGAGGGATCTAGGAATAATGGTGCATAGTTCCCTGAAGGCGGAATCTCATGTGGATAGGGTGGTGAAGAAAGTTTTTGGTATGCTGGCCTTTATAAATCAGAGCATTGAGTATAGGAGTTAGGATGTAATGTTGAAATTGTACAAGGCATTGGTAAGGCTAAATTTGGAGTATTGTGTACAGTTCTGGTCACTGAATTACAGGAAAGATGTCAACAAAATTGAGAGAGTACAGATGAGATTTACTAGAATGTTGCCTGGGTTTCACCTCCTAAGTTACAAAGAAAGGTTGAACAAGTTTATTCTTTGGAGCATAGAAGGTTGAGGGGGGACTTGATAGAGGTATTTAAAATTATGAGGTGGATAGATAGTGTTGACATGGATAGGCTTTTTCCATTGGGGGGGGAGATTCAAACAAGAGGACATGAGTTGAGAGTTAAGGGGCAAAAGTTTAGGGGTAACATGAGGGGGAACTTCTTCACTCAGAGAGTGGTAGCTGTGTGGAACGAGCTTCCAGGAGAAGAGAGGCAGATTTGATTTTGTCATTTAAAATTGGATAGGTATATGGACAGGAAAGGAATGGAGGGTTATGGGCTGAGTGCAGGTAGATGGGACTAGGTGAGAGTAAGAGGTCGGCACGGACTAGAAGGGCCGAGATAGCCTGTTTCCGTGCTGTAATTGTTATATAGGAAAAAAAAGTATAATGCCGACTACCAAAAGTATAATGTAATTCACAACAAAAAAACAGTATAACTTACAAAAAAAAGCTGAAAGAGATTGTAGCATCCAAAAAAAGGATAAACTTAACCTAAAGAAGAGTTATGAAAATATTCAAGAAAAGGTCCCTACACCTTAAGAAACTTTATATCCAAATTAAGAAGTGAATAATGAATCTTTTCAAGGTCTAAACAGGACATAATATCACTAAGCCATTGAGCGTGAGTGGGTGGGGCAGCATCTTTCCACCTAAGAAGAATCAATCGTCTAGCCAAGAGAGGGGCAAAAGATAATGCTAGACGTTTAGTTGGACTCAAGTGCATACCTACTTCACCCAAGGTGCCAAAAAGAGCAACCAGAGGGTTAGGTTCTAAATGGCAATTAAGAATATGAGATTTTTTAAATTTCAAAATATACTTTATTCAAAAATAAAATTATATACAATAAACCATTCAATAAGAATATGAGATAGGGTTGAAAAAACTTCTCTCCAGAATTTCTCTAGACTAGGACTGGCCCAGTATATCTGAGTAAGGGAAGCCTCAGCCCCTTTACACTTATCACAAACAGGACTAATGTCAGGGTAAAACCGTGATAATTTAGTTTTAGACATATGAGCCCTTAAACTGCAAAAGGCAGTGGCGAGCACAGAGAGGTTGAGTTGACTGACTTGAGAATTGAATCCCAAGCCGCATCAGATAAGGAGATATTTAGATCATGTTCCCAGGCAGTTCTAATTTTATTGGAGGGGGCACGCCTCAAAATCACTAACTTATCCCGAATAGCAGATATTAAACCTTCACCCAATGGACTGATACAAAGAAACAAGTCCAGAACATTTTTCTCAGGCATCTCAGGAAAGCTTGATATCAGAGGGTTGATGAAATGTCTACTTTGAAGATATCTAACGAAATGAGTATTAGGTAGATTAAACTTTACAGACAGTTGTTGAAAAGTTGCAAAACTATTATCAATGAAAAGATCTTCAAAGCGCCTAATACCCTTTCTATACCAATCGTACTATGTTGAATCCCGCATAGAAGGTAGGAAAAGATGATTGTGTAAAAAGGGCTAGAGAGAGAAAAACCATGAAGACCATAAAAATGTCCTAAACTGAGCCCATATTCTTAAAGTATGGCTGATATGAGGATTAACAATAAGTCTAGGTAAATGACAAGGAAGTGCAAAACCGAGAAGTGCAGAAATTGAAAGATCCTTAGTAGAGTTCAACTCCATTGGCACCCATTTTGGGCAGTCAGACTTATTATGAAAGAAAGACCAAAAAATAAGACAACGAATATTGGCTGCCCAATAATATAAACAAAAATTAGGCAAGGCCATGCCACCTTCCTTTTAAGATTTTTGAATATGAATCTTTATTAAGTCTAGAGTATTTACCCTTCCATATATAGGACAAAATAATAGAATTTAACCCATCAAAAAAAGCTTTAGAAATAAAAATTGGTTAAGACTGAAATAGATACAAAAATTTAGGAAGGATATACATTTTAATAACATTAATACGAACTACAAGAGACATAGACAAGGGTGACCACTGTGTCAAACTCTGTTTTGTAGAGTTTAGAAGATTGGTAAAATTTTCTCAGAAAAGATTCTTAAAGTTCCAAGATTTACCTTGAGGAAACCATGCTGACTACAGCCTATTTATTCATATGCCTCCAGGTACCCTGAGACCTCATCCTTAATAATTGACTCCAACATCTTCCCAACCACTGAGGTCAGACTAACTGGCCTGTAGCTTCCTTTCTGCCTCTCTCCCTTCTTGAAGAGTGGAGTGACATTTGCACTTTTCCAGTCTTTCAGAACCATTCCAGAATTTAGCGATTCATGAAAGATCATTACTAATACTTCCACAATCTCTTCAGCCACCTTTCTGATATCTGGGGTGTAAAGCATCTGGCTCAGGTGACTTATTGACCTTCAGACCATTCAATTTCCAAAGAACTTTCTCTCTATTTATGGTCACCTCGTACGCTTCATGACCCCTGACATCTGGAACTTCCACCAGACTGCTAGTGTCTTCTACAGGGAA
This sequence comes from Mobula hypostoma, assembly GCF_963921235.1. NCBI lineage: Eukaryota > Metazoa > Chordata > Chondrichthyes > Myliobatiformes > Myliobatidae > Mobula > Mobula hypostoma. The sequence continues at coordinate 40,147,648 of NC_086098.1, forward strand.
GATTGATTGAAAATATTTTTTCAGTTCATCTACCATTTCCTTGTCCCCCATCACTAGCTTTCCAGCATCATTTTCCAGCTGTCCAATATCCATCTCACCTCAATTTTACAGTATGTATCTGAAGAAACTTTTGGGATCCTCTTTAATATTATTGGCTAGCTTGCTTTCATATTCCAACTCATCATAAGAAATAGGAGCAGAATTTCACCATTCAGACAATCGAGTCTGCTTCACCATTCCATCATGGTTGATCCCGGAGCCCACTCAACCCCACATACCTGCCCTCCCACCATATCCTTTGATGCCCTGACCGATCAGAAAACTATCAACTTCCACCTTAAATATACCCATGGACTTGGCCTCTACTGCAGTCTGTGGCACAACATTCCACAAACTCACTACTCTCTGGCTAAAAAAAAATACCTCCTTACCTCTGTTCTAAAAAATGACCCCTCAATTTTGAAGCTGTGTCCTCTAGTTCTGGATACCCCCACCATAGGAAACATCCTCTCCATATCCACCCTATCTCGTTCTTTCAACATTCGGTAGGTTTCAATGAGATCCCCGTGCATTCTTCTAAATTCCAGTGAGTACAGGCACAAAGCTGCCCAACACTCCTCATATATTAATCCCTTCATTCCCAATATTATCTTTGTGAACCTCCTCCGGACTCTCTCCAATGACAACACATCCTTTCTGAGATATCAGGCCCAAAACCGTTAACAATACTCCAAGTGCAGCCTGACTACTGTCTTATATACTAGTGCATTATCTTCTTGCTTTTAAGTCAAGTCAAGTCTCCTATAATTGTCATTTCGACCATAACTGCTGGTACAGTACACAGTAAAAACGAGACAACGTTTTTCAGGACCATGGTGCTACGTGAAACAATACAAAAACTACACTGAACTACATAAAACAACACAAAAACTACACTAGACTACAGACCTATCCAGGACTGCATGAAGTGCACAAAACAGTGCAGGTATTACAATAAATAATAAACAAGACAATAGGCACAGTAGAGGGCAGTAGGTTGGTGTCAGTCCAGGCTCTGGGTATTGAGAAGTCTGATGGCTTGGGGGAAGAAACTGTTACATAGTCTGGTTGCAAGAGCCTGAATGCTTCGGTGCCTTTTGCCAGATGGCAGGAGGGAGAAGAGTTTGTATGAGGGGTGTGTGGGGTCCTTCATAATGCCGTTTGCTTTGCGGATGCAGCGTGTGGTGTAAATGTCTGTAATGGCGGGAAGAGAGACCCCGATGATCTTCTCAGCTGACCTCACTACCCGCTGCAGGGTCTTGCGATCCAAGATGGTGCAATTTCCGAACCAGGCAGTGATGCAGCTGCTCAGGATGCTCTCAATACAACCTCTGTAGAATGTGGTGAAGATGGGGGGTGGGAGATGGACTTTTCTCAGCCTTCACAGAAAGTAGAGACACTGCTGGGCTTTCTTTGCTATGGATCTGGTGTTGAGGGACCAGGTGAGATTCTCCACCAGGTGAATACCAAGAAACTTGGTGCTCCTAACGATCTCTATGGAGGAGTCGTCAATGTTCAGTGGAGAGTGGTCGCTCCGTGTCTTCCTGAAGTCAACAACCAGCTCTTTCGTTTTGTTCATATTCAGAGACAGGAATATTGTATTCCCTTGAAATAAATACCAAAACTGCATTTGCCTTCTTTACCACAGAATCAACCTGTAAATTAACCTTCTGGGAGCCTTGCACGAGGACTCCTAAGTCCCTCTGCACCTCTGATGTTTGAACCTTCTCCCCATCTAGACAACAGTCCTCACTATTGTTCCTCTTACCAAAATGCATTATCATGTATTTCCAAACACTATATTCTATCTGCCACATTTTTTTGCCCATTCTTCCAATTTGTCTAAGTCCTGCTGCAATTGCACTGCTTCCTCAGCACTACCTACACCTCCACCCATTTTCGTATCATCCGCAAACTTTGCCACAAAGTTATCAATTCCACTATCTAAATCACTGACAAACAATGTGAAAAATAGCGGTCCCAATACTGATCCCTGAGGAACACCACTAGTCACTGGCAGCCAGCCAGAAAGGGCCCCTTTATTCCCACTTGCTGCTTCCTGTCTGTCAGCCATTTCTCTATCCATGCCAGTAATTTTCCTGTAACAGCATAGGATTTTATCTTACATGGCCTCATCAAATGCCTTCCGAAAATCCAAGCAACTGACGTCCACTGCCTCTCCTTTGCCCACCCTGCTTGTTACTCCTTCAAAGAACTCTAGCAGATTTGTCAGGTAAGATTTCCCTTTACTTGCTGGTTTATTTTATCAATAGTCTCCAAGTACCCCGAAACCTCATCCTTAGTAATAGACACCAACACCTTCCCAACCACTGAGCTTAGGCTAACTGGACTGGAATTTTCTCTCTTTTGCCTTCCTCTCTTCTTATTGAATTGAATTATTTCTACATCCTTCACATACATGAGTAAAAATATTTACATTATGTCTCCGTCTAAATGTGCAATGTACAAATTATAGTAATTTGCAACAAACAGTATGTACAGTAAGATATACAATAGGACAGTTAATATAGCACAGAAATACAATTGTATCAGCGTGCATTACTCAGTCTGATGGCCTGGTGGGAGAAACTGTTCCCGAGCCTGTTGGTCCTGGCTTTTATGCTGCGGTACCACTTCCCGGATGGTAGCAGCTGGAATAGATTGTGGTTGGGGTGACTCGGGTCCCCAATGATTCTTCGGACCCTTTTTACACACATTTCTCTGTAAATGTCCTGAATAATGGGAAGTTCAAATCCACAGAGGCTGTCCGTACCACTCTCTGCAGAGTCCTGTGATTGAGGGAAGTACAGTTCCCATACCAGGCAGTGATGCAGCCAGTCAGGATGCTCTCATTTGTGCGTCTGTAGAAAGACTTTAGGATTTGGGGACTCGTGCTGAACTTCTTCAAATGTCTGAGATGAAAGAGGCGCTGTTGTGCTTTTTCCACCACACAGCCGGTATGTACAGACCACGTGAGGTCCTCAGTGATGTGTATACCAAGGAACTTAAAACTGTTCACCCTCTCAATCCCAGATCCATTGATGTCAATATAATTGAGCCTGTCTCCATTCCTCCTGTAGTCCACAACCAACTCCTTTGTTTTTGCAACTTTGAGGGAGAGGTTGTTTTCTTGACACCACTGTGTCAGGACGACGACTTAAGAGTGGAGTGACATTTACAATCCTCCAGTCCTCCGGGACCATACCAGAATCAAGTGATTCTTGAAAGATCATGACCAATGTATCTGTTACCTCTTCAGCAACCTCTCTCGGGACTCCTGGATGTAGCCCATCTGGTCCAGGTGACTTATCCACATTAAGACCTTTGAGTTTGCCTGGCACTTTTTCCTTTGTATTAGCAATAGCTCTCACTCCTGCTCCATGACACTCACTGCTAGGGTCTTCCTCCGTGAAGACAGATCCAAAGTATCCATCAAGTTCACTAACCATTTCTTTAACCCTCCTTACTACCTCACCAGCATCATTTTCCAATGGTCTAATACCAACTCTCTCCTCCCTTTTACTCTTCATATAACTGTAAAAACTTTTAGTATCCTGCTTTATATTATTGGCTAGTTTGTCCTCATATTTCAATCTCTTCCCCTCTTATAGCTTACCTTCTTAATTACTTATTTGCCTTCTGTTGGTTTTTCAAAGCTTCCCAATCCTCTAACTTCCCACTAATTTTTGCTCTATTATATACCCTCTTTGGCCTTTATGTTGGCTTTGACCTCTCTCATTAGTCACAGTTGTGTCATCTTTCCCTTAGAATACATCTTACTCTTTGGGATTATATATCCTATGCCTTCTGTCCCTAAGGATTCTTTTACCTTAAGTTTTCTAATCAATTCTGGTTCATTGCACAACACCCAATCCAGAGTAGTTAATCCCCTAGTGGGCTCAACCAAGAGCTGCGCTAAAAAGCCATCTCGTAGGCACTCTGGAAATTAACCCTCCTGGAATCCAGCACCAACCTGATTTTCCCAATCTACTTGCATATTGCTTCTGCTTGGTACTGTGCAAACACTGCCAGACTGCTGTTATAACGTGCAGTCGGTGTGAACGGCGTGGGAGTTAAATTGTAAAATAAGCTTTTTTGACTAGATCCCTCAAGTCGATTTGATTGAGTCTATCTTTAAAAATATTAATGTCAGAAATACTGCACAGGTCTGGTGGCAGAAGATTCCACTCTCTTGTTGACCTTGGGTAGAGGGAGTACTGGTAGCAAATGTTATTGAATGAAGGAGTTTCCAATATGTGAGATCGAGTTGAACTGACCCCTGTGACGAATTTGGATGTTAGATGCAGTGATGTTGCAAACTTCTTAGAAAATGAAAATTAACCGTAGTTTAATACGTCAGTTTTCAAGTGGTTCCCATTGAAGGTTAGAGAGCATGTTGACGACACTGGATGCTGGAAGTCCCCTATGACTATTGTAACATTGCCCTTTTGGCATGCAGTTTCTATTTCCCATTGTAATTTGTAGGCAACATCCTTACTACTATTTGGGTGTCTGTACACAACTCCCATCAGGGTCTTTTTACCCTTACAGCTCCTTAGCTCTGTCCACAATGATTCAACACCTTCCAACCCTGTGTCACCTCAAATGATTTGAATTCATTTTTTCCAAACAGAGCAACACTACCCCCTCTGCTTTCCTGCCTTTCCCTTCAACACAATGTGTATGCTTGGACATCAAACTCCCAGCTATAATCTTTAAGTCACGATTCAGTGAAGCCTACAACATCAAACCTACCCATCTGCAACTGTGCTGCAAATTCATCTACCTTATTCTGTATACATTCAGATACAACACCTTCAGTCCTGTATTTACCCCTCTCAATTTTGTTGCACCATTCTCAACCTTTTGATCCCAAACTCTGTCTGAGGTCTTACCAACATCTGCCTCGGCAAACTGGCCAGTAACTGTTCCAGTACGCTGGTTCCTATCCCCCTGCAACTCTTGCTTAAATCCCACAGTGCAGTATTAGCAAGCCTTCCTGCTTGGAAACTAGTCCCCCTCCAGTTCAGGCGCAGAGCATCCCTTCTGTACAGGTTCCACCTTCCCTGGAAGACAGCCCAATTATACAAAACTCTTATACTCTCCCTCCTACACCAACAAGATGCTGCCTCTCTGCTTCTCAAAAATGTGTCTTAACCCTGGAGAAGGTGCAATGCTAGACACAAGATTATTGAAAACTACCACTGCAAAGGCTGAATAATTATTAAGAAGACAATTAAAAAAAGGTCTATTGAGAAGAAAACTGAATTTTTCTCTTAAGTTCGAAATATGAAGCAGTACAGGTTATATTACATCAGTTCATAAATGATTTGGAAGTTTGTATCAAACTGATCTGGGACGCAATCTCATTTCATTTTTTCCACAGGTATATGTTAGCAGTACTCTGATCCTACATGTGAAACTAAAATTAGTTATTCCAATTCATGACTTAAAAAAACTAATACAGTTAGAAAACATACAGCACAATACGGGCCCTTTGGCCCACAATGCTGTGCCGAACATGTCCCTACCTAAGAAATTACTGAGGGTTATCCATAGCCCTCTATTTTTCTAAGTTCCATGTACCTATCCAGGAGTCTCTTAAAAGACCCTATCGTATCCGCCTCCACCACTGTCGCTGGCAGCCCATTCCACGCACTCACCACTCTCTGCATAAAAAACTTATCCCTGACATCACCTCTGCACCTACTTCCAAGCACCTTAAACCTGTGCCCTCTCATGCTGGCCATTTCAACCCTGGGAAAAAGCCTCTGACTATCCACACGATCAATGCCTCTCATCATCTTATACACCTCTAGGAGATCACCTCTCATCCTCCATCACTCCAAGGAGAAAACACCGAGTTCATTCAACCTATTCTCATAAGGCATGCTCCCCAATCCAGGCAACATCCTTGTAAACCTCCTCTGCACCCTTTCTATGGTTTCCACATTCTTCCTGTAGTGAGGCAACCAAAACTGAGCACTGTACTCCAAGTGGGGTCTGACCAGGGTCCTATAAAGCTGTAACATTGCCTCTCAGCTCCTAAATTCAATCCCACGGTTGATGAAGGCCAATGCACCGTGTGCTTTCTTAACCAAAGAGTCAATCTGCACAGCAGCTTTGAGTGTCCTATGGATCCTCCACACTGGCAAGAGTCTTACCATTAATACTGTATTCTGCCATCATATTTGACCTACCAAAATAAACCACTTCACACTAAACTGGGTTGAACTCCATCTGCCACTTTTCAGCCCAGTTTTGCATCTATCAATGTCCCGCTGTAACCTCTGACAGCCCTCCACACTATCCACAACACCCCCATCCTTTGTGTCATCAGTTCTAACCCTTAGGTTGTGTCGGCTGCGCAAGTCTAGGGAATACATTCTCTGGCCCTGCCAAACGTGTGAGATTGAGATGCAAGTCCACCCCTAAACCCCCGTTTGTGTGGATGTTGCGTGATTTGTTACCCTGTTACAAACCAGTACCATGAAATAACAGACAGAACACCACATACAATTAAACGATTTAGCTTTATAATTCTTAATTTGACCACAGGGCTAGTGAAGACAAAGCAAAAAAAGAAAAGGGCCCATTTTATTGAAGCAATCTAATGTGCACAAGTTGGAGCTCAGAGTTTCCCCTTTGCTGATCCTCCTTCCATCTCCCGGCCTTCGTCGGGTCATGCCTCCGCTTTGGCGTCTTCTCTCTTCATCTCCCGCTGAACAAAAGACCCCAATCACCCTGGAGTCAGGCGCACGGCACAAAAGAACCCTCCCATCATTGGGCGGCTCACATTCCAAAGCACCCGTTATCTCTAACCATAACCCAAACACTGCTTCTGCAGGAAGACCATTACATTAGCAGCACAACCTTTCCCAGGGTGTGACGCAGTGAATAATACTCTGCCTCTCAGCTCTTATACTTGCACTGCGTGCTCTCTGTAGCACATTTTCTTCAATTCCTTTTCAAGCCACTTTTATATGCTTTGTATAAGAACAAGCCCATTCATTTTTGTATTCATGTTGAGAGTTTGATAGGTAATTTTTAATCCTTTGTTTACATTGCATTATTTGTGACTTGTTTTTCTTCCCAATTTCAAATTGTTTTACTGCATCTTTTTCACTTTTTTTTTAAATTTAGTTGCCTCATTTATATTTTTCTCTGTTATTATTTATTCAACAGCTAGAATCTCAGAACCTGAATGTAAAAAGACATTCAGATTTTCAGAACACTGTCAATTTAGGCTAGAGGGAAGTGCACATTTCCTAACACAGAAAGGGGGAGCAGGAGCAGGCCATCTGACCCCTCAAACCTGCCCTTTGTACAATATCATCATTACTGATTTACTCCAGGTCTCAACTTCACTGCATCAAAAATGTATCTACTTCCTCTTTAAATGATCTAGTATGCGCAACACTACGATGTAGAGAATTTCAGAGAATTCCACCAACCTGAGAAGAAATTGATGCAAGTTCAGTTTTAAATTACCAACTCCTTTCCTTGTCCCCTCACTCAAGATTCTTCCTACTGGAGGAAATATTTCAATACCTACACTGGCAAGCCTACTTTGGATCTTGAACTTTTCAATAGGATCGTTCTGGTAAACTCCAAAGACAGACGTACAGTACATGATTAAGTGCTTCCTCACCACTACAGGAATAAATTGGTTTATACCAGGAAAAAGAGAGTTGGTGAAAAGATGGATTTGGGAAATTAGCTATGCTTGGCACAATTACTACAGGAGGGTCAATCAACTTGAATTGGAAACTGGACAGCAAAAGCAAGAGAACACAACTATTCTTATTCTGCAGATTATTCATAGCAACGTAAAAGTTGACAGTATACAAGTACAATAAGGTCCATATTAAGCCCAACACACATTTCCCATTTACAGGTCTGTGAAACCTGTCAAGCAAAAGATAGAAGTTGATATGTGAATTCTTGAATTTCAAGGTGATAAAATGTTTTTTCCAGTCTATAAACTGAGATAAAAGGACTTATTGACTGTTTGAAATTCATTACTGTTGCTACAAATACAAAAGATCAAGCATTTCTTGGCATGTTGACTTCTCCACCACCAAACAAACTGCTCTTCTTGCAGTTTTTTTTAAATACAGTTTCTTCACAAGTACGAATGCAATGCTCTCAATGTACATAACAACCTTAAACAGTCAAAATCCTAAAACAAAAAAATAACAAAAATTAAAACTACGGTGTAAGTGCTTTGACTTTCTATAACATTGAGTCTTTTTCACATGTGTTAAACTCAATTTTTGTTGTAAGATATTCCATAATTTTTGATCAGTACTTTGAGATTGTTGCCTAAAAATTCAATTCCATGAGGCTACATGTATCCAAATTATGCAATTGAACAGAACTGCTTTTCACCAGAGGGAAGTGCATTAGCGACCCATTTGACGTTGCTCAATATCTCGCAGGAAACTTAACCAGATATTCGCTAACATGACTGAGCCATGTGCCCAGGCAACGCCTCTACTTCCTTAGAGGTTTATGAAGATTAGGCATGACATCTAAAACTGGAACAAACTTTGAGCAGCAACAAATCGGAAATCAGAAGCCTGAGAAGACCTAGCTCACTTAGGTTCACCGACTGAGTAGAAAAGGCAGTGACTCGCGGCGATTTGGCGCTTTGAGCGGCAGCCAATCAGTGTTAGGGACACTGCCGAAGGGTTCCGGCCCGAAACGTTGACTGATCATTTCCATGGATGCTGCCCGACCTGCTGAGTTCCTCCAGCGTGTTGTGAGTGTTGCTTTGACCCCAGCATCTGCAGATTACTTAGTGTTAGGAATTGATCGGCAAGAACAGATTAAAGTAAGGCAGGGCAAACGGAGCTGCCATTGTTGGGGTTAAAGTGGAAATTTTTAGGCTTTATCTCTTCAAGGCTTCAGCTCAGAGTGGCTTCAGTTAGAGAAGGAGAAAATGAGGGAAGTAGAGTTGCCCCCCACCCCCATGATTATTATTCTTCCTTCTTTATATCTGCTCAGTTAGGGCAGTAGAGATGCCTGGCAGGATACTCTTGGGAGGTGCAAAGGCAGGGAGACCTCCAGTGTCCCCGACAACGGCACCTGAAAGAAGTGCATCTGGCTGCAGCTTCTAACAATCCACATTAAGGAGTTGGAGTTGGAACTGGATGAACTCCGCGTCATTCGGGAGGCTGAGGGGGTGATAGATAGGACATAGAGGGGTAGTTACACCCAAGGTGCAGGACACAGGAGACTGGGTGACCATCTGGAAGGGGAAAGGGGTTAATCAGCCAGTGCAGAGTACCCCTGTGGCCATCCCCCTCAACAGGTACATCATCTTATATACTGCTGCGGGGGAGGTGGGGGGGGGTGATCTAGCAGAGGAAAGTCACACACACAAAATGCTGGAGGAGCTCAGCAGGCCGGGCAGCACCTATAGAAATGAGTACAGCCGATGTTTCAGGCCAAGACTCTTTAAAAGGAGTCCCGATGAAGGGTCTCAGCCTGAAATGTCGACTGTACTTTTTTTCTATAGTTGCTGTCTGGCCTGCTGAGTTCCTCCAGCATTTTGTGTGTGTTTTGCTGGGATTTCCAGCATCTGCAGATTTTCTTGTTGGTGAAAGGTGAAAGCGGTCAGGTCTCTGGCACAGAGTCTGACTCTGTGACTCAAAAGGGAAGGGGGAGAAGAGGCACGCTACTGTGATAGGAGGGGATTCATTAGTTGGGGACAGAAAGGAGGATCTGTGGCTGAGAATGAGGTTCTCGGATGGTATGCTGTCTCCCAGGTGCCGGGGTCCAGGACATCTCAGTTTGAGTTCTCAGCATTCTCAAGTGGAATGGTGAACAGCCAAAGATCATGGTCCAGGTAGGTACCAATGACAGGGGTAGGACAAGTGACAAGGTTCTGCAAAGGGAGTTCAGGGAGTTAGTTGCTAAGTTAAAGGGCAGGACCTCCAGGGTTGTGATCTCAGGATTGCTACTTATGCCATGTGTAAGTGGGGTCCGGAAAAGGAAGATTATACAGTTTTACACGTGGCTAAGGAGGAGGTGTATGAGGGAGGGCGTATGATTTTTGAATTATTGGGCTCTCTTCCAGGGAAGGTGGAACCTGTGCAGACGGTTTGCAGCTGAACTGGAAGGGGACTAACATCCTATTAGCAAGGTTTGCTCATGCTGCACATGGGGGGGGGGGGGGTGCGGTTTAAACTAGAGTTGCAGGGGGATGGGAACCAGAGTAGTTAGTGGGTTAGTGGAGACATTGTGGAGACAAGATATTTAAGCCTCAAAGTCAGGAATCAAAAGGTTGAGCACGGTGCAAGTAATGCCCTCAGCTGTGTATACTTCAATGCAAGAAGGTTCGTAACAAAGGCAGATGAGCTCAGGGCATGGATCAACACCTGGAATTACCATATTGTAACCATACGTGAGACTTGGTTGCAGGCGGGGTAGCACTGACAGCTCAATATTCTGGGCTTCCATTGTTTTAGATGCAACACAATTTTAAAAGGAAGAGGGCTGGTGTTAATAGTCAAGGAAAATGTTATAGCCGCGCTCAGTCAGGACAGTCTGAAGAATTTGTCTAGTGTGGCGTTCTGGGTGGAACTGAGAAATAAGAACAGTATGACAACATTATATTGCAGACCACCCAGCAGTCTGAGGGATTTTAGAGGAACAAACTTGCAGAGAGATCACAGACTGTTGCAATAAACACAAGGTTGTTATAGTAGGTGATTTTAACTTTCCATATATTGACTGTGAATCCCATACTGTAAACAGACTAGATGGGATAGAGTTTGTCAAACGAGTTCCGGAAAGCTTCAGTATGTAGAAGTCTCAAAGAGAGATTGTGCAACACTTAATCTGCTATTAGGGAATGCGGCAGGACAGGTAACAGAAGTTGGTGTAGGAGAACACTTTGCATCTAGTAATCATAATGCTAGTAGTTTTAAAGTACATGTGTACGATATGCCTGGGCCATGAGCTACGATTCTAAATTGGGGAAAGGCTAGCCACATGCAGCAATTCACATTCAGTGAAGCATCTTTCTATCAACTAGGTAAAGAGCAATTTCACCCTAATAACGGTAAAATAGAACATAATCCAGTGGAAGTTCAGACTGTTGCAAGTACAATATTGAACATTATGGTAGAGGAATGGCAGTATCTATCATGAACAGTTCAAGCTACAACAGCCAATTTGTCCAAAAATGTTGGGAATTACACTAAAAGTTAAGAAAACTGACCATGAGGATTTTTATAACCTCTTCACCACTGACAATGTCCTGCTCTATCATTTATATTTGACCTGCTTTGACTTCTCAAAGATTTAAATTCATTCCCCTTTTTAAATTACTGGGATTAAATCTATTTGCTCATCCCAACCAGTCTTAGATCTACAGACTTACATCCCTCTCACATTATAGCACTTCAGGATTCTACAACAAAATTTAAAAATCAACTATTATTTAAGATTTATCTTAATGCCCAGTACCATTTTATGATTGACTCCTATAGGAACTTAATGTGTGACATTTCTCCAAGTTTAAGCTGTTTTAGCTGTCGGAATACATTGAACAAAATGACATAAACGTCCACTGACTTAAATTCCAATTGTTTAACCTCTGGTGCCATCTGCTGTTTTAAAAGTACAAGTACAATACAATGTCAAAGTATATGCAATAAAACTGATCAGGCTAAAATTTCTTCCTTTGCTCAGAACTGAAGCTTCCAAATAGTTCTTAGTCAGGTATTTACATAGATATTTCCTGGCACTTTGAAGACATTCCAACTTGCAGCCATGTGAACTAATAACTAAATATTACTGTGCATGCTTGAATATATACATGCTTATTCTGCTTCATATTTTACTGATATTCTCTATGGCTTTGTTGACTTGTATGTGCAAGGACTGAGCATTATGCCACAGAAGCACGGTGGCGGGGGGGGGGGGTTCTCTTATTCCATGAATGTGCTCTTGTGTGTGACTGTTGGTAATATGCTTTTAGCACCTTGAACCCTTGGTAACGTCTCGTTTGGCAGTATCCATGAATACTCATGTATGGTTGAATGACTATCAAACTTGAATTGAAATTGAAAGACCTTACAAGATACAGACTCTGGGGGAAAGAAAAAAAATGGGGGAATAATATCAAGGTTGCTAATATTTTGCATTAACATAATTAAAACAGACTATCTGCCAATTAAAATAATGTTGTTTGTTGAATGTGGCTATACTCAAATTGCTACCCTACTTCCTAAATTACAACAGTGACTCTACTTCAAAAATCAGGTTAATGGTAGAAGAGCTACAATAGTCAGTTGCAGACACTACCGTAGATCTTCAAAAATCAGCGGAATGATAACTCATCCTTACAATATTCCTATACATACAGTATCATGGTATCTTTATTGGATCTCTAAATACATACACGACAGTAAAGTATGTGTAGATAGAGGGATAAAAACAGATGTTTCTACTTTGAATGGAATTGTCTGTTCACAATACTCATCTCTCCAATAGAAAGATGGAATGGAATTGTCTGTTCACAGTACTCAGCTTTCCAACTAACATACCTGCTCACAAACACCAGATTTTGATTCAGGAGGTCAAGAGACCTTGATGCATATAGATATAAGCTATTATATAACGTGCCATCTTGTTTTTTGGAGACGAGCGAGACAATTTCAGTTGGCAAAATAAAGTCTAGACTGCTGAGATTTCTGGAAACAAGCAAGGCTAGTTCAGTTGAAGATGTAAAATCTTCCTTGTATACATATCACTAAGAAATAGTTTTAGAATTGTAGCTGATTGGTATGCCCAGATTAGAAAAGAAGCATGGGTTTTCTTGCTTCTGTAAGTGCAAGCAGTGAGCAAGCTCACCACACTTCCCTCACAAGCAGTGCCTGGGTTTGCAAAGATTCTCCAGGCCAGTCAAAGTCAGTTGGAGTCATCAATGAGCAGAAGATCATGGGAGTTGCTACTGTATTCATTATCCTGTGCTCTGTAGTGGACCTGTTATTTTGTTAATCCTTTGTGTCACTTTTAAAATCAGAATTATCACTGACATATGTTATGAAATTTGCCATTTTGCGGTAGCAGTACAGTACGATGAAAATTATAAATTACAGTAAAAGATAAATAGTACAAGAGAGCAAAATACTGAGGTAGTACTCATGGACTGTTCAGAAATTTGATGGCAGAGGGGAAGAAGCCATTCCTGAAACATTGAGTGGGCATCTTCATGTTTCTGTACCTCCTCATTGATGGTAGTACTGACAAGAGGGCATGTCCTGGATGATGAGGGGCCTAATGATGGATGCCATTTTCTTGAGGCATCGCTTTCTGAAGACGTCCCACGATGGTACTGACTAAATTTATAATCCTCTGCCGCTTTTTCCAATCCTGTGATTGGGGTCTCCATACCAGATGGTGATACAACCAGTCAGAATGTTATCAACAGTACATTTTTACCAAATCTCCTCAAACTCCTACTGAAATATAGCCACTGGTATGCCTTCTTCATCATCAATATGCGAGGCCCATGGTAGATCTTCAGAGATGTTGACACCCAAGAACTTGAAGTTGCTCACCCCTGCTACTGCGGACCCCTCAATAAGAATTGTTGTGTTCTTCCAATTCTCCCTTCCTGTCCACAATCAATCCCTTAGTCTTACTGACATGGAGTCTCACTCCAGTACACCTCCTTATCACCATCTGAGATGCTGCCAATAACAGAGGTGTCATCAGCTAAGTTATAGTTGGCATTTGAGCTGTGCCTAGCCCCAGAGTCACCAGTGTAGAGAGAACAGAGCAGAGGGCAAAGCACACATCCCTGAGATGTTCCTGTGTTGTCTGCCAACGTGGAGGAGCTGTTATTTCCAACCCATACGGACTGGTCTCCCAATGGGGAAGACAAAGACCCAGATGCGAAGGGAGGTACAGAGGCTCAGGGTCTGAAAATTGTTGATTGGTACTGAGGGGATGATGGCATTGAACACTAAACTAAAATCAATAAGCAGCAGCAGGTATTGGTGTTGTCGGCTGAGTGGAGAGCCAGTGAGATTGCATCAGCTGTAGCCTGTTGTGGTAGGAGGCAAATTGCAGTGGGTCCAGGTCCTTGCTCAGGCAGGAGATAATTCTAGCTACGACCAATTTATACATTGTTTTAGACTTGGTGTTTTGAATAATTTTTATCCTTCCATTACAATATGCACTATTATGCAACTGAAAATATATTTTAATAAAAACAAGTCTAAAGATGGATCCCAAGTTGAAGTAGAAATTGGAGGAAGTTAAGACATGTAAATGAAGTGATTGTTAACAAGCTTTCGAGCGAGAACGTAGCAAGGCAAGAAGGATGTGGGAAAAGAACACGTGTTCAGTACACATGTAAGCTCCAGAGGAATGAAGCAGGGAACAATACCGTACAGCAGGTTAAAGTTAGGCAATGACAGGTTACAACCTGATAGAAACTGAAATCAGTGGTCAGATGGAGCAAAGCTATGGAGGAAATTCTAATTGTGAAGTTTCTAAAATCAACACACTAGAACTGGTAAACCGTAAACTCAGTAAGGACTGAGATTCAAGCAACTACAGCATTAATCCAAACATCAAATTTTGGATGCGATGGAAGTTTCCCTCTGTGGGAACTTAGGAAAACAAGTCTGGTTACGATAAAGAGAGAGAAATAAAAAAGTTTTGTGTCTCTGATACTGAAGAATACCATTGAGGAAAGGAACAAGATCAAGATGCTGGAGTTAAAGTTCAGTTCCATTAAACAAGACGCAACATGGTGCAATGTTCTATTCAAGTGGAATGAAAGCTGGAATGGCAGATACAATCAAGATTTCACAGGATTTCTTCATCTACCATGTTAGAACAGGAAAGAAGAAAACCAGATGGACTAAATTCAGACAAATCAAAGTTGGTCTAAACCAACACGGTGGTAAACCTTCCGGTTTAAGATAGCACTGGTGAACCTCAGCGACTTCTGGCTGGTGGCTCACGAAGCAAGGAAAGCATCGAAATATTTTGTTAATCACACCTATTCTGACAAACAATTATCACAAGTAATAGTCTGTAACTTCCGATTTAGACTTGGAGCCAATTCAAAGTGGCCGAACCGAGGCCAGGCGAGGTGAGGTGGCAGTCCCATCGACAACAGCAAAGAAGACCCGAGGTTTGAATCGTCGCGCTGAAGGCCGAATCAAGGTGGCAATGTCCATTCATCAGAGCGTTACGATTTGACTGAACTCCATGTTTGGATGGAGACGCAAGCACAGGAACGAATCGAGAAGGTCGGTTACAGGCCGAATCGAGGCAGCACGGTCCAGGCATCAGAACAGACTGGGGCTGAACTCGATATTTGCAGCAGGGTCCAGGCATCAGAACAGACTGGGGCTGAACGCAGACTCAAGCGCAGGGCCAAATCAGAAAGGGAAGTTACGTGCAGAATCGACGTGGTGGGATCCTGGCCCCAGAGTGTATCAAGGCGATGGAACCCGACGTTTGGATGTCATTTTAGGTGTGGGACCAGATTGAAAAGGTCAGGGTGGTGGGACCCGAGGCAAGGGATGGGCTGGTTCAGATCGCTACTCCATGACTAGGCTCTGCGCTGAACTATGGGACTCTTTGCAGGCTTTAGTTCAGAACGCCGTTTGCTTGCAGTTACTGTTTGCATGTGTTTGTTCTCTTTGCACATTGGTGTTTGACAGTCTTTTTTTTTTAAATGGATTCTTTATGGGCATGTGTTTTTCTTTTCCCTTCTCTGCACATTGAGTGTTCAACTGGGTGTTCGACTGTCTTCTTTTTTAAAATATGGGTTCTTTCAGGTTTCTTTTTTTTTCCTGATGAATCTCAAGGTTGTATAATGTATATAGGAATCTGTTAGTCTCATGAGACCATGGATTTGCACCTTGGAAGGTTTCTAGGGCGCAGGCCTGGGCAAGGTTGTATGGAAGACCAGCAGTTGCCCATGCTGCAAGTCTCCCCTCTCCACGCCATCAATGTTGTCCAAGGGAAGGGCGTTAGGACCCATACAGCTTGGCACCGGTGTCATCCCAGAGCAATGTGTGGTTAAGTGCCTTGCTCAAGGACACAACACACTGCCTCAGCTGAGGCTCGAACTAGCAACCTTCAGATCACTAGACCGACACCTTAACCACTTGGTCACACGCAAACACAATGTAATGTAAACATACTTTGATAATAAATGTACTTTGAACTTTGTTGTAAATTCCTCCTTACCATTGTCTATTATCTGGAGTCTAAATTAGGAGAGCTGTCCCACACATAAACAAGCCCATGCTGACTTTATGATACTAATGGAAAAATATTTTACAGATTGTTCCATTACACCCCTGGAAACACCAGCTAAACATGACCACCAAAATCAATAGGCGAGGGGGAGAGAAGCAGTAAGGAGAGTAAGCCTCAGTATGGACTCATGATGTGATTTGGGATCAAATTAAAAATGGGCGAAGAAGCTCCTCATAACCACCACTTGACATACTCTCAGCTGGTACACCAATGCACTTGGGCTTGGGACATCAATGTACATTGGCTAGAGATGCTACGTCATAGAGGATATAACTGCTGTTCTGGGGGTTCCAGCAGGTAATGAGTAAAACAAGTTTGTCCTTAACAATTTACCAGCATACTTCCTGACATAATAATCATGATTAGCATATAAGATCAATTGTGAGAATGTGGCAAGTGCACATGCAGCCGATCGATCGGGCCTCCTGCATGCGAGCAGTATTCTCTTTTGGGCACGTGCTATTGTCTCAGTGGGCCTGATGCATTGCTCCCTCACCAAGTTGCCCAGCATGTACTGCAACTAACATGACTCAGTAAAACTGTTTAAGTGTACTACTCTGCTGAGGTTCTTGATCCACATAGTTGTAACAATTAGCTTCTAGGTTCCTAGGTATTTTCAACAATGGTTCTTTAGGGTAGAGAAGTCAAGAGTTCATTGATGGATGATGAATATGGTGGATCTCAGGGAATTCAGGACTATGGAACACCACCACCTGCAAGTTCAAATGTTCTATTACAATAGATTCAGGGCAATTGGGACCAGGAAGTTTTAACCTAATTAAACGGCTGCACCAATTATCCAAAGTTTCATGGAAATAGTTAAAAAGATATTTAAAAAAAAAACAAACTGCAATTTAACTGAGTAAAAAATAATGTATTTAAATGAAACACAGAACAAATTAGAACACCACCAATATTACTACAGGGAAAAAACTGTGTTAGACCATAAGACATGGGAACAGATGTAGGCCGTTTGGCCCGTTAGGTTTGCTCCGCCATTTAATCATGGGCTGATCCAATTCTTCCGGTCATCTCCACTCCCCTGCTTTCACCCCATACCCTTTGATGCCATGGCTAATCAAGAACTTATCTACCTCTGCCTTAAATACACCCAATGACTTGGCCTCCACAGCCATTCATGGCAACAAATTCCATAGATTTATCACCCTCTGACTAAAGTAATTTCTCCGCATCTCAGTTCTAAAACGACGTCCTTCAATCCTGAAGTCGCGCCCTCTTGTCCTAGAATCTGTTGTCTTGTCCTATCTAACCTGTTCAGACCACTTAACATTCGGAATGTTTCTATGAGATCCCCCGTCATTCTCCTAAACTCCAGGGAGTACAGCCCAAGAGCTGCCAGATGTTCCTCATACTGTAACCCTTTCATTCCTGGAATCATTCTCATGAACCTTCTCTGAACCCTCCCTAATGTCAGTATATCCTTTCTAAAATAAGGAGCCCAAAACTGCCCACAATACTCCAAGTGCTCATAATTGTTACTATTGAGTGTACACTGGCATAGTATTCAATTGATAAACTATCCATTCATATCCCCTTAAAGTTCAAGTTCAGGATTAATAGTCATTTAACCATACATGAATACAGCCAAACAAAAGTGTTACCCTGGGGCCAATGTGCCAACAGTACCAACAGACACACATGGCACATACAGAATAAGAAAGCAGTAAAAGATAGTCACAATAAAAAAAAGTCCTCACTACAACTGAGGCCACGCAACTCCCCTGCCATTCGCCAATAAACCAATGAACTGGGCTTGCAGCATTCCACAATACCAACGTCCAATAGAGTCTTACAATCACAGGAAAGTGACTAAGACAATCACTTGCTGTAAGACTGCACATCCCCCTTTGTCCACTGTCTCCTCCAATGGCTCTCTGACGCAGGTAGCAACATGGCCCGCACAAGTCCGGCTCCTTACATTGTTTCACCAACTCACTGATGGGGCAGACCTGCAGTCCTTAAGTTCTCAATGTCCAGCAAGATCTTGTGATCATAAAAAAAATTTAATTTTTTTTAAAATTGACACCACCCACTTTGGTTGGCCCCCTCGAAGCCACTGCATCCAAGCACACTGCCATCTTATGAGAAGCACTGAGGTTTAATGCTTTTCTTAATAACGAACGATTTCTTTTTACCAGATCCTGACACGTTTGAAAAACACAAGTTACGCCATCCACTGCTTCCTTTGAACCTAATAACATTGCATGTTTGTACCAAAGAGAACTGGTTAGTGTGGCACAATAAAAAAAAAGGGCCTGTTCATCAGCATTGTAGATACCATTCATAGAAAATTTTTTTGAAGCAAGTCAGGGAGTTTTGTAGACTTCCGTGTTTCTTCACTTTACAGCATCGGCACTACTTTTGTCACCATGTGCTTTCCTGAATTCAATGGAAATGTAGGCATCACATCCCATCGAGGGAACACACTATCTGTTGCTTTAAAGACCTCATAATGCAGCTTCTTAGCTAGCTCTTCTGGCTTGTTTTTTTTTAAGAAAGACACGGGTCCACTGGTATGCACACCTACCTCATCCAGTTACAATGGAAAACCTCTGATTGAGGACCTCTTCAACGACTGGACCCTTAACTTCATGCTTCAGTTTTTGGGAAGTTCCCTGTTGTACTTCCCATAATGCCCATTCTTCTCACATTTATCTTGATGATGTATCAACCTTGTAATTATAGATTTCAGCACTCTAGTTATTTCTTCCCGCTTTAAAAAAAAGGTGTCAGGCGGATAGCTTTTAATTTAGTTCAGTAGGGTGATTTTTTTCCACTAGTGTCAAATCTTTTCATGGCAAGGGTCTCAAAAAAATGTTTAAGTTCAAAATGAAAAAAAAACAAAATTATCAAAAATCACCACTTTTAAAAAAAAAAGTATAAAATCGGTATCCGTTGGCCCAAGTAACACAAACAAATGCAATTGATACAACTATTTGCTCTAAGCATGGTGTAGTCTAATGGCCACACCACATGTGACTAACCATTTCCTGCCCCAATTAAACAAAGGGAATTCCAGCTATTTTCTCAATTGGTTTCTGTACTTCTTTATAAAAAGTTGTCCCAAATAAATAGCTGCCCCAATTAACCAATGGCCCAATTAACCGTAATCCACTGTACTTGGAAATACATAGTCATTTTTTCATTATCATTAGTCTAAATCTTAAAGCTCCCTGCCAAACAGCATCACAGGACTACCTTCTCCGAAAGGACTATAGATATCCATCAGCACCTTTTCCTATGCAATAAACTAGTCTAGAAAACTAATATACAAAGGGCAAATCAGAATCACATTTGGGCAACAACAACCTTTTCCACTCTCTCACCCACACATGCAAACACAAGTAGGCCTCTAATCCCAGGACAGACCACCTACAGGCCTCCAACCTCCCCCTCCTTGGCTCCAGTCTCTCAGATATCAGGTCTCTGACCTCCAGACAAGTCAATCGAGAGGCTTCAACCTTCCTACTCACCAACTGCAGTCTTTAACCTCCAGGCTCACTAATCTCTGGACTTTCATCTCCAAGTATCGACCCCAGGGCTTTGACTTCCGGGCCTTGACCTTTGGACTCACACAGACCCCCAACCAGCAGATTCACTACCTTGACACAAGAATTTAGTCTTTGTCCTCAGTACCTGCCGACTTGACATCTGCTCTTCATGATCCCTGGCCTTTGCTCCCACCTGGACTCCGACCTCCAGCTCCAGTTAGCACAACAGTTTGTTAGATGAAGTACTGGCAAGTTACCAAACCTCCTCATCTATGGATTTTGCTAAGCACAGATACTTCCAGCATTCCAATTAACTGTTCTTTGGCATCATGAATTAAGCATTATTTTGCTCTTGGGATAATACACCACTTTCATTTCCCATCCTTGTAATGAAAAATCACTTGCTCAGTTTTAAAAGCAATATGCCAAATTCTAAATACATGCCTCTCTACCAGAATTGTCAACTGGTTCCTTTCATAATTCATTATTTTCAATTATTATAAAAGCTACTCCATGCTGATTTCCTCAATGTAAAATGATAAAAGCAGCATCCCGGAAATTACTAAATATTTCATAATTAATTTCCTGTACAGTCACATAATAAATGATTGATATTAAATGTGATTTTGTATTAAGGAACAAATTACCAATTAAAATTCAAAAGCAGTCATTGGATGAGTGCAATATTAGGAACATTTCAGTATTTTAAGTTCTCTCTGATACAAATTGTATATTCAATCCCAAAATCTCTAAACACAATTTCATCAGGTGGCAAGAAACAAAGTAATAGTCACTTAAATTTAAATACAATATGAAAACTACATGCAAATATTAACTTAGATATTTTAATTAAAATTCACATTCTCATATTTTTCAGTAACACCATAAATTGTTGTATATTTTTAAATCTACACAAATTAATTTTACAATAAAGACTCAATTGTGCTTTTTCCCCCAGAAGAAAACCATAAACCTCAATAGTCACAATATATAACCAATAATTTTTAAGAATCAGCTTACACATTACAAGGAAATGCTGTGTACAGAAAACACTCCTGTTGCTTACAGTATTGCTTACAGAAGCAATAACGTAAATAAGTTAAGATCTTAAACATGCATTTACAAATTCTCTCAGTTATGACAATGTGATGCCAACAAAGTCCTGAGATGGATGAGATGACCAGTAGAAAATACTAAAGATATTGCTTGTTATTATTCATCTGTTCAATATGCTCGTGGTAAGAGGAAACAAACTCATTAACACATTTGTTTGATTTTGGAATTGAAAAGGTGTAATTGAATGTGGCAAAGTTTGCGTTCTTCTCTATGGACGTTTTAAGATAACTACATTTGATAACCTGATCACTGCCCGAGAAATGGAAAAAAACGCTATTCTTTTGAACATTAGCCAACAGCTAAAGGCTGGTTTGCAGTGGATTGGTGCTGGGATATCACGCAGAGTGAAGCTAAAGCAGATGCACTGTTTCAAATGAGGAAACATACTGTGGAAATGCATGATGATTTTTGTACTGAAGTAGTCTTGGATGTGCACAATATATTATGAAATGAAAATGATAAATGTTTAAACCATCAAAGCACTGGCATAAATGCCATACAGAAACTGATTTTCAAACAATTAAGTTTGTTAAACTTATCAGTAAAGATCAAAGTTGGGAGTCAAAAGGGATACAAAGTTTGGGTTGAGATGGCCAAATACCAAAGCGGAAGCAAGATCTTACAATGATCACTGTTGAATGGAAGTATTTGAATGAACACTGAAAAATAATACTGTTATATCGTTTTTACTAGTAAAACTTTGTGCATATAATAAAACACACATTTCAGAAATTATGGATATGGGCATATGACCTTCTGATCCCTATTAGATAACTTTAAAATGGTTCCAAGTATGAAAAAGCCAAATTAGTGAAACTTAAACATTTGAGCTCTATAGAGTGACAAACGCTTCCAACTGTAAAGAATATGCCAATATAGAGTTATCTTTAAACTTAAGGGATGTGAGAGCCAAAGCATTAATTTAGATAGTAGTAATTTTATATTTGGCAGTACATAAGCTGAAAAGAAAAACCTTAAAATTGCCAGGACTATACAAGTACTTGCACTTGAAACAAGTAGGGAGGGAAAGAACATTAACATGGGGAAATAGACAACTAATATAAAATGGACAATTCAAGGAGTGGTTCCGTTTACTGAAGAGACACCAGAGCTTAATACTGTGGTTGCAGTAGTTTACTTCAAACACTTACCTGAGACAGCATGGCCATAAATTGCTTCTACAAAACCAGAGCTGTGACCTGGAAAACGACTTTTAATCCATTCACACACATCATCCACTGTCCACAAGGAAACTGGCTTATTTGTCATATCTGTATTTTCCACCACTCGAATCTTACATTCTTCCAATTCAAGCTGAGCCCCAGAATAATTAATAGATAAAGTCTGTTGGACCAACAAAAAAGTTAGAAAATAACTTGGGATCTGACAGTGGCTTCAAGAATTAATTCCCAATTATAAAACCCAGAAAATTGAAAATTCTCCACAAATTCGTACTGTTCAAATGTACAACATTAACATTTGTCTGAAGATAAATCAATATAAAAAGTAACATTTTCAATGTATGTGTCAAAAGCATAATGGCAAAGTTTTAAAAAAGTCTTCAGAATTATTGTAGGTATCACTCAGCAAAGAACAAAATATATTTTTCAGAAAGATGTGGCTGTCTGTTTTGACCTAGTGACTAATTATAGATTGATGTAGGCAAAGGCCCTATAGTTTCATTCTATAATTTTGACAGGGAAAGGAGCTTAAAGCAAAATGTCTTCAGAAGAAAAAAGTAGGAAAAAGAAAATTAAGAGGAATGCAGAAAAATAATACTAAAAATTCTACCTCTCCTCTCAGAACAGTAGCAATAATTAAACAGCATACTGGTATCCATATACACAATGCCTACACCCTAGTAGAGTAATAGCCTGGCGTTTACTTCTTTCCTATCCAGGTGCCTGTTCAGCTGCCATAATGTATCTGCCTCTCCCACTTCCCCTTGCAGCTCATCTATATATAACCAGCACCTCGCGTGGGAAAAAAATGTCCATCAGGTAGGGTTAAGTTTCACCCCCTTGCGGTAAACCAGTGCTGTAGGTTTTAGACGTCTGCACCCTTAGAAAAAGTTTGTGACTACCTTCCCTATTCAATGCTTTTCAGTCCCTCATTTGGTTGATCTCAGCAATCACTTGGAGCACAGTATTATATGTGACATACAAACAATTAACAATAAAAAAGACAGAAGTAATTGCTGAAGAACAATGCCAAGGGAACTCCGATATACAAATCAGCCTTCAACTAGAATGACCAAAAATGGAAAACGAAGGATAAAAAGTCAGTTCATCAGAACAAAGACCAAAGGAGTTAATTAGCAAAGAATTGTTATGAGAATTTAAAACAAAAGGCAACAAATGAAGTTTGACCTTTAGGCAAAGGAAGGGACAGAGAAAAATAAACATACTCACTGGTAAGTAATCCAAAAAAGTCTCACATCCCATGCAAAAATAAATGTGAATTATCAGTTATAAATATATCAGAAGCCAGTTGTACCCCTACTTGGATGTGTAGCTGTATCTTCCATACAAAAACTATGACTATTCATTACTGGATAGAAAGGCCTTTATGCTGCTTGCCCCCATGCATCTGAATAAACTACTTGCATCTTGAAACTAAGTATTGATTCTCTTACTTAATGCTGTTTACTTGGTGCAACAATGGGAAACACCCCTTATACCACCACATCTGCTCCATTCATCAAGCACCTTTTACACAAATCCCATTTCTAGGCTCATATTCCCATCAAATGCCGCCCACATCCACAATCCTCTAAACCCCCTCTCCCCCCCCCAATTCTCCTGACCTCCAACAATAGGGGCAGTTGACAGCAGCTAATTAAATCTACAATCAACACATCATTGGCATGTGAGACAGAACCTAGGACGTCACAGGGAGAATGAGCAAACT
Organism: Mobula hypostoma; assembly: GCF_963921235.1. NCBI lineage: Eukaryota > Metazoa > Chordata > Chondrichthyes > Myliobatiformes > Myliobatidae > Mobula > Mobula hypostoma. The sequence continues at coordinate 40,171,530 of NC_086098.1, forward strand.
CTGCAAAGACACCATTCGAGATCAGGATCAAATCATGATCCCTAAAGCTAAAGGGAAACAGTGCTGAATAATATTGTTGCAACCAAGGCGACTGGAGCATGCCATGCAGCAGTTTACATTACTCACAATTTTCTGGAACAATATCTCAAATTCCATCTGATGCCTACTCACCTGTAATCGGTGTTCATAAAGTTGCTCACTTTTTCTCTGACACAACTTAGATGTATTGTTCTGGGACATCTTCACAGTCCATTACTCAGTGGTAGATATATACTGTAGCTCTTCAAGGAAGAGCAATAATAAGTTCTGTGACCTATTTACAAAAGTAGACAAGAGTCAATTAATGCCCAGAGCAAATTTGAAGTTGTTAGACCAATCTTGTTTTAAAATCATTATTTTAAATACAGCCAAGATATTTAAAGGCTAGTGTTAGTTATATAATATCATATACAGAATGGCACACTGAAGTTGATTGGACAAGAATTTTGACATTTTGGCATGTTGTTGCCTTTATACTTTCCTAATTCACATGTGGCTCATTCAAGTAATCTGATCAGACTTTCAAGTAGATTACTAGATCCTATGATTCTAAACTTTTTTTAAAATAAAACTGCCAATTTAATTGAGCTTTTTAAATACAGAAAGCAATAAACAGCCAACTCTACAGTTAGGAACAAGCATTGCAGTTGATCCTAATTTGAAAGCACTTTGGATTAATTTTCCAAATGCATCTTCTTCAATACCTCACACATCCATCCAGAGTAACAATTTATATTTGCACGTAGAGTTAATTCAGGAAGAAATCAGCATACTACTATACAAAGTCATTTCCTCCACCCACTTTCAAATTAATGGGAAGTAAAATATACGCAGGTACTTTTAAAGTGTTCCTAAGTAAATTCACGTATTTGTCAACTAGCATCTGTTTCAAAATATGAAAGGCTGGAATTGGGTTGTTATTGAAACACTGGTCGACCATTCACAGCCTTGAAATATAACCCAGATGTGTAAAGGTCTCACCTTCACTGAAGGAAGCACGAGTACTTCCGCAGAACCTCGGAATTAGTTTATTTTTCATATAATTTCGAAACTTAAAGTGGCGCCCCAACTTTCAACTTTTGAGAAGTGCTAACAGAATACAAAATACCCGACGGCCGGCATTTGTGACGGAGACGGGCCATCTCACATACCCCAGAAATCAGACACGATCCTCATAGAAGGCGCTGCAACTTAACTCCCGCCAGACTCAACCAGCACACCCGCTTCTCGACTCGGATTCGCTCCACTCCCGATGGGCGAACCTGTCGCTGTACCTGGGATTCACTCCGTCACTCGCGACACACCTGGACCTACCTGGCCGTTTTGATTACTAGCTGCGTGCGCAAACTCTCCGTCTCATCAGCTTCTCAGGCGTCACGTTGCTCATTCGGAGCCAATCGTTTTCCAACTAAAAGTATGTCTTGCGTGACATTCGGCTCCATTTGCGCGCTGTTCCTGCTCAGATAGATTTGAAAACTGTTTTGTCTTGAGATTTGCTTGAGTAAAAAAAAAATTGATCCTTGTTTCATAGTGAGATAACTAGTATAAATTTTGAGTCAAATGACAGAACAAATTATTTGTTTACCCAATGTCTGTCATGTTTCACAGTTTACAGTGCAGAATTGTAACTAAATACCATTAATTCAACGTTAGTAATATATAATTATACTTTTATACAATATTTAAACTCTTTATGTATGTATAAATCTTATTATTTTCATTTGTTATCTCCCGTATCCTGTTAAAGATCGGTTTAAGATAAGGAGCAGGAATTAGTGAGTAGCTCTGTGGTGGGACTTAATCTGTTGAAGAACATGGAGCTGCAGAGATTAAACTGGAGGGTAACGTAGTATCATTGTTCCACCAACCCTTGCTCGATCCATATTGGCTGGACCAGATTTTTCAGAGGATGAACTACACACAACTGTCTGGAATATGTTATTTGATTCACTATCTTGACAGACAGGCCACTAAGTTCAAGCAAAACTTTTACTAACACTTTTGTCTTGAGAGACGATGTAACGCCGACATTTTAGAGTTTAAGCAGAGTTAGTAAATTTAATGGTACTGGGTCCCATGCATTTCATTTCTACTCTTAAATGTCATTTAGGGAAGAAAGGAATACACATACAGTACAACACATGACTGAACCTTTCCTCTTTACAGATGTTGATTTATATTTCGAGCATCAGTCATATTGCAAAAACGATTGTAGTTGTGTATGACAGCACTTGCACTGAATTAGCTGATCGCAAGACAGTAAAACTCATTTAGCACAATGTCCAAATCTACTCAGCATCTGCGGATAAATGAGAATTCAATTGCATTTTAAAAAGTATACTCAGAAAAGATGTATGCCTCACAAACAGTCAAGTGATGGTTCTGTAGGTGTCGCAGGCACACGTTCCAATAGGGATGCTGTTCTTCTCATGCCTTGACTAGTCTTTCCACCATGGTAGCCACTGGAAGCGAGCTTTTCATTCCTGGTGGAGTGTGGGAATTGGGAATGGAGGCAGGAGCATGAATTTCACTTCAGGGGCCGATGTGATTCCTGTTTAGACCATCGAGGGGACGGGCCAGTTTTAAAGCCCATAGGGAGCAACTGCACCAGATCGCCCACCCCTTACTAGCTCTGCTTGTGGATAGCACTGCTCCAGAGAAGCAATAAATGCTGTTGTTGAGGGACGTTTCCTTGGTTCAGTCCTTCCTTTAGCATCTTTACTGCCGGTAAACCACCTTTACAAAGATAAAATCAACATCCTACTCTCCTTTCACTCTCAGATCTTGGGTGGATACATGGTTTCAGAGCACAGGGCCCTTATTGACTAGTCATGCTCTGGTGCACTAAGTATTAGAAACAGCATCTCCCTTAGGCTATGAATTTTCCTATGCAGTTTCCCAAAGTTCATCCTTAACTTACTTGAGCTCTGGGAACACAACATTTTCCAGAGGCCTTTGAAATCTAGTTTCCAAGAATAATAATGCAACAGGCTTCTCGGAGTGGCCATCTCTTCTCATTTGTGTCCCCCCTCCCTCTGCCTTCCTTTCCCTGGTTGTACTTCTCTGATTTCCCCTTTGGAAAATAAGGGCCATTAGCATATTTTCCCATGGTTGTAAGGATGTGGCATTTTGCTGTCTAACCACAGATAGCAACAAGAAGGCTTCTATCAGCAAGGAACAACTGACGTTAACTATTATCACAAACAAGAGAAAATCTGCACTTGCTGGAAAGGGCCCCAAACAGTCCTTGCAGATGAGGCGACCACTTCTCCTGTGCTGGGGTCATCTACTGTATCCAGTGCTCTCAGTGTGGCCTCCTGTATATCAGTGAGACCCAACATAGATTGAGAGAATGCTTCGCCGGGTACCTGTGCTCTGTCCACCAGATAAAGTGGGACCCTCCAGAAGCCACACATTTAAATTCAACTTCCCATTCCCATTACAACATGTCAGACCATGGCCTCCTCTACTGTCATGATGAGATGGCAGTCAGGTTGGAAGAGCAACACCTTAGATTCTGTTTGGGTAGCCTCCAACCTGATGGCATGAACATCGATTTCTTGAACTTCCAGTAATTCCCCCCCCTTCACTATTCTCCATTCCCATTTCCCCCGTCACCTGATCACCTTACCTGCCCATCACCTCCCTCTGGTGCTCCTCCCCCTTTTCTTTCTTCCATGGCCTTCTGTCCTCTCCTATCAGATTCCCCCTTCTCCAGCCCTGTATCTCCTTCACCAATCAATTTTCCAACTCTTTACTTCACCTCTCCCCACCTCCCAGTTTCACCTGTAACCTTGTGTTTTACCTCCCCTCCCCCACCACCTGACTCTGGCTCCTCACCTTTTTTCCTCCAGCCCTGATGAAGTGTCTCAGTCTGAAACATCGACTCTACTCTTTTCCATAGATGCTGCCCGGCCTGCTGAGTTCCTCCAGCATCTTGTGTGTGTTGCTGACATTAACTATGTCTGTGATCTGTAGAACAACAAAAGTCAAACAATAAAGGAGTTGCAGAAGTAGTTTACAATTATTTTGCTCCTATCATCAGTGCAATGCTGTTTTGTAATAATATGGCTTCTATATGGAAACGTTCCTACTATGTAATGCTTTGTAAAACAGCTGATGGGTTAATGGTCAGCCAAGTAGAAATAAGTGGACTTGGTAACTGAACAAAGATGATCTTAGGGTTAAATGTGGCAAGCATGGTGAACAGCCATTTACATTTTCAGAGCGGTGGTGGGCATGAGGTGGGTACAAAATTTGATGGTGGAACATGTGAAACGTTCCTTCATTTTTTTACAGCTGTGCAGACCAACCATTGCTCTGAGCAGGAAATTTTTACCTGGCCTGAAAACTGCACGACACGTTAAATAAGAGAAAATTCCAACTGCACGGCAACAAAGGCTACGTGTGCAGTAGCATTTCTGTTACTGTGCAGCCGTGCACTTGGTGAGCTCCCAAAAAGGGAAAGGGCCCCAAACAGCCTTTACAGATGAGGTGACACTTCTTCTGTGTTGGGGTCATCTACTGTATCTGGTGCTTAGCTCATCTGGGACTAAAGCATCACGGCTGTTCATGATGTTACCGTTCACTTTGTAGGAAGTAATGGCCTGCAAACCCTGCCAGAGTTGACATGTCTCCAATTCTGCTTCGAACATAAATGAAAATTGTTCTTTTGCTCTTGAGATAGCCCTCTGTAAGTTGTACCTGGCCTTATTGTATCACCAGACTTAAATGCAACAGTTCAGCAGACTATGAATCTCTTGGTTCATCCACAGCTTTTGATTTGGGTATGTACAGTGTGTTCTTGTAGGCACACACTCATCCACGCAGGTTAAATGAAGTCAGTAATAACTGTGGCATATTCATTCAGACTCAAAGGTGAACCCCAGAATACTGTCCAACCCACCGACTCAAAGAGTCCTGTAAGTGCTCCCACACCTCCCTTGTCCATACCTTCTTATCCTCAGTACAGATGCTGCGGTCTTCAGTCTCTGCCTATACTCAGGGTGTAGAAGAACAGCCACGTGATCAAACTTTCCAAAGTGTGGATGTGGCCTGGTAATATAACAGTGGTCCAGAGTGTTGGCTCCTCTGGTTCCACAAGTGAAATGTTGGTGATAATTATTTAGAGACTTTTTTATAGTGAATACAGTTAAATTTTTTCCCAGTCCTGATGAAGGGTCTTGACCTGAAATGTCAACTATCCATTTCCCTCAGTAGATTCTGCCAGGCCTGCTGAGTTCCTTCAGTCTTTTTGTGTGTTTCTTCAATATTTCCCACTGAAATATTCAGGAGAGTAATCTTATTTCCAGGAAATTCTTAGCCAATACAGGAAGGTAGGGGAATCCCCCAATCCAAGGCAATAGAAGGAAATCAAGACATAGATAGATCTTGTCCTTCACGTGAGACATGAAACTGATACCAGATCTGCCTGTTCAGGTGCAATTAAAGGTTCCCTTTCCCGTTTTGAAAACCAAGCTTCAAGAGCTCATTGACCTGATTCATCGATTATGTTTCATCCTCTATAGCTGCAGCATAATTTGCTAAATATTTTCAACATTCTTTGTTTCTGAGTTCTGCCCGTATCCTGGATATTTTAATCCCCCAATCAATTATTGGCTCCTTATTTTGATGTTCTTTGTGTGTAGTAATGTGCATGAATTGATTGCTGCATAACCACAGGTATTGACTGCAGAACCATGAAGACATCCGAAAGTCTTTAAATGTGCTATCAGATCTTCATTACATTTCCTGCTAATAAGAATCCTACTTGTTAGGCTGTGTAAGTTTCGCAAATAAAAGGTGATGTTGACATGTACAAATATATAACTTACCAAAACCAGAGTGCCAACTGAGCAGAAAGCTGAACTTTTATTCTGGACATAATCCAGAATGGAATATACTAATGAATACACAGAAAAGTATAACAATAAGCTGTTCCACAAATTTGTAAATCATTTCTTTGTTGCTTACTAAAATTCAAATTAAGTATTCAAATTTTTAGCAAAGAGAAATTCAATAGTTTTTAATGAGTTCTTGCTTGTAGCAACAATTAAGTATATCCTTGAAAATTGAAGTGGGTGGTTCAGCAGGTAGTGAAACACTGTGCATGAATTTGCGTGCCATAAATACATTATTCTCAAAGTTAGATGTGATAACTTTAACAGTACAAAATTATACACTAAATAATGGAATGGTCCAATAATCTGAAATGAGAGCTCAACAGCATCGCACCAAAATCCAATTTTGCAAAAATTGTCAGGAAAGTTGACTTGAGAAATTCTCAATGAAGAATGTGTACACAAAACAAATCGTACATTCTAAGGCCATAAGATGTAGGAGCAGAGTTAGGCCATTTGGTCTGCCATTCTGCCATTCAGTCGTGGCTGATCCTTTTTCCCCTCCTCAGCCCCACTCCTCTGCCTTCTCCCCGTAACCTTGGATGCCGTGTCCAATCAAGAACCTATCAATCTCAGCCTTGAATACAGCCGATGACCTGGTCTCCACAGCTGCCTGTGGTAATAAATTCCACAATGTGGTAGGAATGGAGTTCTTGGTATGTCCCATTAACAGCTGCTTAAAGCATTTCACGATGACCGGTGACAGTGCCACCAGGCAGTCGTCGTTTAGTTCTGAAGATACCGAGTTCTTTGCTACAGGGATGAGAGTGTCCGATTCGAATCATGTGGGGGATAGCATCCGGATGAGTGAAGTTTTGCAGATATCCATGAAGACATGACTAAGCTAGTGTGCACTTCCCTAAGTATGTGGCCTAGGGTGTTGTCTAGCCTGGCTGTCTTGTGGTGGTTGACTGTGCAGGGTCCTTCTCGCGTCTGATGCTGTTACAGACAGTGGCTGCTCACCAGGGAGGGAGTAGCTTTCATGGCTGATATTGTGTTGCAAGCCTTAAAGCGTGCATAAAAGTTGTTCTGAGTGTCAATGTGATCTACATTTCTGTGGTGTGTTTTCTGGAGCCTGTGATCTACATTTCTGTGGTGTGTTTTCTGGAGCCTGTGATCTACATTTCTGTGGTGTGTTTTCTGGAGCCTGTGATCTACATTTCTGTGGTGTGTTTTCGGGAGCCTGTGATTTACATTTCTGTGGTGTGCTTTCTGGAGCCTGTGATCTACATTTCTGTGGTGTGTTTTCTGGAGCCTGTGATCTACATTTCTGTGTTGTGTTTTCGGGAACCTGTGATCTACACTTCTGTGGTGTGTTTTCGGGAGCCTGTGATCTACATTTCTGAAGTGTGTTTTCTGGAGCCTGTGATCTACATTTCTGTGGTGTGTTTTCGGGAGCCTGTGATCTACATTTCTGTGGTGTGTTTTCGGGAACCTGTGATCTACATTTCTGTGGTGTGTTTTCGGGAACCTGTGATCTACATTTCTGTGGTGTGTTTTCGGGAGCGTGTGATCTACATTTCTGTGGTGTGTTTTCGGGAGCCTGTGATCTACATTTCTGTGGTGTGTTTTCTGGAGCCTGTGATTTTACATTTCTGTGGTGTGTTTTCTGGAGCCTGTGATCTACATTTCTGTGGTGTGTTTTAGGGAGCCTGTGATCTAGTAGTGTGTTTTCGGGAGCCCGTGATCTTACATTTATGTGGTGTGTTTTCTGAAGCCTGTGATTTTACAGTTCTGTGGTGTGTTTTCTGGAGCCTGTGATTTTACATTTCTGTGGTGTGTTTTCGGGAGCCTGTGATCTATAATTCTGTGGTGTGTTTTCGGGAGCCTGTGATCTAGTAGTGTGTTTTCGGGAGCCTGTGATATACATTTCTGTGGTGAGTTTTCGGGAGCCTGTGATCTATATTTCTGTGGTGTGTTTTCTGGAGCCTGTGATCTACATTTCTGTGGTGTGTTTTCAGAAGCCTGTGATCTACATTTCTGAAGTGTGTTTTCGGGAGCCTGGGATTTTACATTTCTGTGTTGTGTTTTCGGGAACCTGTGATATACATTTCTGTGGTGTGTTTTCTGGAGCCTGTGATATACATTTCTGTGGTGTGTTTTCGGGAGCTCGAGATCTACATTTCTGTGGTGTGTTTTCGGGAGCCCGTGATCTACATTTCTGAAGTGTGTTTTCGGGAGCCTGTGATCTACATTTCTGTGGTGTGTTTTCTGCAGCCTGTGACCTATAATTCTGTGGTGTATTTTCGGGAGCCTGTGATCTACATTTCTGTGGTGTGTTTTCGGGAGCCTGTGATCTAGTGGTGTGTTTTCGGGAGCCTGTGATCTACATTTCTGTGGTGTGTTTTCTGGAGCCTGTGATCTAGTGGTGTGTTTTCGGGAGCCTGTGATCTACATTTCTGTGGTGTGTTTTCTGGAGCCTGTGATCTACATTTCTGTGGTGTGTTTTCGGGAGCCTGTAATCTACATTTCTGAAGTGTGTTTTTGGGAGCCTGTGATCTACATTTCTGTGGTGTGTTTTCTGGAGCCTGTGATCTATAATTCTGTGGTGTGTTTTCAGGAGCCTGTGATCTACATTTTGGTGGTGTGTTTTCGGGAGCCTGTGATCTACATTTCTGTGGTGTGTTTTTGGGAGCCTGTGATCTACATTTTTGTGGTGTGTTTTCTGGAGCCTGTGATCTACATTTCTGTGGTGTGTTTTTGGGAGCCTGTGATCTACATTTCTGTGGTGTGTTTTCTGGAGCCTGTGATCTACATTTCTGTGGTGTGTTTTCTGGAGCCTGTGATCTACATTTTTGTGGTGTGTTTTCGGGAGCCTGTGATCTACATTTCTGTGGTGTGTTTTTGGGAGCCTGTGATCTACATTTCTGTGGTGTGTTTTCTGGAGCCTGTGATCTATAATTCTGCGGTGTGTTTTCGGGAGCCTGTGATCTACATTTCTGTGGTGTGTTTTCTGGAGCCTGTGATCTATAATTCTGTGGTGTGTTTTCGGGAGCCTGTGATCTACATTTTGGTGGTGTGTTTTCGGGAGCCTGTGATCTACATTTCTGTGGTGTGTTTTTGGGAGCCTGTGATCTACATTTCTGAAATGTGTTTTCGGGAGCCTGTGATCTATAATTCTGTGGTGTGTTTTCGGGAGCCTGTGATCTATATTTCTGTGGTGTGTTTTCGGGAGCCTGTGATCTACATTTCTGTGGTGTGTTTTTGGGAGCCTGTGATCTACATTTCTGAAATGTGTTTTCTGGAGCCTGTGATTTACATTTCTGTGGTGTGTTTTCGGGAGCCTGTGATCTACATTTCTGTGGTGTGTTTTTGGGAGCCTGTGATCTACATTTTTGTGGTGTGTTTTCTGGAGCCTGTGATCTACATTTCTGTGGTGTGTTTTTGGGAGCCTGTGATCTACATTTCTGTGGTGTGTTTTCTGGAGCCTGTGATCTACATTTCTGTGGTGTGTTTTCTGGAGCCTGTGATCTACATTTTTGTGGTGTGTTTTCGGGAGCCTGTGATCTACATTTCTGTGGTGTGTTTTTGGGAGCCTGTGATCTACATTTCTGTGGTGTGTTTTCTGGAGCCTGTGATCTATAATTCTGTGGTGTGTTTTCGGGAGCCTGTGATCTACATTTCTGAAATGTGTTTTCGGGAGCCTGTGATCTACATTTCTGTGGTGTGTTTTCGGGAGCCTGTGATCTACATTTCTGTGGTGTGTTTTCGGGAGCCTGTGATCTACATTTCTGTGGTGTGTTTTCGGGAGCCTGTGATCTACATTTTGGTGGTGTGTTTTCCAGCCAGTTGAATGATCCGGCGCTTTGCTATATCCAACTGAGTTCAGCAAGGTTTTGAGTAAAGGGTGCAGCCTTGAGGCTAAGAAGCCTGGAGGTGAGCCGCAAGCCCATGATCAAATCCATTCTTCAATGATCCTGCAGGTTAAAGTGTTGCAGAAGAAGGATGAGAATGGAAGGTGGGCGGGGGTTCAGAGTCATCTAGCAGCGTGTGAACAGTCCCTCTCTCCCTCTCACTCGTTGCTTCCGGTTGAAGTTGCCTGTGCACAAACAGTCTCTCTCTCCCTCTCGCTTAAGACCATAAGAATATAAGACATGAGAGCAGACTTAGGCTATGGAGCCCATTGGGTCTGCTCCGCAATTTCATCATGGCTGATTCCAGATCCCACTCAACCCCATACACCTGCTTTCTCAAACATATCCTTTGTTGCGTTGACTGATCAGGAAATGATCAGCTTCCGCCTTAAATATACTCATGGACTTGCCCTCCACTGCAGTTTGTGGCAGAACATTCCACAGATTCACTAAATTCTAGCTAAAAAATTCCTCCTTACCTCTGTTCTAAAAGGTGGTTCCTCAATTTTGAGGCTGTGCCCGCTGGTTCTGGATACCCCCACCACAGGAAACATCCTCTCCGCATCGACTCTATCTAGTCCTGTCAACATTCGGTGGGCTTCAATGACATCACCCCACATTCTTCTAAATTCCAGTGAGTACAGGCCCAAAGCTGCCAAACCTTCCTCACGTAATGACCCCTTCATTACCGGAATCATCCTCGTGAACCTCCTCTGGGCACTCTGCAATGACAACATATCCTTTCCAAGATTTGGGACCCAAAACTGTTGACAATTCTCCAAATGTGGCCTGACATGCTTCTTACAAAGGCTCAGTATTTTCTCTTTGCTTTTGCCTTCTTTACCACAGACTCAACCTGTAAATTAAACTTCTGTGAGTCTTGCACATGGACTCTTAAGTTCCTCTGCACTTCTGATGTTTGAACCTTCTCTCCATTTAGATAATAGTCTGCACTATTGTTTCTTTTACCAAAATACATTATCATACATTTCCCAACACTGTATTCCAGCTGCCATTTTTTTGCCCATTCTTCCAATTTGTCTAAGTCCTGCTGCAATCGCATTGCTTCCTTAGCACTGCCTACCCCTCCCCCTATCTTTGTATCATATTCAAACTTTGCCCCAAAAGTAATCAATTCCATTATCCAAATCATTGACAAAAACGGTGAAAAGTAGCGGTCCCAATACTGACCCCTGAGCAGCACCACTAGTTACTGGCAGCCAACCAGAAAAGGCCTCCTTTATTCCCACTTGTTGCTTCCTGCCTGTCAAACATTCCGCTATCCATGCCAGTATCTTCCCTGTAATGCCATAGAATTTTATCCTGTTAAGCAGCCTCACGTGTGGCACCTTATCAAATGCCTTCTGAAAATCCGATTAAGGACATCCACTGCATCTCTTTTGTCCACACTGCTTGTTACTTCCTTGAAGCATTTTATCATTAGTCTCCAAGTACCCTGAAAACTCATCCTTAAATAATAGACTCCAACACTTTCCCAACCTCTGAGGTTAGGCTAACCATGCCAGAATCATGTGATTCTTGAAAGATCATGACCAATGCATCCATTACCTCTTCAGCAACCTCTCTCAGGACTCTGGGATGTAGTCCATCTGCTGTTTTGTCTGATTTTGATCGGCGCAGGCTCACACTGTGGCCTGCAGATCATGAAAGACGCAGCACTGGTTTGAACTGAATATTCCTGGTCTCTTTAGATGTCTCTTTGATTTGGTGTTTAGTATTCTGTGTTTTTTGCTGTTTTATTTGCTGATTGCGCAATTTGTTCTTTTTTTGTGTGTTGGGTGTTTAACGTTTTTCTTTAAATGGATTCCATGGTTTTCTTTGTTTCATGGCTGTCTGGGGTGGAGACTAATCTCAAGGTTATGTACTCTATACATACTTTGATAATAACTGTACTTTAAGAATCTTTGAATGGAGATCTGGTCAGAGAGACCAGCGTGAGGGTGTAGGAGAAATACCCAGTCTGTTTGTTCCCATATTGGTGATGTGTCAGTGGAAATTTGGTTACATGTCCTGCAGGTTAACATGATTAAGGTCTCCTGCAATTATGAAGAGGCCATCCAGGTGGTTGTTTTGTGGTGGGTGAAAGTAATTTAGACTACTCACTGGCTGGATAATTAACAATAAATGACCTCTTTTCATGTTATAATTCCTTTGTATTATATTATATTTCATTTTCAATTTTTACACTATATATTGAGAATAAAATAACAATTAGGTAAGTTAAAGTTCAGCAAGTCAGTTTGCAAAGTATTTCAAGTCTGGTAAGTGCTCCATCATCATAAGACCATAAGATCATTGGATATAGGAACAGAATTAGGCCATTTGGCCCATCGAGTCTGCTCCATCATTTCATCATGGCTGATCCAATTTTCCTCTCAGCCCCAATCTCCTGCCTTCTTCCCATATCCCTTCATGCCCTGACCAATCAAGAATCACTTAAGAGTTACTCATTTAATGAAAATTGGGCGTATGAAACAAATCAATGTGCTGGAGAAACTCAGCAAGTCAGGCAGCATCTATGGAGGGAAATGAACAGTCTGTGTTCCAGGCCAAGACCCTTCATGAGGACTGGAAAGGAAGTGGGCAGAAGCCAGAGTAAGAAGGTGGGCGGTGGTGAAGCAGTCCTAGTGGGGATAGGATAGGTGAGACCTTGTGAGTGGGTAAGGTGTGGGGGTGGGGGTGTGGGAGATGGATGATGTGAGAAACTGGGTTGTAATAGGTAAAGGGCTGAAGAAGAACAAGTCTGATAGGAGAGGACAGCGGACCATAAAATAAGGGAAAGATGTGCGGAGGTCATGGGCAGGCAAGGCGTGAGAAGGCCACTGGAATGAAGGAAAACAAAGTGGTAGTGAAATCCAACATAACAAGGACAGGGTTTCCCCTGTGCTCATCTATTCCCCCAAAGCCAGAAGACCATAAGCCATAGGAGCAGAATTAGGCCATTTGGCTCATCGAGTCTGCTCCACCGTTCAATCATGGCTGATCCTTTTTTCTCCTCCTCCTCAACCCCAGTTCTTGGCCTTCTCCCCATAACCTTTGATGCCATGTCCAATCAAGAACCTATCCATCTCTGCTTTAAATAGTCATAGTCATAGTCATAGTCATACCTAATTGATCCCGGGGGAAACTGGTTTTCGTTACTGTTGCACCATAAATTATAAATAGTAATACAAATAGTGATAGTAATACTACTATTAGTAAATAATAAATAGTAATAGTCATGGAAATAATAAATAGTAATAGAATAGTAATAGAAAATAGTAATAAATAGTTAAATAGTAATATGTAAATTATGCCAGTAAATTATGAAATAAGTCCAGGACCAGCCTATTGGCTCAGGATGTCTGACCCTCCAAGGGAGGAGTTGTAAAGTTTGATGGCCACAGGCAGGAATGACTTCCTGTGACGCTCTGTACTGCATCTCGGTGGAATGAGTCTCTGGCTGAATGTACTCCTGTGCCCACCCAGTACATTGTGTAGTGGATGGGAGACATTGTCCAAGATGGCATGCAACTTAGGCAGCATCCTCTTTTCAGACACCACCGTCAGAGAGTCCAGTTCCATCCCCACAACATCACTGGCCTTATGAATGAGTTTGTTGATTCTGTTGGTGTCTGCTGCCCCAGCACACAACAGAAAATATGATAGCACTGGCCACCACAGACTCGTAGAACATCCTCAGCATCGTCCGGCAGATGTTAAAGGACCTCAGTCTCCTCAGGAAATAGAGACGGCTCTGACCCTTCTTGTAGACAGCCTCAGTGTTCTTAGACCAGTCCAATTTATTCTCAATTTGTATCCCCAGGTATTTGTAATCCTCCACCATGTCCACACTGACCCCCTGGATGGAAACAGGGGTCACCGGTACCTTAGCTCTCCTCAGGTCTACCACCAGCTCCTTAGTCTTTTTCACATTAAGCTGTAGATAATTCTGCTCACACCATGTGACAAAGTTTCCTACCGTAGCCCTGTACTCAACCTCATCTCCCTTGCTGATGCATCCAACTATGGCAGAGTCATCCGAAAACTTCTGAAGATGACAAGACTCTGTGCAGTAGTTGAAGTCCGAGGGTGTAAATGGTGAAGAGAAAGGGAGACAAGACAGTCCCCTGTGGAGCCCCAGTGCTGCTGATCAGTCTGTCGGACACACAGTGTTGCAGGCATACGTCCTGTGGTCTGCCAGTCAGACCACAGTACATGTGCCTGGAGTGACCATTGGCGTGTCTGGGCCACTCACAGCCTTCATGATAACTGTGGCCAGGTGCTTCGCACAGCCAAATTTCAAGTGGACGGCGTCCTGAAGGCCGTGCTGTGGGACGAAATCATCGCCTGGAACACGAAGACGCAGGAAGACATGTCCTCGCCACTGTTGGCCGCCAGCCAGCCGGAGAACATGGACAGCCAACAACTGGTCTCTCTGGTACAGAAGGCGGTGACGGCCATCATGACCCGACTGCACAGCCTGGCTCAGTTCGAGGGAGGCGAGAGCAAGGTCAACACGATTGTGGCGGCTGCCAACACCCTGGACAACCTCTGCCGCATGGACCCCGCCTGGCACCCCTGGCTCTGATATCCTCATCCATTTGCACTGGGAATTACTGTTAATACACCCAATGACCTGGCTTCCACAGCTGCATGTGGCAACAAATTCCACAAATTCACCACCCTTTGGCTAAAGAAATTTCTCCGCAACTCTGTTTTGAAAGGGTGTTCCTCTATCCTGAGGCTGTGCCCTCTTGTCCTATGCTCTCCCACCATGGGGAACATCCTTTCCACATCTACTCTGCCTAGGCCTCTCTACATTTGAAAGGTTTCAATGAGATCCCCCCTTATCCTCTGAATTCTACTGAGTACAGACCCAGAGCTATCAAATGTTCCTCGTATGATAACCCTTTCATTCCCGGAACCATCCTTTTGAACCTCCTCTGGAGCCCCCTTCAATGCCAGCACATCTTTTCTAAAATGAGGGGCCCAAAACTGTTCTCAGTTCTCCAGGTCAGGCCTCACCAGTGCCTTATAAAGCCACAGCATCACATCCTTGCTCTTGTATTCTAGACCTCTTGAAATGAATGCTAACATGTCATTTGCCTTCCTCACCACCAACTCAACCAGCAAGTTAACCTTCAGGTTGTTCTGCACAAGGACTCCCAACTCCCTTTGCATCTCAGATTTTTGGATTTTCTCCTCATTTAAAAAATAGTCTGCACATTTATTTCTACGACCAAAGCCACTGCATCCAACACATCATTATCCACAACTTCTGCCATGCCCAACAGGATCCCTCCACTAAGCCCATACTTCCTTCCCACCCCCGCCACCCCCATCCCCAACCACTCTGCTTTCTGCAGGGATCACTCTTCCATTTACTTCCTTGTCTATTCAATGCTGAATCCATCTGGGAAGAGATTAGGAATAGTAAAGAGAAAAAAAATCACCGGTGGGTGTTGTCTATAGGCCACCGAATAATAACATTACAGTGACAAAGGCAATAAATGGAGAAATATCTGAGGCATGTAAGAATGGAACAGCAGTTATCGTGGGGAACTTTAACTTGCACATAGATTGGGTGAATCAAGTTGGTTGAGGCAGTCTTGAGGAGGACTTCATAGAATGCATCTGTGATAGCTTTCTTGAACAGTATGTTACTGAACCTACAAGGAAATGAATGTGCTATCTTAGATCTGGTCCTGTGCAATGAGACAGGTAAAATTAGTGATCTTGTGGTTAGGGATCCTCTTGGAAAGATTGAGCACAGTCTGAGTGAGTTTCTCATACAAATGGCGGGTGCAATATTTCGATCGAAAGCCAGTGTATTATGCCTAAATAGTGGAGACCACAATGGGATGAAGGAGGATTTGGCTAGCGTAGACTGGGAACTAGATGGTGGGATGGTTGAGGAACAGCAGAAGACTTTCAAAGAGATTTTTTATGGTGCTCAACAAAGGTTTATTCCAGTTAAAAGCAAGAACAATAAGAGCGGGAGAGCTAGCCTTGGATAACAGGAAATAAAAGAAGGCATCAAACTAAAAGCTCATTCATACAAAGTCGCCAAGAGTAGTGGGAAACTGGAAGATTGGGAAAACTTTAAAGTACCACTAAGTGAGCAATAAAGAAAGGGAAACTAGATTATGAAAATAAATTAGCACAAAATATAAAAACAAATAGTAGAAGTTTTTATGATTATATAAAGTGGAAAAGGGTGGCTAAAGTGAATTTGGGTTCCTTGGAGGATGAGAAGGGAGAATTGATATAGGGTAACAAGGAAATGGCAGAGGCTTTGAATGACTATTTTGTGTTGGTCTTCATGGTGGAGGACACATCTAACATGCCAAAGAGAAATGTTATAGATGGGATGGGAGGTGGGGATCTTGATACAATAGCTATTACTAGACAGATAGTGCTGAGCAAACTTGTAGACCAGAAGATAGATAAGTCCCCTGGTCCTGATGGAATGCATCCCAGGGTACTGAAAGAAATGGCAGAAGTTATAGTAGAGGCTTTGGTGATAATTTACCAAAATTCTCTGGACTCTGGGCAGGTCCCGGCAGATTGGAAGATGGCAAATGTCATGCCACTGTTCAAAAAAGGATATAGGCAAAAGGCAGTTCACTATAGACCGGTTAGTTTAACATCTGTAGTTGGGAAAATGCTTGAAGCTACCATTAAAGAAAAAATAGCAAGGCATCTGAAAAGAAGTGGATCCATCGAGCAGATGCAGCATGGATTCAGCAAAAATAGGTCCTGTTTGACAAACTTACTTTGAGGATATAACAAGCGCAGTGGATAAAGGGGAACAGATGGACGTTATGTACTTGGATTTCCAGAAGGCGTTCGATAAGGTGCTGTATAAAAGACTTATCCATAAGATAAGGATGTATAGAGTTGGGGGTGATGTATTAGAATAGATAGTGGATTGGTTAACCAAGAGAAAGCAGAGAGTTGGGATACATGGGTGTTACTCTGGTTGGCAATCAGTGGTGACCGGTGTGCTGCAAGGGTTGATGCTGCGCCTGCAACTGTTCACAATAGACATTAACAATCTGGAAGAGCAAACCAAATGTAGTGTATCTAGGTTTGCTGATGATACTAAATTGAGTGGAAAAGCATGCTGTTGTGTAGAGAGACTTGGGAGTGCTTATGCATGAATCACAAAAGGCTGGTTTGTAGTGCAGCAGGCTATCAAGAAGGCAAATGGAATGTTGGCCTTCATTGCTAGAGGGATTGAATGTAAGAGCAGGGAGGTTATGCTGCAACTGTACAGGGTACTGGTGAGGCCCATCGGGAGTACTGCGTGCAGTTCTGGTCTCCTTATTTGAGGAAGGATGTACTGGGTTTGGAGGCAGTGCAGAGGAGGTTCACCAGGTTGATTCCAGAGATGAGGGATTTAGAGTGTGAGGAGAGATTGAGTCACTTGGGACTGTACTCTCTGGAATTCAGAAGAATGAAAGGAGATCTTATAGAAACATATAAAATTATGAAAGGGATAGATAAGATGGAGGCAGGAAAGTTGTTTCCACTGGTGGGTGAGACTAGAACTAGGGGACATAGCCTCAAGATTCAGGGGAGTAGATTTGGGATGGAGATGAGGAGGAACTGCTTTTCCCAGAGAGTGGTGAATCTGTGGCATTCTCTATCCAATGAAGCAGTGGAGGCTACCTCACTAAATATACTTAAGATAAGGTTGGATTGATTTTTGCATAGTAGGGGAATTAAGGGTTATGGGGAAGCGGCAGGTAGGTGGAGATGAGTCCATGGCCAGATCAGCCATGATCTTATCGAATGGCGGAGCAGGTTCAATGGGCCTATGAATCATCCCGTTTACACAAATTTTACACCACTCCCATTTTAAATTCTTCCTGAATTATCAGCCCTGCAGCTCCCCACCTAGTTTTACCACACATTTGAATACTAAGGGAAATTTACAATGGCCAATAACCCTACCAACTTGTATGTGCTTAGGATCTGGGAAGAAATAGAGAAAATGTATGCCATCTCAACAAGTGTGCAAACTCAACACAGACAATACCCAAGATCATGATTGAACCCTGGTCTCTGGCACTGTACCACCCATGAATGTATTTATTTACTTTAAAAATAAATGAATCATATTTTATTTACCTTTTAAATAAATATTCTGCTTCAGTGTAATCATTTATGCATGATTTTATGTAT
Organism: Mobula hypostoma; assembly: GCF_963921235.1. Classification (NCBI taxonomy): domain Eukaryota; kingdom Metazoa; phylum Chordata; class Chondrichthyes; order Myliobatiformes; family Myliobatidae; genus Mobula; species Mobula hypostoma. The sequence continues at coordinate 40,189,516 of NC_086098.1, forward strand.
TTGTAATTAACCTTTTATTAAAAATCAACATTTTATTCCTATTGATTTTGTTTTAAATGTTGATGAACGTCGTGGATTCATGCACTAATTGTGAAATTCCTTACATGTTTGACAGAGGAGAAGGCTCTGCCTCCTGCTTTGCCTCTGACATTGCTTATAGAGAAAGTCCATGGGCAGGACCTCAACTCTGTCAATGGAGGCCTCTGGGGGTTTGCTATGCCTCGTCAGGTGACTCCAAAGTTTAGAAACCTGCTAATGTTCAGGCAAGTGTAAGCATGTGAAAAACATTAATGTTGGTTGATGGACCTGGTCTGGGAAGATGCCATCCGGTTAGGTCTGTCTGGATTTATACAGAACCACATAAAGTAACTTGAAGCGCCAACTTAAGGAAAATAGCAATGAAACAAGAACTAGCAAGTTGAACTTGTGGCATTGATGTCAGAACTAAGATAACCTTTTGATGAATGGTACACATAGCTGTGAAGGCAGTTGAAAAAAAATCCTGGGATGCAGATAGCGTTTGTAACATTTATGATGTTTGCTATATCATTGGAATCTTGTTTGCTTGCTCCTCTGTATTCAAATCTGAACTTCATGTTGTTGCACGAATGAAGTCACTGGAGAAAAGTACTGGCAGTAACGAAGCAGCTTCGTTATTTGACAAAGCAAGATACAGCAGTCCTATGCCCCCTCCTTTACTCTCTATACACCCATGACTGTGTCGGCACCCACAACAGCTCTAAGTTCCTTGGCATGCACATCACCGAGGATCTCATGTGGTCTGTACATACCGGGTGAGTGGTGAAAAAAGCACAACAGCGCCTCTTTCACCACAGACGGTTGAAGAAATTTGGTATGGGCCCCCAAATCCTAAGCACTTCCTGCAGGGGCACAATTGAGAGCATCCTGACTGGCTGCATCACTGCTTGGTATGGGAACTGTACTTACTCAATCACAGGGCTCTGCAGAGAGTGGTTCAGACAGCCCAGCGCATCTGTAGATGTGAACTTCCCATGATTCAGGACATTTACAAAGACAGGTGTGAAAAAAGGACCCAAAGGATCATTGGTGACCCAAGTCACCCCAACCGCAAACTATTCCAGCTACTACCATCCGGGAAACGGTCCCGCACAATAAAAGCCAGGACCAACAGGCTCCGGGACAGCTTCTTCCATCAGGCCATCAGACTGATTAATTCACGCTGATACAATTCTATTTCTATGCTATATGGACTGTCCATACTGTTTATTACAAATTACTATAAACTGCGTATTGCACATTTAGATGGAGATGTAACTTAAAGATTTTTACTCCTCATGTATGTGAAGTATGTAAGAAATAAAGTCAATTCAACTCTAAATTAACTTCAATCATATGGAAATGTTTTCAGTGGAAATGTCTCACTGGCCCAACGTGGGGCTTGATATGTTTGTGCTGAACATCAAAGGGCAATTCCATATTTACAATGCTTTTTTTGAAACTACACTCAAACTTCACACCTCCTGATCTGCACCCACACCATGGACATCTAACTGAATTTTAATCAGCATTGTCTGGTCTGTGATTCACGGCTTTTAGGAACCTATTGTTCATTTAAATTAAATATACAATTTACATTCTGACTTGAAGATTGGTGGCTGAGAAGTCATTTGCTAAAAGTAAATATGCTAAATCCAAAACCTGCTCAAAATATCCATATTGTATTCTGAATAATTATAAACATTTTATAAATTTGGACATTGTAAGATAATTTAATTCATAGCTCAGGATTGGTATGTGTATAATTATTATGATCATCAGAAGGGAAGGCCACTATTCCAAAGAAAATCAATGCCAGTTAACTAGTCAAGGCACTAAAGAGCAGAGTGGAGAGCTGGCTTGAGTTCGGATGTTGCTACATACGAGTCTTAAAAGCAAAATGGATTATTTATTTCGAACACAAGCCTTGCTGATTCTTTTAGAAACTATACAGAGTAAGTTCCCTTGTTGGCTGGATTCTACCCAGGTGCTTTTTTTTTAGTTTTTGGAGCAGATTGGATCTTCTCTGATAGCTGGATGTTTATAGAACCTGTACCAGAAATGCCCTCTTCTGGCCAGCCTGGGTATCCTAGATTGTGGAATTGTAGAATTTCAGTAGCCTGGTGTTCATCTCTATCATATGCAAAAATGTGATGTATAATAAGAAAATTATTTCTGAGAAACCCTTATTTATATAAAATAGTGTAGTAAAAATAGCACACATTATAGACTATAAGTAAGTGTGGCAAAAAAAAACAAACTGTAAGTTCCTAGACGAGTGAATCAATCATTATTAAGTCCAGAGAAGTGTATCACATTGAACACTTTATAAATACTTACTTTGAGAATATCCATTAATAACAGGTGCTCAAGTTTTATCTAAATCCCAGTTGGCAACTGGACTCTTAACGACTCGGGAAATTTCTAATTTAAGAAATATGTTAAAATCTTGACTGTGAGGTAACTAAAAATAATTACTGGGGGTACATTTTGCTTTCAATTTGTCTATCAGTTTGAGCTGTCAAAAATTTATTGCTAACATAGGGCCAGAACACAGAACTTAAATTTAAGCCAATAGTTAGTAATATAAATAAATATAAATAATATGCAAATTATAATGTAATCAGGCCCAAGAAAACAGTCTATTTTATCATGCACAGAAGTCCACTCTACAGTTACTAACACTTAAAATGTGATCATATCTACAAAGTACTTGACAAATGCATTTCAGACTGAATAATGAATCATTTCACATAAGGTAGATTTAGTGGAATAGCTATAGTTTTGCTGTATATTCTTAATTTTACTAAGAAATTACAGACATTCAAAGTTCAAAGCATATTCATTATTAAAATACACATAGGTCATCATATAAAACTCTGAGATTCATTTTCTTGCAGGCATACACAGAAAATCCAAGGAACACAATAGAATCAATGAAAGACTGTACCCAATGCAAACAATGTGCAAAAGACAACAAACTGCAAACACAATAATAATAAATAAATAAGCACTGAAAATCAAGAACATGAGATGAACAGTCCTTCAAAATGAGTTCATAGGTTGTGGGAACAGTTCAGTGATGGAGTGAGTAAAGATGAGTGAAGTTATCCCCAGTAGTTCAAGAGCCTGATGGCTGAAGGGTAGTAACTGTTCCTGAGCCTGGTGGTGTGAATCCCGAGGCTCCTGTACCACTTTCCTGATGGCAGCAGCAAAAAGAGAGCATGGCCTGGGTGTTGGAGGCCGTTGATGATGGATGATGCCTTCCTGTGACAGTGCCCCACCTAGATGTGCTCAATGGTGGGGAGGGTTTTTATCCGTGATGGAATGGGCTGTATCCACCACTTTCTGTAGGATTTTCCATACCAAGTTGTGATAAAATTAGTCAATATACTCTCCATCAGACATCTATGAAAGTTTGTCAAAGTTTTAAATATGATGCTGAATCTTCGCAAACTTCCGAGGAAGTAGAGGAGCTGCCTTTAGGCTGTTCTAGCAGATTGTTTAAAAGTAGATGAGCTTAAGCAAGCAAGAAGAAAGGGGACAGATTTTTCTCAGGTACAATGAAGTGTCTGTTCAAAAATAATAAATGGGTTTTAATTTCAGCATTTCTCAGCAGTAATATTCAATGCTTAAACTGGATATTCACAGTTGAGAAATTTTTCATGGTTGATTAAATTAGTCAATTCATTAATCACCTGGAAATGTAAAAGTATATCAAAGAATGCAAGTCGTGATTGAAGGTCGGGCCGCATCTCTGGAAAGGAATAAAGAGAAATGTTTTAGTCCGAGACCCTTCATCAGAATACTCTTGGGTATGTGTGTGTTATCCTGGATTTTCAGCATCTGCAGCATCTTTTGTGTTTATGATTTGCTGCATTTGTTAAAACAATGGTGCAGTAGTATTAAAAAGTTAGTTTGGCAATAATTTAAACTGCCAAAGTAGATTTAAATGTTTAGATCCTAAAAGGCTCTCTAGGTTCATTTTTAAAGTATTACTTCAGACAGTGCAACAGAGGCCTTGTTACTAAAAATCTTCTTGCTTTCTTTGGAATGTACTGCAGCTTGTTTCCGATCTGTAGTATAATATTGCCCAGAGATTTCTTATGCGTGTACAAAACTATACAATACCGTACAGTGTAAATGGGGCCCAGAATTATCAGATTACCTGAGTTAAAAATGTGCAATTTTGGTATTAAATATAAATGTTCATATTTATGATTTGATGGAAATGCGGAGTACAGTTGTACAAATATCAATGAAAACTGTTAGATCTTTTAACAATTAGTAGGATGTTCTGGCTAAAGAGAGATATTCTTTTAAAAAGTTTTCTGATTGCAAAGAATATAACACTTGTTCACTTAATTTCCTTTGCTGAAATGAATAGCCTTGTATTTGGTTTCTTGTACAAAACTAATCAGCAGAACCAATTCAAACAGATCTGTCCCTCTGAATATACCTCTTGCCCATCCTCTGGGTCAACCCCCCCCCCCTTGTCTTTCTCCCCGGACCTCCTGTCCCATGATCCTCTCGTATCCCCTTTTGCCTATCACCTGTCCAGCTCTCGGCTCTATCCCTCCCCCTCCTGTCTTCTCCTATCATTTTGGATCTCCCCCTCCCCCTCCAACTTTCAAATCCCTTACTCACTCTTCCTTCAGTTAGTCCTGACGAAGGGTCTCGGTCTGAAACGTCGACTGCACCTCTTCCTATAGATGCTGCTTGGCCTGCTGCGTTCAGCAGCAACTTTGATGTATGTTGCTTGAATTTCCAGCATCTGCAGAATTCCTGTTGTTTTAGATCAAATAATTTGCTGGTTTAACCACTGATTTGTGCTGTGTATCTGATTCCAGCCAACCTCAAAGTCAGGACTAATTCTAAACCAAGGCTCCAGGGAGGATGTGTACATACATCAATGTTCACACTTTGCATGAAGGCTTTAAAGGTGTGAAAACATATGGAGCTCAACACAGAGGCTGACAGATGAATAATCATAACCTGGTTAAGGTATTGGATTGCCAGTGCAATGGAACAATGGAAAAGCTGGGAGGCCTGTTCATTCCCTTGTAGAATGTTTTAAAGTTAAAATCTGAGTCGATTAATTTTTACAAACTTGGTTTGTACAGCCAAATAAATACAAGAATAAAAATGCTTAACATGTACAATTTCATAACCAGCTGTAAAATTTTGTTAATTCAATCTCATGTAAAGCATTTGTTCCATTGATACTCTTTTTACATCTCTCAAAGAATTCTGTTCTGCCTTTCTGAGTAGTTGCTGGATCACCAAGATCAGCATCCTTTATAACTGAATCACAAACAAGAGAAAATCTGCAAATGCTGGGGATCTGAGCAACCCTCACAAAATGCTGGAGGAACTCAGCAGGCCAGACCCAATGGAAAAGACAATTTGGGCCAAGACACTTCCAGCATTTTATTTGTGTTCCTCTATAGCTGTCTATATTTTGTGAATGGCAGAACACACCAATTTTAAACCCCATTGTTTCTGAAGATTAAGATTTCAATAATTGTAATATGAAGTACCAGAGGATTGGAAGATGGCTAATGTTGTTCTGCTGTTTAAGAAAAGCTCTAAAAATAAACCAGTAAATTAAAGCCGGTGAGCCTGACATCAGAAATGAGAAAATTATTGGAAGGTATTCTAAGGGACTGGATATATACGTATTTGAATAGACATGGACTGATTAGGGATATTCAGCATGGCTTCTTGCGTGGCAGGTCATGTCTAACCTATCTTAAACAGTTTTTTGAGGAAGTTACCAGGAAAGTTGATGAAGGCAAGGAAGTGGATGTTGTCTACATGTACCTTAGGAAGGCATTTGACAAGTCCCTCATGGGAGGTTGGTCAAGAAGGTTCATTCGCTTGGTGTTCAAGATGAGGTCATAAATTCAATTAGACATTGACTTTGTGAGAGGAGCCAGAGAGTAATACTGGATGGTTGCCTCTCTCTCTCTGGAGGCCTGGGACTAGTGGAGTGCCTCAGGAATCAATGCTGGGTCTGTTGTTGTTTTTCATCTAAATCAGTGATCTGGATGATGTATGGTTAACTGGATCTGCAAATTTGTGGATGACTCTAGGATTGAGGGTGTAGTGGGCAGTAAGGAAGACTGTTAGAGCTTGCAGAGGGACCTGGACCACCTGGAAAAATGGGCTGAAAAAATGGCAGAAGGAGAGTTTAATACTTAAAAGTGCAGCGTGTTGCATTTCAGTAGGACCAACCAGGGTAGGTCTTACACAGTGAACGGTAGGGCACTGAGGAGTGCGGTAGAACAAAGGAATCTGGGAATACAAGCCCATAGTTCATTGAAAGTGGTGTCACAGGTAGATAGGGTCATAAAGAAAGCTTTTGGTACATTGGCCTTCATAAATCAAAGTACTGAGTACAGAAGATCGGATGCTATGTTGAAGTTGTATAAGACATTGGTGAGGCCTAATGTGGAGTGTTGTGTGCAGCTTTGGTCATCTACCTATGGGAAATAATGTAAATAAGTTTGAAAGGGTACAGAGAAGATTTATAAGCATGTCGCCAGGACTGGAGAACCTGAATTATAGGGGAAGTTTGAATAGGCTAGTACTTTATTCCTTCAAACATAGAAGACTGAGGTGAGAATTGAAAGAGGTATACAAAATTATGAGGGGTATAGATGATGTAAATGCAAGCTGGCTCCTTTCCACTGAGGTTGATGGGACTACAAGAGGTCATGTGTTAAGGGTGAAAGGTGAAAAGTTTAATGGGACCTCTAGGAGGGGTCACTCAGAGGGTCATGAGACTGTGGAACGATCTGCCAGCACAAGAGTGAATGCGAGCTCAATTTCAGTGTTTTAAGAGAAGTTTGGGTAAGTACATGGATGGTAGGGGTATGGAGGGCTATGGTTCCAGTGCAGGTCAATGGAACTAGGCAGCTTAATTGGTTCAGCGCAGACTAGATGGTCTGAAGGGCCTGTTTCTTTGCTGTACTTTTCTATGGCTCTATGACCTAAAGAAAACTGTTTTTCATGTCTATCTGAAAAATAATATAGAATATCTCTCATTCACTGTATGCTGTAGGTTAACAGTAGCATTAAATGCACTGTTGCTTGTGGTGGTATAAATAGCTAGTGACCTTTTATCAAATGTGGTAACAGAATTAATATTGTGTCACAGAAATAGCATTTTTATTGAATTTCCAGATAAATAAATCCCAATGTTGTCTATTGATAGGCTTTTGGCCTACTTGGCTTCGCGTAAGTTTTTCGGCCCAAATTTCTGAAGTTGTCATGTGATATTAAGGTGTGTCATGTGCTTGTTTAAGATCTGGAAACGGGCATATTAATTCGCTTAATCTTGAAGGTTATATGGCATAAGTTATGAGGCAAAAAAACAGCAACCTTCCTTTCTTCTTTCTTTATTAATCTTTTTATTGATTTAAAAACAGCATATATACAAACAAGAGGAGAATTATCTCAAATATATACATCAATAACAATACAAACAGAAAGTGAAATAGACATTATCAAAATCATTAAGCTAATATATAGTATATAATAAAAAAGAAGACAGCTAATTCTCCTCTTATCAATTCATGGAGAGAAAAAAGACTTTAAATTTTTAAATGAAGAAGAAAAAAACCCACTACAATATACGAGAAAAGGAAAAAAAGGGACTGGGCAGTCCATTCTGAGGATATGACCAAAAAAAAGAAAGACTTTCTGATCAAATCTAAAACTTCAAAAAAAAAATTGGGAGAGTAATAAATCAAATCAAATGAAAATATTGAATGAAAGGTCGCCAGATTTGCTCAAATTTAAAGGATGTATCAAGTGTCCAACTTCTTATTTTCCCTAAACTTAAACAGGACATAATGGAGGAAAGCCAATAAAAGACAGTAGGTGGATTAGAATCCTTCCACTTCAATAAGATGGCTCTCCTAGCCAATAAAGTTGAAAAGGCTATCATACGTTGAGCGGAAACAGGAATATTTCCTGCTTCCGATGGGATAATCCCAAAGATTGTTGTAAGTAAATTAGGTTGTAGATCCAGATCCAAGACGTTTGATAATGTTTTAAAAACATCTCTCCAAAAACTGTCTAGCTTTATGCAAGACCAAAACATATGAGTTAAGTGGCCACCTCAATATTACATCTGTCACAAATAGGATTGATGTTGGAAAAAGTACTTGCTAGTTTATCCTTTACATATGTGCCCGATGCACTTCCTTGAATTGTATCAAGGAATGGCAGGCACAAATATTAACCAAATGAAAAAATTTACTCCATTGATTATCTGAAAACGTCTCTTGAAATTCCAATTCTCAAGCATGTTTAATTTTATTGTTAGATATCATTCGTAAGTTCAATAACCATTTATAAATTGTAGCTATCAACCCTTTTTGAAGTGGTTTGAGCAGAAAGAGAGCATCTGTCATATTAGGTGGATAAGCAAAAGGGTAATTTGGCAGCAAACCATGTAAAAAATTCCTAATTTGTAAATATCTAAAAAAGTGTACATTAGATAAATCATATTTATCCACTAACTGAGAAAAAGATATTAAACAATCCCCTAAAAACAAATCTGAAAAAGTTGTTATTCCCTTGGTTTTCCAAATTTAAAAGGCCTTAACCAAAATTGATAGTTTTAAAAAATAATTGAAATGGATATTACTAGAAAGAACAAATTTATTTAACTCAAAAAATCTACAAAACTGAAACCAAATTCTTAATGTATGTTTAATAATGGGATTAAAGTCTTGTCTACTAATCTTAGAAAACAAAACTGAAGAGGAGCTCCCAGTAAAGAGGCCAAGGAGAACCCCTTCGCCAAGTTTTCCTCCAAATCCAACCATGAAGGATATTCATGTATGTCTGAATAATGAATCCAAAAAGTAATATATTGAATATTAATTGCCCAAAAATACATTCTAAAATCTGGTAAAGCCATACCACTGTCATTTTTAATTTCTGCAATAAGGGTTTACTCAATCTAGGATTTTTATTATTCCAAATATAAGATATGATAGAGACTATTCTGTGTAAAAATGTTTTAGGAACAAAGGAAGAAACTTCCTGAAATGTATATAAGAATTTCAGAAGAACTATCATTTTAGTAGCATTAATTCTACCTATTAATAATAACGTCATAGGTGACCATTCAGAAAGCATTTGTTGGGTGTAATCAATTAATGGGAGAAAATTATATTTATACAGCTCCTTAAAATTTTTAGTAATTTTAATACCAAGATAAGTAATTTTTAGCAATACTAAAAGGTACTTGATGATGTTGATCCGATTAATTATTAATTGGAAATAACTCACTTTTATGTAAATTTAATTTATATCCAGAAAAGCTACTGAATTCAGAAAATATAGATAACATAGAAGGAATAGATTTCCTAGGATCTGAAATATAAACTAACAGGTCAACTGCATACAATGAACCCTTATGTATTTCGTCCCCTCTCTTAATACCCTGAACAGTATTGGAATCCCTAAGAGCAATAGCAAGGGGTTCTAAGGCCAAGTTAAATAATAAAGGGCTAAGAGGACATCCCTGCTGAGTACCTCTGTATTATCTAAAGTAAGGAGATTTTTGATTATTAGTTATAATCGCAGCCATAGGGGCTTGATAGATCAATTTGATCCAGGAAATAAATCTCGGACCAAAATCAAATCTTTCCAAAACCTCAAATAAGTAAGACCACTCCACCCTATCGAAGGCTTTCTCTGCATCAAGAGAAACAACATATTCAGATTCTTTAGATGGAGAGGAGTGAATAATGTTAAATAATCTTCGAATGTTAAAATGTGAATACCTATTTTTAATAACTCTAGTTTGATCATTGGAAATAACACTAGGTAAAATACTCTCAAGTCTATTAGCCAAGATCTTAGAAAGAATTTTAAAATCCACATTCAGTAGAGAGATTGGTCTATAGGAAGCGCATTCAGATAAATCTTTTTCTTTTTTAGGAATTAGTGAGATTAATGCTTCATAAAAAGTTTTCCGGAGATTCCCAGAGGATATCGAATCAGTGAAAATTTGACATAAATGAGTTGTAAGTATTTCAGTGAAAATCTTATAAAATTCCACTGTATATCCATCCGGTCCTGGAGCCTTACCTGGTTGGAGGAAGATGTAGCCCTCGCTATTTCCTCTTGATTAATAGGTGCATCTAATGTATTCATATCTTGGATAGAAATTTTAGGTATATTCAATTATTGCAAAAATCTATTCATAAAAGTAATATTGTCTGAAAATTCAGATTTATCAAGGTTAGAGTAGAAATCCATAAATATCTTATTAATTTCATAAGGATCTGCCATTTCGGTTCTATCAGGTCTTTGTATTTTCAGGATCTGTCTTCTAGCCATAGTTGCTTTTAATTGACTAGTCAATAATTTGTCTGCTCTGTCCCCACGTATATAAAATTGACTTTTAGATGTAAGAAGTTGCTGCTCAATGAGAAAAGTCAAAAGCAAATCATGCTGTGTTTGGAGTTCCACCCTTTCCTTATAGAGATCTTCATTAGGCATTACTGAATAAACTTTACCTATCTCTTTAATCCTATTAGTAATCACTAAAATTTCCGCCTTGGTTTTCCTTCTTAAACCTACTGAGTATAAAATTATCTGTCCCCTAAGAAAAGACTTCATCGTATCCCTGGAACAACTGGAACAGGTTTTAACTGTATCCTTTGGAGTTAGGGTAGTCTAATTGAAATAAGGGTGAAGGACAAGGTGAATATTGAAATGTTTCCACCACAGAGAAGTGAGAGAAGTACCCAAATGAGTGTACATGGTTACATGCAACTTCTGCAACTTTATGTGAGCTGAGAGATCTGCATCAAATTATGTAAACAGTGAATCAATACTAGATAAATAAAAAAAGCAAAACATAACCATATCAAGTTATAACTTCCCCAGAGTTAAACCTGCCTTTAAATAAAATTACTTATTTTTAAAATTGCTTTTCATTTTTATTTAATACTGAAGCTCATTTTGTTACATGCAGTCAAATTGAATATATTCCAACACTAACTTTATTATGAACTATGTCAATTATATATCAAATATGCACTTGAATGGAAATCCACTGCACCAATAATGTTTAGAATAAATAATTGTCAAGGTCACATCTCCACTGTCTAGCTTCTATCTACATAAGTTAGAAGTCGAACAGTTTGTGTTGATTTCAATAATTTTATTGATGTGTGGGTGAATAGTTAATTCCTATTCTAGTGTGATTTCATTAAATATTATTAATGTAGATATAATTAACGCTGTTTGATGTCAAACTTTAGCATATTTGCCACTATTGGTGATCATTCAATATTTATTTCACTGAAGCAGTATTTGCATTGGAATGGCATATTCTTTTAAAATATTATATATGCTGTCCACATTTCTTACTTTGAACTATTGATAATTACTGTTAATTTCTGATTTTTGGCTAAATTATTAATGCAACAATGGTAAAAATGGAGGTGTAAAATTCAAACTTTTTTTTACTCCTAACACAGGTTGTTCAGCCACTGGATCTTTGCTAGCTTAAAGCAAACTAATCCAATACCTTCCAATCCCCATCTGCCTACTTTCCTGCAGTATGCGATATATTTCCCTCACATGCCCAACATATTCCCTCTTTTACCCAATTAACCTACCAGCACATCTTATGACAAAAGAGGGAACTGTTGCACCAGGCAGTCAGAGAGATCATGCAAATTCCACACAAACAAGACCCACGGTAAGCAGGTCTCTGCATTTGCATAGCAACAGCATTAGCGCATCTGCCACGTGCAACCGCATCACTTTTAACCTGTTACCAGACATTCCTCCATCTCTTATCAACTATAATTCCTATTTTCCAATGCCATTACAGAAGTTTTTCACTATCTAACATGAGAAAATAAAGTTCTGAATAAAGCATGCAACTTCTTTTAATCAATTTCAAAATAGTGTTCACAAGAAACTTTTAAGTCCTATTTTAGATTTTTAGAGATGGATTATAATATTGACCTATATTTAGGGAGGGTAAAGAAGTTATTACCACCAATAGCTTGTTAAATGATTAGCTCTTACCGAAGTACACAAATTCCCAAACAAGGTGAAAAATTTTGGTGCATTTAAGTTAATAGAGAGCACTGAGAGGTGCAATGGATCAGATTCGTTCCTCAACATGTGCAAAGCTATGTAACAAAAAGCTTTTGACATATTGACTATAATTGTCACGTTAGTAAGATTGAGCCGTTTTACCAGGACATAGTAATTCCAACTCCCCCAGCAGAAAATTACCAATACTTTAACGTTCACATAACAATCAACAGTTTTGATTCACTCAGTGGCAAAAGTAGCAAACAGGAAGTCTCCTGTTGGTAATGAAGGATTGGTTTTCTTGCAGAAGTCACATCAGTGATGTGGTCATAATATATTTAAATAAATTATATACTCCCACATAGGTGATTACAAGAAAATCAAATAATTCACAAAACATGGTTTATTAATGAGTAAGGCACAATTTGATATTAATGCATCTATCTCCATTCTTCTGCATATCCAATTTATTCTTTTTACAAATCACTAAGAAACTATATTCTTAGCTGGAAGACAGAATTAGGCTTATAATGTACATTAAGTCATATACTAAAAGCTGGCCAGCTCCTTATTTGAGATACATATTCAATGGTTTAATTTTTTATTGTCAAATGTGGATGGTATTTTCAGATGAGCAGAATATTTTTGATCTTCATTTAACTTCCCGTTACACTGGATTGGTGCTGATTAGGAAAGCACATTTCATTTCTGGGGATAGGTTTCAACAATCATTCCATGACCCTGAGAACAGAAAATGCAAGTTAACAGGGAATCCTTGTAGTGAACACATATGACAAAGAAAAATAAATTGATAATTACATTTTCCAAAATAACTGATCACAACCCTGAAGTGTTGTGCATTTAGATACTCATATTATTAACAGGTTAAGTAAAACAAATAAATTGCTAAGTGAAAAATGTATACAAATATTTCTTACTATTTTGCTCTTCATTTGTAAAACATCTCAGGTTTAAAGTAATGAAATAACTAAGTTTCATGCTTAGTTGAAAAACATTCAAGGAAAGGCAATAATTAAATCATTGGAGATATTTAAAGCTCTACTCCCAAATATGATGTCTATTTAAATGCATACTCAAAAGAAAAACGTAGCTTAAAATAAGCCATTTTTGGAGGCAGAGATGTACCACCATGGTAACAGTATTGAAGCTGCTCCAATCTTAAAGACTATTACAAAGAATTCAAACACTTTAGCAGAGATCAACATCTTACCTTGCACTATGTGGTGAAATATTAATATTTGTAAAAAGGTATCAGAACACCTACAGTAAGTTACTTCTGGCCACAAATCCCTACAAAAGATTGAGTACTGCTGAGAGGATCATGAGGGTCTTTCTTCCACCTATCTAAGATATTTATCAGGAGCGCTACACACACAGGGCCCTTAGCATTTTGAGTGATCCCTCCCACTACACTATTGTTTTGTTTGTTTTTTGTTCGACGAGTCTGTGGTGGCCAGTGCGATCATGTTTGCTGTTGTGTGCTGGGGCAGCAGGCTGAGGGTAGCAGACACCAGTAGAATCAACAAACTCATTCGTAAGGCCAGTGATGTGGGGATGGAACTGGACTCTCTGACGCTGGTGTCTGAAAAGAGGATGCTGTCCAAGTTGCATGCCATCTTGGACAATGTCTCCCATCCACTACATAATGTACTGGTTGGGCATAGGAGTACATTCAGCCAGAGACTCATTCCACCGAGATGCAACACAGAGCGTCATAGGAAGTCATTCCTGCCTGTGGCCATCAAACTTTACAACTCCTCCCTTGGAGGGTCAGACACCCCGAGCCAATAGACTGGTCCTTGACTTATTTCCTGGCATAATTTACACATTACTATTTAACTATTTATGGTTTTATTATTATTTATTTATGGTGCAACTGTAACGAAAACCAATTTCCCCCCAGGATCAATAAAGTATGACTATGACTATGATTCTGTACAGTGAGAGCTCAGGGAAACCGGCATCAAATTCCCTGTATGTGTCCACATACTTGGCGATAATAAAGGATACTGATTCTGATTCCATTGATCCAACAATCTTTGACCTTCAACCATCAGGCAGGAGGTACTGTGGCATGCCATCAAGAACTGTTAGGATGGGAAACAGCTACCTTCCTCAGCCCTTAAGATAACTGAACTCCCTGCCATCACTCAGGTCTCATCACGTATGAAGCACCAGTAGTAATATACTGTTCACTCTATAGTCTGTGTCGTAAATGCACCTAATTATTTGTTAATTCATTTGTGGTAATATCACTTTATGTGTTGTGTATATGAGTTATATATAGTGTGTTGTGCACCTCGGTCCAGAGGAACGTTGTTTCGTTTGGTGGTATACATATGGCTGAATAAAATAAACTTAAAGAATTTAAAAAAACAGAATTATGCAAATGCCTGAAATTTGATAAAGAATACTGGAAATACATAACTGTTCAGTAGCATTTATAAAGAGAAAATTAATTAACATTTCGTGTAAATAACCTGCCATCAGGTGCCAACTAACCTGAGGGTTCCCAACAATTGCTTCTAGTACATAATTCAATTGCAAATTACATAAAAAGAGACATGATTAACCTTCTAATCTGTTCTCATAGATCTGTTGCCATCATTTAATACTAGAAAGATTTAGTGCATACACTAAAATGAATTTTGTAATACTGTATAGGAAGAATTTAACAATGATATTGTAGAAACTGTTTCCTCAGTAATGGACTGCCGTACTACAATTTGCACTCTCAAACAGTAATTCTTTAATGTATCATAACAAAGAGATACCTGTCCTCCAGCAGCACAAGCAGCAACAAGTGCATATTGTCCACCTTCTGCAATCAGTCTGTGAGCAGCCATTGTAACCAGGCGACATCCAGTGGCACCAAAAGGATGTCCCAGGGATAATGAACCACCCCAACAGTTAAATTTATCCATTTCAGGAACACCAACCTAGTTAGATTACAGAAGGTTTTCAAAGATTTTATAGATCAGATGCTACAAAAATATCTAGTTCATTAATCGTATTTCAACTGTGAACATTATGTTTTTCCATGCTGCTGAAGATCTATGAAATCTTAAAGAATAAAATTATGATTTCCACCCGATTTTGGTTTATAATTCAATTTCACTGCTTCCTATTCATCAAAACATCAAACCATCAGGGTGGGAATTCCCAATTTTTATAAACTTGGAGATATTTAACGGTAATTGAAGCAAATAAAATTTGAAACTTTGATAACATTCTGGAAGTAACATAGACCACACTGATTCCAAAATTTTGTGGTAACATGGACAAAGGGTGTGCTTTCAAGTTCACAAGTGTCATGATTTGGAAACACTTCACCCCTCTTGTGTAGGACTGATGGAATATTACAGCGAAGGGCGATAAGATACTAAACCAAAGTTTTGTCTGTCCCACAGGTATACAAAAAAAAATCCGTAACACTATTTGAGGAGGAGATCTTAAATGTCCAGCCAAAAGTTAACCAACTCTGTAATGAGGCTAAATCTAAACTACCTTCTGAACTAGCCTAGTAAACTATTCAGTTCAGGATCCAGCTGTTCCTGAGAATAACTAAATAATAAAAACTACACTACAATTTGCATAACTAAAAACAATTTTGGTTTAAACATACCTTAGTTTTTCTGCCCATATAGGTTTTTGCAAACCACTCTGAATCCATAGCTTTCATATTAGACAGGATCTGTGCCTATTTTAAGTAGAAAATGGTAATTACTATAGATCACACAAAACACTAGGCAAATATTCATAATGTCTTGATACTACATTGGTAGAGTACTGACAATTGATATAATTTCTTGTCTGAGGACTTCTGCAGCAATATTACAAATATAACCCACTATTTATATTTGCTGAAGTTTTCTCAAAACAAAAAAATTACTAACTTTGCAAGAAAATTAATATTAACTGGTTGCCATTATCATTCAAGTGAATTTTTAAGTATTCTGACAGACCTGCTATCTACTACAGTAAAACCCTACTAGCTCAAAGTATTTGCAAAAGAAAACTGTCACTTATTTATACCGTCTATGTACGTTATTATTTTATGCTGGCTATACAAGAGGTTAGATGAGAAACAAAAGTTTTTTTTAAATATATCAATTCACCCCTACCCTATTTATACTTTTTTAAATATACCTACAAATATTGATAAGCATTCTGGCTACTGGATTTTGGGTAAAACTTTTCAATCAGCTATAACTAAAACTGCAATGAATGGACTCCTCTACATTACATTTTTACAGTTTCCTTAAATGAAGTAATGAACTTACTGCAAAAGCTTCATGAAACTCAAAGACATCAATATCATTAAGCGTTAATCCAGCTTTCTCCAAAACCTTAGGAGTTGCATATGTTGGCCTAGCATTAAAAGAAAATTGCATTATAGAAAGAAAACAGCCAAAAAATATGAAGTAATTGGAAATAATAATAATTACCCAAGCAGCAACTGGTCTTTTGGATCCTGTGAGACATATACAAAGTCCCTGAATCAAACAAAATAGTGCTATGTATTATTTCATCAATTAGCAAATTTCCACATTGATTCCCCCACCATTCAAGTAGAAAAGGAATAACATTTTTACCTTAGATAAGCCAGTGGTTTGTAGCCCATAGCCAGTGCTTTATCTTCAGACATTATTAACACAGCAGAAGCACCATCTGTCTGAAATTAAGACCATGAGAAAAGACTTATAGAACAAAAGAAACGTCGACTGTACCTCTTCCTAGAGATGCTGCCTGGCCTGCTGCATTCATCAGCAACTTTTATGTGTGTTGAAGGAATAAAATTGTTCTTTTCTCATCATGTTTAGAGATCATTTTTATTGAGTAAAATAGTTTGCTCTCCTTAAATCTGCAATCTCATGCTGTAATTTTAAATATATCCCCTTTGGGGTTTAAACAATTATTTTGTTTAATCCAAACTAAATCTGTCATGATCTTGTACATCTCTAACAAGTCTCAACTTTTTTGCTTCAAGAACCCCAGCTTCTTCATTCTAATCTTATAGCTGAAGTTCCTTATTCCTGGAACAATTGTTTACTGGTGCTATTATTTTACACAATTTAAACCTAACGGTAAGATCTGCCCTAAGGACATGTCCAAATCTTGGAACAGTATGTATTCCTTATAAGTTTTCAAAACTATACCAAGCAAAATAATTAAACAAGTACATCTCTGATTCTTGACTAACTGGAGCTATTGAATTCCCAATAGCTAAATAAATGTAACAAAATTAGAATTAAATAGAGAAGCCTCATCAGTAACTTGGATTGGCAAATTCTCAAAGGCTGAGAGATGATACAAATGTTACGAAAATCTGTTAATCAAGTCTTGAACCATGAAACTGAAAAGAGCCAAGTTTTGAATATTGGATGGGGTTGAGATACAGAGAGAAAGAATTCAAAGCTAATCAATACAAATATAGATTCATTGTTTATGGGGAGGTGGAGAAAAAGTAGGAAGTCTGGAAAGCCCAGGTAAGTGGAGATCCTGATGAATTTAATGACTAGACCTCAAAGATGTTATGCTTCCCTTTTCCTTCCTTGCAGCTGGCTAAATTGATAGACTGGCCATTTTCTGAAATGGGGTATGAGAATAAGAGACAGCAGACTTATCCTGATCAGTAAGAAAACAAGTGTTTGATTTTGGTGACAAAGGAGACAGTAGCAATTGTGTTTGCCAGAGAACAATGCAACCTCAAGGAGTAATCAGACCTTCAGAGATGCATTGGGGAAAACTGCCCAAAAACATTTGGCAACTGACCAAGATTCACTCCCAGTTTTGCCAGCTATTCAAAGTTCACAGGAATTTGGCTTCCATGAAGAATCCACAGAAGAGTTTGTCAGTATACCTGTACTAGTTGGCAATTAAACAGGACAACACCAGCAGTTCTATCTGGAACCACCACACTCACCAGCTAAATCCAAACCAATGTCGTCCAAATATAGCAATGATAAACTTGCTGGATTGAATAGATGGCTTTGGACACATGGACATTATCTTTTCATTTTTTAAGTTTTCTTTGTCCTTTGATTGAGTAAGATGTAGACATACTGATTGAAGTTGATTAATTAATTTTTCAGTTATTATAGGTGATTGATATTGTCCTTTATTGTTTATTATTATGAACAATAAACCCACTAATTTGCTCAACAGTCATAAGAGATACCATCCCACAGGTTCAGGCTGTTAAAATAAGTTATTCAAGAAGAAAAGACAAATGAACTGAATTCAACATAAACCAATTATTCACCCATTATTCATATCCTGCTGATCAACAGGAGGTCCTATTTAAAATGCTTCTCTCCATTTTCAATGGCTTTGGCCTTCCTTAGACTTACAAGTGTATGCAATATCTTTCCTGCCATTCACAGATCTTGAACCATCCCTTCCTGATGCACATGCCTTTCTCAGATGCTAACCTCCAAAATTATCCTTTACTTCTTCAAGACCTACTGGAATGACCAAGCACTGTTTGATAATTCCAATTATGTCCTAGCACAGCATTAATCTTTGTTAATAACTGCCTATGACTATGACACTACAAAGACCTTGTGATGAGTTGCTCTATCAAAGACAAAGTAGAGCTGATAGCTCTTTTTAATGAAAACCAACATGAATGTGTGTGCAATCACAAACAAGAGAAAATCTGCAGATGCTGGTCCTGATGAAGGGTCTCGGCCTAAAACATTGACTGTACTCTTTACGTGGCTTGCTGAGCTCCTCCAGTATTTTGTGTTGTTTATGAATGTGTATGTGTTACTTTGCAAGAGTCAATCAAATAAAAAATACTATTTAAGTTTTGGCATTCCTCTTCCAACTTCTCAAATTAATAGTACTTCAACCTTGTAAGCAATTACCAGGAAAGAAGCATTGGCAGCAGTAATGGTTCCATGCGGTTTGATAAAGGCTGGCTTCAATTTAGCCAGCTGTTCCATCGAGGATGGTCTAATTCCATTATCTTTGATGACGGTGTGATGGCCTGATTTAACACAAAATAAATAAATAATTTCAGGTTGCCTAGCCAGACAAATCGTCTTCTCTCTCTTTTTTTTTTACAGCAAACAGTGATATGATTTGCTTAATATTTCTTTCTCCACAGATGCTGCCTTACCTGCAGAGTATTTTTAGCATTTTCTTGTTTTAGATTAGATCTTTAAGTGAATACATCAATTTATTTTAGTAAAATGTCTGTTGGAATTTCATTTCCTTTATTTGCTCCAATAAAAATCCTTTGTACCGCAGTTGTGAAACAACCAGTCAAATGAGCAACAAAATCAGATTGGTGAGAGCACAGAGACCGGCTGCAAGACACTAAAATTTTACTGTTCTTACTTATGACCCCAGGAAGAAAACCTGTTTCGGTTAATCAGCTTATCTGAACAATTACTAACTCCTGAGTTTTCCTTTTTCCTTCTATTTTGAAGAGTGCATCAAAAATCCATGGTAGTTTCAATCATATGAATAAGTCAAATTCCATTACCAATCTCTGCTGCTTTAAAATTTAATGAGTAAACTCAGTAAAATATTATAGGTGTAGCTTCAAGTTCACACTGAGTAAGGGGGAAAATGGTTAAGGCTTACAAGTCAGCACAAAATTTGTAAATTAAAAAAAGTGTAAATACATAACAGTTGTAAGAACACTGAGATAAATTTAAGCATGAACAAATTAACTTTAAAGATTATTATGCAAGATTGAGGATCAATGGCTATGCAGTGGAAAAAGCCATACAAATTTCTGGGTATAGTTTCATTAAGGCTCTGTATTATTGAAATAAGATTTCCTTACTACTGTTTTCAAATCCTCTCATATATAGAGCAAACTGCCTTTAGAGAAGAGTGACATAATAAAATAGAAATTGAGTCTGAAGGTGACTTGGTTTAATACCAGACCACAATATTAATCTAAACAGAATGTATTTCTTAAGATACCAGAAAAAATGAGCATGCTTGGTAAAAGTCATCAGCATTGAAAAGCATGGGTGGTTGGGAGATCATATGTGGACAGACAATGTTTGGTATTTTTCAATAATGGCAATTGGATTGTACCTGTTTGTGCTATTATTTCAAGTACCATGTCATGAATGGTGTGAGCATTCAGACACAGCATCATTAATTCCAAACTTTTTAACATTTATCTTTGACCCATATTACTATTAGAATTTGCTTTCAGGCACCTATTTTGCTTATTTTCTTCCTGTAGTCAGTAAGAGGTCCTCCATGGTCAAGGATGACCATAGATGCTGCGTTCCAGTTGTCTAAGTGGTTAGTAAAATATAGAGAGTAAACTGTTGCCCATCTAACAAGCTACCACTCTCCTCATAGTTAATAAATCCAAAGGAAAGTCAGAGACCTCTTTCATTTGGCACCAGCAGTGTCGCAGGAGTTGCAATCAGCGTTGAACTCAATGTAAGACCGCCTTAGGGACACCAGCTCTAGATTTTACCTTGGGGTTTATTCCCGAAGCCTTCCCCCCAAGTGCAAGGCACCGAAGATTCGAGATCAGAGTTTTCCTTCCCTTAGATGAGATGCCAACCACAGCTGAGAAGCACCATCTACCCGAAATGACTGGTTTTAAGGTGCCAGTAACCAGCTTTTGCCCCTTCTTCTGTCAGCAGAAATGATTCTGCCAGGCTTAGTAGCTATGCTACACGAGGCCAGGAGCTGGACTTGGTTGTCAGAGGCTATTTGAGACACATGCCATTGAGAGATTTAATAGGTAGTGGGAGCTTATCCCCAGTATCAGCCCCCCCCCCCAGCTAAAACACCCTTAGGAACCTACGAAATTATCATTAAGACAAGCTAATTTAACAGCTCACCCCCTCCCCATAGCACTAACAAAGCTGCAAAATGTTTGCTCGCTCCAGAAATGGCAGGAAAGGAGTGCTTGCCATGAATGGATAAAAGGATTAGAAAAAAAATCTGTTCCTATAATGTAAAATAACATGACTATGACAGCCTCCCTCATCTCTAGATGTTGAAAGTCATGATAGACCATTCTTAAACAGCTCTAATTTTAGTAATGATACTACTTGCAAAATGAAACAGGACTAAGAGAGGTTCTTAAATATACAGATTTCCCCTCTAAACTTCAGACTCCTTAAAGCAGTGCTTACTGAACAAACCCAAGGCTAAGTATTTTCAATTAGCAGAATTTTGCCATTTTTCAATTAAACAGCTCTTCATAAGTTTTCTACAAAATAACTACCTGGCACTTTGAATGGAATGACATCTTTAAGAAGCTTCTCAGTTTCTGCTTTCTTGGCCAAAGAATGTGAACGCAAAGCAAATTCATCTTGTTCTCTTCGGGATACACCAAATGCTGCTGCAAGTCTGTCTGCAGAATGCCCCATCGTCTCATTGGTGGAGAATTCAGCTACCGCTGGAAGCTAGAGAAATTACATAAATTACTAAAATTATATTTTGGACTAAATTTCATAATTTCCATTGTTTACACCATTATGTTTGCTTGCTTTATAATTAGGATACTCCTTTCAAACAGTCTGACATCAACTTATAATCTGTACAGGAGTCTTAAGTAATTCTGAGCATATGTTGCACCACCATTTTCAATCACACAATATTCAGTTGGATTTTTACCAACAAATGTTTAATACAGAACTATTTATATTCTCAATGACTCTTGGTAAGTTTTGGACTTCAGTGCAAATGTTTGTGAGTGCACACCAGCTGGGTTCTTCAAGAAGTTCAGCAAGGAAGTTTAGTCAAAACTTAAAAAAGCCGTGAACTGTAAGACACATATTCAACTTTGCTATAGCTCAAAAATCAAATCCCAACTTTTTCAAAAACTGATTAAAAACACACAGGATACCACTGCTGAATACTTACGGACCAAATGAATATATATAAAATATTGATAGTTTTCTACTTCAGTAAACACAGTGACCTTGAGTACCTGCACATCTTATTAGCGTAAATCTGCCATTATAGAGGTGTGACAATATTTTAAATATCTTCAAGGGCTGGAAAAGCAAGAATCAGTTTGTGATATTTATTAACAATTGCAGCAACACAAAACGTATGATTGTGGCACTTGGTAGTTAGTGTAACACTTCTACAGTGCCAGTGTCCCAGTGTTTGCCTGCTCTCCCAGTGATCACACGGGTTTCCTCCAGGTGCTCTGGTTTCCTCTTCCGTTTCAAAGATGTATGGGTTGGTAGGTTAATTGGTCACATCTGTGTAACTTGGTAGTGCAGACCGATTGTCTGGAAGGACTTGCTACCATGCTCTAAAATAAATAATTATATTCTTGCCCATACACTGTAAGAATACATTAGAGTAATACCTCAGGAGCAAAATAGTCTGGGCGGATTTTTCCAAGCAGAGCCAATTTCTGTCCTATTGTCTTAGCTCTGGGAAGCGAAAGTAAGGCCTTCCTCATTTTTCTGCTGTGACGGATGGGAACATCAGACATCAGTTCTACACCACCTGCTATTACTGTATCACACTGACCGGAAGCAATCAGACCATAAGCTGTAATACAAGAGATGCATCATAAATAAACATCCTCAAAAAAAAGCAAAGAGAAATTCAATTCCAAAGATAAAAATTTAGAAATTTGGTCCTGAGCTAGTCTAACCAGACTACTCAAAAAAGAATGCACTAATTTATAAGTAATATTCCAAATTAGTTCAGTTTATGAACAGCAATTAACTCAAGCAACAGTTTGAATCCAAATACTGTGGCAGATACAAGTCTATAGACTAGAGGGATGCAATAATCTTGACCTACCTGTAGTCATTGCCTGATTTGAAGAAATACAAGCCATTGTTATAGTGTGGGCTGGAGTTCTTTCTGAAAACCCTGCTCCAAGTGCAGCCTGTTAAAATCATAGCAGCCGAGAGTATCAAACCACCAAGTAAAACAGCAGAATTTTTGCATAACATAAAATACACACCGTACATTTATTCAGTTAATGAAAGAAAAATCCCTAACGACTTCCAATTGTTTGAGGAATTCTTCATATGAAGTAAAATCTGTGATACATTTGATTCATAAAATCTGGAACCTTAGACACTGTATTCAAAAATACAGAACAAATTGAGCTTCAAGACATACTGTACTTCACCTAGAAAATCATGCTAAATTTGGCCATTAAGGTGTGCAGTTACCAAATGTCTCCACCAATTGTTGCAAAGTTGGGGGGGGGGCCATGGGGGAGGACTTAATCCTGTATGACGTGCTTTCCATTCCCATCCAATAATAAAGTTACAAAGTCAAAGAAATTCATTTGATCCTTTATTAAGCAACTAGCAAACCGCTCTTGAAATAATAAAACTAATGAAACTAAAACTAGCAATACAAAATAAAGTCTTAGCGTAATAAACATACTTAACTTCCTTCAATGTAATTAAGCGATTTTAAGTGAAGTTAGGTGATGTTTAAGCGAAATTAAGTGGTCAACAAAAAAGATATCATTCCCTGCTGCATCTAACTCTAATTGACTCTGGACTGAACTAAAGACGAAGCATGAACACACAACTAAACTCTTCGCTTCTATCATGTCTCCACCCATGTGACTAACTACCATAACAAAATAATAAATGCACACCACAAAATACAATGCAGAGAGAACATAGATACATGGTTCCTACATATTTACTCTCGATAACAGTGATTCTTAGTCATTAGGAATATAGTGACTCAGACTGAGAAATACTGATTTCTGGAATGTAGAATTTTAGAACTAACCATATAACAATTACAGCACGGAAACAGGCCATCTCAGCCCTTCTGGTGCGAGCCGAACTCTTACTCTCACCTAGTCCCACCGACCTGCACTCGGCCCATAACCCTCTATTCCTTTCTTGTCCATATATCTATCCAACTTAACTTTAAATGACAACATCGAACCTGCCCCAACCACTTCTGCTGGAAGCTCGTTCCACACAGCTACCACTCTCTGAGTAAAGAAGTTCCCCCTCATGTTACCCCTAAACTTTTGCCCTTTAACTCTCAACTCATGTCCTCTTGTTTGAATCTCCCCCATTGTCAATAGAAAAAGCCTATCCACATCAACTCTATCAATCCCCCTCATAATTTTAAACACCTCTATCAAGACCTCAGTCAACCTTCTACGCTACAAAGAAGAAAGACCTAACTTGTTCAACCTTTCTCTGTGACTTAGGAGATGAAACCCAGGCAACATTTTAGTAAATCTCCTCTGTACTCTCTCAATTTTATTGATATCTTTCCTATAATTCGGTGACCAGAACTGTACACAATACTCCAAATTTGGCCTTACCAATGCCTTATACAATTTCAACATTACATTCCAACTCATATACTCAATGCTCTGATTTATAAAGGCCAGCATACCAAAAGCTTTCTTCACTACCCTATGCACATGAGATTCCACCTTCAGGGAACTACGCACCATTATTCCTAGATCCCCCTGTTCTGCAGCATTCTTCAATGCCCTACCCTTTACCATGTATGTCCTATTTTGATTAGTCCTAGCAAAATGTAGCACCTCACATTTTTCAGCATTAAACTCCATCTGCCATCTTTCAGCCCACTCTTCTAACTGGCCTAAATCTCTCTGCAAGCTTTGAAAACCAACTTCATTTTCCACAAATGACAATGGAAATGTGGAAACTGAGGCAAACAATCAGCTTGATTTGATAAAATGCTGCCAGAGTACAAATGGTGACAGGTTCTACTGTTATTGATATTTTATGTCCTAACCTACTCAAAGCCAAATGACCAGTTCTCCCTACAAATAAGAGAAAATCTGCTGATGCTGGAAATCAGAACAACACACACAAATGCTGGTAGAACTGCTGCATTTTTGGCCTGCAGCAGCATATTGTGTATAAAGAGTTCCTCCAGCAGTTTGTTTTTTGCTGCAGATTCTAACATGTCTCTTTTGTTTACAAATGAACATTTATTTCTTTAACCTACTCAATTTAATGTTTCTTCTATC
This sequence comes from Mobula hypostoma, assembly GCF_963921235.1. Classification (NCBI taxonomy): domain Eukaryota; kingdom Metazoa; phylum Chordata; class Chondrichthyes; order Myliobatiformes; family Myliobatidae; genus Mobula; species Mobula hypostoma. The sequence goes on from NC_086098.1 coordinate 40,214,597, forward strand.
TAATAGCAGTATGGGTGCAATTTTGGGGAAAACATTTCTAATTTTGCTGTCCTGAAAACTACCGGTTAGTTATCTGTCCTTATCGTTTTTTGCTCACTTAATGTTTTGTACTCTTTCATTCGATATAATTTTTCCCCAACATTTCTTTCTGCTTGTGTGAAAACAACTACACAAACAGAAAGATGCAGCAAGATAAAGACACACCATTAACAATTTCAAAAAGTAGCCACCAATGTAACATTTTGTAATAAATCTATAAAGCATGCACTTCTAAAAGTTTGTGCATACAACATTCACATCATACTCCATGAGATTTTCAGATTTTGAAATAAATGACTTTGGTATAATACACCCTTCAAAACAAAGACTTTTTGCCATTCAAGTGCAAAATGCTTCCATTTTACAGACGGCCATTTTCCAAATTTGTACTTTGAGTGGAAAGTTCCATCAATTGATAGAATAAATAAAAATGTTCTTGCTTGAGTAAATGAACAAAGTGCACTGCCCATTGATCTGAAAGTCATATATTTCTTGTGCCTCAGACTGAAGATTCAAGTGCCTCATGGATCCAACCAGCTTCAGTTACTTCATCAGCAGAAGTCTTTGCTGAAATGTGATATAGAGGCTAGGCAACCCCCAACATTTCACTCTCTTTACTTCCCAAAGCTTTAAAAAGTCATACTAAGGTGTGATGAAATACCATTCAGATGAATGTGGTTCAGTTACATTCAACAAGCTCAACACCATTCAAAATAAAGCAAATTGCTGAAGTGGCAACTCGGCAATCACACCAAAAATACAATGTCTTTATGAGGATGTCATAACTGCACCCTTTATCATCTACAAAATGCAACACAGCAATTCACCAAGATTTCTTTCCACACCACTATCAAAATCTGGTGCAATAGAAAACTTCTATTTCCAAATTTTTCTCCAATTCATAGACTATATTGTGTTGAAAAAAAACCTCACCATTCTGTCTTCATTTCTGGTTCCATTTAGAGGAATTTCCTACCCAATAATACAATGTTCACAATGTTTTAACATAACGTTGACCAAGGCAACATTAAGAAGTCAAAATGGAATCATTTATATTGCCAAACAGGATTTGTTAACTCATTTAAATACAACACTTCTGATAATACAGTAATCCATTAGTATTGCTTTGATGCAGCAATTTGAATTCCAGATTGCAAGGGTATGTGTCTGATTTACAGAAATAACTGTGGACAATAAACCAAAGAAAACATTCATTATGCAAAATCTTTAAAGGTTTTAAAGATGTCCAAGGCAAAACAATAAGATGAGTTATATCAGGAGCAGAATATTAAAAATAAAAATCTTCAAATATAGAACTCCCACATACCTCTCGAGCAATATTACTTGTTGTGACCTCCTGAATAACAGTACCAAATGTAATATAGTCAACATCTGGTTTTGGGACATTGGTTCTTCTAAGTAGTCCCCTATATAAATAAAAATGCTATTAGTTTCCAAAAGAAACTCTTAATAATCTGAAGTGCAATACTATAAAGTACAAACAATAATTTCAAAGCTTAGTCTTCTCACTTACTTTAGTGCTGCCCTGGCTAAATCATGAGCCATCAGTTCTGCATACCTATAAGACATGATGTATCAACATATAACTGGTTTTATACATACAATCATATAAAACTTTCCTTGTGGTAACAAGAGTTAGCATTGTACTGAAACATTCAAAATTTGAAAATCATTTTTATTCAGATTTCCAGTGAATCACAAGAGATACTAAGCAAATAAAAAATGTATATTTCTGTAACATGCTTAATGAACGTAATCTGACAAATTTATTTACCATTAACAGAACATTAACACTTACATTATTTCTGTTAAACTAAAAATGTTCCATTTAAAATAGCAGATGTGACTTGACATCTTTCAACTCAAAACTGTATTCAAGCAATGAAAATTGGAGAACTATTAGGAAAACAACATGAGAACTCAAAGTTTAAAAGTGCCTGTGACTGCAGTATTTGCTAGTTCACAACACAGTATGAAAAGCATATGCTGCAATTATGTGCAATGTGTAATGCAATGAACATCTGTACGATAAGCCATTTATTAGTCTTTCAAACACTGTCATTTATCCATCACGTACAAGAAAATAATTTCTGAATTATTTTCCTTCTATAAATACTTTTCAACCACTATCCTATAGGCAGAATCAAAATATATTACTCAGGTTGCCCTGGTTAAACATACATTGAACAATTACAAAATATTTACAAACAAGGAGTATAAGTTATTGGGATATGTCAGATTAAATCACCATTTCTAGGAGAGAAGCAGCAAAGAGGAAAATGGAAAAATAATGGAAATTCCACAAATGATACATTTCTTGCTTCAACAAATACAAGTATCCGTAAACATAGTATGCAGATTCGAACACCAAGTTTAATACCTACGTGGTACCAGATATCAAGAATGGAATTCGAACACCTTCAACCAGAACAACATTTCTCAACCCTGGTTTTGCTAGAGTTTTCTTGGTGCTTGATTTCACTGTTGGAAATAATTTTAAAACAATAATAAACTTATATCTTGAAATCTCAATGAGATGAATTTAAGCATTGAGGGAAGTTAGTACTAGATCCATGTCAAATATTAGAAAGCAAATAGAAAGACACTGTACCTTGAGATTGAGTAGAAGAAACAGAGCTCAATAAACGCAGATCTGGTAAAAGAAAGGTGACAGAGCAATTATCAGATCCCATTTGGCTCATCATAGATATATAAAAAGATTAATTGCATAAAGCATTTTTAGCACTTTTAAATCATCAGGCAATTGACTTCACAAGCACTTAAAACTATTGAATTGATTTAATGAGAATACACCAATATTTTTGACTTCTGCAGGCCTTTACTTTCTTGAAATAAATTAATTTTAATCGGCGAGAAATGATAATATTGCCCAGTCTGATTTTGTAGTGATTTTCTGCAACCGTATATGTGGCATCATAAAGACACTTTTCTAATGGAAACATAAAAAAAAGCAAATACTTGATATTCAATAGGATTAAATCTCAATTTTCTTCCTAACTGCAATAAATATGAACTAATGGAAATCTGCTATTGCCTATGTCAGAAACATTTGTTCTCTTTATACTCATCCACGAAGGACAAGGAACCTGCTGTACTCCTGCCCCTACAATATAGATAATTATTCCATGGAATAAGGTAGAATAGACCTGCAATTCTCCTTCTGCGGAAAGTGGCCAGCGAGGGAGTGGAACTTTGAGGCTTTGACTTGAGAGGCTTTGACTAGAAGAGGTGGAGGACAAGCTTGCTCGCAGTTAATCTTTACAATGCCTCCTGAGACGGTGATGTGCCTCTCATGTGAGATGTGGCAGTCTTGGGGGATCTCTCCTCTCCCGCAGAGTCACATCTGCCAGAAGTGCATATGGCTGGGCGATCTGGAAGACCGTGTAAGGAATCTGGAGCAGCAGCTGGATGACCTTCGACTCGTAAAGGAGAATGAGGCAGTCATAGATGAGAGCTACAGGGAGGTAGTCACACCTAGGCTGTCCGAAGCAGGTCGTTGGGTGACAGTCAGGGGGGGAAAAGCGAAGGTGAGCAGACAGGTAGTGCAGAGCACCCCTGTACCCATTCCCCTGAATAATAAGTCTACCGTCCTGGATACTGTTGGTGGGGACGACCGACCAGGTGTGAGCCACGGTGGCAGGGCCTCCAGCACTAAGTCTGACCCGGTGCTGCAGAAGGGTGGGATGGAGAAGAGGAGAGCTGTCGTCATTGGAGACTCTACAGTCAGGGGAGCAGACAGGAGATTTTGTGGACGTGAGAAGGACACCCGCATGGTTTGTTGCCTCCCAGGTGCCAGGATCCGGGATGTCTCTGACCAGGTACACGACATCCTGGTACAAGAGGGAAAGCAACCAGAAGTCGTGATACATGTTGGGACCAACGACATAGGCAGGAAGAGGGATGAGGTCCTGAAGTGTGAGTTTCGGGAACTAGGCAGAAGGCTGAAGAACAGGACCTCAAGGGTGGCGTTCTCAGGATTGCTGCCAGTGCTACATGACAGTGATGGTGAGAATTGGAGGAGATGGCAGTTGAATGCGTGGCTGAGGAGTTGGTGTAGGGAGCAGGGTTTTAGATTTTTGGATCATTGGGATCTCTTCTGGGGAAGGTGGGACCTGTACAGATTGGATGGGTTGCACCTGAACTCGAGGGGGAGCAATATCCTTGCAGGTAGGTTTGCTAGCGTGGTTCTGGAGGGTTTAAACTAATTTGCAAGGGGGATAGGACTCAGAGCGATACAGCAGTAAAAGAAGTGCATGGAGTAAAGCCAGATCTAACATATAGAGAGGCTTTGAGGAAAGAGAAGCAGAATAAACGGTGTAAAGACAGTAAGGTAGAAGGGCTGAAATGTGTGCACCTCAATGCAAGAAGCATCAGGAACAAAGGTGATGAATTGAGAGCTTGGATACATACATGGAATTATGATGTAGTGGCCATTACAGAGACTTGGCTGGCACCAGGGCAGGAATGGATTCTCAATATTCCTGGATTTCAGTGCTTTAAAAGGGATAGAGAGGGCGGAAAAAGGGGAGGAGGGGTGCCATTACTGGTCATGTATACTATTACAGCTACAGAAAGGGTGGGTAAAGTAGCAGGATCCTCTTTTGAGTCAGTATGGGTAGAAGTCAGGAACAGGAAGGGAGCAGTTACTCTGTTGGGGGTATTCTATAAGCCCCCTGGTAGCAGTAGAGATACAGAGGAGCAGATTGGGAGGCAGATTTTGGAAAGGTGCAAAAATAACAGGGTTGTTATCATGGGTGACTTTAACTTCCCTAATATTGATTGGCACCTGATTAGTTCCAAGGGTTTCGATGGAGCAGAGTTTGTTGAGTGTATCCAGGATGGATTCCTGTCATAGTATGTGGACAGGCCGACTAGGGGGAATGCCATACTAGATCTAGTACTAGGTAATGAACCAGGCCAGGGTGAGCATCTGGGGGACAGTGACCACCGCTCCCTGGCCTTTAGCATTATCATGGAAAAGGATAGAATCAGAGAGGACAGGAACATTTTTAATTGGGGAAGGGCAAATTATGACACTATAAGGCTAGAACTTGCAGGTGTGAATTGGGATGATGTTTTTGCAGGGAAATGTACTATGGACATGTGGTCGATGTTTAGAGACCTCTTGCAGGATGTTAGGGATAAATTTGTCCCGGTGAGGAAGATAAAGAATGGTAGGGTGAAGGAACCATGAGTGACAAGTGAGGTGGAAAATCTAGTCAGGTGGAAGGAGGCATCATACATGAGGTTTAGGAAGCAAGGATCAGGTGGGTCTATTGAGGAATATAGGGAAGCAAGAAAGGAGCTTAAGAAGGGGCTGAGAAGAGCAAGAAGGGGGCATGAGAAGGCGTTGGTGAATAGGGTAAAGGAAAACCCCAAGGAATTCTTCAATTATGTGAAGAAAAAAAAGGATGACAGGATGAAGGTAGGACCAATTAGAGATAAAGGTGGGAAGATGTGCCTGGAGGCTGTGGAAGTGAGTGAGGTCTCAATGAATACTTCTCTTCAGTATTCACCAAAAAGAGGGAACTTGATGATGGTGAGGACAATATGAGTGAAGTTGATGTTCTGGAGCATGTTGATATTAAGAGAGACGTGGTGTTGGAGTTGTTAAAATACATTAGGATGGATAAGCCCTGGGGCTGGACGGTATATTCCCCAGGCTGCTCCACGAGGCGAGGGAAGAGATTGCTGAGCCTCTGGCTAGGATCTTTATGTCCTCGTTGTCCACAGGAATTGTACCGGAGGATTGGAGGGAGGCGAATGTTGTCCCCTTGTTCAAAAATGGTAGTAGGGATAGTCCGGGTAATTATAGACCAGTGAGCCTTACGTCTGTGGTCGGAAAGCTGTTGGAAAAGATTCTCAGAGATAGGATCTCTGGGCATTTAGAGAATCATGGCCTGATCAGCGACAGTCAGCATGGCTTTATGAAGGGCAGATCATGTCTAACAAGCCTGATAAGAGTTCTTTGAGGTGGTGACCAGACATATAGATGAGGGTAGTGCAGTGGATGTGATCTATATGGATTTTAGTAAGGCATTTGACAAGGTTCTACACGGTAGGCTTATTCAGAAAGTCAGAAGGCATGGGATCCAGGGAAGTTTGGCCAGGTGGATTCAGAATTGGCTTGCCTGCAGAAGGCAGAGGGTCGTGGTGGAGGGAGTACATTCAGATTGGAGGATTGTGACTAGTGGTGTCCCACAAGGATATGTTCTGGGACGTCTACTTTTTGTGATTTTTATTAACGACCTGGATGTGGGGGTAGAAGGGAGGGTTGGCAAGTTTGCAGACAACACAAAGGTTGGTGGTGTTGTAGATAGTGTAGAGGATTGTCAAAGATTGCAGAGAGACATTGATAGGATGCAGAAGTGGGCTGAGAAGTGGCAGGTGGAGTTCAACCCGGAGAAGTGTGAGGTGGTACACTTTGGAAGGACAAACTCCAAGGCAGAGTACAAAGTAAATGGCAGGATACTTGGTAGTGTGGAGGAGCAGAGGGATCTGGGAGTACATGTCCACAGATCCCTGAAAGTTGCCTCACAGGTGGATGGGGTAGTTAAGAAAGCTTATGGGGTGTTAGCTTTCATAAGTCGAGGGATAGAGTTTAAGAGTCGCGATGTAATGATGCAGCTCTATAAAACTCTGGTTAGGCCACACTTGGAGTACTGTGTCCAGTTCCGGTCGCCTCACTATCGGAAGGATGTGGAAGCATTGGAAAGGGTACAGAGAAGATTTACCAGGATGCTGCCTGGTTTAGAGAGTATGCATTATGATCAGAGATTAAGGGAGCTAGGGCTTTACTCTTTGGAGAGAAGGAGGATGAGAGGAGACATGATAGAGATGTACAAGATAATAAGAGGAATAGATAGAGTGGATAGCCAGCGCCTCTTCCCCAGGGCACCACTGCTCAATACAAGAGGACATGGCTTTAAGGTAAGGGGTGGGAAGTTCAAGGGGGATATTAGAGGAAGGTTTTTTACTCAGAGTGGTTGGTGCGTGGAATGCACTGCCTGAGTCAGTGGTGGAGGCAGATACACTAGTGAAGTTTAAGAGACTACTAGAAAGGTAGATGGAGGAATTTAAGGTGGGGGCTTATATGGGAGGCTGGGTTTGAGGGTCGGCACAATATTGTGGGCCGAAGGGCCTGTACTGTGCTGTACTAGTCTATGTTCTATGTTCTTTAGGATCATGTCCTGTCAGAGTCAATTCGATAGTAAATAAAAATCAATGGCTCATCCTCTATCAAAATTATTAAAATTGTGATATCGTACAGTGTATATTGATTAAGCTTCATTCTGTTTTGTATGAAATGAAGCTGTTATTTATGTATGCAATTTTCTTTCATAATTAAATTCAGAAAACAAATATGTGCCACGTTGGGTGTATAGGGAACTTTTCACTAATTAATGTTGAGAAGCCTAACTGATTGCCTGAAAAAAGTAACAGTATAATCAGAGTACCACCAAAAACTGAGTGGCAAGAAGTAGAGTAGCAATGCAACAAATGTCCATTGGATGAAAATAAATATTTCAAACTGATATTACGCACATACTTACTTAATTTTGCAGCCCATTTCACATTGGTGGGTACAATTCTAAACGTGTGCATCAACATGGAAGCCATGACTTATAAATTAATTTCTGTAGAAATAAAGTTCAATGTTGTAAGAACTGCTCATCAGTATGCAACAGAACATTAATTCCCCACTGCCAAATCTGTAGCTATATTTTCAAGCAAATTTCTGTAGACAAAAGCAAAATGCTGCTGTTGTTGGAAATGTGCTATAAAATAGGGAAACAGGAACTAACTTAACATTTCTATAGTTAGAAATATTAACTTCATTTTTTCCTGTTCGTATTTAATGTATATGTATATATAAAAAATGACTAATGAAAATAACTGAGATGCCTTCAACTTTTTTTTAAAACTGGTATTATTCTTCTGAACATCATTGCATATTTTTTCTTTGATACATAGAATGTCATTACCAAAATTAATACTTAAGAATAAGAATCCAGTTTAATATCACTGACATACTGAATGCCATGAAATTTATTGATTTGTGGAAGCAGTACAGTGCAATATATAAAAATATAAATTACAATAAGGAAGATATACAAAAAATTAATTAAATAAGTAGTGCACTGGTAAGAGAGTAAAAATAATGAGGAGGTGTTCATGGGTTGATTCATTGTCCATTAAGAAATCTAACGGCAGAGGGATAGAAGCTGTTTATAAACTGTCTTCAGGCTCCAGGACCTCCTTTCTGATGGTAGTAATAAGTAATGTTCTGGGTGATGACGGTCCTTAGTGATGGATGCCACCTATTTCAGGGATCACCTTTTGAATATGTCCTCAATGCTGGGGAGGCTAGTTAGTGCCCATGATGAAGCTGACTGAGTTTGGAACCGTCTACAGCCTTTTCTCAATCCTGTGTAATGGCCCCTCTACACCAGATAGTGATGCAGCCAGTTAGAATGCGAGTCACAGTACACCTGTAGGAATTTGCTTGAGTCTTTGGTGACATATCTTCCTAATTGCAGCAATACCTTGGGCACAGGATGGATCTTCAGAGAACTTGAAAATGCTCACCCTTTCCATTACTGACTCCCCAAAGAGGACTCGTGTGTGTTCCCTCAAATTCCCCTTCCTGAAGTCCACAATCAATTCCTTGGTCTCACTGACATCAAGTGCAAGGTTGTGGTTGCACCATCACTCAACCAGCCATCTCACTCCTGTATGCCTGCTAGTCACCATCTGAGATTCTGCCAACAGTTTGGCAAAAGTCTTGCTGTACATCTTCTAAAATCTTGCTCAGTATTCAAATTGGCATTTTTGAATTCATTTGCACCAATTTCTTTAAACCATGCTAAATCATCAAATAAATAAAGCTAATGAAAGTTTTAAGGAAAAGCTAAGTTGTATATAGACGTGCAGCAGCATCAAAACAGTATTTTCCTTCAAAATGTGTACAGGTGTCCCCCGCTTTTCGAACATTCGCTTTACGAAACCTCACTGTTACTAAAGACCAACATTAGTTCCCTGTTTTCACTTTCAGAAGGTGTTTTCACTGTTAGGAAAAAAAAAATCGGTGCGCGATAAAAAATCAGCACGCGCCCCGAGCAGCCGCTCTCCCCGGGAACGGCATTCTAGCCAGCATTGCTTAAACACATGCCTGTGAGCAACCGTTTGCAAAATGAGTTCTATGGTATCGGAAAAGCCTAGAAGAGCTCTAAGGCTGTTACACTTAGCGTAAAACTAGACATAATTAAGCGTTTCGATCGTGGTGAACGAAGTAAGGACAAAGTGAGTTTGGCTTGTGGAAGCTGACGAACATGATGTTGAAGAGGTTTTGGCATCCCATGACCAAGAACTGATAGATGAAGAGCTGATGCAATTGGAAGAAGAAAGGATAACAATCGAAACCGAATTCAGTAGCGAACTGAACGTGAAGCAACTGTGTGAGATTTTCGCTGCAATGATAAAGTACGACTTTAATCTTGAAAGGGTACGTAGGTTTAGGGGATATTTTCAAGATGGTTTGAGTCCTTACAAAGAACTGTATGATAGAAAAATGAATGAGGCTCAGCAGTCAAGCAAGCCTTCCACATCAGCCAGAGCAGACGACGCACCTCGACTTTCGACATCGAGGTAGGCAGTCATAGGAGAAGATGAGCTGCCTGCTCTAATGGAAACAGACGACAAGATGATGCCCCAGTGTCCCACCACCCCAACACCCAGCCGCGGACAGATACCGATTCGTGGAGAATGCAGCGGTAGCCAGGAGACACACAGCACATCTTTAAGAAAAAAGCCGAAATAAACATGCTAATTAATTAGGTGCCGCCCGACACGTAATTGTCGGCCCAGATCAGAGACGACGCAATCGGAAATCGGCACTGATCTGGGCCGACAATTACGTGCCGGGTGGCACCTAATTAAACAGCATGTTTATTTTGGCTTTTTTCTTAAAGATGTGTTGGGTGCCTCCTGGCTACCGCTGCGTTCCTGCATGCTTCGTGGCAATGTATCGGTCGGCAGCCTGGAGGGAGGGGGCCACTGCACCACCCAAACTGCGACGACTCAGTCTAACACACCATCATCAGTGTGCTCGGCGCTGAACCAATTCTGGTAAGTGATACTACACTGTACATACATTATTTCTACTTTATATAAGCTGTGCATTTTTACATGTTATTTGGTATGATTTGGCAGCTTCATAGCTTAAAGGTTACTGGGGAGCGCTTGCGCCGTGTTTTTGCCAACAGCGCTTGGGTGAGATTTTCTGCTGATGGCGCTTGTGTGAGATTTTCGCTACGGAGAACAGTGCAGTAATGATTGTGGAAAAATATTTCTATTTTAACTATTTTATATAGGCTGTGCATTTATCATATCATTCCTGCTTTTACCATATGTTACTGTTATTTTAGGTTTTATGTGTTATTTGGCATGATTTGGTAGGTTATTTTTGGGTCTGCGAACGCTCACAAAATTTTCCCATATAAATAAATGGTAATCGCTTCTTCGCTTTACGACATTTCGGCTTACGAACTATTTCATAGGAACGCTCTGCCTTCGGATGGCGGGGGAAACCTGTATCTCCATTTGTTAGTATGACCAGTACCGGTATACACAAGACAAAATCCTGAAGTCATATGAAGTATGATATTTAACCACAATATGAAACTTGTTTAATAAACACAAATCAATTCCATAAATTTATATTCTTAACTGGGTAGAAGGCAAAACAGAACAAAGTGGTCTCAGAGATTATTAAGCAGCACAGCAGTGGTAAGGTCACATCTTTGTTACTATTAATAAAGACAAAGCCTTATTTTTTTATATTCTGGCTTTTTGCCTGACTTCGCATTTTTTTTCTGTACAGAGGAGGGGAACTTGGGGGTTGATGGTCATGCTGCCATTCTTTTCTTTCCTGGTTTTGTAGCTATGTGGTGAAGAAGAATTTCAGAGCTGTGTACTTTGATAATAAATGAACCTTTGAACCTTTTTTCAATTATTATAGACTACAATTATGCAATATTGCATGTATATTGCAGTAACCAAAGCAAAAGTATGCAAGTTGAGCACTCCTTATCCAAAAACCTCCAAAATCTAAATGTTATATTGAACGCTGTCATAACGTCACAAACAGATATTTCAACAAGGAACTGGGAAGGTTCCCAAACAAAGAGGAGGTCTCTGTGCATGAGAAAGTTTTGAGAAGTGACCTCACATACGTAATGAACAGAAGCTAATGAAAAATAGAAAAACACTGCCTAAAGCAAAAAATGAAGATCTCGATGTATTGAAAGAGCGGATTCATCAGCATGGAGTGAACATGTGCCACTTCACGGTCTGCTATCATGACAAAAGCAAAGATCTGTCATGACAAACTGAAAATTGAAGGTAATTGTGAATATTCAGCAGTCTGGTTGCAGAATTTTAAGAAAAGAAAAGACAAGGCATTAACTTTTTAAACATTTGTGATAAAGCATCTGATGTTCATGAAGCAACAGAGAAATTCATTGAGTTTGCTAAGATTGTTACTGATGAAAATCTAACATGCTAAATATCTGCATCTGTATATATGTGTGATGAACAAGTGTTAGATGATGATTGCTTACTAGTAACACATAAACACAGAGTCAAGAATGAAGGCGATGCCAAACAGCTACTGACTGTCCACCTGGGTGGCCGAGGTAGTGATAACATCTACCATTCAGGGCCCCAAACAGTCCTCCAAGGTGAGGCGACACTTCACCTGTGAGTCTGTTAGGTCATCTACTGTGTGGCCTCCTGTTTATTGGTGAGACCCGACAGAGATTGGGAGATCGTTTTACTGAGCACCTATGCTCCATCCACCAGAAAAAGAGGGATCTCCCTGTGGCCGCCCCTTTTAATTCCACTTACCATTCCCATTCTGTCAGTCCATGGCCTCCTCTACCGTTGCGATGAGGCCACACTCAGGTTGGCAGTTTGGGTAGCCTCCAAACTGATGGCAAGAACATCAATTTCTCAAACTCCCAGTAATGCTCCCCCCTTCACCATTCCCCATTCACTTTTCCCTCTCTCACCTTAACTCTTTACCTGCCCCTTTTCTTTCTTCTATGGCCTTCTATCCTCTCCTATCAGATTCCTCCTTCTCCAGCCCTTTATCTCTTTCACCAATCAACTTCCCAGCTCTTTACTTCACCCCTCCTGCTCTAGGTCTCACCTATCATCTTGTGTTTCTTCCTCTCCTCCCCCATTTTCTAACTCTGATCCTCATCTTTTTTTTCGCCAGTCCTGATGAGGATCTTACCCAAAACATTGACTACACACTTTTCCATAGATGCTGCCTGGTCTGCTGAGTTCATCCAGCATTTTGTGTGGCTTGCTTGGATTTCCAGCATCTGCAGATTTTCTCTTGCTGGTGATAACATCTTTCTTATGGTTCAATCTATACATTATTGTTCCATGCACAAAATTATTTTAAATATTATATAAAACTACCTTTGGGATACATGTATAAACTTGGGTCACATCCCCAAGGTATCTCATTATAAATGCAAATATTCCAAAACTCAAAACATTTCCAACCCCAAGCATTTCAGATATGGAGTGCTCAACCTGTAGTTTCAACTTCTTCAGAGTTATGGCATTATAAAGTTTAGCCTACTCTCGTGGAACAGTGTGTAAGAATGTACTATATGACTCTAAATTGTATAGTTAGAAATAACGAAGTTGACCATCACACACTTAAAATTCAAACGGCAAATAATAAAAACTACAAAGACGTATTAGTTGCATGGGCAATGAAGTCAAGATTGTAAGGGTGAAATCCGAAATGACATTATCGTAAGTATCAACGGGACAATTTACATGAAAAGATTTACACCTTTTACACTTTATCAATAAGTTACTTTAAAATCAGCGCAAGTGAAAACAAAATTACTACATTGCAAAGGGTTGCGAGAAGAGTTTACAAAATGAGTTGACAGAATAGTCAACATTGAGAATTAACTCTGTCACGGCCGGGAAGACACGGGGCCTGATATGACAACGAATCCAATTCCCCCGAAATCATTGGCGATGACTGGGGTAAGGGACAGGGCCGAGCACCGGACACTCTGGTCGTGGACAATCATGCCCCAAGCGAAATCCATCCCATAACTTGCTCCCTCCCCCGCCACCGGACACACACCACCCTTCTCCCCTCCAGCCTCACAACTATGAAGCCAAATTCAAAAATTATCCGTAGTAAAGTCTCAACTAAACCAAGTGAAGCAACAGCATCATCTGTTTTATAATACATTTCCAGCAATGATCTCTCCACAAAAAAATCCCATCTGCCGAGCATGTTCAGTATTTTCTCTTTTAATGTCAGACATCCAACATCTTCGCCAGCCAAGCCCATGACTCTCCACAGGCTCCGCTTCACAAATATAACATGGTCTCGCCCACTGCCAGCTGAGCAAGGTTATCAGCTCCCGGCCCCTCACCTCTGCTTCTCCGACTCGGCTCCGGCCTCTCGTTGCCGCGCTCCTCCCTATCCGATCCCTCGATTCTCCGGATCCCCCAGTGCTCCGCTCCCGCTTCAATCTCTGGCTTCCTGGACGCAAATCGTAGTGCTCTCCCCCTAACAACCAGCGTAGGTCCCCTCCCAGCCTAACCTCAAAGCCCGCCCATTATTGTACTTTGCCCTCCCCCGCACAAAAACATTTTAAAGCGGTAGAGGAAATAGAGGGTAAAATATTCAAGATTAAATGCGATTCTGACCTATTAGACCCACTGCGGGTATTTCTGCTCAGGCGAGCCCGAGATTTCCCTTAGGCCGTTGCACAGGGCGGAGCCGGGTCAGGCAGAAGATGGCGGCGGTGGCACGGGCAGTGGCGTTGCCACTACGGCTCCGGCTTTTAGCCGGGAGGCGGCTGCGCTTTTCAGGTACACACGGTTTAAGATATAATTTCATTTATGGAAGGAATTCAAGTTTTTATTTCCTTCGTTACGGCCGACTGTCTGAGAATAGTTGCCTAAATTTAGCGACAGTTTGTGTTGATGCAGTGCGTTTCACAGCTACTAAAACTGGACATAAATGCCACGACATTTTGATAACTTTATGCTACGGAATTTCTCTCTCTTGCTATCTCATCTCTGGTCATCAGATCAGCTTTTCGACCTTATAAGTCAAAAGAAAAATTCTTCCAGCATTATTCGTTACTTTCTCCTGGAGACAAGTTTATAGAGATCTGATACTTCGACCGACTGACTGACTGACACACACACACACACACACACACACACACACACACACACACACACACACACACACACACACACACACACACACACTCTCTCTCTCACTCATATTTCTGTGTTCGAGACGTATGTTGTGCTGTGCGATCTACGTAGCTCATGATATAAAAGAACATTTGCATGTATTATTGAACTTGGCAATACAAAACTCAAATGTTTTTCCACGTTAAATGTTTGTTTTATTTTTACATAATTGCATTCTAAATGGTTTCGCCCAATTGGGAGTGTTCTCTTCAAATAAAAACGCTTTAGCTGCCACCCTAATCTTTGAAAGAACAAATAAATTAAAACGTTTGAATGGAATGTGAAATTAAATATTGCACTTTAATTTCCTATCATTGTGTAGGATGATGTCAATCAGCCCTCTTGTCAGTAAGTGAAAAAAGAGAACTATAGTTGTTGGAAATACTCAGATAAAAGCAAAATACTAGAAACTGCAGCTGGACCAGCATCTGTAAAAGATGTTTCAGGTCAAGTATCATCTTTCCACAGATGCTGCCAGACGTGCTGAGTGTTTCCAGCATTTTCTGTCTTTTTTTTCTCAGAGACAATTTTGACAAACAGCACTAGAAATAAATGAATTAAAACAGTTAATAATAACTCTTCCAACACACATCAAAGTTGCTGGTGAACGCAGCAGGCCAGGCAGCATCTCTAGGATTAATTTTTATAAGGTTGTCCCTATACTGTTTATGCAGCAGGCATTTATTGACATAGTTGCTGAAAGTAAATGTCAATTTGACCTTTGTACGGTGGACACTGGCAACTTACAGTATTTATGATTTTTTAAACATTTGCTTTTTAAGTGTTGAATATAAACTTCTGTTTTAATTAAGGATCTTAGTTGAGCACTCATGAAAATCAACTTTCATTTATTAGTGATTTTAGTTGGAGAATTTGGGAATATACCAATTTGTGTAGAAGAAATTTTTAAAATCACCACCCAAAAAAATTGAGAACAATGAAACTCACTCTCACAGAATTTATGTGGGAAAATAAAGTAAACAACTTTTTTCCCCAACTGTGTTTCTCATTTCATGTATATCTTTGTGATATCGAAAATTACAATAGCGACAATTTTCTAAGAATATGGCCTCCTCCTAATGCTGGGTCACCTCTATTTTATTAAAGTCTGTTGTGGTTAAGCCTTTTACCTGACACCAACATCAAATTTATATCAGTCATAGTTTAATTTGTTATAATTCAAATTATGATTTTTTGCAAATATTAATTTGAGGATTCCGTTTGGAAGAGTTTGGAGTTAACGTGTGCTTGAAGGTCAGTGAGGATTTCATAGGCAGAAGAGTAAAAATCTTAGGCATAAAGTTAACAAATATATATGAAAACAATGTTATAAATATCCCAAGTTGCCAAACAATATCCATAGTAAAAACTGTCAAATTGACATCTACTTTTCAGTCGATGATCAGGTTTTTATGAAGTGCTCTGATCACATTTTATGTTCATGATCTGATTCATTTTTTTAATTTACAGAATTTCTGATAAATTTTCATCATAATGCTCTCTGACAGAGCAAAGTTCTAAAATATGTAAATTGTTTACTCAGTGAAACAACCTTAAATTTCCTTTGGTCAGCAACTAAAACTGTTTGAATTGATGATGAAGGGTCTCAGCCCGAAATGTCAACTGTTTACACTTTTCCGTAGATGCTACCTGGCCTGCTGAGTTCCTTCAGCATTTTGTGTGAATTGCTTTGAATTGAATTTGGAAAAAATAGCATTGGAAAAAATTAGTTTATATAACTTAAATAGTCAGTATATAAATACAATCTTAAATGTCATCAGAAACAAATGGAATTGATTTGTGTCCACTCCCTAAAATGCAGCATATCAGGTGAGAAGAACAAAAGATCTCAAATGTCACAGTGGTGTTCTGCAGTCCTATTATCTTTTCAAAAACCCACCAATTCTCCATTTCTGGTCTCTTCGGCTTCCCAAATTGATGGCTGTGACCTGAGCCACCTACAGTTTTAAGTTTTGGAATTACCGCCCTAAACCTTGAACCCATTTCCTCGTGTTTGCACCCATTCTACTTGTTTTAATGTTAAATTCTACATTTTTGACCAATTCTTATTTTTCTTAACTACAATATGATTATGGGGAGCAAGGACATGGCAGACCAATTGAATAATTACTTTGGTTCTGTCTTCACTAAGGAGGACATAAATAATCTTCCAGAAATAGTAAGGGACAGAGGGTCCAGTGAGATGGAAGAACTGAGTGAAATACATGTTAGTAGGGAAGTGGTGTTAGGTAAATTGAAGGGATTGAAGGCAGATAAATCCCCAGGGCCAGATGGTCTGCATCCCAGAGTGCTTAGGAAGTAGCCCAAGAAATAGTGGATGCATTAGTGATAATTTTTCAAAACTCGTTAGATTCTGGACTAGTTCCTGAGGATTGGAGGGTGGCTAATGTAACCCCACTTTTTAAAAAAGGAGGGAGAGAGAAACCGGGGAATTATAGGCCGGTTAGCCTAACGTCGGTGGTGGGGAAACTGCTGGAGTCAGTTATCAAGGATGTGATAACAGCACATTTGGAAAGCGGTGAAATGATCGGACAAAGTCAGCATGGATTTGTGAAAGGAAAATCATGTCTGACGAATCTCATAGAATTTTTTGAGGATGTAACTAGTAGAGTGGATAGGGGAGAACCAGTGGATGTGGTATATTTGGATTTTCAAAAGGCTTTTGACAAGGTCCCACACAGGAGATTAGTGTGCAAACTTAAAGCACACGGTATTGGGGGTAAGGTATTGGTGTGGGTGGAGAATTGGTTAGCAGACAGGAAGCAAAGAGTGGAAACAAACGGGACCTTTTCAGAATGGCAGGCGGTGACTAGTGGGGTACCGCAAGGCTCAGTGCTGGGACCCCAGTTGTTTACAATATATATTAATGACTTGGATGAGGGAATTAAATGCAGCATCTCCAAGTTTGCGGATGACATGAAGCTGGGTGGCAGTGTTAGCAGTGAGGAGGATGCTAAGAGGATGCAGGGTGACTTGGATAGGTTGGGTGAGTGGGCAAACTCATGGTAGATGCAATTTAATGTGGATAAATGTGAAGTTATCCACTTTGGTGGCAAAAATAGGAAAACAGATTATTATCTGAATGGTGGCCGATTAGGAAAAGGGGAGGTGCAACGAGACCTGGGTGTCATTATACACCAGTCATTGAAAGTGGGCATGCAGGTACAGCAGGCGGTGAAAAAGGCGAACGGTATGCTGGCATTTATAGCGAGAGGATTCGAGTACAGGAGCAGGGAGGTACTACTGCAGTTGTACAAGGCCTTGGTGAGACCACACCTGGAGTATTGTGTGCAGTTTTGGTCCCCTAATCTGAGGAAAGACATCTTTGCCATAGAGGGAGTACAAAGAAGGTTCACCAGATTGATTCCTGGGATGGCAGGACTTTCATATGAAGAAAGACTGGATGAACTGGGCTTGTACTCGTTGGAATTTAGAAGATTGAGGGGGGATCTGATTGAAACGTATAAGATCCTAAAGGGATTGGACAGGCTAGATGCGGGAAGATTGTTCCCGATGTTGGGGAGGTCCAGAACGAGGGGTCACAGTTTGAGGATAGAGGGGAAGCCTTTTAGGACCGAGATTAGGAAAAACTTCTTCACACAGAGAGTGGTGAATCTGTGGAATTCTCTGCCACAGCAAACTGTTGAGGCCAGTTCATTGGCTATGTTTAAGAGGGAGTTAGATATGGCCCTTGTGGCTACAGGGGTCAGGGGGTATGGAGGGAAGGCTGGGTTCTGAGTTTATGATCAGCCATGATCATAATAAATGGCGGTGCAGGCTCGAAGGGCCGAATGGCCTACTCCTGCACCTATTTTCTATGTTTCTATGTTTCTAATATCTCCTTATATGAGTTTGGTATTGTGGGCAAAATTTTCATTGTATCTCAGGGAAGAGCTCTTCAGCCATATGATGGTGGGGTAGGAGATGGGTGTAGTGAGCACCCATTATTATCAAGAGATTATCGTGATCAATTCCCCGGGAGAACCCTTTGTATCTATCACCAATGTTCCCTCTAATTTTTAGTACACTGCACAGAATAACAACAAAATAACATATTTAAGTCACTCAGTTATTTTTTTCTCTCTCCTGTCTTTGGCATTTACCCATTCTTTGTAAACTCTATCTAGACTAATAGAACTCCCATCCAATTGATATGGTCTTACTCTCAAAGGGTATTCCACATTTAAAGATGTCTTGTAGGGCATTATGTATCCCATTCCAATAGTCTTTGATAACAGGGCATTCCCAGAAAATATGATAATGGTTTGCATTTTGATTTCCACAATTTCTCCAGCAAACAGGGGGGTTATATATTTTGGGTATATACATCAAGAATAGTTGAAAAGAGATAAATATTTAATGAATGTACTGCTGGTGGCTGGTAAAAAGACCCTTACCAGGAAATGGTTATCACCGGAAAGCTTTAAATGTATGGATTGAAATTACAATGGACATTTACAAAATGAAGATAACAGCATCTGTTAATCATAAGTTGGAACAATTTTATTCATACTGGAAAAAATGGTTTAACTACATAACACCTCATAGGCCTGATTTTATTCTCACAAGTCAATAAAAATGTTATAAAAAAAAGATCACTCCCTGCTCTGTACATAGTTTTCTTCTTTTGATTGTTCTTTCTTTCCTCTGCTTTCTATCAGATAAATATTATGTGGAGATTTGTGACAAATATGATTATATAATATATATGTACAGTATCTGAAATACATCTTATGGAAATGTTTGATGATGAAATTCAATAAAAAATAAATTACAAAAAAAAAGAAAAGAAAAACTTGGACAGGTACATGGATGAGAGGTGTATCGAGGGATATGGCCCAGGTGCAGGTCAGTGGGACTAGGCAGAATAATGGTTCGGCACAGCCAAGAAGGGCCAAAAGGCCTGTTTCTGTGCTGTAATGTTCTCTGGTTCTATGATAGCTTTTGATTCTCATTAACATATCCAAATGGCATTCACCTAAACGGTTTCTCAGCTTCTTTTTGAGTTGATTAATTGGGCTAAAACCTCGCCCACAGTCTGCACTAGACGCAAGAAAGGTTCCCCCAATGTCCATCAACTGTGCATGGTTGCAAAACTCTTCATTTTGAAGTACAAATGCCACCATTTGAGCAAAGTTTGAAATCAGTTTGGATTTAATTTTTTCTTGCACGGAAAATTTGAAATCATTAAACTTTCTAACTATTACAGTATCTTCAGCTAGAAAATCATGATATTTTAGACATAAGGCATTAACTTGTTCATCGCCAAATGTGAAGTCACAATCTGCAATTGCGGAGAAATCAAAAGCTGACCATTCTTGTACCTCATCTTCAGGAAACTTTTCTTCTGAATGAACACAAAGACTATTTATAAAGGTCAACAGCGAACTTGTATCTACTGTGATGTTTTCTTCACGTTGTTGGCTTAGCAAAACTTTAACTTTGTCACTGCACGAAACATTGTCTCCCAGATCCTGGAACAGGAAAGGTGAGGTGACGTAAATTAGTGACGTGCATTGTGGTATTTGAAAAACCAACTAACTAGTTAACAGAAACATTTAGCTGAAAGATTATTTTCAATAAGTATAATTATTAATTACTACATTATTTTAGATAACTAACCTTTTGTGCGCTCATTAATTTCCTTTGTGCGCTGGTTGAAAAACGTGTGTGCATGCGCACACGCGCACAGCTTAGAGGGAACGTAGTCTATCACAATCAAGTTTTGTTTTCTCCTTTCTTAAAGGTGGTCACTTTACTTTACCTCTGACATGCTCACTTCTCAGATGCGAGAGAAATAGATGAGAAAAGAATTTATAGAATTATTCCCTGCAATGTTTTGGTATGTCAGGATCTTCCTACCCTCCAGATGCATACCATTTTTCTCTTGCCATCAGTCCCTTTTTATTAAGGTGAAAGAATGGTTCTAACTTAGTGTACTGGAGGTCTTTCTCTTTAGTTAAATAAAAATATATTTCATTGTCAATTGAAACCCTCAAAGCAGAGCCACTTGCAAACTATAGAATATTAATTATCCAAAACCACTGATGTGCTTGTCTATTAAACACCGCCCTTTCACTGTTGCCTGACCTGCTGACTTCCTCCAGCATTTTGTGTGTTGCTTTTTCACTGTTGGAAACTTTTATAAATTTAAATACCCGATTAGATTCCCTGTAAGTGGATTAGTTCTTGCAGGTCCAGACTTCAAAAAAAACCCTTATTTCTTTGCTTGTGTTCCAAACCCCCTCATTCAAGCAACTTGTGAATGTTTTAATTATGTGGCTCCAAATTTGAGATGTGTCCAGCTTATATCATGTTTATCATTACATTTCTCATTTATGGTGTTTCAAATTTTAAATAATGTGTCCTATTAAGCTAGGCATCTTGGTGAACTTCAAATCTGGACAATAATGCAAAGATAAGTGTGAATGTAGAACTAAACCCTAAGGAAGTGAAAAGCAGATTAGTCTGAAAATATTGCTTTCATCTGTTATTGCAGGGTACAATATTTTGATGTACAATGCTATTTTGTGCATTGTACCATACATTTGGCTGGCGGGGTGGAGATGCGTCTCTACCAAAGGAGGTATAAGGCGCTCCTTCCCTCCACTAGCCTGTAGACCATGATCATCCGCATCATACGACACAGCACGTAATGATGATAACCACATATTTAGTGTCCATAAAAAGCAGTATTGTCTTCATTTTAAGAGTTCAGCTTGGTGTTAACTCATGTTTCAGTTTCCTCTCTGTTTGGGATCTGACAGTTTTCAACAAAATTATTATTTAAATGCAGTTTAACTTTGTGCTTTGTTACTTTTGCTCTGCTCATCCTGAGCACTAAATTGCCATCCTTACTATTTTTTGTCATAATTGCAAAGTGTTGCAATCATACGGAATGGTGCAAGTATTTGTGGTAGTGTTAGACCAACAGAACAGTTGGTGGCCTAATCTGCAAACAAGCATACACGTTGGAAGTGGGACAAAGGTTATCCCAGCCTGTTGTTTAAACCATGTATGGGAAGTAAGTGAACAATCTGTGCCAAAGTTTAATGATTAAATAGCATGCTACATCTAGCATATTTGCATAATTCAGGGGGTAGACAAGTTCAGTAATTCCAGTTGCCCACGTGTACTGTTTGCACTATGTTCTTTGGTATGTTTATTTGATGGCAAAAGATTAATATCAGATAAAAATATTTAGAGTTATATTCTAAAATTAAAATGTAATTAATTTCTTCAAAAAAGCTGATCATGATAGTTATGTGAAGAAATTAAGTAAACATTTTTTTACATCCTAATGGGCCACAACATATGTCATTAGAAATGACTTTCCATTGAAAACTTAACTTACAGCATGTTCTGTAATTATTCCATTTTACATCACTGAGTTCAGTTGTTCATCTCCCTTGATACACAGCCTTCAAGAAAAAGGCCGAAGGGTGGTTTAACTTCTTATTTTGCTTAATATTGGATTGAAATAATGTTCTTGCACAATATATCCTTTCACTTGATGAAATTTGCCTTGCTAACTGAATGTGGTAAGATTGTTCAGTAAAATCATTAAATAAGGGGAAAAGGTCAATCAATAGAAACTGAGTCATAGTATATTTACTCAGTTAAAACTCCTGGGTGCCAGGGTCCAGGACATCTCAGATCAAGTCCTCAGTGTTCTTAAGTAGGAGAGTGAACAGCCAGAGGTTGTGGTCCGTGTAGGTACCAATGACGTAGATAGGAAGAATGACGAGGTTCTGCAAAGTGAGTTCGGGGAGCAAGGTGCTAAGATAAAGGGGAGGACTTCCAGGGTTGTGATCTCAAGATTGCTACCCGTGCTGCATGCTAGTGAGGCCAGAAGTAGGAAGATTATACAATTTAACACATGGCTAAGGACTTGGTGTAGGAGGTGTTTGGATCATTGGGCTTTCTTCCAGGAAAGGTGCCACCTGCACAGAAGATACAGTTTGCAACTGAACTGGAAGGGGACTAATATCCTAGCGGGAAGCTTTGCTGGTGCTGCATAGTGGGGTTTAAAACAGAGTTGCAGGGGGAAGGGAATGCGAGTGCCAGAAGAGTTAGTAGAGAGGTTGTGGAGTCATGTTGTTAAGAAGACCTCAGACCATGTTAGGAATGATAAAGTTGAGCACGGTGCAATGTCCTGAACTGCATGTATTTCAATGCAAGAAGTATCATAGGAAAGGCAGCTGATCTCAGGGTATGGATCAACACTTGGAATTATGATATTGTAGCCATTTGTGAGACTTGGTTGCAGGAGGGGCAGAACTGGCAGGTCAATATTTCCAGGGTTCCATTGTTTTAGATGTGACAGAGTGGGAGGAATTAAAGGAGGAACGGTGGCATTAGTAGTCAGGGAAAATATCAAGGCAGTGCTCAGTTAGGACAGACTGGGTGAAACCATTTGTGACCATGTTAATGGGGCTATATTATAAACCTCTCAACAGTCCAAGGGATTTAGAAGAGAATTTGCAGAGAGATCATTGACTGTGGCAAGAAACATAAGGTTGTTACAGTAGGTGATTTTATCTTTCCATATATTAACTGGGACTCCCATACTGTAAAAGATCTAGATGGGATAGAGCTTGTCAAGTGTGTTCCAGAAAGCTTCTTTAATCAGTATATAGAAGTCTCAGTGAGAGATTGTGCGATACTTAATCTACTATAAGGGAATGAGACAGGGCAGGTGACAGAAGGTTGGGTAGGTGAACACTTTTCATTTAGTGATCACAATACCACTATTCAAGATAAATATGCAAAAGGATAGGTCTGGTCCACAGGCTGAGTTTCTAAATTGAAGAAAGACCAATTTTGATAATATCAGAAAAGATCTGGCAAATGTGGGTTGGAACAGGCTGTTTTCTGGCAAAAGTGTACTTTATAAATGGGAGGCCTTCAAGAGTGAAATTTTGAGAATACAAAGCATGTATGTGCCTGTCAGAATAAAAGGTAAAGATAAAAGGTGCAGGGAACCTTGGTTTTCAAGAGATATTGAGGCCCAGGTTAAGGGAAAAAAGGAGGTGCATAGCATTTATAGGTAGGAAGGAACAAATGGGGTGCTTATGGACTATAAGAAATGCAAGCGAACACTTAAAAAAAGAAATCAGAGTGCTAAAAGAAGGCATGAGGTTGCCCTAGCAGACAAGGTGAAGGAGAATCCTAAGGGATTCTATAGATATGTTAAGAGCAAAAGGATTGCAAAATTGATCCTTGAAAGATCAGAATGGTAATCCATTTGTGGAGCCAAAAGAAATGGGGGAGATCTTAAAGTATTTTTTTTGCATCTGCATTTACTGAGTAGACGGACATGAGGTCTATAGAAATGAGGCAAAGCGGCTTCAACTTCATGGACCCTTGAAGTTGATAGATTACAGGGGAGAAGAGGGTGAACACCTATGAAGAGGGTGTTTGCTGTACTAAGGCAAATTAGGGTAGATAAATTCCCAGGGCCTGACAAGGTATTCCCTCAGACCTTGTGGGAAGCAAGTACAGAAATTGCAGTGCCCCTAGCAAAGATATTTAAATCATCCTAACCAACAGGTCAGGTACCAGAGGATTGGGGGATAGCCAATGTTGCTCCGCTGTTTAAGAAAGGCTGTAAAAAAAGCAGAAAATTTTAGGCCAGTGCGCCTGACATCAGCAGTGGGAAAGTTATTGGAAGGTATTCTGAGGGACTGGATATATAAGTATTTGGATGGACATGGATTGATTAAGAATAGTCAGTATGGCTTTGTGCACAATAGGTCACGTCTAACCAATCTTACAGAGTTTTTTTTTGAGGAAGTTACCAGGAAAGTTGATGAAGGCAAGGCAATGGCTGTTGTCTATGTGGACTCTATGTATTTGACAAGATCCGGCATGGGAGGTTGGTCAAGGAGTTTCAGTCACACCGCATTCAAGATGAGATGTCTAATCCAATGTACTAGACACTAGCTTTGTGGAGGAAGCCAGAAAGTGGTAGGAGATGGTAGACTTTCTGACTGGAGGCCTGTGACTGCTGGAATACTGCAAGGATTGGTGCTGGTTCCCTTGTTGTTTGCCATCTATATCAACAATCTGGAAGATAATCTGGCTAACTGGATCAGCAAATTTGTGGATAACATTAAGACTGGGGGTTTAATGGACAGCGAGGAAGGTTATCATGGCTTGCAGCAGGATCTGAACCAGCTGGAAAAATGGGCTGAAAAATGGCAGATGGAATTTAATACAAACAAGTGTGAGGTTTTGCACTTTGGTGGATCCAACTAGGGTAAATGGTAGGACACTGAGGAGTGTGGTAGAACAAAGGGATCTGGGAATACAGATCTGTAATTCACTGAAA
This sequence comes from Mobula hypostoma, assembly GCF_963921235.1. NCBI lineage: Eukaryota > Metazoa > Chordata > Chondrichthyes > Myliobatiformes > Myliobatidae > Mobula > Mobula hypostoma. Next base: position 40,239,348 of record NC_086098.1, read on the forward strand.
ATGGTTGTACAGGTAGATAGGATCATTAAAAAAAAGCTTTTGACACATTGGTCATCATAAATCAAAGTATTGAGTACAGGATGTTTTGTTGAAGTTGTATAAGACGTTCATGGGGCCTAACTTGGAGTATTGTGTGCAGTTTTGGTCACCTACCTACAGGAAAGATGTAAATAAGGTTGAAAGAGTACAGAGAAAATTTATGAGGATTTTGCCAGGTCTGAAGGACCTGAGTTATTTGGAAAGACTGAATAGGTTAGGACTGTATTCCTTAGAAAGTAGAAGATTAGGAGGAGGTTTGATATGTATACAAAGTTATCAGGGGTATTACTAGGGTAAATGCGAGCGGGCTTTTTATCCACTGAGGTTGGGTGGGACAACAGCTAGAGGTCATGGGTTGAGGGTGAAAGATGAAAAGTTTAAGGGGAGCATGAAAGGAAACTTCTTCACTCAAAGGGTCGTGAGAGTGTGGAAGGAGCTGTCAGTACAGGTAGTGCGTGCAAGCTGGATTTCAATGTTTAAAAGAAGTTTGGATAGGTACGTGGATGGTAGGGGTATGGAGGGCTATGTTCCCATGCAGGTCGATGGGAGTAGGCAGTGTCAATGGTTCAGCATGGACAGGTTGGACTGAAGGGCCTGTTTCCGTGCTGTATTTTTCTATGACTCTGTATTATTTTGGAAGTCACTTTAGAATTCCAAGCCATGTTTCTTGTCACTAACTTTTTAATTGGTTTTCATTTCAAAATCAGCATTGTTGGAATGCTATATCAATTAAAGGAATAAAGAAATTCGTGAGTTTTGTTCCAGATCTAAAGTCTTCGTTTTCAAATCTTTTTTTTCCCAGTCATCCAAAGGTTGTGCTAGCACATTAATGACAACAGTGAATTTAACCACTGATGACTATTTTTGCTGAGAAGTGGTATATAAAATGGATTGTTCTGCATTTTTAGGGATGTGTGCTGAACCTTTGTTTTCAGAGGGCTATATGATGCAGATTGACAGGGATCTCAGACCTGTGGTGTACTTGGCAATAGTTGTTCCAGAGATCTGAATAACCTGCAAACAGCAGCTCTAGGCATTGGGAAAAGATGGCAGCATCACTGTCTCTGCAAAGTCCTTCAAATTCACTGCAAGTATCTCTAGCATTGTGGCCCTAGTTCCATTGAACTGGGCAGGCAACATTGTTAGCACACTCAACACCAGATTCATGCAGCTGACGATATATTTGTAAGCTCTGTTGCCAGAAGAGATTTTCAGGCAGAAGGGGAAAAATAAAAGAGAAAACATTAAAAGATGCATTAGATGATGAGGTTTCTGCTCAAAACATCGATTTTTTATTTCCAGCATCTGCAGATTTTCTCGTGTTTGACTTTTTATTCCCCTCCATAGATGCTGCCTAACCTGTGGAGTTCCTTCAATACTGTGTGTGTGTGTGTGTGTGTGTGTGTGTGTGTGTGTGTGTGTGTGTGTGTGTTGCAAAATATGCAACATCTATGCACAGTTTCAACAGAAAAGAATGTATGAAATCGCCCACCCCAACAGTCTCCAGTGCACTTGAATCCATAATCACTAGCAGATGTAAGGTCAATCTTTTGGAAAGTGCACCCTAGAAAGCATCTGGCCAAGTCCTTAGATCCTGTGTAAATCAGCTAGCAGGGGTATTTGCAGACATTTTTCACTTCTCCCTGCTTCAATCTGTAGTTCCTACCTGTTTTAACACCACTATATTCCCAGTATCTAAGAAAAACACAATAACGTGCTTTAGTAACTACTGTCCAGTGTCTCTGACATCTACCAAAATGAAGTGATTTGAGAGGCTGGTCAGGGTGTGCCTTAACTCCAGACTTCCAGACAAACTCAACCCACTGCCGAAATAGGATCTCAGTGGATGCCAGTTGCTAGATCTACACTCATCTCTGGAGCATCTGAACTGCAAAGACACCTCAGTCACACTCTGGGTTAGGACTCAACTGCAACTTCAACACTAATTCCAAGCAAATTCATCACCTGGAGCTGGACTTGGTAGTCAATATCTTCCTCTGCAATTGTATCATTGACTTCTGGACCAACAAACCAATGTCAGTAAGGATGGGCAGCAGTGCCTACTTAAACACTGGTGCTCCACAAGGTGTGTCCTCAGCTCCCTACTGGATTCCCTGTACACTCATGACTACATGGTCAGATACTGTTCCTAACTTTATATAGCAGCAGGCTGAGGGTAGCAGACACCAACAAAATCAACAAACTCATTCATAAGGCCAGTGATGTTGTGGGGATGGAACTGGACTCTCTGACGGTGGTGTCTGAAAAGAGGATGCTGTCCAAGTTGCATGCCATCTTGGACAATGTCTCCCATCCACTACATAATGTACTGGTTGGGCACAGGAGTACATTCAGCCAGAGACTCATTCCATCCAGATGCAACACAGAGCGTCATAGGAAGTCATTCCTGCCTGTGGCCATCAAACTTTACAACTCCTCCCTTGGAGGGTCAGATGCCCTGAGCCAGAAGGCTGGTCCTGGACTTATTTCCTGGCATAATTTACATATTACTATTTAACTATTTATGGTTTATTACTATTTAATTATTTATGGTGTAACTGTAACGAAAACCAGTTTCCCCCGGGATCAATAAAGTATGACTATGACTATAAGTTTGCAGATAATACCATCAATAAATTGGTAAAAATGGCAAAGCAATGGAGGGTGGAAGTTAATTTTGAAAAATGTGAGCTGACTAAAAAGTTAAGATTTGTACAGTGATTGGTAGGACACTAAACAGGACTGAAGAGCAGAGAGACTTTGGTACATTTCCAAGGATCCCAGAAGGAACGGCACAGGTAGATAGGCAGTTAAGAAGCCTTATGGAATGGTTGCATTCATTACCTAGAGCATAAAATGTTTAAAGAGGAAGGTTATGTTACAAGGGTGTAAATAATTTAATTTCAAACATTTAAATGGTGAGTGCATACAATTAAAGCCAATGGCATTGGTATTCCAGGAATGCACTTTGACGAAATTTCTGCTTTTCCAATATTGAATTTTAGTTATTCATGTGACTTATTGATGTAGAGAGTCAGCACAACTTAGTTTGGAATATACTAGTTCAAAAGAAGCCTGATTCTAAAGTCCCCTTGGGTTGACTCATGTTAGTTATTAAATTTAACTATTTTCATTTTTCTATTTTAGATAACTTCCATCGCTGTTTCACAGTTTCATCAGTTATGATGGGTAAGTGCTTTTAATAATAGCATCAAAAATAGGTTGTTCATAAACCACTTCATGTCAAGAACATTGACTGGGCACTGTGATGCTTATGGTTCAAATATCAAATGCTATAAACAGATTATCCAGTTTTTCCAATATAAAATAACAATGTGTGGAACAAAAAATCACTATGCTAAAATCTGTAAAAGTTGGATATTTTTGTTCTGTTTTAATAATTTTGAATTAAATACTGAAAATTGTGATTTTCAGAATTTTCCTTCAACATTAGTGAGTTGGAAAAGAAAATATTGATGGAATACAATTAATATTTGGAGATGGACTTTTAGAATTTTTTTACTTAATCTTTGTGTTAAGCATCTCTTAAAATCAAATTAGCATTTCTACAGCTGGTATGTATTTTGGGTTGCATTGCAAGAAGTTAAAAATTGAAAGCTTTACTTAAGACATTGTATTGTGGATATTTATTAGTAACTGATAACTTTTACACAAACAAGAGTTGAAGCTGTCAGGCAAAGATTTATAAAAGGCCGACAAATAATCAATCCATATTTAGTTTCATTTCAAGTTAACTAAACCCATGCCTCAAGACAACTTTAGCTTTCATGGACAAAAAAGGCACTATTGTGTAGAAAAAGCAATTTTTGCCTATAAAAGCTTCTTATGAATATTACAGATAATATGAAATAAATGGAAAATGGATAGGGTTTAACCTTCACACTTCAACAAGATGTTTCTATATTTTAATGTACCACAAAACTATATTACGTAATCATCACTGTAATAGTTTTACAACCTTAGTACATTATGTATGTGTTTATTTTTGTGATTTTTTTTCTCAAGGTGTAGTTTTAATGCTTAACAAGCAGTTTATTATGATAATAATTGGAAATGATATTTGATCTCCTTATATACCAGGGTGAATTTCTATTAACTCAGTTAAAGGATTTCCTTTGGAATGTTGATGCAGAGTTCAATTGCATTGCCTAGAATTAAAGTATTTGGACACTTTTTTAAAGCTACGATAATAGTTGCAGACATCTAATAAAAGAACAGAAAAACGTTGGAAATTTTTGGAGTTGAGGTAACAGCTCTATTCACTAACAACAGGTACAATTGAGAGATGGCATTGCAAGCAAGAGGCAGTTTTGGAAACTGAGGAGAACTCTAGGAATTGTTTTAAAAAAGAAAAATAAAGTTCCTTTTGTCTTTCTTATAGAGAGGACCCATGTCAACTATGAAGTCAAAAATGATGTTGCGGTTGTGCGATTTAACACACCAAATTCCAAGGTAAGAATTAAATTGAGCATTTAATAATGATTGGCTGCTGAATGAGTTAAATTAACCAGTTCATCAACTCTCTTGAATTTATCCAGATCCAGTGCTCTCAGAAAGTGATATGTGAAAGTTTTTAATGTTCTAGAATATTTTCGAAAGCATTGACAAAGGCCTATCATATGCAAAGGGTCCAGCACTAAAATCTCTCAGCTCCGTATAAAATTGTACAATGTGGAAATAATTAAGATTATTATAAGAACGGGTGTCTATTGAGGTATCTGATTCTATGCCTTTGAATGTCAAGTGCATATTGGAAATTAAGTCTTGAGATAATATCCAGTGAAATAATGAGACCCTTCATTGGGACTTGGCCCAAAATGTGGACTGTTTATTCTTTTCTGTACATGCAGCCTGACCTGTTGAATTCTTCCAGCATTTTGTATGTGTTACTCTGGATTTCCAGATCTGCAGAATCTCTTGTGTTTATATGTGACTTGAGTGATTTGAAATTTGTTTCCTTTTGATTCTGTTTAGGTTAACACTCTATCCCAAAAGCTACAGTCAGAATTTACTGATGTGATGAATGAAGTCTGGGCAAATGATGCAGTCAGAAGCATTGTACTTATCTCATCAAAACCGGGTTGTTTCATAGCTGGTGCTGACATCAAGTATGTTGCATTTTTTAAATTTATTTCCAACATTTAACAAGGATTATTTGCAGGACTAGAAGAGCAGTGGGGTGAGACTAGTTGTTCCAAAGATCTGACAGTCAAGAAGACTGTAGGCCATTCTTGTGTGATGTAAAATTCCCATGTTATTTATGCAATACGATATACAGCTTTTCCATTTTTTTGGTTTATTTCCTGTCCATATTGCTTCTTTTCCTCTTTTTTTTTAAACTTAGCTTTTTTAAAGCTATTAATCATAGCATTTGTTTTTCTACCAGTTTTAATTTTGAAGAGTGTGAGAAAGTTACTTTCTTGACAGATTATCTTTATTGTGTTCTTAAAGGGGAAAGAAAACTTTGCGTAATGTACAGTTTAAGAATTTACTATGTATGGTCTGAATTAAGTAATCAAGAAACAATGATTTCTAATTTGATCAACATGTTTAAAATCTATAAATGTTTTTCGGGTTATGTTGAAGCCTTTGATTGTATTGCAGTCTCCAAAAGTAGCTCAAAAGAAGATTATTTATTGGTCCAATATAAATTAAGCTCTTAGCAAGAAGCTGGCATTGGCTGCAGTATTGTTAAATCCTATGAATGTGAAAAAAGTTGCATTGTAAGTGGGTTACATTAGTATTAAATGTAGTTGCACAAAAGCTTGTTCTCTTTGCAGTATGATAGAGGAGTGTAAAACTGCTGAAGAGGTGGTTCGTTTATCTCAAGAAGGACAGAAAATTTTTTCGAAGATTGAAGGGTCCACTAAGCCAGTTGTCGCTGCTATCAATGGTTCCTGTCTGGGTGGCGGTCTTGAGGTATGGACTTTGTTCTTTCTTTGTTATGTGCAATCTAACTAGTTGCAGAGAAACAAGGAGAAAGGGCTTGAAGCTAATGACCACCACTATCTCCCAACATCAAACCCTGTTCTCCTCCCCCATCTATCAGAACCTGCCTGTCATCTTTCAACCTTCCTCAGTCCACCAGCCACTCCAGACTCCCCTTCTCTTCTTCATTCTGATCATCTTGCCTCTCCACTCTCAGTCTTGAAGCAATGTTTCAACCCAAAACATCACTGATTCCTTTCCTTTCCTCTCACAGATCCTACCTGACTCTCTGAGTTCTTCCAGCAGATGCTTTGTAGCTCCAGAGTAAATCTACATCTGCTTATTTATGTTGCTCCATATAAATATGTCTTGAATGAATTGCATCTCCCACCTAAGAGGCATTTACCTCAATGTTCTGAATTCCTTCAAAAAAATTTTGCCATTGGTTCAGTGTTTTCCTGTTTTGCGATTATTATTTTCTTGCTTTTGAAAAGTGGACTTTTCTAATTGTTTAAATCAAAACTTATATACACTTCCCTTTCCCCACAACATACTTAAAGTAAGATATAATTATTGAAGCATGTAAGTACTGAATCAATGTTGTTTTGATCACACTCAATGATTATAGTCTTATTATAGGAAAACTGTGATTTTTGCTGGAGAGAGTGAAGAGTAAATTTACTGAGATGTTGCTGTATTTAAGGACTAGGCATCGTAGACTTATGGAGTTAGACAGGAAGAAACCAAGCCCTTCAGCCCAGTTGGTCAATGCTGACCAAGATGCCCAATGTAAGCAAGTCCCATTTGCCTGAATTTGGCCCATAACCTTCATGGGGAGAGATTGATTAGGCTGTTTTCCAGAAGTGAATGATCTGAGAGGTGACCCTTGGAAGAAAGAAGTATATAGGATTATGAGAGGCATAGATAGGGGAGATAGTCGAAACCTTTTCCCCATAGTACCAAAAACAAGATAGTTTAAGGTGAGAGGAAGAAGTTTTAAAAGGGATCTAAAAATTAAGTATTTTTCAGAGAGTAGTTGAGCTATCAGAGTTGCTGCTAGAGCCAGTGGTAGAATCAGATACGATTACTACATATAAAAGCCATTTAGACAGGCTCAAATGGGCAAAACATTGAAAGATGGTCCTAATGTGGGCAGAATGGATTAGTGTAGATGGAATAAAAGGCTGGCATGGACATGTGTTGAAGGGCCTGTTTCAATAATGTATACAGCTACTTTTAGAGCTAGCAATATGTCTTGTTATCCTTTATCTTGACTGAATTGTTGTTTTTTTCATTCACGATTATCTTTGCCTTCTGATAAGCCAACTCAGCAACTTGTGTTTTGCACTGTTACCCTTATAAATTCTGATATAACTCAAGATCTTGTTCTATACATCATTATTTCATTTTCAGTTCTGGATCTGAAGGAATCCATGATTTAGTGAAATTATCACCAAAATATTTAAAGATATAATTTAATTTCATGTGATTTTTCAATCAGAAATGGAGTATCTTCTTCTTAAGCTCAGCGCCCTCCTGGGGCATAGGCCATTGAAAGCAACTCGTAAGAGTCTTCTGTTCTGATCCAGTAGAAGATTGATCAGCCCTGTGGCTTCTGCTTTCACACAGAATTTCATATGTCTCCTAGGCGAAGACCCTTCCTCGCCCAGGAATGCAACCGTCCATTGCAGAGTTAGAAATGGAATATGATGAACATCATTTGAGTTGAAGTGATTTGTATGATATATGCATAACTCTGTGATAGATTGCGGAGGAACTTGTGATTGCTTTCAGTTTTGTAATTAAATGGTGACACAGCATTCTCTGTAGGCAAATAGCTCATTGCGTCTTATTCAAAAAAAAGTAGATTTTTTTTTAATACGCCTATCACTGAAACTAAATTATTGAATGTGCTTATAGGTCGCAATTGCCTGCCAGTACAGGATAGCAACGAAGGACAGAAAGACAGTCCTGGGCACTCCAGAAGTCATGCTTGGTTTACTGCCGGGAGCCGGTGGTACTCAGCGATTGCCAAAGATGGTACGTAAGTCTACTATGCAAATTTGATTGCAGTATCAACCAAAATAACTGAGTTCAGTGATGCTGTTCTTGTTTGTCAAATTCATAATCAAATAACCTACTAAGCAGTGGGAAAAATGAACTTGATGAGTCTATTATGCACCATTATAGGTTTCTTTGTAGCTTAGAATATGTCTTTTAGATGTAACTTAAAGAGAAGATATGGTCGTTTTATTCCAAAAATATTCACACAAAGCATGTTGATTTTTCAGATTTTAAGACCTCTTGAAGTGTTTTACTTTGCATAAAAGGAATAGTCTTTTAAATTTGCCTCCAACTTACACCCTGCCTGCAAGTTTACCTGGTTCATTTCTGACACCTCCCTCTCCTTTCTCCATCTCTCTCTCTCTCTCCACTAATAGATACTAATTTGACAGTTCATCTACTGATATCTTTTATCAACACACTGATTCTGACAGCTACCTGGACTATACCTCTTCCCACCCTGTCACTTGTAAAAATGCCATCCCCTTCTCTCAATTCCTCCGTCTCTGCCGCATCTGCTCTGAAGATGAGGCTTTTCATTCCAGAACTAATGAGATGTCCTCCTCCTTCAAAGAAAGGGGCTTTCCTTCCTATACCATCAATGCTGCTCCACCCACATCTCTTCCATTTCACACATGTCTGCCCTCACCCCAACCACCTTCACCCCACCAGGGATAGGGTTTCTCTTGTCCTGACCTACCACCCCACCAGCCTCCGCGTCCAGCACATAATTCTCCTTAACTTCTGCCATCTGCAAAAGGATCCTACCACCAAACACATCGTTCCCTCGTTCCCCACTTTCCGCAGGGATCCTTTCATGTCTTTCTTGTCCATTCGTCCCTCCCCACTGATCTCTGTCCTGGTACTTACCATTGCAAGCAGACCAAGTGCCACACCTGCCTCACACCTCCTTCCTCACTATCATTCAGAGGCCCAAGCAGTCCTTCCAGACGAGGTGACACTTTACCTGTCAGTCTGTTGGGGTCATCTACTATGTCCAGTCCTCCCGCTGTGGCCTCCTGTATCGGTGAGACCCTACGCAGAATGGGAGTCTGCTTTGCCAAACACCTGTCCGCCAAAAAAAGTGGGATCTCCTGATGGCCACCCATTTCAATTCTGCTTCCCATTCCAACGTGTCAGTCCATGGCCTCTCCTGCTGCTGCGATGAGGCCACACTCAGGGTATGTTCCATTTGGGTAGCCTCCAACCTGTTGGAATGAACATCAATTTCTTAAACTTCCAGTTATTCCCTCCACCTTCACCATTCCGCATTGCCATTTCTCCCTCTCTCACCTTATCTCCTTACCCGCCTGTCACCACTCTCTGGTGCTTCCCCCCCACCTTTTTGCCATGGCCTTCTGTTCTCTCTCATCAGATTTCCCCCCAATCGACTACCCAGTTCTTCACTTCACCCCACCCCATTTCCTGATTGCACCTGTCACCCACTACCTTGTACTCTTCTTCCCCTCCCCCCACCTTTCCCTGACTTCTCTCTTTTTCCAGTCCTGATGAAGGGTTTCGTTTGAAACGTTGAATGGTTACTCTTTCCATAGATAGTGCCTGGCCTGTTGAGTTTCTCCAGCATTTTGTGTGTATTACTTTGATTTACAGTGGATTTGCTCTTGTTTGTGACTTTTAAATGTGTTAGAAATGAAATAAGAGAATGAGGGGAAACAATTGTTCCAATGTTTAAAAAAATCCAAACAAAGTGTCTATGTGTATATAGTATAACTAAATGTGCAAGATACATGATCAAATTAATTTAAAAATCAAATTTAATTATTCAGCCATATACGGATACACCCGAACAAAACATGGCTGAGGTGCAAAACATAGCAATCTAAAGCAGCGAGCAAAAAAACATAGTCACGTCTGTGTGTGTGTGTGTGTGTGTGTGTGTGTACACACATATGTACACACCCAAGACCCTATCCTGATGATACAAATTGATGGCACAGTTCCTGGTTCAAAAACATAATAGATAAAATTTTAAGGAAAAAAAGCAAGAGTTGAAAACAGATTTCAAAGAGGAAAGTTATGTATGATCATCCTTACCGAGTTATTTGGACAGACAAATAATATACAGATTTATTATGATAGCATGACATACAATAAACACTGGACAAGAAAGCTGAAGGATATACATCATTGGAGATAATAGCTTATCTGGAACTGGTATAAACTGGTATTAACCATTTTGCCCTGATGGCCTGGTTCTCAGCGGTACATTGAATATAATTCAATTTTCTAATTTCTTGCCTTAAATTATTATCAGATTGGCCTTCCTAATGCTCTTGATATGATGTTGACTGGGAAAAACATTCGAGCTGATAAAGCCAAGAAGATGGGTATAGTGGACCATTTAGTTTCTCCCCTGGGTAAGTTTATACTTCTAAGAAATCCTACATTTAACAATGGGGGGAAAAAGTTGGGAGTTTTTTTTCCCTTCAAATAGATTGAAAGCCTGAGCCTGCCGTAATTTGGCTGGATCATGCTTGATTTGCCTGCACTTCACATGCATTCTGTGATGCTGTAATGAATCTACAGGCCATGTTACTTAAGTTGTTGCATGAGGTAGAACAGCCTACAATTTGAAGCCCTTTTTCAAAGCTTGTGCATTTGTTTAATCTAAGTAGTTGATCATTTGGAAACAATTGAATAGATTTAAGTGATTAAAAGTTGACAATTCTGATTTGATGGAGAATGGACGTGAAAGCACAGAGGAACATCTGGAGAAATTTCTAAAACGCCCGTTCACTGCTGTCGTTACTGTGTGGTCGTGAATCTTTCGGAGGGTAGGCCTCAAAATCCCCGGCGTTGCCTGCTTTTGGCGACCGAGAAGGAGGTCGAATCGTTTGGACAGAGATGGCGCTCAGTACTCGGTGTCGGAGAGCTGATCAGAGCTCGAAGTTTTTGGATGACTCAGAGTCGGATTGTGGTCGGCATGGCAGGGAGAGTTTTTCTTCCTTCTCCCGTCTGCGTGAGATGTGGGACATTTGAGAAACTTTGAACTTACTGTCCTCATGGACTTCTTCACCAAGTTATGGTATTGTTACACTGTTTGTAACTATATGTTATAATTATGTGGTTTTGTCAGTTTTTTCAGTCTTGGTTTGTCCTGTGTTTTGTGATATCACACTGGAGAAAATAATGTATCATTTCTTAATGCATGCATTACTAAATGACAATATAAGAGGACTACGTGTCTTCATAATCATAAAATCAATTAGAAATGATTTGAAATTAAAAGTCAGAAAATTTAATTTAAAGCATTTATCTGATAAAAATTAAAAGCCTTAAAATTAAACTAAAGCAAGAATACAAACCACTTTACCAGCAAACCATCTATTTAGATGTCAAATAAGATAGGGTGGCTCCCATAAATATAGAGACATAACCTAAGAGCACAATTTGGATCGTGGGACATCCACAATTCAGCACAATTGAGGCTCATAATTCACGTGTCTTATGACATCAAGAAATTTATCTACTTCCTTGACTATTTTAAATGAGATGACCTTGGCTGCATTTGGTGGCAGAAAATTCTACAGGTTCACCATCCAGTGGATGAAGAAGCTTCCTCACATCTGAGTTTTGAAATCCATACCAGAGGCTTTGACCCCTGGTTCTACATCCTCCATGTACCTCGTCCTGTTAGATCTTTATACATATCCATGAGATTCCACTTTCATTCTTTTCTAAAGAGAGTATATCCACCAAGCAACCCACCTATTTTAACACTAGCCTAATCACAGGACAACTTAAAATGACCAATTAACCTACTAACTGGTACGTTTTTGAACTGTGGGAGGAAACTGGGGCACCTGGAGACAACATACGGTTGGCGCTGGAATTGAACTCCAAATTCTGGAACACCTCAAGCTGTAATAGTGTTGCACTAATCACTATGCTACCATGTTCTCCTTAGGCCTGATCTACCCAATTCCTCCTTGATGTATCCTGCCTTTATAGAATCAATTTCAAATACTTTCTAAGCTACATCCATGTTAAGAACAACTTTATTAGATAAGGAGACCAAATCTTCACACAAAGCTCTAGGTAGGTTCTTGTCCAAGGTCCTGTATAATTGCACCAGTGCATCCTAGCTATTGTAGTCATTGGTGAGGTCTGGGAGGACTGGCAAGTGGCCAATGTTGTACCCCTATTTAAGAAGGGAACAAGGGAAAATCCTAAGAACTGTAGACCAGAATCTCACGTCAATTGTAGGGAAATTGCTAGAGAAAATTCTTAGGGATAAGGTTTATGAACAATTGGAAGCCAATGGCCTAATTAGGGAGAGCCAGCATGGCGTTGTGTGTGGCAGGTCATGCCTTACCAACTTGATTTGAGTTTTTTGACAAGATGATGAGGGAGATTGATGAGACTAGGGCAGTGGGTGTTATCTACATGGATCTTAGTAAGGCGTTTTACCAAGTCCCACACGGGAGGCTAATCCAGAAGGTTAAGATGCATGGGATCTGTGGCAAATTGGCTGTTTGGATTCAGAACTGGCTTGCGCATGAAAGACAGAAGAGATGGAGAGTAGTGGTTGAAGGAACTTATTCGAGCTGGAGGTCTGTAATTAGTGGAGTTCCACAGGAATCTGTGGTGGGTCCTCTGTTGTTTGTAATGTATATAAGTGATCTGGATGAAAATGTAGGTGGGTGGGTTGGTAAATTAGTGGATGATACCAAAAATGGTAGAGTAGTGGATAGTGTAGAAAACTGACAAAAAAAATACAGCATGATATAGATCCATTGCAGATATGGGCTGAGAAATGGCAGATAGAGTTTAACCCAGATAAATGTGAGGTGTTGCACCTCAGTAGGGCAAATACAAGGAGACCATACATTGTTATGGGCAAGGTCATTAACAGTGTTGCTGAGCAGAGATATCTTGGGATCCAAGTTCAGAGCTCCTTGAAAGTGGCTACACAGGTTGATAGGGTGGTTAAGAAGGCTTATGGAATGCTTGTTTTTATTAGTCGAGGCATTGAGTTCAAAAGTCAGGAGGTTATGTTGCAACTTTATAAAACTCTGGTTAGGCCACATCTGGAGTATTGTGTACAGTTCTAGTTTCCCCTCCACTTGGAAGGATGTTGAGGTTATAGAGAGGGTGCACAAGAGGTTCACCAGGATGCTGCCTGATTTAGAGGGCATGTGCTATCACGAGAGGCTGGATAAACTTGGGTTGTTTTCCCTGGCGAGTCGGAGGCTGATGGGAGATCTGATAGAGATTTACAAGGTTATGAGAGGTATAACTAGAGTAGACAGAGAGTATCTGTTTCCCAGGGTTGAAATGTCTAATACCAAAGGGCATGCATTGACGGTGAGAAGGGATTAAGGGGGATAGGAGGAGTAATTTTTTTTTTTACTTAGCACCTGGAATGCTCTGCCTGGTGTGGTGGTAGATGCAAATACATTAGAGGCTTTTAAGAGATGTTTGGATAGACATATGGATATAAGGAAGATGGAGGGATATGGAGAAGGTGTAGATAGGAGAGATTAGTGTTTTGATGTTTTGGATTTGCTTCTTATCTGGTTTTGGCAAAACATTGTGGGCCGAATGACCTGTTCCTGTGCTGTACTCTTCCATATCCTATGTACTCAAATCCTCTTAGCAATGAGGACCAGCATACTACTTGCCTTCCTTACTATTTGCTGGACTTGAATATTGCTTTTGGTGAGTAGTGTATAAGGACAGCCTGATCTCTCAAACATTACATTTTTCCAGTCTCTCATCAAGTCTGTCTGTCTTTGCTGTCAGCAAAAGCCATAGTGATGGATTTATTTTTGTCAAAAGTTCTTGAGCACTGGAGTACAGAGTTTTTGTAGTGAAGCTAATCCAAAAGTTTTATCATTGTACAAGTTATACTTTAAAAAAAAAACATGACAAAGCTTATCAATTCTGCATTGTGTTTCCCCCAGAGAGCAAACCTCTTTGTATATCAAGGAATGTCCGTCTTTATTCCAGTAAACATCAGTTCATGGCATATAATGATTTTTCTAGATTTTGTCCAACATTAATTTTGTGTATGATTTATCATGATTAAATACTCCATCATGGTCACAGAGTTTTATGGTGTACAGAAATATAGCTGGTCTATATTTGAATTTTTTTATTTTAAAAGTGGTACTTTAATACTAGATAGAAAAGTAGACTGGCAGAAATCTAACCAATGAACAGTACTACTTGATGTTTAAAATAATTTTTGGAAGGAAATGTTGTTTACAAATGACTCTGGAATTGGTATAGTATCTTCATAATTTGTTCTCATTCATTCTGGACATTGTTGCTCTCATAGAAGTAGATAGACGATGTGCCTGTGCCTGTGCTGAAATGCTTTATAATTAAAATTGCATTAACTTTTGAACTTGATAGGCCCTGGGTTGAAAACTCCAGAAGAGAGGACAGTGGAATACTTGGAAGAAGTGGCAATTAATTGTGCCAGAGGAATAGCAAATAAAGAAATTTCTCTTAAGAAGGATCAGAAGCTGACTGACAGTAAGTATTCAAAGCAAAATATATAATTTACTGCAATAGTAGAACTTTTTAAAGTTCTAAACTGCATTACATAATTTCTGTGTGTCTTTCCATGCAGTTTATCAGATTACTATAAATATTTTTTTGCCACAACAAATGGTATGTTTAATTTTGTATTCTTCTGTTGTAATGTTTGTAATCTTCATTTATGATCTCATAGTTATGACCTCTATCCATTGCCTGTGCTTGAAGTTTTTTTGCCAAATTCAGAAACATTGCAAGCATTTCTGTATTACATTTTGAATTAAATTTTAATCGTGAAGAGGCACACTTCCTTGAAATCTGATCCAGTAGTGAGTAGCTGGGCTGTCAAGACATCAGGCCCTCATGTTGTGCCTGGTAGGACACTGAAAACCTGTGCCAACCAACAGACGGGCGTGTTGAAGGACATCTTCAATCTCTCACTGCAGTGGTCCCCAACCACCGGGCCGCAAAGCATTTGCTACTGGGCCGCGAGGAAACGGTATGATTTGATGATATGAAACGATATGAGTCAGCTGCACCTTTCCTTATTCCCTGTCACGCACTGTTGAACTTGAACATAGGTTTGCCAACTATCCCGTATTAGCTGGGACATCCCATATATTGGGCTAAATTGGTTTGCCCATACAGGACTGCCCTTGTCCCATGTTTCCCCCGCTAAGGTAGAGCATTCCTATGAAACCTTTCGTAACATAAACCGAAATGGCGTAAAGCGAAGAAGCAATTACCATTCATTTCTATGGGAAAAATTTTTGAGCATTCCCAGACCCAAAAAATAACCTACCAAATCATACCAAATAACACATAAAACCTAAAATAACACTAACATATGGTAAAAGCAGGAATGATATGATAAATACACAGCCTATATAAAGTAGAAATAATGCACGTACAGCGTAGTTTCACTTAACAGAATCGGGAAGATTAAAGGCTGATTTATACTTCTCCGTCAGGCTTGTGCCGTAGGCTATGCAAGTGGGCAATGCCATTGTGAGCATTTATACTTCTGCGTTGGTGTGTCTGCATCGCTCTGCAATTCGCACGTCAGGCATGCACACACACCTGCCCGTACAAGGCATCATGGTCATGATAGTCTTTCTCGGGGTAAACAAGTTTAAAGCGAGCGTCTTTTTTCGTAAAAGCGAAATGTGTCCTCCATAATTCCGGAGGTCTGTGAAGCTTTATGGAAAGCATTGCAGCCAGAGTTCCTTCCCTGCCTTTCGGTCGCCCAATGAGAAGCTATTGCAGCGTAGGAGGAAATGCGATGCTACCAAGCGGACCAATCACATTTTTTGCGGTCTGCGTTGCCGTGATGCGTAGTTACATTTTGGGAGAGGTGCGTGCCAGGCTACGGCGTAGGGATCCGCGTAAGCACTGCGTAGGGTTCGTGGCTACGCCATACCTATGGTGCTGATTTGACGCAGAAGTATAAATCAGTTTTAAGCCAAAACCGATTTGTAGGGGAAAAAATCGGCACGTACACGCATGGGCACACAGGTGCTCGCGCGAGGCTTCATGGTCATGGTAGTCTTTCTGGGGGTAAACACAAGTGTCCCGTATTTGACTGCTACTTTTGTCCCTTATTTGGGAGTGAGAATGTTGGCAACCGTGCTTGAACACCGTCTCCCCCCCCCTCGGCTGGTCTGCAAGAATATTGTCAATATTAAACCGGTCCGCGGTGCAAAAAAGGTTGGGGACCCCTGTCTCACCGCTACATTCAGAAGCTCCCCCTGCTTCACAGTTATACTAGTGCCTCTGAAGAGCAGAGTGAGCTGCCTCAATGTGTATTGCCCAATAGCATTCTGATCTACTGTGATGAGTGTTTTGAACATGGCCAGAATCAACTCCTGCCTATTACCACAATAGGTCTATAGCAGATACAATCTCACTGGCTCGCCACTTGGCTTTGGATACCTGAACAATAGCAAACCTACGTCAGGTTGCTGTTTATTGGCTCAGTGTTCAACACAATCATACCCTCCGTCCTAATCAACAAGCTCCAAAACCTGGGCTTTTGTACCTCCCTCTTGACTTTCTCACCAGGAAACTACATTCAGTGCAAATCGGAAAATAACATCTCCATCTTGCTGATAGTCAACACTGGTGAACCTTAAAGGATGTGTGTGTAGCCAACTGCTCCACTCTCTCTGCACCTACAACTGTGTAGCTAGCCATAGCTCAAATATGATCTATCAATTTGCAGATGACACAACCATTGTTGCCAGAATTTCAGATAGTGACAAGGAGGCATACAGGAGTAAGATAGATCTACAGGTTGAGTGATGTCACAACAGCAACCTTGCACTTAACATCAGTAACTTCAAGGAACTGATTATGGACTTCAGCAAGGGAAAATCAAGGAAACACGCCAGTCCTCATTGAGTGATAGGCAGTGGAAAGGGGCATTGGTGAGCTTTCCTGACTATGTAGGATGTGTTCCGGAACCATGAAAGGTTGTGTGCAGTCCCAAAAGTTTGAAACTGCTTGTAGTTTCCACTGCTGTACCATCAATGTAAAGTGTGAGTTCTCATGAAGTTCTACTAACTGAGGGTCCATGGACCTCAAGTTGGAAACCCCTGCTCTATTTCAAAGTACTGTTACTATT
Organism: Mobula hypostoma; assembly: GCF_963921235.1. Lineage (NCBI taxonomy): Eukaryota > Metazoa > Chordata > Chondrichthyes > Myliobatiformes > Myliobatidae > Mobula > Mobula hypostoma. Next base: position 40,256,530 of record NC_086098.1, read on the forward strand.
TTTCAGATGCTAGTCCTTTCTGTCAGTTTCAGCTGTCCCAATTTTTTTCTTACTGTTTTCTTTATAAAGGCTCTTGAATGTATTTTAGTGACTAAGGTGAAGGCATCCCTTCCCACCTTAAATCCTCCCTATATTTTGTCAATTTCATTTTAGGCACCATATAACACCAGAGAATCACTGTCATTGCACTTACTGTTACAGGTTTCCCCTGCCATCCGAAGGTAGAGCGTTCCTATGAAATGGTTCGTAAGCCAGAATGTCGTAAAGCGAGGAAGCAATTACCATTAATTTATATGGGAAAAATTTGTGAGCGTTCGCAGACCCAAAAAAACCTACCAAATCATGCCAAATAACACATAAAACCTAAAATAACAGTAACATATAGTAAAAGCAGGAATAATATGATAAAATACACAGCCTATATAAAGTAGAAATACTTCTCTACAATCATTGCCTGCACTGTTCTTCGTAGCGAAAATCTCACGCAAGTGCTCTCAGCAAGAACACTCTCTCCAGTAATCTTTAAGCTATGAAGCTGCCAAATCATAGCAAATAATGCAGGGGAGGTGGGGTGGCGTTGCTGGTTAAAAAAGAGATTAACGCAATAGAAAGGAAGGACATAAGCCGGGAAGATGTGGAATCGATATGGGTAGAGCTGCGTAACACTAAGGGGCAGAAGACGCTGGTGGGAGTTGTGTACAGGCCACCTAACAGTAGTAGTGAGGTCGGAGATGGTATTAAACAGGAAATTAGAAATGTGTGCAATAAAGGAACAGCAGTTATAATGGGTGACTTCAATCTACATGTAGACTGGGTGAACCAAATTGGTAAAGGTGCTGAGGAAGAGGATTTCTTGGAATGTATGCGGGATGGTTTTTTGAACCAACATGTCGAGGAACCGACTAGAGAGCAGGCTATTCTGGACTGGGTTTTGAGCAATGAGGAAGGGTTAATTAGCGATCTTGTCGTGAGAGGCCCCTTGGGTAAGAGTGACCATAATATGGTGGAATTCTTCATTAACATGGAGAGTGACGTAGTTAATTCAGAAACAAAGGTTCTGAACTTAAAGAGGGGTAACTTTGAAGGTATGAGACATGAATTAGCTAAGATAGACTGGCAAATGACACTTCAAGGATTGACGGTGGATATGCAATGGCAGGCATTTAAAGGTTGCATGGATGAACTACAACAATTGTTCATCCCAGTTTGGCAAAAGAATAAATCAAGGAAGGTAGTGCACCCGTGGCTGACAAGAGAAATTAGGGATAGTATCAATTCCAAAGAAGTAGCATACAAATTAGCCAGAGAAAGTGGCTCACCTGAGGACTGGGAGAAATTCAGAGTTCAGCAGAGGAGGACAAAGGGCTTAATTAGGAAGGGGAAAAAAGATTATGAGAGAAAACTGGCAGAGAACATAAAAACGGACTGTAAAAGCTTTTATAGATATGTAAAAAGGAAAAGACTGATAAAGACAAATGTAGGTCCCCTGCAAACAGAAACAGGTGAATTGATTATGGGGAGCAAGGACATGGCAGACCAATTGAATAATTACTTTGGTTCTGTCTTCACTAAGGAGGACATAAATAATCTTCCAGAAATAGTAAGGGACAGAGGGTCCAGTGAGATGGAGGAACTGAGCGAAATACATGTTAGTAGGGAAGTGGTGTTAGGTAAATTGAAGGGATTGAAGGCAGATAAATCCCCAGGGCCAGATGGTCTGCATCCCAGAGTGCTTAAGGAAGTGGCCCAAGAAATAGTGGATGCATTAGTGATAATTTTTCAAAACTCGTTAGATTCTGGACTAGTTCCTGAGGATTGGAGGGTGGCTAATGTAACCCCACTTTTTAAAAAAGGAGGGAGAGAGAAACCGGGGAATTATAGGCCGGTTAGCCTAACGTCGGTGGTGGGGAAACTGCTGGAGTCAGTTATCAAGGATGTGATAACAGCACATTTGGAAAGCGGTGAAATGATCGGACAAAGTCAGCATGGATTTGTGAAAGGAAAATCATGTCTGACGAATCTCATAGAATTTTTTGAGGATGTAACTAGTAGAGTGGATAGGGGAGAACCAGTGGATGTGGTATATTTGGATTTTCAAAAGGCTTTTGACAAGGTCCCACATAGGAGATTAGTGTGCAAACTTAAAGCACACGGTATTGGGGGTAAGGTATTGGTGTGGGTGGAGAATTGGTTAGCAGACAGGAAGCAAAGAGTGGGAATAAACGGGACCTTTTCAGAATGGCAGGCGGTGACTAGTGGGGTACCGCAAGGCTCAGTGCTGGGACCCCAGTTGTTTACAATATATATTAATGACCTGGAAGAGGGAATTAAATGCAGCATCTCCAAGTTTGCGGATGACACGAAGCTGGGTGGCAGTGTTAGCAGTGAGGAGGATGCTAAGAGGATGCAGGGTGACTTGGATAGGTTGGGTGAGTGGGCAAACTCATGGCAGATGCAATTTAATGTGGATAAATGTGAAGTTATCCACTTTGGTGGCAAAAATAGGAAAACAGATTATTATCTGAATGGTGGCCGATTAGGAAAAGGGGAGGTGCAACGAGACCTGGGTGTCATTATACACCAGTCATTGAAAGTGGGCATGCAGGTACAGCAGGCGGTGAAAAAGGCGAACGGTATGCTGGCATTTATAGCGAGAGGATTCGAGTACAGGAGCAGGGAGGTACTACTGCAGTTGTACAAGGCCTTGGTGAGACCACACCTGGAGTATTGTGTGCAGTTTTGGTCCCCTAATCTGAGGAAAGACATCTTTGCCATAGAGGGAGTACAAAGAAGGTTCACCAGATTGATTCCTGGGATGGCAGGTCTTTCATATGAAGAAAGACTGGATGAACTGGGCTTGTACTCGTTGGAATTTAGAAGATTGAGGGGGGATCTGATTGAAACGTATAAGATCCTAAAGGGATTGGACAGGCTAGATGCAGGAAGATTGTTCCCGATGTTGGGGAGGTCTAGAACGAGGGGTCACAGTTTGAGGATAGAGGGGAAGCCTTTTAGGACCGAGGTTAGGAAAAACTTCTTCACACAGAGAGTGGTGAATCTGTGGAATTCTCTGCCACAGCAAACTGTTGAGGCCAGTTCATTAGCTATGTTTAAAAGGAAGTTAGATATGGCCCTTGTGGCTACAGGGGTCAGGGGGTATGGAGGGAAGGCTGGGTTCTGAGTTGGATGATCAGCCATGATCATAATAAATGGCGGTGCAGGCTCGAAGGGCCGAATGGCCTACTCCTGCACCTATTTTCTATGTTTCTATAAAAATACACAGCCTATATAAAGTAGAAATGTACAGTGCAGTATCACTTACCGGAATCGAGAAGTCAGCGCAGAGCACACTGATGATGGTGTGTTAGGCTGAGTCGTCGGAGGTTGGGGTGGTGCAGTGGCCCCCACCCTCCGGGCAGCGAACCGATACCGATCCGTGAAGCGTGCAGGGGTACAGCAGTAGCCGGGACGCACCCAGCACATCTTTAAGAAAAAAGCCAAAATAAACAAGCTAATTAATTAGTTGCCACCCGGCACGTAAATGTTGGCCCAGATCAGAGGCGACGCAATCAGCAATCGCCTCTGATCTAGGCCGACATTTACGTGCCGGGCGGCACCTAATTAAGCTTGTTTATTTTGTTTTTTTCTCTTAAAGATGTGCTGGATGCGTCCCGACTACCGCTGCATTCTTCGCAGATCTGTATCTGTCCACAATCCAGGGGTTGGGGTGGTGGGACACTGGGGTGTCACCTCGTTGTCTGTTTCCATCAGGGCAGGCAAGTCATCTTCTTTTATGTCTGCCTGCCTCGATGTCGAAGGTCGAGGTTTGTCGTCTACCGTGGCTGATGTGGAAGGCTTGCTTGACTGCTTAGCCTCGCACATTTTTCTATCATACAGTTCTCTGTAAGCACTCAAACAATCTTGCAAATATGCCGTAAACCGACGTACCCTTTCAAAATTAAAGTCGTACTTTATCATTGCAGCAAAAATCTCACGCAGTTGCTTCACGTTCAGTTCCTGGACGACTTCACTTTCAGTCCGTTTGCTACTGCATTCATTTTGGATTGTTATCCTTTCCTCTTCCAATTGCAACAGCTCTTCATCTATCAGTTCTTGGTCACGAGATGCCAAAACCTCTTCAACATCATCTTCATCAACTTCCACAAGCCAAACTCACTTTGTCCTTACTTCGTTCACCACGATCGAAACGCTTAATTAAGTCTAGTTTTACGCTAAGTGTAACGCCCTTACGAGCTCTTTTAGGCTTTTCCGATACCTTAGAACTCATCTTGCTAATGGCTGCTCACAGGCACGTGTTTAAACAATGCCGGCGAGAATGCAGCTCCGGGGAAGGAGTGGCTGCTCGGGGCGCGCGCTGCCTTTTTTCGTGCGCTGCTTTTTTTCGCACGCTGCCTTTTTTAGTAACAGTGAAAACACCTTCTGTTAGCGAAAACAGGTAACTAATGTAGGTCTTTCGTAACAGTGAGGTTTCGTAAAGCGAACGTTCGAAAAGCAGGGGACTCCTGTATAACATTTGCATACCATTGGCACTAAAATGAAAAATAATAGGGTTTTGCAGTTATCATAGAAAGTGATAGTCCCAAGAAAGACTGGTATTTATTGACTATTTATATTATTCTTGAGAAAGTGGTGACAAACTGTTACTTTGAGCTGCTGTAATCCACTTTATATAACCATATAACAATTACAGCACAGAAACAGGCCATCTTGGCACTTGTAGTCCGTGCCGAACACTTACTCTCACCTAGTCCCATCTACCTGCACTCAGCCCATAACCCTCCATTCCTTTCCTGTCCATATACCTATCCAATTTTAAATGACAAAATCAAATCTGCCTCTCTTCTCCTGGAAGCTCGTTCCACAGAGCTACCACTCTCTGAGTGAAGAAGTTCCCCCTCATGTTACCCCTAAACTTTTGCCCCTTAACTCTCAACTCATGTCCTCTTGTTTGAATCTCCCCTACTCTCAATGGAAAAAGCCTATCCACGTCAACTCTATCTATCCCCCTCATAATTTTAAATACCTCTATCAAGTCCCCCCCAACCTTCTACGCTCCAAAGAATAAAGACCTAACTTGTTCAACCTTTCTCTGTATCTTAGGTGCTGAAATCCAGATAACATTCTAGTAAATCTCCTCTGTACTCTCTCTATTTTGTTGACATCTTTCTTATAATTCGGTGACCAGAACTGTACACAATACTCCAAATTTGGCCTCACCAATGCCTAGCAAAATTTTAACATTACATCCCAACTCCTATACTCAATGCTCTGATTTATAAAGGCCAGCATACCAAAAGCTTTCTTCACCACCCGATCCAGATGAGATTCCACCTTCAGGGAACTATGCACCATTATTCCTAGATCCCTCTGTTCTACTGCATTCAATGCCCCACCATTTACCATGTATGTCTTATTTTGATTAGTCCTACCAAAATGTAGCACCTCACACTTATCAGCATTAAACTCCATCTGCCATCTGTCAGCCCACTCTTTTAACTGGCCCAACTCTCTCTGCAAGCTTTGAAAACCTACTTCATTATCCACAACGCCACCTATCTTAGTATCATCTGCATACTTACTAGTCCAATTTACCTCCCCATCATCCAGATCATTAATATATATGACAAACAACATTGGACCCAGTACAGATCGTATAGTACAGTACACTAGTCACCGGCCTCCAATCTGACAAACAGTTATCCACCACTACTCTCTGGCATCTCCCACGTCCCATTCCCATTCTGATATGTCTATCCGTGGCCTCCTCTACTGTGAAGATGAAGCCACACTCAGGTTGGAGGAACAACAGCTTATATTCCATCTGGGTAGCCTCCAACCTGATGGCATGAACATTGACTTCTCAAACTTCCGCTAATGCCCCACCTCCCCCTTGTACCCCATCCGCTATTTATTAATATACACACATTCTTTTTCTGTCTCTCCTTTTTCCGCCTCTGTCCCCCTCACAATACCCCTTGCCTATCCTCTGGTTTTCCCCCCTCCCCCTTTTCTTTCTCCCTAGGCCTCCTGTCCCTTGATCCTCGCATATCCCTTTTGCCAATCAACTGTCCAGCTCTTGGCTCCATCCCTCCCCCTCCTGTCTTCTATCATTTTGGATCTCCCCCTCCCCTTCCCACCTTCAAATCTCATACTAGCTCTTCCTTCAGTTAGCCGGAAACATCGACTGTACCTCTTCCTAGAGATGCTGCATTCATCAGCAACTTTTATGTGTGTGTTGCTTGAAAGTCCAACATCTGCAGATTTCCTCGTGTTTGCGGCCACTGTTGAATCCATTTTACTACTTCAGTATTAATACCTAACAATTGAACCTTCCGAATTAACCTTCCATGTGGAACCTTGTCAAAGGCCTTACTGAAGTCCATACAGACAACATCCACTGCTTTACCCTCGTCAATTGTCCTAGTAACCTCTTCAAAAAATTCAATTAGATTTGTCAAACATGACCTTCCACGTACAAATCCATGTTGACTGTTCCTAATCAGACCCTGTCTATCCAGATAATTATATATACCATCTCTAAGAATACTTTCCATCAATTTACCCACCACTGACGTCAAACTCACAGGCCAATAATTGCTAAATTGACTCTTAGAACCCTTTTTAAACAATGGAACCACATGAGCAATATGCCAATCCTCCGGCACCATCCCCGTTTCTAATGACATTTGAAATATTTCTGTCAGAGCCCCTGCTATTTCTACACTAACTTCCCTCAAGGTCCTAGGGAATATCCTGTCAGGACCTGAAGACTTATCCATTTTTATCTTCCTTAAAAGTGCCAGTACTTCCTCTTCTTTAATCATCAGTTTCCATAACTACCCTACTTATTTCCCTTACCTTACACAATTCAATATCCTTCTCCTTAGTGAATACCAAAGAACAGAAATCGTTCAAAATCTCCCCCATCTCTTTTGGCTCCGCACGTAGCTGTCCACTCTGATTCTCTAAGGGACCAATTTTATCCCTCACTATCCTTTTGCTATTAATATAACTGTAGAAACCCTTTGGATTTATTTTCACCTTACTTGCCAAAGCAACCTCATATCTTTTAGCTTTTCTAATCTCTTTCTTAAGATTCGTTTTCCATTCTTTATATTCCTCGAGCACCTCATTTACTCCATGCTGCCTATATTTATTGTAGGTCTCTCTCTTTTTCCGAACCAAGTTTCCAATATCCCTTGAATACCATGGCTCTCTCAAACTTTTAACCTTTCCTTTCAGCCTAACAGGAACATAAAGATCCTGTACCCTCAGAATTTCACCTTTAAATGACCTCCATTTCTCTATTACATCCTTCCCATAAAACAAGTTGTCCCAATCCACTCCTTCTAAATCCTTTTGTATCTCCTCAAAGTTAGCCTTTCTCCAATATGAAGGTAAACTTTAAGTCGACAATGATAAAATAATAGTAAGTGATTTCCAAATGTGAAATCTGGAGAGAAACTGCTGACCTGTTCTAGATAGCAGACTTGTGGTTTTGGGAGGGATTGCTGAAGAGGTAATGGTGATTGTAAATAGGGCACATTACATCCACAGAATGCTGTTTATCAAGGAATTTAGTATTTGAGAAGATGGCGTTGATTAAACAGCTATTTTTTTTCCGGATGATGTTGAGGTTCCCAAGTGTTTCTTGAGCTGTAGCTATCAAGGCGTTTAGTGGGTACTCTTGTTACGCTACAGGCATGCCTTAAAGATTATGGTAAGTCCTTGAACCTGACTAGCCTCTGCAGGTTCTTTCAATCCTATCTTATTGTTTATGTCTTTTCCATACTGAACCTCTACATTTGGTACCTACATGTCTTCTCACATATCACACATGGTTTTCATCATCAAAGTCCAACTGTGCCATTATTTTGCATTCTCTTTTGCTGTCTTTTAGTATCCTACTTAAAATTCATCTTTTTAGCTAGAGGTTCCATTTCTTTCATTTGTGGTGCTGTATGATGTTATCCATGTCAAAGTGGTTGAGCAAATGCAGGTTCCTGAATATCATGAAATACACAAATATTGTATGATTGTCATTGCAGGGGTTCAGTCTTGGGCAATGAAGTTCCCTTTCATTAGGGAACAGATTTACAAAATGGTGGAGAAAAAGGTGATGGCACAGACCAAGGGCCTTTATCCCGCCCCATTGAAGATCATTGAGGTAATTATTAGAACACTCTTCTTTAGGTCAGTGAAACTAATGTAAGATGTGTAATTCAATTTTTCTGATTCAAAATATTTGCTTCAATGAAGGTGGTGAAGACTGGATCAGAGCAGGGATCTGATGCTGGTTACCTGATTGAATCACAGGTAAGAGAGAGATATTTATCTCCCTTAGCTAATTGTGTAAAATCAAGATATTCTGGGAAGGTAATGATGGGACGGTGTAGACCATATTCTGCTGTGTCTTTGAACATCCTTTGGAAAGATGCTGCTTCACATTTAATCACAGGCTAATTTTGAAAGGAGCAAAAAAATGAGTGCTGAATTACCTAATCCTAATTATTTTTGTTCACTGTAAAAATCCGCTTTGCAAAGATTTCTCCAAAAATTGCTTTTTGTCTCATTTCCTCTTATGTTACACATTCCTCTTGTGGCACATATTGGCCATTTTTCTGAGAAACGTAATATTGCCTCAGCTTCAAATTTTTCTATTCACCATATTTGAAAAATTGGAAGTACGTTTAAAATCAAAGTGTATGGATTATACAACCTTGAGATGCATCTTCCTGCAGACAGCCATGAAACAGACACCATGGAACCAACTCAAAGAAAATATCAAGCACCCAAGACACAACAGAAGTAAAAAACGTGCAAATCTCAAAAAGCAGGAGAATATTAAACATCAAATCACAGAATAATTGAAACAGTGTTGGAATGTCTAGTTCAATTTAGTGCTGTCATTCATTGCCTACAGGCTGCAGAGCCAGTCCATACCAATCAAAATGTTGCAGTATAGCACTGTATTTATTTTTTGGCATAAACAAAATCCAGAAACACATATAACATGAACTGCAGAGTTGCCTTTTTCAAAAAAAAAAGGGAAAAAAAGGATTCCAATCCACAAACCACACCAATTAAACCTTGCTCAGGACCTAAGATTCCCGTACCTTCCTCCAGCAGCAGTGAGGGAGGTGACTGGTCTAATGCAGGCAGATGAGCACTCACCCTTCACTCTTGCCCTCTTAGATTTTAGTCTTGCTCAACGTATTAATCAATGAGTTGTTGGAAAATTGGAGCCATTATGCTCCACCATTAGGCCGCATATTCCATTATGCTCCACCATTAGGCCGCATATTCCATTCTCAACCTCACGCTCAACTACATCAAATTCCCTTGGAGGCAACAAAACTGTCAGCCCAAAAAACACATTATCAAAATGTAAATCACCGGCTCCAATCTCACACAGATTAGTAGGAGTATATTTAAAGAAGGAGGAGAAGAAACATAGAAACATAGAAAATAGGTGCAGGAGTAGGCCATTCGGCCCTTCGAGCCTGCACCGCCATTTATTATGATCATGGCTGATCATCCAACTCAGAACCCCCCCCCAGCCTTCCCTCCATACCCCCTGATCCCCATAGCCACAAGGGCCATATCTAACTCCCTCTTAAACATAGCCAATGAACTGGCCTCAACAGTTTCCTGTGGCAGAGAATTCCACAGATTCACCACTCTCTGTGTGAAGAAGTTTTTCCTAATCTCGGTCCTAAAAGGCTTCCCCTCTATCCTCAAACTGTGACCCCTCGTTCTGGACTTCCCCAACATTGGGAACAATCTTCCTGCATCTAGCCCGTCCAATCCCTTTAGGATCTTATACGTTTCAATCAGATCCCCCCTCAATCTTCTAAATTCCAACGAGTACAAGCCCAGTTCATCCAGTCTTTCTTCATATGAAAGTCCTGCCATCCCAGGAATCAATCTGGTGAACCTTCTTTGTACTCCCTCTATGGCAAAGATGTCTTTCCTCAGATTAGGGGACCAAAACTGCACACAATACTCCAGGTGTGGTCTCACCAAGGCCTTGTACAACTGCAGTAGTACCTCCCTGCTCCTGTACTCGAATCCTCTCGCTATAAATGCCAGCATACCATTCGCCTTTTTCACCGCCTGCTGTACCTGCATGCCCACTTTCAATGACTGGTGTATAATGACACCCAGGTCTCGTTGCACCTCCCCTTTTCCTAATCGGCCACCATTCAGATAATAATCTGTTTTCCTATTTTTGCCACCAAAGTGGATAACTTCACATTTATCCACATTAAATTGCATCTGCCATGAGTTTGCCCACTCACCCAACCTATCCAAGTCACCCTGCAAGTAGTGGTTTTGTGTCTTGTCAGCAGGACATTGCTGTTAGTTGTGTAGGTCACTGGCCCCATCTTGATAACTGCATTTCAAATTTGACAATGTAAAATGTAATAGGTAATGTTAACTTAGTGACACAGCAAATGTATTACATAGACTAAGCCTTCTAATTGGTTTCTTAGCAACACACATCAAAGTTGCTGGTGAACGCAGCAGGCCAGGCAGCATCTATAGGAAGAGGCGCAGTCGACGTTTCAGGCCGAGACCCTTCGTCAGGACTCGCAGTCGACGTTTCAGGCCGAGACCCTGTCCTGACGAAACGTCGACTGCGCCTCTTCCTATAGATGCTGCCTGGCCTGCTGCGTTCACCAGCAACTTTGATGTGTGTTGCTTGAATTTCCAGCATCTGCAGAATTCCTGTTGTTAATTGGTTTCTTATATCTTTTTGACCCTTCTTGACATTCTTGTAATGTCACAGAAGCTTTAACTATTCACATTTACCTTTGATTCTTCCATGTACTTTCTTCATGTGATATCTTTAAAAATCTTCAAGAAACATTCTTAACAGTCAATAAGCATTAATGTTTTGTACTCCAAGAATTATTTCAAATTTTCCCAACTAGAAATTTGGAGAATTGGCAATGACAAATGAATCAAGAGCTCTGATTGGACTTTATCATGGTCAAGTAGAGTGTAAGAAGAACAAGTTTGGAAAGCCACAGAAAGAATGCGAGTAAGTGTATTTCTTTATAAGATGGTTTTCTGTTTGATTTTCTAGTATGCCCAGACAAATTCAGAAGCATCCCTTGTGTGTGCAGTTTTTACAAAACACATTTAAAATGACACAAGATTGATCAAATGTGAAATGAAAAAAAAATCTTCTTTTATTTGATTGATGTTGGAGCAAATGTAGTCATTTGAATTGTTCAACAAGCTCTTTGACCCCTACCATCAGGTAGGAGATGCCATACCATTAAGACAGGAACTATTAGGACGGTAAATAGCTTCTGTCCTCCAGGCCATAAGAATACTGAACTTTCTGTCACTAATCAGGTCTCATGTATGAAGTGCCAGTAGCGTTACACTGTTTACTTTTTAATTTGAATATGCATTTATTATTAATTTATTTGTGCTAATACTTTATACAGAGTGTGTATGTGTGTGCGCGGGTGCACGAGTTATTTGTACTGCACTGAGTATCTTCATCCAGAGGAGCTTTGTCTCACTTGGCGGTATACACGTGTACATTTGAATGACACTAAACTTGAACTTGTTGGTATCATTGGATTATTGCCAAACGGTAAAGCTTTGTATAGCAGTAGTAATTGACATCATCTGTTTGTTTAACTTCTGTTTTATTAACCAGCACTGAGTCTTGTTGCTTCTCTACAGGTTTCATATTAACCTTTCTAAAAGCCAAATCTTGACTTTGTAAATTATCTTCCTTCTGTTGACTAGGTTTCTGAGCATCTAATGCCTCAAATACCCTTTGTTTCCACTCCTTATTTGATGGTCATTATTTTTGTTGAAAGATGTGATCATTTCCTTTTTCATAGTATGAAATTAATGTGCTTTTTTACACTTTGAGTTAAGTATGAAGTGCTTTTTTGGCCTCAGATGGGTTTAAATGCATTCTAGTGCTCCACCACTCTGTATTCCAAATCCCTCAGGCAGGTTAGTGAAATATAGTAATTTTTCTTTTACACAATCTCAGTTTGTGATTTAATGAACTGCAATTTTTATTTTTCCAGGAATATTGCTGTTTTAGGTGCCGGTCTAATGGGTGCTGGTATTGCACAAGTCACAATTGATAAAGGCATTTCAACGATCTTAAAAGATACTACATTAGAAGGACTTGAAAGGGGTCAACAACAGATCTACAAAGGGTATATAGCAGTTAAACAATTTTTTCTTTTCAGTGACAATTTTGCTAGATGTCTTTTGTATGTAATTGATATGGTAATTCAAGATCTTGCATTTTGACCCATTTAAATTTATTTATTATGTTGGAATGGTATTTGTTGGATGTTTCTCTTGCAATTTTGTGCTTTTTTTTGTAAGAATTAATTAGTTGGATTATGTGGGATCATAGAATATTTTAAAGTTGCTTTGAGTAACACTAGTGTATTACTGGGTTATTTGTTAATGGGTGATTTGTGGCTATTCCCAAAGTTTAATGCCTTAAAACACTGAAGCTTATATGTTTATAATGATTGTGACCTTATGGAATCTTAACAGACTGAATGATAAAGTAAAGAAGAAGGCTTTAACATCATTTGAACGTGATAGAATCCATTCAAATCTGATTAGTCAGTTAGACTATGAAGGATTTGAGAAAGCAGACATGGTGATTGAAGCAGTATTTGAAGATGTGAAAATCAAACACCATGTCCTGACGGAAGTCGAAGCTGTAAGTTTCCAAAGAAAAACAGTGCATATTAAGTCAAATCCTGCATATTGCTCAGTAAAATACATTGTACTGCATTTCCTCTGGCAGGTTGTATCCCCTCATTGCATTTTTGCTAGCAACACATCTGCTCTTCCAATTTCTGAAATTGCTGCTGTCAGTAAGAGACCAGAAAAGGTAGGATATGATTTGGCAGTGTTTTCTCTCCAATTGTTAGTAAGGATGCATATATTTAAAAATGAATATGCCATGTATTTTTATTTAAGCTAAATTACCAACAAAAGTAAAGTTGTAACATGAACTTAACTGAAATGGAAGCTTGTTGAGTAAGAACTTTATAAAATATCAAACTCAGTTCAGGGTTAATGAAACGTATGTGGGTCATTTGCTCCTCATCAATAGTTAAAATTATAATGAATGCCTTTGGTATTTCCATAGTGAAAGGAATGTTTTCCTTTGGAAACATTCAGCCAGTCTGAGCAGATACTTCTAATCATCCAGTTCTTTAATCTCTGTGATTCCTTTTCCTTCATATTCATATTCTTATCCAATCATTTCCAGAATGTTAACATATTTCATGTGCAACCTAGAAGTGAACTCCTCAAGCTCAACTTGTAAAAAAAATTGTGAATGGCTTTTATTTTATACCTTTAGCTTCTTGATCCAGCTGTTATAGTCTGTTTCTGTTTACCATCATTTTAAATACCAGTTACGCCTCTCCATTGTCTTTGTATTGTTCTATTTTTTAAAAGGTAAAAATCTTTCTCCTCATATTCTGTTGCCTAACTATTGAACTATTTTGCATTTTTCCATAAAATCCTTATTTGTTGACAGTGTGGAGCCCAATGTTCACACAATAAGTGATTTAAGTTATCGTAGTCCCTTTTTTTAAAATTCTAATTGTCATAAGATGGGAATTCTTTCTTCAGTTTTATCAATCTAAGGTGCTGCTTTTAGCATTTTATGAACCCGTAACCTTGAACTGACTTTTGTTGAGAATAATTTCTAGTTACTTGTATATTAAAATACAAATTTAGCTAACAACTTCCTGTAGACTACATCCAAGGCATCTCTATTATCTACTTCTTTATTACCATGTCAATATGATTTACATGCCTTTTACTTTGAGAATGTGTTTTGTCTAAGACCATCTGTTTTTTGATCCAGTTTTTCCGAAAGGAATTTAAGTTCTGTGCTGACATCTGTTTTGTAGGAAATGTTCCTTGATAAATGTAGTTATTTCCATAAGCAACAAAAATGTATTCAATTGACTTATCAATATTTATTCAAAAAATGACTTTTCTGCGTATACATTAAAACACTAAACATGCCTTACAAGAAAAGCGCTGTCATCGTTTTCTCAAAATCCGTTTTTGAAGGTCAAGTAAACATATATACTGGAATTCTTTTTCTCTGAGGTTACTTCACCAAAGAGGTATTAATTGTGATTTATTAATAAATTTATATTACTTTCCAGTAGCAGTATAGTTCAGATCTATCTTTCTTTATCTAACCATTATAACATTTAATATGATGTTAATTGGCCAGTAATGACGAGAATTATAACCTACTTGGTTTTCTGAGTGTTGTCACTACAATAATGCTGGATAAAAGTGAACTTACAGAATAAGTTCCAGCCTTTGGTGTTAATTGTTAAGAGTTTATGAGTACATTCTCATGTCCAGGTAATTGGAATGCACTATTTCTCACCTGTGGATAAGATGCAGTTACTGGAAATCATCACTACTGCTAAAACCTCCAAGGACACAACTGCAGCAGCTGTAACAGTTGGCCTCAAACAAGGAAAAGTGATTATTGTAGTTAAGGTAATTATTATGTTTCACCTGCCATTTAAACATTTGGTATCATCAGCTACTCCAGTCTTAAACTATGTGACAAGCTTCTGTTCAAATACAGTACCTATGAAAAGTATTCATCCTCCTTGGAAGTTTTCATGTTTTATTGTTTTACCACATTGAATCACAGTTGATTTAATTTGCTTTTTTTGGACATTGATCAACAGAAAAAAAAGCTCTTGTGTTACAGTGAAAACAGATATCTACAAAGTGATTTAAATTAATTACAAATGTAAAACACAAAATAATTAATTGCTTAAGTAGTCACAGACTTCTCCCTTTAATATAACATACCCAAATCATCACTGGTGCAGCCAATTGCTTTTAGAAGTCACTTAGGCTGTGTCCACACCAGACCAGATAATTTTGAAAATGCCGGTTCTGCATTAAAATGGGTATTTGGGCGAATCTCCTCCTATTGGGCATGTGCAGGGCACACCTACAGAAAACAAGCGAAGAGGAAACGGTATACTTGGTGCGTGTTTGTCCAGTTACAGACTAGAAAAACTTAAAAGGAAATTGCCAAATGATGGACTGCTGTTGGCTCTCGCGCAGGAGGACTTAAAACTGAAAAATCAAATACTGGAGAGTATGGAGGCAACCGACAGGGAGTTCACAGACAGTATGACCTGGCTGACGACGAACATTGAAAAATTGACTAACTCTGTTGCAGAGGGAGTTGCAATGATGAGAAACACAAAATACTGTGCAGATGCTGGGGTCAAAGCAACACACATAACATGCTGGAGGAACTCAGCAGGTCGGGCAGCATCTGTGGAAACGAACAGTCAACGTTTCAGGACTGAAGAGGGAGGGGGCAGGGTGGGAAGGAGAATGCTGGTAGGTGCCAGGTGAAAAACCAGTAAAGGGAAAGATCAAGGGGTGGGGGAGAGGAAGCAGGGAGAAGATAGGCAGGAAAGGTGAAGAAGGAATAAGAGAAAGCACAATGGGTAGTAGAAGGAGGCGGAACCATGAGGGAGGTGATAGGCAGCTGAAGGAGGGGGCAGAATGAAACTGGGATGGAGGTAGGGAGGGGGAGGGAATTACCAGAAGTTGGAGAATTCAGTGTTCATACCAAGGGGCTGGAGACTACCCAGATGGTATATGAGGTGTTGCTCCTCCAACCTGAGGTTGGCCTCATTATGGCAGTAGAGGAGGCCATGTATGGACATATCCGAATGGGAATGTGAAGCAGAGATGAAGTGGATGGCAACTGGGAGATCCCGTCTGTTGTGGCGGACGGAGCGAAGGTACTCGACAAAGCGGTCCCCCAATCTGCGTTGGGTCTCACCGATGTGAGACCAAGGGTTTAGCTATGGGCGCTCGCATGTGCCCCAGCTATGCCTGCCTCTTCGTTGGTTATGTGGAACAGTCTATGCTCCAAACCTATACTGGTACTGCTCCCCAACTTTTCCTTCGCTACATTGACGACTACATTGGTTCTGCTTCCTGCACCCATGCCAATTTCATCGACTTTACTTCAAACTTCCACCCAGCACTCAAATTCACTTGGTCTATCTCGGACACTTCTCTCCCGCTTCTTGATCTCTCGGTCTCCTTCTCTGGAGACAGACTGTCCACTTACATTTTCTATAAGCCCACTGACTCTCATAACTACCTCGACTATACCTCTTCCCACCCTGCCACATGCAAAAATGCTATTCCCTATTCCTAGTTCCTCTGTCTCCGCCGCATCTGCTCCCAGGATGAGGCTTTCCGTTCCAGGACATCTCAAATATCCTCTTTCTTTAAGGATCGTGGTTTCCCTTCTGCCGTCATCAGTGATGCCCTCCACCCGCATCTCCTCCATTTCCCACACTTCGACCCTCACCCTATCCTCCCGTCACCACAACAGGGACAGAGTTCCCCTTGTCCTCACCTACCACCCCACCAGCCTCCGGATCCAGCACATTATCCTCCGCAACTTCCACCACCTTCAACGGGACCCCACCGCTAAGCACCTCTTTCCCCCCTACCCCTCTCCGCTTTCCGCAGGGATTGTTCCCTCCGCGACTCCCTGGCCCACACGTCCTTCCCCATGGATCTCCCACTGGCACTTATCTCTGCAAGCGTAAGTGCTACACCTGTCCCTACACCACTATTCAGGGCCCAAAACAGTCCTTCCAGGTGAGGCAACACTTTGCTTGTGAGTCTGTTGGAGTTATCTATTGCATCCGGTGCTCCCGGTGCGGCTTCCATTACATTGGTGAGACCCAACGCAGACTGAGGGAATTTAAAAACTCAAAGATCGTTTTGCTGAACACCTATGCTCTGTCCACCAGAGGAAACAGGATCTCCCAGTGGCCACACATTTTAATACCACGTTCTGGTATTAATGGTTTAATTCCCATTCTGATATGTCTATCCACGGCCTCCCCTACTGTAAAGATGAAGCCACACTCAGGTTGGAGGAACAACACCTTATATTCCGTCTGGGTAGCCTCCAACCTGATGGCATGAACATTGACTTCTCAAACTTCCGCTAATGCCCCACCTTCCCCTCGTACCCCATCCATTATTTATTTATATACACACATTCTTTTTCTCTCTCTCCTTTTTCTCCCTCTGTCCCTGTCACTATATCCCTTGCCCATCTTCTAGGTCCCCCCCCCCCCCCTTCCTTCTCCCTGGGCCTCCTGTCCCATGACCCTCTCATATCCCTTTTGCCAATCAACTGTCTAGCTCTTGGCTCCATCCCTCCCCCTCCTGTCTTCTCCTATCATTTTGGATCTCCCCCTCCCCCTCCCACTTTCAAATCTCTTACTAGCTCTTCTTTCAGTTAGTCCTGACGAAGGGTCTCGGCCCGAAAAGTCGACTCTACCTCTTCCTAGAGATGCTGCCTGGCCTGCTGCGTTCACCAGCAACTTTGATGTTTGTTGCAGACTGAGGGACTGCTTCGTCAAGCACCTCCGCTCCGTCCGCCGCAACAGACAGGATCTCCCGGTTGCCACCCACTTCAACTCTGCTTCACATTCCCATTTGGATATGTCCATACATGGCCTCCTCTACTGCCAAGATGAGGCCAAACTCAGGTTGGAGGAGCAACACCTCATATACTGTCTGGGTAGTCTCCAGCCCCTTGGTATGAACTTTGAATGCTCCAACTTCTGGTAATTCCCTCCCCCTCTCTTCCCATATCCCAGTTTCACTCTGCCCTCTCCCCCAGCTGCCTATCACCTCCCTCATGGTTCCGCCTCCTTCTACCTACCCATTGTGATTTCCCCTATTTGTTCTTCACCTTTCCTGCCTATCCCCTCCCTGCTTCCCCTCCCCCACCCCTTGATCCTTTCCCCTTAATGGTTTTTTCACCTGGCACCTACCAGCCTTCTCCTTCCCACCCTCCCCCCACCTTTATAGGGCCCCTGCCCCCTCCTCCTCCAGTCCTGACAAAGGGTTCCGGCCCGAAATATTGACTGATCGTTTCCACGGATGCTGCCTGACCTGCTGAGTTCCTCCAGCATGTTGTGTGTGTTGCAATGATGAGGAATATGATGGCCCCCCCCCCAGTACTTTTCACAGCCACTACAATAGCTACACATACGGACACACAGACCCCAGACCCTAGGGTCGCCCCACCAACATCTTCCCCACTCCCACAGGGGGGTCACCCTGGAAACATTTCCTACAGCCATAGTCTCTTCACCAATGAAAGAGATGACAGGTTTTTTTCAAAACCTCCGGTTACCCCGTACACACTACAACACCCAACTGGCATTTTCAGATTTACGCACTCTGGAGAGCGTTTTAGAAAAGCTCCATTTTCGGGGGAGGAAAACGCCGTTTCAGTGTGGACGGAGGATCAAGACGAAGAGCAAAAGCTTCGGTTACGGATTTATCCGGTCTAGTGTGGGACGTAGCTTTAATTAGTTAAATAGAGATCACCATGTGCAGTCAAGGTGTTCCAAATGATTGCAGTAAAAATACACCTGTATCTGGAAGGTCCAACTGCTGGTGTGTCAATATCCTGGCAAAAACTACACCATGAAGCCAAAAGATCACTCAAACTATCTACACGAAAAAGGTTATTGAAAAGTGCAAGTCAGGATATGGATACAAGAAAATTTCCAAGTCACTGAATATCCCTAAGTTAAGTTAATCATCAAGAAATGGAAAGTATCTGGCTCAGCTGTAAGTCTGCCTGGAGCAGTCCATCCTCAAAATCTGAGGGGACCAGTGAGGGAGGCCACCAAGAGACGTGTGACAACTCTAGAGACGTTGCAAGCTTCAGTGGCTGAGATGGGAGAGACTGCACATACAACAATGTGTGTCGGGTGCTTCAGCAGTCACAGCTTTATGGGATAGTAGCAAAGAGAAAGCCACTGTTGGAAAAAAACTGACATGAATTCTCGGCTAGAGTTTGCCAGAAAGCATGTGGGAGACTGAAGTCAGCTGGAAGAAGGTTCTATGGTCTGATGAAATTAAAGTTGAGCTTTTTGGCCATCAGACTTGTCGCTATGTTTGGTATAAGCCAAACACCATCATCAAAAACAAAACATCCCTACCGTAAAGCATGGTGGTGGCTGCATCATGCTGTGGGGATGCGTCACTGCTGCAGGCCCTGCAAGGCTTGACGGTAAAATGAATGCAGCAAAATACAGGGAAATCTGATGCAGTCTGCATGAGAACTGCAACTTGGGAATGATTTGTTTTCCAGCAAGACAATGTCCTCAAGCATAAAGCCAAAGCTACACAGGAATGGCTTAAAACAACAAATCCAATTGAGAATTTATGGCTGGACTTGAAAAAGGCTGTTCACTCACAATCCCTATGCAATCTGACAGAGCTTGAGCAATTTTGTAAAGAAGAATGGGGTAAATTTCAGTGCTGAGATGTGCAAAGCTGATAGAGACCTATCTACACAGACTCAAAGACTATAATGCCTGCCAAAGATGCATTTACTAAATACTGACCTGAAGAGGGTGTACATTTTGTGTTCTGTATTTGTAATTAATTTGGATCACTTTGTAGAGATCGGTTTTCATTTGACACGAAAGAGTTTTTTTCTGATGATCAGTCAAAAAAAAAGCCAAAGTAAATCCACGGTGATTCAATGTTGTAAAGTAATAAAACACAAAAACTTCCAAGGGGGATGTGAGTACTTTTTATAGGCATTGTACATGGAGAATTATTCCATATAGGAAAATAATTCTCATTTTGGATCTCAAAGGTTCGAAGGTCGAATTTAATGTCAAAGAAATGTATACAATCTGTTGTGTATGTGGTCTGGTTACACAGCAATGCTATTAATAAAGACGCTGGAGATGGGAGCTAAGGTTCATGGTTCTTTACTGGCAGAAACCGAACTGGGCACACCCATACAGATCAATACGTGCCTCATAGCGCATGCTCAATACATGCCTAATAGCACATGCAACGACGTGTCCCTACAACGTAAAGTAGTCCCTTATTATAGTGCAGGCCATACAGTACACAATCTACATCCTGAAATGCTTTTTCTTCGCAAACACCCACAAAAACAGAGAAGTGCCCCAAAGAATGAATGACAGTTAAACTTGAGAACTCCGAAGTTCCCCCCCCCATTGTTTTTCTTCACGCGCGTAAGCGGCAGCAAGCAATAATGCCCTCTCCCCCCACCAGCAAAAAGAGCGCATTGGCACCATCACCAAGCCTAAGCATGTGCTAAACAATAGCAAAGACCCAGACCAAAGTTACCCCAAAGGCTTCGCATTTCATCTGACATTCGACAAATCACAGGTTCTCTGTCTTCCTGACGGGAGAGGGAGGTGTCCCCCATTTTCACAGCGAGTGGAAGACATAGCAGCCCGGTGGTTTAAGATGTTAAAAGTCTGTTTCGTTGCTTTTTGGCCCTATTTAGGCTACTGATTTTCAAATGCATTTAACTGTTGCTAATTGTTACTTGGATTGCACTACAGTTTGTTTTTACTTTAAAAAGTAAAATAAAAGGCATGAATTTCAATACGCATTGTTCATCAGAAAGTGATTTCCAACCAGTGAATTACTTCTGAAATGCAGGAAATGGTGAGAATCGTGCTCAGTACGCTCCCACAAGAAACAATGTCTAAATGAACAGATAATTTGTCCCTGTTTATTGAGGACGAGATATTGATCAGGATACCTGAGTAATCCATGTTTTCCAAAATAGGGGTATTTATTCCATTCACTTGATATGGCAAATGTGTCACCTGTGCTCTGCAATGGCCATTTTGAGCTCCTAGTTGATGCCATATAGCACAGAAACAGGCATTTCAGCCCAACTTAACCCTGCTGATGGAATTTTCCTGTATTTTTTAAACATAAGATTAGCTTTGTCTGTCACATGTGCAGAGGAACATTGAAACATATAGCGAAACATGTCATTTACATCAGTGGCCATCACAGTCCGAGGTTGTACTGGGGGTAGCCCACAAGTGTTGTCACAATCCTTCTAATCTTATCCAACTCAGCAGATTCAGCCCACCAGATCCCACCCCCATCTGGTTCCATCTCTCCCCTAATGGTACAGCTGCTGGAGATTGATAAGCAGGAACATAAAGGTTACCATCCTGAAATCTGATGTCTCCACATTTACCCCCACCTGGCTTTTACCTATCATCCACCTGTCTCTGTCTTCATTTTACCATTCTCCCTCTCCCACTTGGCTCCATCTGCCCTTAATCTTTCACCACTCTTTGGTCTGGTGATGGTCTATTGGTCCTTGTCTTGCCTTTCCTACACTGTACAGATTGGTTATCTTCCCCCTCCACTCTTGGCCATGATGCAAGGTCTCAACCTGAAATGTCAGCCTTTTCTCCTGCCTCCCTTTCCACCCTTCTCCCACACACAAATGCTGCCTGACTCATTAAGTTCCTCCTGCAGTATCTTTTGCTCCATCACAATATCTGCAGTCTCTAGTGTAGCCAAGAGAAGGCAAGTGCTGCAGTCCATCAGTACTGCACTGCTGTACCAGTCTGGAAGTTATGTCCAGGAATGGAACTTGAACTCCAAAATCTTTTGAAAGAGGATTGAGCCACAACGAATATTTTTCTTAAATGCACAGCTATTTTCCTGATATTTTAGGAAGTTGAAATGTTGCACACGTTCTTTCAGAACGGAACATGCTCTAAATACCCAACAGATCAGGCAGCATCTATGAAGAATGAAACTGAGTTAACATTTCAGATGAATTTCATATAACTTGTATATGATTATGCACAGTTTCTAATTTACCAGTCATTCAGTCATAATTGTTAAAGGTACTTGTAGAGGACATTGCCCATTTGTAGATAGGTTTGTGAGGCTACAGAGGTGTGGCCAGATTTGTTAGATAACGCAAGAAATTATATTCCCCATGATGTTGGCCACTGTAGTGTATGGAAATTCAACTTTTATCTAAAATTGTCCCTTTAACTATACTATGAAAATGTTTTATGAATTGACTGTCAGCCAGTAAAATCTTTAAAATGGCACAGTCTCAGTTTCCATTGCCATAATCCTTATTGGAGGATCGAAATAACTTGGTAATTTTAGATCCCAACTAAATCTGTAAAGAAAATGCCAATTTTCCACATCGGTATTTTCTGTGTGAAATATTTCAATGTTATATTTGTCCAGATGCTAATTTTGTGGATGCTTTTTACTTAATGATACTTTATGAATTGTCCTGGTAGCCTTTGCTGTATTAATCTGGATTTTTGTCAATCAAATTTAAAATGACTTGGGCATACTTTTTGAGAATTAGTATTTTGAAATTTGTAACTTTACACAAAGGTTTGGATAAAAACTTAATGTTTTGCAACTTGTTATCATGTTAAATAGTTCTTATTTTAAAGTAATTATAAAATTAATTCTAAAATACCGATAGGAAGAAGAAATGTATTTTAACTGATTTATAGGAAAATTTAAACCATTAATATATTGAGTTGAGAAACAAATGGTTGTGGTGAACTAATGTTTGCCTGGAAACTTTTATTGAAGAGCAACCAAGACAGAAAGATTTGGAAGATAACATAATTGGCCGATGACTTCAGATCAGTGGCAGAAGTGACTGTTTTATGCATTTCAAACTGATTCTCTTTCACTTTGTACAAGAAAGAAACACTGAATTGTTGTTTGGACTCAATCGATAATAAAGACATAAGTGGTTGCTCAAGTGAATCTTAACAAAACCTGCTATCAGTCATTCAGGTTTTCATTTTTCAGTTCACTTTTCTGCAGGCATTGGGGAAAAGGGGCCCTCTGGACCTGAATGTTGTGGTATCTTATAGGGTTAGGGTTAGAGTAAACAGTCAGATTAAACAAATTTGAAATCAGCATGTACTAACGGGGAAGGAAATGTGAATAATTATCAACCAAATACAATTATGTTGGTTTTATATTAATTGTCAAGTGTGAAATTTCTTGTGTATTATTTTTTTCCCAAGCCAATATGGAATGTCATGCTAGGTAGAATGCATGCTCTTGGTGCAACAGTCTCTGCATGTTGATTTGATCAAGTCAAAAAGCAAGACACTATTACCTTCTATGGGGTACTTACCAAGCTTTATTTAGAAATGCAGTTACTGAAGTAATGGATGCTCATTTAGAATTTTTTTGTGAAATGTAAAATTGCTGGAAGAGTAACCATTACTGATCAGTTGTTCTCATTTAGATAGTGTTTTGTTTGGATCATTTGTCAACAGGAGCCTTTTCTCATAATAGAGTTGGAGGTTTAAAAATTGATCAGACAAATTGCAATTCTATTCTAACAGAGGTTAACTATTGAAGAAAAAACTTTCAAGGATATGATTTTGTTGGGAGGGCCAATTGTTTAAAAAGTGTATTCTTCTAGAATTGAAAATTGACTTTATTTTCTTCAGGACAGCCCTGGTTTTTATACAACAAGATGTCTTGCACCTACATTGGCCGAAGCACTTAGAATCTTACAGGTTTGTTTAGATTATGTTAGCTTCATTTAAAACTGTTGGTCTTCGTAATGGGTTTACTAGTATTTTAATGTAAGTTGGTTTATTTATTGTATAAACTTATGTACAACATGGTATAAACATTCATATGTTATAGAGAAGTTTCCAAATTATTGATTATAAATGGAACATTTTCTTGAAAGTTTGAATTGGTTCTGTTGCAATTTTCAAAATAAACATTGCCTTTCTTGCCCCTCCCCCCCCATTTGTGAAGACTTTTATTCTGATTGCAGTTTTAAATCCATGCAAACCACTTTTTCTTAGTTTGTTTAATGCCTTGCTCTTGATCAGTTTCCAATGATTTTGCTTATTACCAAAGTCTGCATTCTGTGGTTAATAACCAACAACATCCAAACAGAATCTAGTGTGTATAATGGCAGGGCAAGCAGGAATGCTTTTTCACAGTTCCAACAACCTGTGTTCAGTCCTGACCTCCCACGCTGTCTGTGTGGAGTTCGTATGTTCTCTATGTGAGCCTGCAGCTTTCCACCAGCATCTGCAGTTTCCTCCCAAAGATATGTGAGTGGGTAGGTTTTTCAGTCTCAGTAATTCATTCTTCATGTGTAACTCAGTCTGATGAGAGTTGATGGGAATGTGGTGACAAAATAGATGACCGGCATTGACCTGGTTATACTGTAAGTTGCTGCGTGTCAAAATGTGGCACATTTATTTCAGCAACACAGACAAAATGCTGGAGGAACTTAGCAGGCCAGGCAGCATCTATGGAAAAGAGTACAGTCGACGTTTTGGTCCGAGACCCTTCAACAGGACTGGAGAAAAGATGATGAGGAGTGGAGGAGAGGGAGAAACACAGGGTGATGGGTGAAACCAGGAAGAGGGGGGAGGTGAAGTAAATAGCTGGGAAGTTGATTGGTGAAAGAGATACAGGGCTGGAGAAGGAGAAATCTAATAGGAGAGGGCAGAAGGCCCTGGAAGAAAGAAAAGAGGGGAGGAGTACCAGAGATGAGCAGGCAAGGAGGTAAGGTGAGACAGGGAAAAGGAGATTGGGAATGGTGAGGGGGTGGGCGAGACATTACTTGAAGTTTGAGAAATCAATGTTCATGCCTTCAGGTTGAAGACTACCCAGATGGAATATAAGCTTCTTCCAACCTGAGTGTGGCCTCATCGCGAGAGTAGACATATCAGAATGGGAATAGGAAGTGGAATTAAATTGTGTGGCCACTGGGAGATCCTGCGTTTTCTGGTAGAATTTATTTCAGGATTGTGTATGACCTATACTCTAGCACTGATCTGCTTCCAGCAAGATGGGGATGGAAATTAAGATAAATTATTTGCATTTATTGAGCATTTATTTACTGGAGTTATATTAAAAAATACCATACAATTCTGTGACTTGGCCTAAATTGAATCATTCAGTGCCTGCCATCAACGGTTAAATTCAAATCAATGTATCAAATAGAACTGTATGTATCAATAATGAACTGTAGCTGCTGATGACATTAACATTACAAACTGATTTTATTTTGCATTGTAGCATTGTTGAGCCAGTCAGCAAATATTGAAAAATTATGAAATCCTCTGGATAATGAGGATTTATGCATACTTTCACCAGTGATAATGACAAGTTTCCTTCAATGCTGTTTCTTTAACCGTTGATGCCAGGCATTGAATTGAACTCAATGGGCCTTTTTTCAGTCTACTAATTTTAGCAATAAATTTTATGATGGAATGCAGCAAAAATTGTATATATTGAAATAACATTTTTTTTGTGTGTCTAATATACCAACAATTTAAATTTCTAGGAAACTGGTGATCCAAAAAAATTGGATTTGGTTACAACAGCCTTTGGGTTTCCTGTAGGCACTGCCACACTGATTGATGAAGTTGGTGTTGATGTAGCAGCACATGTTGCAGAAGATTTGGGGAAAGCCTTTGGTTCTCGATTAGCAGGTGGAAATGTTGAAGTACTGAAAAGAATGGCTGAAAAGGGATTTTTAGGTAAGTAACATCAGCTATAAATTAACTTAGCTAAAGGCAAAATATGGAAATGCATTTTTTTATAATCCTCAATTAAAATGCCTGAATGTTCAGTATCTATTATAATTTTGTGACCATAGCATCACCATTTCTGTTAATTATTTAACTCTTGTTGCAATGTACAGTTAAGTTCTTGAGCTGAGATTCGGTTTTGTGCCAGAAATCAATTTTTTCCCTTCATAATCTATCAGCTGGCTTCTTTTCCAGTTTCTTCACTGGAATTTTCAGAATCAGAATCAGGTTTATTATCACCAGGATGTGTCGTGATATTTGTTAACTTAGCAGTAGTTCAATGCAATACATTACATAGAAGAAGTGGGGAGAAAAGTAAAATAAGATAATAATAAATAAATCAATTACAGTATACGTTTATTGAATAGATTAAAAATTGTGCAAAAGAACAAATAAAAAATATACTAAAAAAAGTGAGGTAATGTTCATGGGTTCAATGTCCATTTAGGAATTGAATGGCAGAGGGGAAGAAGCTGTTTCTGAATCGCTGAGTGTGTGCCTTCAGGCTTCTGTACCTCCTACCTGATGGTAACAGTGAGAAAAGGGCATGCCCTAGGTGCTGGAGGTCCTTAATAATGGACACTGCCTTTCTGAGAACTGCTCCTTGAAGATGTCCTGGGTACTTTGTAGGCTAGTACCCAAGATGGAGCTGACTAGATTTGCATCCCTCTGCAGCTTCTTTCGGTCCTGTGCAGTAGCCCCCCACCCCCACCACCCCCATACCAGACATTGATGCAGCCTGTCAGAATGCTCTCCATGGTACACCTATAGAAGTTATTGAGTGTACTTGTTGGCATACCAAATCTCTTCAAACTCCAAATGAAGTATAGTTGCTGTCTTGCCTTCTTTATAACTACATCGATGTTGGGATCAGGTTAGATCCTCAGAGATCTTGACACCCAGGAACTCACTCTCTCCATTTCTGATTCCTCTGAGGATTGGTATGTGTTCTTTTGTCTTAACCTTTCTGAAGTCCGCAATCAGCTCTTTCATCCTACTGACATTGAGTGCCAGGTTGTTGCTGTGACACCACTCCACTGGTTGGCAGACCTCACTCCTGTACGCCCTCTCGTCACCATCTGAGATTCTACCAAAAATGGTTGTATCATCAGCAAATTTATAGATGGTATTTGAGCTATCCCTTGCCACACAGTCATGTGTATAGAGAGAGTAGAGCAGTGGGTTAACCACACACCCCTGAGGTGCACTGGTGTTGATCATCAGCGAGGAGAAGATATTATCAGCAATCCGCACAGATTGTGGTCTTCTGGTTAGGAAGTTGAGAATTCAATTGCAGAGGGAGATACAGAGGCCTAGGTTTTGTAACTTCTCAATCAGGATTGTGGGAACGCTGGTGTTAAATGCTGAGCTATAGTCGATGTACAGCATCCTGATACGGGTGTTTGTATTGTCCAGGTGGTCTAAGGCCATGTGAAGAACCATTGAGATTGCATCTGCTGTTGACCTATTGTGGCGATAGGCAGATTGCAATAGATCCAGGTCTTGTTGAGGCAGGAGTTCAGTCTAGTCATGACCAACCTCTCAAAGCATTTCATTACCGTAGATGTGAGTGCTACTGGACGATAGTCATTAAGGCAGCCCACCTTATTCTTCTTAGTCACTGGTATAATTGTTGCCTTTTTGAAGCAAGTGAGAAATCTGCCCGTAGCAGTGAGAGGTTGAAAATGTCCTTGAATACTCCCGCCAGTTGGTTGGCACAAGTTTTCAGAGCCTTACCAGGTACTTGATTGGGACCTTCCACCTTGCGAGCATTCACCCTCTTTAAAGTCAGCCTGACATCGGCCTCTGAGACAGAGATCACAGGGTTACTGGGTGCAACAGGGATCTTCACAACTGTAGTAATATACCCCCTTTCAAAGCTGATTTTGTAACTGATTTCAAACTTTACATCTTTTATTTAAAAAATCTGTTGGTGTGTTCATCATACAATGTCTTTCCAACCAAATCATACCTGACCTCTGCCACCCTGAAATGATTCCAGTGGTCCTTGCACTGATTTCAGTGCTCAGTTCTCTCTGATGCTTTATTGCAAGCTGTGTAAGAAACATTTTTTTACACTTTCCTTCAGTATCATGGTATAATGTTACTTAATCTTCCCCCTTTATCTCAGAATTTAATCACATTTCTGAAATTATAAAGTTTATTTGCTTTATTTTAGAAACCTTAGGTTCTACAGTGGATTCTTTCCACTTATCTCCCATCCCATAATTTTTCACTATTTTTTTCCAAATGTTTACTCATTGTTGCACTGACCACTAATCTCTTAATGCTTCTACTAGCTCTGAGAAACTCTGCTATCAGAGCCACATAATTCTTTAGCCTCCTTCTGTGAGCTTCTCCTTTTATACAAGATAAGTTATCAAGCGACCTAAACAAACTATGAAATCAGATTACTTACATTAGGAGATGGCTAGTATATCAAGGTGCTCACTTCACACATAATAAAATAGAAGAATCATGGAAGTTCTCAGCACAATTGAATGCTGAAGTATGAAAAGTTTATTAAAATTCTCAGGTTCGTATTTATTCAAACTAATCAAATTCAATTTTATTTTTTCAATTTCAGGCCGTAAGACAGGCAAAGGTTGTTACCTTTACCAGGCAGGCGTGAAAGCCAAAAATTTGAATCCTGGTGCTAAGGAAATTCTAGATCATTTAAAACTGCCTGGAAACCCTGAAGTGTACGTAAAATGCAAAATATTTTATAAATCCTTCAGATACATATGTTGATAATTTTATCTACATTCTTTCATTTCCATTGTCAATAACAAATTAGATAACAGTTCCAGTGAGCAGGTAAGTGATTTTTATATTATTGCTTCCATTTATATTTTTAATGGATTTGGACTGTCACAAGGAATTTTTGCAGTCAGGTGTCTATTTTTGACTATGTTATTAAGTCAGGTGTTGCAAGAAAATGCATAACACTAGCAAGTGTGGGTTCCTGTCCAAATCTCACCCCACCAGAGTGACCATGTTCAGAGCTACCTCGCTCTTCTAGTTCTGCTAACCTTAAGATGCTAATTAAACTCAACATTTGAATGAACTTTTAGCTGCTGGTCTCAATACATTCTGGCACACCATCACTATATGTTTGATATTGCCCCCGTTGAGTGCCTTGTTAACAGAACCAAATCTGCAAGTTTTTGCTGTAGATAATGTTTGGTTTTTTTTGCTGATTTTTTTTCCCAGTGGATCAAATTTGCAAACTAGCAAAGTGCTTATTCTTTTCATTAGACCACAAGATATAAGGGCCGGCTGATGGCGCAATGACATCAGTGCTGGAACGAAGGCTCCTGGGTTCAAATCCAGTCGGGGCCGCTCCTGAGTACGCTTTCCATCCATGCCGGATGGAGTGTCGAGGTCGCAACTCAACCTCGTAAAATAAAGGGAAAAATACTGCAAAATGTCTGTGTGACGAGTGGCGCGCCACACAGTCTCTCTCTCGCTTGCTCCACGCCCTGTAAAAGGCATGAAAAAGACATCGTCCCACCAACATCGCACACGCACACGCAGATGCACATGCATGCACACACTCGCCAAAAAAAAAAGACCATAAGATATAGGAGCAGAATTAGGCCATTTGGCTCATTAAGTCTGCTCCACAGTTTTATCATGTGTGATCCATTTCCCTCGCAGCTTCTGTCTCCTGCCTTCTCCCCATGATCCTTCATGCCCTGACTAATTAACCTCTGCCTTAAGTATACCCAGTAATTTGGCCTCCACAGCCATTCATGGCTGTGAATTCCACAGATTTGCTCCCTCTGGGTAAAGACATTCCTTCTCGTGTCTGTTCTAAATGGTTACCACTCTATTCAGAGGCTGTGCCCTCTAGTCCTAGATTCATCCACTACAGGAAATATTCTTCCCACATCCACTCTATCCAGGTCTTCCAGTATTCAATAGGTTTCAATGAGATCCATCCCTCATTCTTATAATCTCCAGCGAGTACAAGTCCAGAGCCATCAAATGCTCCTCATACCCTATCATTCATGAAATCATCCTCATGAACCTCCTCTGGATAATCTCCAATGCCAGTACATCTTTTCCTAGACAAGAGGCCCAAAACTGCTCACAGTACTGCAAGTGTGGTCTGACCAATGCTTTGTAAAGCCTCAGCATCATATCCTTGCCATTAAGTTTTAGTCCTCTTGAAATGAATGCTAACATTGCATTTGCCTTCCTTACCACCACTGAACCTGCAAGTTAACTTTTAGGCAATCAAGGACTTACAAGGCCCTTTGCACCTCTGATTTTTGAATTTTCTCCCCAGGTAGAAAATAGTTACACCTTTATTCCTTCTACCAAAGTATGTGATTGTACTCATTTTGGAGGACCTTGAAGTTCATATTGGATTTGTTCTGGAATTCTGGTTACCCTTTTGTTTTTGATCAGTTTTATTGGGGCAACCAATGCAAACTGGGATGCTGCGGCGAAAAATGGCCCTACGACCTGCATTGGCTTGCATTGTGGGGCTGAACTGAACTAAACTGAATACTCAAACATGAAATCTGCAGATGCTGGAAATTCAAGCAACACACAAAAAAAATGCTGGTGAATGCAGCAGGCCAGGCAGCATCTATAGAAAGAGGTACAGTTGACGTTTCGGGCCGAGACCCTTCATCAGGACTAACAGTTAGTCCTGATGAAGGGTCTCGGCCCGAAACGCCGACTGTACCTCTCTCTATAGATGCTGCCTGGCCTGCTGCGTTCACCAACATTTTTTGTGTGTGTTGCTTAAACTGAATACTATTGGTTTGATGTACGTTATTCTATGTGGTGTTCACTCGCTTTTGCCATTTGCATAGTTCGTTCTTTTTCTCATGCGCTGGGTGTTTAATGTTTTCTTGAATGGGTTGTGTGGTTGCCTGTGGGGGGACGGTTGTATTCTGTATATGTACTTTGATAATAAATCTACTTCGAGTACATTTCCCTACACTGTGTTCCATCTGACACTTCTTTGTCAATTTTCCCAATTTTGCTGCTTCCTCAACACTATCTGCACCTCCACCTATCTTTGTATCATCTGAAAACTTGGCCATAAGGCTATCAATATGTCATCCAAATCATTGACATACAAAGTGAAAAGAAGCAGTGCCAACACTGACCTCTGCAGAACACCACTAGTTACCACAGCTGGTTGGAAAAGACCCCCCCCCCCATCCCCATTGGAGGTTTTTGCTTCCTGTCAGTCAGCCAACCAATTCTCTACCATGCTGGTATCTTTCCTGTAATACCAGGGGCTCTTGTCTTGTTAAGCTGCCTTGTGTGCAGCACCTTGTCAAAGTCCTTCTGAAAATCCAAGTAAACAACATCCACTAACTCTCCTCTTGCTGTCCTTGCCAGTTAATTCCTCAAAGAATTCCAACAGATCTGTCAGGCATGATTTCCCTTTAATGCTAACTTTGGCCTACTTTATCATATGCCTCCAAGTACCCTGAAATCTTATCTTTAATAATCGACTCCAACATCTTCCCAACCCTTGAAGTCAGGCTAAATGACCTATCCTTTCTTCTGCCTCCCTCCCTTCTTAAAGAGCAGGATCATCCTTCTAGTAAAGTCTTTATTTTGCAAACGAATTTGCTCATTTTCTTTTCTCCCTCTCAAGTTCAACAGATGAAGATATTCAATTGCGTTTGGTATCAAGATTTGTGAATGAGGCGGTAATGTGCCTTCAAGAAGGAATATTAAGTAACCCAGTTGAAGGAGACATTGGTGCTGTTTTTGGCCTAGGGTTCCCACCACATCTTGGAGGTAAGAAATTACTCATTCTGAAACTACTTTTGTCCAGGGCATTGAAATTCGGATTTTTTTTTTAAAAAAAGATTGCTGCCAAAGTTGGCCTTTGGAGTGCTCTTTAATGCAGAGTGGGAGTTTTAAGTTAACTTGTTTTAATAGAAAATTAATTGAAATGTTGACTTGTTAATAGCACCACAATAGTGTAGCGATTAGCGTGACTATTATAGCACGGGGTTCAACACTGGCGTCTTCTGTAAGGAGTTTGTACCTTTTCCCCATGGAATGCATGAGTTTTCTCTGGATGCTCCGGTTTCCTGTCACAATCCAAAGACATACTGGTTAGGAGGTTGAATGGTCATTGTAAGTTGTCCCATGATTAAGTGAGGTCAGGGAGTTTGCTGGGTGGTGCAGCTCGAAAGGCCGGAAGAGTTTATTCTGCATTGCATCCTCAAGATTTGTTAATAATTGCCATAGAAGTATACTGTTATTTATTCTCCTTGGTGAGCCTAGTTGTGATTTGCTGATAACAAGGTAGTATTATACATAGGAATATCAATGATTTTGGCTTGAAGGCAAAAAAAATTGGCATAAGTTTCCAGTGTTCTGCTACATGAAGGAAAATGAATGGTGAGGTTCCTTTGCATGTTGATTTTTGCCTTTTTTATATGGGCAAATGAAGAGAATGCCAGACATCAATCATTTATTTTTTTCACGGAGGTGAAAGCATTACTGACAGAGCCAGCATTTAATACCCATACACGAGGAAATTGCAGATGCTGGAATTACAAGCAACACACATAAAAGTTGCTGGTGAACGCAGCAGGCCAGGCAGCATCTCTAGGAAGAGGTACAGTCGATGTTTTGGGCCGAGACCCTTTGTCAGGACTAACTGAAGGAAGAGCTAGTAAGAGATTTGAAAGTGGGAGGGGAAGGGGGAGATCCGAAATGATAGGAGAAGACAGGGGAGGGATGGAGCCAAGAGCTGGACAGTTGATTTGCAAAAGGCTACCCAGACGGAATATAAGGTGTTGTTCCTCCAACCTGGGTGTGGCTTCATCTTTACAGTAGAGGAGGCCGTGAAGCCACACTCAGGTTGGAGGAACAACACCTTGTATTCCGTCTGGGTAGCCTCCAACCTGATGGCATGAACACTGACTTCTCAAGCTTCCACTAATGCCCCACCTCCCCCTTGTACCCCATCTTTTTTTTTTGTATACACACTTCCTTTTTCTCTCTCTCCTTTTTCTCCCTCTGCGCCCTCTCACTATACCCCTTGCCCATCCTCTGGGCTTTTTTCCCCCCTCCCCCTTTTCTTTCTCCCTAGACCTCCTGTCCCATGATCCTCTCATATCCCTTTTGCCAATCAACTGTCCAGCTCTTGGCTCCATCCCTCCCCCTCCGGTCTTCTCCTATCATTTTGGATCTCCTCTTCCCCCTCCCACTTTCAAATCTCTTACTAGCTCTTCTTCCAGTTAGTCCTGACAAAGGGTCTCGGCCCAAAACATCGACTGTACCTCTTCCGAGAGATGCTGCCTGGCCTGCTGTGTTCACCAGCAACTTTTATGTGTGTTGCTTGAAATTCCAGCATCTGCAGATTTCCTCGTGTTTGCGTTTTTAGTTCTTACAGTGAATGTTTAGTTTTGAGAAAAATGAGGCTGCTTTAGGGATTCCCAAACTTTTTTCTGCCGTGGACCCTCCCATTAACCAAGGGGTCTGTGGACCCCAGATTGGGAACTCCTGGCAAAGAAAGTGAAGAGTTACACTCACTTAGGTAATTGTATGCTCCATACAACCCTTAAGTTGTGCCTTGTAGATAGTGCAAAGCCATTAAGGTATCAAGATGTAGAGTTTTAAATTATATTATTACGGGTTATTACATTTTCCATTCAACCATACAACGAATTATCAATTGTTCTATTAAACAATAATAGCTTAAAGTATCTTAACAGTGCCGATATTACTCTAAATTGATTTTTATGGGGTTTCATTTTCTTTAGGGCCTTTCAAGTTCATAGATTCCTACGGAGCAAGCACACTAGTTGACAAGCTGTTGAAATATGAAAATGTTTATGGTGCTGAGTTCACACCTTGCCAGTTGCTGCTGGACTACGCAAAGGACAAAAGCAAGAAATTCCATCAATAAAATGAAATTTCTGCTTGACTAAACTAAACCAATAAAAATGTACATTCTTTGCTGAATGTGACACTGTAAAAAGGTTGCATTTTGTATACATGATCTAGTTTTATCTGAACAATTTAATATTAAATGACATGCAGTCTAATAACTCAATACTGGATCTTTTAGTCCATTTTGATTAGTGCCTTCAATTACAACTTGTTTGCGTATCTCTTCTACATATATATATATCGCTGTTCAATTTTGCACTTAAATTTGTCCAGTTTCTTTGTGAAGCTTGGTAAGTTCATATCAGATTTGTCTACTTATAAGGTAGCAATAAAGCCATTCCAATGCAATCTTTAAAATACAATAATATTTTGACCCTTAATAACTTAACTGACTAGTATATTTAGAAACAATATTCTGGGTTGGTAATCCACTATAAAACTCTTAAGTAGAAAGTGGGATCCTCTTTAATTTACCTGCACAGAAATGGTCCAGTTTGGCAAATGAATTAAATACCATTTGAATTTAAAATATGAATGTTTGATTTAATGTTATATTTGCTACATTATACAGAACATAAACTGTAAAAATGTGTATTTCCTAACTTGTTTATTTTAAGGTGAAGTAGTTTTAGCATGGTCTGACCCTTTCAATGAGATTTTAAGAAAACCCTCCAAACTGTAGATAGCTTCTTATTCTAATTGTAACCCCAGTTTTACAATTAAGGCTAGCACTAAGAAGAAAAGGGAAACTAGTATTACTCAATATTCACAACTTGTTTGGGAGCTGTGTATGAGGGCATTTTGATATGGACATGTTAAATTAGGTGGTAGTTGTTGTCTAGGCTAATACAGCAAGGCCGTTGCTTTTTAGCAGTGTGAGCCCAAAGAGTGTCCAAATTAGTGTCAGTTCCCTCAGCTAAGATTTGCACAGGAATTTAAAAGAGCACTTCAATGGTAACACTTCAAAAGATGTCAGCCCTGATATTAGTCTTTTAGCATGACACAAACATCCTAATGTCAAAATTCTTTAATTTGGTCATAGTAAAAGTTTCCCACAGCATCAAAAACAAAAGAAAATTAATGTTATTGCTAAATTAAATTGGTGTATATTATGAGAGCAAAAGATGTTCTTTCCAACGTGGAAGTCAAGATTTAGAATTTATTGTATTCAGGAAAAGATGTTTGTGCTTTTGTAACGCACACAAAATGTTGGAAGAACTCAGCAGTTCAGGTAGCATCTATGGAAAAGTCGATGTTTTGGATCGCGCCCCCCCCCCCTTTCAGGACTGGAAAGGAAGGGGGAAGACAGCAGAATAGAAAGGTGGGGAGAAGGAGTACAAGCTAGAAGGTGATAGGAGAAGTGACATGGGTGGGAAAGATGAAGGGCTGGAGAAGAAGGAATCTGAAAGGAGAGGAGAGTGGACCATGGGAGAAAGGGAAGGAGGAGGGCACCAAGGGGACATGATAGGCAGGTGAAGAGAAAAGACAGGCCAGAGTGGAGAATAGAAAAAGAGTGAAGGGAGAGGGAAAAAATAATTAACAGAAGGAGGAATCTTTTGACATCAAATTAGCATTTGCAGATTCAAATTCTGCGTTGTATTAAGACATTTACTGTATTAGTGTTAATAAATCATTCGAGATTGGGCCTCAAGAAAATTGCATCAGCCATGATGAAATGGCAAGCAGACTCAATGGGCCAAATGGCCTAATTATGCTCCTATATCTAAGGGTCTTATTCCTACTGTTTAAAAAGTTCCAAAAACCTTGGCCTCAGTACCTACCTCTGCAATTAGATCCTCACTGGAAGACCACAGTCTGTGAGGATTGGAAATAACATCTCCACTTTGCTGATAATCAACACTGGTGCACTTCAAGGATGTGTGCTTAGCCTACTGCTGTGCTCACTACACCCATGACTGTGTGGCTAAGAGCAGTTCAACTGCCATCTACAAACTTGCTAACGACACAACTGCTGGCAGAATTTCAGATAGTGATGAGAAGGTGTACAGGAGTGAGATAAATCACCTAGTTGAATGGTGTTGTAGAAACAACCTCATACTCAATGTCACCAAGACCAAAGAATTGTGGACTTCAGAAAGGGTAAGACAAGGGAACACCCACCGGTCCTGACTGAGGGATCAGATTGGAAAAGATGAGCAATTTCAAGTTTCTGGGTGTCAACATCTCTGTGGATCTATGGTGGGCCCAACATATCGACAAAGTTGCAAAGAAGGCATGACAACAGCTATATTTCATTAGGAGTTTGAGGAAAATTGGTATGTCACCAAGGACAATTGCAAATTTCTACAGATGTTCTGTGGAGAGCATTCTAAATGGCTGTATCGCCATCTGGTGGGGTGGGGGACACTGCATAGGATCAAAATAAGCTGCAGAAAGTTGTAAGCTGAGTCAGCTCTATCAGCCTCCCCAAGATCCAGGACATCTTCAAGGAGAATGTTTCAAAAAGCTGGCATCCATCAATAAGGACCCCCTCACCCACATCATGCCCTGTTCTCATTGTTACCATCAGGGAGGACATACAGGAGCCTGAAGGCACCACACCCAGTGATTCAAGAACAGTTTCTTGCTCTCTGCCATCAGATTTCTGAATAGACATTGAACCCATGAATACTACCTCTACTTTTTTCCTCTTTTTACACTACATATTTAATTTATATAAATATGCACACTGTAAATAAACTTTCTGTTCCCTCTTAAGTTGCGTGGCTGCACGGCCACACAGTAACAGAAATGCTACTGTGCACGTGGCCTTTTTTGCCGTGCAGTTGGAAATTTTCTTTTATATAATGTGTCGTGCAGTTTTCAAGCTGTGTAAAGAAAATTTCCGGCTCAGAGTAATGGTTGATCCGTACAACTGTAAAAAAGAAATTAGAGGGAACATTGCACATGTTCCACTATCATCAAATTTTGTACCCACCTCATGCCCACCACCAGTCTGAAAATGTAAATGACTGTTCACCATATTGCCACTTTTAACCCTAAGATTATGTTTGTTGCGTTACCAAATCCACCTATTTCTACTCAACTGACCATTAACCTGGGGACAAGGTTAATGACTGTTTTACAAACAAAGCATTACTTAATGGGGATATTTCAATGTGGAAGCCATATCATTACAAAACTGTTGCACTGATGATAGGAGCAAAATAATTGTAAACTACTTCTGCAACTTCTTTATTTTTTGACTTTTATTTAAATTATAAACTAATCAGAATGTTAGACCTAAATCAGCATTTACCTCACAAAGCTGTCGTCTTCTTCCCAGTTATGCTGATGAATGCAAATTACCTACTTTGCCTATAGTTCATCTTACATTAAAGACTTCATCTCCCAAGGTGGTCAAATCTATTTCATCAACATGATTGTTTCTTTTATGCTAGTTCTACAGAACATAGACTTAGTTAATATCAGCAACACACACACAATGCTGGAGGAACTCAGCAAGCCAGGCAGCATCTGTGGAAAAGAGTAAACCGTCTACACCCATGACTGTATGGCTAGGCACTACTCAAGCGCCAGCTATAAATTTGCTGATGACACAACTATTGTTGGCAAAATTTGGGATGGTAACAAGGAGGCATACAGGAGCAAGATAGATCAGCTGATCTGTGTGGTGTTTTAACAACAACCAAGCACTCAGTGTCAGTTACACCAAAGAACTTAAAGGGTAAGATGAGAGAACACACACCAATCCTCATTGAGGAATCAGAAGAGGAAAGGGTAAGCAGTTTCAGGTATCTGGGTGTCAATATCTCTGAAGATCTATCCTGTGCCGAACATATTAATGCAGTTACGAAGAAGGCACAAGTGCAGCTATATTTCATCAGGAGTTTGAGAAGATTTGGTATGTCACCAAAGACATTAGCAAGTTTCAACAGATGTACTGTGGAGAGCATTCCAACCAGCTGCATTACTCTCTGATACGGGGCTGGGACACTGCACAGGATTGAAATAAGTTGCAGGAAGTTGTAAGCACAGTCAGCTCCATCATGGGCCTGGACTCTCCAGCATCCAGGATCTCTTCAAGGAACGATGCCTCAAAAAGGTGGCACCGATCATTAAGGACCCCGATCACCCAGGACATGCCCTCTTATTGCTACCATAGGGAGGAGGTACAGGAGCTTGAAGGCACACACTCAACAATTCAGGAATAGCTTCCTCCCCTCTGCTGCATAGCAACAAATTTCATGGAATATGCCAGTGATATTAATTCTGATTCTGATTCTAATATATGCTTCTACTCTAAATCTGTTGTAAGATGATGCTTCAGACAAAACAAATTGGATAGAAATCAAGTTATATGTGAGTTGCCAGTGGATGGCACTGTTTCATGCATTATTTATTAATCCATTCATTCATTGCAAATGATGCAAGTATTTTCAAAATTCAAGACTGTTTAATGTTACCTCCAGTATACAAGTGTAAAGAAAAACAAAATAATTGTTGCTCTGTATCCGATGTGGGCCAAATAAAATTACAATAAGATAAAGAACACAATCATAATAAAACATAAAAAGATACATAATATAGCTTATATACATTGATTGTACGTCTATGAAGCAACACAAGGTAAGGGAGTATCTGTAATGTGATTCTGACAGTATATGTTACTTTAAAATATTTTGTTTGGAAATATTAATGTCAATGGAATCAAATTTCAGAAGTGAGTACAACAAGTATATTATATGTTACACATTTCTTTCAACGGAGATGTTTTATATGGCTTGCAAACTATTCTCTATTTCTCTGGAAATTTTGGTGGTGTCATATTTCTTGTATCATTCTACAAGTATGTGAAGAGCAAAAGGATAAGACATGAGAGAATAGGACCAATCAAGTGTGACAGTGGAAAAGTGTGTATGGACTGTAGGAGATAGCGGAGGTACTTAATGAATACTTTGCTTCAGTATTCACTACAGAAAAGGACTTTGGTGATTGTAGGGATGACAGCGGACTGAAAAACTTGAGCATATAGACATTAAGAAAGAGGATGTGCTGGAGCTTTTGGAAAGCATCAAATTGGATAAGTCACTGGGACCGGATGAGATATACCCCAGGCTACTGTGGGAAGTGAGGGAGCAGATTACTGATACTCTGGCAAAGATCTTTGCATCCTCAGTGGGGACGAGAGAGGTTCCAGAGGATTGGAGGGTTGCAGATGTTGTTCCCTTATTCAAGAAAGGGAGTAGTGATAGCCCGGGAAATTATAGACCAGTGAGTCTTCAGTGGTTGCTAAGCTGATGGAGGAGATCCTGAAAGGCAGGATTTATCAACATTTTGGAGAGACATAATATGATTAGAAATAGTCAGCATGGCTTTGTCAAAGGCAGGTTGTGCCTTACAAGCCTGATTGAATTTTTTGAGGATGTGACGAATACATTGATGAAGGTAGAGCAGTAGATGTAGTGTATATGGATTTCATCAAGGCATTCGATAAGGTACCCCATGCAAGACTTATTGAGAAAGTAAGGAGGCATGGGATCAAAGGGGACCTTGCTTTGTGGATCCAGAATTGGCTTGCCCACAGAAGGCAAAGGGTGGTTGTAGATGGGTCATATTCTGCATGGAGGCTGGTGACCAGTGGTGTGCCTCAGGGATCTGTTCTGGGACACCTCCTCCTTGTGATTTTAATAAATGACCTGGATGAGGAAATGGAGGGCTGGTTTAGTAAATTTGCTGCTGATGCAAAGGTTGGGGGTGTTGTGGATAGCGTGGAGTAGTGGTCGCCAACCCGTCGATTGCAATCGACTAGTTGATCTTTGAGACTTTCCCAGTAGATCCCAAAAAAAATCAAAAATAAATACACAAATACTGTTGTGATGTGAGCATTATAAAAATAAGTAACACTAATTAGGATAATGGTAAAATAGCAATACTTCCTCTACTGAAAGCTGTAAAGAGAGATTGTTTCTGGGTTGCGGGGTTTTAGTTCCATTCTTTCTGCCCAGTGTGCATGTGTGTAGCTCCCCTGCCATGCACCGCGGTTTCAGCGTAGCCTATGCTGCATCAAAGTGACCAGTTAGATTAGATAAGAGTACAGACTGTCGCAAACATCAA